>NC_058089.1:42670454-44086690 GCF_014858855.1 Bufo gargarizans
GTTGTTTTTTTGGCTAAAGCCTACATCAGGGTGAAGCTGTCACACCAAGTGCATTTAACCAGCAATAGTCTGTTCATTTTTTGGCCATATACAAAATCAGGGGCAAGCTGCGCCTGTCACCAAGTGCATTTAACCCTCAATGGTGTGGTTGTTTTTTGGCTAAAGCCTACATCAGGGTGAAGCTGTCACACCAAGTGCATTTAACCAGCAATAGTCTGTTCATTTTTTGGCCATATACAAAATCAGGGGCAAGCTGCGCCTGTCACCAAGTGCATTTAACCCTCAATGGTGTGGTTGTTTTTTGGCTAAAGCCTACATCAGGGTGAAGCTGTCACACCAAGTGCATTTAACCAGCAATAGTCTGTTCATTTTTTGGCCATATACAAAATCAGGGGCAAGCTGCGCCTGTCACCAAGTGCATTTAACCCTCAATGGTGTGGTTGTTTTTTGGCTAAAGCCTACATCAGGGTGAAGCTGTCACACCAAGTGCATTTAACCAGCAATAGTCTGTTTATTTTTTGGCCATATCCCAGTCTAATTCTGTCACTAAATCCATACCGGTCACCCAGCGCCTAAATACTAGGCCTCAAATTTATATCCAGCTAAATCTGTCCCTAGTGCTGTAGCTGGGCGAGTTATTTAGTGTCCGTTCAAGCACATTTCTTGTTCTGGGTTGAAATACAATTCCCAATTTAGCAATTTCATAATTTAGTGGTTCCTGCTATATCAGAGCTATTTGAAATCTATCCCAAAAAGGGTATATAATATTGAAGGTGCACATTGGGTCATTCAGAATAACTTCATACACACCCGCTACTGTGTATTTCCAAGTCTAATTCTGTCACTAAACCCATACCTGTCACCCAGCGCCTAAATACTAGGCCTCAAATTTAAATCCCTCTAAATCTCTCGTTACCGCTGTACTGTTGTTGCTGGGCAAGATATTTAGTGTCCGTCAAAGCACATTTTTTGTTCTGGGTTGAAGTACAATTCCCAATTTAGCAATTTCATAATTTAGTGGTTCCTGCTATATCAGAGCTATTTGGAATCTATCCCTAAAAGGGTATATAATATTGAAGGTGCACATTGGGTCATTCAGAATAACTTCACACACACCCGCTACTGTGTATTTCCAAGTCTAATTCTGTCACTAAACCCATACCTGTCACCCAGCGCCTAAATACTAGGCCTCAAATTTAAATCCCTCTAAATCTCTCGTTACCGCTGTACTGTTGTTGCTGGGCAAGATATTTAGTGTCCGTCAAAGCACATTTTTTGTTCTGGGTTGAAGTACAATTCCCAATTTAGCAATTTCATAATTTAGTGGTTTCTGCTATATCAGAGCTATTTGAAATCTATCCCTAAAAGGGTATATAATATTGAAGGTGCACATTGGGTCATTCAGAATAACTTCACACACACGCTTCTGTGCATTTCCAAGTCTAATTCTGTCACTAAATCCATACCGGTGACCCAGCGCCTAAATACTAGGCCTCAAATTTAAATCCCTCTAAATCTCTCGTTACCCACCGCTGTACTGTTGTTGCTGGGCAAGATATTTAGTGTCCGTCAAAGCACATTTTTTGTTCTGGGTTGAAGTACAATTCCCAATTTAGCAATTTCATAATTTAGTGGTTTCTGCTATATCAGAGCTATTTGAAATCTATCCCTAAAAGGGTATATAATATTGAAGGTGCACATAGGGTCATTCAGAATAACTTCACACACACGCTTCTGTGCATTTCCAAGTCTAATTCTGTCACTAAATCCATACCGGTGACCCAGCGCCTAAATACTAGGCCTCAAATTTAAATCCCTCTAAATCTCTCGTTACCCACCGCTGTACTGTTGTTGCTGGGCAAGATATTTAGTGTCCGTCAAAGCACATTTTTTGTTCTGGGTTGAAGTACAATTCCCAATTTAGCAATTTCATAATTTAGTGGTTTCTGCTATATCAGAGCTATTTGAAATCTATCCCTAAAAGGGTATATAATATTGAAGGTGCACATAGGGTCATTCAGAATAACTTCACACACACGCTTCTGTGCATTTCCAAGTCTAATTCTGTCACTAAATCCATACCGGTGACCCAGCGCCTAAATACTAGGCCTCAAATTTATATCCCGCTAAATCTCTCGTTACCGCTGTACTGTTGTTGCTGGGCAAGATATTTAGTGTCCGTCAAAGCACATTTTTTGTTCTGGGTTGAAGTACAATTCCCAATTTAGCAATTTCATAATTTAGTGGTTCCTGCTATATCAGAGCTATTTGAAATCTATCCCAAAAAGGGTATATAATATTGAAGGTGCACATTGGGTCATTCAGAATAACTTCACACACACCCGCTACTGTGTATTTCCAAGTCTAATTCTGTCACTAAACCCATACCTGTCACCCAGCGCCTAAATACTAGGCCTCAAATTTAAATCCCTCTAAATCTCTCGTTACCGCTGTACTGTTGTTGCTGGGCAAGATATTTAGTGTCCGTCAAAGCACATTTTTTGTTCTGGGTTGAAGTACAATTCCCAATTTAGCAATTTCATAATTTAGTGGTTTCTGCTATATCAGAGCTATTTGAAATCTATCCCTAAAAGGGTATATAATATTGAAGGTGCACATTGGGTCATTCAGAATAACTTCACACACACGCTTCTGTGCATTTCCAAGTCTAATTCTGTCACTAAACCCATACCTGTCACCCAGCGCCTAAATACTAGGCCTCAAATTTAAATCCCTCTAAATCTCTCGTTACCGCTGTACTGTTGTTGCTGGGCAAGATATTTAGTGTCCGTCAAAGCACATTTTTTGTTCTGGGTTGAAGTACAATTCCCAATTTAGCAATTTCATAATTTAGTGGTTTCTGCTATATCAGAGCTATTTGAAATCTATCCCTAAAAGGGTATATAATATTGAAGGTGCACATAGGGTCATTCAGAATAACTTCACACACACGCTTCTGTGCATTTCCAAGTCTAATTCTGTCACTAAATCCATACCGGTGACCCAGCGCCTAAATACTAGGCCTCAAATTTAAATCCCTCTAAATCTCTCGTTACCGCTGTCCTGTTGTAGCTGGGAAAGTTATTTAGTGCCCGTCAAAGCACATTTTTTGTTCTGGGTTGAAGTACAATTCCCAATTTAGCAATTTCATAATTTAGTGGTTCCTGCTATATCAGAGCTATTTGAAATCTATCCCAAAAAGGGTATATAATATTCAAGGTGCATATTGGGTCATTCAGAATAACTTCACACACACGCTTCTGTGCATTTCCAAGTCTAATTCTGTCACTAAATCCATACCGGTCACCCAGCGCCTAAATACTAGGCCTCAAATTTATATCCCGCTGAATTTGAATACAATACATTGGGCCAAATAATATATTTGTTGTTGTGGTGAACCATAACAATGAGAAAAACATCTAGTAAGGGACGCGGACGTGGACATGGTCGTGGTGGTGTTAGTGGACCCTCTGGTGCTGGGAGAGGACGTGGCCGTTCTGCCACATCCACACGTCCTAGTGTACCAACTACCTCAGGTCCCAGTAGCCGCCAGAATTTACAGCGATATATGGTGGGGCCCAATGCCGTTCTAAGGATGGTAAGGCCTGAGCAGGTACAGGCATTAGTCAATTGGGTGGCCGACAGTGGATCCAGCACGTTCACATTATCTCCCACCCAGTCTTCTGCAGAAAGCGCACAGATGGCGCCTGAAAACCAACCCCATCAGTCTGTCACATCACCCCCATGCATACCAGGGAAACTGTCTCAGCCTCAAGTTATGCAGCAGTCTCTTATGCTGTTTGAAGACTCCGCTGGCAGGGTTTCCCAAGGGCATCCACCTAGCCCTTCCCCAGCGGTGAAAGACATAGAATGCACTGACGCACAACCACTTATGTTTCCTGATGATGAGGACATGGGAATACCACCTCAGCATGTCTCTGATGATGACGAAACACAGGTGCCAACTGCTGCGTCTTTCTGCAGTGTGCAGACTGAACAGGAGGTCAGGGATCAAGACTGGGTGGAAGACGATGCAGGGGACGATGAGGTCCTAGACCCCACATGGAATGAAGGTCGTGCCACTGACTTTCACAGTTCGGAGGAAGAGGCAGTGGTGAGACCGAGCCAACAGCGTAGCAAAAGAGGGAGCAGTGGGCAAAAGCAGAACACCCGCCGCCAAGAGACTCCGCCTGCTACTGACCGCCGCCATCTGGGACCGAGCACCCCAAAGGCAGCTTCAAGGAGTTCCCTGGCATGGCACTTCTTCAAACAATGTGCTGACGACAAGACCCGAGTGGTTTGCACGCTGTGCCATCAGAGCCTGAAGCGAGGCATTAACGTTCTGAACCTGAGCACAACCTGCATGACCAGGCACCTGCATGCAAAGCATGAACTGCAGTGGAGTAAACACCTTAAAACCAAGGAAGTCACTCAGGCTCCCCCTGCTACCTCTTCTGCTGCTGCCGCCTCGGCCTATTCTGCTGCTGCCGCCTCGGCCTCTTCCTCCGCCTCTGGAGGAACGTTGGCACCTGCCGCCCAGCAAACAGGGGATGTACCACCAACACCACCACCACCACCTCCGTCACCAAGCGTCTCAACCATGTCACACGCCAGCGTTCAGCTCTCCATCTCACAAACATTTGATAGAAAGCGTAAATTCCCACCTAGCCACCCTCGATCCCTGGCCCTGAATGCCAGCATTTCTAAACTACTGGCCTATGAAATGCTGTCATTTAGGCTGGTGGACACAGACAGCTTCAAACAGCTCATGTCGCTTGCTGTCCCACAGTATGTTGTTCCCAGCCGGCACTACTTCTCCAAGAGAGCCGTGCCTTCCCTGCACAACCAAGTATCCGATAAAATCAAGTGTGCACTGCGCAACGCCATCTGTAGCAAGGTCCACCTAACCACAGATACGTGGACCAGTAAGCACGGCCAGGGACGCTATATCTCCCTAACTGCACACTGGGTAAATGTAGTGGCAGCTGGGCCCCAGGCGGAGAGCTGTTTGGCGCACGTCCTGCCGCCGCCAAGGATCGCAGGGCAACATTCTTTGCCTCCTGTTGCCACCTCCTCCTTCTCGGCTTCCTCCTCCTCTTCTTCCACCTGCTCATCCAGTCAGCCACACACCTTCACCACCAACTTCAGCACAGCCCGGGGTAAACGTCAGCAGGCCATTCTGAAACTCATATGTTTGGGGGACAGGCCCCACACCGCACAGGAGTTGTGGCGGGGTATTGAACAACAGACCGACGAGTGGTTGCTGCCGGTGAGCCTCAAGCCCGGCCTGGTGGTGTGTGATAATGGGCGAAATCTCGTTGCAGCTCTGGGACTAGCCAATTTGACGCACATCCCTTGCTTGGCGCATGTGCTGAATTTGGTGGTGCAGAAGTTCATTCACAACTACCCCGACATGTCAGAGCTGCTGCATAAAGTGCGGGCCGTCTGTTCGCGCTTCCGGCGTTCACATCCTGCCGCTGCTCGCCTGTCTGCGCTACAGCGTAACTTCGGCCTTCCCGCTCACCGCCTCATATGCGACGTGCCCACCAGGTGGAACTCCACCTTGCACATGCTGGACAGACTGTGCGAGCAGCAGCAGGCCATAGTGGAGTTTCAGCTGCAGCACGCACGGGTCAGTCGCACTACAGAACAGCACCACTTCACCACCAATGACTGGGCCTCCATGCGAGACCTGTGTGCCCTGTTGCGCTGTTTCGAGTACTCCACCAACATGGCCAGTGGCGATGACACCGTTATCAGCGTTACAATACCACTTCTATGTCTCCTTGAGAAAACACTTAGGGCGATGATGGAACAGGAGGTGGCCCAGGAGGAGGAGGAGGAGGATGAGGAAGAGGGGTCATTTTTAGCACTTTCAGGCCAGTCTCTTCGAAGTGACTCAGAGGGAGGTTTTTTGCAACAGCAGAGGCCAGGTACAAATGTGGCCAGCCAGGGCCCACTACTGGAGGACGAGGAGGACGAGGATGAGGAGGAGGTGGAGGAGGATGAGGATGAAGCATGGTCACAGCGGGGTGGCACCCAACGCAGCTCGGGTCCATCACTGGTGCGTGGCTGGGGGGAAAGGCAGGACGATGACGATACGCCTCCCACAGAGGACAGCTTGTCCTTACCCCTGGGCAGCCTGGCACACATGAGCGACTACATGCTGCAGTGCCTGCGCAACGACAGCAGAGTTGCCCACATTTTAACCTGTGCGGACTACTGGGTTGCCACCCTGCTGGATCCACGCTACAAAGACAATGTGCCCACCTTACTTCCTGCACTGGAGCGTGATAGGAAGATGCGCGAGTACAAGCGCACGTTGGTAGACGCGCTACTGAGAGCATTCCCAAATGTCACAGGGGAACAAGTGGAAGCCCAAGGCCAAGGCAGAGGAGGAGCAAGAGGTCGCCAAGGCAGCTGTGTCACGGCCAGCTCCTCTGAGGGCAGGGTTAGCATGGCAGAGATGTGGAAAACTTTTGTCAACACGCCACAGCTAACTGCACCACCACCTGATACGCAACGTGTTAGCAGGAGGCAACATTTCACTAACATGGTGGAACAGTACGTGTGCACACCCCTCCACGTACTGACTGATGGTTCGGCCCCATTCAACTTCTGGGTCTCTAAATTGTCCACGTGGCCAGAGCTAGCCTTTTATGCCTTGGAGGTGCTGGCCTGCCCGGCAGCCAGCGTTTTGTCTGAACGTGTATTCAGCACGGCAGGGGGCGTCATTACAGACAAACGCAGCCGCCTGTCTACAGCCAATGTGGACAAGCTGACGTTCATAAAAATGAACCAGGCATGGATCCCACAGGACCTGTCCGTCCCTTGTCCAGATTAGACATTAACTACCTCCCCATAACCATATATTATTGGACTCCAGGGCACTTCCTCATTCAATCCTATTTTTATTTTCATTTTACCATTATATTGCGATGCTACCCAAAGTTGAATGAACCTCTCCTCTGCCTGTGTGCTAGGCCTAAATATATGCCAATGGACTGTTGCAGTGGTGGCTGACATGAAGCCTGATTCTCTGCTATGACATGCAGACTAATTCTCTGCTGACATGAAGCCAGATTGTCTGTTACGGGACCTCTCTCCTCTGCCTGGGTGCTGGGCCTAAATTTATGACAATGGACTGTTGCAGTGGTGGCTGACGTGAAGCCTGATTCTCTGCTATGACATGCAGACTGATTCTCTGCTGTCATGAAGCCAGATTGTCTGTTACGGGACCTTTCTCCTCTACCTGGGTTCTGGGCCTAAATTTATGAAAATTGACTCTTACAGTGGTGGGTGACGTGAAGCCTGATTCTCTGCTATGATATGAAGACTGATTCTCTGCTGACATGAAGCCAGATTGTCTGTTACGGGACCTTTCTCCTCTGCCTGGGTTCTGGGCCTAAATTTATGAAAATTGACTCTTACAGTGGTGGGTGACGTGAAGCCTGATTCTCTGCTATGATATGAAGACTGATTCTCTGCTGACATGAAGCCAGATTGTCTGTTACGGGACCTTTCTCCTCTGCCTGGGTTCTGGGCCTAAATTTATGAAAATTGACTCTTACAGTGGTGGGTGACGTGAAGCCTGATTCTCTGCTATGATATGAAGACTGATTCTCTGCTGACATGAAGCCAGATTGTCTGTTACGGGACCTTTCTCCTCTGCCTGGGTTCTGGGCCTAAATTTATGAAAATTGACTCTTACAGTGGTGGGTGACATGAAGCCTGATTCTCTGCTATGATATGAAGACTGATTCTCTGCTGACATGAAGCCAGATTGTCTGTTACGGGACCTTTCTCCTCTGCCTGGGTTCTGGGCCTAAATTTATGAAAATTGACTCTTACAGTGGTGGGTGACGTGAAGCCTGATTCTCTGCTATGATATGAAGACTGATTCTCTGCTGACATGAAGCCAGATTGTCTGTTACGGGACCTTTCTCCTCTGCCTGGGTTCTGGGCCTAAATTTATGAAAATTGACTCTTACAGTGGTGGGTGACGTGAAGCCTGATTCTCTGCTATGATATGAAGACTGATTCTCTGCTGACATGAAGCCAGATTCTCTGTTACGGGACCTCTCTCCTCTGCCTGGGTGCTGGGCCTAAATTTATGACAATGGACTGTTGCAGTGGTGGCTGACGTGAAGCCTGATTCTCTGCTATGACATGCAGACTGATTCTCTGCTGACATGAAGCCAGATTCTCTGTTACGGGACCTCTCTCCTCTGCCTGTGTGTGTGCTGGGCCTAAATATATGCCAATGGACTGTTGCAGTGGTGGCTGACGTGAAGCCTCATTCTCTGCTATGACATGCAGACTAATTCTCTGCTGACATGAAGACAGATTCTCTGTTACGGGACCTCTCTCCTCTGCCTGGGTGCCGGGGCCTAAATATCTGAGAATGGACTGTTCCAGTGGTGGGTGACGGGAAGCCAGATTCTCTGCTATGGAACCTCTCTCCAATTGATTTTGGTTAATTTTTATTTATTTAATTTTTATTTTAATTCATTTCCCTATCCACATTTGTTTGCAGGGGATTTACCTACATGTTGCTGCCTTTTGCAGCCCTCTAGCTCTTTCCTGGGCTGTTTTACAGCCTTTTTAGTGCCGAAAAGTTCGGGTCCCCATTGACTTCAATGGGGTTCGGGTTCGGGACGAAGTTCGGATCGGGTTCGGATCCCGAACCCGAACATTTCCGGGATGTTCGGCCGAACTTCTCGAACCCGAACATCCAGGTGTTCGCTCAACTCTATTGGTAAGCTAATAAAAGATATACTGTCTCCAATTTCTGAAAGCTTTGAGATGTAATTCCTACATAGATTACCACAGCAATGAAACTACAGACATGCAGTAGGACTAGGAAGGCTAATATATTTTATTCCTGGTGGTCTAGGCCAGTGAAGCGATTAATTGTATTTTTCCAGGTGATCTAAGGGCAATGAAAGTAATCATATTAATTAAATTAATTTACGTACCTGGGAGGTCTAGAGTAGTAAAGGGTTAATACTGACTTTTTTCCCCCCGGTGATTAATCACAATGAAGTGGTTAATAATAATCTCCCCTAATACGGCTTGTGAAGGGTAAAAAAGTGATTTCCCAGGTATCCGAGGACAGCAAAGGGGTTATTAGTGATTTCTGCAGGTTTCAGGGGCAGTAAGGAAGTTAATACTAATTTTCCTAATAGCCTAGATTTCTCTGGTAGTCAGAGGCAGTGAAGTGATTACTTTGAATTCCCTGATGATTTAGGGTAGTGACTAATTAAGGCCTCATGCACACAACTGTATTTTTGGGTCGTGTCCAATCTGCAAAAAATTTGGATCAGATACGGACCCAAAATACAGTTGTGTGCACACAGACTATTCATTTCTATGAACCGTCATATTCTTGTCCATTTTGCAGACAAGTAGGCTTTTTTACGGTGCACACAGACTGCCTCATATTTTGGGGATCCGCGATTTGAGGACCACAAAACAGATACAGTCATGTGCAGGAGGCCTAATAGCAAGTTTTCCTAGTGGTCTAGGTTAGTGGAGGGGTTAATAGTTGTCTCTCTGGTGATTAAGGTCAGTGACAGGAATAATATTAATGCTCTGATGATTTAGGATAGTTAAAGGATAATAGTAATATTTCTGGTGGTCTAGGATAGTGGAGGGGTAGATAAAAATTTACCTGGTTGAAACTTTAGTGCATTTAGAATTATGCTATCCAGGAATCACATCTCTTTACACAAGACTTAGGCCCCGATTTATCAAGACGGGCGTGTGTTACGCTACGCTGGTCTTGATAGGTCATGCTCCACTGGAGGATGCGTTTAATTTATGACAAGTCGCAGGCCTCGCCATAAAATAAATGCCTCCTCCGGCAGTCCGTGCACCTGACTGAAATCTACTCCAGCTTGTAGCTGGTATAGATTTCAGTCCTTATTTATGCCAGTTTCTGGCATAAATGATAATACATTTGCAAAGGCCAAGAGCCCCTCCATCCCTCGCCATGCTCCTTTTCAGAAATCGGCGACAGTGACATAAAAATGCCAGTTGTAAATACATTTTGCAACATTTTAAATGCAAAACCAAGGCGAAAGGAAATGATAAATCTCTCTCACAGTACGACATAACGCTTTTGCATTAATCATTCAAAGGTCCTTTGCGCTGCAATATGCGACTTTTTACCACTCACGTCAGGTCTAAAAAAGTGGGCGAGGTGTGGGCGGGGAAGAGGACAGAACAGCAGGTCCGTCTCATTTACCATTTTCTACACCTGTTTTAGGTCTAAATGTCAGACAGCTGGGAAGTTACAGTATGTAGAGGCCGGCGCCTCTTCATTTCTCCGGCGGATCCACTGCCAGGGCAGGGTTTTATTAAGACCGGCGTCCAAAATGGTCTTAATAAATGTGCCCCAAAGTTCGTAAGGCAGAAAAAGACATATGTCCATCCAGTTCAGCTTGTTATCCTACAGAGTAGATCCAGATATTTCAGGTGACCAAATTCCCCATTTCCCCAAGATATTGTAATAATATTATTACATAGGTTTTACGTTATTCTGTCATCTTCTTGCTACTTACTTTATATATGGAGAAGGGAAAAAATAAAGATATAGGTAGAAAATGTATTACTATCTGGAAACATTATTTTAGTAATATTTCAAATGTATTTTCTTCTCTAGTATCATGTGAACAAACTATCAGCAACCTCGGATCCCATGCATTTGCCCCAAGACTCTGCTCTTCATGACCTGGATGAGGCGCTGTCACATCTGGAAGTTAAACTAGAGGCATCTAGTCCCAGCGAGGCTCTGGTAAGTCAGGAACGGTATTATATTAGTGCACAATACAGCAGAGAATACACATGCTGTATGATTGCAACTGACCATAACCAATATTATTAAAGATTAATCGAATAACTGCTGAGTATCTGGGTGCTAGTGATGTCCATAATTTACCGCTATGTACATATACACAATATATTGTAGCTGAGATATATGTTTTATGTACCTTTTTTTGCCAGGCAGGAATTGAACTTGAACCAGAGCTGCAGGAGTATCTGAAAGTTTTCAGGTGATTCCTCCTATCTCTATAGTCTATAGTCTATATATATATATTTATATATATATATACACTTGCTGCATGTACAGTACTAACCATTTAATGTTTCCTTAGGCCACGGAAAATGACTCTTAAAGGCTACAAACAGAATTGGGTGATGCTGAAAGGAACGAATGTGTCGTGTTATAAAAGCAAAGAAGAGGCCAAAGGGGAACCATTGATCTTACTAGCACTAAAAGGTGAGTCGTATGAATAGCGTTGGATTTCAGATTATGCACGTATTTCCGTGCAAAAAAAAAAAAAAAGTGCAGTGTAATACAGTACCAGCAAAGTGAATGAGATTTGACAAACCTCATATACACTTAGTTTTTTATTTCTGTGTGGATTTTTACATCTACAGCATGTAAATTGTTTGTGCAATTTTTTTGTGCAGATTTTACCCTTTGCAATGCAAAAACATGCTCTTTTTGGCTCCGGATTTGGCACAGAAACACAGAGAAATATGCACAAAAATCAGATATTCTGCTTCTTAACCTGCAACAGTGTGAAGATACCCTTAGACTTCTAGTACCCAAAGGCTAGTGCTCATTGCAGGAACACAGTTGTGCTTTTTTCCCCTGGGATAAATATTTAGTTTGATGCCTTTCTCAAATATAGATGTTTACAGAGTAACCTGTACAACATGGTTCTGTAGCTTAATGAACCAGCCCAAAACTACTGCCGCTGGGTGGCTATCCTGTTCTCCACTTGCAATGGCCAGGATGCGGGTTGTTAATGTTCTGTATTTGTCGTGACGCCAATTGCAGCTTGCGTAGGGTACTACCCCAGGGCCCTTCTAAGGTGTTATAATGCACATCCCAGATTAGGAATGCCAGAGTGGTGTAATGGCCTATAATGTCTCTCCAGGACAGTGGTAGTTGTGTCACGGTGTCTCCTACCTGGGTACGGCTGGACTTCTGGCTCCTGGCTCACTTGCAATAAATTTGAGTGTAGTAATAGTAGGAGTAATAGAGGAATTTCTGACCTAATAGTAGTAAGAAGAGTGCAGCCCAATGTGTTCTCAGGTTTTTTTTAAAGCCACCCAAAAGGGTATATACACATGTAGCTGTTGAAGTTTGGTTAAACCCACATCAAAACTGTTCCTGGTACTGTAAGTCTCCATTTTTAACCGGTCAAGCACATTTATTTAAGATGTTTCACCTGTAAAAATAGCAATTGCATGAAAACACAAGTTTTTTTATGCAGTTTTAAATGCAGCCTCAACCGCCACTCGTACATTTACCTTTACTGCACCACACTGCATGGGCAAGCTGGACGCTTTCACGTGCCTGAAAAACAGCAGTGGTGATGCAGCACAAACATTGGTAGAAATCACAAGCCCTCACACTTCTTTCCAGGGTGTGAAGTTATTCCAGAGGTCAATGTCGCTTCTCAGAAGTTCTGTATTAAGCTTTTGGTCCCATCCCCAGAAGGAATGAATGAAGTTTACCTGCGATGTGAAAATGTAAGTATAAATTAGGTCCCGGAAATCTTCATGTTGCAGGAACCAGAAACGAAACCAACACAATCCATTAATTGTTCTTAGGAGCAGCAATATGCCCGCTGGATGGCTGGTTGCCGCTTGGCAGCGAAAGGACGCACCATGGATGACTCATCTTATGACGGAGAAGTCCAAAATATATTATCCTTCTTAACTCTTCAGAAATCCAACGCACAAACGTCAGCCTCCGCAGCAGAGTCCATCAACATGCTTTCCCTGGTATCACCAAGATACCAGAAAAAGCTGAAACTTAAGCAGGTGGGGAGTTACAGCCCATAGGGTGGTCTGATATTACTTATCTACAGTTTCCATGAAAAGGTTTTGCTGAATTTATTTCTATGTGATTTTCTCAGTTATCACCTCGTATACTGGAGGCCTACCAGAATATTGCTCAGATTACACTTATGGAAGCTAAACTGCGTTTTATACAGGACTGGCAATCTCTGCCTGATTTTGGAGTCTCATACTTCCTTGTAAGGTTAGTGATTTCCCTCAGCCTGTCTAGTATGATAACATCATTAGTTTAAGGCCTCTTGCACATGAACGTGTGCGCCCCGTGGCCGTGCTGTGGCAATGCACAAACACCAACCGCAGGGCAACCACAGCGGATCGCAGGCCCATTCCGTTCCGTGCTTCCGTTCCACACAATTCCGCATCTCGGGATTTGCGGACCCATTCAAGTGAATGTGTCTGCATCCGTGATGCGGAATGCCCACGGAATGGCAGTCCGCAATAGGGCCACGGAGCGTACACGTTCATGTGAAAGAGGCCTAAGGCTAGTTTCAGACAAGCATATACATTCCAGGAAACACGTTCTGTGTCAGATGAAGTTCCCGGCCTAAACGCTGCTCCGATGAAGAGAACTTGCAAGATTATAATGATTGATGATGTTGTGAATTCCAATCTCAAAGTTTTAGACATGCGTGTTAAATCTGGGAAACTCTCAGAAACACCCTGTGTGCGAGCGGTATTTCCCAGCCTGAACGCTGCCTCTGTGAAGTGAACTCGCAACATTATAATGATTTATAATGTTGTAAATTTCAGTCTCACTGGCAACCTACTGAATTGTAGTCATAGCATTAGGTGATAACAGTTCAGTTGGCAGTGAGACTGGAATTCACATTATCATAAATCATTATAATGTTGTGAGTTCACGTCACAGGGGCAGCGTTCAGGAAATTCCGCTCACACACAGTGTGGGTTTCCTAGAATGAATACACTCGTCTGAAACTAGCCTAACAGCCGCATTGTTCCCTGTACTGTCAGACAGACCGCCCAGTGTAAATGATTGCTCTGCCTGACTATGGAAAGCAAGAGTGGAGCGGAATGGTTTTCTGCTCATATCTCAGGCTGATTCTGGTGGTCCTATGCTTGGGGACCCCTAGAATATGGGGCCATGAACAAATTCTCACTTTGCAATTGGCCGCTTTCAGACCAGTGCAGAAAACATGCTCCGTGTGGGAGCGTGATTTCCCGTTATGGACGCCGCTCATTTCACAGAAACGCATGGCATTATAAAGATTGTACTGACATAATGCTGTCAATATAATTCTGTAGAGACACTCTGCATTATAAATCATTATAATGCCATGCAATCCTGTGAAATGAGCAGCTCCCACACGGAACGTGTTTTCCACACTGGATACACTTGTCTGAAAGAGGACATTACCAGACTATACTTTGCAGTAGCATACGCTGGGTATTTAGTCTTTAGACACTCTAGGTCCTTTTTTAGTCCTATAACCTGTGTGGCCTCCCCTGTCCCATAGTTTGTGTACATATACTCTCAGCCCTTCTACTCATATTCTGTATGACTTTTTTGTCTATATGTCTGATCAGTTAGATAATTCTCTTTTATCTATTTATGTCTTCCAAACCAAAACCTCCAGGTTCAAAGGTGCTCGTCGGGATGAAATACTAGGCATTGCCAGCAACCGTTTAATTAGAATAGACCTGAATGTAGGAGATGTGGTGAAAACCTGGATGTACAGTAACATGAAGCAGTGGAATGTCAATTGGGATATCAGACAGGTAACAGTGACGTACTGGAAGAGGAACAGATGTGAAATACACTGTTTGTGGTGAAATCTATATTTTCCTGTATCTGACATGGAGATATATTGTTGGCGAGATAGACTAAAGCTGGCCATACACATAAGATATATTGTCTGGGATCATTTCTGCAGACGATCCTACCAGCAACATGATAAACAAACCAGACAGATCAGGAAACTAGGTTAAAATTTTTTAATAGAATAGTCTTGCAGTAAGTGGCTAATGGATTGGCCACATTCAGCTGAAGATGCCAAACAAAGGCAGTTTCAGCCGATCATAACTGAAAGTTTCTCACCTGGCAAGCCACATTTTCATCAGACAGAAGTCTCCAGTCGGCCATCGTGAACATTAGTCTGCTTAAAACTTTCAAATGATGTTTGGCTGACTTTTGTGTGTATGAGCAGCTTAAAGGGGTTTTCCAAGAGTTTTTTTTTACTGATGACCTATCTTCTGCATGGGTCATCAGTATCTGATCAGTTGAGGTCTAACACCCAGGACCTCCACCAATCAGCTGTTTGAGAAGGTAGTGGCCCTCGGAGTAGCTCACCAAGCATAGCGCTGTACATTGAAATACGAAGCACAGCTGCTATACAAGTCAGCCCCATTCACTTTTATGTGACAGATGAAGGTGACGTGATATGGCCCAGGGAAAGCTGCGGCGGTACTGCGAGGGCCGGTGCCTTCTGAAACAATTTCCAACTGTCGGACCCCCACCGATCAAATGCTAATGATTTACCCAGTAAAAACTCTCTGAAAAAACCTTTAACTAAGCAGTTGTGGTACATTTTGGTATTGAAGTTTATCTGCACATTTGCCAGTCATGTATGGAAAATATTAATTATTCCTTTTACTGGTTTGCATTGCAGGTATCCATTGAATTCACCGAGAATATTAATGTTGCCTTCACTTGCGTTTCTGCTTCTTGCAAAGTTGTCCATGAATACATAGGTGGCTACATCTTCATGTCTACACGGGCAAGGGATGGTGGCAGCAAAGGCCTCAATGAAGAGCTGTTCCATAAACTTACTGGTGGACATGAAGCCCTCTAGAAAACTTCTGAAATCTCTGTTCAGTCCTCATTTTCCACATAACATAAAAAGACTTTGCACTTCATGAAGTTGCTCTAAATAGCAATCAAGTTTTTGACTCGTTGTCCACATACATGTGATAAAGGCAAATGTAAAGCTGTGACGTTTGGCATTCATCATAACTTCACATTAATTAGGATACTCCTCACCGAAAATGTGTCAGCCGTGTAAGAGCAGATCTAGGTACATTTCATATGGAACTTGCAGTGTTTTGTAAATGTCACCTAAAGGATGCAGCCATTTTCACAGAGTTTGAGCTGATCTATAGGGGACTAATACAGTGGGTGGCCAAGATGGCACCATCTTTTTTTCTAGCATATCTTTTCATACAAGCCACTTAATATCTGGAGTTTAAGCAGCAGCAAGAGTGACTATGCCAGGTATAAAGGCAATCCAAGATTATACATACCTACATTATTTCTATAGACAGAAATGTATTAAATCATTAAAAAATAAACTAGCTATTAATGGATGATCATTACATACACTTTCCTTCTGTACAATATCTTTATTCCATATCTTGTTATTCTGCCCTCCTGCCTAAGTGTCTGCCAGAAGCACGTGTGATTATAAGTTGGGTTTAATAAATAAATTAAAAAAATTTATTAAAAAAAAAAAAAAAAAAAAAGATCCCTGTTAGTCTTCACCTAAAGGTGCCCACAGACATTAATGGGGTCATTTATTAAGACCAGTGTTTTGGACGCCAGTCTTAATAACCCTGTGCTGACGCTTGATGTGCCTAAGAGGCAGCGGCCTCTACATAACTTAGGGGCATCTACCACCGGCCTACATCTACGCCAGCTCCCTTGCTGGCGTAGATTTAGATAGATCATACGAGTGCATTACTGTACAGCGCAATGCACAATCGCCGGCTGTAGGTCAGCCGCATCGGATCGCGGACCCATTCACTTTAATGGGTCCGTGATCCGCCCGTTCCGCAAAAAGTTAGAACATGTCCTATCTTTTTGCGGAACGGAAGTACGGGACGCAAACCCACGGAAGCACTCCGTAGTGCTTCCGAGGGGTCCCGTTCCATGCGGCCGTTCTGAAATTTCGGATTTGCGGACCCATTGAAGTGAATAGGTCCTTCTCCTTGATGCGGAATGCACACGGAACTGTGACCGTGTATTGCGGCCCGCAATTTGTGGACCGCAATACAGCCACGGATCACACACGTTCGTGTGAACTAGGCCTTACAGACTATGTTACTTGAATGAATGTGTCAGATGTAAAACAGACAAAAATGGTGCATGCTGCAAGTTTTGAAGCACAGGCCAGTCGTCAGGAGGACTGTACATCTTGCTTGAATGGGTCTGTGTGATATACGGGTGTAGTACATATAGCACATGGACTGTACAAAAATAAACATAACATAATACATGTTTGCTTGTGGTAGTCTGACTGCTTGGACCTCGCCATTGTAGTCTATGGGTCATCACTGACGTCTCTAGAGTAAGGTAACGGCCAAAGGGTGAGAGAGGCACTCATAGGGTAAGTAAATCGAGGTACAACAGCTTCCTTCAAAGAGCTGGTGGATACGATAGACTCGCCTGTTTTGGTTGCACCGGAGTTAAGTGCAACCGTATTGCAGGTGAGCTGTGAGGTATAAAAAGGTGCAGGTCGGTGCTGCCAGATGTGTCAAGAAGCCCCTTGGGACGAAGGCCAGGTCGCCACTCCGGTATATATTGGAAAACGTGTCTTAGCTTGTCACTGTGGAGTTATCAAGCTGGTAGACGATCATAAGGCGCATTACCACGACCCGGTACAGGATACAAAAAAGTTTATTTTGAGACCAGTCTCAAAATAAACTTTGTTGTATACTGTACCGGGTCGTGGTAATGCACCTTATGATCGTCTACCAGCTTGATCACTCCACAGTGACAAGCTAAGACACGTCTCTAGAGTAAAGGGGCACAGTGCAATGCTGCCGGCTCTAATGCTGAAGAGTCTGAATTTCTTTCAAGGTGTTAAAAATAATTTATTTGAGGAGTTTTTAGACAGTCATTCAAGTTCAAGCAGTCTTCCTGGAAAGAGAAATAAAAAGTATAGGCTAAACTAAAGGCACACAAAATTATAAATGCTTACCGTATATCATGATTAGCACATATCATGTTCTGCCAATAATGTAATTTATAGGAGCGCTGTGCTGGAGGTTTATGATTTGTGTTGTTTTGGGATTTTTTTGCCTTTTTATTTTTTTATTCTGGATTAGCAAAACCACAAGTTTCTTGCAACAGCTCATTAAGGGCTCATGCACACAAACATATTCTTAATCTGCATTTTTTGCGGGTTGGATGTAGACCCATTCACTTCAATGTGCTGTCCGCATCCATATGTCTGTTCCATAGCATCTGCTACAATATTCCTATTCTTGTTTGCATTATGGACAAACATAGGACTGTTCTATTATGGGCTGAACGTTCTGTTCCCCAAAATGCGGAACGCACTCAGCCGGTATCCATGTTTTGCGAATCTGCTAAACAGGAAACGGTCATGTGCATGAGCCCTAATTTTGATAACTGTCTGGTAGTGTGTGTCTGTGTCTAGCTTTTCACTGTGTTCTCAGGCTAAGTCGCAAGGGTACATATGGTTTGCAAGAAAAGTGAAGTCTTGTAAATAGGATTGAGAGACTTGGATTGTGGAATCATTGGCAGAGGGGAGAACATGGATAGGGCGGTAGAGATGAGGGAGGAGATGTAGGGGGTGCAGCACTGGAGAGATTTGTGGGTGAGAATGAGAAGTTTAGGTGGGATTCTACACTGTAGATAACCAGTGCAGTAACTGGCACAAGGAGGAGGCATCGGTGTGGGGTTCGGACAGATAGATGAGCCTGGGGAGAGTATAGTAAGGGGAAGACCTGTATTATGTGGTTAGTTTTTGCATGTATTATATACCATCTTATACACTTGTCACATTTTATTTTAGTAATTATGTCTGCCCTTCCTAGAAAATACATTTCAAAAGATTATGGATATGAAAACAAAGGCATAAGTGTAATACACAAGAAAGCCACCGTGTGTCTCTGTTGCTGCAGGTATTGGGCCCGGTCACAGAGATAAACTATGTATAGTTACTTTCCCTGCTTGTCCCCAAAGACTTACTGTGAGGCCTAAGCTGAAGAACCTTTAGAAAATATTTAGGTAGGAGGACACCGTCCGCATTCCCAGGTGTGAGGAGGACTCGGTTAACAGACCAGAAGAATGGGATTTGGTCTGGAAAACAAAAAAGGATGAGATGCGTATCTCCAACAGCTGACCCATACAACAGAACCACGTGCACTACTTTTTATTCATTGTGCAATGTAACCTTTAAAAATCGTAACCTAATAATCTCAGTGCAGCTGCAGCAATGAAGTTTTAGCCTTTCCATTTCCAGGTCATTTATTATAGGAGTAATGTTGTGTGAGAAACAGGTCTGATTATGAATGAAATATTGCATTGTTTGTGTAAGATGCAGAACAGACTCACCCGCCATAGCTTTTGGAAGGTCTATAAATATTGCGAGTTCACAGTCCCTACGCATGCCTGCAGAGAGATATATTGACCATTAAGTTAATTTACAACATGGACATGCTAATGACAGTTAATGAGCCAGTGACCACTTAATAGTGAGGTTTGCCAGACACCACTTATATTGCGTCACAGCTCCGTACCACTCAGGAGGTTCCTTCCCCGTGACTAAGAACACATTGGCGGCCCCATGAGACCAGTCTCGCTGAAATCGCACCCACTGCTGGGACGCCAGTTAACAGTGTGCATGAGATATTTCAAAACTGGTGCAAAGGAAAACTGACTTAGTTGCCCATAGCGATCAGTGGAATCCCAACCTTTCATTTTTCAAAGAATCTGTGAAAAATATAAGGTGGAATCTGATTGGTTGCTATGGGTAACTAAGCCAGTTCTCCTTTGCACTAGTTTTGATAAATCTCCCCCATTCTGTATAGTGGTGATTTTTCTTCCTCCTATCCTCTGGTTAGGTAGGAGCCTGACAGTTTCAGTTGTATATCTATTGAAGGATAACTCCTATAAGACGTACACAGGAGCCCCTCCGATTGGTCAGTTGTGATCTAGTTTGCACCTTTTTTTTTTTACGATGGAGCATTGCCTAAAAAGTACCGTAAGTCTAAATACGCCGGTGTCTTCAGCCCCACTCCCCCAGCTGCATGTACAAATGACCAAACGCATTAGATACGAATTGGCTGAACCTGCCAATTTGGATTCAATTTCTTAATCTCCCTGTTCGCTGCATATGCATGCTCAGCCAAGTAAAGCATGCACATGTATGAAAGGATTTGGAGAGATAGCTGAATGAGAGTTCGGCTTATGTATCTAATGTACACGGCACAGCACCCTATTCTCTACTGATCAGAGGCAGGCACACCACAACAGATGGGTGTCTGAGGTTTGGCTAGTATCATCTCATTTTCACACAAAAAAGCCCCAGTAAGTGTTCTTCATAATGTGAAATTGATATGGTCTATGATGAGCTTCCCAGTGCCCAGGACAACCATTCCTGCCCTGTGCTGGTCAGTAGGACATAGCGTGGGTCCGTAACCTCTATCATGTAGTAATGCTGAGGTATTGGCAGCAGAGATTCTTGGGGAGAATGTGGTGTTATACTGCGGCACATGGAGTGCATACAGGTTTATAATATAGAAAAGAAAGGAACCAGTATGTCGCATCTCCTTGCACATGGCTTGGGCGTGTGCATGAGGCTTAAAGGATAACTGTCACATTTAGACCCTAATTTCAATTTTTATATATGTAGTTACTATTAAAATGATATTCCAGAATCAGTTACTATTAGACTGACTTACCCCATATTTAATAAGATTCAGCCCTTAGCAACCAGTCTGCATAAAACTACATTCTCACTATTCAGTTAAGATGGCCGCCACTGCCCTCACCCTGAGGCTAATCCCGCCTGCCCTCACTAGCCAGTAACAATAGCCCCCCAAAAGTGTCAGTAACCACAGCCCTCCCCCTAAAGGGTTAATCTCCTGCAGCACAAAGGGTCCTCTTACCACATGTTGCTTTCATTTATACACTGAGCAGATGGCAGATCTCCCTTCCCTGGTCTGCGCTGCTCCAACTCTGCATTCTCCAGCTCTGCTGAGTGAGGGAGCGTCTGCCAAGCGCAGGGACAGGGAGAAGTGCACACAGCCCAGGCACTGGTATCAGCTGCTGGGGAGGACCTGGCTTTAATCACTTACTTACAGTCCCTGGCTGTCAGTAATGTGACCTTGCACGCAGTGTGCTTCGTCTGACCATCCCTATCAACCCTGTTTTAAGCACAGATAAAAGTAGGCAGTAGAGGGAACAAAACTGTGGAATTAAGGGGTAATTAAATACACAGTGAAAAGTTGAAATAGGGCCACCAAGGTTATATTAATCACCACAATCCAATACTCCCCAAAAAATTAAATAAAAATACGACAGTTATCCTTTAAATGGGATTTAATGCAGATTTAGTGGGGTTTCATATGTAGGCCACCTGCACACATCGCAAGGCAGCGGGTAGACTCTGGGCCTAGTCAGTGTCAAAATCCTCATGTAACATATGCTGATTTCATTGCATATTTTGGGGTGTAATTTAAGGCTAGTTCCACAGGGTGTATTTTATGCTGCCATCTGTCAACACAAGGGTCAAGTTGCTTGAAAAGTACATCTTGATGACACAAAGTAAATCATGTGTATGTATCACATCTGGAACCAATATAAAGGAGAGTAAACTGAGAAGCATCTCCAGTGGTGTAATGCTACTATATGGAAATAGAAGCAGCTGGATTAGAGCTATTGACTGTTCTTTTACTCTAGTAACTGCTTGATCATTGTACACCGACACGGCACAGCTCTAGCGGAGAATATCAGGATTCCTTGTCAAAACGGTGTGACATGAAGTTAATAACAGTTATAATCACTGACCACTGATCACACCCTCCCCTTCTCCTGGAAGCTGCGTCGAAAAGTGGATGTGTGCCCTGTTCATACGAGAGAGGCCAGAGCGGAGAATTGAAGGCCAGTGACGGAGATACGTCCCATGTATTGCTTGTGGAGGAAGTTCTACTCCTAATGGAGTGAAGTTAACATCCACCTACAAAAAAGAAGCAAGGGTGTTAACAGATCGTAATGTTTCCACTACGCACACCCAGGTAATACAAGGACAATGAATAGGATTTCACTTAGGTGAACATAATCACCAAAAAAGGGGATTTAATAAATTGCTGTAAAATGCTCATTGTCAACTGCTAGTAAAACTAAGATGGAGTCATAAGATGGACACGATTAGTTAGATATCTGTGGGGTACCTGTATTGAATGTCCTTGGTTAGCGCAAATTTCCAGTGTTCCCTCGGCTTCAGAGGTTCTCATAGTAAATCGCTGCTTATCATTACACCTGACTACACGTTCAATGTCATTCTGGGAAAAGGAGCTAAACTGTTGTAGGTGAAGCAGGGAAGAAACTGGAACAAAGCCATCTAAAAAGGTAAAAGGGAACAAGAAGACAAGGGGTTAAACTATAATTTAATGTTTCACTCTAATGGGTACCAATAAAGGTTTAAGGTCCATAGAAAGGTCAAATTCTTTAAAGCGGTGATACACATTGGGGGTCTTTGTTTCCCCCTTAAACTGGCTTAGAAAGCACCTAATTTAGACGAGACTCAGGTCCTTTAAGGGCCGCTTCACACGAGCGGATGCCGTGCGTGGCATCCGCTCCGTGAAAGAGTGCCAAGACCCGCTGCAGACTGCAGAGGCACGGAGCGGTAACATGACTGTTAATGCTCCGTGCCTCTCTGTGATCTCTTTACTACGAAATCACAGTGACAACTGTGATTTCGTAGTAAAGAGATCACAGAGAGGCACGGAGCATTAACAGTCATGTTACCGCTCCGTGCCTCTGCAGTCTGCAGCGGGTCTTGGCACTCTTTCACGGAGCGGATGCCACGCACGGCATCCGCTCGTGTGAAGCGGCCCTAACACTTCTGATTATTAGATGTGATCTTTTTTATGCTGCGGTAGAAAAGGTCTCGGAGATAAGCTCTTTATACCCTCATTAGCCAGAGCCAAGTCTGCCCCTTGGGAGCCCTTAGCATTCAACAGTTCTGTAAAAAAAAGAGTGAAATATACAGCACTCTGTGCTAGAGGTGGTTAGAACGTAATATGACACATAAAGCACTAACGTCATGACATTATAGAATATTCTACATAGTAAGATCCATAATCACTCCTTCCTCAAAATACATTTCTTTATGCATAGATTATAGGATGGTGTTCCTGATAAACAGCACCTACCTGACCCCATGGGCAAACCCAGCTCACTGGCTCCATGGCGCAAAGCATACGATAAAAGCTTTGATAACTGCACATCAGGGTCCTGGTGAAAAGAACTAAATGCCAATATTAAATTACAATGCAACAAACTGAAATTAAACACGGCACAACATAATGAGCAGCTCGTCGTGGTCACCCTACTGACTACGTGCGGCTCTGGAAGTGTTTTCCATATATTCAGGTAATGCTCCCTTAATAAAAGCAAAACTACAACTCCCAGCATGCCTGAACAGCCTACAGGTATCAGCCTACAGCAGGGCATTGTGGGAGTTGTAGTTTTACAACAGCTGGAGGGCCGCAGTTTGAGGATGCCTGCTATAAATCAATGAATCCACGATCTACAATACAACCTGCCTCAATAAACTCTGAATACCACATGACATTTTTGATGCAATATAATATTTTTTTGATAAAGCCAGGAGACAATTTAAAAGGAGAGAATCCACTCCAAGCTTTAGCTCAAAAACTGCATTGGTGTACAATCGCGCTGTAAAACGCCCGATGCCCCAAGAAGTACATGAGCTTCTTTGGGGCGTCTTGTCGCGCGTTCTCGTACATAGACTTTCGGGAACGCGTGACAATGGGCGTTCGCTTGTCTCTGTATGCGCAATTGCAAACGCCGGTACAATCGCGCATACAGAGCGCGACATCCCGAACGCTCAGGTGTGAACCCAGCGTCAGGCTCAGCTTTACAGGCAGCTCACAGAGCCCCGTGATTTTGCAGGAGGACATAGGGGTTCCTTTTCTCTGTCCAACCCCATTGACAGTGGCATCTGAGGGGTTAACTGACTGTAATCATAGTCTTCTCTGTTCCTAATCACTGTCTGCGGGTGTCAGCAGTATTATACAGCCGAGAATGCCTTGTACGGAGCGAGCTTAGCGAGTAAGCCTGCTCCATACTGCTCCTTAACACTAATTATTTATGCCAGGGCTGGCCAACCTGCAGCTCTCCAGCTGCTGTAAAACTACAACTCCCACCATGCCCTGCTGTAGGCTGATTGCTGTAGGCAAACTGGGCATACTGGGAGTTGTAGTTCTGCAACAGCTGGAGAGCCGCAGGTTGGCCATCCCTGATTTATGCGTTAAAGGGTTCTAGCTCATTCAAAAATATGGCAGAAGCCACTGAGATTCCAGCTTTCATTATTCTAGGAAAAGTTACACCTTATTTACACGTCGGTGTTTGATCAGTGATTTCCATCAGTGATTGTGAGCCAAAACCAATAGTGGAGCCTCCACAGACATAAGGTCTAAGGGAATGATCTGCGCTTGGGATGAGCGAACTTCTGTTTTCATGTTTGGCATACAAGGTTCGGGTTATCTAAAAATTCCATTATGGATTCTGCTACCACGGGCCATAAGTTATGGTCTGTGGTAATGGAATCCATAACGGAATTCTTAAATAACCCGAACGTCGAACTTGAAAACAGAAGTCTGTTCAACACTGATCTGCACCTGTTCTGTGTTTAATGCCGCACCAGGTTTTGGCTCACAATCACTGACCGAACACTGACATGTGAATGAGGCATTAGGAAAAAAGGATTTGGATTGTTTTGGTGCCAATGAACAAAATGACTATTTCCTGGTGTCCCTGGAAGCCCCCCTGTGTACCGCTCATTCATTTACCTGGTTTCTCCCTCCTCTCCTCCTGTGACTGGCGTGTGATCCTTCCATAGCTGTCAGCGTCTAACACACAGAACAAAACCAACATAACTGTTATAGACATAATCACGAAATCCGCAGATAATCTATATATTCACTTCCAAAGCCTAACGGCATTCACCAGCAGGGGGTTTACTGACTGACTTTTTCCCAAGTTTCTTAAAAAAAATAAAAATTTATAAAAAAAAAATATAAAGGAACTTCTGCTTCCCATTGAATCATTGGGAGGCTGTTCTGAGGTGTTTTTGGAGCTAATTTCGAGGCAGAAATGCTCCAAAATCAGAGCCAAAAAACTCTGTGTGAACTGTCTCTAAAGACGAGACACATTTACCACCATGCCTCACGCTGCATAATACATGTGGGGCCCCCTTGTCTAATGAGGCGCAGCGTTCAAAACACATAATAAATATGGTGCCAATTAAAGCAAAATTGGGGTGCATTTCGCTTAGTAAATGTGTCTTTCTCTGACATCACATCTTACACATTTTCCCACATAAATTACACATCACACAAGTCATGTTACAGTAAAATCTCATGTAACTGATCAAAACGACAAGAGGCGATTTGTGTAATTAGAATATACATGAAATTACTTTACATATTACCCCCTTCCACTTCCTCCTTCCTGAGCACGTCTGTGTTTCAAGCCTCGCTTAGTTACAGCAAACACTACTTGCATTACTGAGCATGCACAGTGACATCTAGGGGTCACTGCACATGTGCAAAGCCACCTTATGATCACAAGGCGCCATGTTGAGTAAGGGCATTCTAACTAGGTGTAATACATATCTGCCCAGCACCCAGTAATTGTATAAAAAGCTCTGATCAGCAACAACCACTGTCAAATAAGGAAACATTACCGCAGATGAAGAGATCCCCTGGGATATAACACACATACACACAGAGCAGAGCCAGTCCCCAAGGACTATAAGGTTATATATATTGTTAAGCAAACTTGTGTTTTCAAATTCAGCGTACAAGGTTCGGGTTATCTAAGAATTCTGTTATGGATTCTGCTACATAATAGAATTCTTAGATAACCTGAACCTTGTACACCGAACTTGAAAACACAAGTTCGTTCATCCCTAATTATA
This sequence comes from Bufo gargarizans, assembly GCF_014858855.1. Taxonomy (NCBI): domain Eukaryota; kingdom Metazoa; phylum Chordata; class Amphibia; order Anura; family Bufonidae; genus Bufo; species Bufo gargarizans. The sequence goes on from NC_058089.1 coordinate 42,696,266, forward strand.
TACTGAAAGTTGCCAGGATAGTCAGTGCAGTCAGTCTTGCCACTTACACTAAAGCCAGCTGCACACTTTGCGGAAAACGTAAGTTTTTTCCGCCTGGATTGTTGTGCGGAATACCGCAGCGTATTACAGTACCAGCAAAGTGTATGAGATTACACAAATCTCATGTATCCTTTGCAGATTATTTCTGTGCGAAAATTTACCTGCTATGCAGGTTTTAAATTAAATAGCATGTCAATTATGTTTGCAGTTTTAACTTTGGATTTCACCCTTTTCCAATGAAGAGTGACATATGTGGCAAAAACGCATAAAAAAATTAATCGCTTCAAATCTGCACCAAAAACCACTGTTAGAAATTGCGGATTTAGTTGCAGATATGCTGCAGAAACCCACATAAATCCGCATGGAAAATTGTGTGGATTTCCAGAGTAAGGCCTCATGCACACGACAGTTGTTGTGTCCCGTGTCCGTTGTTCCGTTTTCCGTAATTTTCCGCGGACCCATTGACTTTCAATGGGTCTGTGGAAAACTCGGCTAATGAACCGTTTGTCATCCGCATCCGTGATCCGTGCTTCCAGTCCGTGAAAAAAATATGACCTGTCCTATTTATTTCACGGACAACGGTTCGTGGACCCATTCAAGTCAATGGTGATCCTCCAAAAATAAAGGAGGACACACGGAATCAATAACGGACACGGATCACGGAACAACGGAACCCCTTTTTGCAGACCGCAAGAAAATACTTTTGTGTGCATGAGGCCTATGGGTGATGCACATGAGAAATCTTGTGAGGAACAGACAATAAGAAGAAAAAGAAGGAGCTTCTATGAGGATGAGAAATTATTTGTGGAAAAGCAGGTCGGAGATGTAAGGAGGAGACTGGTTGTGGACGGCCTTATATCTTGTTAGTATCTGCTGAGCAATGGTGAGCCAATGAAAGGATTATACTAGCTGAAGCATAAAATGGGGGTCTGTATATGTATATATATTGTAGGAAGGCACGAGGGTCCGTCGTTGATGGAGGGTATGTCTCATCGAGGTTCCTGGCCTCGGACGAGTAAGAGCCAGTTTTTATGTGTCAGCAGCAGTTGCTGTTTGACACCTAGCTATTCAGTATAGCTGTATAGCTGATCCGGGACGGCTCTTACTGGGATTAGTCAAAGTGCTGGGTGGGTGACTACTCCCCACATTCCAGGCCAGGTCTTGACTGGAATATAAAAAACCCAGCCGGCAGTGTCAGCTGGGTGTGATTACCAATCTCAGAGAAGCTCTGGCAATCGCCAGATTGGGATCTGAGCCGTGTGCTAGGCTGGAGGCCTGAGTTTGGGAGGTCTTCTCTGTCCTGAGAAATGCTGATTGGGTGTGAACTAACACCTAGGATAACAGGTGACTGTGTTGCTGTATGAACTGTCTAGGTGTGAACGAACACCAAAATTGCAAATGGACTGTCGTACTGTTTTGTTGCCATAAGAGTGAATAAACCACTGAAGTTTTTTTGAGTTACAAATTGGTCTTTGCCTCTTTACTGTGTCCTCTTGTCCTGTCTACTAGAGCGTATCCCCACAATTGGTGGAGGATGCGAGCATCGCAGTGAGGCTGGCGTGAAGTCCGAAATATTTTTGTTTTAACGGGCACGGTTGTATGTCCTACATCAAACCAGCAAAATTACAACCCGTGTCCCTTGACAATATGTAAGCTGTGGTTAAAGCCCTTGTGGAGGCTTATCTGCAACAGCAGGAGGCCAATAAGCAGCAGCAGGAAACAAACCGGCTGCTGTTACAAAATTTGATGGCTTTACAAGCAGCAGGAGCATCCCAGAGCGTCCATGATGCCCGGAAAGTGGTCAGTGCGCCGATCCCCAAGATGACCCCCGCAGACGACATCGAGACCAATTGGGCTATCTTCGAGAAGGTAGCCGTGAAAGAGAAGCTACCCCGGGAGCAATGGGCTGAGGTCGTCGCTCCGTTCCTGGCATCTGGACCCCAACAGGTGTATTTTGACTTACTGGACGATCAAGCGGCTGATTACCCAACAGTAAAGGGTGAGATCCTGGTGAGACTGGGGGTGAATGTATTAGTCCAGGGCAAGCAGGTGCATCAGTGGGAGTTTAACCCTCCTAAGCCCACGAGGCCCCAGTATTATACCCTATTACACCTGTTGCAAAAATGACGTGCTGAGTCCAACTACTATGTTAGACTGTCTGTTGGCTAATGTGTTCTGGAGGGCTTTGCCGTACTCCCTCCAGCACTGGATCGGCCAGGTGTATCCTGGTAATGCCCTTGAGATGGCGGACCCGGTGGAACGCTATGAGGCTACCAGGAATTTGAAAGGGGGTTCGTTTGGGAGGGGGGCAGCCAAACCCCATCAATCTCCATCACAGAACCAGGGACTTGTGCCAACCAAGCCTGCCCGGGGTGTACCTCTATAGACCCGGCTCCGATAGTATGCTGGCGGTGTCAGGAGCCTGGCTACGTAAGGGCCAACTGTCCCCATCAGGGCGAACCCATGGAGAATAACTATGGATACCGCAACTCATTGTAGGCCAGGAAGCTGTGTGCATCAGGTATCCCAGAGACTATAGGCAATAACCACTTGTGCCAGGTAGAAGTGGGAGACACTCTGGCAGTGGCTTTGTTGGACTTAGGGAGTCTGGTGTCCCTGGTAAGAGCTACCCTGGTGCAGCCCGACGAGTATACTGGCCTAAAAATTGGGGTTGTGTGCATGCATGAAGATTTAAAGGACTATTCCACCGCCCTGATGTCTCTATCCACAGGTTGCGGCAGGTGGACCCATGAGGTGGACATTGCCACCACTTTATCTTATGAACTAATAATAGGGAGAGACTTTCCGGGCTTCCCGGCCCTGTGGCCGGCCGTGAGAGTTGTTGATGCCCCTGAGTCAGGGGTAACTCCAGCAGAGTGACCTGGCTCGGGCGGGAGGCCTGAACCCTGGGAAACGGAGGCTGAAGGGCCTGCGGTAGGGGTGATCACCACTTCGGTGGAAGAGGGGGAGACAACCCCACTGAGTGTGTTGATAGGAGACATTGAGGACTTGCCGCCGGGTCCTGAATTGGCAGACCTCAATGTCTCAGGTGAAAATTTCAGAAGCGCACAACACTGGGACCCAACCTTATTCCGGGTCTTGGAGAATGTGGTAAAAATTGATGATAAATTGATGTTTCCCCATTTTGTCGTTCACCAGGAAATGCTGTATCAGGTAAACCAACTACGGGATGAGCATGTTGAACAGCTGGTGGTGCCCAAGATGTATCGTAAGCTCATATTGGAGCTTGCCCACCGACATGTTCTTGGGGGTCACTTGGGATGGCAGAAAATGCAGGACCAGATACTACAGCGGTTTTACTGGCCCAGTGTGTTCAGAGAGGTAGAAGAGTTTTGTAAATCTTGCCCAACCAGCTAGATAAATAACCCCTAGCCACATTTCCAGAGTCCCCTGGTACCTCTCCTGATTATCGAGGTCCCGTTCAAGCGACTGGCTATGGATTTCATAGGCCCAGTACCGAAGTCTGCTAGAGGGCACCAACACATCTTGGTCGTCTTCAACTATGCCACTCGGTACCCGGAGCGGGTGCCACTGCAACATACATCAGCCAAACTCATAGCTAAGGAGTTAATGGAGATGTTTTCTCGAGTGGGACTACATAAAGAGGTTCTGACTGACCAAGGGACTCCTTTTATGTCCAAGGTCATGAGTGAAATCTGTAAATTGCTCCACATAAAACAGCTACAGACGTTCGTCTATCATCCACAAACAGATGGCCTGGTAGAAAGATTTAATCAAACATTAAAAAACATGTTAAAAAGAGTGGTGTCTAAGGATGTGAGGGACTGGGACCTTCTTCTGCCCTTTCTCATGCTCGCAGTGCGAGAGGTGCCCCAGGCCTCTAATGGGTTCTTGCCCTTCTATCTGCTATATGGCAGACACCCTCGCGGTCTGTTGGACAGAGCCAAAGAAGCATGGGAACAACGACCCACACCGCACAAAAGTGTTATTGAGTACATCACCCAGATGCAAGGACGGATGGAGACAGTGTTGCCTCTGGTCAGGGAGCATATGGAGGCAGCGCAGCGAGCCCAGAGTAAGGTCTATAATCGTCAGGCTCAGGTCCGGAACTTTAACCCGGGTGATCGGGTTTTGGTTCTGGTACCAACCATAGACAGTAAGTTCCTAGCTAGGTGGCAGAGGCCCTACGAGGTACTCGAGTAAGTTGGAGAGTGTTAAATTACAAGGTACACCAGCCAGGGGGGCGAAAGCCGGAGCAGGTGTACCATGTGAATTTACTAAAACTATGGACAAATAGGGAGTCCTCTACTGAAGGCAGCCTGCGGCCAGGTTTTCTAGGAGAAGTGGTTCAGGCCCCTCGGTCTGATGCAAGAGAAGCAGGTGCCAACAGTGAAAATTGCTGACAGCCTCTCCTCTAAACAGGTTCAGGAAGCCATGGAGTTCACTAGTCAGAACACGGATGTGTTCTCAGACCTCCCTTGATGCACTTCCATAATCCAGCATGACATTGTAACTGATCCTCAGGCAAAAGTCCGGTTAAAACCATACTGGATACCTGAGTCTCGACGACAAGTCATCTCGGAGGAAGTGCAGCTAATGCTGCAGCTAGACACCATTGAGGAGTCCAAATGTGAATGGGCCAGTCTGATAGTCTTAATATCCAAGCTGAAAGGGCCGTTACGGTTCTGTAACGATTTTCGCAAGCTAAACAAAATCTCCAAGTTCGATGCGTATCCCATGCCCCTGGTAGATGAACTTATCGAGAGGTTTGGACAAGCCCGATATTTTTCTGTTTTGGGCCTAACGAAGGGCTACTGGCAGGTCCCTTTAACGGAGGCTGCCAAAGACAAAACTGTCTTTTTCACCCCTGAGGGTGAGCTCATAGATAATCAGATTATAGATATTGTAAGGTCCAAATTATGAAGTTATGGTCTAATAGACAGGTAGAAACCATACAGACACTTTAGTATGGAGCAATTTAATAAATGTATTAATGCACATTTATGCATTATTTCCCCGGGTCAAAAAGAGGGACATTTAAGGATCAAAGATGGACAGAGGGACGTGGGTCAAAAAGAGGGACTACTGTCCCTCTTAAAAAAGGCACACTTGCGAGGCATGATATATATATATATATATATTCAGGAAAAATCAACGCAGCACTCTTCTTGTAAAAAAACGCAGTGTCTTTATTCACACAATAAGCAACGTTTCAATCCCCTTCCGGGATTCTTCTCAAGCCAAGTGCACAGACCAACAACATGCTGGCATCTATATACTGTACATATCCAGCTTTTCAATACATGTGTACAACATCATTTAATCAAGTGATTACAATTAGTGACAGCTGATACAAAATCAAGTGTTCTTAAAAATTCGATCCATTCCAATATTTCAGGTATCTTCTTGTATTGTGATCTTGGTATATATTATCATACATCTCTATATATAAAGTGCCTGTGCCAATAAAGTGCAGCTTCACATCGAAGTATACATAAATAATCTCATATTATAAAAAAGGGCAAGTGCATTTTAAAATCACAATAAAACCACTTGGCTATAATCAATTCATCAGTTCATCGGGATAGAGAGACGCGTGCTGCAATTGAATACGATTCATCCAGCTTGTTGTTTTTTTGAAAAAACGCATGGTGTGAACACCACCCATCTGCAGGGTGCATAAAAAAAGTTTTATTTTTTATTTATATAAACGCTCATGCCGATGTTGTCTCTTGAGGTGTGGACCAGTCTGCGCAGAAATCTAGTGACGTGAGATCATGTAACGCATATATATGGCGCATAAGATAACCATTTCTCCCAACAGAAAAAAAAAAATTGGAATCATCTTCTATTCTCATATTTTCATCAATTATATCTTCATATTACACAGCACCTCAGCGCACTAATAACTCATGTGTAGTCACTCATCCACATCACATAGACAGCACTTCCCCACAAACAAACGCATGCATGAGAGTCGGTGTGGATTACCGTCAATACCCTCATGCGGTCTTGTGTATACTTCCCGTCTAAATCAAGTATCGTGTAAAAAAATATTTTTATTGGCCATATTCAATCATCCTGCAGGACGCCTCCCTCATCCCATGAATCCACATATCTGCAATACAAAACTAATATCATTATCCTTGCAAAAATTCACAACTGGTCTGTACATTCAATGTAATGATGTGTCTGGCGATCATGCAATCAGGAGCCCATGCCCTCTATCTCATACCCACTGTAACACGATAATCTATATTTAAACCGTGGGGTTTCAATGTACCAAGGCGATGTATCCATTTTAATTTACATTTCTTCAAAAGAGTAAGTCTATCCCCCCCTCTTTTTAACACATTAATTATTTCTAAAATTGTAAATTTGTTCCTAATGCTGTTTCTCAAAAAAATATTTAGCCACAGGAAGATCTTTCCCTTTATTTCTAATAGACTGTCGGTGGTTATTTAATCTTGCCTTGATATCACACGTAGTCTCCCCCACATAGAGTAAGTGACATGGGCACCATAGAACATATACTACCCATGACGAATCGCAAGTTAAGTATTCTTTAATCTCAAACCGTTCCCCCGTCTGCGGATGTGTGAATTCCCTACTCTTCTGTAGATACTTACAATTCACACACCGCAGACATGGGTAACAACCTGTCCTCTTGGATTTACATAAGGTCTGCTGGACTTGTTTTTTCTGCCCCTCTACCACAGTTCTAACAATCCTGTCTTTGATGTTTCTGGACCGTTTATATAACATTAAGGGCGGTGCAGTGAAGGCCGAAATCGCAGGGAAACCGCTCCTCAATGCACCCCAGTGTGAACGCACAATCCGCTCCACTGCCGGACTTAACTCATTGAATGTTGTTACAAATGGTATCCTCTCTGTATTTAGTTTTGTTTTGCCCTTCAATAAAGTATCACAAGTTACTTGGTCGGCTTTAATCCTATTCTCCTGTATAACCTTTTTAGAATAGCCTCTTATTTTAAATGAATTTTCCAATTTTTTTAAAGCGCCTTCCGCGTGTTCCTCATTGTCTACAATTCTTTTTGTCCGCAACATTTTGCCATATGGTAATGACCTGATCGTTTTTCGTGGGTGCCCACTTGCAAAAAATGTAAAATCGTGTTTTTATCAGTAGCTTTAATATTTAAATATGTATGTAGGCTCCCATTCTCCACATAGACATGTGTGTCTAAGAATTGCACCCGTTCACTAGAAGCTGTTGGCGTAAATTTTACATTGGTATCCATATTATTTAAAAAGTCATGAAATACATGTAGTGAATCGCTTGTACCATTCCAAATAATGAACACGTCATCTATGAATCTCCACCACCCCAGCACATTGCTGAAGTGGGGAGAGTCATAGATGACGCGTTCCTCCAATGATCGCACAAAGATATTTGCATAGGTGGGCGCGACGTTGGACGCCATCCCCGCGCCCACCCTCTGCACGTAATACTTGTCCTGTTAGTGGATATAAAAAGTCTACACACCCCAGGTTTCTGTGCTGTAAAAAAAAAATAAGACAAAGATAAATCATTTCAGAACTTTTTCCACCTTTAATTTGACCTATAAACTGTACCACACAATTGAAAAACAAACTGAAATCTTTTAGGTGGAGGGAAGGAAAAAAAATCAAAATAAAAAATGTGGTTGCATAAGTGTGCACACCTATAACTGGGGATGTAGCTGTGTTCAGAATTAAGCAATCACATTCAAAACCATGTTAAATAGGAGTCAGCATAAGACTGCCATCATTTAACCCCTTAAGGACACAGGGCGTACAGGTACGCCCTTGTGCCCTGGTACTTAAGGACACAGGGCGTACATGTACGCCCTGTGCATTTTCGATCACTGCCGTGCGGCTGGCAGTGATCGGAACCCGGTGCCTGCTCAAATCATTGAGCAGGCACCTAGGCTAAATGCGCGGGGGGGTCCCGTGACCCCCCCATGTCGGCGATCGCGGCAAACCGCAGGTCAATTCAGACCTGCGGTTTGCTGCGATTTCTGCAGTTTCTGATCCCCGCGGTCCCTGACCGCGGGGATCAGAAACTTTTGCATTTGTAAAATATAAATGTATCCCTCCCCCCTGCACCCCTTAGTGATTTTTGCCCGGTGGGAGGTGCAGGGGGAGGGTTGCGGGCGGTGCGGGCGGTGCGGGAGGCGGGCGGTGCGGTAGGCGGGATCGCGATCCCCCGCCCGCCTCCCATTGCGTAATCGTTGGCGTCTAGTGGGTTATACCAGGGTGCCAGCACATTGCTGGCACCCTGGTATAAACGGCTGACATCGGTGATGCGATGTCAGCCGTTTAACCCTTTCCATACAGCGGTCCGTACGGACCGCTGTATGGAAAAGGTTAACAGTAAGAGGGAGCTCCCTCCCTCTCCGATCGGGGGGCTGCTGTGCCTTTGCAGCCCCCCGATGGGAGAGGGAGAGAGCTCCCAGGCAGCCCCCCCAAGCCCCGTCCTTACCCTTCCCCGTCTGCGAAGTTCTGGCCACTACTGAGCAGACGGGGAAGGTTCCCATGGCAACAGGACGCCTCTCAGGCGTCCTGCTGTCCATGGTGCTGAACAGATCTGTGCTGAAAGCATAGATCTGTTCAGTGTAAGTAAAATACAGTTACAGATACCTATATAGGTTCTGTACTGTATTTTACAGACATCAGACCCACTGGATCTTCAAGAACCAAGTGGGTCTGGGTCAAAAAAAAAGTGAAAAAAGTGAAAAATAAAGTAAAAATCAAAAAACACATTTATCACTGATTAAAAATGAAAAAAATAAAATTCCCTACACATGTTTGGTATCGCCGCGTCCGTAACGACCTGATCTATAAAACGGTCATGTTACTTTACCCGAACGGTGAACGCCATAAAAATAAAAAATTAAAAACTATGATGAAATTGGAATTTTGCCCACCTTACTTCCCAAAAAAAGGTAATAAAAGTGATCAAAAAAGTCGCATCTACGCCAAAATTGTAACAATCAAACCGTTATCTCATCCCGCAAAAATCATACCCTACCCAAGATAATCGCCCAAAAACTGAAAAAGTTATGGCTCTTAGACTATGGAAACACTAAAACATGATTTATTTTGTTTCAAAAATGAAATCATTGTGTAAAACTTACATAAAAAAAAAAGTATACATATTAGGTATCGCCGCGTCCGTATTGAACGGCTCTATAAAAATATCACATGAACTAACCCCTCAGATGACCACCGTAAAAAAATTAAAATAAAAACGGTGTAAAAAAAGCCATTTTTTGTCATCTTCCGTCACAAAAAGTGTAATAGCAAGCAATCAAAAAGTCATGTGCACCCCAAAATAGTGCCAATCAAACCGTCATCTCATCCCACAAAAAATGAGACCCTACTTAAGATAATCGCCCAAAAATTTAAAAAACTATGGCTCTTAGACTATGGAGACACTAAAACATTTTTTTTGTTTTAAAAATGAAATTATTGTGTAAAACGTACATAAATAAAAAAAATTGTATACATATTGGGTATCACCGCGTCCGTGACAACCTGCTCTTTAAAATTACGTCATGATCTAACCTGTCAGATGAATGGTGTAAATAACAAAAAAAAAAAAACGGTGCCAAAAAAGCAATTTCTTGTTACCTTGCCGCACAAAAAGTGTAATATAGAGCAACCAAAAATCATATGTACCCTAAACTTGTACCAACAAAACTGCCACCCTATCCCGTAGTTTCTAAAATGGGGTCACTTTTTTGGAGTTTCTACTCTAGGGGTGCATCAGGGGGCTTCAAATGGGACATGGTGTCAAAAAAACCAGTCCAGCAAAATCTGCCTTCCAAAAACCGTATGGCATTCCTTTCCTTCTGCGCCCTGCCGTGTGCCCGTACAGCGGTTTACGACCACATATGGGGTGTTTCTGTAAACTACAGAATCAGGGCCATAAATAATGAGTTTTGTTTGGCTGTTAACCCTTGCTTTGTAACTGGAAAAAAAATATTAAAATGGAAAATCTGCCAAAAAAGTGAAATTTTGAAATTGTATCTCTATTTTCCATTAAATCTTGTGCAACACCTAAAGGGTTGACAAAGTTTGTGAAATCAGTTTTGAATACCTTGAGGGGTGTAGTTTCTTAGATGGGGTCACTTTTTTGGAGTTTCTACTCTAGGGGTGCATCAGGGGGGCTTCAAATGGGACATGGTGTAAAAAAAACTGTCCAGCAAAATCTGGCTTCCAAAAACCATACGGCGCACCTTTCCCTCTACGCCCTGCCGTGTGCCCGTACAGCAGTTTACGGCCACATATTGGGTGTTTCTGTAAACTACAGAATCAGGGCCATGAATAATGAGTTTTGTTTGGCTGTTAACCCTTGCTTTGTAACTGGAAAAAAAATATTAAAATGGAAAATCTGCCAAAAAAGTGAAATTTTGAAATTGTATCTCTATTTTCCATTAAATCTTGTGCAACACCTAAAGGGTTGACAAAGTTTGTGAAATCAGTTTTGAATACCTTGAGGGGTGTAGTTTCTTAGATGGGGTCACTTTTTTGGAGTTTCTACTCTAGGGGTGCATCAGGGGGGCTTCAAATGGGACATGGTGTAAAAAAAACTGTCCAGCAAAATCTGGCTTCCAAAAACCATACGGCGCACCTTTCCCTCTACGCCCTGCCGTGTGCCCGTACAGCAGTTTACGGCCACATATTGGGTGTTTCTGTAAACTACAGAATCAGGGCCATGAATAATGAGTTTTGTTTGGCTGTTAACCCTTGCTTTGTAACTGGAAAAAAAATATTAAAATGGAAAATCTGCCAAAAAAAGTGAAATTTTGAAATTGTATCTCTATTTTCCATTAAATCTTGTGCAACACCTAAAGGGTTAACAAAGTTTGTAAAATCAGTTTTGAATACCTTGAGGGGTGTAGTTTCTTAGATGGGGTCACTTTTATGGAGTTTCTACTCTAGGGGTGCATCAGGGGGGCTTCAAATGGGACATGGTTTCAAAAAAACTGTCCAGCAAAACATGCCTTCCAAAAACCAAACGGCGCACCTTTCACTCTACGCCCCGCTGTGTGGCCGTACAGTAGTTTACGGCCACATATGGCGTGTTTCTGTAAACGGCAGAGTCAGGGCCATAAAGATACAGTCTTGTTTGGCTGTTAACCCTTGCTTTGTTAGTGGAAAAAATGGGTTAAAATGGAAAATTAGGCAAAAAAATGAAATTCTCAAATTTCATCCCCATTTGCCAATAACTCTTGTGCAACACCTAAAGGGTTAACAAAGTTTGTAAAATCAGTTTTGAATACCTTAAGGGGTGTAGTTTCTTAGATGGGGTCACTTTTATGGAGTTTCTACTCTAGGGGTGCATCAGCGGGCTTCAAATGGGACATGGTGTCAAAAAACCAGTCCAGCAAAACATGCCTTCCAAAAACCAAACGGCGCACCTTTCACTCTACGCCCCGCTGTGTGGCCGTACAGTAGTTTACGGCCACATATGGGGTGTTTCTGTAAACGGCAGAGTCAGGGCAATAAAGATACAGTCTTGTTTGGCTGTTAACCCTTGCTTTGTTAGTGGAAAAAATTGGTTAAAATGGAAAATTAGGCAATAAAATGAAATTCTCAAATTTCATCCCCATTTGCCAATGACTCTTGTGCAACACCTAAAGGGTTAACAAAGTTTGTAAAATCAGTTTTGAATACCTTGAGGGGTGTAGTTTATAGAATGGGGTAATTTTTGGGTGGTTTCTATTATGTAAGCCTCGCAAAGTGACTTCAGAGCTGTAGTATTCCCTAAAAATTGGGTTTTTGTAAATTTCTGAAAAATTTCAAGATTTGCTTCTAAACTTCTAAGCCTTGTAACATCCCCAAAAAATAAAATATCATTCCCAAAATAATTCAAACATGAAGTAGACATATGGGGAATGTAAAGTCATCACAATTTTTAAGGGTATTACTATGTATTACAGAAGTAGAGAAACTGAAACTTTGAAATTTGCTAATTTTTCCCAATTTTTGGTAAATTTGACATTTTTTTATGCAAAAAAAAATATTTTTTTTAACTTTATTTTACCAGTGTCATGAAGTACAATATGTGACGAAAAAACAATCTCAGAATGGCCTGGATAAGTCAAAGCGTTTTAAAGTTATCATCACTTAAAGTGACACTGGTCAGATTTTCAAAAAATGGCCTGGTCCTAAGGTGTAAAAAGGCTGTGTCCCTAAGGGGTTAAAGTGCCTCTGATTAACCCCAAATAAAGATCAGCTGCTCTAGTTGGTCTTTTCTGAAATTTTCTTAGTCGTGTCCCACAGCAAAAGCCATGGTCCACAGAGAGCTTCCAAAACATCAGAGGGGTTTTATTGTTCAAAGGTTTCAGTCAGGAGAAGGGTACAAAATAATTTCCAAGGCATTAGCTATACCATGGAACACAGTGAAGACAGTCATCATCAAGTGGAGAAAATATGGCACAACAGTGACATTACCAAGAACTGGACCTCCCTCCAAAATTGATGAAAAGACAAGAAGAAAACTGGTCTGGGAGGCTACCAAGAGGCCTACAGCAACATTAAAGAAGTAGCAGGAATATCTGGCAAGTACTGGCTGTGACAACAATCTCCCATATTCTTCATATGTCTGGGCTATGGGTTAGAGTGGCAAGACAGAAGCCTTTTCTTACGAAGAAAAACATCCAAGCCAGGCAACATTTTGCAAAAACACATCTGAAGTCTCCCAAAAGCATGTGGGAAAAGGTGTTATGGTCTGATGAAACCAAGGTTGAACTTTTTGGCCATAATTCCAATAGATATGTTTGGCGCAAAAACAACACTGCACATCTGCAAAAGAACACCATACCCACAGTGAAGCATGGTGGTGGCAGCATCATGCCAAGGGGCTGTTTTTCTTGAGCTGGAACTGGGGCCTTAGTTAAGCTAGAGGGAATTATGAACAGTTCAAAATACCAGTTAATATTGACACAAAACCTTCAGGCTTCTGCTAGAAAGCTAACAATGAAAAGGAACTTCATCTTTTAGCGTGACAACGACCCAAAGCATACATCCAAATCAACAAAGGAATGGCTTCACCAGAAAAAGATTAAAGCTTTGCAATGGCCCAGCCAGAGTCCAGACCCGAATCCGATTGAAAATTTGTGGGGTGATCTGAAGAGAGCTGTGCACAGGAGATGCCCTCGCAATCTAACAGATTTGGAGTGTTTTTGCAACGAAGAGTGGGCAAATCTTACCAAGTCAAAATGTGCCATGCTGATAGACTCCTACCCAAAAAGACTGAGTGCTGTAATAAAATCAAAAGGTGCTTCAACAAAGTATTAGTTTAAGGGTGTGCACACTTATGCAAACATATTATTTTATGTTTATATTTTTTCTTCCCTCTACCTAAAAGATTTCAGTTTGTGTGTGTAGACTTTTTATATCCACTGTATACATATATATTTGTAACTGTGTCATTAAGGAGTGCAGACAGTACTATTCTAGGATGAAACTTAATGACAAAGGCGGGCTCAAGCCTAAGGAAAATAATCATATATAATTGACAAGTGGACCAGTACACATCTGCGTTAGAGGCTCTGTTTGGCGCCACCATCAGAGTTTGTTAAAAAAAAAAGCATAGAGAACAGTCCTTCATGCAAGACTATTTTATCTGCGAAAAAAATGTTCCCCTGAACAGACCCCATTATTGTCAATGGTATCTGTTAAGCTCCATTCCAGTCAGTTATGTGCTGAATCCGGCACTTCCATTACTTTAGTTGATATTTATTTATTTAGTTATATTTTATTACAGACATTAGCATCCAACTGTCCCCATTGGGGCTCACAATCTAAGGTCCCTATCAGCAGGGCCGGCCTTAGGTGTTCAGGCGCCCTGTGCGAGCTAACCTTGTGGCGCCCCCCCCCCCCCCCAAGAAAAAAAAAAAAAAAAAAAAAACTGCTTGTTGCTGGCATCATGGCATAGGCTGGCTGACTATCCAACCAAGTAGTTACCAGCCCTCACACCCCAAAGGCCGGTGTAATGTTATACTTCCCTAGTTCGTGAGATTTCCCTACCCTCGTCACTTCCGGTCGCACCGGACATGACGTGAGGAGGTGTGCAGCATCGCGCAGGCTCACAACGACAGGTTAGGGAAATTTCACAGCAGAATGCGCATGCGCCAGGAGCCTCGCCGGCGGTTAGGGTAGGGAAAAACTATGGGCCAATGCGCAGTGATCGGATGGATGTTTTCAGCTGAACACCGGCCGACACTGCGCATGCACCGGGAGCCTCACCAGCGGTTAGGGAAGGGAAAAATTTACGTACGGGCCAGTGCTTTTTCCCTACCCTAACCGCTGGTGAGGCCCCCAGCGCATGTCGGCCGGTGTCCAGCTGATAAAATTAGTTTCCAATGTAGTATTAATAACTAAACAATTAAATAATAAACATATTGCATTGTCTACTTACCACCAGGACAATAAGATGATCTGGACTCTGGCTGCAGTCTGGCTCTGGGGACTCCATTGTCACTCTCTCCTCCCCCCCTTCCCTCGTCACTCTCATTATTTCCCCCCCCCCAATCACTCTCATTATTTCCCCCCCCCAATCACTCTCATTATTTCCCCCCCCCCGCCATCACTCTCATTATTTCCCCGCCATCACTCTCATTATTCCCCCCCCCCATCACTCTCATTATTCTCCCCCCCCCCATCACTCTCATTATTCTCCCCCCCATCACTCTCATTATTCTCCCCCCCCATCACTCTCATTATTCTCCCCCCCATCACTCTCATTATTCTCCCCCCCCCATCACTCTCATTATTCTCCCCCCCCATCACTCTCATTATTCTCCCCCCCCATCACTCTCATTATTCTCCCCCCCATCACTCTCATTATTCTCCCCCCCATCACTCTCATTATTCTCCCCCCCATCACTCTCTTTATTCTCCCCCCCATCACTCTCATTATTTCCCCCTCCCCGCCATCACTCTCATTATTTCCCCCCCCATCACTCTCATTATTCTCTCCCCCCATCACTCTCATTATTCTCTCCCCCCCATCACTCTCATTATTCTCTCCCCCCCATCACTCTCATTATTCTCTCCCCCCCATCACTCTCATTATTCTCTCCCCCCCATCACTCTCATTATTCTCTCCCCCCCATCACTCTCATTATTCTCTCCCCCCCATCACTCTCATTATTCTCTCCCCCCCATCACTCTCATTATTCTCCCCCCCCCATCACTCTCATTATTCTCTCCCCCCCATCACTCTCATTATTCTCCCCCCCCATCACTCTCATTATTCTCTCCCCCCATCACTCTCATTATTCTCTCCCCCCCATCACTCTCATTATTCTCTCCCCCCATCACTCTCATTATTCTCCCCCCCCATCACTCTCATTATTCTCCCCCCCCATCACTCTCATTATTCTCCCCCCCCCATCACTCTCATTATTCTCCCCCCCCCATCACTCTCATTATTCTCCCCCCCATCACTCTCATTATTCCCCCCCCCATCACTCTCATTATTCTCCCCCCATCACTCTCATTATTCTCCCCCCATCACTCTCATTATTCTCTCCCCCCATCACTCTCATTATTCCCCCCCCCATCACTCTCATTATTCTCCCCCCCAATCACTCTCATTATTCTCCCCCCATCACTCTCATTATTCTCCCCCCATCACTCTTATTATTCTCCCCCCCATCACTCTCATTATTCTCCCCCATCACTCTCATTATTCTCCCCCCCATCACTCTCATTATTCTCCCCCCCATCACTCTCATTATTCTCCCCCCCATCACTCTCATTATTCTCCCCCCCCATCATCCTTTCATTATTCCCCCCCGCCATCACTCTCATTATTTCCCCCCATCACTCTCATTATTCTCCCCCCATCACTCTCATTATTCTCTCCCCCCCCATCACTCTCATTATTCTCTCCCCCCCATCACTCTCATTATTCTCTCCCCCCCATCACTCTCATTATTCTCTCCCCCCCATCACTCTCATTATTCTCTCCCCCCCATCACCTCTCACTATTCTCCCCCCATCACTCTCATTATTCTCCCCCCCATCACTCTTATTATTCTCCCCACCCATCACTCTTATTATTCTCCCCCCCATCACTCTCATTATTCTCCCCCCCATCACTCTCATTATTCTCCCCCCATCATTCTCATTATTCTCCCCCCCATCACTCTCATTATTCTCCCCCCCATCACTCTCATTATTCTCCCCCCCATCACTCTCATTATTCCCCCCCCCCGCCATCACTCTCATTATTTCCCCCATCACTCTCATTATTCTCCCCCCCATCACTCTCATTATTCTCCCCCCCATCACTCTCATTATTCTCTCCCCCCCATCACTCTCATTATTCTCTCCCCCCCATCACTCTCATTATTCTCTCCCCCCCATCACTCTCATTATTCTCTCCCCCCCCATCACTCTCATTATTCTCTCCCCCCCATCACTCTCATTATCCCCCCCATCACTCCCATTATTCTCTCCCCCCATCACTCTCATTATTCTCTCCCCCCCATCACTCTCATTATTCTCTCCCCCCCATCACTCTCATTATTCTCTCCCCCCATCACTCTCATTATTCTCTCCCCCCCATCACTCTCATTATTCTCTCCCCCCATCACTCTCATTATTCTCCCCCCATCACTCTCATTATTCTCCCCCCATCACTCTCATTATTCTCCCCCCCATCACTCTCATTATTCTCCCCCCCATCACTCTCATTATTCTCCCCCCCATCACTCTCATTATTCTCCCCCCATCACTCTCATTATTCTCCCCCCATCACTCTCATTATTCTCCCCCCCATCACTCTCATTATTCTCCCCCCCCATCACTCTCATTATTCTCCCCCCCCATCACTCTCATTATTCTCCCCCCCATCACTCTCATTATTCTCCCCCCATCACTCTCATTATTCTCCCCCCATCACTCTCATTATTCTCCCCCCCATCACTCTCATTATTCTCCCCCCCATCACTCTCATTATTCTCCCCCCCATCACTCTCATTATCCCCCCATCACTCTCATTATCCCCCCCATCACTCTCATTATCCCCCCCCCATCACTCTCATTATTCCCCCCCATCACTCTCATTATTCCCCCCCCATCACTCTCATTATCCCCCCCCCATCACTCTCATTATTTCCCCCCCATCACTATCATTATTTCCCCCCCATCACTCTCATTATTTCTCTCCCCCCCATCACTCTCATTATTTCTCCCCCCCCCATCACTCTCATTATTTCCTCCCCCCCTCCCCCTTTTCACTCTCTTTTCCACCTCTAGTGTAGCGTGGCCGAGCTCTGTTCGATCCGCGGTACAGGAGCATTTGTTTCCTGTACCCGGCCGGACTGACAGGAAGTGCACACTAAGTGAGCACTTCCTGTCAGTCCGGCCGGGTACAGGAAACAAAAGCTCCTGTACCGCGGATCGAACAGAGCTCGGCCACGCTACATTAACAGCACACAGCAGGCGCAGGCAGGCGCTCAGCCTCAGCCACTCAGGCGGCGCAGAATGAGGGGCGCCGCCAGCCGCCCGAACTTATATAAGCAAGTTTTTTTTTTTTAACCGCAACGTGCGCCCCCTGCTGAATACAGGGGAGGGGGAGATGGAGGGGGCGGGGGCCCGCCCCGTGGGAAAACATAAGTGCCGCCTCGCCTGCCCATATTACATTGCGGGCTGTCGGCCGCCCGGCGCCCCTGTTGCTATGGCGCCCTGTGCGGCCGCACAGCCCGCACACCCCAAAGGCCGGCCCTGCCTATCAGTATGTCTTTGCAGTGTGGAAGGAAACCGGAGAACATGGAGAAAACCCACACAAACATGACGAGAACATACAAACTCCATGCAGATGTTGTCCTTGGTCAGATTCAAACCTAGGACCCCAGCGCTAACCACTGAGCCATCATGCTGCCTATATAATAGGTGATGTGAATGTGCTTCAATAAACTGAATGGAAACAGAAACTGGCAGTGGAAGGCGCTAGTATATAAAATCACAAAAATGGCGGGCGGATGTGAATTCTGTGCAGATTTTAGCAGGGATTCCGGAGATCCACATAGAAATCCAGCCATATGAACAAGCCCTTAGTGTTGCCACCCTTTCAGTGTTACTGGCAGGAAGCTGGGACCAGTATTTTATTTGTACTAATAATATTAATTACCAGTAATCTTTAGAAAATATATGTGCAAATGTACACTAATTGATTATTAACTTTGATGATTGGGTGCTGGGCCATCCATGGAAGGGTGGAACTCACTCAATTCCTCCTGATTCCATTGGGGACAGTCAGTATGTGGGAAGAAATGAAAGGGGTTCTCCAAGATGGGGATCCTCTTTTCACATGTGCAGACAGTGTGCAGGGTTTAAAATAAGACACACCAGTTACTGGTGCTCCGGGGCTAACACCAAGCTCCCCTCTTCTCTGTTTGCAGTCCCCGGGATCGGTAGTATGACATGTCTCCATCCCTACATGCTGAGGACAAGTGCCAGACCACTAAGAGAAAGAGGGCAGAAATCTATAGACTGTTTAGGATCACACGGACTGCGTGTGTTAGCAAAGGTAACGGCCGTTTATGGTTATGGACTACAGCTATCATCATTGCCGCTGCCTATACACAGCCATTGAGAAAAGCAATATATGTGTTATACCTCAGAAGTGTGCCTATTGCTGACATCTGTACTGCATCACCCATCATCTGAAGTGAAGACTGGTCTTTGTTATCATTAAACTGGTTGTGGTTATTGCCTCCATTATCTGCCAGCCCCTACATCTACCCTTATGCCTTCCGCCCTGACAAATGTCCACAATTAAGGGCACCCAGCCTAACACCAGGCAGGAACCCTAAGGGATTGCCCTGAGGGAAGAAAGGGTGTGCCCTCCATTTACTGTGCACGGCCCAGAGAGAGCAAGTGTGAATATTGCCACTGTGAACGGTGAGTACTACTACCTTCATCATAGCCACCACTCCTCCAATCCTAACTTCCCCTCCAGGTCTCTGCACTTCCAGTGGCTGAGGCGTGGTCTGGTGTGTCTTGAATCATGCAGCCATGCAAGCCGTGGCGGTATTCAACTACCTCATTAACAAGTGATTTTTTTTCAATGTTCATTATTGATGGTTGTGCGTTAAACCACAAAACCACATAGCCAAAAACAATGAACAAGAGTACACCTCTAAATAATTGTGGTGCATCTGACGCCAGTGGACAACAGCGGCCTTAATAGATCTCCTCCATTTTTTTTTCTGCTGGAGACAACAGACAGCAGAAATTAAAATAAAACACGGGCACTGCGGACGGTCCATAAATTTACAGAGTTTGGCAAGCCTGGTCCTGTATTCTTTTACGTTTCTTAAAAAGGGTTCCAGGACTTAGAGATCAATGACATATCCTGAGATCTGTGGGAGTCCGACACTCTGCACCCCCGCCGATCAACCATTTCAAGCAGTCATTGACAACAGATACTATACAATATATGGTACTGGAAATAGACCACTCTGTGTACTGTTTAGTGGCCAGAATGGGAGCTGAGTATACTGCCACTGAAATGTACACAGTGTTTGGAGTTTTCTGCTTTTGCTCCATACCTTGTATAGTTTCTGGCGCCACAGGGGTGTGGGGTGTCAGACCCACACTGATCGGATATTTATGACATATCCTGAAAATAGCTCATCGATAGCTGTAGCCTGGCTCACCCTGTACATTTTATATTGAAGCAACACTTTCATGACCCTCAATGCTGTAGATCCTATTACCAGTTGTATCCATGTCACTATGTAACTCTCGCTGTCTCTTTCATATTTGGCCTGTTCCTCTATAAACAACACAATTGGAGCCTCACCTAAAATGAAAGTAAAGAACACAGCTCTAAAACCAGTTCTCTAAACTACTGGTCATTGCTCCCTGCTTATTGACCTCTACCTTCAACAAGCACTCCACTGAAATTCCCACAGGAAGCCTCCTCCACCAGCCTGATGGAAGCCGCTCTCCCCTGCAGCCCCTTCATACGTAGCTCATAAACACACAGTACTACCTACTGCATAAAAGAGAACCGAACACTAGAAGCTGACAATCTTTAGAAACCTTTAGAAGGTTGATTAATCTTAAAAAATGTACACTTTATGTCCAAGTGTTTATTCAAAATATTAGAAAAATGGTAATTTCATTTTCCAAGCTTCATGTCTTTTCACAGGTCTGTCCAGTTTGTGCCCGAGACTGGGCGCAGTCAGCAGTCATCTCATCATCATTATAGGGCAGTATGAAACTCACACTCTGTAAACAATGAAAGAGTTCCCCTATTGGCTAATAGTGAGGACCCTCTTACAAAAATCCCTCTATATAACACAGGGGAGTAGCTAAAGGCTCATCGGCCCCGGTGCAAGGGTTCAGCTTGAGCCCACCTTCTCTCAGTGATTTGTGGCCAGGGGCAAGAGAGCACATTGTTTGCCTTTGTGCTGCCTGAGGCAAACATTGAAAGGCACCCCCCTCCCCCATGCCAAATTCTTGACCTCCAGCCAGGGGTGTAACTTGACCATCAAGCACTTTCTATAATACAGGTGTCTTTTTATGCGACACAAGGGTCTTTGGGCCCGCTCAGACTCCTGGTCCCGATAGCGATGGCTAACTCTGCACCCCCTATAGCTGCACCCCTGATATAACAGATTCAGAGCAACCTCTAAGTGGTGGCAGTCAGAGGGACTCACACATGTTCTATCTGCAAATTTCAGTCAGATCGTACTCCCAAGTGTGGCACCCTGAATGCTTTGCATCTGCTACTCTTAGGCTACATTCATACTGTGCTTGCGGGGTCCATTTACTGTGTGGCAGCAAAGCTCCTGATGCATCAGTCAGATGTACATATCGATAAGTCCCCACTTACCTGACAGAGGCCAAAAAAGACTGGTGTACAACACTGTATCTTTTCTTTGGGTTGTATGAAATAGCAGAGCCTGGTGAGACAGTCGGGGAGATTGTGTGCAGTCTCTGGACCCATACAACACCCTACAATTTTCTGCAGAGTAAAAATACAGTCAAAATCAAAGGAGTACAAAACTCAACTGAGAATTTCTGCCCCTTTGCTCCAGTCTTAGACAGAGGTCCCAGCATCCATGTCCCCACTGGTCATAACTTCTGACAATAAATGTATAACAAGTATAAGTACTCCGACCAAAAAAGTAATTGGCCAGAACAGAAGCAAAGAATAGCTACACTCTCAGATTCGATGGGACTCTCTTTCTTTGATCTTTATGGGCCCAGTTTTTATGGCCTTATTTTTATTTCTGCCCGGAGTCACTGAAGAATTCCATGAATTAACACACGTTTGTTGAGACTTCTTTGTAGGTTATTTTAGCAGACATCCGTTCTACTTTCTTGGTGTAATAATCAGATATTTCAATTGCTATATTAACGGATTACAATGACTTATGCTATAGCTCCTTCACATAACAATGTATAACAGCATGTTCTGTACTTATTCTGGTCAAGTAGTGGGGATCCCTGAGCAAACACTTCTTGTGCTCATGCTTTACTAATTGTTATGGATATTACCAATAGTTAGATCCAACTTTAGTAAATTATAAGTGCTAAAAAAGAAGGCACTGAACCGGATGAGATCTCCAGCAATCTATGTGATGGCATCATACAACAGCTGGAGGACCACAGGCTGCATCCCTCTGCTGGACACACAAGGTATAGCTTGCTCTTCTCTCTATAGTCTCGGCCAGGGGCTGGAGATCCACTGTTGGGACTGTTGGTAACTTGGGACAGTTTTAACATCTACTTTGTACTGATTTGTGTCAGAGGAAATGGTATGTAAGTTATCAGGAAAATTTTAAAAAACACTTTTCCAGGATAGGTGCTATTTTTAAATTAAATTCAGCCCCACAGGACACGAAGAATACAGCACTAATCAGATGGAGTCTCAAGCTAAATTCACAAAATTTACTTCCAGTGGTTTGCAGGTAACGTCTTCTGTGAAGATAAATGTTATCGTTCTTCATCTTCTCCATTAGGGCCAGACTGCCATGGCACTATTTCGAGCTACGAATTCATCTTTGCAGATGCTGCGTTCATTCAGAAATATATGTCTGGCTGGCTCGGTGCAATGCCCTGGAAACAGCTTAGGCAGGGTGCTGAATGGAGAGTACTCCCAGTAAGTCTCTATACAGGACTGGTCTCTTTAAGGAGAATTATCCGCCTGCCTAAGCTGCTTCCAAGATATCGCACTGAACCAGCCAGAATCCTACTCCGCACCCCGAAACAGCTGTCTATGGATAGATATCTGGCCTGGCTATACTCTCTTGTCAAATCCCAAGGCTTATTAGAAAGTCAGATCTCATGGGGAGCTACTTCCAATAGGTGGTGCTGGTGAGATGGTTCTCTTTCTTGGGAGTAATTGCAAAAAGAATCATGTCAGATAGTCATTCTTATTATTTTCTGCCATCTCACCCACAGCTCATGCTGACAGTACAGTTCTTCAGGATACAACCACTATTATCTGGATTCATTAGTGAAAGGACTACTTATTAACCATGTGAACTCGAGAAGCCATCTCTTAACAGCTGTATTGACAAGTCATTTGTTTTGCACATTCACTAATATCCACTGACAGCATGTGGCTTTAGATAAGGACCCAAGTTATTTGGACAATAATCACACCTGAGCCCCTATTAACAGACAGGCGAGAAGAGCTGCTGACAGTGAAGACATTATGTGATCAGATGAAAAAACTCAACTCATGTATTAAGGTGCCCAATACATTGTCAATAGCTGTCAGCTTGGACAACAGCTATCTCTCCTGGTTTCCCCACACACATACAGGTGAAACTCGAAAAAATTAGAATATCGTCCAAAAGTCCATTTATTTCAGAAATGCAAATTAAAGGGAATTGCATTAATGCAGCTTAAAATTTGAATATTGTGAAAAGGTTCAATATTCTAGACTACTTCCAGCAAATTATATAACCCATTAAAATTTATACACTTTAATAATATTCCTAAAAAAATGAAATAAATATACACAGGACGATACTCGCTGAGGGTCCACTCAGATGTATTGCCGCACTAAGCACCTGCAAGATATGTAGGGGATAGAGGGAAAACTGTCCCTATCGTCTCACCCTAATCTTGCTCAGCCCAGGGACCTAATGGTGGGGACTCCCTGTCCTCGAACCTAGGCTGATCTAAACCTCACGTAGCCCTGACACAGTGATCCTGAGAGGGTAGGGAGGTAGGAAATGGTGCTAAAATGTGGGCAGATACAGAAAAAAGGACATACAAAAACTACAATTCCACATATAGCTACCCTAATGATATAGGGCCTATTCATGAACTGTGTATACAGCTCTTGTGCTGCTGGTTAATACAGCCAGCTAGGTACACAGTGCATTGTAGTTGTACACAAAAACATCATTCCTACCCCGACGCGTTTCCCCCACTCTGTGGTATCATCAGGGGGTCAGTACATTAAAGATGCCTAATATCCATCTAATATTATGATATCCTGTATAGTTAGTACATTCATTGTGGATGTGGGATATCCATAAACCGTTATGATATCCTGGATGTGGGATATCCATAAACCGTTACGATATCCTATATTCAATAGAAATAAGATAGTAAGAGGACAACTTATTGATAGCAGGGGGAGAAGATATGGTCAAACGGACCAAGTGAGGCACAAATTAAAACCATTAGCCAGTTTCGCTGGAGTCCCATGTAGACACCTGTGGAGGAAAAGTATAAATGGTATAGAGCAGGATATATCTAAACCACAACCTCCACTAATGTCCGCGGTTAAGAAATAAAACTCACAGTCTCAGAACCAGCATCAAGCATCCAATATTCTCTTGAATGGCCCCATACAAAATCAATTGCTTAGCCTGTAAAGGGTAAAAACTCCTAAATCACCAATCACATATAGGATAGTAAAAGCTAGACAGGGAAAGATATCCCTACTTACAATTAGTTGTCCACCTCAGGGTTTGGTCGCCCCCTCTCCTCCAAAAGCCCATGCATATTTCTGCCAGATGGCCCCTTTAAATACCCATGCTCATCTGTATCAAATTTCCGACCCTGAATCATCCAGGTACGATCGCGTCCGCTTCCTGGTTTTGTCACTTCCGGTCTGTGGATATGACCACTTCCGGCCGGTGGAACGCAAGGCAGCGCTCCGTCCTGAACGTGCTGTTCCGCTCACATACTTCCAGTCCATGAAACGCAGTGGAACGCAGTAAGCAAAGAGCATAGGACAAAACCATATTGAGTACTTATATTAATACGCTCAGATCGGTCCCTCAAACATAGAGATAATCGATAGGAGTCCCCGAAACAGGCGTATGTTAGTGGAGGTACCTCAAATAGATAATGAAGCAAAGTGGAAAAAATAAGATATGTTTATAAGATGAGGTGTTTTTTAATATTAATTTATGACACCCAGGTATCATATCGCCCGTCACACCCTGCAAATTATTTAAAGGGTGTGTCAATTATGAAATGAGAAGATAATGCTCATTGACTTCGATAGTATTACAAGGATCTAAAATTATTATTCCTGGCCCGGCAATTCCAGACAAAGGGACAAAGAGGCAACACAGCGACAAAGAGGAAAAAAAGGAAAAAGGGGGGGCATAAATTGTATTCTTCATAACAGTTAGAGAAAACTTGTAAACAAGTTTTTAGTGACCTTTACAATGACTATAAGGACAATATAAAATCCTGGTGGAAAGTGAGGTCCTTTGAAAGTTACTTGGAACACAAGATAGTCCCTAGGTAAGACCCGCGGCGAGGATCTCCTCCCCCACACTGGTTGCGAGGTGGGAAGAGGAACTCATCCGTAGTTCCCTTACATTGATGGGTATGCTATTGGAAGAAGAAAAACAACTGTTTGAGAAAACCTCTATTAAATTACAAACGCAGATAGGTGCAACCTTAAAACTTAGAGACGACCCGGACTTTGCCCGACGTGAGACATCTTTACAGACTTCTGTTGAAAGGTTTCAGAGCCTAATAAAGGAGCGTAAACACAGGCAATTTATCCAAAACCTTAGTGAGTTTAGGGAAAATCGAGCAAACAGTCAGCTCCAAGAAACTGCCGCTGGATTTGAGATTTCAACCTCAGAGGTCGACTCCTCGGATACAGACTCCTACCCTAGACCATACGGGGTGGATCTAAAAGAGGTTCTTTTGGACCGAAAAGACGGGGGGGAAGAAGATGGCAAAGGGACAGGAGTGGAGGGAGAGGGGGGAAGGCACGTGGAACTGGTTATGCCAATGCCTCCTCATCTTCGTCTCCATCCATCTCTTCCAACGTCAATCCATCTCCACAACCGTCTTTTAAAAAAAAGAGTCAGATCCCCTACCAACTACGGGATCGAGGCAGGACGGACAGGGGTCAATAAATGATCTTCAGATTATGAATCTGACCTCCAGCACCCTCAGTGCGGTGGAGATTGGGGTCCTTAAGAGGGGACTTTTGTTTGTACCCACTACGAATTTTATCCTCTTTACCTGGACTAAGGACCTCTATCTCTTCTGCCGGAGACTAAAATGGCACAAATTTTTCAGGAACTCCAATAGACAGACATGTGAAAGCCTTGGACTTGATGAAGGAGATTTTGAAGACCTTCAAAATCTGACGAAATTAGGGGAGGAGAGTGGTCGTAATCCAGGGCAGGTTCCTTTCACTATATTAAAACATAAGAGTAAAAGGATGCCACCTCCCTCTAACTACGAATGTGTGGCCATTTTTCTCCAAATGGTTACCTCTGACCTGGATCAACTAGGCAAGGTTGACCCCAGCACCTTTAACCTCTCTCTTGCTGAAATGCAGGCGTTGAGAAATTTGGAGAAAGATGATTCCATTATCATCAAACCGTCCTATAAAGGCGGAAATTTAGTCATTCTTGATTATGATGTATATCTACACGTGTGTATGGATCTTCTTAAAGATAGAGATGGATATAGGATATTAGTATCAAATCCTACTCCATCCTTTCTTGAAGATCTTAAGGTGATACAATTGGGGGGTCTGAATAAAAAGGTGATTAGTACTTCTGAATATGAGATCCTTCTTCCCATACATCCATGTATAGCGACTTTTTATGGGCTCCCCAAGATACATAAAGGCACAACACCATTAAAGTGCCGTCCGATTGTTTCAGGGGTTAACTCCCTCACACAAAATTGCGGTATTTATCTGGACCGTGTGCTTGGGCAGTTCGTTGTGTCCCTACCAGCATATACGAGGGACATAATAGACTTCCTGAACAAGATAGATACCCTGAACATGGACCCTGACTGCATTTTGGCTAGTATCGACGTAGAGTCGCTCTATAGCTCCATCCCACACCATTATGGTCTTATAGCCGTTAAGTACTTTCTAAAGACAAGAGGTACACAATATGTGGCACATAACATCTTTATTCTGCAGCTGTTAGAATTTACTCTGACGCATAACTTTTTTCTTTTCAATGCACGTTTCTACCACCAGCTCAGGGGGACGGCAATGGGCAACACTTGTGCCCCTATGTACGCTAACCTCCTCCTGAGCTGGTGGGAGGATACCCATGTATTCCATGATCGACCGGTTTGGTGGGTTGATAACGTCATATTTGGGACACGCTATATTGATGACATCTTTTTGGTATGGAAGGGCGGACCGGTGGAACTGAAAAGATTCATTGCTGAACTTAATAACAACGAGATCGGCCTTCGGTTTACCTATGAATCAGACCCGTACACGATCACTTTCCTGGATATACGGGTAAATTAAGGAGGATGATAGACTCGTGACTGACATGTTTAGGAAAGCCACAGCCACTAACTCCTTGCTTCACTGGAAGAGTCACCACCCTACCCCCCTGAAACAGGGTATCCCGAGGGGTCAATACCTCTGAGTAAGAAGAAACTGCTCGGAGGGTGGTGCCTTTTTCTGTGAGGCAAAGAAACTTCAGGACAGGTTCAGGGGGAGGGGGTACCCACAGATGGTCTTAAAAGAGGCATTTAAAAATGTGCAACAAAAAAAACTTATAGACCTCTTGGTTCCCAAACCTAGGACCACAGACATCAACCACCGCGTATTATATCCACTTTTGACGTAGCTAATCATGAAGTGATAGCTGTCCTGAAGAGTTACTGGCCCATTTTACAGATGGATTCCGACCTATCTGATATCCTCACGGAACACCCCCTAGTTACATACCGTAGAGGGAGGAGTTTAAAAGACCGTCTTGTCCATAGCCACTTTACACCCCCGGCTAAAAAGGGGACATGGTTAGATCGTAAACCAATAGGTGTTTACCGATGTGGTTCTTGTAAGGCATGTGAATACCTTTCGACTGCTAAGACCATTACGTGCTCTGTAAATAAACAGATTTTTAAGGTCAGGGACTTTGTCAACTGTAGAAGCAAAGGGGCTATCTACATCTGCCACTGTACTTTCCATATGGACTATATAGGCAAAAGGGTTAGAGAACTCAGGAGAAGGATCTGCGAACACGTGAACGACATTGTTAAGAAAAATGTCACACCTGTGGCATCACATATCAATGAATGTCATGGGGGAAACCCTAAGTGCTTGAGATTCTCAGTTCTCGAGTTCATACTACCATCTCACTGGAGGGGGGGGGGGTGACTGGGACAGGAAGATCCCTCATAAGGAATGTGAATGGATCCACCGGTTCCGGTCCCAGTCCCCCCTCGGGATAAACGAGAGACTGAAATTCTCCTGTTTTTTCTAACTGTTATGAAGAATACAATTTATGCCCCCCCCCCCCTTTTTCCTTTTTTCCTCTTTGTCGCTGTGTTGCCTCTTTGTCTCTTTGTCTGGAATCGCTGGGCCGGGAATAATAATTTTAGATCCTTTAACTGGCCAGGATGCGGGAAGCATCCAAAATTTAATACTATCGAAGTCAATGAGCATTATCTTCTCATTTGATAATTAAAACACACTTTACATAATTTGGAGGGTGTGACAGGCGATATGATACCTGGGTGTCATAAATTAATATTAAAAAACACCTCATCTTATAAACATATCTTATTTTTTCCGCTATGCTTCATTATCTATTTGAGGTATCTCCACTAACATACGCCTGTTTCCGGGACTTCTATGGATTATCTCTATGTTTGCGGGACAGATCTGAGCGTATTAATATAAGTACTCAATATGGTTTTGTCCTATGTTCTTTGCTTACTGCGTTTCATGGACTGGAAGTATGTGAGCGGAACAGCATGTTCAGGGCGGAGCGCTGCCTTGCGTTCCACCGGCCGGAAGTGGTCATATCCACAGACCAGAAGTGACGAAACCAGGAAGCGGACGCGATCGTACCTGGATGATTCAGGGTGGGAGATTTTTACCCTTTACAGGCTAGGCAATTGATTTTGTATGGGGCCATTCAAGAGATTATTGGATGCTTGATCCTGGTTCTGAGACTGTGAGTTTTATTTCTTAACCGCGGACATTAGTGGAGGTTGTGGCTTGGATATATCCTGCTCTATACCATTTATACTTTTCCTCCACAGGTGTCTACATGGGACTCCAGCAAAACTGGCTAATGGTTTTAATTTGTGCCTCACTTGGTCTTCGTTTGACTGTATCTTCTCCCCTGCTATCAATAAGTGGTCCTCTTACTATCTTATTTCTATTTATTATAGGATATCGTAACCGTTTATGTATATCCCACATCCAGGATATCGTAACCGTTTATGGATATCCCACATCCACAATGAATGTACTAACTATATAGGATATCATAATATTAGATGGATATTAGGCATCGTTAATGTACTGACCCCCTGATGATACCACAGAGTGGGGGAAACGCGTCAGGGTATGAATGACGTTTTTGTGTACAACTACAATGCACTGTGTACCTAGCTGGCTGTATTAACCAGCAGCACAAGGGCTGTATACACAGTTCATTAATAGGCCCTATATCATTAGGGTAGCTATATGTGGTATTGTAGTTTTTGTATGTCCTTTTTTCTGTATCTGCCCACATTTTAGCACCATTTCCTACCTCCCCATCCTCTCAGGATCACTGTGTCAGGGCTACGTGAGGTTTAGATCAGCCTAGGTTCGAGGACAGGGAGTCCCCACCACTAGGGCTTGTCCCTGGGCTGAGCAAGATTAGGGTGAGACGATAGGGACAGTTTTCCCTCTATCCCCTACAGATCTTGCAGGTGCTTAGTGCTGCAATACATCTGAGTGGACCCTCAGTGAGTATCGTCCTGTGTATATTTATTTTATTTTTTAAGGAATATTATTAAAGTTTATACATTTTAATGGGTTATATAATTTGCTGGAAGTAGTTTTGCATATACTAAACCCTTAGAGATCTTGTCATACTGAACTGCTGGACTGAAAATTCAATATTCTAGGCTCAAAGTCTCACACTCTAGTCGGCTAATTAATTCATATCCCCTGAGCAAAGGGTACCTCAAAATTGTGACTTTGGTGTTTCATAAACTGTAAGCCATAATCATCCAAATGATAACAAATAAAGGCTTGAAATATCTCACTTTTCATGTAATGAACCTATCTCATATATTAGTTTCACCTTTTAAGTTGCATTACTGAAATAAATGAACTTTGCATGATATTCAAATTTTTCGAGTTTCACCTGTAGATTCAGCCAAGCATGTATGTGTTGTCAATAGGGAGAGAGAAGACAACAGCTGTCAAACACCGCTGCTCGTTTATCTGCTGGGAGAACCAAAAAGTTGGGTGTTGAAATTCAACACACCCTATTTTCTCCTCCTGACATCAATGGTCAGGGAAGAGTCACGAGCTCCCCATACACATAAGACTGTCATCAAGTCCCACTGAAAACGAACAACATTACTCCATGTATTTAGACTTTTTGGGTTCTTTTACATGGTCAGTTATGATCAGAATGGTCTTTCCTGACCATTGTCTGCCTGTTTCCCCCTTTTAAATGCAGCAATAATAACTACTGCATAGGGATAACAAAACATTAGTACGTTGCTTATTTGTCCGGTGATCAGTGGATCAAACGGCCCTTGACTGTGTACACATCTGAGTTAAAAGCCTCCATTGCAGATCTTGTCATAAATGTCTGACCAAATATCACAGCATGCTGTACCATTTTGTCTGGTAAGATGAAGGACACTGTGACGAAACTTAATAGATGCCAATATAGTCAGTGTTGGTATCTGTCAAGCAGTGAATCCAGTACTGCCGTTATTTTTATTATTTTGGTCATTTGATGGAATAACAACTGGCCATTCGAAAACAATAGGACCTGCCCCCAAAAGACCAACGTGCATGAGCAGCTTTGAACTCCTCCATGTTATTTTCACACTGAAGTGTAGACTCTGTCTCCTTTAACTTAAAAATAGGAGACGTGGATTCAGTACTCTGTTATTAGTGAGAACTGGGTGTACCATGATGCGGTTGGCAAGAATAACAATACTTTCACCAAAATAAGCTGCAAAGCCCTCAACTTTCATTAAACAAATAGAGAAGTCCTCTAAGCCTTCAAGAGGGCTGTGCATTTCACAATACAATGTTTGCTCATGTCTGTTTGTGTTTGGTGTGTGTCAGTACTGTGTAACATTCAGCCTAATGCCGTGTATGAAAAGTTTCTCTTTTTGTGTCCTGAATGTTGTTAGACACTTTTATAACATAGACAATTAGAATCAGTAAAATATGCACAGGACAACGGATGCAGTAGAGGAGAGCACTGAGACCCCTTTTACATGGCCAATTGAGCAGGCAATTATCAGGAATGAATCACTCATATGCCTGCTCATCAAAGTACGTAGGTGAGAGCTGCATTTATAAATGGTTATATGACCTCAGAGCTCCCTACACAGAAACACCAAGATCTTCTCTGACAGATCTCCCAATATTAGTAATGTAACCTTATAAAACTATCATAAAAGCAACTGCTTCTCCAAAATCAATGTCCATAAGCTAATATAACTGTATCAGACACTGGGCAATTTCACCCTTCTGATGATACATGTCAGCCCCAGGAATTCACATGCAGCTTTCTCGCCTTAGGACTTGTGACTTCATCGCCCGCTCTGATGCTGAGCATCTTGTGACCCCCTATTCATCTGCTTTGGCATCCAGAAGATAAAAAACAAAGTTAGTAGGCACATCCTAATGCACTGGTGCATGTTGGCATGGCTAAAAACACAACAGCACTGTGCAAACACAAAACATATGAACTAATGCTATACTCACTATATGCATAAACCTGAGGTACATAGCAAATAAATTTTCATCAAAATCATTTGCGCCCATCCACCACAGGTTTATGGGTATAGTGAGTATAGTATTAGTTCATATATTCTGTATTTGCACAGTGCTTTTGAATTGTGCTTGGTGTCCAGAAGATTCAACGCTCATTTCCTTGCTCTGTTTACTACGGATGTTGCACAGGATAAATCCTCTGGCTGGTTCAATTGTGAATTGTGAAGGAGTATGAGGATAGAGGGAGGACAAGATAAAAACTGAAGACTGGGTAGATTCCGATGTAAAAAAGTGGCTCCCCTGCTCCCTTTATTTTACATTTTACATGATGCTTCTCTTGGACAATAAAACCATTAAAAAAATGTTGGTACCCAACCGGTTTCGCCCTTATACAGCTTCATCAATGGTATACCATCATATGCTACACTCTCCATTATATTCCTCCACCCGAACAGTTAACTCCTTAGTTCACCACACAAATAAACAAGAAAGTATAAAAACGCAGTGTCTGAACAATCTCCAAACTCCCAATGCAGCTTTTTATCTAAAAAAAATTCTTATCACCCAAACAAACCTCTACTAGAACTAAATATAGTTAAAAAAGGGAAATAGTTGTCCAAGTCCGTCATTATAGATCCATTGTATATATTCTAAAATGTCCGAATAAAATTACTTCCAGTTCAATATTCAGCCTTTTAGGGGCCAACTTCAACATCATCTCTGTTACTTTCTGCAGTAGTTTTCCCATGAGACCCCCTTCCCTTCAATGTCTAGTCATCCTACACATGCCCATTACCTTTAAATCTCTTGGATTTCTTCCATGCATTTGCCCAAAATGAGCCAATACACTGTAGGTCAAAAGGCCTCTCGATGTTATTGAGATGTTTGCCAATTCTTATTTTCAATTTACGCCCAGTTTGGCCAGCGTATTGAACCCACAGGTACATACACAACATGAGTGCTTTCCCAAGTGATATATTGTTTAAACACATATTCCTCTCCTTCCCCTCCCATAAAGAAAGCCACATCTTTACAAATTCTCAGAGGCACTGCTTTCACATCAGAATATCGCAGGTGATATAGGGAACAGGAGCAGTGGCGTAACTAGATTGTTATGGGCCCCAGTGCAAACTTTGGATGGCCCCCCCCCTATTTTTACAAAGAAGCGGCACATTTTCTTACTAAGGGCTCTTTCCCCTGCGGCTAGTCCACTGCGTGAATGAGTGCCAAGCCCCATTCTGGACAGCAGAGACACGGAGCAGTGACATGATTTATAATGCTCTTTGCCTCTCTGTGACCTTTTTACTACAAAATCACAGTGAGATAAAGTTATCACCGTGATTTTGTAGCAAAACGATCATAGAGAGGCAAAGAGCATTATCAATTATGTTACTGCTCCGTGTCTCTGCTGTCCTGAGCGTGGCTTGGCTGTCTTTCACACAGCGGATTAGCCACATGGGATCTGCTCGTGTTAAAGAGCCCTAAGCCCAATGCATACACTCACCCAGTCCTAATAAAATCTGGTCCATCCTCATCCAGGGTGTCGCTGGCGTCGGCGTGATGTCCGCTGCATCCAGAACAAGGTCCCTGTGGTGATAGAGAAAAAAAGAATAATCACATAAGGAAGGAATGGTGACTGCCCCTATGAAACTACCAGCAGGGGGCGCTGTGCTGGCCTGGTAGACTGAGCTATGCCAATGTATAGCAGGGTATTTTAAGACATTTCCCCTAAGTGCTACCACACAGTACTAATGTACACATTGTGGCCCCTCACAGTACTAATGCCCACCTTGTGGCCTTTCACAGTAATTAAGCCCACATTGTGGTCCCTTCACAAAAGTGATGTCCTTCTTGTGGCTCCTCACAGCAGTTATGCCCACCTTTGTTCCCGTCATAGTAGTTATGCCCAGATATGTGCCCCTCACAGTAGTTATGCCAAATATGTGCCCCCTCACGGTATTTATGCCAGATATGTGCCCCCCTCATAGTAGTTATGCCCAGATATGTGCCCCTCACAGTGGCTATGCCCAGATATGTGCCCGCTCACAGTGGTTATGCCCAGATATGTGCCCGCTCACAATAGTTATGCCCAGATATGTGCCCGCTCACAGTGGATATGGCCAGATATGTGCCCTCTCACAGTAGTTATGGCCAGATATGTTCCCCCTCACAGTCGTTATGGCCAGATATGTGCCCCCCTACAGTGGTTATGCCAGATTGTGTGCCCCTCACATTAGATATGCCCACATATGTGCCCCTCACAGTGGTTATGCCAGATTAAGTGCCCCCTCACAGTAGTTGATATATGTGCCCTCTCATAGTTATGCCTTTATATGTGCCCCTCTCACAGTAGTTATGGAAGATTAGGTGCCCCCTCAGTAGAGATGCCCACTTTTGTGCCCATCAACCCCCCCTTCCCCTTTGCCCCCAGTCTGCAGTGTTAGGAAAAGAAAAAAACAAAACACATACTTACCCTTTTCCCTGATGTTGCGCTACCACACTCACATCGCGCTGCTGGCTGTACTAAAGGCAGTTTCCCGGGCCTTCAGAGTGTGAGATTGTGAAACAGCTATTTCTGCATGTAGTTAAACTGTCATTTGGCATTCCGGGCACTAGAGGCCACTGTTTTGCAGCTACAGCCAGCACACTCTGAGATTTGAATATGCAAAACAGATGATGACTCATGCTGATGACTCATGCTGCTGCCTGTGAGTGAACGAGGAAGTGTTTATCTGGCATGGTGGAAGGATTGTGCTGTGAGGGACTGAATGCAATTCCATCCTGGCTTGCAGATGTCCAGCAGTTAATGGACACTCAGAAGAAGGAGAGTAGCTGTTATACCCGGACTCAATCCAGCTCTTTTGAAAGAGAGGTTGTCCCAGGAAGACCAGTTCAGTGTGTGGACAGAAGGCCTTATCATCAAGCAAGTGTCATGGTCTTACCTTCTTACTGTTCTCCTTCGTTTGACATGTGCTGGCGGCCATCTTGGTTTCTGGGTTTCTTGTAGCCTCCCACCCTGCGGCTTCTCCTTCCCACTGGGAGGAGCTGGATGCCTAGCTCATATATATAGGAGGTCTGTGGCTTCAGTTCCTTGCTTCTGCTTCTGGTTCCTGATCCTGGCCTCGTCTGACTACCCCGTTGGTTCCTGATCCAGGCTTCGTCTGACTACCCTTCTGGTTCCTGACCTCTGTCTATGCAAGACCCTGCTTCGGTTTAGCCATCCGTTTGGACTTTTGCTTACAGCTTGATTTTCAATAAAGCCTTCTTATTTCCACTTATCTCTTGTTGTACGTCTGGTTCATGGTTCCATGACATTAGGACCAAGCCATGAATTCTGACGGTACAGGGCCATCCTCGCTACCTACGCTGGTTGCCAGACTTGATCAGCAGGATCACCTGTTGGGTCGGTTCGCTGTGGCGTTGCAAACCCTGCTTGAACGCACGGCTCATTTCGCTTCCGTTGCCGATGGGTCGGTTGTCGCTCCTGGGCCCGCTCCTACTGCCGCTCCGGTTGTTGCGCCAGAGTCTACCCCGACACCTGTTGCTGCGCCTGCGGTGTCTCGGGGTATGACCGGTTCTGCCCCCCTTCCACAGCGCTTTGGGGGAGAGCCAACTCAGTGCCGAGGTTTCCTTAACCAGGTGGGCATTTATTTCGAGTTGCTGCCACATGCCTTTCCTACTGAGAGATCAAAGGTGGGCTTCTTGATCTCGCTGCTCTCGGACAAGGCCTTGGCCTGGGCCAGCCCTTTATGGGAGAACAACAATCCGGTGGTTGCCGAGTTTTCCGGTTTTGTTGCTTCTCTTCGGAAGGTATTCGATGTGCCGGCTCGTGCTGCCTCTGCTGCGAAGCTCCTTATGTCCATCAGACAGGGTTCACGATTCGTAGCTGAATACGCCATTGAGTTTCGTACCCTGGCAGCAGAGGTGGGCTGGAATAATGAGGCTCTGGTCGCTGCTTTCTCTCATGGTCTCTCGGATGCCTTGAAGGATGAGGTTGCAGCTAAGGACCTACCAGTGGAGCTCGAGTCTCTTATTTCTTTCCTGATTTTGATTGACACCAGACTCAGGGAGAGACCTTCCTTTAAGGAGAGCCTGCGGAGGTCTTCTAACAGATTGGCGCCTACGTTTGCTGTCCCACCCGTGCCTCCCTCTCCTCCCACGCCTCCTGGGGATGACTTGTCTGGGGGTGAACCCATGCAGCTGGGGTTTGCTCGCCTGTCCGAGGGGGAGAGGGTACTCCGGATACGCGAGGGCCGATGCATGTACTGTGGTCTCGGTGGGCATTTTCGGTTGGCATGTCCGAACCGTCCGGGAAACGCTCGCACCTGAGATCCTGTCGGGGGCAGATCTTGGGTGGAGTCTCCTCGTCCCCGGTTTCCCGTGTTGACCAACCACTGATCACTGTTGTCCTCTCCTGGGTCGGGGGCTCGGTGACGACCCAGGCGTTGGTGGACTCTGGTGCTGGTGGTTTGTTCATTGATAGTGTGTTCGCTGCCGCCAATTCCATTCCTCTGCAGCCTCGAGGTTCCCCACTGGCTCTTGAGGCGATAGACGGCAGACCCCTTCTGCCGCCACACGTGACTCATGAGACCCTTCCAGTGGGGATAGCCATTGGTGCCGTTCACAGAGAGTCGGTCTGTCTCCAGGTGATTTCGTCTCCACACTACTCGGTGGTCTTGGGGTACCCCTGGCTCCAGAAGCATAATCCGACTTTCGATTGGAGATCGGCCGAGATCCTCTCGTGGTCACCGCAGTGTGGGGCTAGTTGCATCCATGGGCCTGTCAAGTTGCTGTGTACTTCCTCGGACTCTCTGTTGCCTCCTGAATACGAAGAGTACCGGGATGTATTCGATAAGGTGCGCGCGGTTGCCCTACCTCCGCACCGCCCATACGATTGTGCCATAGAGTTACAATCTGGTGCCGTTCCTCCTCGTGGCAAAGTCTATCCACTGTCGGTAGCGGAGAATGAGGCCATGGAGGAGTACGTGAGGGAGGCGCTTTCACGCGGACACATTCGCAAATCCTCGTCCCCGGCAGGGGCTGGATTTTTCTTTGTGAAAAAGAAGGGTGGTGAGTTGAGGCCTTGCATCGATTACAGGGGTCTCAATCGCATCACGATCAAGAACGCTTACCCGATACCCTTGATTTCCGAGCTGTTCGATCGCCTCAAAGGGGCCATGGTCTTTACCAAACTCGACCTGAGGGCGGCATATAACCTGGTAAGGATCAAGGCGGGCGATGAGTGGAAGACCGCGTTTAACACCAGGACCGGTCATTATGAATCCTTGGTTATGCCCTTTGGGTTGTGCAATGCGCCCGCAGTCTTCCAGGAATTCATCAACGATGTTTTCCGTGACCTGTTGCAGCAGTGTGTGGTGGTCTATTTGGATGACATCTTGGTATATTCTGAATCCATGGAGGCCCACATTATGGATGTCAGACGAGTGTTGCAACGGTTACGAGAGAACAGGCTGTTCGGTAAGCTTGAGAAATGCGAATTTCACCGATCCCAGGTAACCTTCTTAGGTTACATCATTTCCGCTGAGGGGTTCTCCATGGATCCTGAGAAGGTTTCGGCTGTCTTACAGTGGCCCCAGCCCAGTGGTCTCCGTGCCCTGCAGCGCTTTTTGGGCTTCGCCAATTATTATCGGAAGTTCATCAGGGACTTTTCCATGCTAGCCAAGCCTCTCACGGATCTGACCAGGAAGGGCAGTAATTTCCAGGTCTGGCCGCTCGAGGCCATCCGAGCTTTTGAGGCTCTAAAGTCCGCCTTTGTGTCGGCTCCGATTCTGTCGCATCCCAACCCTGGGTTGCCCTTTGTCCTCGAGGTGGACGCGTCTGAGACGGGAGTAGGCGCCCTTCTGTCTCAGCGTAGAACACCAGAGGGTCCTCTGCTTCCTTGTGGGTTTTACTCCCGGAAACTGTCTTCCGCGGAGTGCAACTATCAGATTGGTGACAGGGAGTTATTGGCCATCGTGCAGGTCCTTAAAGAATGGAGGCACTTGCTCGAGGGTTCGGTGGTTCCGGTTCTCATCCTGACGGACCACAAGAATCTGACCTACCTTTCTGAGGCCAAGAGATTGACACCACGTCAGGCCAGATGGGCTCTGTTCTTGTCACGTTTTAATTACGTGGTCTCCTACCTACCCGGTTCCAAGAACATCAGAGCGGATGCCTTATCACGGCAGTACTCCGAGCTGTCCGGGGAGGAGTCGATTCCGACTTCGGTCATACCTCCGAATCAGATCCTGGCCGCCATTCGCACCAGCCTGACCTCTCCCCTGGGTGAGCATATTTTGGCGGCTCAATCTGGTGCTCCCTCTGGGAGACCCAACGGCAGGTGTTTTGTGCCTGAGGAGTTGCGCACTCGGTTGTTGCGAACCTACCATAACTCCAAGGCCGCGGGGCATCCTGGAAAGAATCAGCTGTCCTGGGCTGTTTCACGTCTGTTCTGGTGGCCTTCTCTACGTTCCGACATCGCCGCATATGTAGCGGCATGCTCCGTTTGTGCCCAGAGTAAGTCCCCTCGGCACCTTCCGTTGGGCCTTTTGCAACCCATAGCCACCGGGGAGCGCCCATGGTCACACCTGGGGATGGATTTCATTGTGGACCTCCCTGCATCCCGAGGCCATACGGTCATTCTCATGATTGTGGATCGGTTTTCCAAAATGTGCCACTGTGTTCCTCTCAAGAAGTTACCCTCTGCACAAGAGTTGGCCACGATTTTCGCCAGGGAGGTCTTCCGGTTGCACGGTTTGCCCAAGGAGATTGTGTCGGATCGGGGGAGTCAGTTTGTATCCAGGTTCTGGCGCGCCTTTTGCTCCCAGTTGGGGATTCATCTCTCTTTCTCCTCGGCCTACCACCCTCAGTCCAATGGGGCCGCAGAACGATCCAATCAGGCCTTGGAGCAATTCCTTCGTTGCTATGTCTCCGATCACCAAGACAATTGGGTTGACCTCCTGCCTTGGGCTGAGTTTGCCAGGAACACGGCGGTGAACTCTTCCTCTGGGACGTCTCCCTTCATGGCCAATTATGGGTTCCAACCTGCCGTGTTACCGGAGGTATTCTCTCCCCAGGATATTCCGGCTGTGGAGGATCACCTTTCCGTCCTACGTGCTTCTTGGGTACAGATCCAGAGGTCCCTTGAGGTCTCTGCGCAGCGCCAGAGACTCCAGGCTGATCGCAGACGAGCGCCCGCTCCTTCCTACCAGGTCGGAGACCGTGTATGGTTGTCCACCCGCAACCTCAACCTTCGAGTGCCCACTCCCAAGCTGGCGCCTCGCTTTGTTGGTCCCTTCCGAGTGCTTCGCAGGGTAAACCCGGTAGCCTATGCCCTTGCGCTTCCTCCTGGCATGCGGATCTCCAACGTGTTTCATGTCTCCCTGTTGAAGCCATTGGTGTGTAATCGTTTCACTTCCTCGGTTCCTCGGCCCCGTCCGGTCCAAGTGGCCAATCGTGAGGAATATGAGGTGAGCAATATCCTGGACTCACGCCTGGTCCGCGGTCGGTTGCAGTTTTTGGTCCATTGGCGTGGTTATGGTCCAGAGGAGCGTTCCTGGGTTCCCTCCGCAGATGTCCATGCTCCTGCTTTGCTCCGAGCCTTCCACGCACGCTTCCCTCAGAAACCGTTCCTTACTCCGCGGAGGAGGGGCCCTTGAGGGGGAGGTACTGTCATGGTCTTACCTTCTTACTGTTCTCCTTCGTTTGACATGTGCTGGCGGCCATCTTGGTTTCTGGGTTTCTTGTAGCCTCCCACCCTGCGGCTTCTCCTTCCCACTGGGAGGAGCTGGATGCCTAGCTCATATATATAGGAGGTCTGTGGCTTCAGTTCCTTGCTTGGTCCTCCTGTGTTCACATGCTTCTAAGACTGCTGCTGCTTCTGGTTCCTGATCCTGGCCTCGTCTGACTACCCCGTTGGTTCCTGATCCTGGCTTCGTCTGACTACCCTGCTGGTTCCTGATCCAGGCTTCGTCTGACTACCCTTCTGGTTCCTGACCTCTGTCTACGCAAGACCCTGCTTCGGTTTAGCCATCCGTTTGGACTTTTGCTTACAGCTTGATTTTCAATAAAGCCTTCTTATTTCCACTTATCTCTTGTTGTACGTCTGGTTCATGGTTCCATGACAGCAAGGCCGCACGGTTGCTGAGAGGTTGGTGGCCATCCCTGGTAGGCTGCATCCTCGGGCCCAGAACTGACACAGGTCAGTACACCTGGTCATTTTTCTAGGCTGTACTGTACTGGACTGCAGCGCAGTTATTGACTTGCAGGCTCTGCTGTGTTTGCCATCGGCTAGTGGTGTCCTCTGTAGCGGCACAGCACGACTTGCAGGCTCTGCTGTGTCCGCCATCGGCTAGGCCTGTTCAGTGGACAGGGACATTGACTGTGGGTCCGGGGATAGAGCGTTTTCTATACATGTTTGTAATGTTTGGTGATGCTTATGTTATTACTCGTTGTCTAAGTAAAGTTTCTGTTCTTGCATAGTGTCAGTGTCGCTTTCCTTGTCTGTGACTTCGCTGTATTCTGGGGAGCCCACCCCGGTACACGGCTTACAAGAGCTCCTCCCACAGCCAGCAGCGCAATGTGCAGCCAGCAGAGGGAGTGCTAGAGCTCCTGCTTCACTGATGATCTGGAGACAGCCCGGGAGTGACAAGAACTGCCGGGCCGACTGTATGTAAGTGAGTGCGCGCGTCCCCCCTCCTCCTCCGCCCCCCCTCTGCGCAAACCTCCCCTACCTTGCCTCATATTGAACATGTAATGGAGCGCCCTGACAGGGCCCGGCATTGTCACTGTACTTCATGCCAGGCCCCGTCACAGCGCTTCATTACATGTTGGTACAGCGGGCTACCTTCCCCCTGCGACTGCGATCGTTACGCCCCTGAACAGGAGGCATTATGGGTAAGTTGCCACATTATGAGTAGGAGGGGATAACAACAGCAAGTGAGGCTGATAGGCAGTTTGAATTGTCAATCATGGTTTATGACCGATCATAGGTACTATATTAAGAGGAGGTGATAGATCTTGAGACACACTCCCAAGAGGAAGCGACAGTGAAACGTACGTCGGGGTGGTGTGTCTCCTGATCGCTGGTTGGTATCCCCACAGTTGTGTCCATGTATGTGTATGTTGTTAGGCTGCTCAAGAGTAATATTGTGTTGGAGACTTGTTGTTAGCATTCCCGGCCGGGGGTGCAGACACTTGTCTCTATTACACAGCTAGGCATTGTGCCCTCTGAGTGTTATTAATGGATGCCGGGTGGGTGTAGGATTCGGGCAGTGTTTGTTACTTAACCATGATGGTTATAATTTGATGTTATTGCCTTTGTGTCCTTACTAGTTCAGTGTAATCGGGGACACACATTGTTTCCATATTCTCTCCATAATCTGGGTTTTATTGTGTCTATAGTGTGATTATGGTATATAATAAAATTGGATATTTTGAATACGGTATGTGTTTATCTTTACAAATGTGAAAAATCTTACACCTTTTGCAGGGAAAACACCTACAGGTTCCCTCTGTTCCATTAATCTTTGTGTCAAAGCATTTTTTCCCAGATGGTCTCTAATTGTTCGACTACGTCTTAAGTCCTAGGGCTCGCCGAGCTGACTTTCCCTACTACTCCATCTTCCTCCAGAATGTGCCAATGCTTACACATAATCTTTCTCACCACTTTCATCATCTCTAGAGAACATGGAAATGAAGGGGAGGAATCTCCATATATCCCTCCTTTTTGCTTTTTTTCCAATAACCTACCCCTCTCCTTATTCCTGACTTTTACCACCATTCCCTCTACCAACTCACCTCATTTTCAATATTTCACTTTGCAATGCATAATTATCAGTGTGGGAACAATTCTTCCTCACTCTGGTTTAGAGGTATTCAATAAAACTATTCCTGTCTGCTTTTTTTTTTTTTTTTTTTTACAAAATTGTTGATCTTGTTTGAATATTGCAAGATCCAAGAAATTAATCTCTACTGTACTGGTTGTGTACATTAAGTGAAATTTCCAGTCATTTTTGCTCAAACAGTGCATAAATTGTATTAACCTCTTCTGGCCTGGTTATTTTCTTTTATTTATTTATTTTTTTCATTTTTGTTTTTATTCACTGCCTTCCTGGAGCCATAACTTTTATTTTTCCATTCACATAGCAGTATGACGGCTTTTTTGTTTTTCGGAACAAATTGCATTTCCTGACGGCACTATTTAATATTCCATACGAGGTAATGAGAAGCTTGAAAAAAAAGCTTAATAGGGTGAAATTTGAAAAAAAAACAACGCAATTCCACCATAGTTTTATGGGTTTTGCTTTTATAGTGTTCCCTATTTGGTAATATTGACATATTAAATGCATTCTCTGGGTCACTAGAATCATTCATTTCTTTTTTCTTCCATTACACTATTTGCCATATAGGATAAATATTTTAATATGTTAATACTGTAGGCATTTTGGGACGTGGTGCTGCTAGTGAGGAAAGGGGTTGATTTGAATTTTAAGATGTTGTTTCAGAAGGCCCAGGGTTGCCATAGCAACCAACCAGCTCCCTCGATCTCAGCATGGGGAGGCTGTTTAGTCCCCAGGAGCACAGCGCTCCCAGGATTTCACCACCCAGGTGCTGTGGTCATAATTGACCTTGGCATCTGAGTCCGTTATTGCAATTATCTAAATTTTAATTCTCTGCTTTTAAGACGTTGATACCTTACAAAATAGTTATTAACATTCACAGTCAATGCCATTACAATTTTTGGTACATTAGAAGGCTTAGGGTACTTTCACACTAACGTTATTCTTTTCCGGCACTGAGTTCCGTCCTAGGGACTCTATACCGGAAAAGAACTGATCAGTTTTATCCTAATGCATTCTGAATGGAGAATAATCAGTTCAGGATGCATCAGGATGTCTTCAGTTCAGTCTTTTTGACTTTTCAGGACGGAGATAATACCGCAGCATGCTACGGTTTTATCTCCATTCAAAATTCCAGAACACTTGCCGGAGTGCCGGATCCAGCATTTTTCCAATTGATATGCATTAATGTCGGATCCAGCCCCGAGTGTTCCAGCAAAACAGATCCGGCTTTGCGGTCTGCGCATGCTCAGACGGCAAAAAAAAGGGAAAAAAATAAATGCCAAATTCGTTTTTCCGGATGACCTCGGAGAGATGGATCCAGCATTTCAATGCATTTGTCATATGGATCAGGATCCAGATCCGTCTGATAAATGCCATCAGTTTGCATGCGTTTTGACGGATCCGGCAGGAACTGCCTGTCGAAATCCTCTGCCGCAAGTGTGAAAGTACCCTTAGATTTTCAGAAACATTTTTTTAAATTCTCAAAAAAAATCCCAAACTTACTTTCTTAAGAACATTTGAAGTGACTTTGAGAGGATTACATAATAGAAACTACCCATATGTTACACAATTTTAGAAACTGCACCTCCTCAAACTATTCAAGACTGATTTTAGAAACTTTAACCCTTCAGGTGTTCCACAGGAATAAAAATGAAATTGAGATGAAATTTGAAAAAAAAAAACAGATTTTCCATTTTTATCAATTTTTACAGTAATACAGCAAGGCTTAAAGGGGGTGTGTAACACTTCAGCAAATAGCATTTATTATGTAGAGAAAGTTAATACAAGCCACTTACTAATGCAATGTCTTTCTCCATATTGCTTCCTTTGTTGGCTGGATTCATTCTTCCATCACTTTATACACTGCATCTTTCCGTGTTTACGACCACCCTACAATCCAGCTGGGGTGGCCGTGCTTGCACACTGTAGAAAAGCAGCAGCCTATGTGAGCTCCCATGGTCCTACCCACTAGAGAGGCCAGCGCTTTTTCCTACAGTTTGCAAGCACGACCACCGCTGATGGATTGCAGGGTGGTCTGTAACCATGGAAATGTACAGTGTATAATGTGATAGAAAAATTAATCCAGACAGCAAAGGAGGCAATATGGATAATAACAATAAATTGGTAAGTGCCTTGTATTAACTTTCTCTACATGATAAATGCCATTTGCTGAAGTGACACAGCCCCTTTAACAACAAAGCAAACCTCAATATTTATTACATTTATTCTGCAGTTTACAAAAGCATCCCATAGGTAGTTTTAAACTGCTGTATGGGAACACTGCAGGGCTAAGAAGGGAAGGTGCACCAAATGGTTTTTAGAGGGCAGATTTAGCTGCAATGCTTTTTAAGCACCATGTCACATTTGAAGATACCCTTAGGTACCCCTACTGTAGAAACACCCCAAAAGTGTTTTGGAATCTACGACCCTTAGGGTTATTTATCAAGGGATAGGGTGAGCATTTTGAAACCACAGGTATTTTGTAGACATTAATGAGCAGGGGACGGTGCAAAATTAAAACTGCAAGTTTTCCACAGATATAACATTTCAGTGCCCAGCCTGTGCCATCTTAGACACACCATACCCCTGAAATTGTTAGGCAGGTTCTACTGTGTATGGAAATGCCATAAATGTGGACATAAACTGCTATTTGGGTATGCTTACACTACGTGCAGAATTATTAGGCAAATGAGTATTTTGACCACATCATCCTCTTTATGCATGTTGTCTTACTCCAAGCTGTATAGGCTCAAAAGCCTACTACCAATTAAGCATATTAGGTGATGTGCATCTCTGTAATGAGAAGGGGTGTGGTCTAATGACATCAACACCCTATATCAGGTGTGCATAATTATTAGGCAACTTCCTTTCCTTTGGCAAAATGGGTCAAAAGAAGGACTTGACAGGCTCAGAAAAGGCAAAAATAGTGAGATATCTTGCAGAGGGATGAAGCACTCTTAAAATTGCAAAGCTTCTGAAGCGTGATCATCGAACAATCAAGCGTTTCATTCAAAATAGTCAACAGGGTCGCAAGAAGCGTGTGGAAAAACCAAGGCGCAAAATAACTGCCCATGAACTGAGAAAAGTCAAGCGTGCAGCTGCCAAGATGCCACTTGCCACCAGTTTGGCCATATTTCAGAGCTGCAAAATCACTGGAGTGCCCAAAAGCACAAGGTGTGCAATACTCAGAGACATGGCCAAGGTAAGAAAGGCTGAAAGACGACCACCACTGAACAAGACACACAAGCTGAAACGTCAAGACTGGGCCAAGAAATATCTCAAGACTGATTTTTCTAAGGTTTTATGGACTGATGAAATGAGAGTGAGTCTTGATGGGCCAGATGGCTGGATTGGTAAAGGGCAGAGAGCTCCAGTCCGACTCAGACGCCAGCAAGGTGGAGGTGGAGTACTGGTTTGGGCTGGTATCATCAAAGATGAGCTTGTGGGGCCTTTTTGGGTTGAGGATGGAGTCAAGCTCAACTCCCAGTCCTACTGCCAGTTTCTGGAAGACACCTTCTTCAAGCAGTGGTACAGGAGGAAGTCTGCAAGGTAAGAAAAACATGATTTTCATGCAGGACAATGATCCATCACACGCGTCCAAGTACTCCACAACGTGGCTGGCAAGAAAGGGTATAAAAGAAGAAAATCTAATGACATGGCCTCCTTGTTCACCTGATCTGAACCCCATTGAGAACCTGTGGTCCATTATCAAATGTGAGATTTACAAGGAGGGAAAACAGTACACCTCTCTGAA
Organism: Bufo gargarizans; assembly: GCF_014858855.1. Taxonomy (NCBI): domain Eukaryota; kingdom Metazoa; phylum Chordata; class Amphibia; order Anura; family Bufonidae; genus Bufo; species Bufo gargarizans. Next base: position 42,741,096 of record NC_058089.1, read on the forward strand.
CAGTGTCTGGGAGGCTGTGGTTGCTGCTGCACGCAATGTTGATGGTGAACAGATCAAAACACTGACAGAATCCATGGATGGCAGGCTTTTGAGTGTCCTTGCAAAGAAAGGTGGCTATATTGGTCACTGATTTGTTTTTGTTTTGTTTTTGAATGTCAGAAATGTATATTTGTGAATGTTGAGATGTTATATTGGTTTCACTGGTAAAAATAAATAATTGAAATGGGTATATATTTGTTTTTTGTTAAGTTGCCTAATAATTATGTACCGTAATAGTCACCTGCACACACAGATATCCCCCTAAAATAGCTAAAACAAAAAAACAAACTAAAAACTACTTCCAAAAATATTCAGCTTTGATATTAATGAGTTTTTTGGGTTCATTGAGAACATGGTTGTTGTTCAATAATAAAATTAATCCTCAAAAATACAACTTGCCTAATAATTCTGCACTCCCTGTAGTTTAGAAAGGAAAGACTCCTTTTTGGCTGTTGCAGCACATATTTTGATGGGACTGGACCTCATAGGCTTCCATACATGGAAGGCCGGAAGGACTTGGTAAGGCTTCCTGGTCCATGCCAACCACTGGCACCTGGTGATCACATAGTCGGGAGCTCCTTCCCTCTGTAAACCGACTAGATGCGGAGGTCAACATTGACTGCCGCATCTAAGGGGGAAATCCTCCAGCATCAGAGTTTTCACTGATGCTGGCAGATACAGCAGGGGCCTGTCTGTCAGTAGAAGATAGTCCCCTCTCCTGTGCCTGTCTGACCAGTGCACCATACATGTAAGGTGCAGGTCAGGAACTCACTTCCCATAGCGCCGTACCTATACAGCGTCAGTCAGGGAAGGGTTAAAATCACCTGTATGGAAACTTTTATATGGAAGGGCGTAGTTCTAACATGTCTCTGCAGGAAGAAATCTATAATGGTTCCAACATTTACCGCCAAATACCTATGACGGAAACAATCAGACTAAGGCGTGGGTTCTTGTGGAACTTCGATGAGAAATAAATGACAGATGACGGAGAACTAAAGTAATAACTGGAATGGGGGGACTACAGTACCCAGAAAGAGAAAAATTTGGGTTATTCACTTTAGAAAAAAGACGACGGAGGGGAGATCTAATTACTATGTATAAATATATCAGGGTTCAGTACAGAGATCTCTCCCATCATCTATTTATCCCCAGGACGGTGACTGTGACGAGGGGACATCCTCTGCATCTGGAGGAAAGAAGTTTTGTATACAAACATAGAAGAGGATTCTTTACGGTAAGAGCAGTGAGACTATGGCACTCTCTACCTAGTTCAAGAGGAGCCTGGATGCATTTCTGGAGTGTAATAATATTACAGGTTATAGTTATTAGAGAGGGGTTGTTGAACCACAGAGTTATTCTGATTGCCTGATTGGAGTCTTGAAGGAATTATTTTCCCTTAAAGTGAGGAAAATTGACTTCTACCTCACAGTTTTTTTAATTTTCTTCCTCTGGATCAACTTGCAGGATAACAGGCCGAACTGGATGGACAGATGTCTTTTTTTCAGACTTATAAACTGTGTTAATATAATAATAGAATGACTAAGATACAGAAATTCATATATTCTTTAAATTAATAATACCTTCCCTCTTGGCTTTATCCAAGATACACTTCAATTTTTACTGAAACCATTCTGTAGGATTTGCGTACATAATTTAAAGAATGTAAATTAATCTTTAAACATCTCATTAATTTAATTAACATAAAAAACTCTTCCCATAACTACCGTATTTTTCGCCCTATAAGACGCACTGGCCAATAAGATGCACCTAGGTTTTTGGGGAGGAAAATAAGAAAAAAAAAATTTTAACCAAAAGGTGTGCTTTTGGTGGGTTTGGAACTAATGGTGGTCTGTGGATGGCACTATTACTGGGGATCTGTGGATGACGCACTGTTATGGGGGGATCTGTGGATGACGCACTGTTATAGGGGGATCTGTGGATGACGCACTGTTATGGGGGGGATCTGTGGATGACGCACTTTTATGGGGGATCTGTGGATGACGCACTGTTATGGGGGATCTGTGGCTGACACTGTTACAGGGGGATCTGTGGCTGGCACTGTTACAGGGGGGTTCTGTGGCTGGCACTGTTACAGGGGGATCTGTGGCTGGCACTGTTATGGGGGATCTGTGGGTGGCACTGTTATATATGTGCCATCCACAGACCCCCCACCCCATAACAGTACCATCCACAGACCCCCCAGCCCATAACAGTACCATCCACAGACCCCCAGCCCATAACTGTGCCATCCACAGATGTTCCCCATAAAAATGTCATCCACAGATCCCCCCCCCCCCCCCCCCGCTGCTCCAGTGCTGCAGTATACAAATATAAAATGTTTCATTCAGATAAAAGTGATTAAACATGCCCCCTCACTCCTAATATTACCGTACATCCTAACAGCTTCTGTACAATGCAGGCAGGCCGGGCTGCCGGCGCATCACTCACTGACATCCCATGCCGGCGCCGCCTGCTTCATTCATAAAGTAGGCGGCGCAGGCACGTGACATCAGGGAGTTACGCTGCCGCCCGGCCTGCCTGCCTGCATTCTACAGAAGCTGTTAGGATGAACGGTAATATTAGGAGTGGGGGGGGCATGTTTAATCACTTTTAATTGAATAAGACATTTTATATTTGTATTGTGCAGCACTGGAGCGGCGGGGCTATAGTACAGTGACTGCACCGCCCCACCGCAATTGCTGGCCCCAGCTCCTCCTCCCAGTCCCTCCCCGCTCTCGCATACATCGCAGCCTGCGATGTAAAACTGTCAGCATTCGCCCCATAAGACGCAGGGGCATTCCCCCCCCATTAAAGTGCGTCTTATGGGGCGAAAAATACCTTAAATTGTTGTTTTCCAGTTCATTCATTCGAGATTTACTTTCTTTTCTAGTCACATTGCGATGCGAAACGGGTTCTACATTTCTAATATCCTATAGGACTTAAGACTTGAGTCGCTGAAGATCTACAGGGGGGTTAAACACTGAGGGATTCTTGGACTAAGTGTAAATGATGGGCGTCTACACCTACAATCCCGTTTCTCCATAATAACATTTCAAATTTAAACCCCTCATATATTTATACAAATTGTCACGTGCCGGGTGCCCAAGGCAGACCTCCAGGACGTCTTGCAAACAGGACACAGGCAGAAACAGACCAGGGACCAACAGAGTACTTTATTAAACATGTAATAAAAGAACATGACAGTACAGCAGGTTAAGCAATAGTGGTAGCACTACCACAGAACCAAGTCCACCAGAAGACCAGAGGCAGAGCCCCTGGTGGTAGGTGGAGAGCCAGTGAGCCCCATTCTTCACAAAGCCCCTAGTGCTGGGAATGAACTGGGCAGAGGGCTCACTGGTCGCACCTCCAGGAAGGTCCCAGTACACTTGGCCCCTACCTGCAAAGAACCACGCTGGTGCAAGCACCAGCGGAAACAGACGACATCAGAACTGTAATCCAAGCAAACACAGGACATGGATCAGGCAACAAACGGGAACCATAATAGAAGCAGATGCCTGGACCCCAAGCGGAATGGAAGCATGGCGGTCTCAGGCAAAGCTGCACACAGAAAAGAGATCCTCCCTCCGGAGAACCCAGGGACCCTCTCACAAAGGCAGGACAAACCAAACACAGGAACAGAAGCAGTAAGGCACTGCAGGACAGACAAGGAACAGACTAGATCAGAAGCAGTGGGCACTGCCAGGCTGGACTAAGAACAGGCAGGAACTATACATGGAACAGAGTGGATCAGACAGAGAACAGGTACAGAAGAACAGGCAAGGCATGGACAAGGATAACATCACCACAGGGTTTGTTACAGAAGAACAGAGACGACGATAACATCAACATAACAGTTCAGGTTAGGGAATAGCATCAATGTTTTACCAGGCGACACCACACAGGAGGGCAGATGGGAAAATAAACCTGGGTCAGTAAGGCACAGGACAGACTGAACTGCTGGGTGAGCAGCCAGGGGCTACACCCAGCAAGGCAAAAGATAAACTGACCACAAGCCCCACAGCTCACAGGTAAATATAGCTGCATAATGAGGGTACCTGACAAGCCGCACCAAGGAACAGACCAGGGAACTCCGTCAGAACAGAAATAACCAGAACCACAGAACACACAATCACAAGTGAATACAAACTCAGTCCCTAATCACACAAGGCTGCACGCAGCCAGCACGCATCTCAGAACCAGCATGCATACTGTAGGAACAGCCAGTACACAAAGCGTATGCAGCCAGCACTGGAGAAAGGAACCACAGAGATGCAGACACAGAAGCCACAAATACATGCAATGTGCCAGTCCACAGGGGTAGAACATGTGAGGTTCACGGTGGGCCGAAGTGTACAAACAATTAATCGGTTTAGCAGACACCTCCCTGGGCCAGCAGTGCAGTGAAGGGGAGAACAGCACTGGATTCTCCGGGGCACACTCTATTACAGGGGACACCGGCCAGGTTCTGATTGAGGTGTCCTTGATGGTGACTGGGTTTCTAAATGCTTGTGACTTAGTGTCGGGATTCGAACCCGTGACCAGCCACATCTCAGGCAGTAGCCCTGCTTACTAGGCTACCATCCTCTCTGGACATTCCTCCCTGAAACCTATTAGTTAACCTCAGTCTTGCCAAGCCTTGCTCATCACCCTTGATTCCCCACACCTGGTACTTCCCTATATAAGTCCAGCCCCTTGCACTCTAGCTTGCTGATTATTGAGCTCCTGAGCCTTGATCAAGCTTCTCCTCATCTGTTGCTCTTGCTACTGCTGGAAGTCCACTGCTGACCAGGAATTGCCTACCGACTACTCTTCTGCCTTATTCCTACCTACTGAACTGCTACCACCGTTGCCATCTGGATTGTCTGACCACGCTTACTGCCGCCTGCCCTGACCCACCGCCTGCCTACCGACTACTCTTCTGCCTTATCCCTACCTACTGAACTGCTACCACCGTTGCCATCCGGATTGTCTGACCACGCTTACTACCTGCCTGCGGTCCTTGCCACTGGGCTCCACTCCTACCTCCAGCCAGCGGTCCTCTGACACAGGTGAGCCTGTAGGACTGTTACAGAATAATCAGCCACACTATGGAGTCCGCAATGGCCACTCTGCGTAAGCAGGTCTCTGAACTTCAAGAATTTGGTACTACATATCAGGAGAAATTTGCCCAGCTCCAAGTCGTAGTCCAAAGCCAACAGAGCGAGATTATTGACCTACAGAGGCAACTCCTGGACGTCCGCGGCACGGCTGCAGACGCCCGCATGCCACTCCCACCAAGATTCGGCGGTGATAGACGTCAGTATCGGGGGTTTCTAAACCAATGCCGCATCTATTTTCAGATGTACCCGGCCCCCTTCACCACCGAGAAGAAGAAGGTGCTATTCATGGTCAATCTCCTGACGGATGAAGCATTAGCATGGGCATCACCATACGTGGAGACTAACAGTCAGCTCCTGAACAACCTAAACAACTTCATCACCGCAATGAGCCAAGTCTTCGACGACCCCAACCGCTGTGCGACAGCCGAGGCGCGACTACATAGTCTGCGGCAAGGGAGACGCTCCGTCGCCGAATACACCGCTGAGTTTCGCCGTTGGGTCACGGACACCACCTGGAACCCAGCGGCACAGAGGAGCCAATTCCGGCGAGGCCTGTCCGAATTAATAAAGGACGAACTCGCCAGAGTTGAGGCCCCGGACGATCTGGATGACTTCATTCAGTTATGCATCCGGATAGATCAAAGACTCTCCGAGAGGAAGAAAGAAAGACTCTGGTCCTTGGACCACAGACCCACTTATTCCTTCTCTTCCACCGCCCAGCGCGACCCCCGGTCAGCAACTGAACCTATGCAGGTCGACGCTCTACGTAGGTCTCTATCCACAGCTGAGAAGGAGAGACGGCTGGCCGAAAACCTCTGCCTCTACTGTGGGGAGCCGGGTCATTTTGCCATCAAATGTCCTCATAAGATCCGAAAGACTATTGCCGTCACGGAACTAAAGGAGCAACCACAGACTCCAACCCCACCAGCAGCCCCTGAAAATAACAACACGGCGGCTCATGGATCCCACTTCATCGTCCCCATCCTCATCGAGATTGAGGGGCGACAACTCCCCTGTTCAGCGATGTTAGACTCCGGGGCGGGAGGCAACTTCATGGACCTAACCTTCGCCCGCGAAAAGAATATTCCACTGACAATCAAGTCAGCCCCCATTGACCTGGAAACCGTCGACGGATCCCCACTCTCCTCGGGGCCGGCCACTCACGAGACCACCGAACTACAACTCCTCATAGAACCAGATCACCGTGAAAAGATCCACTTCTCTCTGATCGCCTCCCCGAAGTTCCCAGTGATCTTGGGCATCCCATGGTTGGCCACCCACAACCCCTCGGTGGACTGGGAAACCCGCTGCATACGATTCCCGTCCGAGTTCTGCACGCTAAATTGCTCCCACGAACCCGTCCTTCCACCCGAAGACACCACCATCTCAAAACTATCTGTCAAGGATCTGCTACCCCCTCAATACAGCGAGTTCCAGGATGTCTGCGACAAGAAAAACGCAGACAAGCTGCCACCACACCGACCCTACGACTGCCCTATAGAACTGTTGCCCGGGGCCGAAATACCCTTTGGCAGTATCTACTCCCTCTCAGAGCCTGAACTCAAGGCTCTGAAAGAGTACCTGGACGAGGACCTGAGGAAGGGGTTCATCCGGCCCTCCACCTCTCCCGCGGGAGCCCCCTTTTTCTTCGTAGAGAAAAAAGACTCCTCCCTGCGTCCCTGCATAGACTACAGAAAGCTTAATGACATAACCGTAAAAAACCAGTACCCGCTCCCACTGATTTCCGAACTCCTTGAGAGACTCCGGGAAGCGAAGATCTTCACCAAACTCGACCTTCGAGGGGCCTACAACCTCGTCCGAATCCGCCCTGGGGACGAATGGAAGACCGCCTTCCGGACACGTTATGGTCATTTCGAGTACCTGGTCATGCCTTTCGGACTCTGTAATGCTCCCGCCACCTTCCAGCACTTCATTAACGACGTCCTCAGGGACATGCTGGATCTGTTTGTAGTCGTTTACCTGGACGACATCTTGATCTTCTCTGAAGACCTCGAGCAGCACCGCGAACACGTCCGCAGGGTACTGCAGAGGCTCAGACAGAACTCTCTCTATATCAAGCTAGAGAAATGCGAGTTTGAGCGAACCACCACTCAGTTCCTCGGATACATCATCTCCCCAGAGGGCCTAAGTATGGACCCGGGGAAGGTCCAAGCTGTGATGAACTGGCCCGTTCCGAAAAACGAGAAGGAGATACAAAGATTCATTGGCTTCGCCAACTTCTATCGGAAGTTTATCCGGAACTTCTCCAAGGTCATAGCACCAATCACTCAACTCACCAAGAAGGCAGTCCCCTTCTCCTGGACACCCGAGGCCCAGGAGGCCTTCACCAAGTTGAAACTCCTCTTCACTTCTGCCCCAATCCTAATCCACCCGATACCCAAGCTCCCATTTACAGTCGAAGTGGATGCATCAGACTCTGCGGTGGGGGCAGTTTTGTCACAATGGACAGGGGAGAGGATGCTATTACACCCGTGCGCATATTTCTCCCGCCAGATGTCCCCCTCTGAGAAGAACTATGACATCGGGAACAAAGAACTACTGGCGATCAAGGATGCCTTCTCCGAGTGGAGACACCTGCTGGAGGGAGCCACCAACCCCATAATCGTACTAACTGACCACAAGAACCTCGAGTTCATCCGCAGCGCTAAGAGACTCTCAGCCAGACAGGCCAGATGGAGCCTATTCTTTTCCCGCTTCAACTATCTCATCACCTATCGCCCTGGATCAAAAAACGGCAAGGCTGACGCCCTCTCCAGAATGTTTTCCGAGCCCTCACAGAGTAACAAGGGCCAAAATAACATCTTGCCCGAGAGAAGGGTCGTAGGGGCCACCTACTCTAAAGAACTCCTGGGCACAATCAAAGAAGGATATGAAAATGACCCCTTCCTCTCCCACCCCACAGGCAATGTCAGCCTTACGTTTAAGAACGGTCATTGGTTTCATCAGGACCTACAACTATATGTACCAGAAATCGCACGGCTCGAAGTGCTCAAACTCAACCATGACTCCAAGGTGGCCGGCCATTTTGGCACAAGAAAGACCCAGGAGCTTCTCTCCCGCTCCTTCTGGTGGCCAACAGACAGGGAGGACATCAAGAGGTACATCTCCTCGTGCACAGTCTGTGCCCGCAATAAGACTCCTCGTTCCTCTCCCGTGGGTCTGTTACAACCTCTCCCGATTCCCTCCCGCCCCTGGGGCTCGATCTCCATGGACTTTGTGGTAGACCTTCCTCCTTCAAAAGGGATGAACACCATCCTGGTCGTGGTCGACCGTCTCACCAAGATGGCCCATTTCATCCCCTACAAAGGCCTACCCACAGCCAAACAGACGGCCGATCTTATTCTCAGAGAGGTCTTCAGGCTGCATGGGATCCCGGACGACGTGGTCTCCGACCGAGGTGTACAATTTGCCTCAAAGTTCTGGAAGAACTTCTGCCTGGCGCTCGGGGTTAAAGTGAACCTGTCCTCTGCTTTCCACCCTCAGTCAAACGGGCAGACGGAGAGAACTAATCAGACCCTAGAGCAATACCTACGCTGTTTCAGCTCCCACCTGCAGGATGACTGGCTTGATCATCTCCCCACGGCCGAGTTCGCCTACAACAATGCTGAGCACAGCTCAACCAAGCACAGCCCCTTCTTTGCTAACACAGGCTCACACCCGGTGTTCATTCCCCACCTACCCGTTGCCTCCACCCTCCCAGCAGTGGCCCGAACGCCTAACAACCCTACAGGAGGCACAAGAGAACATTATAGACAACCTCCAGCTTGCCCAGAGGCGCTTTAAACAGGGAGCAGACAGACGTCGCAAACCCACCCCGGGCTTCCATGTGGGAGACAAGGTATGGCTGTCCACCAGGAACCTCAGATTGAAGGTCCCCTCCAAAAAATTTGCCCAAAGATACATGGGTCCGTTCCGGATCACCGCACAAATCAACGAGGTCACGTTCCGGCTCGACCTTCCGGACTCCATTAGGGTGCACCCTGTCTTCCATTGCTCTCTCCTCAAGCCATACGTGGAGAACACCTTCACAGGCCGCCACTCGCCCCCACCACCACCCGTGAGGGTACAGGGTGAAGAAGAATACGTTGTCGCAAAGATCCTCGACTCCAGGATCCACCGGGGAAGACTACAATACCTAATTGGGTGGGAGGGTTACCCTCCCGAGGATAACTCCTGGGAGCCAGAAGAGAATGTCCACGCCCCCAGACTGGTAAAAGAGTTCCACCAACGGCACCCCGGTAAGCCTGCCCCTGCGGTGCCCGGAGGTCACCTTGGAAGGGGGGGAGTACTGTCGGGATTCGAACCCGTGACCAGCCACATCCCAGGCAGTAGCCCTGCTTACTAGGCTACCATCCTCTCTGGACATTACTCCCTGAAACCTATTAGTTAACCTCAGTCTTGCCAAGCCTTGCTCATCACCCTTGATTCCCCACACCTGGTACTTCCCTATATAAGTCCAGCCCCTTGCACTCTAGCTTGCTGATTATTGAGCTCCTGAGCCTTGATCAAGCTTCTCCTCATCTGTTGCTCTTGCTACTGCTGGAAGTCCACTGCTGACCAGGAATTGCCTACTGACTACTCTTCTGCCTTATCCCTACCTACTGAACTGCTACCACCGTTGCCATCTGGATTGTCTGACCACGCTTACTGCCGCCTGCCCTGACCCACCGCCTGCCTACCGACTACTCTTCTGCCTTATCCCTACCTACTGAACTGCTACCACCGTTGCCATCCGGATTGTCTGACCACGCTTACTACCTGCCTGCGGTCCTTGCCACTGGGCTCCACTCCTACCTCCAGCCAGCGGTCCTCTGACACAGGTGAGCCTGTAGGACTGTTACACTTAGGTAGTGTCGTGACGCCAGCACCTTGATGGTGCAAAATGTTGAGAGTGGTAGTAGTATGAAGTTAGAAGAATGAGGCAGGTTTAGATCCAACGGAGAACTTTACTATAACCAGGTTCTTGATAACAGTTTACATCCAGTAATAAAGCAGTTTCTGATACACATGCCAGTTGGAGGTGATGAATCCCAGTAACAGGCTGTACTTGTAGGTATGTCTCAGGCTAAGGTAGTTAATTATTTACTCACTTATATTCAGCTCTTTGCCTTGCTTCAGTCTCAAGTCTTAGTCTTCTACACACAAGTGATGCAACAGAAATCTTATCTGTCCTTAGAATAACGGTGAGGCTGCCGGAAGCTAATCCTTCACCTAGATACAAGGGGGCCTAGAGCCTAGAATAATGGCTTTGTCCTTCCTTTGTCTTTATCCACGATAAACTTGACAAAATTCACTTGCTACTCTGGAAGAGTAAATGGTAGAATACGAACTTCACCTCTGTCTATCTTCCTGGCTTGACACTGAGATACACGTTGGCTCCTCTGGGACGTGGAGCCCAAGAAAGAGCTGAGAGGAGAGGAGACCTCTCCTTCCCTCTAACTCCTCACTCCATCTCCTTATTCCTTCCTCCGCACTCTAAACTCAACTCCCTAACTAGGCCTGAACTGTGCTACATATACTGTGGTGCTACCCCCATCTAGTGGTGGAATGTATGCAGTACACCTGACAGCCTGGTAACAGGGATTTCACATAAGAAAGCAATACAGCATGATATAACATATGACACAAGAACCACACTGTCCTTGTGACCACGGTTGATATCCCCCCTTCCACCATTATATCTATCCCTTTGCCTATTGTGCTGGTAAGTGGGGCAATTAAATGGCTATTGGCCATTTCCACTATCCACATTGCCTTCTCTTTTTACTCATTCTGATCACATCCCATACAGTTTGATATAATAAGATTGCCACTTAGAAACTGCTAATCTTCCATCTATTTCTTTTTATTAGTAATATAAGTTTGCTGCTTCCTCATTATGATCTCTAATTGTATTAATGTCTTTACACAATCCTCAGAATACTGCTTATAATCTGGATTTTTCTTATGTACCATTCATTTTCTTTTATCTGATCTACAGAAATGATCACCTTCTGTAACTTTCCTTTTCTAATTTGCAAAATCTATTCCATAAATTTAAATCCACATTGGTCTAAAATCTTTTCCCATCATATAAAATTTTCCTCTTCAATATCCTCCTCCTTCCCATTTAGCGGGAAGGATGAGCTGCATTTACATGCAAGAATTACCTCTGCTGTATGGGAACGAGCAATCACTGCTTCAATCACTCATAGAGAGTCACTGTTTCTGTTTACGGCCCATTAAAGAGGACCTGTCACCACAAAATTCAATGCAATCTGAAAGCACTGTGTGATAGAGCAGGAGAAGCCAAGCAGATGTATATAACGGTTTGTGGGAAAAGATTCCGTAAAACTTGTATTTTATACATTTATATTTCTGCCTTTTCCACTTCCTGTGAACGGCTATTGGTACAGGAGGGAGGTGTTATCAGCGATTGATAGCACTGTGTGTGTGAGTATCCATACAGAGATAACTGCCAGTCACTGATAACACCTCCCTCCTGTACTGATAGGTGTACACAGGAGGGGGAAAAAACAAAGATATAAAATGTATAAATTACAGGTTTTACTGAATCTTTTTCCAAATAATCTGCTCAGCTCCTCCTGCTCTATAACATTGTGCTTTCAGGTTGCATTGCATTTTGTGGTGACAGGTCCTCTTTAATGATTATTTAGATGACAATACTTTCACCCAATGAACACATATTTGCTAGTTCATCGGGTGGTTAGTGGCACCTTTACATAGGGCAGTTATTGGGAATGAGTGCTCCTAGGAACGTACCTTCTTGATAATTGCCCCAGCTGTAGGCCTGTTTAACGGATCCTTAAACTGCTGTTGGACACATCTGGCAGTGACTTATTCCCCTAAGATCAAATCCAACTTCCTGATCATTATCAGTGACACTTGTCATTGGGAGGCAGTCAGCTGGTCCTGCCGATCGACAGGTATGGCCAACATGTATCTAACATGTATGGGCAGACTAAAGGGATGTTCCTTACTTATTGATGAGTTAACCAGATTCATTCACATGAATGGGAGCAGCACTGCAGTAACCAGGCATGACCACAGCACAGTGGGGAGGAGCGGTGCAGTTCCAGTGCTTGGTTCGTTGCTCAGGAGTCTGTGAAAGCCGTTGATCAGCAGGGGTGTCAGGAGTTGGACCCCAGGCATTTTGATATTTATGATCTATCCCAGGGGTAGACAACCTCCGGCACTCCTGCTGTTGTAAAACTAAAACTCCCAACATGCATACTGGCTCTGCTTTTCTAATAACTCCCATAGAAATGAATGGAGCATGCTGGGAATTGTAGTTTCACAACAGCTGGAGTGCAGAAGGTTGCTGACCTCAGATCTATCCTAATGATAGGTCATCAATAAGTAAGTCATGCAAAGTCATGAAAAGTATTACTATGCAATGAATATGGCATTTCAAATGAAATATGATTGCAATATAAATGCAATAAATATATTTTGGGGATTTTTATGTACATTTTCCTCTCTTCATCCTCTTCATCCTTCTGGTCCAACTTCTGCTGCATTCAGTGTTGTCATCAAAATTACTTCATCAAACAATACATGGAATTAATTGGAAAGGTTTAAAAACAACAGTGCAGGTAAGATGGTTACATCACTGGAGGGGACCACGTGGGCGATATCATATATCAGTAAGTTTTTAAAATACCAGAAAAAAAGTGCAAGTGCAAATACTGGCTAAAGTAACATTGAAAAAACTGTGACGTTACCCATAGTGAATCTCCATCCAGGATGGCGCCAACCCCGACGCGCGTTTCAGCGACCCCTGGGCAAAGGGTCGCCGAAACACGTTAGCTTTACCGCCATCCTGGATGGAGATGCACTATGGGTAATTTCACAGTTTTTTTTTTTTTCAATGTTACTTTAGCCAGTATTTGCACTTTTTTTCTGGTGTTTTGATAACTTACTGATATATGCCCATGTGTTCCCCTCCAGTGATGTCGCCATCTTACCTGCACTGTTGTTTTAAAACCTTTCTAATTATCTCCATGTATTGTTTAATTTAGTAATTTTGATGATAATTATGCGGACTGGCAATTTTTGTGTTTAGCCTGAATGATTTGTTGCCAAAGGCATTTCTTTATATATTTTATATGGTCATACTGTTTCCCAATAGGTGAGAACAATGACACTAGCTTTCATTGTTTTTCTGATGTGGTGTACTTGCTAATTAACCCCTTCACGACGGCCATATGGCTACATACATGCTATTTGCACATACCCTGTGCATCTAGCACGTATATAAAAGTCATGGCAGCTATTTAATTCAAGTGCGCTTGGATTAAAGCTTCTGCCCCTGCACTGCTGCCGTCACAGACAGCGTACAGTCCAGTAATACCGGCAAGGGACCAATCAGGGGTCTCTTGTCGGCGATCGCTCCAATTAGTTAGTTTATGCAGATTAACCAATCGTATCGCGGCAGTGTAAAAATGCCGGTTTCAGGCACTGATCTGCACTCGGCAGATCAGAGCCTGAAATCAAGCATCAGCTGAATTGTGCCCCAATCTGTGCCCCCCATCTGTGCTCCCTGATGTGTCCTGTCCATGATCATTCTGTGCCGGCCGTGCCCCTTCTGTACCGGCCATACCCCTTCTCTTCTGGCTGTGCTCCATCTGTTCCCCCTCCATGCTGGCCATTCCCCCTCCTTTCCGGCCCTGCCCCCATTTGTGCCTCCTGCCCCTGATGCGGTCCCCCTGGTGTATGCTGACTCTGCTGCAACCCCTTAGATACCGCAGTCAACGGCATCCAAGGGGTTAACAGAGGGAGGGGGCTCCCTCTCTTAACCATCGGGCTGCTGCGCTGCTGTGTGCCATGTGTGCCATGGAAACCAGACGCCTTGCAAAGGCATCCATTGTTGCCATCTATCAGTGTAAAACTGATAGTCTTATACTTTGCAATGCAAAAGCAAAGTATAGTACAGCCATCAACCCCACTGGATCTTCAAGATCCAAGTGAGACTTGATAAAAAGTGTAAAAAAATTAATTTAACTTAACAACAAAATAAATTGCCTTTTCCTATATATGCTCATTTATAAGAGATTAAAAAATGAAAAATAAAAATAAACTATATATACTGTATTAGGTATCAACGCGTCCGTAAGGACTGGCTCTATAAATATATCACATGATCCTCCCTGTCCGATAAACACCATAAAAAAATGGTGTAAAAAAAAAAAATCAATTTTTGTCACCTTACATCACAAAAAGTGCAACACCAAGCAATCAAAAAGGTGTGTGTCCCACAAAATTAAATTTTTGCTTCAAATATGCTTTTATTGTGTTAAAAATTATACATATTAGGTATCTCCACATCCGTAACAACCAGATCTATAAATATCTCACATGATCCACCCCGCCCGATAAACACCATTAAAAAAAGTGTCAAAAAAAGCCATTACATAACAAAAATTGCAACACTAAGTGATCAAAAAGGTCCCCAAAATAGTACCAATCAAACTGTCACCTCATCAAAAAATGAGACCCTGCCTAAGACAATCAGTGAAAAAAAATAATATCTAGGTCTCTCAGACTATGGAGACACTAAAACATATTTTTTTTGTTTCAAAAATACTATTATTGTGTAAAACTTAAATAAATAAGAAAAATTATACATATTAGGTATTGCCACATCCATAACAATCTGCTCTATAAAAATTCACATGACATAACCCTTAAGGTGAATGCTGTAAAAAAAAAAAAAAAAAAAAATGTTCCAAAACAACCAATTTTTGGGTCACCTTGCCCCATAAAGTGTAATAATGAATGATCAAAGAATCATATGTACCCAAAAATGGTACCAATTAAAACGTCAACTCTTTCTGCAAAAAACGAGCACATGCACAAAAAACACAATATAGAGTAATTAAAAATCACATGTACCCCAAAATAGTACCAATAAAACGGGTACCTTATCCCCTAGTTTCCAAAATGGGTTAACTTTTTGGGACATGGCATCTAAACAACCATTATATGGCGCTCCTTTTCTTCTGCGCCCTGCTGTGTGCCACTACATTAGTTTACGACCACATGTGGGGTATTTATGTCAACTGCAAAATCAGGGTAATAAATATTGAGTTTTATTTGGCTGTTAACACTCAATGCATTAAAGAAAGAATGGATTAAAATGGAAAATCTGCCCAAAAAGTGAAATTTTGAAATTTCATCTCCATTTTCCTTTAATTCTTGTGGAACACCTAAAGAGTTAACAAAGTTTGTAAAAATCAGTTCTGAGCAACTTGAGGGGTGTAGTTTCTGCAATGGGGTCATATATGGGTGGTTTCCACTATGTAATGTCACCACCAGATCTTTGAGAAGTTCTGATAGACGTTCTTCAGTACCTCCTGCATGATCTTCTTTTGTTTTGCTTTCGTTTTGACATCTCTCCTCCCTCTCCCAGCTGTCATCTATTAGCAGTGATTGCCTCCCTATATATCTTCTCCCCATACTGCCTCACCTTGCGGTTTATATTACATCCTGGATTGTGTTCTCTGCTATAAGTTGCTACAGCTGGGTTTTCAGATAAGTCTATTTCTGTATTTGTTGTTTTCCTGTTGGCTTGGTTCTAGGTGACCCTGACTCCCTCCGTATTAAGTGCAGGGAGCTGGTGGTCGTGTCCCCTCACTATTATAGGGTTTGCAGGTGTCATTAAGTCTAGGTACGTGGACATGCAACCTTCTATCACTGAGATCTTTGCATGGGCTGAGAAGACAGGGAGAGCTTTAGGGCTTTAATAGGGGTCACCCTTTTGTTCCTTAGTTTTGGATCAAACCAGTCGGATCCTTATTTGTAACTTCTTGTTTTCTGTCACACCGTCCATGACATGTAAGCCCCACAAAGTGACTTCAGACATGAACTGGTCCTTAAAAAGTGGGTTTTGGAAATTTTCTTAAAAATGTTAAGAATTGCTTCTAACATTCTAAGCCTTCTAACATCCTAAAAATGTTTTAATGACATTTACAAAATGATGCCAACATAAAGTAGACATATGGGGAATGTTAAGTAATAAATATTTTATGAGGTATCACTTTGTTTTCAAAGCAGAGAAATATAAATTTTGAAAACTGTGAATTTTTCAAAAGTTTTGGTAAATTTGGGATTTTTTTTTTATAAATAAAGGTGTAATATATTGACTAAAATGTATGACTATCATGAAGTACAATGTATCACGAGAAAACAATCTCAGAATGGTTTGGATAAGTAAAATCATTCCAAAGTTAATAGCACATAAAGTGACACATCCGATTTGCAGAAATTAGACGTGGTCACGAAGGTCAAACATGGCTTGGTCTTGAAAGGGTTAATATATACAACTGTTGGTGGTTTTCTTTGGTTTTGCCTTCAAAAACTTTGTGATCAATAACTTCCTGATTAATAACTTCCCTGCTCCCTCCCCCTCCTCTCTGTGCCAGCGTAGTAATCTCACAAAAAAGCAGTTGAAGTGGGCCAGACATCGTCTATAATGTAGGGTGCAGTGACCCCTATCTCCACCTACACACTGTCCCTACCTATTTTCATGATCTGCCACAGCCAAAAGTCCACAACTGAACGACTGTTCCTCCCTGCTGGGGCCCACTAGGAAAAGACTGGGGAAAAAATAACAAACTTAGTGACAGACCGGCAAAAGAAGAAATGTCGACATCACTAGCAGCAGTAAAACAAAGTCAGACGGACCAGGCCAAAACTGGGAGAGAAAAACAGAGCCAAATCAGGAACCAAATGGAAATGTGATTTCAAGCCAGGGTCCAAACACGAAATGACACGTCAAAGTTCCAAATGTCAAACAGAAGAAATTGAAAGTCCAAGCCTAAGGCAAATCAGAAGTAATAGCACAAACAAAATAGTAGTCAGGGGCAAATATATGGTCCAAATCAAGAAGGCTCAGTCCACAACAGAGAGGCTAGTGAGGTACAGAAGACCAATATTCACAGGCAACTGTGGCCAGCAGTTGCCTGTTCAAATAGCCCGTGATCACCGGTCACATGGGGCGTCCCCGTTCATGTGACCTGCATATCGTCATGACGCCAGACATGCTGGTGTTACCTCTAATTAGTTGGGGTGTCCTAGTTTAATTGCAAAGGAATTAGGACTCAAACGGTGGTACTTGCTGATGATCGCAGCTGCCAGCATCCTAGAGCTGACATATTCATTTATCCATCCATACTTATAAATTCATAGTAGTATATAGCTACAGCTCTCTATAGACTGTGGAGAAGGACATACAATAAGTTTCTCCTGGACTATTTTCTTTGCAGAGGAGGAAGGGGTTAACAAGGGCTTATTGCTTTGCTTCCTGTGAAATGTGGGTTCTTGATGAGCTGCTACCCATTCACAGAAAGGGATAAAACCCTCTAGGTAAGCAGATAGGTGAATAGAAAGACAATTTTAAGTTGAGGAATGAGCCCTTTAAAGTCTCATACACAGTTTGTAAGGAAATACAATACAGGGTTGAATAGGGCATGTAATATAAACAATTTATCTGCATTTTACGGCAGTGTTTTTTCATCCTCTACGTTGTTCTTGTTTTTGCTTTTTTTATGCCTACTTTCATCTGTGCTTTCCCAATATTAAATATATTAATTTTCTGTAAAGGGGTTGTCCGACATGGAAAACAAATGGCTAGCTGGAAAGTGACTAAGAAAAACAATCCAAAACTTGCAAAAATCCAGATGTTGCATGTACTTACATGAGGTAAATGCATGAGATCTTATGGGCAGGGCCTTTCTAGGTGAAATGGGGCCCTGGGGCGAAAAACAATAAGGCCCCCTTCCCCCCCATGACACTTGCTGACTTTAACATCCTGTATTGACTCTGGAGATTTAATTTGTGGACGCTCATACACAAGAAACTGTATATTGTGTGGCACAGTGTATGCTATATGTGTATAACATAAACATATTTCACATAAAAACTTACAATTACTTGGCTTGGCCCCTGGGTATCTCAGACACCACTTCAACACTTGGCTGGGGGGCTCCGCAGAGATGATGTTGTGTTTTATCCTAATGAGAAAGATTTCATAATAAGGATTTGGAGAAGGGGCAGTGGGATAGTGTAACATTCCAGAGTATGTCACTAAACTCTGTCTCCCTGCTACAACATGTTAGGTGTGTATGTATTGTCATCTGGTGTAATTTAACTGTGCATTTTTATCATATGTACTTTCCAGGCTTGTATTATGTATTTGCTGTAATTTCCCTGTCCGCCAGGAGGCGGCAGAAATATGTAGCAGACCATAGCTAGGTTAGTATATCTAGTCGGGACTAGTCCATTCCAGTCTAGCCTCCCCTGTGTGAGCAGAAGTGGGACGTTCCCATGTCCTGTCTCATGAGGAGAAGGAAGTTAGTTGGTGTGTACCAGCCACCCCTGCCAGGGGCAGGCTGTGTTGGTAGGAGCTCCCAGAACCAGGGATCCCAACCCTGGATCCCGCCTCAGCTGAGGCTAAGGATCCATCTTCCCAGTCTGAGTCATCTACCTCAGCTGGTGACAAGCAAGCAACAACCTCCAGAACTTCATATCTCCAGGATGACATCATTCCTTGCGAGCAGTGCTGTGAGTACATATCCAGAGTCTAGGAGAAGCCAAATACCTCCTCAGCTAGTTAGGCCCACTACAAGCAGAAGACAGACAGAGCAGAAGATAAATACCTGCTAGATTCTTTAGGCATATGACAAGAAGCAGAATAGATATAAATTCCTGCCACATATTGCCAATACCTGCTGGGATCCAAAAAGACTATTGCTGTAACTCGTATGGATATCTGTTGCCATTAAGTAAAGACAAGTTGGATTATATCTCCTGTCTGGATCTAAATCATTCCATCATAACTCCTACCGACCACACTAAATTTATTGCAAGTGAGCCAGGATCCAGGCGTCTAGCCGTACCAAGGTAGGAGACACCGTTGACACTACCATATCTACTACACAGACATTATCCCCCTCTGGCATTTCTCACCTGGTACGTGAGTTATAACATCTTAAAGGGCCCTGTTCCTTGCCCAGAGGAGGAGTGATGGACAAGAAGAGTGTATGTTGAGGGGCCTTGCTCCATTACTGAGGCAGGTTCCTTTAGAAAAACATCATAAGTGTGTAGCTTCTATGGCCCTTGTCACAAAAATGTATGCCTCCCCTTACCATGGAGACATACACATGTATACACAAATTAATGATATGCGTCACCACCTATTGAGCCTCCCACCTCCCCAGCACGGATGCAGCTACCCCCAGCCTCCACACCCACCTCAAGGGCCATCTTCCCCCTCAACTATACCACCGATCACAAGACCAACCCCCCTCCTTGGCCAGGCAAGTTATCAGCCCAGTTTTGCAACAGGGGCCCCAGATCCTGGCCATGTATGCCCAGGCTCATCATATGGGCCAGGCTCCTTTACGCAAGAGCTTTTTGACCTTTAATTTGATAGTGTCAAATGTTATTATTTTTTTATTTTTTATTATGGGATTGTCTGGGATTTTGATTTGTGTTGACCATGTTTTCAGTAAAGTTTATGTGAAAACTTTCAATTGGCTTGTGTTCATTTTTTCAATACACATAACATTTACAGTTCTACACATTTCCACTAAACATAGACATGCGCAATAGTTCCAAAAATGTCACTTCATTTATAGGAACATAATCGGTATTTGGGTAATGTGAACATGAGGCATTAGAAGATTTTTTGGACCATATAGGCAAAATACTAAAGATGCTAATCACCTTTAAATTTTGGTGAAAACATCATTAGTTTTTATATTTACTTTGAACCATGTTATGGCCAAAAAACCTCAGCCCGCAAGCCCACATCAAGGGTCCTCATTCTCTTGCGAGTCCCTACACTACCACAATAAATTTCCATAATCTATATGAAAAATAATAAAAAGCTAACGAGCCCAGAAGATATCAAACACTGCCACGAATAGCGTCCCTCTGCCATGGCAAGGACCCCTCTGGGCTGAAAAAGTAGTCTGCATAGAGTTCCTGAACTGCAATGCCTGCAGTCTCAGGCCGTCTATACAGGGTCCTTTCCAAACCCAAACCTGCTGACGTAGGAAAATATTCTATGTCAACAGAAGAGGAAGCCTCCTGAATCCTGGTGAAGTTGTCTAGAACAACATAAGCTTCAATCATCAGGGTAGCATTCTCCGAATCCATCTGTATGGATGACAAAAACACCCTCCACTTGCTAGAGAGTATTCCGAAAGTGCACTCAACATACCGACGGGCACGAGTCAACCAGCAGTTGAAAATAGGCCTCCTGAGAGCCAAACCATGCTTTGGGAAGGGCCACATAACATGGTCAGTCAATGCAAACCCTTCATCTGCCACAATGACAAATGGAGCCGGCAGACCTGCATATCCGGGCAGTCTTCTGGACCCAGGCAGGGCAAGCTGGTTGGCAGGAAGCCGCTCACCCATTCGAAAAGCACTAAAGATGCAAGCATCTACTGTGCTTCCATAGGCCCCGATATCAACCATTATAAACCGGTAGTTACTGTCAGCCACAGCCATAAGCACTACAGAAAATATAAGATTACACTCACCGGTAATCACTTTTCCATGAGCCCATGACAGCACCCTTGAGAGACCGCCTCTATCCAGGACAGGAAACAGGAACTTCTGTGGAGAGCTTCTTAAGGAGGGACCCGGCCTCTATCCACCAGTTAATTGCGAGAACCTGTCCCAAAACATATAAACCATCCAACAACTTTTTTTTTTTTCTTTCTTATATTTCCCTTACGCCCATGACAGCACCCTTGAGAGAAGACTAGAATAGAAGTAGTCTAGGGAGGGATTACAGCATGCAAAACATTTCTACCAAAGAAAAGCTGATCTCTGGAGTCTAGATCTAGTTTGTAATGGCAGAAGAATGTACAAGGGGATTTCCAAGTAGCAGCTCTACTGATCTGCTCTAGAGAAGCTTCAGCTCTTTCTGCCCAGGAGGTGGAAATGGACCTGGTTGAATGCGCCCCAAATCCCAAGGGACAAGGCTCCCCTGCCGAGGAATAGGCCAAGGAAATGGCTGCGACAATCCATCTAGATAGTGTTCTGGATGAGACTATCACCTTTGTTCCTCCCAGCAATTTGTACAAAAAGCCTAGACGATCTCCTCCAGGGTTCAGTCCTCTCAAGATATTTCAGGAGACATCTTCTGACATCGAGAGAGTGTAATTTCCATTCTTTTTCATTATTCGGAGCTTGGCATAATGAAGGAAGGACAATGTCCTGAGATCTATGAAAAAAGCAAACTACTTTGGGGAGAAAAGAAGGGTCCGGCTTGATTATTACTGTCTTCCGGGATCTTAGTATAGGGAGCAGAGGTGGAAAAAGCTGAAATTTCACTTACACGTCTGGCTGAGGTGATAGCCACCAGGAAAGTAGTCTTAAAGGAAAGCAATTTAATTGGCAAATCTTGTATAGGTTCGAATGGAGTCTCCATCATCCTGGACAATACTAAGTTGAGGTCCTATGGAGGGGCAGATATTCTGGTAACTGGTCTGGTACGACTGACAGCTTTAAAAAAAACTTCTCACCCAAGGATGGTTGGCTAGGGAGAAGTCAAAATATGCACTAAGAGCTGAAACCTGCACCTTAAGTGTACTAATCCTCAGTCTTTTGTCTAGGCTGTTCTGAAGAAAATCTAGGATTATCGGCATAGGAGGGGGGCCTAAAGGGTCTATTGGAACTGCAGAAAAAGCTAAGAAGTTCTTCCAAATTCTTAGGTATATATAAGAAGTGATGTCTTTCCTACATGACAGGAGTGTATTAATCACATCACTGGAAAGGCCTTTCTTCTCTAGTATAGCCCTCTCAGATACCATGCTGCTAGGTGTAGATTGGTTATCTCTGGATGGTGATCCGGTCCTTGATACAGCAGGTCTTGTCTATCTGGCAGAATCTATGGTTCTGATATTGATAGTTTGCGTAGCTAGGTGAACCATGACCTTCTGGGCCAAAACGGGGCGATCAGAATTAGTCTTGTCTTGTGTTGCCTCAGCTTCTGTAGAACCCTTGGAATTAGTCTTATGGGTGGAAAGGCGTAAAGAAGATCGTCTGGCCAAGGTAGAGAGAAGGGGTCTATGCCAGTTGGAGAATCTTCTGGATTTAGCGAGAAAAAGAGATTACATTTCCGGTTTTGCCTGTTTGCAAACAAGTCTACTAGAGGACTGCCCCAGAGGTGAACTATCTGCTTGAACACTGTTTGATTTAAACACCATTCTCCATGATCTAGACGATTTCTGCTTAAAAAATCTGCTTTTGTGTTTTCTGAACCTTTCAAATGTACCGCTTTTATGAATGAGAATGAGGGAATGATTATGCAAAAGATTCTTTCTGCCAGAGACATAAGATCCTTTGACCTTGTTCTGCCTTGTCTGTTCAAATAAGACACTACCGTGGTGTTGTCTGAAAAGATCTTTACTATCTTTCCTTTTAATTTTGGAAGGAAGGCTATTAGGGCGATGAGTACTGCCCCTAATTCTCTTACATTCTGTGAATTCCTTTTTTCTAAAGGGGACCATTTTCCCTGAACAACGTCTTCCTGACAGTATGCCCCCCAACCTGTCGGACTTGCAACTGTGGTGATTGAAATCTGCTCTTGCATATTCCAGGGGAGTCCCTGAGACAGGTTTACTGGGTCTAACCACCACTGCATGGACTGAATGACCTGGGATGAAAGATGAAGTGGGGCATCCAAAGGGGATAGAGACCCCTGCCATTCTCTCACAATCTGCCATTGAAGCGTCCGAGAATGCAGCAACGCCCATTTGATTGACTGCAGGAATTGTAGATATCATCCTGCCCAATACCGCCATCCCCTGTCAGATGGTTCTGTGTTTTCATAAAAATCAAAGATTGTACTTCTTTCAGGATTTTGGAAATCTTGTTCTGAGGAAGAAAGCAGCATTGTTTCACGGAGTCTAAAATTAGGCCCAAAAATGAACAGTTCTTTTATGGGATTAGGTTTGATATCTCCCAATTTATCCACCACCCCAACCTCCCCAATATCCTGATTATTTCTGAGAGGTGGGAGGACAGAGTGCTTGCTGATTCTGCCACTACCAGTATATTGATAGGGTATCGTCAGAATATCCTTTTCTCTCATATGAGCCATCACCACCGCCATTAGCTTGGTGAAAAGCCTGGGAGCTTGGGATACTCTGAATGGGAGCGCTCTGTATTGAAAGTGGTGGGTTTGCCCGTCCATGGATACTGCTACCCTTAGGAACCTCTAGGAGTCTGCATGGATTGGGATGTGATAATATGCGTCCTTTATGTCTAGGGTTGACATAACGCATTCCGGAAACAGCTGATTTATTGCTGATTGTATCGATTCCATTTTGAACTTTTTGTACTTTAGGAATTGGTTTAGGTATTTCGGGTTAATTATCATCCTGAAAGTCCCATCCGGTTTGGGTACCAGAAAAAGGGAAGAATAAAATCCTCTCCCTCTTTCTGACTCTGGAACATCTATTAATACTTTTTTCTTTAGGAGGATAAGTAACTCCTGTTTTAAGGCCTGTTTTTTTATAGACTTTTGATCCAGGTTTGTAACTATCATCCTCTCCGGTGGGAGCGAGGTGAACTCTAGACGGAAGCCGTCTCTTATGACGCCCCCGGATCCAAGGACTTGCAGAGATCTTCTTCCAAGCCTGAAGATAAAGAGACAACCTTCCTCCCACCGGAATGGAACCGTCATTGCTGACTGGGAGCTGAAAAGGAAACCTTTTTCTTTCCTAGCATTGTTATTCCTCGAGAATTTCTGCCTTTTATCTTGGTTATATTCCCTCTTGTTTTACGAAAAAACTGACTGACTTTTTTGTTGGTTTGGAGGATGGAAAGTCTTTTTTGTCATCTGCGGCTTTTTCTAATAAATCGTCCAAAACCGATCCGAATAAGAAATCCCCCTGGCAGGGAATAGCGCATAACTTATTTTTGGATCCTGTATCTCGTGACCATATAGCCCTTCTTGCAGAATTAGCTAAGGCCGCGGACCTAGCACTCAGCTTTAAGGCATCTGCAGAGGCGTCTGATATAAAGTCGACCGCCTTCATGATGGTAGGAGAAACCTCTAGTAATTTTTCTCTTGGGGTTTAGTTATCTATGTGGGATTCCAGGTCCTGTAACCATAACTTAAGAAATCTTGCTGTGGAAGTAGCGGCAACGTTAGGTTTGAATGCCTGAGTAGAGGTACCACCGGACTGCCTGCGGATATCCCCTCGGCTTCAGCCAGGACCCGGAAGGGTGGAATCCAGAATCTTGGTGGCTCCTAGTGGAGACTTACACCATACCAGGCAATCCCTATGGATAAAAAACACCAGCGGGGCCCTGCAGCCTTGTAGCTCTCCACAGAAAGCGTCCTATCCTGGTGGATAGAGGCCGGGTCCCTCCGTAAGAAGCTCTCCATGGAAGTTTCTGTTTCCTGTCCTGGATAGAGGCGGTCTCTCTAGGGTGCTGTCATGGGCATAAGGGAAAATATTGCTCATAATTGAAGAATCGTGACCCAGAGTGAGGAGGCTTCTTCACACGGATGTGCTTGCCATCCATTGCCCCGATGCAGTTGGGAAACTGCGCAGAAAGATTGAAGCCCTCAGCCATCCGAAACCCATAGTCCGCCTTGGGCTGTGGCATAACCGTCTCTCTTAGGAGTTGATGCCAGATGACATGGCAAGTGTGACGCACAATCCGAGAAATTGTTGAGGTTTCCAAAAGAAACTCAAAATGCAGGGATGCAAAAGAGTTCCCAGTTGCAAGGAATCTGTTGAAAAAGAAATAAAAACCATATCAGTAAGCAGCAAAAAAGGGAGCATATGATACATGATTCCTCTAATGTTTGATATAAGACGTGTTTAAACAATCAATATTCATTCACAAAAAATACAATTTCCAATGTGAATTTAGGTGTATATACAAAACACTAGCAGCAATTGGGGTGTGGGCACTACTCCCACAACTATGTGTCATGGTAGGTAAGATAAGGGAATTAAACAGAACACAACTAGGCAAACAAAACAACTGACTAGGCCCCAAATGCTAGGTAACAAAGAGGTCACCTACTAGTAATCCCTAAAACACTTTCCCTAAGCTGCTATGCCCATGTGTATATCTTGATGGTAGATATGCACATGCCCACGTACCTAAGACTGTAACACACTGAACCAAACCCTCAGCTTTAGGGAAGAGGGAAAGAGACACCCAGCTCCTTCAAAAACCAAAGGAGCTAGCATCACCCTAGAGGCCTAGTAAAAACAGACACAGAAGGAAAAAGGGAAAAGGACTTATCTAGAGATGTGTTGGAGCAACGATCCACCAAACTTCCAGAGCTCACACAAGGCAGAACCATAACCCGCAAAGGCTTTAGGAAGAGGAAGGAATAAACAGCCTCACCAATCACCTAAAGAACAACACCTGGGAGGAGGTGGGATTCAGTTCAAACCCACAAAAAAACTAACTGTAAGATTGAGTCCCGTGCAGCAACTCTGACAGATCTCCTCAGAACACCCACAGGGCAGGGCGTGACACTATGTTACACCAACTGTGTTTACACCATATCCATGCAGAATGTATGGGTGACTTAAGGATGATGTTAACACTCTGCATGATGATGACGTTAGCTGAACACAAATTGTAAACCAGTTTAAAATACACGACTACCTTTAATTTTGCCATGTTATGTGTCAGGGATTTTACAAAAAAAAGAGATTTTACAATGGTCCAAACATATTATGGACAAAGAAAGGTAACTTTAGCAAACATTAGCAGATATCTAACACCAGCCATTTTCCCAAGCATGTTCCTCATGACAGAAGTAGTGCACATCACTGTTTTAACTATAAGTAAGATATTGCTTACCTCAACGTGACAATGAGCCTTTCCTCAGGAGAAATGCTGTCCATGAAGGTAAGGACAGTACGTAGAGACAACAGCAAGAAATCAAATGTAGACACTGAAAAAAACTTCTATGGATGCTGCTAAAGATCTTGGTAGAGGGTATGAAAGTGTCCTTTCTGGTAGCTTTGGGAAACAACGGGATGGACCCAAAAATCGCTGCCTTCTACTCGGTTCCTCGTCCAACAAAAGGGAGCGCTGTCCCCATCGCCGAGAAACAAGCCAGTGCAGTACAACCTCTTCCTCAGAGTCATCAGCCATGGTGAAACTAAGATGCAAAATGGGAAAATCCAAGAACAGCAAAGCCAAGCAACCAAACGAACCTCTGTACCCTGTAAAGACTACAGAAAATGGCCACCAAGAAAAACTCAGGTAACCAGCATATATACTGTACCAGTATCCTGCATGGAGATATTAAAATTACACTTTTTTCCCTTCCTTTTTTTTTTGGTGGTCCTCAAAAAAAAAAACGGATAATACACGGAAACACAACGGAAACAAAACGGCAATGGACAATGGAACAACGGATCCCCAATTTGCTTACCGCAAAAAAAAAACTGCTGTGTGCATGAGGCCTAAGTCAGGGAAATCTGTAGCCTCAATGTAGATCTGTTACCTTCACTGACAGGTGCTCTGAACTTTCCCTTATGTGGCTCTTTTCCTCCAGGGCTGGCATTTATGCTGTCACTTTGCCTCAGGGCTGAATCATTCCCTGGTTAGTTCTGCTCTTTGCTGCACACATATTCACAGCTTACACATAACTCTCTAACTTCCCACTAGAGGAAGCGGTAGTGCCAGCCAAGGACTGTCACTAGGGACCATCTCTCCCTCCCCAGACACAGCCCATGGAACATACAGGGCATAAAGTCCTTTTGATTCATATGTCTCTGGAATTACATGTGTAACTTTCTCACAGGGGCTCATGAGCATGAGTCACCAGAACTGGACCGGAGTAAGCAGACTCTGCACTTCAGGTTGCTGATGGGGGTTCTTCCAGAATAGTTTCCTTCCGACACAATTTCAGCCAGTTATGGTGTACTTCTTCGGGTTTTCTGCCCCCTTTGGTAATTTCATAGACATCTGTTCCAAGACGCAGTATACCTGTTACAGTGTATAGCTCTGATTCCCATTTGCTATCCATTCTGCTGCAGTGATCATTCTTTAGCCATAAATGGTCACCAGTTTTAAACTATTAAGCTTTAGCAGATTGGTCATGATCTCGCTACTGTTTCTGGTGGTCACCTGCTATGTGGATTTGGACAACTTCTGGTGCTCACTCACCCAGTCAGTCTGTGGCAAGGATTTTATGGCATTGGGGACTGACACGTCCAGAGTGAGGTTGGTTAGTATTCTGCCTTAGCGGTAGTATCAAATCCACAGGATTTACTTTATGCTGTTGAAGACAAAACAGGGCGCACCATAGGGTAATACCGTTTGTGAACAGGTAAAACAGTTCCAGTGCAAGGCTCACCTTTAAAGAGGACCTTTCACCAGTCCAAACATTGTGAACTAAGTATCATGACATATACAGCAGCGCCCAGGGATCTCACTGCACTTACTATTATCCCTGGGCGCCGCTCCGTTCTCCCGTTATGTCCTCCAGTATGGGGACTTGGTTATAGTAGGCGGAGTCTGCCCTTGTTCTGCTGGACATCTCCTTCTCCTAGGCTTTGAAAAAAACTCCCAGGCTGTGAGCTCTGCGCTGCGATTGGCCAGCGCTACAGCTTAGGAGAAGGAGACGCCCAGCAGAACAAGAGCAGACTCCGCCTACTATAACCAAGTCCCCTAAGTCTCCGCCTACTATAACCAAGTCCCCGAATATACCGGAGGACATAATGGGAGAACGGAGCGGCGCCCAAGGATAATAGTAAGTGCAGTGAGATCCCTGGGCGCCGCTGTATATGTCATGATACTTAGTTTACAATGCTTGGACCGATGAAAGGTCCTCTTTAACCGTTGTGCTACCTGTAGGCACAACTCTAGTGAAAGCTTGTCAGGACATGGACTGGAGTCACGATTTGGTGGTGGATCTGCAGCCACGGAGGGAGGTCTTCTTATTGGAGATACCTGGGGTCTCCAAGAAGTGGTAAGATTCCAGATATAAATAAATAAAATATCCCAGGGCGCAAGAAAGCCGACCACAATCCAGTCCAGATGGTAATGGTAAAGATGATACTTTATTGCAAAAGTACAACGCGTTTCGGGGGAGCAAATCCCCTTTATCAGGTACAGAACACTGCATACAAAATAAATACACACAGCATACACATTCAAAAAAACACCAAAACAAAGGGGGCAGGGCTAGAGGGGGAGTGGTCTGTGGAGATGGGTCCCCAGAATGTGTGGACAGATATGATGAATAAAATAAGGTTTAATTAGGGAGGTGGTGAAGCCGGAGCGGTGTTACTGATGAATAAAGATGATGAATAATTGGCCGTGCTCCTGAGTACGGAGCGCTCGCACTGAGGGGAAGGTCACATGATCGGGTTTGGTGGTTCGAGACCAGAGGCAGTGGAGGGGAATGAATGTCAAGTTACATAATATAATATAAGGAGGAGGACCTTGCTAGTGCAACTGGATGGGAGGCTGTAGGGGATACAAAAATATATAAAAGAACCAAAATACATTAATAATAATAAGAAGAATAAATATAATGATATAATAAATAGTAGGGAATAAATATATAATATAATATATAATGAATAATTACTAGATAATAAAAGGAAAATCCAAGTGACCGAAAACTCCAATTTATGGGACACCTTGCCCAAATATGACAAAATGACAATGATAAAACATGTTAAAAAAAGTTTGAAGTTTAAAATCTTGAAGTTTAAAATCTTGGAGCGACCCTGACTGTTCGGACTAGGACAGGGAATGGGAACGGAACGGCTTAAGGTTTAGCATAGCTCGGGGTATTTCAGAGGTTTATCTCAAAAGCCTCGTTAAGACCAAATGGGTTAAGACAGTTGAGTTTATATATCTAAAACATCTTGCGTGTTTTTATGGTCTGCATAACATTATGGCAATCAGAACCGATTTGTTCAATGGGCATAATAGAAAAGCCAGCGACAAGGCCCTAATGGCGGATAGTTGCGTGGGTTTGGATTGTCCGCCCCACATATTGCCGTCCACAGGGGAATTCTAACAGATAGATAACATTCTTCGATTCACAATCCAAATGTTGTCTAATAGAAAAGTTTCCCCCATTGGATCTACTTTGAAAAGATTTGGGCTGGTTGCATCTGAAACTACCCGGTGGTTCAGAATTATGTGTTCCAGTGGGGGGGTTATGATCAGGTCTATGGGCATGCAGTTTACTTGGGGCTAGTAATTTATTTGTGTGTTTTATCTTTCCTGAACATCAGAGGAGCGTGGGTGGGAAGTGATTTTGATAAAAATGGGTCACTTCTAAGGATATGCCAGTGATCAGAGAGGATGCTCCTAATGTCTTTATGATTGTTACTGTATGTTGTAATAAAATTAGGATTTCTAGTTTTTTTGTATCATCTGTATTTTTGTTGATAGGTAGGCAGTTTTCCTGTAAAAGGTTTTTTGCTTTGTTAAAGGCCGCTTCTATAATTGGGAAAGGATAACCTTTTTGTATAAAGGATGATTTCACTCTGGGTGATAAAGTCTTTGTCCAAGGAGCAGTTTCTTCTAATTTGCTTGAACTAGTTAAAGGGAATATTGGTTTTCAATTTTTTATGGTGTGAACCGGTGAAGTCCAGGTAGCTATTACAATCCACCTTTTTGAAAAAAGTGTGTTTTTCTAATTTATTATTGATGATGTTTAGTTCTAGGTCCAAGTACTCATTTTTTGCCTGGTTATGAGTTCCGGATAAAGTAATACCCCAATCGGTGGAATTAAGATGTGAAATGAAATTATTAATACATCAATGTACCATCGATAAAAAATTATGTTTTGCACCCAAAAGCTGGAACTATATATGAATCTGGTTTCAAAGGCCCCCATAAACAAATTAGCGAAACTCGGCGCAAATCGTGTGCCCATAGTGGTCCCCCTAGTTTGCAGTTAAAGCTGATCCTGGTAACGAAAAACGTTATGCGTGAAGATGAACCTGATAGATTTAAGAATAAAGGATTTCTGATCAGTGGGCATAAGGTGGTCATTATCCAGATATTGTTTGGTGCAGCTGATGCCTAACTCGTGTTCAATGTTGGAATATAGGGCCGTGACGTCAAATGTCATCAACCTTTGCCTTCCCACCTGATCTCTTAAAGTGATTGTATCAAGGAGGAAGAATCCCTGAGGTATGATGGTAAATTAATGACATACTTCTGTAGGAGAACGTCAACGTAATGTGAGAGGTTACAGGTAAGGGATGAAATAACTGAGATGATCTGGCGGCCCGGGGGCTTTTTCTGTGTCTTTATGGATTTTTGGTAAATGATAAAAGGTGGCAATTGTTGGGTCTTGACTTGTATGTAATCTTGTTCCTTTCTTGTCTAATATATGTTTTGCGGATTCAATGTGTGTTTTGAATGCCACCTTATGCTTTATGGAAGGGTCCTCATTAAGGGGGAGGTAATAATCTCTATTAGATAGGATATGGAGTGCCTCTTTCACATAATCCTCTTTATTTTGAATCACGACGCCTCCACCCTTGTCTGCGCCTCGGATTACAATCTCAGTATTGTTTTGTAGATGTTTAACTGCCAATTTCTCACTGGGGTTTAGATTGCTGTTGTATATAGGTTTTTGGTGGATAGTCCGGAAATCTTCCAGAACTAAATTATGAAAGGTGTTGATGGAGCTCAATGTTAAAGGGGCAGCCACTATGGAGGTCATTGTTAAAGGGGCAGGCACTGTGGAGATCACTGTCAAAGGGGTGGGCACTGTGGAGGTCATTGTTAAAGGGGCGGGAACTGTAGAGATCACTGTTATGGGGTGTTGTGCTTTATATACCCGACAGGGGGAAACTGTTGATATCTTTTTATGACACACAGAAACATAAAATGAAATTGATTAAATATACACGTGCAAAGCCGGGTCCTTCTGCTAGTATTTATATAAAAATTAGTTTCTGTCTGTCCCAACGTCTGTCTGTCTGTCTGTTCTTTATGTGCGACCAAATGACTAAACTGATCTTCGCCAAATTTGGCATTCAGGTACACCAGGTGTCCGGGAAGGTTTTAGACCGTGTCTCAGCTCTCTGGGATGTACAGTTCCTGAGATATTCCCCAAAACCTGCATTAGCCAATAGAAGCCTTCAAGTCTTTCTGTTCAAATCCCAATTGCCATACACACAGTTTTACTCCAGGTTTCCATAACAACCCAGCCATTTTTCTTCACTGCTGTAGGTCAGCTTTTAGCTAGGGCTACAGGACGACAATAAATCGCTTGACACATAGGGCACAATTATGCTGCTACATGCATCCATGCAGTGCGACACCATAGCCTATCGTTATAAAAATTGTTGAGACAAAATGTTGCGTGATACATGTCGTTGTGTAGCCCTAGCATTAAAGGAGCATGGCACTGTGGAGGTCACTGTAAAAGGGGCGGGCACTGTGGAGGTCACTGTTAAAGAGGTGGGCACTATGGATGTTACTGTTAAAGGGGCAGTGCGCTGTAGAGGTCACTGTTAAAGGGGCAACTGCTGTGGAGGTCAATGTTAAAGCAGCAGGGTACTGTGAGGTCACTGTTAAGGCAGCGGGATACTGTGGAGGTTACTGTTGAGGGGGCGGTCCCCTGAGGAGGCCACTGTCAAGGGGCGGGCTGCTGTGAAGGTCAACTTTAAGGGGATGGGCTGCTGTGAAGGTGCCATTTTAAAGTGGCAGGGCACTGTGGGAGCGTCAGTGTTATGGGGTGGGGAACTGTGGAGTTCACTGTTAACCACTTCAACCCCGCTAGCTGAAACCCCCTTAATGACCAGACCACTTTTTACACTTCTGCACTACACTACTTTCACCATTTATCGCTCGGTCATGCAACTTACCACCCAAATGAATTTTACCTCCTTTTCTTCTCACTAATAGAGCTTTCATTTGGTGGTATTTCATTTCTGCTGACATTTTTACTTTTTTTGTTATTAATCGAAATGTAACAATTTTTTTGCAAAAAAATGACATTTTTCACTTTCAGCTGTAAAATTTTGCAAAAAAAACGACATCCATATATAAATTTTTCACTAAATTTATTGTTCTACATGTCTTTGATAAAAAAAAATGTTTGGGCAAAAAAAAAAGGTTTGGGTAAAAGTTATAGCGTTTACAAACTATGATACAAAAATTTGAATTTCCGCTTTTTGAAGCAGCTCTGACTTTCTGAGCACCTGTCATGTTTCCTGAGGTTCTACAATGCCCAAACAGTGGAAAAACCCCACAAATGACCCCATTTCGGAAAGTAGACACCCTAAGGAATTCGCTGATGGGCATAGTGAGTTCATAGAACCTTTTATTTTTTGTCACAAGTTAGCGGAAAATGATGATTTATTTTTTCTTTTTTTCTTACAAAGTCTCATATTCCACTAACTTGCGACAAAAAAAAAAAATTCTAGGAACTCGCCATGCCCCTCACGGAATACCTTGGGGTGTCTTCTTTCCAAAATGGGGTCACTTGTGGCGTAGTTATACTGCCCTGGCAATTTAGGGGCCCATATGTGTGAGAAGTAGTTTGCAATCAAAATCTGTAAAAAATGACCAGTGAAATCCGAAAGGTGCACTTTGGAATGTGGGTCCCTTTGCCCACCTAGGCTGCAAAAAAGTGTCACACATCTGGTATCGCCGTACTCAGGAGAAGTTGGGGAATGTGTTTTGGGGTGTCATTTTACATATACCCATGCTGGGTGAGAGAAATATCTTGGCAAAAGACAACTTTTCCAATTTTTTTATACAAAGTTGGCATTTGACCAAGTTATTTTTCACACCCAGCATGGGTATATGTAAAATGACACCCCAAAACACATTCCCCAGCTTCTCCTGAGTACGGCGATACCACATGTGTGACACTTTTTGGCAGCCTAGATGCGCAAAGGTGCCCAAATTCCTTTTAGGAGGGCATTTTTAGACATTTGGATCCCAGACTTCTTCTCACGCTTTAGGGCCCCTAAAAAGCCAGGGCAATATAAATACCCCACATGTGACCCCACTTTGGAAAGAAGACACCCCAAGGTATTCAATGAGGGGCCTGGCAAGTTCATAGAAATTTATTTTTTTGGCATAAGTTTGCGGAAATTGATTTTTTATTTTTTTTTCTCACAAAGTCTCACTTTCCGCTAACTTAGGACAAAAATTTAAATCTTTCATGGACTCAATATGCCCCTCAGCGAATACCTTGTGGTGTCTTCTTTCCAAAATTGGGTCAGTTGTGGGGTGTTTGTACTGCCCTGGCATTTGAGGGTCTCCGCAATCATTACATGTATGGCCAGCATTAGGAGTTTCTGCTATTCTTCTTATATTGAGCATACAGGTAATGAGATTTTTTTTCCGTTCAGCCTCTGGGCTGAAAGAAAAAAATGAACGGCACAGATTTCTTCATTCGCATCGATCAATGTGGATGAAAAAATCTCTGCCAAAAAAAAAAAAGGAGGGGAAAGGCGTCTGCCAGGACATAGGAGCTCCGCCCAACATCCATACCCACTTAGCTCGTATGCCCTGGCAAACCAGATTTCTCCATTCACATCAATCGATGTGGATGAATAAATCATTGCCGGGTTTTTTTTTGTTTTTTTTTATATACAAAGTGTTTGCCAAAGCATAGGAACGCCGCCTCCTCCTCAGCTCGTATGCCTTGGCAAACGTATCTTTTACTGCAGAGTAGAAATCTCGTCTTGCAGCGCCGCATACACCGACTTGCGTGTAATCTGACAGCAGCGCAATGCTTCTGTCAGAATGCACATCAGTGCTGCAGCTAGTCGATCGGTTGGTCCACCTGGAAGGTAAAAAAAAAAAGAAAAAACCAGGCCGCAACGCAATAATTTTATTAACTTTCGAACGGAATATATAAACTTTAACTTTTTGAACTAAACATTAACCTTTTTGCTTACTGGTGTTTTTTTTTTTTTTTTTTTTTTACCTTTATAGAACAAACCTCTCCTTCCCCATGGGTCAATGTGCAAAGCGCAAATCGCCCAAAGATGTATCGAAGTGCGTTATGCACTTTGTCCCAGGTGAAAGGAGACGTTTGCAGCAGCTGTGAGTGAATGGGCCCTAATAGCCCTGTGTGCCTGTCCTGGTGAGATGTGATCCCTATGCTAGGTATACCTGTGTGTGGTACTTCTGGAAACACTCTCCAAAGCATAGGGCAGGGTGGTCAGGACAGTCAGGACAGAAATAGCGGGTGTCACGCCTTATTCCACTCCTGCTACAGACACAACATCTTTTTCGGGGTGATGGTTGGGTTGAGGTACCAGGAACGACATTGGGGAAATGTCGCTCGTGTAGACAACTAAATACACTGGTGGATGGGGCCACGGAACCTCCTGGGTACAGGAGGTTCTCCATGATCTCTTCCTGAAATTTGAGGAAGGATCCAGTTCTCCCAGCCTTACTGTAGAGAACAAAACTATTATACAGAGCCAATTGAATTAAATATACAGACACCTTCTTATACCAGCGTCTGGTTCTGCGGGAAACTAAATACGGAGACAACATCTGGTCATTGAAGTCCACCCCTTCCATGTGAAGGTTATAGTCGTGGACTGAGAGGGGCTTTTCAATGACACGGGTTGCTCGCTCAATTTGTATTGTCGTGTCTGCGTGAATGGAGGAGAGCATGTAAACGTCACGCTTGTCTCTCCATTTCACCGCGAGCAGTTCTTCGTTACACAATACGGCCCTCTGCCCCCTTGCAAGACGGGTGGTAACGAGCCGTTGGGGGAAGCCCGCGCGACTAGTTTGCGCGGTGCCACAGGCGCCAATCCGTTCTAGAAACAAATGCCTAAAGAGGGCCACACTTGTGTAGAAATTGTCCACATAAAGATGGTACCCCTTGCCGAATAAGGGTGACACCAAGTCCCAGACTGTCTTCCCACTGCTCCCCAGGTAGTCAGGGTAACCGACCGGCTCCAGGGTCTGATCTTTTCCCTCATAGATCCGAAATTTGTGGGTATAGCCTGTGGCCCTTTCACAGAGCTTATACAATTTGACCCCATACCGGGCGCGCTTGCTTGGGATGTATTGTTTGAAGCCAAGGCGCCCGGTAAAAGGTATCAGGGACTCGTCTACGCAGATGTTTTGCTCTGGGGTATACAAATCTGCAAATTTCAGGTTGAAATGGTCTATAAGGGGCCGAATTTTGTGGAGCCGGTCAAAAGCAGGGTGGCCTCTGGGACGGGATGCGGTGTTGTCGCTAAAGTGCAGGAAACGCAGGATGGCCTCAAAACGTGCCCTGGACATAGCAGCAGAGAACATGGGCATGTGATGAATTGGGTTCGTGGACCAATATGACCGCAATTCATGCTTTTTAGCTAGACCCATGTTGAGGAGAAGGCCCAGAAAAGTTTTAATTTCGGAAACTTGGACTGGTTTCCACCGGAAAGGCTGGGCATAATAGCTTCCCGGGTTGGCGGTTATAAATTGTGTGGCATACCTGTTTGTTTCGGCCACGACTATGTCTAAGAGCTCCGCATTCATGAACAGCTCAAAAAATCCCAGGGCCGAACCGATCTGAGCTGTTTCAACCCGAACTCCAGACTGGGCAGTGAAAGGGGGAACTACAGGTGCGGCTAAAGTTGGGGACTGCCAATCAGGGTTTGCCAGCACCTCTGGGATTCTAGGGGCTCTACGGGCCCGTCTTTGCGGTGGCTGCGACCGGGTCACTACTGCACGTGCCACCGTACCAGCTTCAACTGCCCTTCTGGTGCTCGCCACTTCACCAGGTTGTACGGCAGTGCTGGTACTATGTCCAGGGAGGGCTGCGCTGCTGGTGTATGCCTCACCACGTAATCCGACAGCGCCAGCCCCACTCTGCTGCTCTTGAAGCGGATCCTGCGCAACCTGTGGTCTAGCGACACGGGGCCGGGTACGCCTGGTGCTATCAGGGACCTCAGCCTCCTCGTCCGAACTTTGGGTCATAGAGCCACTGCTTTCTACAGGTTCGTATTCTGACCCGCTAGATTCATCAGATGAGGGTTCCCATTCCTCATCCGACTGGGTCAGAAGCCTGTAGGCCTCTTCAGAAGAATACCCCCTGTTTGACATTTGGGCAACTAAATTTAGGGGTATTCCCTGAGACTACCCAAGAAAAAAAAGCAAGCCTGTCTTACAAAGGGGAGGCAAGCGAAGTACCAGAGGCCGCTGCGGTTGATAAAAAATATCAAAACTGTTTTTTTTTTATCGCCGCAGCGCGTGTAAAGTGAATGTGCAGTGATCAAAAAATATATATTTTTTGTCACTGCGGTGGGGCAGGTGTGGGCGAACGCACGTGTGGGCGACCGATCAGGCCTGATCGGGCAAACACTGCGTTTTGGGTGGAGGGCGAACTAAAGTGACACTAATACAATTATAGATCTGACCGTGATCAGTTTTGATCACTTCCAGATACTATAAAAGTACAAATGCTGATTAGCGATACGCTAATCAGCGAATCAGTGACTGCGGTGCGGTGGGCTGGGCGCTAACCGATCCCTAAACTACCTAACCAAGGGGCCTAAACTATACTAAAACCTAACGGTCAATACCAGTGGAAAAAAAAAGTGACAGTTTGCACTGATCACTTTTTTCCTTTCACTAGTGATTGACAGGGGCGATCAAAGGGGTGATCAAAGGGTTAATTGGGGTGCAGGGGTGATCTGGGGCTAAGTGTGTACTGTTGGTGCTACTCACTGTGAAGCCTTCTCCTCTGCTGGATCCAACCGACGAAAAGGACCAGCAGAGGAGCAGGGCAGCCATATAACAGATCATATTTACTAATATGATCTGTTATCTGGCTTCTCATTGGATTTTTAAAAAATCATCAGCTTGCCAGCCGCGATCATTGGCTGGCAAGCTGATGACGCGACCCCCCTTGACGAAATGCCGGCCCGAACTGCGCATGCACGGGCCGGCAAAGCGCGTCATCTCGCGTCTCGCGAGATGACGCGTATATGCGTGACTCTGCGCAGCGCTGCCGCCTCCGGACCGCACATCTGCGTTAGGCGGTCCGGAGGCGGTTAAAGGGGTAGGGTGCTTTAGAGGTCACTGTTATGGGCGATAATGTCGATATATGTTAAGAACACACACAAACATTAAATGAAATACCTGTAGATGAAATATACCCGTGCAAAGCCAGGTCCTTCTGCTAGTACTGTATGGAAATGTGTCAGGCAAATAATAGAGATATTACTAGCCACAGCTCCCTATAGTGGATATACAATAGCTATGACCACAGTGACCATATAACATCAGCATTAATTCTAATACCAAAAATAGTACACATATAAAAGGGCATAAATAACCGTGCCATTCCTGATGTTAAAACACTACGGATGGTTATGTTCCCCTGCCTGCATTGTCTACAATGTTCCCACATAATTAAGGGTCCTTCATTCCATCATCCACATACGGGCAAAAGCTTTGGAGTAAAATATTTTTTTACTTGTGAATCAATGAATGTGATATACCTTATCAAGTGCCCTTGTGGCTTACTATATGTGGGTGAGACAATACAGGCAGTGAAGGACCGTATCAGTAAACATAAGTCCGATATTAGGACAAAAAATCTGATGTTACCAATTCCTAACCATTTTGATAAATTGAAACATACGTCGCATGTACACAATACAGCACAATTGCAGTTTCAAGTCTTGGAGCAGGTGAAGAGACCAAGAAGAGGGGGTGACATGAGATGTCTCCTTAAACGGATACACACCCTTGATACACTGCACCCAAGGGGCCTAAATAGAGATTATGAGTAGAGTTGAGCGAACACCTGGATGTTCGGGTTCGAGAAGTTCAGCCAAACTTCCCAGAAATGTTCGGGTTCTGGATCCGAACCCGACCCGAACTTCGTCCCGAACCCCATTGAAGTCAATGGGGACCCGAACTTTTCGGCACTAAAAAGGCTGTAAAACAGCCCAGGAAAGGGCTAGAGGGCTGCAAAAGGCAGCAACATGTAGGTAAATCCCCTGCAAACAAATGTGGATAGGGAAATGAA
The DNA here is from genome assembly GCF_014858855.1 of Bufo gargarizans. Classification (NCBI taxonomy): domain Eukaryota; kingdom Metazoa; phylum Chordata; class Amphibia; order Anura; family Bufonidae; genus Bufo; species Bufo gargarizans. Next base: position 42,779,250 of record NC_058089.1, read on the forward strand.
TTAAAATAAAAATAAAATAAATAAAAATTAACCAATATCAATTGGAGAGAGGTCCCATAGCAGAGAATCTGGCTTCACGTCACCCACCACTGTAACAGTTCATTGTCATATATTTAGGCCCCGGCACCCAGGCAGAGGAGAGAGGTCCCGTAACAGAGAATATGGCTTCATGTCAGCAGAGAATCAGTCTTCATATCATAGCAGAGAATCATGCTTCACGTCACCCAACACTGGAACAGTCCATTGTCAGATATTTAGGCCCAGGCACCCAGGCAGTGGAGAGAGGTCCCGTAACAGAGAATCTGGTTTCATGTCAGCAGAGAATCAGTCTTCATGTCATAGCAGAGAATCATGCTTCACGTCACCCACCACTGGAACAGTCCATTGTCATAAATTTAGGCCCCGGCACCCAGTCAGAGGAGAGAGGTCCCGTAACAGAGAATCTGGCTTCATGTCAGCAGAGAATCAGTCTTCATATCATAGCAGAGAATCATGCTTCACGTCAGCCACCACTGTAACAGTCCATTGTCATAAATTTAGGCCCCGGCACCCAGTCAGAGGAGAGAGGTCCCGTAACAGAGAATCTGGCTTCATGTCAGCAGAGAATCAGTCTTCATATCATAGCAGAGAATCATGCTTCACGTCACCCAACACTGGTACAGTCCATTGTCAGATATTTAGGCCCCGGCACCCAGGCAGAGGAGAGAGGTCCCGTAACAGAGAATCTGGCTTCATGTCAGCAGAGAATCAGCATGCATGTCATAACAGAGAATCAGGCTTCACGTCACCCAACACTGGTACAGTCCATTGTCAGATATTTAGGCCCAGGCACCCAGGCAGAGGAGAGAGGTCCCGTAACAGAGAATCTGGCTTCATTTCAGCAGAGAATCAGTCTTCATGTCATAGCAGAGAATCATGTTTCACGTCACCCAACACTGGTACAGTCTATTGTCAGATATTTAGGCCCAGGCAGAGGAGAGAGGTCCAGTAACAGAGAATCTGGCTTCATGTCAACAGAGAATCAGTCTTCATGTCATAGCAGAGAATCAGGCTTCACGTCACCCACCACTGTAACAGTCCATTGTCAGATATTTAGGCCCCGGCACCCAGACAGAGGAGAGGTTCATTCAACTTTGGGTTGCCCCGCAATATAATGGTAAAATGAAAATAAAAATAGGATTGAATGAGGAAGTGCCCTGGAGTACAATAATATATGGTTAAGGGGAGGTAATTAATGTCTAATCTGCACAAGGGATGGACAGGTCCTGTGGGATCCATGCCTGCGTTTGTCTGTAATGACGCCCCCTGCCGTGCTGAATACACGTTCAGACAAAACGCTGGCCGCCGGGCAGGCCAGCACCTCCAAGGCATAAAAGGCTAGCTCTGGCCACGTGGACAATTTAGAGACCCAGAAGTTGAATGGGGCCGAACCATCAGTCAGTACGTGGAGGGGTGTGCACATGTACTGTTCCACCATGTTAGTGAAATGTTGCCTCCTGCTAACACGTTGCGTATCAGGTGGTGGTGCAGTTAGCTGTAGCGTGTTGACAAAACTTTTCCACATCTCTGCCATGCTAACCCTGCCCTCTGAGGAGCTGGCCGTGACACAGCTGCCTTGGCGACCTCTTGCTCCTCCTCTGCCTTGGCCTTGGGCTTCCACTTGTTCCCTGTGACATTTGGGAATGCTCTCAGTAGCACGTCTACCAACATGCACTTGTACTCGCGCATCTTCCTATCACGCTCCAGTGCAGGAAGTAAGGTGGGCACATTGTCTTTGTACCGTGGATCCAGCAGGGTGGCAACCCAGTAGTCCGCGCACGTTAAAATGTGGGCAACTCTGCTGTCGTTGCGCAGGCACTGCAGCATGTAGTCGCTCATGTGTGCCAGGCTGCCCAGAGGTAAGGACAAGCTGTGGTCTGTGGGAGGCGTATCGTCATCGTCCTGCGTTTCCCCCCAGCCACGCACCAGTGATGGGCCCGAGCTGCGTTGGGTGCCACCCCGCTGTGACCATGCTTCATCCTCATCCTCCTCCACCTCCTCCTCATCCTCGTCCTCCTCGTCCTCCAGTAGTGGGCCTCTGCCTTGGCCTTGGGCTTCCACTTGTTCCCTGTGACATTTGGGAATGCTCTCAGTAGCACGTCTACCAACATGCGCTTGTACTCGCGCATCTTCCTATCACGCTCCAGTGCAGGAAGTAAGGTGGGCACATTGTCTTTGTACCGTGGATCCAGCAGGGTGGCAACCCAGTAGTCCGCGCACGTTAATATGCGGGCAACTCTGCTGTCATTGCGCAGGCACTGCAGCATGTAGTCGCTCATGTGTGCCAGGCTGCCCAGAGGTAAGGACAAGCTGTCCTCTGTGGGAGGCGTATCGTCATCGTCCTGCGTTTCCCCCCAGCCACGCACCAGTGATGGGCCCAAGCTGCGTTGGGTGCCACCCCGCTGTGACCATGCTTCATCCTCATCCTCCTCCACCTCCTCCTCATCCTCGTCCTCCTCGTCCTCCAGTAGTGGGCCCTGGCTGGCCACATTTGTACCTGGCCTCTGCTGTTGCAAAAAACCTCCCTCTGAGTCACTTCGAAGAGACTGGCCTGAAAGTGCTAAAAATGACCCCTCTTCCTCCTCCTCCTCCTGGGCCACCTCCTCTTCCATCATCGCCCTAAGTGTTTTCTGAAGGAGACATATAAGTGGTATTGTAACGCTGATAACGGCGTCATCGCCACTGGCCATGTTGGTGGAGTACTCGAAACAGCGCAACAGGGCACACAGGTCTCGCATGGAGGCCCAGTCATTGGTGGTGAAGTGGTGCTGTTCCGCAGTGCGACTGACCCGTGCGTGCTGCAGCTGAAACTCCACTATGGCCTGCTGCTGCTCGCACAGTCTGTCCAGCATGTGCAAGGTGGAGTTCCACCGGGTGGGCACATCGCATATGAGGCAGTGAGCAGGAAGGCCGAAGTTACGCTGTAGCGCAGACAGGCGAGCAGCGGCAGGATGAGAACGCCGGAAGCGCGAACAGACGGCCCGCACTTTATGCAGCAGCTCTGACATGTCGAGGTAGTTGTGAATGAACTTCTGCACCACCAAATTCAGCACATGCGCCAAGCAAGGGAATGTGCGTCAAACTGGCTAGTCCCAGAGCTGCAACGAGATTTCGCCCATTATCGCTCACCACCAGGCCGGGCTTGAGGCTCACTGGCACCAACCACTCGTCGGTCTGTTGTTCTATACCCCGCCACAACTCCTGTGCGGTGTGGGGCCTGTCCCCCAAACATATGAGTTTCAGAATGGCCTGCTGACGTTTACCCCGGGCTGTGCTGAAGTTGGTGGTGAAGGTGTGTGGCTGACTGGATGAGCAGGTGGAAGAAGAGGAGGAGGAAGCCGAGTAGGAGGAGGAGGCAACAGGAGGCAAAGAATGTTGCCCTGCGATCCTTGGCGGCGGAAGGACGTGAGCCAAACAGCTCTCCGCCTGGGGCCCAGCCGCCACTACATTTACCCAGTGTGCACTTAGGGAGATATAGCGTCCCTGGCCATGCTTACTGGTCCACGTATCTGTGATTAGGTGGACCTTGCCACAGATGGCGTTGCGCAGTGCACACTTGATTTTATCGGATACTTGGTTGTGCAGGGAAGGCACGGCTCTCTTGGAGAAGTAGTGCCGGCTGGGAACAACATACTGTGGGACAGCAAGCGACATGAACTGTTTGAAGCTGTCTGTGTCCACCAGCCTAAATGACAGCATTTCATAGGCCAGTAGCTTAGAAATGCTGGCATTCAGGGCCAGGGATCGAGGGTGGCTAGGTGGGAATGTACGCTTTCTCTCAAATGTTTGTGAGATGGAGAGCTGAACGCTGCCGTGTGACATGGTTGAGATGCTTGGTGACGGAGGTGGTGGTGTTGGTGGTACATCCCCTGTTTGCTGGGCGGCAGGTGCCAACGTTCCTCCAGAGGCGGAGGAAGAGGCCGAGGCGGCAGCAGCAGAAGAGGCCGAGGCGGCAGCAGCAGAAGAGGCCGAGGCGGCAGCAGCAGAAGAGGCTGAGGTGGCAGCAGCAGAAGAGGTAGCAGGGGGAGCCTGAGTGACTTCCTTGTTTTTAAGGTGTTTATTCCACTGCAGTTCATGCTTTGCATGCAGGTGCCTGGTCATGCAGGTTGTGCTAAGGTTCAGAACGTTAATGCCTCGCTTCAGGCTCTGATGGCACAGCGTGCAAACCACTCGGGTCTTGTCGTCAGCACATTGTTTGAAGAAGTGCCATGCCAGGGAACTCCTTGAAGCTGCCTTTGGGGTGCTCGGTCCCAGATGGCGGCGGTCAGTAGCAGGCGGAGTCTCTTGGCGGCGGGTGTTCTGCTTTTGCCCACTGCTCCCTCTTTTGCTACGCTGTTGGCTCGGTCTCACCACTGCCTCTTCCTCCGAACTGTGAAAGTCAGTGGCATGACCTTCATTCCATGTGGGGTCTAGGACCTCATCGTCCCCTGCATCGTCTTCCACCCAGTCTTGATCCCTGACCTCCTGTTCAGTCTGCACACTGCAGAAAGACGCAGCAGTTGGCACCTGTGTTTCGTCATCATCAGAGACGTGCTGAGGTGGTATTCCCATGTCCTCATCATCAGGAAACATAAGTGGTTGTGCATCAGTGCATTCTATGTCTTCCACCGCTGGGGAAGGGCTAGGTGGATGCCCTTGGGAAACCCTGCCAGCAGAGTCTTCAAACAGCATAAGAGACTGCTGCATAACTTGAGGCTCAGACAGTTTCCCTGATATGCATGTGGGTGATGTGACAGACTGATGGGGTTGGTTTTCAGGTGCCATCTGTGCGCTTTCTGCAGAAGACTGGGTGGGAGATAATGTGAACGTGCTGGATCCACTGTCGGCCACCCAATTGACTAATGCCTGTACCTGCTCAGGCCTTACCATCCTTAGAACGGCATTGGGCCCCACCAAATATCGCTGTAAATTCTGGCGGCTACTGGGACCTGAGGTAGTTGGTACACTAGGACGTGTGGATGTGGCAGAACGGCCACGTCCTCTCCCAGCACCAGAGGGTCCACTAACACCACCACGACCATGTCCGTGTCCTTTACTAGATGTTTTCTTCATTGTTATCGTTCACCACAACAACAAAAATATTATTTGGCCCAATGTATTGAATTCAAATTCAGGCCTTTTTTTACAGACACCTAACACTATCTGGCTATCTATTTAGGTACCGTATTACACTAATACAGGCACAGCAGTAACCACAGATTTAGCTGACTATGAATTTGAGGCCTAGTATTTAGGCGCTGGGTGACAGGTATACGTTTACGGACAGAATTAGACTTGGATATGCACAGTAGCGTGTGTGTCAAGTTATTGAGAATGACCCTATCAGCACCTTGAATCTAATATTCCCTTTTAGGGATAAATTTAAAGTAGGCCTGATACAGCAGAAACCACTAATTTAGAGAATTGCTAAATTGGGAATTGTATTTCAACCCAGAACAAAAACTTTGCTTTGACGGACACTAAATAACTTGCCCAGCCACAGAAATAACCAGAGATTTAGCTGACTACAAATTTGAGGCCTAATATTTAGTCGCTGGGTGACAGGTATACGTTTACGGACAGAATTAGACTGGGATATGCACAGTAGCGTGTGTGTCAAGTTATTGAGAATGACCCTATCAGCACCTTGATTCTAATATACCCTTTTAGGGATGGATTTAAAGTAGGCCTGATACAGCAGGAACCACTAATTTAGAGAATTGCTAAATTGGGAATTGTATTTCAACCCAGAACAAAAACTGTGCTTTGACGGACACTAAATAACTTGACCAGCTACAGCAATAACCACGGATTTAGCTGACTATAAATTTGAGGCCTATTATTTAGGCGCTGGGTGACAGGTATACGTTTACGGACAGAATTAGACTGGGATATGCACAGTAGCGTGTGTGTCAAGTTATTGACAATGACCCTATCAGCACCTTGATTCTAATATACCCTTTTAGGGATGGATTTAAAGTAAGTCTGATACAGCAGAAACCACTAATTTAGAGAATTGCTAAATTGGGAATTGTATTTCAACCCAGAACAAAAACTGTGCTTTGACGGACACTAAATAACTTGCCCAGCCACAGCAATAACCACAGATTTAGCTGACTATAAATTTGAGGCCTATTATTTAGGCGCTGGGTGACAGGTATACGTTTACAGTCAGAATTAGACTGGGATATGGCCAAAAAATAACCACACTATTGATGGTTAAATGCACTTGGTGTGACAGCTTGACCCTGATGTAGGATATAGCCAAAAAACAACCACACTATTGAGGGTTAAATACGCTTGGTGACAGGCTCAGCTTGCCCCTGATGTAGTATATGGCCAAAAAATTACCACACTATTGATGGTTAAATGAACTTGGTGTGACAACTTGACCGATGTAGGATATAGCCAAAAAACAACCACACTATTGAGGGTTAAATGCACTTGGTGACAGCTTGCCCCTGATGTAGTATATGGCCAAAAAATAACCACACTATTGATGGTTAAATGCACTTGGTGTGACAGCTTGACCCTGATGTAGGATATAGCCAAAAAACAACCACACTATTGAGGGTTAAATGCACTTGGTGACAGGCTCAGCTTGCCCCTGATGTAGTATATGGCCAAAAAACAACCACACTATTGAGGGTTAAATGCACTTGGTGACAGCTTGACCGATGTAGGATATAGCCAAAAAACAACCACACTATTGAGGGTTAAATGCACTTGGTGACAGCTTGACCCTGATGTAGGATATAGCCAAAAAATAACCACACTATTGAGGGTTAAATGTACTTGGTGGCAGCTTGTGCTGGCGCACCACAAGACACAATATGGCCGCCGATCACCCCAGAAAAAAGTGAATGAAAAACGCTCTGGGCAGCCTAAAAACAGTGAGCAATTGAATATCAGCAGTTCAATGATCCACAGCTGCAGATCGATCACTGAATAAAGTCTTTTTGAGGAGTTAATCACTGCCTAATCTCGCCCTAACGTCGCAGCTGCAACCTCTCCCTATACTGATCAGAGCAGAGTGACGGGCGGCGCTACGTGACTCCAGCTTAAATAGAGGCTGGGTCACATGCTGCACTGGCCAATCACAGCCATGCCAATAGTAGGCATGGCTGTGATGGCCTCTTGGGGCAAGTAGTATGACGCTTGTTGATTGGCTGCTTTGCAGCCTTTCAAAAAGCGACAAGAAAGCGACGAACACCGAACCCGAACCCGGACTTTTACGAAAATGTTCGAGTTCGGGTCCGTGTCACGGACACCCCAAAGTTCAGGTTCGCTCATCCCTAATTAGGTCATGCATTTATGATGTGTGTATATGCATATACTTAATCAACATATTTTTATGTATCCTTTCTAGACTTCTACCTTATGAAGAATATATATAGACTCTCCAACAGGGTAGAAACAACCTCTACAAAATTTCTGTTTATTGGTTGCTGTTTTTTGATTGACATATTTGTAAATACCACCCATTTAGGGTTAGGATGTCCTTGTGAGGGGTACTTGTTACATATATAGCTTGTGACTTATTGTTGGATATACCTGTTGAGAAAGGCTTGTACGCCGAAACGCGTCCTGGTTCTAGGACATTTTCTGGGAACCTGTAATGAAATAAAAGAAACCTATTTGCAAAGACACAGCTGCTGGGATTTGTTGTTCCATTGTATTGTATGTATGACGCTGCCCCCCTCCTCTAAGGAAAGTAGTAACTCATATTCAAGCAGACTACAGGCTACAGTTTACCTTTTGTGTAGACATTTGTAACCCTAGACCAGGGGTGCACAACCTGCGGCCCGGGGGCCACATGCGGCCCTCGATACCATTCTTTGCGGCCCCCAACCATCTGGTAACAGATTTGTATGCCTATGTCTAGTGTCTGCTCACATGTATCTTTCATGTATTTTCCCATTAGATGGGAGTACCAGAAGTGTAACCAGACATTAATGATATATACTGTATGTTTAATATGCCAAAAATACAGTATTTCAGTAGGTAATATCTCCTTTAAGTTTTATTTTCGGCCCTTGGAATTGGTTCAGGCTGACAATGTGGCCCCCAACCAGAAAAGGTTGGGCACCCCTGCCCTAGACCAACAGAAATAAAAATTTGGCCAGCAGGAATCATGGACAGTGTTGATGAATCCATTACTTTCCCAGCAAGCTTTAACTTGACATTTTTGTTGTATCCACTTTAAACTAAGGCTACTTTCACACTAGTGTGTTGGTTTGCATTTGTGAGATCCGTTCGGGGATCTCACAAGCGGTATAAACCGATCAGTTTTGCCCTTAATGCATTCTGAATGGAAAAGGATCCACTCAGAATGTATCAGTTTGGCTCCGTTCAGTCTCCTTTGAAGGCGGACCCCAAAACGCTGCTTACAGCGTTTTGGTGTCCGTCTGACGAAACTGAGCCAAACGTTTTCACTGACACAATATGGCACATGAAAGATCCGCACCAAACGCGAGATTGAAAGTAGCCTAAGGCTTTTTATCAGATTATTCACTTGTCACGAACTGAGCAGCAATACCAGGCAGAGCCACCACCAAGATACAGCACTGTTCCTGCATGAAAAATGAAGGGGATGTAGGACTTCTTGAATAGCTGCATCCCTTTCATTCTGCCCACCAGCAGGGCTGCCAAGAGATAGGCCCTCAATATTACAGTATAAGAAAACCCCTTACATTTTGCTTTCAAATTACTGCTTCAGGACTATTTAACCAGTTACCAGGATACCGGTAATTACAACTAACAATCTGCACAGTGGACAAGCAGGTCATCCAACACATATTACATTAACGGAGCAGACAATGGTTTTGCCTCTTTTCTTTCTATATTTATAGTCCTTAACATCTGAAGTGGCGGCCTGCTGTTCAGTCTACATTACTCTAGCGGTAAATCTGCGGAAATTCATTCATGTCGGCTGAGAACGTTATTGTGCAAAAACCACTGACCTTTCTTAATGACTTGTAACATCATGTCATAGAGTGACATCATGTCATAGAGTGACATCATGTAATAGTGTGACATCATGTAATAGTGTGACATCATGTAATAAGGTGACATCATGTCATAGAATGACATCATATAATAGTGTGACATCATGTAATAGAGTGACATCATTTAATAGAATGACATCATATAATAGTGTGACATCATGTAATAGAGTGAAATAATTTAATAGAGTGACATCATGTAATAGTGTGACATCATGTAATAGGGTGACATAATTATTTGTAGTTTGTACCGGAGGTGTGGCCTGTCTGCCCCTTAGGCTGATTGTAATTTGTGTAAGTATAAAGGTTAGCCTGCGCTCCCTCACTCACTGGAAGCCTTTCGGCACCAGGAGAGGTATAGGGTGGACTCTAATTGCATTCGTTGGGGGCTATCTGGCACCAGTAGAAGTTTTGAATGGGCTCGGCATGCATGTTGGTACCTGCATTCCCTGGATTTAATGGAGGCCATTTTGGCACAAAAAATGGCAAAAATTAAGGTGTAATAGTGTGACCATGTAATAGTGTGACATCAGGAGTGGACATACTGCTGAACCAGCTGCACAGGGGCCCAGCATGGAAGGGGGCCCATCCCTGTGCCAGCAGAGGCGTTTATTTCTTTATCTTATCATATTTTTCATTCCCTACCTCTGCCAACAGGTTAACATGAGCACCTTGGTGTGAAGGTCGGAAGGGGGCAGAGTTTTTTACTGCGAATCTTCTGCCCGTTTGTGTCTACACTCCATAGCTGAAGGACCTTTGATTACATCTTAGTAATGTGATCTTTTCAGCAGTGGAAGTGGAGGTAGGACCTGTGATGAGGTCACCATCATGTGACCAGTGCAGAAAGAGGCAGCACTCAGCAGTGGAGACCTGTGATGGGATGGAATGAATGTAATGTAAGTGTCAGAGAAATGCTGGGAGATGTGGTTTTCCCCATTATACCTCCTCGCTGCTTAGTGGGAGGGAAATATGTTATTTAACTGGGACTGCGACTTGGTGCCAGACGGGCCGGTCTGAGTATTTCACAATCTGCTCAGTTGCTGGGATTTTCACGCACAACCATTTCTAGGGTTTACAAAGAATGGTGTGAAAAGGGAAAAACATCCAGTATGCGGCAGTCCTGTGGGCGAAAATGCCTTGTTGATGCTAGAGGTCAGAGGAGAATGGGCCGACTGATTCAAGCTGATAGAAGAGCAACGTTGACTGAAATAACCACTCGTTGCAACCGAGGTATGCAGCAAAGCATTTGTGAAGCCACAACACACACAACCTTGAGGCGGATGGGCTACAACAGGAGAAGACCCCATCGGGTACCACTCATCTCCACTACAAATACGAAAAAGAGGCTACAATTTGCACAAGCTCACCAAAATTGGACTGTTGAAGACTGGAAAAATGGTTTCTTGAACATGACAATGAGTTCACTGTACTAAAATGGCCCCCACAGTCACCAGATCTCAACCCAATAGAGCATCTTTGGGATGTGGTGGAACGGGAGCTTCGTGCCCTGGATGTGCATCCCTCAAATCCCCATCAACTGCAAGATGCTATCCTATCAATATGGGCCAACATTTCTAAAGAATGCTATCAGCACCTTGTTGAATCAATGCCACGTAGAATTAAGGCAGTTCTGAAGGCAAAAGGGGGTCCAACACCGTATTAGTATGGTGTTCCTAATAATTCTTTAGGTGAGTGTATATTTTACTTCCCCCTCGATTCCACATATTTCTTGCCTGCTGTTCCTTAATCTGTACTGCTCCTAAAAGGCTAATAGCACTAGTAGTCATGTAACCCTCTTCTTTCAATGCAGATGGATGCACAAAGAAAAAGTTAAAGTATAGTTTGGGACTATTTTAGTCAACCCACCCCTGGACAGGCAATGTACAACACATGCAAAACCAATGTGAGCATGGGATCTGCAACTGCAAAAACAAAGAATACATCAAATCTTTGGATGCATCTAAGAATTAATCATGTTGAATTATTTAATGACGCACAAAAAGAAAGGGAATCATCTGAAACACCAACTCTACTCCAGCCAAAAATAAAAGACCTATTTCAAAAACACACAAAGTGGCAAAATTCCGATGAAAGATCGCAACTTCTGGACAGAGCAATCACAGAGATGATAGTTACGAATAACCAGCCATTTACAATGGTGTCTGACTCTGGCTTTAAGCGCTTGATGTCCATAGTTGAGCCAAGGTACACACTGAAAAATGAAAAGTTTTTCAGAATGGAAATGGTGCCAAAGATTCATCACAAGGTGGTTCAGAAAGTGAAAACAATGTTACAACCAGAGAACGCTGGCAATTTACCCTCATTCACTACTGACTGCTCGTCTGGATCAACAGAATCACTAATCACTAATGAGGCCTTATTAGTACTGAGGGCACTGTAGGGAGCCTTATTACCACTGGGGATACTATTTGGGGGTGGCTTCCGCCTGGTAGTAAGCCCGGTGATGTCACTGGCACTAATGGACATGCTTTAGCGCCTCCTTAGCCTATAAAATGCGAGGGCAGTGCCAGTCTGTATTGGGCCCATGTTCATATATGCCTGCATTATTGAGAAAAAAAATGAATATTTGAATAAATGCAAGTGATTCTCTAGGAGCAACGGGGGAGTTACCATTACACCTAGAGGCTCTGCTGTCTCTGCAACTGCCGCTCCCTGTCTACTTTGACAGGGCCTAGCAGTGAAGATTTCCTCCCACCGGGCCATGTTAAAGTGCAGAGGGCGCGGCATGTAATAGTGTGGCATCATGTTATAGTGTGACATCATGTAATAGTGTGACATCATGTAATAGAGTGACTTCATGTAATAGAGTGGCATCATGTAATAGCGTGGCAACATGTAATGACGTGACATCATGTAATAGTGTGACATCATGTAATAGAGTGACATCATGTAATAGAGTGGTATCTTGTAATAGTGTGACATCATGTAATAGTGTGACATCATGTAATAGAGTGGTATCTTGTAATAGTGTCACATCATGTAATAGAGTGGTGTCTTGTAATAGTGTGACATCATGTAATAGTGTGGTATCTTGTAATAGTGTGACATCATGTAATAATGTGGCATCATGTAATAGTGTGGTATCGTGTAATAGAGTGACATCATGTAATAGAGTGGCATCATGTAATAGTGTGACATCATGTAATAGAGTTACATCATGTAATAGTGTGGTATCATGTAATAGTGTGATATCATGTAATAGGGTGACATCATGTAATAGGGTGACATCATGTAATAGTGTAGTATCATGTAATAGTGTGGTATCATGTAATAAGGTGACATTAATAGTGTGGTATCATGTAATAGTGTAGTACAGTGATGGCTAACCTTGGCACTCCAGCTGTGGTAAAACTACAACTCCCAAGATGTCCCCCTTGCTTAAAGGGATTCTGTCACCAGGTTTCACCCCGTCCAGATAAAAATATGGTTATGTTCAGGGAGCTTTAACCATTCCTAATGTGGTCTTAAAAATGTAATCTGTAGGCTCATTTTGCTAAAAATACGCTATTACTAACCTGTCATTCATAAAAATAAGGTGCCCAAGGGGATGTAAATGGCTCCAAGCTGCCACCCGCACCCGCTGCCGTTCGTGCCCAGCGCCGCTTCATAATCTTCTGTGACGCCTCCTGCTCTCTCTCCCTCCCTCCCCCCTCCTCCTGCTGTAAGATTGCTGTGACACCTGCCTCCTCCTCCTGCTGTAAGATTGCTGTGACGCCTCCCGCTCTCCCTCCCCCTCCTCCTGCTGTAACATTGCGATGTTACAGCAGGAGGAGGGGGGAGGGAGGGAGAGTGGGAGGCGTCACAGCAATCTTACAGCAGGAGGAGCGGGGAGGGAGGGAGGGAGAGAGAGCAGGAGGCGTCACAGAAGATTATGAGGTGGCGCTGGGCACGAACGGCGGCGGGTGCGGGCGGCAGCTTGGAGCCATTCACATCCCCTTGGGCACCTTATTTTTATGAATGACAGGTTAGTAATAGCGTATTTTTAGCAAAATGAGCCTACAGATTACATTTATAAGACCACATTAGGAATGGTTAAAGCTCCCTGAACATAACCATATTTTTATCTGGATGGGGTGAAACCTGGTGACAGAATCCCTTTAAGTATCATGTAATAGTGTGACATCATGTAATAGAGTGACATCATGTAATAGTGTAACATCATGTAATAGAGTGACATCATGTAATAGAGTGACATCATGTAATAGTGCGACATCATGTAATAGTGTGACATCATGTAATAGTGTAACATCATGTAATAGTGTGGTATCGTGTAATAGTGAGACATCATGTAATAGAGTGACATCATGTAATAGTGTGACATCATGTAATAGAGTGACATCATGTAATAGTGTAGTATCATGTAATAGTGAGACATCATGTAATAGTGTAACATCATGTAATAGTGTGGTATCATGTATTAGTGAGACATCATGTAATAGAGTGACATCATGTAATAGTGTGACATCATGTAATAGTGTGACATCATGTAATAGTGTAACATCATGTAATAGAGTGACATTATGCAATAGTGTAGTATCATGTAATAGTGTAGTATCATGTAACAGTGTGACATCATGTAACAGTGTGACATCATGTTATAGTGTGACATCATGTTATAGTGTGACATCATGTAATAGTGTAACATCATGTAATAGAGTGACATCATGTAATAGTGTAGTATCATATAATAGTGTGACATCATGTAATAGAGTGGCATCATGTAATAGAGTGGCATTATGTAGTAGATTCAGAAAGCCCTCATACGAATTCGGCTACATTCACACGACTGTGTCCATTTTTAACAACTAATTTTTTTATGGATGATTTCTAAAAGACTGTTGAAAATGGCTTCCTTAACTTGAATGAGGGCCGGCAGTTTATGAAAATAGCCAAAATAGGTAGTATTTGTTGACGGCCATTTTCACAGGCCCAGTGAACAGCCCCATAGACTTCAATTTGGCCATTTTTCAAGATCCTGTGAATGTATCCTGATCGGTCAGTAGGTTCACCCAACATGTATCTAATGTGCCTTAACAAGCCTCAATTACTAATGAAAGTAAACACAAAATACGTCATCATTTGAAAACATTGTATATTGATAAATGATTATATAAATACACGTGAATATGTTAACTGCGCAGTACCACAAAGTACAAGATAAATACATTAATACATGAGGAATGATCAATAAATATAGTCTTTATTAGTGTTGTTTGTTAGCATCTCCTTAATTAGAGGGTATACATACTACACACAGAATAACAAGCAATTATTTAGAGGGCTGACTTTCTAACATAAGGGAACGACCCCATTGTGCGGTCGTGTGGCGGTTGCGGTGCAGCTATGCTGCGGTCGAGTACGTCGTGTACGGGCCACAGCAGGCTCTAAGGTTACATTCACACAACAGTGAAAAACCGATGCACGGTGGCCTCTTTTTTTAACGGCCATCACATATTCATTCTAAGAACAATGGTAGTCCATGGGGTTATTCACGCAGCCATTTTTTTGGACAGTCAGTGAATAATGGACGTTAAAAAAAAAATTGAACGTTCAATTTTGTCCATTTACATGGACCAACAGCCCCCATACAAAGGGGAATGTTTTTAATGGCCATTTCTCAGAAAGGCATCAGTGAAAAAAACTGTCAAACACAGATGTTTTTTCACTGTTGTGTGATCGTAGCCTAATTAAATGGAGTCTGTCACCAGCTTCAGTCATATCAAACTGTTAATACCACATAGTAGGTCACACGCAGATAACACACGGCACCTCTTTTCGCCACTTCTGTGGCTGCTATATTCCAAAAACAAAGTTTAAACCATATGCAAATTTTGCAGGTGCCCAGAGGTGGTGCAACAAAGAAGAAACAACTAGGCAGCACTCACCAAAAAGTGGATGCTCTTAATTCCAGATGCCATAAACATTCACTGATACAGGCATAGGGGGGAAAAACAAACAGCGCAGGAAAGTAGCTCGTGGCGACGGCCATTTCACGCCTTAGCCCTCCTTCAGGTCACCAACTAACTCACCACTTTTTGGTGAGTTCCGCCCAGTTGTTTCTTCTTTGTTGCACATTTGAAAGACTTAGAAGCACTGCACGAGTGGTAGAGAGAACCCAGTCTTGGAGATCCAGTTTATTAAAGAAAGCAGTGCCACCCCTTCTGTGTTCTTGAACTTTTTTATGCCCAGGGGGGGGGGGGTTTCTGCTCCAGATGCCCTGGCCCCAGGTGTTACTCGGCAAATACTCCTCCCCTCTGTCTCAGTTATCCTGCCCAGTAACTATCTTCAGAGTGTGCCTGTGAACACCAGCACCAGCCCATGCATGCGCCACACGATACCCACTGTGGGCAGCGGCATTGTTTAACCTAATGTGTGTGCACCGCTTACTGGCCTCTCTTTTGTACAAGCAGCCAGCACATTACCAGTAAGCGGCGCATGCGCATTAGGTTGAATGGTGCCGCTGCCCACAATGGGTATCTGCGATAGAGGGGAGGAGGTTTCACTGAGTAACTCCTTGGTGCCTGGGAATTTGGAGCAGCAAACACCACTCCCGGGTACTTGCAAACCCCATTTGCATATGGTTTCAATTTTGTTTTTGGAGCAGAAGTGGCAAAAAAAGTACCATGTGTTATCTGTGTGTGACCTGCAATGTGGTATTAACAGTTTGACATGACTGAAGTTGGTGACAGACTCCCTTTAAACTAATGAAGACCGCACTGTTTAGTCTGAATTGTTAATGGCCATGCTGCACCTTCAATACCAGACTGCTATTAACAATGAAGACTGAGTGTGGTCTTCATTAGCTTAGTTATAGCCCACCGCAGTGCACTCACAACCACGACCAGACCGTGTGGTCATACCCCAAAGCCTGTATTAGGCCGGCAGATCAGCAAGCGATAGTCGGGAGGGAAGCATTCCTTCCAGCAATAGCTTGCTAGCTAGCGGAGAAGACCACAGCTATTGCATGCAGCAATCTCCCCCACAACATGGAGAGGAGCGATTGCTCATCCCCATACTGTCTAGTGGTTTTCTGGCCACAGATCGCTATTAGACAAAACGATCTGCTGCAAACAAGCACTGAATTTTATGCGTGCTTAAAAAATCTGGACTTTCCGATGAATGAGTGTTTGCTTGTTCATCGGGCAATCGGCAGCAGTATTACACTGCAGAGTGATCGCTAACGAGTGATCATGAGAATAATCGTTAGCAAAAGTCTGAACCTCGACATTAAGTTAATTGGCTCAAATCGTGTTTAAAAACTGCACAAGGTCAATAATAATAAAATATAAAAATAGTTGTACAATGTTGTGTATTTTACTAGAGACATAAAAGTAAGGTTGGGATAATGAAATTCATTTACACACAAGGCATTTTTTGGTAGGATGTGATAACTTCTTTGAATGAACCCAGCCCACAGCCGCTGTCACACAGGAACATTTATTGTGCACGTTGTAGCCTGGAGTAGTAATTGCCTCAGAAAGACTCACCATAAGAGGACATAGACATAAGAGGACAGTCGGCTGACTCCTGACCAGCTGTCCAATGTGTCCCAATTCTCCACTGCTAGAAATAATGATTGAGCATGACTTATTTCAACATGACGATTCCATTCACAGGAGATAAGCCGCTGCCCAAGGAGTCCAGTAGCAACCTCTACCCCTCTACGCATTGAAAACACATACAAGCGACGAGCCAAGAGTGCATGTGTATGGCAGGAAGAATAGGGAAATCCAGTTTGGCTGACAGCAATCTAAATGTTTATGTGTACCTTAGAGAGCTCCTGTCTGCTGGATCAACCCTATTAAACCAGGAATATTGCCTGGTAGGGTTGATCCTGTTAACTGAATTGATACATGTCTTTTGAAAATTGGTTGAGTCATTCCCAAGACAAAAATGTTTATCCTTTATGCAAAGTCTTATTTCTTAGGATTTACGCAAGACCGCTATCATTTTAATCAGCAGGATCTACTCCACCAGGCAGTACTCATAGTTTAATAGGGATGATCCTGCTGGCATGTGCTGTTTAATGTTTAAGCAATATTCCACCTTTGGGCTTTCTCATTAGTGTTTGTGAGTCCCATGTTTTATATCTATTCTATATATTTTTACCCAAAATTCGACTGGATCTCAACTAAAAGAAGTACAAAAACCCTTCTTAATGTTTTATTCTGTAGTTATATTCACATGTGCCAGAGTGTTGCAGAAAATGAGCTTCATCTGAATGGACTTTTTCTATGTGTGAGTATACACAAGGCTTCATCTTAGATTACAGTTCAGTCTGTAATCAAGTTCCAAATTTTAAATGGATTATGGAGCTCTGAAAAGCTCTTGTGAATGATCCCTGCTGATATTTTCGGCCTAAAGGGGTTTAATGGACAGTTGGGTTGAATTACCTGGATAGTTGTCATAGGGGTATTTCCATCTAATAATATTATGGTATAACACTAAGATCACTATGCCATAACAGTATGACCAAATGAGTGAGGCAATGTTGAAGTCCTGCGGGGAGCATCAATGTACAGGAAAAATTGATGAAGGAGCAGCTGCCCCATGAAAAACATTTATTATGTTTCCACAAGAAAGATGATACATGTATGATCACTGTGGGTCTCATCATTGGGACAACCATCTCTCACAAGAAAGGGGGCCCATACCCCCAAAATGAAAGGCTGGTTGAGCATGCGCACTGGCACTCCATTCATTCTATGGGACTGTAGGAGATAGCCGCTGGTCTATTTTCAGCAGTCCTGGAGACATCAATGGAAAAGCAGTGGACATGCTCAACCAGCTGCTATATTCAAATAGGGGTATTGGGCCCCTATTCTCGTAAACAGTGGGGGGTCCCAAAGCAATTAGACTCCCATAGATCTAATAGACAACCTTTACAGACCATTAGATCTAGGCAAAACATTCATATAAAACATATTCTACTTTACTGTAAAGAAGCTGTCCCTTGTAAAAAGAAAAACAATAAAAGAAGACTGAAGGGTAAGTCCACTTATTAACACCATTTAACAGTTAACATATAGAATTAATCTACATTCACAGTAAGTCACATTCAGAATTCTTCAGATCTGGAATCTCCCAGCATTCCTTGGCTTGATGTCTTCCCAGATTTGCCGTCAGATCTGCAGATTTGCCTTGAGAATTTCTCACCAGACACTAAGCAGTAATCTGATGAAAGACAACCTGCCTAGATGCATTGTAGGAGCTCAGTTGTCCTTGGTGTGTCTGACAACAGAGCCTGTTGAGTGTTTCTAATAGCAACCAGCATAATCATTATAATAATACAAACTGTACTCAGGATCGGTATCTATCAGAAGATTATTCATGTGTATTAATTCTACATGTAAACTGTCAAATATATTGTATGCTGATATATTCGTATAATGAAGGGTTGCATTACTTTTTGTACTTCCTGTTACTGAATAGAAACATTCTTGTAGATTCAGAGGAAGTAAACACATTCTAACCCAATACTTCATTTACAGAACTGCAATGTGTTACAATGTATCAGAGCATAGAGCTATCTGCTTGCTACTGTGTTATACTCATTTTAGAGAACCTGTTACCATGAAATGCAGTGCAATCTGCTGGCAACATGTTATGTAGTGCCCTGGAGCCATTTTTGCTACTTTGCATCAACCATCAAGCCATCAACTCCCTACTTTATTGCATTGTTATTTATGCTGTTGTGGTCACTTATACTGTTTCATATTGTCAAACTGCATTTATATGTTTCTTGTAATATCTCTTATTAATTTACACTGTTATTAAACTATGGTATATTTGCACTGTACAGCCAGATAATACTGAGAGACTTTATGATTTTCTACCTATGCATAGTATTGAAGGGAAAAAACAGACAGACTGACCTTCTGACTGTCTGGTTTAGCTCTGTTGTTTCTGTCTGAAAACTTGTTTACATCTGAAAAAGCTGCTTATTCCAATATACTTGCATTGAAGCTCTATAATAGACAGCAATTGTAACAATGTTTCTGTTTAGGCTGTGCTTCTCCACTCCACTCCTAGAAGATTCTAGTTCAGCTGCTTAGTTGTCTGCAGACAGGGACCAGTGCTTAGTAGAAGACATTCTGCTAGACTGTATGAGTGATCAGAAGAAGACACTACGATGGGGATGCTGAGCCACAGACCCTGGGTTACCAGCCCAATGACCAGAGAACCAGCACGACAACTGAGCCACAGACCCTGGGCCTTTAGCCTTTGGCCAGGTACCAGCCTTCTGGGAGAGAGAGGGACAGCTAGCTCAGGCCTTTCGTCAGCATGAACCTTTTTTCTGCTCGGGAGGAAACTGGAGAATCAAGCTCAGTGCCTTGCCTATATTGTTTGCACTTAAGTTCCCCCAGTGAAGAAGTACACTGGTTTACTGCCCCGACTATGGACTTATTTCTCATTGGGGTGCACCATGCCTTGCCATCTCTTCCAGAGAGCAGCAACATGTGGTGACACCTCAATGGTGTCCGAGTGACCCAGTGTCGTCTTAGGGTCACCCCAAACCCAGCCACTGCAGTTGTAGAACAGGAGGTGCTGAGCAGATGTCAGTGACTGGCAGCTATTTCTGTATATACACTTACATAGAGAATGTTATCAATTACTGATAACACCTCCCCATATACAATTGAAGTCAGAAAGAGCAGAGAGTTAAATGTTTTACTGAGACTATACCTCAATCTGCCCAGCACCTCCTGCTCTATAGGATGCTGATTTCAGATTGTACTGCATTTTGTGGCGACATATCCTCTTTAAAGGGAACCTATAATGTGGATATTTGATTATAATCTAACTAATTATATACAATCATTAACTACTAAAAAGTGCCTTAGATGTATTCACTTACTGGTGTGACAGATGGTTACCTCATAATATAGACACAAAGATGCCGCATGCCAATGAGCTGATTGGAGTCCAGTGTGATGTCATTGAGTCCAGCGTATATTTAATTCAGAGCTATAGCCACTCCCCTGCCCACCTGCTGCTGATTCATATGGAAAATAACTGTCACTCAGCAGCAGGAGAGTCAGCTCATGAATATTCAGGACTCATCATTATCAGCTGGAGCTTTTCAATACAAGATGTTGGCAGATGGACTGGGTCAATTAAAGAGTGACCCAGCATTTTGCTAGGCGAATTATTCACTTATTTATGTTGCCCTTAGTTAGGACACCATAAAACTGGTGACAGGTTCCCTTTAAGGGCTAGCTACACTGACACTTTCTAACAAATTGCAGCTTTGTGAAATCAGAACACAGTGATGGAAATGTAAATCAGTTTACAGATCTTGCCACTTAAATATTACAGATTGTTAAAACATGAATAGTTTATCTTTTTGTGGGGAATAACAATATGCTGGCTTTTTGCAATAATGTGGATTTTCTGCTATATGGTGCTATTATACATCTGTATCTTTAATTATTGCTACTTATACTGCTTAATTTTCTTACACTACATGGTGGGATCACATCTTATTTTGCTATGGGGTTGTATAAATTATAGTCACGCTCCTGAGGTCACAGCTTCATGGCACAAGCTGGCAGCCATTCCCATTTGCTCCTAGACAGACACTTTTAGGTACGTTGTGTTTGGGTAATGTTACGCAGTACAGGAGTTAGGCACAGTCATGTTCTCACAATTGTTAAAGGGGTTGTCTGGGTTCAGAGCTGAACCCAGACATACACATAATTTCACCGAAGCAGTCCCCCTGACTTGAGCATCGGAGCATTTCATGCTCCGATGCTCTCCCTTGCCCTGCGCAGGATCGCACAGGGCAAGGGCTCTTTTATTTACTATAACACACTGCTGGGCAATGGCTTACACCCAATTGTGTGTTCGGTGACGTCACTGGCTCTGATGGGTGGACTTTAGCGCTGCCCTAGCCGTTTTACAGGCTCACTGTTGGGCGGAAGCCTCCGCCTGGCAGCCCTAAGGAGAGCCCGGTACATCACCGGAACTCCACAAAATGCCTTTGCCCTGCACGATTCAGCGCAGGGCAAAGGAGAGCTGCTTGGGTGAAAATGGGGATATGTCCAGGTTCAGCTCTGAACCCAGACAACCCCTTGAATGATTGTCTTATCAACATTATTGTAAAATACATCATGGTGGATTTCTTTGACACGCTGTCATCTGAATGTAATGCATTGCCTTTGCTTTCGTGTGCAAATCCTGAGGTCACTATTCAGCAAGTCCACCTTTTATACATCAGCCAAGTAGTACACCAGTCGAACTGTACATGTATCATGAAGGAGGCAGCCAGAACTGTAGCCATGGTATTCAGTGGGTGATATTCTCCAGCCGCTATCTTTACCAGCAAGGTGTCAAGCACTGACACAGGATCTGGCTTTGCACAGTAAACCATTGAACCTGTAACTGTTGTGTTTTCCCCGGTGACTGTCAGCTTCTTGGCTTCTCACACCTGCCAGAAGAAAAGTAAAGAAAGAACATTAAGCAACACCTGTGTAACTTCAACTGATCTTATAATGTTATATCCTTTTGCCTTTTATTAAAGGGTTATTCCCATCTCACACATTTATAGCGTATTTTCCGGCCCCCGTCTCATAGCTGTTGTGAATGGAAGGTAGCCAACTCTCTCCATTCACTTCTGTGGGAGCTCAGAAAACAACCAGGAAAGATATCAGTAAATGGAAAGATCCGAGCACGTGTAGCCACTCCTCCACAGCAGCCACGAGATGGCCCCCAGTCTTGAGAAAGGGGTGTGGGTCCAAGAGGTAGGATCCACATTTACGATCATATATGGCATATCCTGTAGATATGCCATAAATGTGTGAGATGGGCTACCCCATTTTAATTTCTTATGCCACATCTTGTTTTAAGGATCTATCTGGTTTAGGAAACCCATTTTTAACCAACCAATAAATGAATTTACACACAGCAGATTGTTGCAGAACTTTTTGCGACTGTTCAAATATTGTAAATAAGGCTTGCAAAAATCCACATGCTTGCCGCCAAAACATCTCCACTTAGATGACTGGAAATTATTTTCAGTTCAAATGTCCTGTGTGCAAATGTGCCCCATAAGTACAGTGTAAGCTAATAAAATCAACCCCCAAATTTGTGGTCTATATTAATAACTACAAAGAGAGTCTTGTTCTGAAGAACACAGCAAGTCCAGCTGGCTAGCATGCCATCTATCATTTCCTCTGTTGTGGTGCTGGAGAGGACTTGGACAGTTGCTGACAGGGCCACCCAGAGATTACAACTGATTGCTGGTGTCACAGCAGACGTACAATTGGTGATCAGGGTATTGTCACAATAGGGCAACCTCTTTCAGGTTTAAAATTCAACATAAGTGTATACAGACATTTTGTCTGAAAAAAAAATTCATTTTGTGTATTTGGTGTGATACTCCATCCTGGGGGATGATGCTTCAGCACATACTTATCGTAGTTTCTCTAGATATCTGTACAGGGAGGGGCACACAGAAAACGTGGTCATGTTTACCTGCAACGCTCTTTATTAGGTGTAAGTCCTCGTTGGATACACCGTTTTTCATTAAAGTCACAGACACATTTGCAGTTTTTAGGGTTTAAAGTTCTTCGTCGGCCGCATGGTGGACATGTAGACCTGAGAGCAACAGTACATATCTTTAGTAAATTATGTCTTGTCATGACATACATCAAAACTGTATCTGATGTATCTTAACCTAAGGCCTTATGCACACAACCGTAGTTCGGGTTGGCATCCGAGCCGCAGTTTTGGCGGCTCAGGTGCGGACCTATTCATTTAAATGGGGCCGCAAAAGATGCGGACAGCACTCCGTTTGCTGTCCGCATCCTTTGCTCCGTTCCATGGCCCCGCAAAAAAAAAATATAGCATGTCCTATTCTTGTCCGTTTGGCGGACAAGAATATGCATTTCTTCAATGGGCTGCCTGTTCCGTTCCGCAAATTGCAGAAGGCAAACGGATGGCTTCCGTTTTTTGCAGATCCGAGGTTTGCGGACCGCAAAAAACAGAACGGTTGTGTACATGAGGCCTAACACTGATGATTCAACAAAAGAATCAAGATATGCATTGGAGTTTATACTTCTTACCTGCTCATGTGAGCATATGAAAGTGGTTCACCCTTCCCATCCATCCTATAGTTCATACAGTGGTAGAATATCTATGTATATGTGTGTTCCATCAATGACATCTCGGCCACCTGTGCGATAACATCATTGCGTGCCTGCACCAAGATGCAGACAGCATGTGGACTGACTTTAATGTGACCACCTAAGCCGAGAAGCCAGCAACACAAGCTGGAGGCCAGAAGAGGCCTATGGCCTGCATCATTAATGACTGTAGAGAGTCAGGTGTTTTTTTTTCTAATTCACTTTGTGAGAAGTTAGTACTGGGGGCACTATGTGGGGGCATTACAAGTACTGGGGGCACTATGTGTGTGGGGAGGGCATTTAAAGCACTGGGAGCACTATGTCGGAGGCATTACGAGTACAAGAACACTGCGAGGGAGACATTGCAAGCACTGGATGCACTATGTGGGGGGCATTAAAAGTACTGCGACAATATGTGGGGGGGCATTAAAAATACTGGGTGCATTGTGTGGGTGGTATTACAAATACTGGGGGAATTTTTTTTTTTGTGGGGGGGGGGCGCATTACAAATACTGGAGGCACTATTATTATTATTATTATTATAAGTACTGGGGCACTACTGGGGAAAAGTGAGGAATCTGAGATGTGTGTGTGGGGGCAAACTTCCCATTACAATCCCTGGAGGCACTATGTGGGGGACATTACAAGTACTGTGGGCACTATATGGGAGATATTACAAATACTAGGGGAATTATTTGGGGGGGACATTACAAGTACTGGAGGCACTATTATTATAAATACTGGGACACTATAGGAACATTATGAGTACCAGAGGCACTACAGGACCACTATAATACTTGGGGCAACTCAGTGGCAATTATAGGCACATTATACATACTAAAGGAACTACAGAGGACATTATAACTACTGTGGGTACTAGAGGGGACATTATAACTACAGAGGGGGCACTATAGGAGGCATTATAACTACTTGGGGCTCTACAAGTGGGTATTATAAATTCTGGGGGGCTACTGAGAACACTATAGGGAAATATTACTACTGTAGTAATGGGGGTATTATTATTGCTGGGCACAGTATTATAGGGCATTTATACTAACAGGTGCACTCTCAGGGATCTTTACAACTGTTGGGGTCACCATTAGTAATGATGGTAGTCTTGGAGAGGATTACAATTGAAAGTACTTATTACTGTGGGGGGTCTATCTGTATGGTGCTGTTATTTCTTCAGTAACGAGGGCGTAGGATGATGGAAAAGTGAGGAATCTGAGATGTCTGCATTGCAAACTCTGCAGAGACAAGAAGTGGCTGAAAGAAGTCGACATGGTGATCTGGGCTGAATGGAGAAAATGAGGAAAGAGAACATCTATTTCAGAGGAGACATTACTGGATATAACTGGTATTTAGTGCTATATAATCATGTAATGTTCCTAATTCTTGGACATTTCATTAGTATTTCCAGTATCTGAGGGTTCGACTTCAGACTTCCAGAAAGAATTGTGTGGTATAAGTAACTCTTAATATGCTTTACTGATCTAATTTTTCAATGTATGTATCTTAAAGAGGACCTTTAATGTTTTTTTTTTTTCCAAATATCGCTCCTACACCCCGCTGTGCCCCCCTGCAGTTTTCCCACTCAGTATCTTAATACTGATCATCAGTACAGGGAGGAGGAGACGCCAGGGTTTCTCAATGGGTGTCTCCTTATCCCTGTATACAATAAAAATGAAAATGTCAGTCCTGTGTCCCAAAACACGGACACTTATCTGCGCTGCTGGTTCCGGTGTAGTGTGGTGGGTATTCACACGGAAAGTCAAGTAGTTAAAGGTTTAAAACCGCTCTGCTAATGGTTCAGTCAGACGCTGCACAAGTGACAGAAATAGGGTATTAGCCTTCGTCCTCCTCTCTCAAGGATTCGATCCTCCTCAGACCGCCTCCTCTGTAGGATTAAATGACCAGCATACAGGTTCTTCAAAAATTTGCATATTGTGATAAAGTTCATTATTTTCTGTAATGTACTGATAAACATTAGACTTTCATATATTTTAGATTCATTACACACCAACTGAAGTAGTTCAAGCCTTTTATTGTTTTAATATTGATGATTTTGGCATACAGCTCATGAAAACCCAAATTTCCTATCTCAAAAAATTAGCATATCATGAAAAGGTTCTCTAAACGAGCTATTAACCTAATCATCTGAATCAACTAATTAACTCTAAACACCTGCAAAAGATTCCTGAGGCTTTTAAAAACTCCCAGCCTGGTTCATTACTCAAAACCGCAATCATGGGTAAGACTGCCGACCTGACTGCTGTCCAGAAGGCCATCATTGACACCCTCAAGCAAGAGGGTAAGACACAGAAAGACATTTCAGAACGAATAGGCTGTTCCCAGAGTGCTGTATCAAGGCACCTCAGTGGGAAGTCTGTGGGAAGGAAAAAGTGTGTCAGAAAACGCTGCACAACGAGAAGAGGTGACTGGACCCTGAGGAAGATTGTGGAGAAGGACCGATTCCAGACCTTGGGGGACCTGCGGAAGCAGTGGACTGAGTCTGGAGTAGAAACATCCAGAGCCACCGTGTACAGGAAATGGGCTACAGGTGCAGCATTCCCCAGGTCAAGCCACTTTTGAACCAGAAACAGTGGCAGAAGTGCCTAACCTGGGCTACAGAGAAGCAGCACTGGACTGTTGCTCAGTGGTCCAAAGTACTTTTTTGGGATGAAAGCAAATTTTGCATGTCATTCGGAAATCAAGGTGCCAGAGTCTGGAGGAAGACTGGGGAGAGGGAAATGCCAAAATGCCTGAAGTCCAGTGTCAAGTACCCACAGTCAGTGATGGTCTGGGGTGCCATGTCAGCTGCTGGTGTTGGTCCACTGTGTTTTATCAAGGGCAGGGTCAATGCAGCTAGCTATCAGGAGATTTTGGAGCACTTCATGCTTCCATCTGCTGAAAATCTTTATGGAGATGAAGATTTCATTTTTCAGCACGACCTGGCACCTGCTCACAGTGCCAAAACCACTGGTAAATGGTTTACTGACCATGGTATTACTGTGCTCAATTGGCCTGCCAACTCTCCTGACCTGAACCCCATAGAGAATCTGTGGGATATTGGGAAGAGAAAGTTGAGAGACGCAAGACCCAACACTCTGGATGAGCTTAAGGCCACTATCGAAGCATCCTGGGCCTCCATAACACCTCAGCAGTGCCACAGGCTGATTGCCTCCATGCCATGCCGCATTGAAGCAGTCATTTCTGCAAAAGGATTCCCGACCAAGTATTGAGTGCATAACTGAACATAATTATTTGAAGGTTGACTTTTTTTGTAATTAAAAACACTTTTCTTTTATTGGTCGGATGAAATATGCAATTTTTTTGAGATAGGAAATTTGGGTTTTCATGAGCTGTATGCCAAAATCATCAATATTAAAACAATAAAAGGCTTGAACTACTTCAGTTGGTGTGTAATGAATCTAAAATATATGAAAGTCTAATGTTTATCAGTACATTACAGAAAATAATTAACTTTATCACAATATGCTAATTTTTTTAGAAGGCCCTGTATAGTGAAGTACCCACTTAGTTGTTAATAAAAAAAGGTTTTATTCTACTCACAAACAATGGTAGATCATAGGCATATCACAATTAGTGGAAACAACTTGAAGTCCTGCCCGACCCGGGTTTCGCTCTCTGGCTTCCTCAGCGTCACAGCCAGGTAGAAAAAAAAGCTCACCTTCTCCCTGGCAGTGACGCTCTCCATTGTTGTGATTGGATCGCGGCACAGCCAGGGAGAAGGAAACGCCCATTGAGAAACCCTGGCGTCTCCTCCTCCCTGTACTCCCTGTACCGATGCTCAGTAATAACATACTGAGCGGGAAAACTGCAGGGGAGCACAGTGGGGCGTAGAAGCGGCATTTGAAAAAAACAGGAAGGGTGGCAGCATCAGAAGTAAAGGGTTTTATCTAAACTAAAAAAACAAAAACATTAAAGGTCCTTTTCAAGAGCTGTTATCAAAAGCTAAGTATTTCCATATTGTTAATGGTTGCGTGGAATGTCCCTTAGATGGACATTTTAATCAGCTATTATTACGATTTATGGAGACACTGCTAGACATTGAGGCACATGCAGATTACCTTTGGGCCATTCCATGTCTAGTGGACCAACCTAAAAATCCAACCCTCTCTAAATTGAATAAAATTTTGCACAGATGTTCCCTAGGGTCCTATATTAAATCTCACAATCTTTTTCATCTGGGCTTCTGTTGGTTCCAGAGTTTTAGGCAGCTGATGATGGACCAGCTGTAATGCGCTGCTTGCTGCGTAACCCAAAGTGGCAACTTTGTCAAAACACAGTATCTTAAGTAGTTAAGCTAGGAGGCAGCACTACATAACCTTATGTTTCTGGCTCACCAGCCTGTCAGACAGGGGGCCACCAAAAATGTCTCCTTGTAGTGAAGTTCATGCACACATGCAAAATAGGTACATTCTTGTGGGCTTAGTTCTTGCCAACATAAGGCCGGGTCAAAGATAAAACAGGGTTTTTTGTGTGGCAAAAAACATACTCTTTTAGATGAGATTAATAAAATAATAAAATTACACATTTGAGATATTTCCACCCCAAGAGTAGCAAAAATTGCCAAAAATATGAAATGTCATTTCTTTGTCTAATCATATCTTGTCTCCAAGTTGGTTGGAAAGCATGTGTATGTGACCTTAACATATATCGCATGGGCCATAACTCCTGGCAAAATTACAGCCTAATCGGACATGCATGTCAGGAGCAGTGGGCAGTCAAAGTAGGCCCTTTATAGTCATTTGTCAATTTTTTGGCCTATTTTGATGGCATCGAAAAATTGAGTCAGGCACCAAACTATGCAAGGGGACTTAGACTAAGTAGTCTAGCTTAACTACTTAAGATACTGTGCCTTGACAAAGTTGCCCCTTTGGGTTACGCAGTAAGCAGCGCATTACAGCTGGTCCAGCATCAGCTGCTTGAAACTCTAGAACTAACAGAGGCCTAGATTAAAAAAATTGTATTCAATTTCTAGAGGGTCGGATTTTTAGGCTGGTCCACTTGACATGGAATGACCCTTTGACTAGTTGAAAGAAGAGTGTCTGTTCTGGGTGGAGAAGACATAGGTAACTCCCATAGTGTTTAGGGAAGGGCTACAAGGTCATATCTTTTGTTGTCAGCCCAGGTTGGGGGTATTTGTGCTGCAGCGTGCACAGTTTCGGGTGCTGCTACAGCAGTCGTATAGTCTTCTTGTTTTTTATCTTTTGGTTGTCCTATCTGCTAAACAGTGGGTACTGTGTGTACTGTCCCATCGTGTTTCATCCAATTTGCAGAAATACACTTTTAGGGTTTGACAGGTTATGATGTTTCTGTAGTAAACTGTACAAGGTAAGTTTTAATGAAGCCCCTTTAAGCAGTACAATCTGACAGTGTGGTTATTGGGCAAAAATGTTCATTACTAATATAAACAGAAGTGGAGTATAGTAAGTAGATGCTACATAAAAAGCAGACTATTGGTCCTATACATGGAGGACGGTGTGGGCAAGTATAGTGTATATGGGCGCATGTAGGGGCACAAAATATAAATACAAAACAGAGGTTGATTATTTCTTTAAAAGTGAATTTCTCATTTTGTTGTGTTGCCATGGTTTGTTACTTTAGTTAAAATACAGCTATATGCTGTGTGTGTGTGTATGTGACCAGCTTACCAATCCATTAA
Source organism: Bufo gargarizans (assembly GCF_014858855.1). Classification (NCBI taxonomy): domain Eukaryota; kingdom Metazoa; phylum Chordata; class Amphibia; order Anura; family Bufonidae; genus Bufo; species Bufo gargarizans. Next base: position 42,808,109 of record NC_058089.1, read on the forward strand.
CAAGAAGCTCAAACAGAAATGCTACTAAAACATAGGGTAAAGACAAAAAAGTAAAACTGGAACAGACTCGTCATTCTAGACGACTGATGACTATGCATATTGCTATGTGACGTGTGTAGGATTTCAGTGTCAGTTCATTTCCGTGTTACTATTCACAAAAGCAAACTAACATGATCCCTTTTTTGTAGAATCTTTCCCTTTGATCTCTACCCTTTGACATCTCAGCAGGCCTTCCCATGACCCAGTGATTGCTACCACACGCGAAAATGTCACTCATCCTTCTTCCTGCTACAAACCTGGCATTTTTAGAGGCTCCTTTCCCCTTTTTCCCTTTCCGCCTCCTTTTCTTAGCTTTTTTGTCACCTGAAGTGGAAGAGAGCCTGTAAAAGAAAACCATGCAGAGTGAGAGCAGCTAATGTAATGGGGACAATATGTTCTATATTTTAAGAAAAGGTCTATTAAAAGGTCATATGTTGTGCTGGGATATGAAAGAAGAAAAGCCGTACTAAACCAATGGAAGAAGAGAGGGTACACTGAATTAATGCCACATACTGGCTGTATCGATGGCACGGACGGCTGGTGACTCAACAGCTGCTGTTCAGCTGCAGTCAGAGCTGAATTTAGCATAAAGATACGTAGTTCATCTATCAAGCATTTCTGACATCAGCAAATAAAACTCAGCTGAGGGAAGGAAAAATTCAGCTCAGGAGGGTTTAACTGAGGTGAGGGAACATGAAATGAACTGAAAGGAGCTAAATTGGTACCAATGTATTCTGCTTCATCCAGTCTATAGAACATTCTGTGTCTGTCTATCCTATGGAGCGTTCTGTGTCTGTCTATCCTATGGAATGTTCTGTGTCTGTCTAGTCTATAGAACGTTCTGTGTCTGTCTAGTCTATAGAACGTTCTGTGTCTGTCTAGTCTATAGAACGTTCTGTGTCTGTCTAGTCTATAGAACGTTCTGTGTCTGTCTATCCTATGGATCGTTCTGTGTCTGTCTATCCTATGGAGCCTTCTGTGTCTGTTTAACCTATGGAGCGTTCTGTGTCTGTCTATCCTATGGAATATTCTGTGTCTGTCTAGTCTATGGAACATTCTGTGTCTGTCTATCCTATGGATCGTTCTGTGTCTGTCTATCCTATGGATCGTTCTGTGTCTGTCTATCCTATGGATCGTTCTGTGTCTGTCTATCCTATGGAGCGTTCTCTGTCTGTCTATCCTATGGAGCGTTCTGTGTCTGTCTATCCTATGGAATGTTCTGTGTCTGTCTAGTCTATGGAACATTCTGTGTTTGTCTATCCTATGGAGCGTTCTGTGTCTGTCTATCCTATGGAATGTTCTGTGTCTGTCTAGTCTATAGAACATTCTGTGTCTGTCTAGTCTATAGAACATTCTGTGTCTGTCTAGTCTATAGAACATTCTGTGTCTGTCTAGTCTATAGAACATTCTGTGTCTGTCTATCCTATGGAGCGTTCTGTGTCTGTCTATCCTATGGAGCGTTCTGTGTCTGTCTATCCTATGGAGCGTTCTGTGTCTGTCTATCCTATGGAGCGTTCTGTGTCTGTCTATCCTATGGAGCGTTCTGTGTCTGTCTATCCTATGGAATGTTCCACGTCTATCCCCTTATGTAAGGAGCAAAAAAAATAAATCAGATGCTGAATCTGCCCCAAAAATCAACATGTTTCCCCAGCTAAATTTAAAATCAGATTTTTCTGTATTACATGCTGTTTTTGGCACGATTTTGGAGGAGATTTCAATGTGTTTCTGCTTCCCATTGATTGAATAGGATGTTCATCGCTGATTCTGCCTGATAATGGGCTAGGTGCTTTTTTTCAGCGGACGCAGAAAAGAAATGCATGACTACACCGCAATTTTAACGGCTCCATAGAAATGCATGGGTAACCATCCAATCAGAGAAAAAAAAAAACTGAACGGACGCAGAGAAAAGCATCCACCGTGTGCATGTAGCCTAAAATAAAGAGCCCTGACTTCCACAGAAAGCAATGGCAGGCATATTTGAGGCATTTGTACAGTAAGTAAGTAATACAGTACCAGCAAACTATAAAATTAGACAAATCTCATGTACACTTTGCTTTTTTTCTTAGGCCACATGCACACGGCCGTTGTGCGGCTATTCCGTGCATTGGGGACCGAAATTGTGGTCCCCAATGCTAGGGCAACATCCGTGCAGCGTGATGGACTGGGTCCGTCAAATTCAATGGGTCCGTGGTCAGTCCGCAACTCAAAAAAATATGACGTCATATTTTTTTGTGGTGCGGAACAAGGGAAAGAAACACCACGGAAGCACTCCGTAGTGCTTCTGGTGTTCGGTTCAGTGACTCCCTTTCATCTCCGGAATTGCTGACCCATTCAAGTTAATGGGTCCGCGTGCGGGGTGCACACGGCTGGCAGCCATGGATTGCCGAGCCGCCGTTTGCGGGCCCAACAGCCGTGTGCATGTGGCCCTAGGTGCGGAAATCGACCTGCGTATTCTGAAATTTGCAGCATGTCAATTGTTGTTGTAGGGTGGGGGTTTTTGGTGCAAATTTCAGCCTTTTTAATAGAGGGAGATCTGTGGAAAATGCACATTAAATCTGCACCGAAGACCACACAAAAAATGTGATAAATAGTGCGGATTTATGGTGGGGGAGTGCAGTTTTGGTGAGGATTACATTTGGGTTTTCTGTACATAAATCTGCAGTGTGCAGGTATCGTAAAGCGTTTTCGACCGAATATAAAAGACAACAGTATCATTCTTTCTTTTATACTTTTCCATTTTTATGGATTTGGAATTGTCTTCAAGAGGAAAAACTGCACCAAAAATTACATCAAACTGTGTTACATGTAAACCCACTATAAGGACTCATCCACACATCTGCATTACAGATCTGTAGTCACATTTCAGTTTTTTATATTCAATCTCCATGCAAATAGTGTTTTTTCAATATCTACCATGTTTCAACAGATCTGTATTGGTATTATTTTATCCCATAGAAGGCAATGGGTTGAACAGAAAAACAGGTGTTTTGTATTTGCATAGTACACATGGGCATATTTGTTATTTTATTTCAGCAATGTTACAACAACAAAAAAATGGAGCAAATACAGATGAAAGAGTCTGAGAAATCCAGAACAAAAAAAGATACATTATGGAACAAATTGTAAAAAATATTTCTAGAATATTTGCTAGTGTGTGGGATCAGTGGCGTAGTGGGGGGCAGGGGGCTATTGTTCCGGGTGCCAAATTTCAGGGGGCGCCAGGCAGCAGGCAGTAAAATAAGAACAATGGAAGCCTATGGCTCCCATCCCCTCCATTCTGCCTCATAAACTTCAGGCCAGGCCTGAAGCCTATGAGGCAGTAGAGTTGCGCACGAGATCGCGATTAAATCACCATGCCCTCCTGCTCCGGGTCTTGCGAGATGACGCGGCGCAGGAGGGCACAGTGATGTGTTCCTGACCGCCTGAGCAAAGGCTACAAGAGGCGATGAAGAGAGGTGAGTATTTATTTATTTATTTTTTATGTAAGTACTAGGGGCCATACTGGGGGCACAATGGAGGTGGGGTAAAGAATGGGGGCCATTATATATTATACAGATGGGCCACATTATTAAACAGAGGGGCCATTATATATTTTACAGAGGAGCCATTATATATTATAATTATACAGAGAGTCCATTATTAATGGCCCCTCTGTATAATTATAATATATAATGGCCCCTCTGTATAATATATAATGAGCCCCCTGTATAATTTTAATATATAATGGCCCTTCTGTATAATTATAATATATAATGGCCCCCTGTATTATTAGTATATATAACGCCCCCTGTATAACTATAATATATAATGGCCCCTCTGTATAATATATAATGGCCCACCTGTATAATTATATATAATGGCCTCTCTGTAATATTAGGATATATAATGGCCCCCTGTATTATTAGTATATATAATGCCCCCTGTATAACTATAATATATAATGGCCCCTCTGTATAATATATAATGGCCCACCTGTATAATTATTATATATAATGGCCTCTCTGTAATATTAGGATATATAATGGCCCCCTCTGTATTATTAGTATATATAATGGCCCCCTCTGTATTATTAGTATATATAATGGCCCCATCTGTATTATTGGTATATAGAGGTCAAACTCGAAAAATTAGAATATCGTGCAAAGTTCATTTATTTCAGTAATGCAACTTAAATTGTGAAACTAACATATGAGACTCATTACATGCAAAGCGAGATATTTCAAGCCTTTATTTGTTATAGCTTATGAAACTCCAAAGTCACGATTTTGAGGTCCCCTTTGCTCAGGGGGTATTGACTAATTAGCTGACTAGAGTGTGACACTTTGAGCCTAGAATATTGAACTTTTTCACAAAATTCTAAAAGTGCATAAAAAAAAACACTGTAAAAAATTGTAAACATTTGAATGTTTGATGCAAAATATTTAGCATTCAACTGAATGGTTGACAGCATATTTTAGAACAAATCCTGCACAGAATATTAGGAAACAAATGTCTGTAAAATACACACACATACAAGCTAAATAAATATATATATTTTTTTTTAACTCACTTAGTAAAGGTAAACACATTTTAACAAATAGGTCTACTTTCACACTCGCATTTTGGCTTTCCGTTTGTGAGATCCGTTCAGGGCTCTCACAAGCGGTCCACAACGGATCAGTTTGCATTCTAAGGCTCCTTTCACACATCCGTAATAATGGGTCCGCATCCGTGCGGACCCATTCATTCTCTTTGAGGACGGAATGGATGCGGAGAGCAGACTATGTGCTCTCCTCATCCACATTTCCGGAGCTCACCGCCGATCTTCCGGTCCGCAACTCCTGAAAAAAATAGAACATGTTCTATTCTTGTCCGCAATTACGGACAAGAATAGGCATTTCTATGGGGGTGCCGGCCGTGTGTATTGCGGATTCACTATTTGCGGATCCGTAATGCACTGCAGATGTGTGAATGGACCCTTATGCATTCTGAATGGAAAAGGATCCGCTCAGAATGCATCAGTTCAGTCTCCATTCCGCTTTGGAGACGGACATCAAAAAGCTGCTTGCAGCATCTTGGTGTCCGTCTGATGAAGCTAAGCCAAACGGATCCGTCCTGGCACACAATGTAAGTCAATAGGGACGGATCCGTTTTCACTGACACAATCTGGAACAATAGAAAACAGATCCGTCCTCCATTGATGATGTTTAAGACGGATCCGTCTTTGCTATGTTAAAGATAATACAAACTGATCCGTTCAGAACGGACGCAGATGGTTATATTATCTGAACGGATCCGTCCATGACGTATCCGCACAAAACGTGAGTGTGAAAGTAGCCTAAGAAGCTCTGACCTGCATGTTACAAAAACAGTAAAGAGCTAAGTTCAGGTGACTTCTTGGCAAATCTGTCAATGATTTTATCTTTGTCACTCTTTATGTTTAGTGCAACTTGCTTTTCTACCGCAATGAGCATCAATGGCTCCAGGTTTTGCTGTGAAAGAGATGATCTTAGTCTTGACTTTAATATTTTTTACTTGGAAAAGCATCTTTCACATGTACACTGTGTAGTGCTCAGTGTAATTAAATATTGGTATGCCAAGAAGACAGACATTCTCAAAGGCCGCTGAACACAGCCGGTTCTCATACAGTGGTTTGAAAGCACAAGACATGCAGTTCTAGCAGGAGTCCTTTACAGCAGCCGTAGAAGTAGATCGCTCAGAGCTAGAGCTGGAGTGTTGCTCTTCCAAATCTGAAACCAATTCTTCACTCTCCTCATCACTGCCATTCAACAAGCCTTTACAGCAATTTTTGTAGCTGGAAGCAAATGAGATTGGTTCTTCAAGTAGAGAAACTGGGTCTATTACTGGTACTGCTTCTGAAATAACATTCAACTACATTTTGTCTGAAGAGGCCAGTATTTCCTCAAACCGATTGGGATCAAAAGCAAGAAATTTGCTTGTAAAGTTCTCCATGACTGGAAAATCTTGATTTCACACTCTCTGTAGCAGTGTCAACGATAACATTATAGCAAGAAATCTCAAAATGTTTCTTATTATCAGTACCTTCTGTTTTTCTTGTGGATCTTAGGTCTGAAAAGCAAATATTTTCATTTGCCAACTTCTCATTTATAAAATTGATAAAATGAGTTGCCAACTGCAAAACTCCAGCAAATCGCTACATATATTATTCAAACGCTTTACAGCATCATCCACCATTCTCCATGCCTGGATGAAATCAAGGCCTGTTGATTGCAAATAATCTGATACAGGGGTAGTAATGTAAAAAATACGAACAAAGCTAAAAGCTACCAGGATGGTTTCAAATTTGCTGAGGTTTTCACCCAATTTCAGAGCTCGAACAGAGGTTCAAAAATCAGGGGATTCGCTTACTTGTTTCAAGATAATTATGAGATCGGAGCATAACTCTTTGGAATGATCGTCAAAGCTTCCAAATAACTTTCGAAGTGCTCTAGCTCTGCTTGACCACCTTGTTCTGCCAATATGTTCTAGCTTTTTAAGCTTAGAACTGCCAGTCTTTTTTTTCATCTGGTCTTCCCAGAGTTTCATCCTTTTGTATGATTCAGTGAAAAATGTTGATAGGTTGCTAAGGAGCCCAAAGAGACTGACTGTGGGAACACACACAGTACTTGCATCGCCAATAACTAAGTTAAGCACATGTGCGTAACACAATGTGTGAATGTGTGTAGGATGAACCTCCTTCATTAATGCTTGCAAGCCTGAGTAAGTCCCACTCATATTGGCTGCTCCGTCAAAAGAATCACCTATGCACTTTTCAAGATTAAGTCCTAAAGCAGATACTGTTGTAATTCAGTAAGTATGATATGTAGGTTTTTACTGCTGGAATCTTCAACTGTAACAAGATATAGTAATCTTTCTTTAACTTTATCACCAGCAACATACCAAACAACAATGGTATACTGATCATGAGTTGACACATCTTGTGTGGAGTCCATTTGAATTGAAAACATTGCAGAATTCTCCACTTCATTTACTATTTCCTCCTTTATCATGTCACCAATAATCACAAATAACTTTGTTATAGTTGATTCACTTAGGAAAGTGACAAACTTCCCTCTTCCCCTTTTCTCTGGATTGCGGCTTTTTGCTTTCTCCATAACATTTGGTAAGTACTTCTTCAAGACTGGACTGTAGTCAGCAAGAAGTTTGACAATCTCCAGAAAATTGCCTCGATTATCAAGATGGTCCTCATCGAACACACCTGCCACATACTAATTGACTGCTTCTGAATGGCAATGCTTGAACACCAATGAGAAAAACAATATCAAGTATGTGGCTCACAACAGCATAACGTTGGAGTACCTGCTGATTTCTTAGAGACATCTGAGTACTGTACCTAACAATTTGTGCTTGACCCCTTAAGGACCAGGCCATTTTACACCTTAAGGACCAGACTGTTTTTTGCAAATCTGACATGTGTCACTTTATGTAGTGATAACTTTAAAACGCTTTTACTTATCCAAGTCATTCTGAGATTGTTTTCTCTTCTCATATTGTACTTCATGACAGTGGTAAATTTGAATCAAAATATTTCATTTTTATTTTTAAAAAATACCAAATTCAACAAAAATTTAGAAAAATTCTGAACTTTCCAAATTTCAATTTCTCTGCTTTTAAAACAGATAGTGATACCTCATATAATAGTTATTACTTTACATTTTCCATATGTCTACTTCATGTTTGGATCATTTTGTGACTGCCATTTTACTTTTTGGGGACGTTAGAAGGCTTAGAAGTTAAAAACCACCCAAAAATGACCCCATTTTAGAAACTACACCACTCAAGGTATAAAAAACGGATTTTACAAACTTTGTTAACCCTTTAGGTGTTCCCCAAGAATTAATGGAAATTGGAGATGAAATTTCAGAATTTTCAGGAATCTGAGCCGCAGGCTCCACAGACCTACTCCAATAGGACCCCCCAAGGAGAGTGCCAGCAGACCCACTTAAGCCGCCCCAACCTCTCCCCACAGGCCGAACCCCACAAGGACCCCTGGAGGCCCCAGTGGACCACGGAACAGGAGAGTGTCTCACATTACCCCCCTCATGGAGGCGGCTCAGAAGACTTCAAACAGGCTTTCCCCGGGTTCTCAGAGTGGAAAGTTGCCACTAATTCATCCGCATGAACCTGGCGGGCAGGTACCCAACATCTCTCCTCTGGACCATATCCTTTCCAGTCTACTAAATACTGAAGGGACCTCTGGACAAAATGGGACTCCAAAATCTTATTGACCTCGAATTCGGGCTCCCCTTGAACCTCCACCGGAGATTGAGTTGGAATGAAAGGAGCTGGCTCGGCCACCGATTTTAAGCAGTGAAACATGAAAGATGTTCACCCCTTGAATCGACGGAGGAAGAGCAACCTTGTAAGTCACCCAGTTAATCTTCTGTATCACCGGGTATGGACCAATGAATCTAGGCCCCAGTTTGGCAGACGGTTGGCGCAAAGGAATGTTCCGGGTGGAGACCCACACTGGATCTCCTACCTCAAACTCTTGCTCCGTAGTGCGATGACGATCAGCAAATCTTTTCTGTTGCACCACCACACTGTGAAGATTCTGCTGCACCAACAACCAAATAGGTTGCCTATCCTGGAACCATTGGTCCGCCACCGGTGAGTCAGTGGAGGCCCCTGCCAGAGAGGATCTTGGATCGCTGCCCCCCACCCACCTGAACGGAGACATCTTGGTAGAGGAATGTTCGGAGTTGTTATAACCTCCGCAAAGGGGAAGTGAACTGCCCATTCCTCCTGGCAGTCTGACATGAAACACCAGAGATACTGTTCCAGGGTCTGGTTCGTTCTTTCCGTCTACCCATTAGGTGAAAACCAGATGAAAATGACAGTCCAATTCCCAAACAGGAGCAGAAAGAACGCCAGAACCAACAGATAAATTGGACTCCCCTGTCAGAAACAATATCCTCCTGCACCCCGTGTAATTGGAAGACATGTTTCACGAACAGGAAGTGGAATAAAATGAGCCATTTTACAAAAATGATCCACCACTACCCAAATTACCATACAGCCGGAAGATCTAGGCAGATCTGTTATGAAGTCCATAGACACGTGGGTCCATGGAGCCGAAGGAATGGGCAGCGGAAGCAAAGTACCAGAGGGGAGGATCGAGATGGCTTACACCGGGCACAAACACCACATGCCTGGACATAGGCCTTGATATCAAAAAACATCTTAGGCCACCAGACATGGCGTTTACAAAGGGACATGGTTTTCTATATCCCCAGGTGCCCGGCCGACTCGGAATCATGCAATTGTATGACACTGAGCGTGAAATTTGAAGGCACAAACAGCTGACCCACAGGTTTGTTAGGAGAGCTCTCCACCTGTAAAGGTTGGAGAAGAGAAGACAGATCCTCCATTATACCTGAGGTGTCCAAGGTGGCTATGAAACACCTCGCAGGAATAATGGGTTCTGGCTCAGAGTCACGTACTGAAAGAGCTTCTGGGAAACAACGGGATAGAGCATCTGCTTTAATATTTTTGGGCCCTGGTTTGTATGTTAAGCGAAAATTAAAGCGAGTGAAAAACAATGCCCAACGAGCTTGGCGAGAATTTAATCTCTTGGCACCTTCAATATACTCAAGGTTTTTGTGGTCGGTGTAAACCGTAATGGGATGTTCCGCACCCTCCAGCCAATGTATCCATTCTTTAAAGGCCAACTTAACTCTCAGAAGCTCTCTATTGCCGATGATGTCATAATTGAACTAGGCTAGGGAGAGCTGCCGAGAGCGAAAGGCACAAGGATGAAGCCTCTCAGGATCCCCAGAATACTGGGAGAGAACCGCCCCACACCAACCTCAGAGACGTTAACCTTGAGGACAAAAGTTTGAGAAGTGTCTGGATGAATGAGAATTGGAGCAAAATGCTTGCGTCAGCGTCTCAAAGGCTTCACTGGCCTCTCTCATCCACTTTAGAAGGGTTCATTCCCTTCTTAGTGAGGTTCGTGAGAGGCACTACTACTGCAGCAAAGTTCTTAATAAATTTGCTGTAGAAGTTGGCGAAACCTAAGAAACGCTGTAATCCCTTCAGGTCTCTAGGCTGTGGCCAGTCCAGGACAGCTGAAAGTTTGGTGGGATCCATTTCCAATCCTCGTTCGGAGACAATATACCCTAGGAAGGGCAATTCTCTCACTTCAAACAGACATTTCTCAAGTTTGGCGTATAAGCGATTCTCCCTCAGTTTCTGGAAAACCTGACACACATGATCCCGATGAGTCTGCGGGTCCGATGAGTAGACGACCACAAATCTACCCAAGAAATCCTGGAAGAGATCAATAATGAATTCCTGGAAGACCGCGGGGGCATTACAGAGACCGAAAGCCATCAAGAGATGCTCGTAATGCCCATCCCTGGTATGAAATGCAGTCTTCCATTCATCACCCTTTCGGATGCGTACTAAATTGTATGCAACCCTCAAATCGAGTTTGGTAAAGACCCCCGCCACCTGGGAGAACAAGTCCCCAATAAGTAGAAGGGGGTACCGATTCTTCACCGTAATTCGATTGAGGGCGCGAAAATCAATACAGGGTCTCAATCTGCCGTCTTTCTTCCCCACGAATAAGAATCCCGCTCCTGAGGGAGAAGTGGACGGTCAGATGAAACCCATATCGAGGTTCTCTTTTAAATAATCTCGCTGGACCTGGATCTCAGGCCCAGTGAGATTATACAGATGTCCTCTGGGTGGCATGGTACCCGGCAACAAATCAATGCAGGAATTATATGGCCTAGGAGGAGGTAAAACATCAGCCCCCTGTGGTCTGAACACGTCCTGGAAGTGGTGATTGTGCTTAATTAGTGCACTTAGCACTTCCGTGGAGGTAAGTGGCAACATCGGACAAATGCACCTAGTGAAGCAATCAGAACTCTACCTGCAAATTTGTCCAGTGCGCCAGTCCACTACCGGATTATGAAGTCTCAGCCAGGGGAGACCCAAAATCACAGGTGTGGATGGCATGTCCAGGGTTAACAGGCTTAAGACTTCCCGGTGACCAACCCCCACTGTTACCTGTAACCCAGGTGTCATCCACAGCAACCGGCCTTCTTGAAGGGGAGAACCATCCACAGCAGTGACAGAAATGGCCGCTTCCGGCTCGAAGACCAGAATCTGTAGCTGTCGAACCAGAGAAAAGTTTATATAATTTCCAGCAGCTCCCGAATCAAGTAGGGTGAAAATAGAATGACCTTCCCTTGCCACTTAATGGAAATAGTTAAGAGAAGACAAATTCTTTTAAGAGAAGGCAACAGAGTACCTAGTAGGTTCTCCTCAATTTTCACTAGGCTTTGTCGTTTCCCGGTAGGAGTAGTGGGCATTTCTTTAGCTGGTGACCAACTCCTCCACAATACAGACAAAGACCCTCGGTTAGCCGACGAGCCTTCTCAGTAGGATTAAGACGAGAGGACCCCAATTCCATAGGTTCCTCGGCCGGTTTACTGGGTCTTAGAGATGAGCTAGCTGACACTGGGCGAGAAGCCTGAATCCGACGATCAGCGTCGATTGCCTGCTGGATTCCCACATCTAGTGATGGTAGAGCGGCATCCTCCCAGCTAGTAAAAGTGGCCCAGCGACAGAATCCGGCAGCAAATTCTTCTGCTGGGCGTCGTCCTTGTTGGAGGTGTTCTAGCTGGTTCTCTGCCGTACGGGTGCGATACGGGTGATCATACAATATACTCATAGCATAAAAAAAATCTACTGAGCTGAGTTCTGTATCTCCCAACAGGAGGTTAAAGGCCCAACATTGCGGGTCCTTCCTTAATAGAGACATCACTATGCCGATCTTCTGCTTGGTATTACCCGAAGATGTAGGGCGCATCTCAAAATATAAGCGGCAGGAATCTCGGAAGTTGAGAAACTCCTGCCTATTTCCTGAAAAAACCTCAGGTAGAGGTATCTTGGGTTCCACTGGGCGTTCTGCTGGAGTTGGGTCGGGCAACTCCTGAACTCCCTGGAGGAGGAGTTTAAGCTTGTCCCCGACTGTTGCCAGTTGTGCATGGATCTTGTTGAAATTCACAGCTGAAATGTTCGTCTTGCTGGACCAGGAGATTGGCCGCTCCGGTCAACTCCACTAGTTGCTGCTGGATACGATCTATGATAATTGGAGATTGGGGCCCACTGTTCTGTAATGGTGCAGAATCCCAAGCAACCAGACAGATGTTTTAAACGACGGTGGATTTATTGAGTCGACGATAATTCAGTCAAAAGCCAGTTATCATACACAGGTAATCAAGCCGAATAAGATCCTCTGCAGGGAGAGATCAGGGAAACAGTCAGTGACCAAGCCAAAGTTCATACATGTTATATCAGTCCGAAAAGCGTGGTACCAAGGGATGGGACGTCAGAAAATATCCAGGGTCTGATCCAAGGTCGTACACGAGATAGATTGTTCAGCCAAGATAAAGTATCCAGCGGGAGGTCACTAAAGAATGGTCAAGGAAAGCAGAGGTCATACACAGGTAAGCTGGATAGAAACGATAACCAACATACACCTGGATTGTCAGAACAACAGTGGGCACTGACCAGCCAGGGAGATCACCTTTTAAGTAGCTGCTAGCCAATCACAGAGTGCCAGGTGTCGATTCCTCATAGGTCACATGATGATCCTAATCCCTAATACTTGTGCGGCCTATCCCCTAATCTACTTTGAATTTGTGCACAGGTGCTTTTCCTGCCAGTGGCCGGAGTAGCACATAAGATGCGCGCACGCTCGGCTGCGTATTCTTTGGCGAACCACCTTCGAGCGTGCACGTAAACGCTTGATTGGCCTAGCACAGATACGGGACTACGCCGCCACAGATGCTGGAACGGAACCCGCAGGTGATACCAGAGACAGGACCAGCCGCAGCATGTTGCCACCAGCCTGGCCAAACTGCCTCCGGGACCCCGGCGGTCTTCCCCTCCGGCGCCCATGCGGACACACCACCGCATCCGTCCGCAAAGGAATCTAAGTCGCAGGCTCCACAGATGCATGTGTGAGCTGTCCCATTACTCCAATGGGACCCCCGAGGTCGAGGCAGGGGATCCAGAGGCCCGCTGGGATGGAGTGCCAGCAGACCCACTAAGCACCCCCTGACCTCTCCCCACAGGCCGAACCTCACGAGGACCCCTGGAGGCCCCAGTGGACAGCAGGACAGGAGAGTGTCTCACAATTTCACTTTTTTGGCAGATTTTCCCTTTTATTCATTTTTTTCCGCTAACAAAGCAAGGATTAACAGCCAAACAAAGCTCAATATTTATTTTATTTTACCCTGATTCTGTAGTTTACAGAAACACCCCATATGTGTTTGTAAACTGCTGTATGGCCACATGCAGGGCGCAGAAGGAAATGAACGCCATATGCTCTTTGGAAGGCAGATTTTGATGGACTGGTTTATTGACACCATGTCCCATTTGAAGCCTCCCTGATGCACCCCTAGAGTAGAAACACCAAAAAAGTGACATCATTTTAGAAACTACACCCCTTAATCTATTCAAAACTGATTTTACAAACTTTGTTAACCCTTCAGGTTTTCCACAAGACTTCATTGAAATGGATATGAAATGTCAAAATTTTTCTTTTTGGGCATATTTTCCATTTTAATCATTTTTTTACACTAACAAAGCAAGGGTTAACAGCCAAACAAAACGCAATATTTATTGCCCTGATTCTGTAGTTTACAGAAACACCCCATATGTGGTCGTAAACTGCTGTACAGCACATGGCAGGCCGCAGAAGCAAAGGAATGCCATATAGTTTTTGGAAGGCAGATTTCACTAGGATAATTTTAACTTGCCATGTCACATTTGAAGACCCCCTGATGCACCCCTAGAGAAGAAACTCCAAAAAAGTTACCCCATCTTGGAAACTACGGGATAAGGTGGCAGTTTTGTTGGCACTAGTTTAGGGTACCAATGATTTTTGTTTGCTCTATATTACACTTTTTGTAAGGCATGGTAACAAAAAAACTGTTTTATTTTTTGTTATTTACAACGTTCATCTGACAGGTTAGATCATGAGCTATTTTTATAGAGCAGGTTGTTATGGACGCGACAATACCAAATTCGACAACTTTTTTGTTGTTGGCTTTTTTTTAAGTTTTTTTTTTTTACGGTGTTCATCTGAGGGGTTAATTTATGTGAAATTTTTAAAGAGCAGATTGTTACGGATGTGGCAATACCTAATACGTATACTTTTTTTAAAAGTTTTACACAATAACAGCATTTGTGAAACAAAAAAAATCATATTTTAGTGTCTCCATATTCTGAGAGCCATATTTTTTTTAATTTTTGTGCAATTGTCTTAGGTAGAGGCTCATTTTTTGTCTCCGCTCAAAAATATTCTGAGCAGACACCGAAAGGAGCCCATTATAGTCTATGGGTTCTTTAGGCTCCGTTATGCTCAGTTAGGTCTCAGTTATCTGCAGAATCCTGTCCTTTCTGTTCTGCTGCTCCTCAACGGAGAAGTGAATGGGGTTGCATGAAAATCTCAAGCATCCGCAAGCAAGTGCGGATGCGGTGTGATTTTCACGCGTGGTTGCTAGGAGATCCCCATCCTGATCATTATTATTTTCCCTTATAACATGGTTATAAGGGAAAATAATAGCATTCTGAATACAGAATACATAGAACAATAGGGCTGGAGGGGGTTAAAAAAAAAAGTGGATTAACTCACCTTAATCCACTTGTTCGCGCAGCTCGGCTTCTCTTCTGTCTTCATCTTTGCTGTGCAGTAGGAAAAGGACCTGTGGTGACATCACTGTGCTCATCACATGGTCCATCACATGATCCATCACCATGGTAAAAGATCATGTGATGGACCATGTGATTCACTTCTATGGGGCCTGAGTTGCGTGGAAAACGCACAAAGAGGAGCAAGCTGCGATTTTGACGCAATGCACAAGTGAAAATCACTGCTCATGTGCACAGCCCCATAGAAATGAATGGGTCCGGATTCAGTGAGGGTGCAATGCATTCACTTAATGCATTGCACCCGCGCGGAAATCTCACCCATGTGAAAGAGGCCTAACAGGTTGCCTAGGACTCTGAATAAGTGGTTTTGCACTGCTGTAGATAACATAATAAGCCAGCAACAGGAAATAAAAAATACTGGAGTGCACAAGAAACAACACAGAGGCTGAAAAACCCACAGAAGAATTTTTCTAAATTGGTTGCCTTCGACTAGACTTTCAGTTTCTGAAAAATGTACCTCATCGTGAATAAATCTTTTACTGAGTTTATAAGTAATTTTAAACCCACATTTGGCTGGCAGTCTCAGAATAGATTTATATAATCTTTAGTGTGAACTGCAGTCAGGAGATTAAAAATACTAACAGGGTTTATTCAAATTACTTGAATTGCATCTGAATTGATGTAGCCCTATAGTTTAACATAGAAGACCATTAGCTTGGCTGTAGTCTAGGTGAATTGTTCTCATAGTGAATAAACCCCCTGATATGGGCTGATAAGGAGCAGAGAAAATCACTGACTCCATTTTTTAGCTATACTACATTTTTAGGTTTACCACGTAACAGCTTCAACTTTTATTTCACCTTTATCTTATCTGGTTCTCACTAATCATTAAGCTCAGTGGCTTCTGCATCTCCATCTCGCCCCCTCACAGTCTCTTGGATATATGAGCTCTTTCTGTGATAACATGCATGTCTTTGGTCTGCTAGGTGACAGACGCAGATCAGGGGTTTATCCACTGAACAGTAGGTTGTAGTGAACTGGCAAGGGGATTGCAAAATCCATTCCATGGTAGTCAATTTTGAAAATATTTCTAAGGCTACTTTCACACTGGCGTTTCTGGGTCCGCTTGTGAGATCAGTTTCAGGGCTCTTACAAGCGGTCTAAAACGGATCAGTTCAGCCTTAATGCATTCTGAATGGATAAGGATCCGCTCAGAATGCATCAATTTGTCTGTGTTTGGTCTCCGTTGCGTTTTTTAGACAGTCACTAAAACGCAGCTTGCAGCGTTTTAGTGACCGTCTGAGAATGCAGAGTCAAATGGATCCGTCCTGACTTACAATGTAAGTCAATGGGGATGGATCCGTTTTTCACTGACACAATATGGTGCAATTGAAAACGGATCTGTCCCCCATTGACTTTCAATGTAAGTCAAGACAGACCCGTATATAGTATAATATACATTATAGCATCACTTATACAGTAAAATATACGGTATACCAGCACCATATGTACAGTATAATATGCGGTATCCTGACACCACGTATACAGTATAATATGCGTTATACCGACACCACGTATGCAATATAATATATGGTATCCTGACACCACATATACAGTATAATATACAGTATCCTGACACTATAGTACCACTACATTTACTTTTTTTTATTATCAAAAAGCATCATACATAACTAAAAATAAAATAAAAAATGTTACTGTCCCTTCAAGCAAAAGCCAGACTATAATAAAAGACAAAAACAAACATTAAACTACATTTATAATGAAAAAATTTACTAACAAAAGAAGCTACTCAGTCTGCTGTGCCGTCCTCCTCTCCTTTCTGTCTCTCCTCAGTGCGCAGGCTCTATTAGCTCCTAATCCCTACCCAGAGGTCTGGTATCGCAGGGACAGTATGGTCCTATGCGCATGCGCGATTACATTAAAGACGGCTGCCAGTCAAGATGATTTTTTTACCACACATTGCAGCACAGCAGAAAGGCCCGTCAGCAGACTTGTAAAAAAAATAGTTCCTGGGCCGGACTGTGGGAACTTCCAGGTTTAAAGTTGGCGTCTGCTGCCCTCGCGCGACGGCCATCTTAGTAACATTCGTGTGAGGCAGCCTGTGCAGATGAACACAGAGTGGTGATTATCGGAGAGACAGCAACCTGTAAAAAGAGCCTGGCCTGTTATTGGCACTTCCAGGGTTAAAGATGGCCGCCGCGGCTAACAGGCGGCGGCCATCTTGGTGATGTTACTGTGGCAGCACAGAGCTCGGGGAGTGGCAGCATCACCGATCAGAGAGGCGAAGCTGGCAACCAATAAAAAGTACCAGAGCCTCTCCGGGGCCCCCTAGTGGCCGCAGGCCCTCGGTCCATGCCGAATGGTCAGTCCGGCCCCTGCTATTCAGTATATAATAGATGTGACGAGAAGGAACAGACAGGAAAAACATGGAAAACAAAACTGATAATTAAAACCAGAAACTATACCTGCTAGCCTTCAGGGTGGTATTGACATGGGGTCTGCAATGCATAAAAATAATACAATTACAATGTTACTGGTAGGTAAATTCAGGACGTAATTTACTACATACAGGAAAGTACCTAATTACTCATTTCTGAAAATCCCATTATACTAATGAATCTTACTTACATGGTAGAATTTGCACAGATAAATATTACCACCTATGCAAATCCAGCATGAAGGTATGTCCACCTGGGACGGGTCTGCAGCAGATATTCCACAGTATGTATCAGCCGCAATTCTGTAGCAGCAAAAACTGCACCAAATGCTATAGAATTCCCACTGTAAATGCTGCAGCGTACAATAACAGCGCTATGACCATTTTAGCAAATACCTTAAATTTTCTGTAATGCACCCCTTGTTTGATATATGAAGATTCCTGCCCCCTTAATTTTGCTCGTTGCCAAGGGAAACCGGCCACCGCTGTATCACTAACATCGGTGGCCGCGCAGGAATCTGTCTGGAGTCAGCACGCATCGCTACAATGCTCACTAGCTCCAGACAGCTCCGAAGCCAGCAGTGAAGGAGGGCGCATGCACAGCCACCCACCAACCACTTGTATGGGGCTGACAGAAATAGCCGAGCAGTGCACTCGGCTATTTTCAGAGCTCCCAAAGGAATGAATGGGGAGTGCAAAGCCCAAATCCCTTTAAATTCTATTTGACACTACAGTAAAACGGGGATCACTTGCGGCCCCTTATCCTCGCGCACAGGAAGTGATGTCCTATCACTGCCTGTGCTTGAAGGAGCCTGACGTCTGGACGGGTAAGTCGGGCCGCCTGTCTGCTGAGGTCCGAGTTTTTTCGTTAATGACACCGCCGCTGAGCACCACTGCCACCAATGATTTAATTGAGCCTGGCTAATTTTATTTTAATTATTTGGCTGAGCAAGGCTTAATTTATTTGGGGGGACATGAAGCACCGCTGATTTATTTATTTGGGGGACCCTGAGCACTTATGATTTATTTATTTAAGCAGACCTGAAGCACCGCTGATTTATTTATTTGGGGGACCCTGAGCACCATTGATTTATTTATTTGGGGGGGACCTGAAGCACCGCTGATTTATTTATTTGGGGGACCCTGAGCACTATTGATTTATTTATTTGGGGGAAACCTGATGCACCACTGATTTATTTATTTGGGGGTACCCTGAGCACCGCTGATTTATTTATTTGGGGGACCCTGAGCACTTCTGATTTATTTATTTGGGGGGGACTTGAAGCACCACTGATTTGATTATTTGAGGGGTACCCTGAGCACCCCTGATTTTTATATTTTTTTTTTGGGGGGGGGGGGGGTACTGTGAGCACCACTGAGTTATTTATTTGAAGGGTACTGTGCGCACCACTGATTTATTTTTTAGGGGGTATTTGTTGTTTATTATTTATTTTAAAGTTATTTATTTGGTTTACAAATATTTTATATTTATGCTAAAGTTCTGTGGTTATGAATGAATACATCCTGCATATCAGATATTTACATTACAATTCATAACAGTAGCAAAATTAGTTATGACGTAGCATGGAAAAAAATGTAATGGTTCGGGGTCACCACAACATGAGGAACTGTATTAAGGGGTCACGGCTTTAGAAAGGTTGAGAACCACTGCACTAACCAGTTGCTGGGCAAGCAAGGACAGCAGTTTAATTGGCCAAATTGGTTGCTGTCCAGTTGCTGGGCATTGTGCTATTTTTATCCCTTAGTGTGGATTGGTTATGGGCCACCCGTGGCGGGAAGTTTGAGGTATTCATAGACGTCATTCACCGTGCGGAGCCTGTCAGCGTGTGAACATTTCAAGCAAGAAGATCATCCTCCGCCGACCCTCCCGTTTTTTTGTCGTGGTCATGTTGAATATGGGGGAGGGGGGTTAGTCGCCCCAGCCTTCTGGGAGGACAGAGGATTGCTCAGTAATTGACTTTTAATAATATATTTGGAATTTTAAGGGTTAATGATTTATGAATTTTGGTCATATTTATTGGTTACCCCCCCCCCCCCAAATTTAATAAAGACCGCGGCCATTTTTATCCACAATTGGTAGTATGTTTATATTTATAATATTTATTAATGTTAAGTTGTTGAATATGACACCATGAACTTTGCAAGAGAACAAACTGAGCCCCAAACAGCCTTTGTTTGTTCATTTACAGATATGGACAAGTCCAAAACCCAAGCATTGCACAAGCCGTTCATCACATTAGTATTGAAATGCTCTACTGCTGTCTGCGTGGGCATGGTACAGAAATGTCCAACTCAAGTTCTGAGGAACAAAAATGTCTTCCTCTGTACTTCTTTCCGTGTTCTCTCTCTGTAGATTGCATCATTGTCACCTGTGTCATCAGTGCTTGGACTTTCTGCATCATGAATTCAGCAGAACAACATTTAGCCAAGTATTCAGTTTAAGATATTCTTTATGAATTGATTCCACATGGAAAACTTCTCTGTCAAGTGAAAAATAAATAAAAATAACCAGGGTGGTCGGCTGCCTGTGTTTTCAGAGCAACAACGACTAGCTGACATTCAGAAGCTTCAGCCATGGAAACATGTGCCACAGCATTTTTCATTGTTAAGTCCTCCATACTCCAAGTTATTATTCAGGATGCACCTGCAAGATCTGCACTAGGGCCACAGGAGGGCTTTTTTTTCCTAGAGGTACACTAAAAATGCTGACATTCCATAAGTGACCCTCAAGCCCCCCTTGTATACATTAGCAATATGATCATTTTTCTTTTTTATGGTTTCTGTACCAGCACAATACAAAATATAATACTGACCACGTTAAATATGGTGAAAAACAATAAAAAACCTACTAATTCTGTAAATTAGAAATTAAATGGACTAGAATTTTTATCTTCCAGTGACATCACACATGCACTACTATAAAACACCACTGATTGTCCATTGTACCCATCATGTCCTCTCTCCATCTGAAACTGACTCAAAACTGAACTAGTGTCTTTACACCATCTACTTACCTACCTAAATCTGATATTTCCATCTCAGTCCGTGGCTCTACCATAGGTCCCAGGCAGCAGGCCCACTGCCTTGGGGTTAAATCTGACCAAGATCTTATTCACTATATTTAATCACTTGGTCAAAAACATCTCAAGAACCTGCTCCTTTCTTACTGTGGAAAAGGCAAAAATTCTCAATTACTGTAACTCATTACAAATAAATATTTTCCTTATTAAACTCTCACCTTTCCAATCTATCCTGATTGAATACAGCAGCCAGGTTCAACCTTCTGTCCAACAGTTGCAATGATGCCTTCGCCCTGTACAATTTAGAATACATATTACTGTCACCCACTCCACAGTGCCGCACCACCAAACATCTCCTCTCTCATCTCAGTCTACCACCCTACCTGTGTCCTCTGTTCTGTTAGTCATCTAAAGGTGGCCATGCACATTAGTCTAAAGTTGACCAAAATGGACGATTTCAACCAAAATGTTGGGTAAAATTTAACTATGAACAACCGTTTTACGTGACCGATGACAGACCATTATCGTCAGAAAAGAAGTCGGTTGCGTTTAATATTTTGTCCGATAGACAAACAAGAGATCTTTCATTCAAAGAAAGACCATTCAAGGACGAAAGAGCTTTCTTTGAAAGAACGTTCCTAGAAAAATCTTTTGTCCATCGCCAGTTTTATTGAACATTTATGGCCAGTTTTATCAGATGTAAAGTCTAATATAAACTAAAATGTGTAGGGCCATGTGTGTAAACAGACTGTTCACCAGATCATTGTTTGTTCAACTGATGATCAACCATCAACCTTCTTTTATCTATTGTATACGGCCACTTTAACATTAATATCCTCCATAATATCAAACTGCCGCTCCTGTCCCCAAGCTGCACTAGTTTTCTGGAATGCACTACCTAAGACAATCAGATTAAGGCCTCATGACACGGCCGTTGTGTGGCCATTCTGTGCACGGGAAACGTCTGTGCGGCAGCCGGGACAGATCGAGACCCATTCAACTTGAATGGGTCCGTGATCCGTCTGCACCGTTAAAATAATAGAACAAGTTCCATTCCATGCGGAGAGCACACGGCCTGGTGCCCGCAAATTGCGGACCCGCTGTTTGCGGGCCAAAATACGACAACGGCCAGGCAACAGACGTGTGGATGAGGCCTAATTCCCAACATTCACATCTTTATGTGTACCCTAAAGACATAGATTTTTATGGTGACTGATCACATTCCTGAATTTTACTCTCTCTGCCACCTATTACATTAAAGGAAATGTGTCAAAAATTTTATCTGACATTTAAAATCAGATAGTAATCTCCTTTTTTCTAATATGTTTTTATTTTCTCATTGAAGATTTTTTTATTTTATTCCTGAACATTATTATGGGGGTGGCCATCTTGCCTTGACTGTTCTTAACAGCATTTACAAAGCATTAATATAATTGCTTTACAGCAGTCCCATGGGCCATAGACACAATGGTCGGAGGGGACCTCATTGGCTTCTATGGGAGAGTTTTCTGGGCATGCTCTGTGAGATCTGAAGAGGTCATTGTAAAAGGAAAAACTAGATAAGCTCTGACAATCACCTACTACGGTGTATGGTGGATCCTGTCTTATCTATACACAGAGGTGATATCTCCTTATTATAGGCAGGATTAGAATGAGTAAACTGCAGTAAACTGATCTGTACAAACCAAGAAATGGGCACCAATTATTAAGGCTGTGCTTCACTGGCCAATAATTTGCATGAATGCTCTTGTCAGCGATCATCTTGCAGTGTAATTCTGCCACTGATTGTCCGATGAAAGAGCAAACGCTTGTTCATCTGGCAATTCTGATTTGTAAGCATGCTTAAAAATCTGCGCTTGCCGGTGGCAGATCATGCTGTCTAATAACGATCTGCAGCAGGAAAACCACTGCACAGTGGTTATGCCATCGCTCCTCCCCATGCTTCAGAGGAGTAGTGATGGACAAACATCGGCCTGGATGTTTCAAACGTGCGTTTGCGATCATATGTTTACGAACAGCGCTTTCGCAGCGGGCCACTTTCACTTTAATGGCAGGCGAACCTGAAAAACCTTCAGGTCATAATTGCAGTCATCAAATACTTACTAGAAGTGCACTAATTGTCCCACAACATAGACAGTGACATACCAGAGGGGAATCAAAAATTCACACAAAAATTATATATTTTAATCAGGGACCATTTTTATACATCTTAAAGGGAAACTCTCAAAAATGTGCCCTGCTGGAGCCTAGAATTTTTTTTATTTTAGGCCTATGGAGTACAGGCCCCAAAAATTAGGCATGCACCTGACAGAAAAGGCCTTTTATGCCGCCGTATATACATAAGACAAGGACCATTCTTTGTTCTGTGTGGTGGAGGATATGTGTGGGCTGGAATGAGGAAATTCAATTACACGTGGTCATCACAGGTGTTGAATTCCTACGAGATCCATGCCTCATTCATTTTTAGAAATGTGAGGTAGTCCACACTGTCGTAAGCTAGGCGAGTGCGCTTATCGGTCACGATCCCCCCTGCTGCGCTGATTGTCCTTTCAGACAGGACAATCGACGAGGGGCAAGCCAAGAGTTCCATGGCAAATTGTGCCAGCTCTGGCCACAGGTCAAGCCTGCACACCCAGAAGTCCAGGGGTTCCTCGCTTCTCAGAGCGTCCATATCGGCCGTTAACCTGATGTAGTCGGATACCTGTCGGTCTAGGCGTTCCCTGAGGCTGGATCTGGAGGGCGTCTGTCGATGGGTTAGCTGTAAGAATGATCTCATATCCGAAGTGACCAACACATCTTCAAACCGCCCTCTTCTTGCAGGCGCGGTAGGATCGGTACTCGCACCTGTTTTGCTGTGGGTGGAAATTCCTCTGCCAGCGCCCGCAACAGCAGAATGCAACATCTCTCGCAGCAAGGCCTGGAGATGCTGCATTCTGACAGCTCTCTGTGATGCTGGTAACATGTCCGCCATTTTGCGTTTTATACCGGGGGTCTAAGTACTTTGCCACCCTGTACTGGTCCTTGCCCTTTATGCTTTTTGTACGGGGTTCCTCTTCAAACACTGGAGCATGAAGGCCCCCATTTGCACTAAATTGGAAGCGGTGGAGCGCCCTTGCTCCTGCTCATCACCCAGGAGAATGTTGGTCTCCTTTCCCTCAGCCACGGACAACACCAGGGATCTCCGAAAAGTTTAAAGTCCCTCTCAAAGCCTGTTCTTGCTCCTCCTCATCCCCCCCAGCCACCATCCTCCTCTGACTCCTCTTCAGACTCCTGCTGACTTGTCTCAGATGGAGTAGCCCCCCCTAGGAATTCATTCAGCATTGCGACTTCCTCATTTTCCAGCTCCTGCTCCTCGACTGCTTGATCAATAACAACGCAATGCACGCTCCAGAAAGAAGGTGTAAGGTACGATGTCACTGATGGTGCCCTGGCTGTGACTGACCAGTTTGGTGATCTCATCAAATGGCAGCAGAAGTCTGCATGCGGCATGAGCAGCCACTGGCACAATGAAAAGAAACCAAGCTCCCCAGAACCTGTCCTGCTGCAGAGTTCGTACAGGTAGTCATTAACAGAACATTGCTGCTAAAGCAACCTATTAAGCATATACAAGGTGGAGTTCCAGCGCGTTGGGCTGTCACAAATCAGACGTCTGATGGGCAGGTGGTGTCACCGCTGAACGTCAGCAAGGCGAGCCATGGCCGTGTAAGATCTTCTAAAATGGCCAGATATTTTCCTGGCCTGCCACAAGACCTCCTGGACCCTGGAGTATTTGGCAACGAATCGCTGCACGACTAATTTCAGGACATGTGTCATTTTGCCCTTTTTCAGCGAGCTCAGCAGATTGGCAGCGTTGTCTCACACCACTTTACCAACTGCCAAATTGAGCGGGGTTAGCCACTGATCGGCCTGTGACCGCAGAGCTGAAAGCAGTGCAGGACTGGTGTGGCTCTTGGCTTCCAGGCACAACAGCGGTCAGCCAAGGAGGAGATGGAGGATGGAGTAGGAGGAGGAGAACATCAGGCAAGCCTGCATGCAATCTGTGGCGGTAACACCAAATCTACACGGATGCCACTGGCTACATGCTTGATGGCTGTCAGAAGGTTCACCCAGTGGGCAGTAAAAGTTATGTACCTTCGTTGCCCGTGCTTGCTAGACCACGTGTCTGTGGTCAGATGTATCTTGGCACCGACACTGTGTGCCAGAAATATATTCACTTGCCGCTGAACATGGCCATATAGCTCTGGGATGCCCTTCTGGGAGAAATATTTCCTTTCCTTCCGGGGACTTTCCATTGCGGTGTGCCAATGGCCGCAAATTTTCTAAAGGCCTCTGAGTCCACCAGTTTATATGGCAGTAGTTGGCGGTATCCGGCGTCATCAACTTTTTACGCTCGAACATTTGGGCCACGGAAGCCTGCCTTGTGCCAGATGAACGCAATGACGGCACGGTGGAAGTTGGAGTGTAGGACAAATGGGAGGAGAGAGGAGAAGAAGAGGCAGGACGTGGAGTGGTGGGACTGTGGCTTTGTGGGTTCTGACGGCGTTGCTCCCACTGGGCTCGGTGATGGGAGGCCAGGTGCCTTTTTAAAGGGGGTGGTCCCTAGGTGAGTGTTGGGCTTACCACGACTTATGTGTTGACAGCACAGCCTGCAGATGGCAACACTATTGTCTGCAGCTGACACGTAAAAAAAAAGCCCACATAGCGGAGCCGGAGTCCCGGGAGTGCAAGATGTGACCGTGCATGGTGGATGGCTCACTCCAGATATATTTGCAGTCTGCTTTTTGCCTCCTGTGCACTGCGAGTTCTGCCTGCTTCTCCTCCTTCTCCTCTCTATGTGCTGCTCCGTCTCTCCCTCTGAGTTCCCCTCCTTTTCCTCTCCATCGACACGTCATCATCGTCACCTTCACCACCACTGACATTAGAGATCTCGGAGTAGGCAGCAACAGCGGGGACCACCCTCCTTGGGCTGATCTGGGTACTGTCATCAAACCGATGGGTGGCGGCCGTTGCTACCTCCTTTTTCGTTTACCGATGCCAAGAATGGCTGTGCCATCAGTAAGGTCTGGAAATGGATGGAAAATAATTCCTCTGACTCGAGTGGCGGGACTATGATGGTGGTGGTGGTGTCTTTGGGGGTGCACACAGCAGAAAGTGAGGCGGGTGCAGATACAGAGGACGAGGAGGGTGCAGAAGCGGAAGGCTGAGTGGGCCACTCAACCAACTCTGGTGCGTCCTTTGACAATCGCACGCACCTTCTCCAACTTCCCACTTAGGCTCCGGCCTGGTGCGCCTGCCCGACCCCTACCACCCTTGCAGAACGGCCTGCCTCTTCCTCTGCCTGTCATTTTCAAAATGACCCTGTGCCAAAGTCCCTAGAAAAGAGCAGTATTTGGTGGAAGCAGGTATATCAATTCCCTTAACCAGTATTTAGTGAAAGCAGGTGTATCGCAGGCCTCAATCAGTATTTTGTGGAAGCTGGTATATCAAACCCCCTAATCAGTATTTTGTGGAAGCCGGTGTATTGCAGGCCTCAATCAATATTTGGTGGAAGCAGGTATATCAATCCCCTTAGGCCTCCTGCACACAAACGTGTGCAACCCATGGTCGTGCTGCGGCCCGCAATACACGAACACTGAGGTGAGGTCACCTCGAAACGCGTCTGGCGGACTAAAGGAACCAAACTATCAAATAGATTATCCTGCAGGATTAAAAAGTCCATATCTGAAAAAGCTGAAATTATTCAAGACAATTTCCACAACCTTGTCTTTTTCTCAATACGTATCTACCTACTACCACAGTGGAACGCCGTCAGCTTAGCGCCATAACCACACTATACGAAAAGAAAAGACAAAAAGTTCTGGGTCTGGGTGAGTAGCTCAACTGTGAGAGGGACGCCTCTACAGTAAGCGCCATCTAATTTTATATGAACAATTGACTCTATGATCTTATGCAAGACAAATCGTATTAATAATTCGAAAGTTACCCATTGACATAACTGCACAGCCTTAGTGCCTTATTGAAAATAACAGAAATTTCAGTGCATAAAATAAGGATATTTGTAGTAAAAGACCGGTCGAAATTTGGTCTAATATATATATTGCAATTATGTACTTTCTGTATTGGATTATCAACAAGGACATATAGACAAGTACATCTTGGATACCAAATGGATACTTGAAACTATATTCGAATACCATTCGAAAAAATTCCATCAAACAATTCCTATGCGATATTTCATCTGATTTTTATCCGATTTTTTTAATCTGATTTTTTGATTCTATAACATCTGAAATCCATTTGAAATTGGTTATATGGTCATTTTGTTTTTTATATATTGCATGTCTATTGTTGTGACTTAGATGAAGATCAGATCACATTTTATGACCAATTTGTGCAGAAATACATATCATTCCAAAGGGTTCCCAAAATTTTGATAAATTAGCAAATTTCCACGTTTCATTTTCTCTACTTCTATAATACATAGTAATACCTACAAAAATAGTTATTACTTTACCTTCCCTATATGTCTTCTTCATGTTTAGATCATTTTGGGAATGACATTTTATTTTGGGGCGACGTCACAAGACTTAGAAGTAAATCTTGAAATTTCTCAGAAATTTTCAAAAACCAACTTTTTAAGGATCAGTTCAGGTCTGAAGTCACTTTGTGAGGCTTACATAATAGAAACCACCCAAAAATGACCCCATTCTAGAAACTACACCCCCTCAAGATATTCAAAACTGATTTTACAAACGTCATTAACCCTTTAGGTGTTCCACAAGAATTAATGGAAAATAGAGATACAATTGAAAAATTTCACTTTTTTTCCATTTTTATATTTTTTTCCCGGTTACAAAGCAAGGGTTAACAGCCAATCAAAACTCAATATTTATAGCCCTGATTCTGTAGTTTACAGAAACACCCCATATGTGGTCGTAAACTGCTGTACGGGCACACGGCAGGGCGCAGAAGGAAAGGAATGTCATACGATTTTTGGAAGGCAGATTTTGCTGGACTGTTTTTTTTTTTTTTTTTTTACACCATGTCCCATTTGAAGCCCCCCTGATGCACCCCTAGAGTAGAAACTCCATAAAAGTGACCCCATCTAAGAAACTACACCCCTCAAGGTATTCAAAACTGATTTTACAAATGTCATTTACCCTTTAGGTGGTCCACAAGAATTAATGGAAAATAGAGATACAATTTCAAAATTTCACTTTTTTGGCAGATTTTCCATTATAATATATTTTTTTCCAGTTACAAAGCAAGTTACAAACCCCATTTTTGGTCGTAAACTGCTGTATTGGCACACAGCAGGGCGCAGAAGGAAAGGAATGCCATACGGTTTTTGGAAGGCAGACTGTTTTTTTGACACCATGTCCCATTTGAAGCCCCCCTGATGCACCCCTAGAGTAGAAACTCCAAAAAAGTGGCCCCATTTTAGAAACTACCGGATAGGGTGGAAGTTTTTATGGTACTAGTTTAGGGTACATATGATTTTTGGTTGCTCTATATTACACTTTTTGTGAGGCAAGGTAACAAGAAATAGCCGTTTTGGCACAGTTTTTTTTTTGTTATTTACAACATTCATCTGACAGGTTAGATTATGTGGTATTTTTATAGACCAGGTTGTCACGGACGTGGCGATACCTAATATGTATACAATTTTTATTTATTTATGTAAGTTTCACACAATAAAATAAAAATAAAGATTTAATTTAAACAAAAAAAAAAATCATGTTTTAGTGTCTCTATAGTCTGAGAGCCATAGTTTTTTTCAGTTTTTGGGCGATTATCTTAGGTAGGGTCTAATTTTTTGCGGGGTGAGATGACGGTTTGATTAGCACTATTTTGGGGTGCATATGACTTTATCGCTTGCTATTACACTTTTTGTGATGTAAGATGACAAAAAATTGCTTTTTTTACACCGTTTTTTTTTTTCCTACGGTGTTCATCTGAGGGGTTAGGTCATGTGATTCTTTTTATAGAGCTGGTCGATACGGACGCAGAGATACCTAATATGTATACTTTTTAAAATTTACTTAAGTTTTACACAGTAACAGCTTTTTTAAAACACAAAAAATGATGTTTTAGTGTCTCCATATTCTGAGCCATATTTTTTTTTTTTTTAGGCGATTGTCTTAGATAGGGTCTAATTGTTTGCGGGATGAGGTGATGGTCTGATTGGTACTATTTTGGTGTGCATACCCCTTTTTGATCGCTTACTGTTGTACTTTTTGTGACGTAAGCTGACAAAAAATTGTTTATTTAGCAGTTTTTATTTTTTATGGTGTTCATCTGAGGGGTTAGGTCATGTGATATCTTTATATAGCCCGTCGATACGGACGCAGCGATACCTAATATGTATACTTTATTTTCCCCCTGTTTGTTACCAATTTTTAAAATTACTTTTTTGTTTATTTTTACTTAAAACTTTAACATTTTTTGGGGGAAAACTTTATTTTTTCAACTTATTATTACTTTTTTTGTCCCTCTTTGGGACTTCAACTTTTTGGGTCTTATTGGCTGTATGAGTAATACTGTGCTGGATCTCACAGGCTCTTCACGGGAAGGCAGCGCCGATGCCTCAGGAAGGCATCGCGCTGCCTTCCATGCCATCGGGTCCCCCCTACAGCCCCACGGGGACCCGATGGCCCAGTAGCCCGCAACCACCCCTGCATGTAAAAGCCGCAAACCGCAGGTCTGAATTGACCGGCTGTTTGCGGTGATCGCCGACACGGGGGGGGGGGGGGGTCACAGGACCCCCCTTGCATTTAGCCAAGGTGCCTGCTCAATGATTTGAGCAGGCACCGGGTTCCGATCACCTGTACGCCCTGTGTCCGTAACAGGTTAATCAATATTTGGTGGAAGCAGGTATATCGCACCCCTCAATCCGTATTTTGTGGAAGCAGGTATATTGCACCCCTCAATCAGTTTTTTGGGGGGGCAACAGGTATATCACATTCAACTTCAACAATGAGATGTGAAGCGGCACTGACAGTCCTCTGCTAGACCCCGGTGTATTGGAATCGACCACAACTCAGCCTCCTTGTTCCAAGACACTATCGGTGGTGCTCAGCTCTAATAGAATATGATGATACAGGTACAACCATATAGAGAAATGAAGAAGGACGGCAACAGGTATATCACACCCGTTGCAAATAGTTGTTCCAATAGCGCTTGTCCCTCTATATACCTGCGGTATCGCAGCAACTGCTGCACAATACAAATGCACTATATACTTTCTATGTTAGAAAGTATATTATAGGTATATCACACCCCTCAATCCGTTTTTTGGGGGGCAACAGGTATATCACACCAGTTGCAATTAGTTATTCCAATAGCGTTTGTCCCTCTATATAGCTGCGGTATCGCAGCAGAACCACACACAACTGCTGCACAATACAAATGCACTATAATAATATACTTTCTAACATAGAAAGTATATTATAAGTATATCACACCCCTCAGTAAGTCACACCTATCGATAGCACACCTTTACCAGTCCTTAAAAAGACTTTTGTGGCCCTATTAGCTAGCTCCACAAAGCAACCTCTCCCTACACTGCCAATGAGCTGCCCATCATCAAATTATCCCAGAAGGAGGCTCCATCATGTTCCCTGATGCTGAGAGCACATGAGGTAGAATGGGCCTTAAGCCACATTAATCCCCACAAAAACTGTGCTAAACTGCTGAAAACAGTGTTTACCAGTATATTTAACAGCTCACTAGAGTAGGCCATTGTCCCCACTTGCATGAAGTCCTCCACAATTGTCTCAATTCCAAAGCAGGCTGGGGTGAAGACCTTAAGTGATTATCGCCCGCTGGCTCTCACTCCTATTGTATGAAGTGCTTTGAACAACTTGTCCTCAGGCACATGAAGAGCAAGATCTGCACCTCCATGGACCAATACCAGTTTGCTTACAGAGAACATAGGTCAACTGAGGATGCTGTTTTACTTGCCCTTCACACTGCACTGTCACACCTGGAGCAGAGAGACAGCTATGTGTGGATGCTTTTCATTGATTACAGCTCCGTCTTTAACACCATCCCTCCCAACAAGTTGGCAACGAAACTGAACAACTTGGGTCTCAGCTCACACCTGTGCAACTGGATACTGGATTTTCTTACAAAAAGACCACAAGTCTCTCCTTTACTCCCTCTTCACAAATGACTGCAAACCTATTCACAATACCAATACCATTATAAAATTTGCAGATGACACGACCGTAATAGGCCTAATCTCCAACAATGATGAAACAGCCTATAGGAAAGAGGTTGCGAACCTAGAGAGATGGAGTAAGAACAACAACCTCATACTCAATACCAAGAAAACAAAGGAGCAGATTCTGGATTTTAGGAAGAAGAAACAAAAGGGACACCTTTCCATTAGCATTAATGGTGGAAACGTGGAGATAGTTCAAAGTTTCAGATTTTTGGAGTTCATATTAGTCAGGACCTGTTATGGATAAAAAACAAAACAGAAATAACCAAAAAAGGCCTTCAGAGGCTTCATTTTCTGAGGAGTCTGAAGAAAGCACAACTCCCAAAACAGCTGCTAGTCCATTTTTACAGGTGCACCATAGAATCTGTTATCACATACTGCATTACAGTGTGGTACTCTGCCTGCTCTTCTGAGGACAAGAAGACCCTCAAGCGCATCATCACAATGGCTGGAAGAATCACTGGTACTCCGTTACCATCACTGGATGACATCTTCACTACTCGTTGCAGCAACAGGGCAAAGATTATCTGCTGGGATCCAACTCACCCCGGCCACAGCCTTTTCACTCCCCTACCCTCTGGCAGGTGTCTTAGAGCCCTACATGCCCGCACCACTAGGCTGAACAGCTTTTACCCCAAAGCAATCAGTCTCCTAAATGCTCAGAGACTATTGCCCCTTCCAAGGATAGAAACTACCACAGACGGAAAGTTACTGCTGCATTCGTGACCCTAAAGAAACATAGAATGTGTCGGCAGATAAGAACCATTTGGCCCATCTAGTCTGCCCAATATACTGAATACTATGAATAGCCCTTGGCCCTATCTTATATGAAGGATGGCCTTATGCCTATCCCATGCATGCTTAAACTCCTTCACTGTATTTGCAGCTACCACTTCTGCAGGAAGGCTATTCCATTCATCCACTACTCTATCAGTAAAGTAATACTTCCTGATATTACTTTTACACCTTTTCCCATCTAATTTAAAACTATGTCCGCTTGTAGCAGTTTTTCTTCTCTTAAATATTCTCTCCTCTTTTACCGTGTCGATTCCCTTTATGTATTTAAAAGTTTCTATCATATCCCCTCTGTCTCGTCTTTCTTCCAATATATACATGTTAAGGTCCTTTAATCTTTCCTGGTAAGTTTTATCCTGCAATCCATGTACTAGTTTAGTAGCTCTTCTCTGAACTCTCTCCAAAGTATCAATATCCTTCTGGAGATATGGTCTCCAGTACTGAGCACAATACTCCAGATGAGGTCTCACTAGTGCTCTGTAGAGCGGCATGAGCACCTCCCTCTTCCTACTGGTAATGCCTCTCCCTGTACACCCAAGCATTCTGCTAGCATTTCCTGCTGCTCTATGACATGGTCTGCCTACCTTTAAGTCTTCTGAAATAATGACCCCTAAATCCCTTTCCTCAGATACTGAGGTTAGGACTGTAGCACTGATTTTATATTCTGCTCTTGGGTTTTTACGCCCCAGGTGCATTATCTTGCACTTATCAACATAAAATTTTAGTCGCCAGATTTTTGACCATTTTTGATTCCTCTAGTTTTTGGTCTGCTCAGTGGTGTCTGAATCAGTTTGTGTATATATTCATAAGCACGTCCTCCTTTGCTCTTGCTATATATATGCTGTGAACTGGGAACATGCTTTTTAGTTCAATGTGTTTCTTTTTTTCTATTGTAATACTTTAATTTAAATATAAGTTCTTGTTCCTCTGTCCATGGCATCTAGGATTGCTCCAAACAACATTTCACTGTGTTGTACATTGTATTAATTGTATTGTACAGAGACAACAAAGGCATTTTATCTTATCAAAACACAGAATTTAAAATGGCTGCCAGATCGGGTTCTGTTATAAGGTGGGGGTGTGTCTATTTTCTGAAATGTCTCAATTGGCTGTCCTCTCCCACCTGATGTGTGTCATGGGTTAAAGTTCGGCGCAATGCAAAAGAATATGGCACCGGCGGACATCTTCATATGTTCGCATGTTCGGCGAATCGCGAACGCGCAAAGTTCGCAGAGAAACGACTGCCAGGCAAACCGCAAGGCCATCTCTACAGAGGAGATCGATGCATGTAATAGCAACAGTCTCCTCCGCTAGCTAATAGAGACAGAAAGAAAAAGCAGTAGGCAACTGATGTGAGCACACCAAAAATTACAAAATTACAATCTTTTTTTAAAATATATTGACTTCCAACCATGGAACAAACATTTAAAACATAGCACATGGGACAGTTGCCATTATACGCAACCACCACTAAGGTATATTACACACCAAAATGACCAAAAAAGATGCAATAAAGACAAATAAAACAACAGATCAAAACATACACATAAAATAACATACACATAAAATAGACTTGTGCACCAAAGTGCAACCTGTGCCAGGGGACAGGGAGAATTGACAATCGCTTGCTCAGTCGGCTTTACATGCTTTAGACCTAGTCGCCAGTGTAAAAACGGAGGGATTTTTGGTTTTAGTTTAAATATAAAAAGTGACATGGAAAATTAAAAATAACATCAAAATTATTAAAAATATGTTAAGCATAAAAAAAGTGATTTAAACAGCACGTCATTTTCTGATGAGACATTCCCTTTAATCCTCAAAACCATTTTCCTGCACACTACATGCACTTCATACATGTACAGTACAGACCAAAAGTTTGGACACACCTTCTCATTCAAAGAGTTTTCTTTATTTTCATGACTATGAAGGCATCAAAACTATGAATTAACACATGTGGAATTATATACATAACAAACAAGTGTGAAACAACTGAGAATCTGTCATATTCTAGGTTCTTCAAAGTAGCCACCTTTTGCTTTGATTACTGCTTTGCACACGCTTGGCATTCTCTTGATGAGCTTCAAGAGGTAGTCACCTGAAATGGTCTTCCAACAGTCTTGGAGTTTCCAGAGATGCTTAGCACTTGTTGGCCCTTTTGCCTTCACTCTGCGGTCCAGCTCACCCCAAACCATCTCGATTGGGCTCAGGTCCGGTGACTGTGGAGGCCAGGTCATCTGGCGCAGCACCCCATCACTCTCCTTCATGGTCAAATAGCCCTTACTTTCAAAGTTTTCCCAATGTTTCGGCTGACTGACTGACCTTAATTTCTTAAAGTAATGATTGCCACTCGTTTTTCTTTACTTAGCTGCTTTTTTCTTGCCATAATCCATATTCTAACAGTCTATTCAGTAGGACTATCAGCTGTGTATCCACCTGACTTCTCCTCAACGCCACTGATGGTCCCAACCCCATCTATAAGGCAAGAAATCCCACTTATTAAACCTTACAGGGCACACCTGTGAAGTGAAAACCATTTCAGGGGACTACCTCTTGAAGCTCATGAAGAGAATGCCAAGAGTGTGGAAAGCAGTAATCAAAGCAAAAGGTGGCTACTTTGAAGAACCTAGAATATGACATATTTTCAGTTGTTTCACACATGTTTGTTATGTATATAATTCCACATGTGTTAATTCATAGTTTTGATGCCTTCAGTGTGAATCTACAATTTTCATAGTCATAAAAATAAAGAAAACTCTTTGAATGAGAAGGTGTGTCCAAACTTTTGGTCTGTACTGTACATACACAGGTATGGGCTGGCACATGTATCACCATTTTCTTAGTAACAGTCTGGCACCTACAGAGCTTGTGAAGGACAGTCCAGATTTATGCACATCATATATTTACCTGCACTCACACTCCGTGTGTTGAATAACAGAGATTTCTGTGTACTCCGGATCGGATTTGGTTTTATGAACCTGAACCTGAAAAAAATGTAAAATATTCAAGTTTATGTCTTAGCTATTACAGTGGTACTTTTCTATGCTGACCAATGCAGAATTTAAAGGGATTTCTTGGACTATAATTTTTACAAAAAACATGTGGATGGTTTTCTGGATTTACATTTTTGAAGCGACTCTGTTCATGCTAAAAGTCTTGGCTTTAATTTCACCTGTTTGTTTTTTTTGCACAGCATGCAGCCTCGCTTGACTTTACCTTTCAGACCATCACAATGACCAGGGAAGGGGGTGAGTGAGTCATATTATATCATCACATATTGCACTGATAAGTGCAGCACTTTTCTGTGGGCATCTTTATCTAGGACTATCAGGAGAACAATAGAGCTGTCATGCTGTTATCCTAATTTTAGAATCTACTGCTTTACTAGATACTCTCGCAGTAGCAGTAAATTGACATTGGATTACCTATCGATATAGGAGTTTTATCTCTCTGTGATGTTTGCTACAGAAGGACATCTTGTATTTAATTTCCAATAGTACAGTACTGCCAAAAAATTGGATTCTTTCAATATTGAGTTAAAATACCCCTTTTTGCACTTTAAGTGCAATATGACTGATTTTCAAATGCAATATCCTAAGCATATCTGAGAAACTTCTCATTTAACAAAAAAAAATTCAAAAAATGTGAGACTTTGGGAGGAGACCAGCTTTTCAAACTCTTGACTTAATCCAAACTGCGTTAGAGTAAAATATGCCAAATTAAATTTGGTGCATTTTTGGGTTGTGCAGGTGTAGGCACAGGTTATAGCGCTATAGTATACACCAATTACTGGCATTTTATGGTAAATCGGTTGGTCTGCTGGAGTCTATGCTAGAGTTGAGCGAACACCTGGATGTTCGGGTTCGAGAAGTTCGGCCGAACATCCCGGAAATGTTCGGGTTCGGGATCCGAACCCGATCCGAACTTCGTCCCGAACCCGAACCCCATTGAAGTCAATGGGGACCCGAACTTTTCGGCACTAAAAAGGCTGTAAAACAGCCCAGGAAAGAGCTAGAGGGCTGCAAAAGGCAGCAACATGTAGGTAAATCCCCTGCAAACAAATGTGGATAGGGAAATGAATTAAATTAAAAATTAAATAAATAAAAATTAACCAAAATCAATTGGAGAGAGGTTCCATAGCAGAGAATCTGGCTTCCCGTCACCCACCATTGGAACAGTCCATTCTCAGATATTTAGGCCCCGGCACCCAGGCAGAGGAGAGAGGTCCCGTAACAGAGAATCTGTCTTCATGTCAGCAGAGAATTAGTCTGCATGTCATAGCAGAGAATGAGGCTTCACGTCAGCCACCACTGCAACAGTCCATTGGCATATATTTAGGCCCAGCACCCAGGCAGAGGAGGGAGGTCCCGTAACAGAGAATCTGTCTTCATGTCAGCAGAGAATTAGTCTGCATGTCATAGCAGAGAATGAGGCTTCACGTCAGCCACCACTGCAACAGTCCATTGGCATATATTTAGGCCCAGCACACACACAGGCAGAGGAGAGAGGTCCCGTAACAGAGAATCTGGCTTCATGTCAGCAGAGAATCAGTCTGCATGTCATAGCAGAGAATGAGGCTTCACGTCAGCCACCACTGCAACAGTCCATTGGCATATATTTAGGCCCAGCACACACACAGGCAGAGGAGAGAGGTCCCGTAACAGAGGATCTGGCTTCATGTCAGCAGAGAATCAGTCTGCATGTCATAGCAGAGAATCAGGCTTCACGTCAGCCACCACTGCAACAGTCCATTGTCATAAATTTAGGCCCAGCACCCAGGCAGAGGAGAGAGGTCCCGTAACAGACAATCTGGCTTCATGTCAGCAGAGAATTAGTCTGCATGTCATAGCAGAGAATGAGGCTTCACGTCAGCCACCACTGCAACAGTCCATTGGCATATATTTAGGCCTAGCACACAGGCAGAGGAGAGAGGTCCCGTAACAGACAATCTGGCTTCATGTCAGCAGAGAATCAGTCTGCATGTCATAGCAGAGAATGAGGCTTCACGTCACCCACCACTGCAACAGTCCATTGGCATATATTTAGGCCTAGCACACAGGCAGAGCAGAGAGGTCCCGTAACAGACAATCTGGCTTCATGACAGCAGAGAATCAGTCTGCATGTCATAGCAGAGAATGAGGCTTCACGTCACCCACCACTGCAACAGTCCATTGGCATATATTTAGGCCTAGCACACAGGCAGAGCAGAGAGGTCCCGTAACAGACAATCTGGCTTCATGACAGCAGAGAATCAGTCTGCATGTCATAGCAGAGAATGAGGCTTCACGTCACCCACCACTGCAACAGTCCATTGGCATATATTTAGGCCTAGCACACAGGCAGAGCAGAGAGGTCCCGTAACAGACGATCTGGCTTCATGTCAGCAGAGAATCAGTCTGCATGTCATAGCAGAGAATGAGGCTTCACGTCAGCCACCACTGCAACAGTCCATTGGCATATATTTAGGCCCAGCACCCAGGCAGAGGAGGGAGGTCCCGTAACAGAGAATCTGTCTTCATGTCAGCAGAGAATTAGTCTGCATGTCATAGCAGAGAATGAGGCTTCACGTCAGCCACCACTGCAACAGTCCATTGGCATATATTTAGGCCCAGCACACACACAGGCAGAGGAGAGAGGTCCCGTAACAGAGAATCTGTCTTCATGTCAGCAGAGAATTAGTCTGCATGTCATAGCAGAGAATCAGGCTTCACGTCACCCACCACTGCAACAGTCCATTGGCATATATTTAGGCCCAGCACCCAGGCAGAGGAGGGAGGTCCCGTAACAGAGAATCTGTCTTCATGTCAGCAGAGAATTAGTCTGCATGTCATAGCAGAGAATGAGGCTTCACGTCAGCCACCACTGCAACAGTCCATTGGCATATATTTAGGCCCAGCACACACACAGGCAGAGGAGAGAGGTCCCGTAACAGAGAATCTGTCTTCATGTCAGCAGAGAATTAGTCTGCATGTCATAGCAGAGAATGAGGCTTCACGTCAGCCACCACTGCAACAGTCCATTGGCATATATTTAGGCCCAGCACACACACAGGCAGAGGAGAGAGGTCCCGTAACAGACAATCTGGCTTCATGTCAGCAGAGAATTAGTCTGCATGTCATAGCAGAGAATGAGGCTTCACGTCACCCACCACTGCAACAGTCCATTGGCATATATTTAGGCCCAGCACCCAGGCAGAGGAGGGAGGTCCCGTAACAGAGAATCTGTCTTCATGTCAGCAGAGAATTAGTCTGCATGTCATAGCAGAGAATGAGGCTTCACGTCAGCCACCACTGCAACAGTCCATTGGCATATATTTAGGCCCAGCACACACACAGGCAGAGGAGAGAGGTCCCGTAACAGAGGATCTGGCTTCATGTCAGCAGAGAATCAGTCTGCATGTCATAGCAGAGAATCAGGCTTCACGTCAGCCACCACTGCAACAGTCCATTGGCATATATTTAGGCCTAGCACACAGGCAGAGGAGAGAGGTCCCGTAACAGACAATCTGGCTTCATGTCAGCAGAGAATCAGTCTGCATGTCATAGCAGAGAATGAGGCTTCACGTCAGCCACCACTGCAACAGTCCATTGTCATAAATTTAGGCCCAGCACCCAGGCAGAGGAGGGAGGTCCCGTAACAGACAATCTGGCTTCATGTCAGCAGAGAATTAGTCTGCATGTCATAGCAGAGAATCAGGCTTCATGTCAGCCACCACTGCAACAGTCCATTGGCATATATTTAGGCCTAGCACACAGGCAGAGGAGAGGTTCATTCAACTTTGGGTAGCATCGCAATATAATGGTAAAATGAAAATAAAAATAGGATTGAATGAGGAAGTGCCCTGGAGTCCAATAATATATGGTTATGGGGAGGTAGTTAATGTCTAATCTGGACAAGGGACGGACAGGTCCTGTGGGATCCATGCCTGGTTCATTTTTATGAACGTCAGCTTGTCCACATTGGCTGTAGACAGGCGGCTGCGTTTGTCTGTAATGACGCCCCCTGCCGTGCTGAATACACGTTCAGACAAAACGCTGGATGCCGGGCAGGCCAGCACCTCCAAGGCATAAAAGGCTAGCTCTGGCCACGTGGACAATTTAGAGACCCAGAAGTTGAATGGGGCCGAACCATCAGTCAGTACGTGGAGGGGTGTGCACACGTACTGTTCCACCATGTTAGTGAAATGTTGCCTCCTGCTAACACGTTGCGTATCAGGTGGTGGTGCAGTTAGCTGTGGCGTGTTGACAAAAGTTTTCCACATCTCTGCCATGCTAACCCTGCCCTCAGAGGAGCTGGCCGTGACACAGCTGCCTTGGCGACCTCTTGCTCCTCCTCTGCCTTGGCCTTGGGCTTCCACTTGTTCCCCTGTGACATTTGGGAATGCTCTCAGTAGCGCGTCTACCAACGTGCGCTTGTACTCGCGCATCTTCCTATCACGCTCCAGTGCAGGAAGTAAGGTGGGCACATTGTCTTTGTAGCGTGGATCCAGCAGGGTGGCAACCCAGTAGTCCGCACAGGTTAAAATGTGGGCAACTCTGCTGTCGTTGCGCAGGCACTGCAGCATGTAGTCGCTCATGTGTGCCAGGCTGCCCAGGGATAAGGACAAGCTGTCCTCTGTGGGAGGCGTATCGTCATCGTCCTGCCTTTCCCCCCAGCCACGCACCAGTGATGGACCCGAGCTGCGTTGGGTGCCACCCCGCTGTGACCATGCTTCATCCTCATCCTCCTCCACCTCCTCCTCATCCTCGTCCTCCTCGTCCTCCAGTAGTGGGCCCTGGCTGGCCACATTTGTACCTGGCCTCTGCTGTTGCCAAAAACCTCCCTCTGAGTCACTTCGAAGAGACTGGCCTGAAAGTGCTAAAAATGACCCCTCTTCCTCCTCCTCCTCCTCCTCCTCCTGGGCCACCTCCTCTTCCATCATCGCCCTAAGTGTTTTCTCAAGGAGACATAGAAGTGGTATTGTAACGCTGATAACGGTGTCATCGCCACTGGCCATGTTGGTGGAGTACTCGAAACAGCGCAACAGGGCACACAGGTCTCGCATGGAGGCCCAGTCATTGGTGGTGAAGTGGTGCTGTTCTGTAGTGCGACTGACCCGTGCGTGCTGCAGCTGAAACTCCACTATGGCCTGCTGCTGCTCGCACAGTCTGTCCAGCATGTGCAAGGTGGAGTTCCACCTGGTGGGCACGTCGCATATGAGGCGGTGAGCGGGAAGGCCGAAGTTACGCTGTAGCGCAGACAGGCGAGCAGCAGCAGGATGTGAACGCCGGAAGCGCGAACAGACGGCCCGCACTTTATGCAGCAGCTCTGACATGTCGGGGTAGTTGTGAATGAACTTCTGCACCACCAAATTCAGCACATGCGCCAAGCAA
Source organism: Bufo gargarizans (assembly GCF_014858855.1). Classification (NCBI taxonomy): domain Eukaryota; kingdom Metazoa; phylum Chordata; class Amphibia; order Anura; family Bufonidae; genus Bufo; species Bufo gargarizans. The sequence continues at coordinate 42,847,730 of NC_058089.1, forward strand.
GGGATGTGCGTCAAATTGGCTAGTCCCAGAGCTGCAACGAGATTTCGCCCATTATCACACACCACCAGGCCGGGCTTGAGGCTCACCGGCAGCAACCACTCGTCGGTCTGTTGTTCTATACCCCGCCACAACTCCTGTGCGGTGTGGGGCCTGTCCCCCAAACATATGAGTTTCAGAATGGCCTGCTGACGTTTACCCCGGGCTGTGCTGAAGTTGGTGGTGAAGGTGTGTGGCTGACTGGATGAGCAGGTGGAAGAAGAGGAGGAGGAAGCCGAGAAGGAGGAGGTGGCAACAGGAGGCAAAGAATGTTGCCCTGCGATCCTTGGCGGCGGAAGGACGTGCGCCAAACAGCTCTCCGCCTGGGGCCCAGCTGCCACTACATTTACCCAGTGTGCAGTTAGGGAGATATAGCGTCCCTGGCCGTGCTTACTGGTCCACGTATCTGTGGTTAGGTGGACCTTGCCACAGATGGCGTTGCGCAGTGCACACTTGATTTTATCGGATACTTGGTTGTGCAGGGAAGGCACGGCTCTCTTGGAGAAGTAGTGCCGGCTGGGAACAACATACTGTGGGACAGCAAGCGACATGAGCTGTTTGAAGCTGTCTGTGTCCACCAGCCTAAATGACAGCATTTCATAGGCCAGTAGTTTAGAAATGCTGGCATTCAGGGCCAGGGATCGAGGGTGGCTAGGTGGGAATTTACGCTTTCTATCAAATGTTTGTGAGATGGAGAGCTGAACGCTGGCGTGTGACATGGTTGAGACGCTTGGTGACGGAGGTGGTGGTGGTGGTGTTGGTGGTACATCCCCTGTTTGCTGGGCGGCAGGTGCCAACGTTCCTCCAGAGGCGGAGGAAGAGGCCGAGGCGGCAGCAGCAGAATAGGCCGAGGCGGCAGCAGCAGAAGAGGTAGCAGGGGGAGCCTGAGTGACTTCCTTGGTTTTAAGGTGTTTACTCCACTGCAGTTCATGCTTTGCATGCAGGTGCCTGGTCATGCAGGTTGTGCTCAGGTTCAGAACGTTAATGCCTCGCTTCAGGCTCTGATGGCACAGCGTGCAAACCACTCGGGTCTTGTCGTCAGCACATTGTTTGAAGAAGTGCCATGCCAGGGAACTCCTTGAAGCTGCCTTTGGGGTGCTCGGTCCCAGATGGCGGCGGTCAGTAGCAGGCGGAGTCTCTTGGCGGCGGGTGTTCTGCTTTTGCCCACTGCTCCCTCTTTTGCTACGCTGTTGGCTCGGTCTCACCACTGCCTCTTCCTCCGAACTGTGAAAGTCAGTGGCACGACCTTCATTCCATGTGGGGTCTAGGACCTCATCGTCCCCTGCATCGTCTTCCACCCAGTCTTGATCCCTGACCTCCTGTTCAGTCTGCACACTGCAGAAAGACGCAGCAGTTGGCACCTGTGTTTCGTCATCATCAGAGACATGCTGAGGTGGTATTCCCATGTCCTCATCATCAGGAAACATAAGTGGTTGTGCGTCAGTGCATTCTATGTCTTTCACCGCTGGGGAAGGGCTAGGTGGATGCCCTTGGGAAACCCTGCCAGCGGAGTCTTCAAACAGCATAAGAGACTGCTGCATAACTTGAGGCTGAGACAGTTTCCCTGGTATGCATGGGGGTGATGTGACAGACTGATGGGGTTGGTTTTCAGGCGCCATCTGTGCGCTTTCTGCAGAAGACTGGGTGGGAGATAATGTGAACGTGCTGGATCCACTGTCGGCCACCCAATTGACTAATGCCTGTACCTGCTCAGGCCTTACCATCCTTAGAACGGCATTGGGCCCCACCATATATCGCTGTAAATTCTGGCGGCTACTGGGACCTGAGGTAGTTGGTACACTAGGACGTGTGGATGTGGCAGAACGGCCACGTCCTCTCCCAGCACCAGAGGGTCCACTAACACCACCACGACCATGTCCACGTCCGCGTCCCTTACTAGATGTTTTTCTCATTGTTATGGTTCACCACAACAACAAATATATTATTTGGCCCAATGTATTGTATTCAAATTCAGCGGGATATAAATTTGAGGCCTAGTATTTAGGCGCTGGGTGACCGGTATGGATTTAGTGACAGAATTAGACTTGGAAATGCACAGAAGCGTGTGTGTGAAGTTATTCTGAATGACCCTATGTGCACCTTCAATATGATCTACCCTTTTAGGGATAGATTTCAAATAGCTCTGATATAGCAGAAACGACTAAATTATGAAATTGCTAAATTGGGAATTGAATTTCAACCCAGAACAAAAAATGTGCTTTGACGGACACTAAATAACTTTCCCAGCCACAACAGGACAGCGGTAACGAGAGATTTAGCGGGATATAAATTTGAGGCCTAGTATTTAGGCGCTGGGTGACAGGTATGGGTTTAGTGACAGAATTAGATTTGGAAATGCACAGTAGCGGGTGTGTGAAGTTATTCTGAATGACCCTATGTGCACCTTGAATATTATATACCCTTTTAGGGATAGATTTCAAATAGCTCTGATATAGCAGAAACCACTAAATTATGAAATTGCTAAATTGGGAATTGTATTTCAACCCAGAACAAGAAATGTGCTTGAACGGACACTAAATAACTCGCCCAGCTACAGCACTAGGGACAGATTTAGCTGGATATAAATTTGAGGCCTAGTATTTAGGCGCTGGGTGACCGGTATGGATTTAGTGACAGAATTAGACTTGGAAATGCACAGAAGCGTGTGTGTGAAGTTATTCTGAATGACCCTATGTGCACCTTGAATATTAAATACCCTTTTAGGGTTAGATTTCAAATAGCTCTGATATAGCAGAAACCACTAAATTATGAAATTGCTAAATTGGGAATTGTATTTCAACCCAGAACAAGAAATGTGCTTGAACGGACACTAAATAACTCGCCCAGCTACAGCACTAGGGACAGATTTAGCTGGATATAAATTTGAGGCCTAGTATTTAGGCGCTGGGTGACCGGTATGGATTTAGTGACAGAATTAGACTTGGAAATGCACAGAAGCGTGTGTGTGAAGTTATTCTGAATGACCCTATGTGCACCTTGAATATTATATACCCTTTTAGGGATAGATTTCAAATAGCTCTGATATAGCAGAAACCACTAAATTATGAAATTGCTAAATTGGGAATTGTATTTCAACCCAGAACAAAAAATGTGCTTTGACGGACACTAAATAACTTTCCCAGCCACAACAGGACAGCGTTAACGAGAGATTTAGCAGGATATAAATTTGAGGCCTAGTATTTAGGCGCTGGGTGACAGGTATGGGTTTAGTGACAGAATTAGACTTGGAAATACACAGTAGCGGGTGTGTGTGAAGTTATTCTGAATGACCCAATGTGCACCTTGAATATTATATACCCTTTTAGGGATAGATTTCAAATAGCTCTGATATAGCAGAAACCACTAAATTATGAAATTGTTAAATTGGGAATTGTATTTAAACCCAGAACAAAAAATGTGCTTTGACGGACACTAAATAACTTTCCCAGCCACAACAGGACAGCGTTAACGAGAGATTTAGCAGGATATAAATTTGAGGCCTAGTATTTAGGCGCTGGGTGACAGGTATGGGTTTAGTGACAGAATTAGACTTAGAAATACACAGTAGCGGGTGTGTGTGAAGTTATTCTGAATGACCCAATGTGCACCTTGAATATTATATACCCTTTTAGGGATAGATTTCAAATAGCTCTGATATAGCAGAAACCACTAAATTATGAAATTGCTAAATTGGGAATTGTATTTCAACCCAGAACAAGAAATGTGCTTGAACGGACACTAAATAACTCGCCCAGCTACAGCACTAAGGACAGATTTAGCGGGATATAAATTTGAGACCTAGTATTTAGGCGCTGGGTGACAGGTATGGGTTTAGTGCCAGAATTAGACTTGGAAATACACAGTAGCGGGTGTGTGTGAAGTTATTCTGAATGACCCAATGTGCACCTTGAATATTATATACCCTTTTAGGGATAGATTTCAAATAGCTCTGATATAGCAGAAACCACTAAATTATGAAATTGCTAAATTGGGAATTGTATTTCAACCCAGAACAAGAAATGTGCTTGAACGGACACTAAATAACTCGCCCAGCTACAGCACTAAGGACAGATTTAGCGGGATATAAATTTGAGACCTAGTATTTAGGCGCTGGGTGACAGGTATGGGTTTAGTGCCAGAATTAGACTTGGAAATACACAGTAGCGGGTGTGTGTGAAGTTATTCTGAATGACCCAATGTGCACCTTGAATATTATATACCCTTTTAGGGATAGATTTCAAATAGCTCTGATATAGCAGAAACCACTAAATTATGAAATTGCTAAATTGGGAATTGTATTTCAACCCAGAACAAGAAATGTGCTTGAACGGACACTAAATAACTCGCCCAGCTACAGCACTAAGGACAGATTTAGCGGGATATAAATTTGAGGCCTAGTATTTAGGCGCTGGGTGACAGGTATGGGTTTAGTGCCAGAATTAGACTTGGAAATACACAGTAGCGGGTGTGTGTGAAGTTATTCTGAATGACCCAATGTGCACCTTGAATATTATATACCCTTTTAGGGATAGATTTCAAATAGCTCTGATATAGCAGAAACCACTAAATTATGAAATTGCTAAATTGGGAATTGTATTTCAACCCAGAACAAGAAATGTGCTTGAACGGACACTAAATAACTCGCCCAGCTACAGCACTAAGGACAGATTTAGCGGGATATAAATTTGAGGCCTAGTATTTAGGCGCTGGGTGACAGGTATGGGTTTAGTGCCAGAATTAGACTTGGAAATACACAGTAGCGGGTGTGTGTGAAGTTATTCTGAATGACCCAATGTGCACCTTGAATATTATATACCCTTTTAGGGATAGATTTCAAATAGCTCTGATATAGCAGAAACCACTAAATTATGAAATTGCTAAATTGGGAATTGTATTTCAACCCAGAACAAGAAATGTGCTTGAACGGACACTAAATAACTCGCCCAGCTACAGCACTAAGGACAGATTTAGCGGGATATAAATTTGAGGCCTAGTATTTAGGCGCTGGGTGACAGGTATGGGTTTAGTGCCAGAATTAGACTTGGAAATACACAGTAGCGGGTGTGTGTGAAGTTATTCTGAATGACCCAATGTGCACCTTGAATATTATATACCCTTTTAGGGATAGATTTCAAATAGCTCTGATATAGCAGAAACCACTAAATTATGAAATTGCTAAATTGGGAATTGTATTTCAACCCAGAACAAGAAATGTGCTTGAACGGACACTAAATAACTCGCCCAGCTACAGCACTAAGGACAGATTTAGCGGGATATAAATTTGAGGCCTAGTATTTAGGCGCTGGGTGACAGGTATGGGTTTAGTGCCAGAATTAGACTTGGAAATACACAGTAGCGGGTGTGTGTGAAGTTATTCTGAATGACCCAATGTGCACCTTGAATATTATATACCCTTTTAGGGATAGATTTCAAATAGCTCTGATATAGCAGAAACCACTAAATTATGAAATTGCTAAATTGGGAATTGTATTTCAACCCAGAACAAGAAATGTGCTTGAACGGACACTAAATAACTCGCCCAGCTACAGCACTAAGGACAGATTTAGCGGGATATAAATTTGAGGCCTAGTATTTAGGCGCTGGGTGACAGGTATGGGTTTAGTGCCAGAATTAGACTTGGAAATACACAGTAGCGGGTGTGTGTGAAGTTATTCTGAATGACCCAATGTGCACCTTGAATATTATATACCCTTTTAGGGATAGATTTCAAATAGCTCTGATATAGCAGAAACCACTAAATTATGAAATTGCTAAATTGGGAATTGTATTTCAACCCAGAACAAGAAATGTGCTTGAACGGACACTAAATAACTCGCCCAGCTACAGCACTAAGGACAGATTTAGCGGGATATAAATTTGAGGCCTAGTATTTAGGCGCTGGGTGACAGGTATGGGTTTAGTGCCAGAATTAGACTTGGAAATACACAGTAGCGGGTGTGTGTGAAGTTATTCTGAATGACCCAATGTGCACCTTGAATATTATATACCCTTTTAGGGATAGATTTCAAATAGCTCTGATATAGCAGAAACCACTAAATTATGAAATTGCTAAATTGGGAATTGTATTTCAACCCAGAACAAGAAATGTGCTTGAACGGACACTAAATAACTCGCCCAGCTACAGCACTAAGGACAGATTTAGCGGGATATAAATTTGAGGCCTAGTATTTAGGCGCTGGGTGACAGGTATGGGTTTAGTGCCAGAATTAGACTTGGAAATACACAGTAGCGGGTGTGTGTGAAGTTATTCTGAATGACCCAATGTGCACCTTGAATATTATATACCCTTTTAGGGATAGATTTCAAATAGCTCTGATATAGCAGAAACCACTAAATTATGAAATTGCTAAATTGGGAATTGTATTTCAACCCAGAACAAGAAATGTGCTTGAACGGACACTAAATAACTCGCCCAGCTACAGCACTAGGGACAGATTTAGCTGGATATAAATTTGAGGCCTAGTATTTAGGCGCTGCGTGACAGGTATGGGTTTAGTGACAGAATTAGACTTGGAAATACACAGTAGCGGGTGTGTGTGAAGTTATTCTGAATGACCCAATGTGCACCTTGAATATTATATACCCTTTTAGGGATAGATTTCAAATAGCTCTGATATAGCAGAAACCACTAAATTATGAAATTGCTAAATTGGGAATTGTATTTCAACCCAGAACAAGAAATGTGCTTGAACGGACACTAAATAACTCGCCCAGCTACAGCACTAGGGACAGATTTAGCTGGATATAAATTTGAGGCCTAGTATTTAGGCGCTGGGTGACCGGTATGGATTTAGTGACAGAATTAGACTGGGATATGGCCAAAAAATAAACAGACTATTGCTGGTTAAATGCACTTGGTGTGACAGCTTCACCCTGATGTAGGCTTTAGCCAAAAAACAACCACACCATTGAGGGTTAAATGCACTTGGTGACAGGCGCAGCTTGCCCCTGATTTAGTATATGGCCAAAAAATGAACAGACTATTGCTGGTTAAATGCACTTGGTGTGACAGCTTCACCCTGATGTAGGCTTTAGCCAAAAAACAACCACACCATTGAGGGTTAAATGCACTTGGTGACAGGCGCAGCTTGCCCCTGATTTTGTATATGGCCAAAAAATGAACAGACTATTGCTGGTTAAATGCACTTGGTGTGACAGCTTCACCCTGATGTAGGCTTTAGCCAAAAAACAACCACACCATTGAGGGTTAAATGCACTTGGTCGCAGCTTGTGCTGGCGCACCACAAGACACAAAATGGCCGCCGATCACCCCAGAAAAATGTGACTGACAAACGGTCTGTGCAGCCTAAAAACAGTGAGCAATTGAGGATCAGCAGCTCAATGATCCACAGCTGCAGATCGATCAGTTAATCAAGTCCTTTGGAGGAGTTAATCTGCCTAATCTCGCCCTACTGTCGCAGCCGCAACCTCTCCCTACGCTAATCAGAGCAGAGTGACGGGCGGCGCTATGTGACTCCAGCTTAAATAGAGGCTGGGTCACATGGTGCTCTGGCCAATCACAGCCATGCCAATAGTAGGCATGGCTGTGATGGCCTCTTGGGGCAAGTAGTATGACGCTTGTTGATTGGCTGCTTTGCAGCCTTTCAAAAAGCGCCAAGAAAGCGTCACAAAAGCGCGAAGAAAGCGACGAACACCGAACCCGAACCCGGACTTTTACGAAAATGTCCGGGTTCGGGTCCGTGTCACGGACACCCCAAAATTCGGTATGAACCCGAACTATACAGTTCGAGTTCGCTCATCCCTAGTCTATGCAACTCCCACTAAGCCGCTGCTACAGAAGCACAGAAAGGCAAAATGGTCAAAAATGTTTGCACAAATAGGTTAGTAAAATCCCGCCTCTGTTTTTCTTTTGAAATAGTTATATATGATATGAACAGTAGAAGCATTGCCATCAATTGTGGATCAACTGTTTTCTTTAGACAGAGCTTCATGCACAAAACCTTTCAGCTGCACTGAATTGTAAAGCAGCAACCATAGACTTCTATGGGCTCTCTGGTACCTCCTGATTTCATAGGTAAAAATTTTTTTTTCTTTCAGTGATTCTTAAAGACAAAAACTAAATTGTGGTATGCTCTAATGTCTGCATATTACATGGCTACTGTCATCTGGATGCATTACAACATCTAGGTAATATTGTACCATATGTAGCACCATTTATTTAATTTATGCACTTATATAGCGCTACTATATTCTGCAGCACTTTACAGACATTAGCATCAAGCTGTCCCCAATGGGGCTCGCAATCTAAGGTCCATATCAGTATGTCTTTGGAGTGTGGGAGGAAACTGAAGCACAAGAAACATACAAACTCCATGCAGATGTTGTCCTTGATCAGATTTGAACCCAGGACCCCAACGCTGCATGGCAACAGGGCTAACTATACTACGGCATATGCAGTGCCTACCAAACTGCATTTCAGAGACACAGTGACTGTGTATTGTTGTACAGCCTCCAGCATACCGCTCTGCTGCATAAGACCTTACAATAATGACCTATGTATGGGCGCTTCAAGTCAAACCATCTTTGTGCCATATGGCCAATTCTCACGCTACAAATCCAAGTTTTTTACTGCTTTTAAAGAGGTATTCCCGTTCTTATTCTTTTCTTAATATAATAGGAAATCCTACAATTTTCTAATATATGTGTATTGGACATTCTGCTCACCTACCTATCCTTATCACTGCAGTTAACCCCGTGAAAAGGACCATTTGGTCTTGTGCAAACATGGCACCAGTCATGTGACCCCTCACAATTGTCATATGACCCATGGCATTCAGTTAAAGACATGTATATCAGAAAATTGTCTAATCTCTTCCCCTATAATGAAAAACAATTTAAAAAAATCTAAAGATACCAATTTGAGCACTTTTTTACTGGTAGAAACCATGTGGTCTAAACTGCATTGCAAAACCATGTAACTTTACAGTAAAATGAGGTCGGATTTGCTGCATGCCACTTGTGAAAGGTGAAAGCATTTATAACATTTCCAAACTCAAATCAAGTGTTTCTTGGTAAAATCTGCAGAATAGTAAACATGGCAGTGGTTGGACTATTCGAAGCACTAGTTAATGATTTTAACTATTGCGTGATGGCTCCTTCCACAAGATTGCATACAACTCAATGGAAGAGACAGGCTAAGGGTAGGTTCACACATGCGGCACAAACTCCGGAAGTCTGCTCCAGCAAGGGAACAGACTGCTGGAGTTTACCGTATGAGGCGTAACCGGATACTGCTGATAAACGCCGGCAGTTGGTTCCTCTGCTGAAACACACTACCGGAGTTTGTGCCGCATGTGAACCTACTCTAAGCAAAGCGGGGGAGAATTGTAGCTCAAATAGGATAAATAAACTAGTGTACATGCCTGGCACTAAATCTATTTTATGTCGGCGTACGCTATTATTTAGGCTCAAAATATTTGCATAAAGTACACCAGTTAAGTCGTCATAATATGTGTCTATTATGTTGCTGCCTAAGGCTACTTTCACACCAGCGTTTTTGCCTGATCAGCAGAAATGCTTCCATCGTGATAATACATCCGGGTGCATCCGTTATGAACGGATCCGGTTGTATTATCTTTAACATAGACAAGACGGCTCCGTCATGAACACCACTGAAAGTCAACGGAGGACAGATCCGTTTTCTATTGTGTCCGAGAAAACGGATCCAGGACCATTGACATACATTGTGTGTCATGCCACGCATCCCATGCCGGACATATAACCGCTGCTTGCCGCATTTTTCTGTCCGGCATGGGAACTTAACCAAACGGAACGGAACGCATTCTGGTGCACTCCTTTATGTTTAGTTCAGTTTTGTCCCCATTGACAATAAATGGGGACAAAATGGAAGAGTTTTTCTCCGGTATTGAGATCCTCTGTCGGATCTCAACATCGGAAAAGTAAAACGCAAATGTGAAAGTAGCCTAAGAACACTTACATGATAATATGTTTCGATCACAGATACTATTTTGATTAAACCAGCATGAAATCTGTCTAATAATTCATTGGGATTTTGATTCATTCCAATATGAATTCTTTCTACTTATTCATTCTCGTACAATAGAGGAATTAGTATATCAATCACCTGCATTTTGATGATATGTGCCTGTATGGGGAAGCAGCTTTGAGCTTCGTCCAGGCAGCACCCCGCACAGCGCTGGACTGACACACATGGCGGCTTGAAGAGAAAGTCTGAAAACTGTGGAAACTCATTGAGCAGATTAAGAAGGACCCATCGAGGCTGGCACTTACTCCTGTTAAATATATCCATCCAGGCCTGGCCTGCAAAACACACATCACATTGTCTTATTATATACCAGAGATAATCCAGCTCTAGTTATGAGGCTTTTCAGGGTATGTGTAGAGGACTATAGAAGAAAGAGTGTTTACACACAGATAAAATGGTCTAAACTAAAGCTGGCCGTACACATGAGGTATTGTATGAAGTTCACCACTGATCCCCCATTAGCCAGTAACTTGCATACTTGGCTCTACAAAGAGAGTAATACATAGAAATGTGTTTAGTATGCCTATAGTGAATGTCCACCTTTTAACACCATGTTATTTCTAGGATTATTAATTTCATAATAATTATTTATTTATATTTTATACATTTTGCTTTAAAATATAGCATAGATTAAAAGCAGAGCATTCTCTGTACTGCCAAAGGGCGTCTGCTGCATAGTGCTTTGTTACATAGTTCAATGTGTAACAGTAGGATGGAAGCTCCCCCTAGTGGTGGCTGCAGGCAGAATAAATGGTATTTATTGCCTATGTAAATATCCAGCCAATATAAAGACATACAAAATTAGGAATGTATTAAGAGCATAATGTTGAACCTATTTAGATCAAGAAAAAAAATGGACATTTACTTTAACCTAATAGTATCTGAAAATGTGTTACATTAATCAATTACAATGCAAGCAAGAAAAGGGCTAAGGCTGAGAGCTGCCTCTCCTGACTCCCCCATACAGGCTTGGTTGGGCCAGGCATGCATGTGTTTTCAATGGCAACAAAGAAGAAATCTGCTGTCAGACAGCTCTAGTATCAGAACAAAAGGAAGCTGGCGTTTAAATTCTGTTGGGGGGGGGGGGGGGGGGCGAGGATCAGGAGGCCCCCATAGACACTAGCTAGTGACCTGGCTGGCTAATAATCTAATGTGTATAGGGGCCTTAAAGTGGGCCATACACATTAGATAGCTGTCAGGACGAACAACTGACAGGTATCCCTTCTTACCCCTGTAGATACATGCATTCTGGGTTTATCTGGGAGTGCGTGTATCTTGAATAGTGAGAGGGAAGAAGGCATGGGCTTATCTGCCCGAGAACAAAACTTGGATTTCAGTTTACCCTAATTTACCTGGAATATGGACTAGAGTCCATTGTGCAATGTGACCGTTGCTCGACATCTGGCTTAGTTCATGTAAAAGAGCAAGCATTGAAATCTATGTACTGACATAGGTGGGAACTGCTCTGCAATGGGACACTGCCAAGAATCTACGCATTTCTATGAACGCTATTAATTCAGGGAATGACAGGAAATGCTTGGGTCATCATTTTGACTTAACTGGGAAAAACTCAGAAAAGTACCCAAAAGTTTTTTTTTTTTTTACAACCTAACATCTGCAGATGATAACAGTGTGTGACAGGGGCGTTTCATCATCATTAGGCTGACAGATGGCTATGAATTTCCCAAGCCAGATAACTGAAAGTGTTAAAGTGACAGCAGTGTGTGTTACTGTGACAGATATGTGTGTATTCTACAATGGCAGATAAGTGTAAGCAGGGTGAACAATGGTTTCCCTGCCCCCGATTACATCTGGTAAGTTACAATGTTTTATATCCTGAAATATCATATTCTGGGCTGTCCATTGACTTAAAGGGGTATTCCGACTACATCAAGTTATCCCCTACCCACAGAATAGGGAAAAACAAGTAGATTCCTGTGAATAGTTGATCACTTGATGACTACAACTCCTATTTAGCACTAAAGTAAAGAGAGACTATATTGTTCTGCCACTGGCCTGGTTTTGTGACTCCTACTCCATATGCTGGCCAATGCAGTCTACGCGCCCTGCCTTGCATCCATCCAAACACTTAACGTTACGGACAACAAATACCGTCAGGCCAGAGCCCCAGAATCAGGGTGTGCCGTCCTTTCACTGCATGGTCCTAGGGAGCAATGTGAGGAAAACCACTGTGATTGACTGCAACAGCCAGAGCCACTACCACTCCCATCCTCTGCTCCGGCTCCTGCTGTAAAGAAGCACAAGCTGCCCCTCTTTTTTCACATGATGGCTTTGCCATGTGCAAGAAGCCCAAGAGATTCTGCATTTCTTCCTCTAAACATTTCAGGGGTATTCACATTTTAGACAAATATGACATCCACATGGTGATATACATTAGATGAACGTTGGCCGCATCTGCCTGAATTTGGGTCCCCAGCTGGACATCTGATGTGTAAGATGGTGTCCTGATCCTTCCCTGACAGCAGATGTTGGGCAATCATGCTCGGCAGAGCTGAGGTGGGGGTGGTCGTGTGGTTAGCTATATACTGTATAATCATCACTGGATTGTGTATAGAAAATCTAGTATGTCAACGTAAAGCAGTCACATGGATAATACAACGGACAGAAACCCCATGGAAGCACTCCGTAGTGCTTTCGTGGGGGTTCCGTGCCTGCATTCCGCATCGGACCTTCTGGATTGTGGACTCATTCACTTGAATCATGTGGACATACCCTCAAACTAAAAGCATTTTAACTCCCTGTTGTGGACATCTATCTGCAAGATCCTCTGTAATTGAATGGGGTGCTGTGATATGAATGCAAAGATAGGGACATTTGAAGGGAGCCTTACATATACGACTAGGTTTAGGATGAGTAGTAGCAGAAGTACAGAATACATAACCATGCACATAATACCTTCTAATTTCAGGGTCTGTGGAGTCGGAGATACTGAAAGCTGAAAACAGAAGAAAATGTGATTTTAATAAAGGTCTATAAACCCTAGGTGCAGCATATTACCCACAATGCAGTCATCACACATTATACACAATGCAGTCATCACACATTATACACAATGCAGTCATCACACATTATACACAATGCAGTCATCACACATTATACACAATGCAGTCATCACACATTATACACAATGCAGTCATCACACATTATACACAATGCACTCATCACATGTATTATACACAATGCACTCATCACATGTATTATACACAATGCACTCATCACATGTATATGTGTATACAGTATATACAGTATATAGCGCAATCATCACACATACACAATGCAGTCATCACACATTATACACAATGCACTCATCACATGTATATGTGTATACAGTATATAGTGCAATCATCACACATATAACATGTACTCATCAAACATCATACACAATGTATTATTTTTCTCACTTATATAGAGCTGACATATTCCGCCCTGATTTACAGTCATTAGCATCACTCGCTGTCCCCAGTGGAGCTCACAATCTGAGTTCCCGATCAGTATGTCTCTGGAGGGTGGGAGCCCCAGTCCTCACTTTTCCAATACGTTCTATAGTTTCTCTTTGAGCCTCTATGCCTCCCTCCACTCTCACCTTCCCCCACAGGCTCTCCGTCGCTTCTGCTACCCTTTCCTCTATAAACAGCTAAGTATTTTCCCCTATTACAGATATAATCTGATCACAGTAGCCAGACTGTCTGCAGAAACGTACTTTGTACAAAACATATCAGCATACGACACACGCCATCGACAGGCCATAGCGGCAGTTTCAGAATTTTTGTGATCATCAGTGACATCACTGTGACATAAAAGAGCTAAGCCGTAAAGAGATACCAAAAAGGTCTACAGCGCAACAAGTCACTTCATGCGGGTCCAGATGATGATATCTTGCATGCTGCTGCCTATGCTGGGTGACAGAGAGGAATGACTATAATCATCAGAGTCCTGGAGCGATCGTTACAGAATTACAGCTTTATTCTATGGGACATATCATACCCACCAACATGCTCACATTCGGGATAAACAGTCCATGCCCTATTCCATACACAAAGAAATACATTTATTTCCACATTACTCCTGCACCTTTTGAGCCTCAGGATAGTCCTTTCCCCAAAGTGAGTAAAATTGGCTTCTACCTCACAGTTTTTTGCCTTCCTCTGGATCACCTTGCAGGATAACAGTCAGAACTGGATGGACAGATGTCTTTCAGCCTTATAAACTGTGTTAGTATGTTACTATGTTATATGGACAGGGGTCTATTTATCTCTAGGAAAGGAAAGAAGACTTCCATCTCCGCTGTAAGAGCAGTCACACTAGGGAACTCTGTCATAGGAAGTTGTAATGGATAAAGTTGTTGAAAGTTTTCAAGAGGAAAAGTTGTAAATCTTCTCCCTTAATAAAAGGCAAATGTAATATACCCCATGGTGTTTAATGTCTTCCTCTGGTCAACGGTACATAACAACTTGAACTTTATGCTCTTTTTTCAACCATGTATGTTCACACTGCTGGCACTTCTGTAATGATTGGTGGTAAGAACAGCACAGCATGCAGCACAGTTCTTCCCATGAACATGTCTGAGCTAACAACAGATACCAGCGGCCCTTAAAGGCGTTGTCCGGGTTCAGAGCTAAACCCGGACATACCTCCATTTTCACCCAGGCAGCACCCCTGACTTGAGCATCGGAGCAGTTCATGCTCCAATGCTCTCTTTTGCCCTGCGCTAAATCGCGCAGGACAAAGGCATTTTCAGGAGTTCTGGTGACGAACCGGTCTCTCCATAGGGCTGCCAGGAAGCCCGGTGACGTCACTGGCACTGACGGGCGGGCTTTAGTCACCGAACACAATGCCAGATGGAAGCCTCCCCCTGGCAGTGTGTTATTGTAAACAAATAGCCCTTGCCCTGCGTGATCTAGCGCAAGGCAAGGGAGCGCATCGGAGCATGAGATGAGATGCTCCGATGCTAACATCAGGGGGGTTGCCTGGGTGAAAATATGGGTATGTCCGGATTCAGCTGTGAACCCGGCAACCCCTTTAACTTAGCTGGTTCCGTTGCAATCCATTGGGATCCTGTGGGTGATCCTTAATAGAACATGTTCATCTAACTAAAAACCAACCTATGGAAGCTAATACAGGGCATACAGGAACGGACACTCAGCTTCTCCAGCCAACCGATTGGCAAGTCTATCAAGATATGCACAAATACATTCCTCACAAGCTTAGGCTGCTTTACCATTCAGTCTGCTGGGAAGAGTTTTCTGATTTTCTAGAAAAATATTATACCTTATACTATATATTAGTGATGGACAAACATCGGCTGGGACAATTCGCAAACTCGCATTTGCGATCAAATGTTCGTGAACCGTGCGTTCGCAGCGGGCCACATTCTCTTTAATGTCAGGTGAACCTGAAAAACCTTCAGGTCATATTTGCAGCCAGCAAACACTTACTAGAAGTACACAAATAGTCCCACAACATAGACAGTTATATTCCAGAGGGGGATCATTGCCAAAAATTCCTACAAAAAACATGTATTTTAATCAGGGTCTATTTTCATGATCCTTAAAAGGGAAACTCTCAAAAATGTGCCCTGCTGGAGCCTAGCAAATTATTATTTCCTATTGGTTTGATGTATACAAATGTGCAGCACTCCACGTTTTTGTATCCTTAAAAAAATGGTTACTTTAACGTATTTTTTTTTTCTACCATGGAATTGAATGGTGAACGGACGCCACTATACGGCATCAGTCTGAGGCATCTGCTAACTCATACAGTTTGGTATGCATTAGATGGATGGCAAAAATAGGATGTGAACCCAGCCCAAGTGTCAGAATAGGCACAAGTACACAGCGGAGCAGCGTGGCAGAGAGGGGAGGCCGCCATGTACTGACAAAGCGCTACCTGATCCTGGTGGTCAGGGATCAGGACTGTGTTTGCCAAGGATCATTTTCTACTGGGAAATACAGGGCACAGTATAATACACTAGAATCTATATACTATAAAAATATTAGCCCTACCCGCGAATTATAATACAATTAGGTGGTCATTAGAGTTGAGCGAACACCTGGATGTTCGGGTTCGAGAAGTTCGGCCGAACATCCCGGAAATGTTCGGGTTCGGGATCCGAACCCGATCCGAACTTCGTCCCGAACCCGAACCCCATTGAAGTCAATGGGGACCCGAACTTTTCGGCACTAAAAAGGCTGTAAAACAGCCCAGGAAAGAGCTAGAGGGCTGCAAAAGGCAGCAACATGTAGGTAAATCCCCTGCAAACAAATGTGGATAGGGAAATGAATTAAATTAAAAATTAAATAAATAAAAATTAACCAAAATCAATTGGAGAGAGGTTCCATAGCAGAGAATCTGGCTTCCCGTCACCCACCACTGGAACAGTCCATTCTCAGATATTTAGGCCCCGGCACCCAGGCAGAGGAGAGAGGTCCCGTAACAGAGAATCTGTCTTCATGTCAGCAGAGAATTAGTCTGCATGTCATAGCAGAGAATGAGGCTTCACGTCAGCCACCACTGCAACAGTCCATTGGCATATATTTAGGCCCAGCACCCAGGCAGAGGAGGGAGGTCCCGTAACAGAGAATCTGTCTTCATGTCAGCAGAGAATTAGTCTGCATGTCATAGCAGAGAATGAGGCTTCACGTCAGCCACCACTGCAACAGTCCATTGGCATATATTTAGGCCCAGCACACACACAGGCAGAGGAGAGAGGTCCCGTAACAGAGAATCTGGCTTCATGTCAGCAGAGAATCAGTCTGCATGTCATAGCAGAGAATGAGGCTTCACGTCAGCCACCACTGCAACAGTCCATTGGCATATATTTAGGCCCAGCACACACACAGGCAGAGGAGAGAGGTCCCGTAACAGAGGATCTGGCTTCATGTCAGCAGAGAATCAGTCTGCATGTCATAGCAGAGAATCAGGCTTCACGTCAGCCACCACTGCAACAGTCCATTGGCATATATTTAGGCCTAGCACACAGGCAGAGGAGAGAGGTCCCGTAACAGAGAATCTGTCTTCATGTCAGCAGAGAATTAGTCTGCATGTCATAGCAGAGAATGAGGCTTCACGTCAGCCACCACTGCAACAGTCCATTGGCATATATTTAGGCCCAGCACCCAGGCAGAGGAGGGAGGTCCCGTAACAGAGAATCTGTCTTCATGTCAGCAGAGAATTAGTCTGCATGTCATAGCAGAGAATGAGGCTTCACGTCAGCCACCACTGCAACAGTCCATTGGCATATATTTAGGCCCAGCACACACACAGGCAGAGGAGAGAGGTCCCGTAACAGAGAATCTGGCTTCATGTCAGCAGAGAATCAGTCTGCATGTCATAGCAGAGAATGAGGCTTCACGTCAGCCACCACTGCAACAGTCCATTGGCATATATTTAGGCCCAGCACACACACAGGCAGAGGAGAGAGGTCCCGTAACAGAGGATCTGGCTTCATGTCAGCAGAGAATCAGTCTGCATGTCATAGCAGAGAATCAGGCTTCACGTCAGCCACCACTGCAACAGTCCATTGGCATATATTTAGGCCTAGCACACAGGCAGAGGAGAGAGGTCCCGTAACAGACAATCTGGCTTCATGTCAGCAGAGAATCAGTCTGCATGTCATAGCAGAGAATGAGGCTTCACGTCAGCCACCACTGCAACAGTCCATTGTCATAAATTTAGGCCCAGCACCCAGGCAGAGGAGAGAGGTCCCGTAACAGACAATCTGGCTTCATGTCAGCAGAGAATTAGTCTGCATGTCATAGCAGAGAATCAGGCTTCATGTCAGCCACCACTGCAACAGTCCATTGGCATATATTTAGGCCTAGCACACAGGCAGAGGAGAGGTTCATTCAACTTTGGGTAGCATCGCAATATAATGGTAAAATGAAAATAAAAATAGGATTGAATGAGGAAGTGCCCTGGAGTCCAATAATATATGGTTATGGGGAGGTAGTTAATGTCTAATCTGGACAAGGGACGGACAGGTCCTGTGGGATCCATGCCTGGTTCATTTTTATGAACGTCAGCTTGTCCACATTGGCTGTAGACAGGCGGCTGCGTTTGTCTGTAATGACGCCCCCTGCCGTGCTGAATACACGTTCAGACAAAACGCTGGCTGCCGGGCAGGCCAGCACCTCCAAGGCATAAAAGGCTAGCTCTGGCCACGTGGACAATTTAGAGACCCAGAAGTTGAATGGGGCCGAACCATCAGTCAGTACGTGGAGGGGTGTGCACACGTACTGTTCCACCATGTTAGTGAAATGTTGCCTCCTGCTAACACGTTGCGTATCAGGTGGTGGTGCAGTTAGCTGTGGCGTGTTGACAAAAGTTTTCCACATCTCTGCCATGCTAACCCTGCCCTCAGAGGAGCTGGCCGTGACACAGCTGCCTTGGCGACCTCTTGCTCCTCCTCTGCCTTGGCCTTGGGCTTCCACTTGTTCCCCTGTGACATTTGGGAATGCTCTCAGTAGCGCGTCTACCAACGTGCGCTTGTACTCGCGCATCTTCCTATCACGCTCCAGTGCAGGAAGTAAGGTGGGCACATTGTCTTTGTAGCGTGGATCCAGCAGGGTGGCAACCCAGTAGTCCGCACAGGTTAAAATGTGGGCAACTCTGCTGTCGTTGCGCAGGCACTGCAGCATGTAGTCGCTCATGTGTGCCAGGCTGCCCAGGGATAAGGACAAGCTGTCCTCTGTGGGAGGCGTATCGTCATCGTCCTGCCTTTCCCCCCAGCCACGCACCAGTGATGGACCCGAGCTGCGTTGGGTGCCACCCCGCTGTGACCATGCTTCATCCTCATCCTCCTCCACCTCCTCCTCATCCTCGTCCTCCTCGTCCTCCAGTAGTGGGCCCTGGCTGGCCACATTTGTACCTGGCCTCTGCTGTTGCCAAAAACCTCCCTCTGAGTCACTTCGAAGAGACTGGCCTGAAAGTGCTAAAAATGACCCCTCTTCCTCCTCCTCCTCCTCCTCCTCCTGGGCCACCTCCTCTTCCATCATCGCCCTAAGTGTTTTCTCAAGGAGACATAGAAGTGGTATTGTAACGCTGATAACGGTGTCATCGCCACTGGCCATGTTGGTGGAGTACTCGAAACAGCGCAACAGGGCACACAGGTCTCGCATGGAGGCCCAGTCATTGGTGGTGAAGTGGTGCTGTTCTGTAGTGCGACTGACCCGTGCGTGCTGCAGCTGAAACTCCACTATGGCCTGCTGCTGCTCGCACAGTCTGTCCAGCATGTGCAAGGTGGAGTTCCACCTGGTGGGCACGTCGCATATGAGGCGGTGAGCGGGAAGGCCGAAGTTACGCTGTAGCGCAGACAGGCGAGCAGCAGCAGGATGTGAACGCCGGAAGCGCGAACAGACGGCCCGCACTTTATGCAGCAGCTCTGACATGTCGGGGTAGTTGTGAATGAACTTCTGCACCACCAAATTCAGCACATGCGCCAAGCAAGGGATGTGCGTCAAATTGGCTAGTCCCAGAGCTGCAACGAGATTTCGCCCATTATCACACACCACCAGGCCGGGCTTGAGGCTCACCGGCAGCAACCACTCGTCGGTCTGTTGTTCTATACCCCGCCACAACTCCTGTGCGGTGTGGGGCCTGTCCCCCAAACATATGAGTTTCAGAATGGCCTGCTGACGTTTACCCCGGGCTGTGCTGAAGTTGGTGGTGAAGGTGTGTGGCTGACTGGATGAGCAGGTGGAAGAAGAGGAGGAGGAAGCCGAGAAGGAGGAGGTGGCAACAGGAGGCAAAGAATGTTGCCCTGCGATCCTTGGCGGCGGAAGGACGTGCGCCAAACAGCTCTCCGCCTGGGGCCCAGCTGCCACTACATTTACCCAGTGTGCAGTTAGGGAGATATAGCGTCCCTGGCCGTGCTTACTGGTCCACGTATCTGTGGTTAGGTGGACCTTGCCACAGATGGCGTTGCGCAGTGCACACTTGATTTTATCGGATACTTGGTTGTGCAGGGAAGGCACGGCTCTCTTGGAGAAGTAGTGCCGGCTGGGAACAACATACTGTGGGACAGCAAGCGACATGAGCTGTTTGAAGCTGTCTGTGTCCACCAGCCTAAATGACAGCATTTTATAGGCCGGTAGTTTAGAAATGCTGGCATTCAGGGCCAGGGATCGAGGGTGGCTAGGTGGGAATTTACGCTTTCTATCAAATGTTTGTGAGATGGAGAGCTGAACGCTGGCGTGTGACATGGTTGAGACGCTTGGTGACGGAGGTGGTGGTGGTGGTGTTGGTGGTACATCCCCTGTTTGCTGGGCGGCAGGTGCCAACGTTCCTCCAGAGGCGGAGGAAGAGGCCGAGGCGGCAGCAGCAGAATAGGCCGAGGCGGCAGCAGCAGAAGAGGTAGCAGGGGGAGCCTGAGTGACTTCCTTGGTTTTAAGGTGTTTACTCCACTGCAGTTCATGCTTTGCATGCAGGTGCCTGGTCATGCAGGTTGTGCTCAGGTTCAGAACGTTAATGCCTCGCTTCAGGCTCTGATGGCACAGCGTGCAAACCACTCGGGTCTTGTCGTCAGCACATTGTTTGAAGAAGTGCCATGCCAGGGAACTCCTTGAAGCTGCCTTTGGGGTGCTCGGTCCCAGATGGCGGCGGTCAGTAGCAGGCGGAGTCTCTTGGCGGCGGGTGTTCTGCTTTTGCCCACTGCTCCCTCTTTTGCTACGCTGTTGGCTCGGTCTCACCACTGCCTCTTCCTCCGAACTGTGAAAGTCAGTGGCACGACCTTCATTCCATGTGGGGTCTAGGACCTCATCGTCCCCTGCATCGTCTTCCACCCAGTCTTGATCCCTGACCTCCTGTTCAGTCTGCACACTGCAGAAAGACGCAGCAGTTGGCACCTGTGTTTCGTCATCATCAGAGACATGCTGAGGTGGTATTCCCATGTCCTCATCATCAGGAAACATAAGTGGTTGTGCGTCAGTGCATTCTATGTCTTTCACCGCTGGGGAAGGGCTAGGTGGATGCCCTTGGGAAACCCTGCCAGCGGAGTCTTCAAACAGCATAAGAGACTGCTGCATAACTTGAGGCTGAGACAGTTTCCCTGGTATGCATGGGGGTGATGTGACAGACTGATGGGGTTGGTTTTCAGGCGCCATCTGTGCGCTTTCTGCAGAAGACTGGGTGGGAGATAATGTGAACGTGCTGGATCCACTGTCGGCCACCCAATTGACTAATGCCTGTACCTGCTCAGGCCTTACCATCCTTAGAACGGCATTGGGCCCCACCATATATCGCTGTAAATTCTGGCGGCTACTGGGACCTGAGGTAGTTGGTACACTAGGACGTGTGGATGTGGCAGAACGGCCACGTCCTCTCCCAGCACCAGAGGGTCCACTAACACCACCACGACCATGTCCACGTCCGCGTCCCTTACTAGATGTTTTTCTCATTGTTATGGTTCACCACAACAACAAATATATTATTTGGCCCAATGTATTGTATTCAAATTCAGCGGGATATAAATTTGAGGCCTAGTATTTAGGCGCTGGGTGACCGGTATGGATTTAGTGACAGAATTAGACTTGGAAATGCACAGAAGCGTGTGTGTGAAGTTATTCTGAATGACCCTATGTGCACCTTCAATATGATCTACCCTTTTAGGGATAGATTTCAAATAGCTCTGATATAGCAGAAACCACTAAATTATGAAATTGCTAAATTGGGAATTGTATTTCAACCCAGAACAAAAAATGTGCTTTGACGGACACTAAATAACTTTCCCAGCCACAACAGGACAGCGGTAACGAGAGATTTAGCGGGATATAAATTTGAGGCCTAGTATTTAGGCGCTGGGTGACAGGTATGGGTTTAGTGACAGAATTAGATTTGGAAATGCACAGTAGCGGGTGTGTGAAGTTATTCTGAATGACCCTATGTGCACCTTGAATATTATATACCCTTTTAGGGATAGATTTCAAATAGCTCTGATATAGCAGAAACCACTAAATTATGAAATTGCTAAATTGGGAATTGTATTTCAACCCAGAACAAGAAATGTGCTTGAACGGACACTAAATAACTCGCCCAGCTACAGCACTAGGGACAGATTTAGCTGGATATAAATTTGAGGCCTAGTATTTAGGCGCTGGGTGACCGGTATGGATTTAGTGACAGAATTAGACTTGGAAATGCACAGAAGCGTGTGTGTGAAGTTATTCTGAATGACCCTATGTGCACCTTGAATATTATATACCCTTTTAGGGATAGATTTCAAATAGCTCTGATATAGCAGAAACCACTAAATTATGAAATTGCTAAATTGGGAATTGTATTTCAACCCAGAACAAGAAATGTGCTTGAACGGACACTAAATAACTCGCCCAGCTACAGCACTAAGGACAGATTTAGCGGGATATAAATTTGAGGCCTAGTATTTAGGCGCTGGGTGACAGGTATGGGTTTAGTGCCAGAATTAGACTTGGAAATACACAGTAGCGGGTGTGTGTGAAGTTATTCTGAATGACCCAATGTGCACCTTGAATATTATATACCCTTTTAGGGATAGATTTCAAATAGCTCTGATATAGCAGAAACCACTAAATTATGAAATTGCTAAATTGGGAATTGTATTTCAACCCAGAACAAGAAATGTGCTTGAACGGACACTAAATAACTCGCCCAGCTACAGCACTAAGGACAGATTTAGCAGGATATAAATTTGAGGCCTAGTATTTAGGCGCTGGGTGACAGGTATGGGTTTAGTGCCAGAATTAGACTTGGAAATACACAGTAGCGGGTGTGTGTGAAGTTATTCTGAATGACCCAATGTGCACCTTGAATATTATATACCCTTTTAGGGATAGATTTCAAATAGCTCTGATATAGCAGAAACCACTAAATTATGAAATTGCTAAATTGGGAATTGTATTTCAACCCAGAACAAGAAATGTGCTTGAACGGACACTAAATAACTCGCCCAGCTACAGCACTAAGGACAGATTTAGCGGGATATAAATTTGAGGCCTAGTATTTAGGCGCTGGGTGACAGGTATGGGTTTAGTGCCAGAATTAGACTTGGAAATACACAGTAGCGGGTGTGTGTGAAGTTATTCTGAATGACCCAATGTGCACCTTGAATATTATATACCCTTTTAGGGATAGATTTCAAATAGCTCTGATATAGCAGAAACCACTAAATTATGAAATTGCTAAATTGGGAATTGTATTTCAACCCAGAACAAGAAATGTGCTTGAACGGACACTAAATAACTCGCCCAGCTACAGCACTAAGGACAGATTTAGCGGGATATAAATTTGAGGCCTAGTATTTAGGCGCTGGGTGACAGGTATGGGTTTAGTGCCAGAATTAGACTTGGAAATACACAGTAGCGGGTGTGTGTGAAGTTATTCTGAATGACCCAATGTGCACCTTGAATATTATATACCCTTTTAGGGATAGATTTCAAATAGCTCTGATATAGCAGAAACCACTAAATTATGAAATTGCTAAATTGGGAATTGTATTTCAACCCAGAACAAGAAATGTGCTTGAACGGACACTAAATAACTCGCCCAGCTACAGCACTAAGGACAGATTTAGCGGGATATAAATTTGAGGCCTAGTATTTAGGCGCTGGGTGACAGGTATGGGTTTAGTGCCAGAATTAGACTTGGAAATACACAGTAGCGGGTGTGTGTGAAGTTATTCTGAATGACCCAATGTGCACCTTGAATATTATATACCCTTTTAGGGATAGATTTCAAATAGCTCTGATATAGCAGAAACCACTAAATTATGAAATTGCTAAATTGGGAATTGTATTTCAACCCAGAACAAGAAATGTGCTTGAACGGACACTAAATAACTCGCCCAGCTACAGCACTAGGGACAGATTTAGCTGGATATAAATTTGAGGCCTAGTATTTAGGCGCTGGGTGACCGGTATGGATTTAGTGACAGAATTAGACTGGGATATGGCCAAAAAATAAACAGACTATTGCTGGTTAAATGCACTTGGTGTGACAGCTTCACCCTGATGTAGGCTTTAGCCAAAAAACAACCACACCATTGAGGGTTAAATGCACTTGGTGACAGGCGCAGCTTGCCCCTGATTTAGTATATGGCCAAAAAATGAACAGACTATTGCTGGTTAAATGCACTTGGTGTGACAGCTTCACCCTGATGTAGGCTTTAGCCAAAAAACAACCACACCATTGAGGGTTAAATGCACTTGGTGACAGGCGCAGCTTGCCCCTGATTTTGTATATGGCCAAAAAATGAACAGACTATTGCTGGTTAAATGCACTTGGTGTGACAGCTTCACCCTGATGTAGGCTTTAGCCAAAAAACAACCACACCATTGAGGGTTAAATGCACTTGGTCGCAGCTTGTGCTGGCGCACCACAAGACACAAAATGGCCGCCGATCACCCCAGAAAAATGTGACTGACAAACGGTCTGTGCAGCCTAAAAACAGTGAGCAATTGAGGATCAGCAGCTCAATGATCCACAGCTGCAGATCGATCAGTTAATCAAGTCCTTTGGAGGAGTTAATCTGCCTAATCTCGCCCTACTGTCGCAGCCGCAACCTCTCCCTACGCTAATCAGAGCAGAGTGACGGGCGGCGCTATGTGACTCCAGCTTAAATAGAGGCTGGGTCACATGGTGCTCTGGCCAATCACAGCCATGCCAATAGTAGGCATGGCTGTGATGGCCTCTTGGGGCAAGTAGTATGACGCTTGTTGATTGGCTGCTTTGCAGCCTTTCAAAAAGCGCCAAGAAAGCGTCACAAAAGCGCGAAGAAAGCGACGAACACCGAACCCGAACCCGGACTTTTACGAAAATGTCCGGGTTCGGGTCCGTGTCACGGACACCCCAAAATTCGGTACGAACCCGAACTATACAGTTCGAGTTCGCTCATCCCTAGTGGTCATTTATTATATAGAAATAAATCTCTATTAGGCGTAGTTCTAACACAGATTGTGGCACAAATGCCCTTAGCACAGCAATCTGCATATTTTTCCCTCTCATACCAGATTCTAAAAAAGGATGGCATGGGCAGAGAAAGGGATACAGTTATGGCCATCCAGTTATTGGATACCACCGCCATACATTGACCGGATAACATCTCTGTACAGTGACCGGATAACACTGCCATACCGTGACCGGATAAAAGGGTATAAGAGGGCACAGTACAGGGAATGACTAAGGGCACTGCACAGGGTGTGGTGAGAGGGCACAATGCAGTGTATAAGGGGGCACAGTACGGGGTGAAGGGCACAGTACGGTGTGGGGGGCACAGTCACATGACTAACTGTTGTCCAGTACAGGCCCTAAAAATTAGGCAATAGGCATTCACCTGACAGCAAAGAACTTTGGAATCTGTGGCTGGAGGTACGTTAGGTGGTCACAGGATAAATATGTGGGTGTTGAATTCCTACAAGATCCATGCCTCATTCATTTTAAAAAATGTGAGGTAGTCCACACTGTCGTGATCTAGGCGAGTGCGCTTATTAGTCACGATCCCCCCTGCTGCGCTGAACGTACTTTTGAACAGGACACTCGACGAGGGGCAAGCCATGAGTTCCATGGCAAATTGTGCCAGCTCTGGCCACTGGTCAAGCCTGCACATCCAGTTGTCAAGGGGTTCCTCGCTTCCACATTGGCCGTTAACCCGATGTAGCCAGACACATGTTGATCTAGGCGTCACTGAGGCTGGATCCGGAGGGCGGCTGTCGATGGGTTGGCTGCAAGAATGATCTCATATCTGAAGTGACCAATGCATCTTCAAACCGCGCTCTTTTTGCAGGCACGTGTCATTGGCTGAGCGTGGAGGAATCTAACAGCCTCCTTGATCTCTCTTGATTCAGTGTTTATAGGGTTAATAACCACATCCCTTTTCTCAGCTGTTGCTCAGTGGTCATCACTTCTACCCTTTATAGTCTCACCCCACCCTTCTGACTATGCGGTTGATAGCTTAATTTGGGTTTGGCTGAGCTGGTGTGAGATCCTCTCTGGTGTTCCTGTTCTTTCATCTCTACAAAAGTGTTGCGTTTGTTTGTATTTGTTATATTCCCTGTTGTTGTATCTGGACCTGAGACAGATACTTCCATTTGTCCATCTTGGGAGGAATGGGTTGTCTCTGGTCCTATACTTATTCCAGGGCCTTATAGGGAAATCAATGCCTAGGTAGCCTGCTCATGAATATTCTTACCTTCAAGGTCTATTCATATTGATAGGTTGTCAGGGCCCAGATTAGGGTTGTCTAGGAGGTGACCTGTTTCTTCCCTAGTTTCCAGGCCCAGTTACTGTTCCCCTTCTCTCCTGTGTTCAGTGTGGAGTTTCCCCCTCACACTGCAATATGGAATTTGAATTTGGATTGTGAACTTGGTAGTTTGCAATTGTAGCTTGCAATTTGTAGCTTGCAATTTGTGTTTGGTGGAACTTTAAGTAAACACACCTATAACTGGTTCAGTATGCAGTTCTAATTACTATACTAACAGTAGGAACATTATATAACTGATTTAAATACCTATTTTGGCCTCTCTGCTTCCATAAAAACACAGCTCTCACTGGAGTGAATGTCTCTTTAGCTCCTGCCTCTGGTGAATAATGATTCTGGGAATTCCCAGACAGGCTGTGTGTGAGGCTGGCTGTGATTGGTCTAGACTTCTGCCCAGCAACAACAGATTAACACTATGCTTTCTGTTTCTGCTGTGTCACTGAGCTTACCTTACATTACAAAATCATTCTTAAAAGCATATTATCTTTTTCTGCTCCTGTGAACACAAAATATAACAGTTATATGACATCCAAAACATGATGTCACAGTAAATAACTCAGCTTTTGTCTTTAACACATAAACATAGGAACTATATTAAGGCTATTAGCAGATCTAGCTGTATACACATATAAGCTAAACTAGCAACCTAGGACAGATCTTAGCTGGACAGCTACACTTCCACCAAAATTACCTATAAGTATATGTTCTTAGTGGTAGGACTTGAACATGAATTTGAGGAACTTTCCAATAGGTTCTCAACTTCCAAGTGTCTTTTATCACTCACTAAAACTAACTTCTGTATAGGACGTTCCAACTTGAGTGAAGTAGTGAGACGTTTTCCTTTTTTGTCAAGTTTTCAATCTCCTATTTGTAACACTCTTCTTACTAGTTTGTCTTCATCATTTTGAACTTCTAGAACTTTGGCCAATTTCCATTGACTTCTATGGAAATCTTCTTTCAATAACACTATGTCACCAACTTGGACATTTCTTCTGGGTGTTTGCCATTTACTTCTTAGCATAAGATTGGCTAAGTACTCTTTTCTCCATCTATTCCAAAACTGTTCTGATATATATTGAACTCTTCACCATCTCCTTCTGGCATAAAAATCCTCTTTGGTGAATTTGCCAGGCGGTGACTATGTAATCCGACTTAGGGTGAAGTACAAACCGGATTCCAAAAAAGGTGGGACACTATACAAATTGTGACTAAAAGCTAAATGCAATTATGTGGAGGTGCCAACTTCTAATATTTTATTCAGAATAGAACATAAATCACGGAACAAAAGTTTAAACTGAGAAAATGTACCATCTTAAGGGAAAAATATGTTGAATCAGAATTTCATGGTGTCAACAAATCCCCAAAAAGTTGGGACAAGGCCATTTTCACCACTGTGTGGCATCTCCCCTTCTTCTTACAACACTCAACAGACGTCTGGGGACCGAGGATACCAGTTTCTCAAGTTTAGAAATAGGAATGCTCTCCCATTCCTGTCTAATACAGGCCTCTAACTGTTCAATCGTCTTGGGCCTTCTTTGTTGCACCTTCCTCTTTATGATGCACCAAATGTTCTCTATAGGTGAAAGATCTGGACAGCAGACTTGCCATTTCAGTACCCGGATCCTTCTCCTACGCAGCCATGATGTTGTGATTGATGCAGAATGTGGTCTGGCATTATCTTGTTGAAAAATGCAGGGTCTTCCCTGAAAGAGATGACGTCTGGATGGGAGCATATGTTGTTCTAGAACCTGAATCTATCTTTCTGCATTGATGGTGCCTTTCCAGACATGCAAGCTGCCCATGCCACACGTACTCATGCAACCCCATACCATCAGAGATGCAGGCTTCTGAACTTGAGTGTTGATAACAACTTGGGTTGTCCTTGTCCTCTTTGGTCCGGATGACATGGCGTCCTAGATTTCCAAAAAGAACTTCCAATCATGACTTGTCTGACCACAGAACAGTCTTCCATTTTGCCACACTCCATTTTAAATGATCCCTGGCCCAGTGAAAACGCCTGTGCTTGTGGATCTTGCTTAGATATGGCTTCTTCTTTGCACTGTAGAGTTTCAGCTGGCAACGGCAGATGGCACGGTGGATTGTGTTCACCGACAATGGTTTCTGGAAGTATTCCTGAGCCTATTCTGTGATTTCCTTTACAGTAGCATTCCTGTTTGTGGTGCAGTGTCGTTTAAGGGCCCGGAGATCACGGCCATCCAGTATGGTTTTACGGCCTTGACCCTTACGCACAGAGATTGTTCCAGATTCTCTGAATCTTCGGATGATGTTATGCACAGTTGATAATGATAGATGCAAAGTCTTTGCAATTTTTCGCTGGGTAACACCTTTCTGATATTGCTCCACTATCTATCTGCGCAACATTGTTGGAATTGGTGATCCTCTATCCATCTTGGCTTCTGAGAGACACTGCCACTCTGAGAAGCTCTTTTTATACCCAATCATGTTGCCAATGGACCTAATTAGTGTTAATTGGTCTTCCAGCTCTTCGTTATGCGCAAATGTACTTTTTACAGCCTCTTATTGGTACTTGTCCCAACTTTTTTGGGATTTGTTGACACCATGAAAATGTGAATCAACATATTTTTCCTTTAAAATGATACATTTACTCGGATTAAACGTTTGATCTGTCATCTACGTTCTATTACAAATAAAATATTGACATTTGCCATCTCCACATCATTGCATTCAGTTTTTATTCACAATTTGTTTAGTGTCCCAACTTTTTTGGAATCTGGTTTGTAGATGGTTGGGAGTTAAAGGCTCCAAACTTGTTGGATCGGTGATGTTATTAACTGTAAGTGGACGACTGTTAACAATAGACATTACTTCATAGAATAGGGTCCTAAGTGAAGCATCATCTATTCTTTTGGCGCTCTTTTTCAACACCGAACTTAACACATTTCTCACAGTTCTGATTTGTCTTTCCCAAACTCCTCCTGTATGGCTTGCATGTGGAGCATTCATGTGAAAATCACATATGAAAATCACACTGTTTCTCTAACAAATACTCAGTTACTTTTTCTTTATCAATCTCTTTTAGCGCCTTCTTCAATTCATGCTTGGTCAGATCTAAACTCTGACGGTACCTCTAATGGCTATGAAACATCTTAAGGCATTGATGAAAGAGTCAGTTGACATATCCTCTAACATTTCCAGGTGAATTGCTCTGGAACTCAGACATGTAAATATTAGTCCATATCTCTTGTACTCCTTCCGGTTTTGCTTAATGATGAATGGGCCAAAGTAATCCATTCCGCTATAAAGAAATGGTGGTGATGGGTTTACACGATCTGCCTGTAAATCTACCATTCTTTGTTCTTCTGTAGGTCTACGTGCCTTTCTGCAGACTACACATTTACGTATATACTTTGCTATAACTTTACTTCCTTTCACAATCCAGTAACCACCTTCTCTCGAACAGCTTTGGGTGAAGCTTCTTCCTTGATGCAAGGATATGTTGTGGTAGTGATCAATAATCAATCTTGTGAAGGTAGAGATTTTTGGGTAGAATTGCTGGATGCTTCACTCTGCTAGGTAACAATGCATTTTCCAGTCTCCCTCCAACCTTCAGTATACCATCCTGCAGAACAAGATTAAGCTTGTACAATGGGTGGTTGTTTGGAAGCCTTTTAGCTTCTTGACTAAGTCTCTTCAACTCTCCACTGTAGAATCTTTGTTGAATGAGTCTAATGACAGTTTCTTCAGCTTTCATTCTTTCTTCTACATTCAACAATTCCTTCTTTCTGATTACCTTTGCCAAACGTTGAATTCGAGCTACTACGTTTATGACTGTATTCCATTTTAAACATCTGGCTAGTCTTTCAACTATGTAATCTTGACACTTGGCAGCAGTGCTCAATGTTTGTACAACTTTTACTTCTGGATCACTCAGACAATTCTGTGTAACCTTTACTGGGCATGATTTCCTTTTCCCATAGGAACTCTCGGCCTGTGAACCAATTAGAATTTTTCAATTCTGTTACATTCAGGCCTCTTGAAGCATGAACTGCTGGTGTCACGGATGGTGTTGCAGAAAGCTGGAACTTATAAATAAACATCCGACTGGCTTGATCCCAAACCAAGGAGCATATAAAACCCCTAGAGCTCTCCCTGACTGCTATGCCCATGCAAAGGTCTTTATGGTAGATGACTGCATGTCCAAATACCTTATACTATGTGACACCTGAAAACCCTATAATAGTGAGGGGACACGACCACCGACTCCCTGCACTTAATACGGACGGAGTCAGGGTCACCTAGAATCAAGCCAGCAAGGAAACACAAATAAAGGAAACAGACTTATCTGAGGAATCAGCAGAAGCAGCATCCAGCAGTGAACACAATCCAAGAAGAAGTATAAACCGCAAAGTGAGGCAGTATAGGAGGGAATATAAAGGGAGACAATTAGTGTAAATAGGTGACAGTTGGGAGAAGGAAAGGAGATGACAAAGTGAAACCAAAACAAAGAACTTCATGCAGGTAGAGAAGAACATCTAACAGACCTTCTCACAGAAGTGGCGGTGACAGTACCCCTCCCTCTACAGGTGGACTTCGGACACTCAGAGCCCACCTTCTCAGGATGAGACCTATGGAAAGCCCTGATAAGACTAGTGGCCTTAATGTCCGCCACTGGGACCCACATCCTCTCCTCAGGACCATAACCCTCCCAATGAACGAGGTACTGGAGAGAACCGCGGATAATGCGAGAATCCACAATCCTAGAGACCTGGAATTCAAAATTACTATCAATCGAAGGAGGAGGCAAAGAGGAGGGTACAGTGGGTTGGACATAAGGTTTTAATAGGGACCTGTGAAAAACATTATGGATCTTCCAAGTCTGAGGAAGATCAAGACGGAAGGCAATGGGATTGATGACGGACAAGATCTTATAAGGCCCAATAAACTTAGGACCCAACTTCCAGGAGGGAACCTTCAGTTTGATATTCTTTGTAGACAACCACACCAGATCACCCACATTCAGGTCCGGACCAGGCACACGTCTCTTATCTGCCACACGCTTATATCTCTCACTCATCCTCTTCAGATTACCCTGAATCTTTTGCCAAATTAATGACAAAAATGAGGAAAATCTCTCCTTATCAGGTAAACCAAAAGACCCCTCTCCAGAGAATGTCCCAAACTGCGGATGAAACCCATATGCACCAAAAAATGGTGACTTATTAGAGGGATCCTGGCGAAGGTTATTTAAAGCAAACTCAGCAAGGGACAAAAAAGAACACCAATCCTCCTGATTCTCCGCCACAAAACAGCGCAGATATGTCTCCAGATTCTGATTGACGCGCTCTGTCTGGCCATTCGACTGCGGGTGGAAAGCAGAAGAGAATGACAACCGAACCCCCAAGCGAGAACAGAAGGCCTTCCAGAATCTGGAAACAAATTGCGTGCCCCTATCAGAGACGATGTCTGAAGGAATGCCATGCAATTTAACAATGTGATCAACAAAAGCTTGCGCCAGCATTGGGTAACCCAGAAAAGGGAATGAAATGTGCCATTTTGCTAAAACGGTCCACTACTACCAGAATCACAGTCTTCCCCGAGGAACGAGGCAGGTCCGTAATAAAGTCCATGGACAGATGCGTCCAAGGACGGGAAGGAATGGGTAACTGGAGGAGAGAACCCGATGGCCGTGAATGAGGAACCTTGGCACGAGCGGAGGTCTCGCAGGCTGTCACAAAACCCTCAACCATCTTACGAAGAGCCGGTCACCAGAATCTCTGAGCAATGAGATCCACTGTGGCTCTGCTCCCCGGGTGCCCAGCAAGTACAGTATTGTGGTGCTCCTTAAAAAACTTGTGTTGTAAAGCTAGAGGCACAAACAACCTCCCAGGGGGACAAAGATCAGGAACCTCTGCCTGGGCTGCCTGAACCTCTGCCTCCAAATCAGGATAAAGAGCAGAGACGACCACCCCTTCAGCCAAAATGGGACCCGGGTCTTCAAAGTTCCCCCCTCCCAGAAAACAACGTGACAGGGCATCCACCTTCACATTTTTAACCCCAGGGCGGAACGTAACAACAAAATTAAACTTAGAAAAGAACAAAGTCCATCTGGCCTGTCTCGGGTTCAGACGCTTGGCCGATTCCAAGTAGGCCAGATTCTTATGGTCTGTAAACACGGTAATGGGGTGTCTGGCACCAATGGCGCCATTCCTCAAAAGCTAATTTGATGGCCCACAACTCCCTATCTCCCACATCGTGATTTCTCTCTGCAGAAGAGAGTTTCCTTGAGAAAAAGGCACACGGTCGCCATTTGGCAGGAGAGGGACCCTGAGATAAGACCGCACCCACGCCCACCTCAGAAGCGTCCGCCTCAACAATAAAAGGTAGAGAGACATCAGGTTGTACTAAAATGGGAGCTGAAGCAAAACTTTGATACTAGAAATGGCTTTAAGCGCATCTACCGACCACGAAGAAAAATCTACCCCCTTTTTAGTCATATCAGTGAGTGGCTTAACAACAGAGGAATAATTCAAAATTAACTTTCTGTAATAATTGGCAAAATCCAAAAACCGCATCAGCGCCTTCTGATACTCAGGAAGCTCCTAATCAAGCACAGCGCAGACCTTCTCAGGGTCCATGCAAAAACCAGAAGTGGAGAGAAAGAAACCAAGAAATTGAATCTCCGGAACCGCAAACACACATTTTTCCAGTTTAGCGTACAATTTATTATCCTGCAGAATCAGCAAGACCTGACATAGGTGGTCTCGATGAGTCTTGAAATCAGGAGAAAAAAATCAAAATGTCATCCAGATACACCAGTACAAATTTCCTCATTAAATGATGAAAAATGCTGTTCACAAAATGTTGGACGGCCAGAGCATTCATCAAACCAAAAGGCATAACCAAATTCTCGAAATGACCCTCAGGGGTATTGAAGGCCGTCTTCCATTCGTCCCCTTCCCTGATCCTGACTAGGTTGTATGCCCCTCTTAAATCCAACTTAGAAAAAACCTTAGCCCCAACAATCTGGTTAAATAGGTCCAGGATCAGAGGAAGCGGATATGGGTCACGAATCGTGATACGGTTCAGCTCCCTGAAATCCAGACAAGGTCTTAAAGAACCATCTTGCACGTTTAATCGCTCTTTCAGGCCTTTCTTCTAAGGATTTTAAGACGTAAGATGATGTTACTGGATTACATGCTATCCGTGCTTTCTTATTGACAAACTCAGAGAACTCTTTAAAACTTGGGAAGTTCTTGCCTAGATCTAACTGTTCAGTCACATAGCGATTCCATCTAGAAGCCACTTCTTCAGGTAGCTTAGTTAGCATCCTATGATTTTCTAGATAGTCATTCAGTACTTCCAGTCCTTGAACGTGTGGGATGGCATTGCTGTATGCTTGCAGGAAGTCACCATACTCTTGGAGTCTGAAGTGTTCTTTAGGACCTATTTTAGGCAAGTTATTCAATTTATCTCTAAAAGCTCTTAGTACTAAGAAAGGATGACCATCTTCCTTATCTTCCATTTAATTTTTCCCAAGCTTGCTTGTTGGCTTCTACGTCTTTTATATAGAAGTTTCCTTCAAGATCTTTCTTTGCTTCCCCACCAACATATCTCTGAAGGTAGAATAACTCAATGATCATTTCAAAACTTGCCTTCCACTCTATTAACTTCAGTACGTCTCCTGAAAATACAGTGGGTTCCGGCATGGGAAGTCTAGCGAGGACTGTTCTCTGTTGTCCTGTTGGGACAATAGTTGTAACACTCTCCTGATCATTGCCGTGACATCTAGGAATAGAATCATCCGGTTCTATTTTCTCAATTAGTTCTGAATTTGGCGAGTCCTTTTTTTAATCTTTTCTGGTAGAGATAGAAGGTAAATTCACACACCTTTCTCCTAACACTGGACTAGGCCTCTCTGTTTTTCTGAGCAGGGATGGAAGGATAATAACTTATTCTCTCACAAAATACTGGAGATTCCCTTCATTTCTCATGGGCGTAAGTAGGAAAGTCGCTGAGCTTACCTTACATTACAAAATGAATCTTAAAAGTATATTAGCTTTTTCTGCTTCTGTGAACACAAAATATAACAGTTATATGACATCCAAAACATGATGTCACAGTAAATAACTCTGCTTTTGTCTTTAACACATAAATATAGGAACTGTATTAAGGGTATTAGCAGATCTGGCTGTATACACATATAAGCTATACTAGCAACCTAGAACAGGTCTTAGCTGGCCAGCTACAGGGTGAAATATTTCCTTCCGCGGACCTTCCATTGCGGTGTGCCAATGACCACAAATTATCTAAAGCTCTCCGAGTCCACCAATTTGTATGGCAGTAGTTGGTGGGCTAGCAGTTCCGACAAGCCAGCGGTCAGCCATTGGGCACGAGGATTATCCGGTGTCATTATTTTTTTTTTTAACGCTCAAACATTTTGGCCACGGAAGCCTGTCTTGTGCCAGATGAACGCTACGATGGCATGGTGGAAGGTGGAGTGGAGGACAAATGGGAGAAGAAGAAGGAGAAGAGGCAGGACATGGAGCACCGGGAGTGAGGCTTTGTGGGTCCAAAAGGTGTTGCTCCCACTTGGCTCGGTGATGGGAGGCCAGGTGCCTTCTTAGGGCGGTCGTCCCTAGGTGATGGTTGGGCTTACCGCAAATTATGCATTGACAGCACAGGTTGCAGATGGCAACACTAGTGTCAGAAGCTAACACATTAAAAGAAGCCCACACTGTGGAGCCATGTGCCGGCGTCCTGGGAGCACAAGATGTGACTGTGCATGGACGGATGGCTTGCTCCAGATACATTTGCAGTCTGCTATTCGCCTCCTGTGTACTGTGAGTTCTGCCCTATTCTCCTCCCTATCTGCTGCTCCGTCTCTCCCTCTGAACTCCCCTCTTTTTCCTCTCTTGTGGGCACCCACGTGACGTCTATCGACAAGTCATCATGATCACCTTCACCACCACTGACATTAGAGATCTCGGAGTAGGCAGCAACAGCAGGGATCACCCTCCTTTGGCTGATCTGGGTACTGTCGTCAGACCGCTGGGTGGCGGCCGTTGCTACCTCCTCTTCCTCATCCGATACCAAGAATGGCTGCGCATCTGTAAGGTCTGGGAATGGGTGGGAAAATAATTCCTCTGACTCAAGTGGAGGGGCAATAGTGGTGGTGTCTTTGGGGGTGCACACAGCAGAGAGTAAGGAGGGTGGAGATACAGAGGATGAGGAGGGTGCAGAAGAGGAAGGCTGAGTAAGCCACTCAACCAACTCTGGTGCGTCCTTTGACATAATCGCATGCACCTTTTCCAACTTCGGCTCTGGCCTGGTGCACCTGCCCGACCCCTACCACCCTGCGGAACGGCCTGCCTCTTCCTCTGCCTGTCATTTTCAATATGACCCCGTGCCAAAGTCCCTAGAGAAGAAGAGTATTTATGGAAGCAGGTATATCGCAGGCCTCAATCAGTATTTGGTGGAAGCTGGTATATTACCCTCAAGCAGTAATTTTGTGGATGCTGGTATATGGAAAACCTTTGTCACTATTTTGTGGAAGCTGATATATGGCATGCCTCAATCAATTGTTAGCTGAAGCTGGTATATCACCCTCAAGCAGAAGTTTTGTGGACGCAGGTATATAGAAAACCTCTATCACTATTTTGTGGAAGCTGATAGATCGCAGCCCTCAATCAGTATTTTCTGGAAGAATACAAATGCACTATAATATACTTTCTATGTTAGAAAGTATATTATATGTATATCACACCCTTTTGTGTATCACACCTATCGATAGCACAACGTTACCAGTCCTTAAAAGGACTTTTGTGGCCCTATTAGCTAGCGTTTGGTGTCCCTAAGTTCCTAACAGCCTGTCCCTGCTCCAAAATGCAACCTCTCTCTACACTGGCAAAACACATAATGTAAAATGGCTGCCAGATCGGGTTCTGTTATAGGGTGGGGGTGTGTCCATGTGCTGAAACGTCTCAATTAGCTGTTCTGAATGTGTCATGGGTCAAAGTTCAGCGTAATGCAAAAGAATATGGCACACGCGGACATTGCCATATGTCCGCATGTTCAGCGGATCGTGAATGTGCAAAGTTTGCCGCGAACCGACCGCCGGGCGAACCGCAAGGCCATCACTACTATATATTACTAAGACTAGATAGGTTTCATAAATGCAGCTGAAGTATATCACATAATTGTCAAGCCTTCGTAGGGCAGGGCCATCTATCCTTCTTTACCAGTGTGTAATTGTCTTGTTCATGCTTAGTGCAATTGTCTGTATTATGTATCTATACCCGTTATCATATGTACAGCGCCATGGAATGAATGGCGCTTTAAAAATAAATAATAATATTTAGTGCTTTTAGTATAATGGACTGCAATCAAACGTTGCCTTATCCGGCAAGCAGTTCCGTCGCCGGATAAGGCCTTATCCGGCAAAACGTATGCCAACTGATGGCATTAGTAAGACTGATCAGGATCCTGATCAGTCTTAAAAATGCCTGATCAGTCAGAAAAATGCATTGAAATGCCGGATCGGTCTTTCCTGTGTCATCTGGCAAAACGGAATCTGGCATTTATTTTTCTCACAGGCATTCCGGTATTTTGAACACTAATACATTCCTATGGAAAAAAATGCCGGATCCGGCATTCAGGAAAGTCTTTAGTTTTTTTCGCCGGAGATAAAACTGTAAGCATGCTGCGGTTTTATCTTTTGCCCGATTAGTCAAAATGACTCAACTGAAGACATCCTGAACGGATTACTCTCCATTCAGAATGCATGGGGATGTGACTGATCAGTTATTTTCCGGTATAGAGCCCCTGTGACGGAACTCTATGCCGGAAAAGAAAAACACTAGTGTGAAAGTACCCTTAATGGAACCTGTCACCATGAATATGCAGTGCAATCTGTAGGCAGTGGTGCACCTAGCCTTTCTGCTGCCTGAGGCGAAAACTGAAACGGCGCCCCCCCATGCCAATTTATTAACCTAACCCCTTTGCCATAATGAAAGCATTCAATGCCCATGGCCCATCTGCTGCCCCCCTCTTGCTCCTTCCTGGTGCTGCCTGAGGTGATCGCCTCACCTGGTCTCATTGGTGGTATACCCATCTGTAGACAGCATGTTATAGAGCAGGAGGAGCTGAGAAGATTAATATGTATTTTTATGGGAAAAAATTCTGTATAACTTGTAATTTATTCATTTAAACCTCTGCTCTTTCTAGGCTTAAGGGTCATATGGGCAGTCCTATCAGTGATTGACGGCTACCTCTGTATACATAGTGAGGCAGGGTTACCTGTCACATGGCTCTTAAGCCTAGAAAGAGCACCAAGTTTTACTGAATCATTTATCTTAAAACTATATATCAACCCGCTCAACTCCTCCTGCAGTCTATCATGCTGCCTGTAGATTGCACTGGATTTTCATGGTGACAGATTCCCATTAACTCAGTTCATACTCGCCTCTGCTATCTCTGTAATATTTGTATAATTAATAGGGTTGACGCAGTACTGGTTCTTGGTACAGACCCCACCACCCCCCCCATGACTCAGCCACCACTGTGCTGAGGGTGGTTTCTTATTTATATTTATAATCAAGGCTTGTTTCTTATTCAGTGTCTCATTTGTAAAAAGTAAAGTGAGTTTTTCAATGGTTTAGTCGTAGGACAACTGCATTTAAAAGAAGGGAATTCAAGAAATTTGTCTGAAATCAGCTTAGCCAAGGGTGATGATGGGCATCAGACTGGAAATTTCGAATTTTTGTGGTTAAAGGGGTAACCACTCAATGGCTTAATTCCTGGCTGGTGTCAAACAGGAAATGTACACGACAGTCAAGAATGGGTCTGTATCACAGAAACCCCTAGGTTGAGTTGCACTGAAATTTTGACATAGGAACAGAAACCCAGAACAGCCAGATCCAGAATATGCCATACACTTTCGGAGCCTAATGGATCCCATTGACTATAATCAGGTTTCTGGCATGTGGGTACCGATATTCTGACAGACATATAACCACTGCATAGAGTGGTATTCCGTCCTTTTTTTTTCTTTTTTTTGCTGGAATCTGCAAGGTAGGCTCCTGCTGGAACCTCTGCTGCAGATGTGAACCAAGCCTTAGACTTTGTAGCCTGGATACTTTTGAGTCCCCGGTTTACATACTATTAAAGCTCAATAAAACTCCATGTATGTTGACCACACCTCGACTGGCCAGTCAGGGGCACCAGACTCATCTACACTTATCAGGTCAGTGTATGGATACAAGTGCTTATAAAATAATCACGTATTTATTTACATACTTCATAATAGCATATATATATATATATATATATATATATATATATATTGGGGGTCATTTATCAAACCAAATATGTCAGTTTTTTGGTTTATAAATGTTGCACAACATGCCAATTGCAACTTTTTTGCCAGCCACTTTTCAATGTGGTCTATGTTTAAAGCAAAGTGAGATTAGACCTGGATTACAGCACATTTACTGTCTGCAACACTAGAAATGGTGCAGAAATGTAAAAAAAAAAAAAAAAAAAAAAAAAAAAAAAAAAAAGGCACAATCTACGCCAGGCAGCCTCCTGGTATACTTTTTAGGACTGAGTCATACAACACAATGCAGTTACACCAGATACTTGAAAACTGTGCATAAATTTGGTTCAACCACACAATGCAAAAGCAAACTTCAAAGTGACATAAAAACAATCTCAATGATAAATGACCCCCTTTATATAGTTTATAATTAGCCCTTTATAATGACCCCCTTTTATATGGAAATGACTCCCGCTGCATCACTGTACAGGCATTTAGGAGTTTCTCAAGCAGACATGGCAGAGCTGATTTGTCCAGTTTGAGATTTGCAGCAAACTAGTCTGATTCAGATCTCGGAGAATAGAATTTTCCATTATCTCTAATAAGGAAGGCGCACATCGCAGCGTAATAACCTTCAGGCGGATTGCTATTGTAATTATCCATTTGCAGAATTAGAGGTTATCAGACTGCATATCTCTTCAAAGCAAGGTAAAACAAGTTAAGCAGATAAACCCATTCTACCGAAAGGGGGTCAGATGGACCAAAAAGTTGGACTGTCCCTTAGAAAGCGGGTGGTCAGAGGAAAGGTTCCCATTCTCTGAACAGTTTTTCAAGCTCATCGAGAGTTGCACGTACATTCTCCTGGTTGTGTAGGGTTATGTCATTAGACAAGACAATCACCTGAGCCCCTGCATTCTGTAACAGTGCAGTGTATCAGGTTGTACCTAGAACAGCTGATCGTGTCATAGTATTCTTTAATACTGTGCACAGTGATAGCTCTCGGAGTTAAAGGGGTAATTATCATGTAGAGAAAGTTAATACAAGACACTTACTAATGTACTGTGAGTGTCCATATTGCCTCCTGTGCTGGCTTGATTCCTTTTTCCATCACATTATACACTGCACATGTCCAGTGGTTACAACCACCCTGCAATCCATCAGCAGTGGTTGTTCTTATACAGTATAGGAAACATTGCCAACCTCTCTGGTGTCCGGGACCATGGGAGCATGCATAGGCACACATGCGCAGAAGTGCCCATCCTGGCCACCCTGTATCCGCACTACCCCTGGAAACAACCAGTGCATAATACAATGGAAAAATGACTCAAGTCAGCACAGGAGGCAATATGGACAATCACAATACATTAGTAAGTGCCTTGTGTTAACTTTCCCTACATGATAAATGCCATTTGCTGAAGTGAGACAGCCCTTTTAAGATAATGCATGCATCTTCAATTCTGTCGAATACCACTGAAACACATTCTGATATAGTTGTCCCAAATGACAAACTCAGCACTGCTACATCTGTAGCACTGCTTGGAGTCAGAATACAGTACATTAAATCATTTTTGACGCTTACCGGAGTCAGGATACAGAGTAAGAGGACAGAAAACCACACGAGAGAGCTTCCAATCACACAGTCCATTTTACTGGATGGGTAGCTGAGATCCTGTTCTTAGAAGCCAATCCTACACCTTGCAAGGCAGTCGTGCGTCGGCGTCTTTTCTATGCAGATTCATTCACGTGCACGGTCTGTTCAATAGAGAAGGAAGGTAAGAGAGGGACAAGGACAAAGTGAGAAAGGCTGGTTAGACAGGGACATAGTTATTCCAAAGGGTCCAGCCCCCCATCCCATGTAAACTCTCACAAAGCAAACACAACATTCCTTGTCCAAAAGAAAATAGTCCCAATTACCAGGATTTGCGTGTGCCATAGAAGAATGTGTATGGATTGAGCTGCTTCTCCTTCCTTTTCTGCTTCTCTCATTCTGTTCCCTTGTCTCTCCCCCTGTTTCCTCCCCTTTGTCTGTATCCTCTCCTCTCTCCTTGTGATCTGCTGTCTAGAGAACTTGTAGCGGGCAGGACACTGGAGGTCCTGACTCTTCACACAGAAAGGTAGAGGAGATGGACAGATAAGCAGAGGGTGGTGGATAGGAGGGATCCACAGATGAAGCCAGCGCTGGTTTGGATGTGTAGAGGGAGAGCTGGGCGAGCCCTCACACCCCGTGCACCCAGGAATGGACAGCACAGCACATTCTGACAGCCACTGTTTGAACTACATGTGTGTAAAGAGAGCGACTCCTAATGTGCATGTGCTGGTGACTCAATGCACGTAGGACACGGATTTACACCCATCTCTAAGAACAGTAAGGCCACTTTCAC
This sequence comes from Bufo gargarizans, assembly GCF_014858855.1. NCBI lineage: Eukaryota > Metazoa > Chordata > Amphibia > Anura > Bufonidae > Bufo > Bufo gargarizans. The sequence continues at coordinate 42,888,736 of NC_058089.1, forward strand.
ACTAGCATTTAAAAAACAAAAACGCTTCAGTTTTGTCCCCATTCATTGTCAATGGGGACAAGACTGAACTGAACTGAACAAAATGCATTCCGTTCAGCTGTGTTCCCAGACCGGAGAGCAAACTGCAACATGTTGTAGTTTGCTTTCCATCCTGGGATGCGGAGAAAGACTGATCCGGCATTACCTACAATGCAAGCCAATAGGGACGGATCCGTTTTCTCTGACACAATAGAAAACGGATCCGTCCTCCATTGACTTTCAGTGGAGTTCATGACGGATCTGTCTTGGCAATGTTAAAGATAATACAACCGGATCCATTCATAACGGAAGCAGATGGTTGCATTATCTGTAACAGAAGCGTTTTTGCTGAACCCCCTGCTGAACTACAAACACTAGTGTGAAAGTAGGCTTACAGAGTGAGAAGTTCTGGAAGTTAATCACTCAGCCTTTGACTTACATGCTCGCAGTATTCACAATAAGTGAATGTCTACCTTTGGCACCTTTCCCTGTTTCATGTAGAATTAATCTACATAAAGAGTTGAGTAACTGTTTAAACACATTGTCTGCTTGTTCTTCTACTTATCCTCAGTTACCGCCTGTATTATAGTAAAGAGCTTCTTTCACAATTTCAATTCACACAGAGCCCAAATCTCCCAGCAGTCCTTGCTGGTTCAGTCTCTATGTATGCAGCACTCGCTCAGATGATTTCTATTCCGGGACATGTTGCCTTTATACAGACACGATTCTCACTATGCATTATATTCACTTCTTAAGTTGTGTTGTCATACCTTCTGCAGCTATCTGTTGTGTCAATTTATTTTACTTGTAGTCATGCTGCTATAGCTCCATCTAGTGGCCATTTGTGCAAACAGTTTCTAGCTAGCCAGTATTTAATCCTTGGTATCTTCTATAGGGGCCACTGTATTTATCACCTATGGCCATGGTAACATTATTAAGTCAGCTCATAGCAGCCATCTTTCTTCCAAGGTCAACTGAAGGACACTCAGGGGTTGTCTTAATTCAGCAAATGGCATTTATCATATAGAGAAAGTTAAGAAAGTTATTGCGATTGTCCATATTGCTTCCTTTGCTGGCTTTATTAATTTTTCCATCACATTATACACTGCTTGTTTCCATGGTTACGCCCACCTTGCAATTCAGGTGCAGTGGCCGTGCTTGCACACTAAGAAAAAGCACCAGCCTATGTGCGCTCCCACGGTTCCCGGCCAGAGAGGCCAGCTCTTTTTCCTATATAGTGTGCAAGCATGACCACAGCTGATGGACTGCAGGGTGGTTGTAACCATGGATATGAGCAGTGTATAGTGGGATGGAAAAATGAATCTAGAGAGCAAAGGAAGCAATATGTATTGTAACGGGATTAGCTCACGGGACCACCGTCTCCTGGGATAGACGTTCGGTGCTCAGTGGAAGGGATCAATCACAATATATATAGAAACCACGGCACTCGATAAGTCGTTTTGCAAAATTCAATTCATTTATTTGTTGTCCATCCCAAAAGGATTTTTTTTATATATTGCAATTGGCCAACGTTTCAGTCCTACTAGGACCTTGATCACGGCCTGAAAATAGTTACATAGTATTTTAATATTACATAGATACAAATTCATGGGACAATAAAATAGATGGACACATTATTAGAGACATAGACAAAATATTATAGTGTCAATGGATGTCTAACAAGTCTAGGTAACAGGGTACATGTTATGTCAATTAAGCGGATGAAGATGCAGCAGAGCATATAAATAAGGTGATATCGTGATCTTTGTCTTCATATGGTCTAGTAGGGTCGGTGTAGATACCTATATATAGCGAAATAATTGTAAGATGTATTACAATATGACATATTATACGAACAGGGTGTCGTCTTTTGAGTATAGTAAAACATGTAGACTGTGGCTTTTGAAAAGTCTATTAGATAGTGTATTAAAGATATGGTAAAGATGGTGGGTCAAATTAGTGAGGATATTAACCATGTATTTTGTTATAGGTATATCCTGGGATAGACGGGCGCTATATGCACATAAACACAGTCTAGTCAAAGTATGGTGCAACTGGCCTCAGCCAGTTTTATTGACTTTTGCAGAAAAATAAATATTAAACAAAACAGTTCAAAACAAATGAAATACCTGGCCGTCTGGCCACTACATCCAAACAGGCAGTAGTCCCTAACTACATGAAACTGAGCCTTATGCCCAGCTCCATCAACAAAACACACTGTTGTTTTCCACTCACCCAGCAGGGTTCTTCCCAGGAGCAGAGAGAGCAGCTAGTGAGCTGTTTGCCCTTTTATAGCACACTTAGGTTCCAAGGTGATTAGCCACAGTTACCCTGCATACCTGGAGTGGCTAATTGGAGCAGGGACACACCCATCTCTCCCTGCTCCAAGCAGCCAGGCCCTTCTAACCAGGTTTTTTTTTTTTTAACAAAACCCTTGCAAAGAGAAATCCTAGTTTTCCTTGCTGTCAATTCCCTGGCTGCTTTTTAGAACGTATTGGACAGGAACCTAGGTGAAATGTAGACTCCTTCTACCACTTTCCCCCTGGTCCTGTCACATATCCTCCCCCCCCCTGTTTCGACCTTGGGGTAGGAACACTCTGTGCCCTTAAACAGTACATCCTGGACAGGGCATCTGCGTTTCCCAGCTGACGCCTGGGCCTATGTTTAACTGTAAAACTATAATCTTGAAGAGACATGAACCATCGGGTCACTCACCTGTTTTTCTCACGGTTTTGGCGCATCCATTTAAGGGGGGCATGGTCAGTTACCAGTTTGAATGTTCTCCCTACCAAATAATACCTAAGAGCTTCTACGGCCCACTTAATTGCCAAACACTCCTTTTCTACAATGGAGTATTTCTTTTCATGTTCATTTAACTTTTTACTCAGGTACACTACTGGATGCTCTTCCCCAGCCCTTACTTGCGACAACACAGCCCCTATACCAACATCCGAGGCATCTGTTTGCACAATGAACTCCTTTTTAAAAATCTGGTGTGACTAACACTGGGTGGGCACATAGAGCCTGCTTCAGGTTCTGAAAGGCTTGTTCCGCCTCCGTGGTCCATTTGACCATGGTTGAATCCTTCCCTTTTGTAAGGTCTGTTAAAGGGCTCACAATGCTGGCAACCTTTTCAATAAAACGCCTATAATAACCAGTTAAACCCAGGAATGCTCTGACTTGTTTTTTGTTCAAAGGCCTTGGCCAGCTCTGGATGGCTTCCACTTTGTTTATTTGAGGTTTTATAACTCCTCGACCCAATCGTGTACCCCAAGTACTTTGCCTCTTCTTGCCCAATGGCACATTTTTTGGGATTCGCTGTCAAACCCGCTTCCCTAATAGAAGTCAGGATGGCTTCTACCCTGGGTAGATGACTTTCCCAATCTGTGCTATGGATTATCACGTCGTCTAAATAGGCAGCTGCATATCTATGATGTGCTCTTAAAATTTTGTCCATCATCCTCTGGAATGTGGCCGGTGCCCCATGCAAACCAAAGGGAAGGACTACATACTGAAAATTGCCATCAGGGACACTAAAAGCCGTTTCTTCTTTGGCCCCTTCAGTCAACGGTACTTGCCAGTAACCTTTTGTAAGATCTAATGTGGTAAAGAACCTCGCATTACCAAGCCTATCAATCAGCTCATCCACTCGAGGCATTGGGTTAGCATCAAACTTTGAGACAGTGTTCAGTTTCCTGAAGTCATTACAGAAACGTATGGTGCCATCAGGTTTGGGAACCAAGACTATAGGACTAGACCAGTCACTATGGGACCCCTCTATAACCCCTAACTGAAGCATTGTTTGGACTTCTTGGGAGACAGCTTTACGTCTAGCCTCAGGTATTCTATAAGGCTTTTGGTTGACTCTGGCCCCTGGTTCGGTTACAATATCATGTTTAATTATATCTGTTCGACCAGGTAGCTCAGAAAATACATCTTTATTTTTCTATACAAACTCCTTTGCCTCTTGGGTTTGAGATCCCGACAAAGTGTCTGCAATTTTTACCTCTGGTATCTCAGTGCTACATCCCTTTTTTCCACTGCTGTAAGCTGCTAACACCTCTCGGTCCTTCCAGGGTTTGATTAGGTTCACATGATAAATTTGGTAGGGCTTACGTCTACCTGGTTGGTGAACCCTGGTAATTCACCTCTCCGACCTTCTCAACTATTTCATAAGGTCCTTGCCATTTGGCCAAAAATTTACTTTCTACTGTGGGGACAAGGATTAATACCCTATCCCCAGGGTTGAAGTTTCTTACTTTAGCCAACCTGTTGTAAACCCGGGACTGACTCTCCTGGGCCTGCAGCAAGTGTTCTTTTACAATGGGCATTACTTTTTCAATCCTTTCCTGCATTTGGGACAAGTGTTCAATCACACTTTTGTAGGGTGTAGCCTCACTCTCCCAGGTCTCTTTGGCAATATCCAATAGACCCCAAGGGTGCCGACCATACACTAGCTTGAAGGGAGAAAATCCGGTAGATGCTTGAGGCACCTCCCGTACAGAAAACATAAGATATGATAAAAGACAATCCCAGTCTTTCCCATCCTGTGCCACTACTTTTCTGAGCATCCCTTTTAAGGTTTTGTTGAACCTTTCGACTAGTCCATCCGTTTGGGGGTGATAAACTGAGGTACGCAAGCGAGTTTTTTTCAACAGTTTACATAACTCTTTTGTAACTTTTGACATAAAGGGCGCCCCCTGGTCAGTGAGTACTTCTTTAGGTTTGTCCACTCTAGTAAACATCTGGAACAACTCCTTGGCTATCACTTTTGCAGAGGTTTTCCTTAGAGGTATTGCTTCAGGATAGCGGGTAGCATAATCAAGGACAACCAAAATGTATTGGTGACCTCTGGCAGACTTAACAAGAGGTCCCACCAAATCCATTGCAATCCTCTCAAAGGGAGTTTCAATAATCGGGAGTGGCACTAACGTATTCCTAAAGGTCGCTACCGGGTTGTGTAATTGACACTCTGGGCATGAATCACAGTATTCTTTTATCTCTTTATGTACCCCGGGCCAATAAAACCTCTGCAAAATCCGGTCTTTGGTTTTTTCATAAGCCAAGTGCCCTCCTAGCACATGTGAATGGGCTAGATCCATCACCTTTTGGCGATGCAATTTTGGGACCACAAGTTGCTCCACAACTTGTCCATTTTGCTCATCAACTCTATATAAGAGTTCATTCTCTATAGAAAAATGGGCAAATATTTTCTCTACCCCAGTTTCTTCAGACACCCCATTGACTACTTTCACACTTTGCCATGCGTGGGTTAATGTAGGGTCCCTGAGTTGAGCTGTCCCAAAGTTATCATTGGAGACTGGCAAGTCAGGGAGACCAATTTCCGTAACATCATCAGTATCACCTGCAAGCACTGCTAAGTTCTCGGTTTCACTCTGGGTCACCCCTACTGTTTGCACATTTTCAGGTTCAGCCAGGGGAATGGGATCTACAGCAGACCCACTTAAACACTTATCAAGCATATTCCACATTTGCCAAAACAGAGGAAAATCACACCGCACAATGACAGTATGCAATAGACTATTTACAACCCCCACTTCATGGGTTACTTTCCCGCACAGGGTTTCAAAAGAGACTATAGCAGTGGGGTACTCTTTTGTATCCCCATGTATGCAGATGACCCCCATCTGTCTCTTTTGCAGCTTCCTAGTATCCACCAGGCGACCATGCACAAGAGTCACTAGACTACCAGAGTCCAACAGAGCTTGAACTGAGTGTCCTTCAAATCACCAAGCTGCAAGTTTGTTGCTCCATATCTGGGGTCGGCAAGGCAGAGTAGGCAGGTCTCGCAAACAATGACCTTCTCCGCCCACTGTCACACTCCATAGGCTCATCAGCCAAAGGACAGTTGGCAGCCACGTGGCCCAGTCCTTGACATCGCCAGCAAACAATGTTTTTGACCGCCCAAGGCTGTCTAGGGCTAACTGGCTTAAGTGGTCTGGCTAATAGATCAGTCTCAGTTCCTACTTTACGGCCCTCCCTCGCCCCCTTTAGATTAGGAACAGTCTTACCGTGATCAGTAGACTTCTGGCTCCCTGGGGCCGGCCAAGTAGGAGAGAAGTCTTGGAGATACTCCTCGGTGTTCAGGTACCGCTCCACTAGGGTGACGAGCTGATCCACATCCCTAGGGTCCGCTTGTCCCACACAGCACTGTATGCGAATTGGTAGAGCACGAACAAACCGGTCCAGGACCACTCTTTCCACCACCTGAGTGGCTGTAGATACCTCTGGCTGTAGCCATTTTTTAGCCAGGTGAAAAAGATCATACATTTGCGACCTCGCTGGTTTATCCAATTGGAAAGTCCAGTTGTGCACTCACTGTGCTCTGACCGCAGATCTTACACCTAAGCGAGCAAGAATTTCTGCTTTCAGTTTTGGGTACTGTCTGGCATCCTGCTCACTCAAATCATAGTAGGCTTTCTGTGGCTCCCCACTCAGAAATGGAGCAAGGGTGTCTACCCACTGTTCGGCTGGGAGTTTCTCTCTTTCAGCGGCTCTTTCAAAAATGGTGAGGTAGGTCTCCACATCATCCCCTGCTACCATTTTTTGAAGGAAAGCTTGCACTCTCCTCCCCACAAAGATGGATTCCTCCTGGACATGCGGCATTTCAGCCAGCACCGCTATCTGCTCCACCAGACTTTTATTAAGCGATTGCTGTTCTCTGAAACCAGCTTGCGCAGTCTCCATGAACAACAGATTGGTTTCCTGCTGGTTAGCATTCGCCTTTTGGAGCTGTATGTTAGCCTGGATCAGCTGTTTCAGCACTTCCTCCATATCTGCACTGTTTGTTTTTTTCAGAACAGCAGACTTAACCCAGGACATAAAACTTGCTGGATTTTTTGTGCCAGCGCAGCCTCCATCATATGTAACGGGATTAGCTCACGGGACCGCCTTCTCCTGGGATAGGCGGGCGCTATAGGCACATAAGGCAGTGGCTTCGTTGAGCGAAGTGCGCATGCGCCAGCCTGATGCGCATGCGCACTTCGCTCAACGAAGCCGCTGCCAGGAGTCCGCAGCGCATCAGGCTGAGCCTAGTGCGCAGGCGCCGGATCTGGCAGAGGGACGGGTGGATTGAGGAGGCGGCGCTGAGGTGAGGAAGGCGGCGCTGGGCACCAGACGGCGAGGGGTGCAGGCGGGCACCCTGGATTAACGTAAAACCCCTTGGGCACCTTAGGTAGGTGAGTGACAGCTTATAAAAACCTGTTTTTTGGGCTAATAGAGCCACAAGCAGGTTTAATAAGGGCAGTTTAGGATTCATGTTATTAGCACCGACATGGCCATATGTTTAGCTTATAGGGCACAAATCTGATGACAGAATCCCTTTAACTTTCTCACCATGATATATGTCATTTGCTGAAGTTAGACAACCCCTTTAATGTGGCATCACTGGTATGGTGAGGTTATTAGTTAGCATTGCAGGATGTATATGTATGTATATTGATATGCTCCACTGAATGCATCCTCTAGTCTATGCACATGTTTGTGTTTGCATAGATTTGAACTGTAATGTGTTATGGCCTGTTGTCACATGCTGATCTACAATAGTAAGCACATTCTCTTTTTGTTCCACAGTTTCACCCTATCCTTGCAATAAAAGTTGAATTAGGTGTTACAGAGTCAATGAGTCGCCAGGAGGGCATTTAGCTGCCTGTCAACATATTCTCCACTCACACATAAGGAGGACATAATATGTGTTAAGTGGTTTTTCAGGGAGTATTTGAAAAAAAGGGGACATAAAATGTAAAACATAAAAAAGAAGCACTTTCACTTATCTTTCAGCGCAATTTCTCACAAGACTTTGCGCAAAAATACAATAAGCCTGTAACTAATTAAGAAATGCCCTGGGAACAGCCTTCATCAATCATCATCCATCTCATCAGTTTTTTTTTATCACTTAAAAAAAAAAAATTAAAGATAGAAGCAAAGACAAAATATCAATTTTGTCGCCATCAGGAGAAAGATGAAAACCAAACAGCGACAATTCATTGTACATACTGGGGGAGATATATTTTAATACTGGTGCAGCTATATGCCAGTCTTGATCTCCCTGCCCTGGTGTGAGATGCGCCTAATTTATTAAGAGGCAGAAGCTGTGAGGCAGAAACTGGTCTACGCCAGCTACAAGTTCCGCCACTTTCTGGAGAAAGTTATAGTAAGTGCAGTAGGCGGTGCAAAACCACGCCCCCTCCCGCTAAGCCATGCCCCTTTTTATCTGCACTTCAGATTCAGATAAGTGCAGAGAATCTCAAAAAGTTGCAAATTATGGTGCACACATGGCGAGCGCCATAATCTGCAACTTTTTTATGCCGCAATAGTAGCGTAAACAGCTTAATAAATGTCCCTTGTTGTATCTTGTTTAAAGGCGGTCTCACCTCAAACATTAGTGGCATATTCCAATGTTAGATAGGTATGGGCCCTGCCTCTGGGACCCGCGCCTATCTCTAGAACAAAGCGCCCAAAGTAAAGGAGAGCACACCGTGCATGCATGGCTGTCCTCCATTCACTTCTGAGGGAGTGCCCAAGGGGAAACTGTATGTGTGGTGCACTCTTGTTCTACATTCTAGAGATAAGTACGGGTCCCAGAGGTGACATTGGTGTCATATCCTAGTGATATGCCACCAATGTTTGAGGTGAGACAATCCCTTCAAGCCCTTAAGGATCGAGCAAATTTTTGCTTTTGTTTTTTAGATTTTTTTTCTCCCTGTCTCCCAAGAGTCATAACTTTTTCAATTTTCTGTTCACATAACCACATGAGGGCTTATTTTTTTGCCGGACAAGTTGTATTTATTAATGGCACCATTTAATTTAGCATATCTTATATTGGAAAATGGGGAGAAAATACTTTGGCAGGTGAAACTAAAAAAAAAAACAACACAATTTGGGATTTTGTTTTTACTGTGTTCACTAAGCACTAAAAATGACATGATGACCTTATTCTGATGGTCAGTTTGTCATGGTGATACCAAATTAATGTAGCTTTTATTATGTAATGTGTATATGTTTTAATAGTTCAGACATCTTCAGATGTGGTCATACCTATTATATATATATTTTTTTATATATGTAATATTGGGAAATTGGGGATTTGAATTTTGAATATTATGTGGGTTTTAGGGGTGTATGTGGGGCCACATACACCCCTGATACCATTTTGTGTGGACCTCACCATCTGGTGGCATACATGCCTGTCTGTGTCTAGTGGCTACTCAGATGTATTTTCCATCTTTTCTTCCATTAGATGGGTGTCCCCTGTAAGACATTTATGGTACAAACAATTAATAAACTATAAACGTTTCAGTTGGCAATACCCCTTTAAGTTATATTTTCAGCCCTTGATATTGGTTCAGTTTGACAGTGAGGACCCCTACCAGAAAAGGTTGTACACCCGTGCCTTAGGGAACTTGAGTATGTGATCTGATGGCTTGTACTAGAATACCATTGGAGTCTACAGGATTTATATTAGCTGCCTGTCAGGCCATGCCACAGGCATGACTTTGCAGGCAGATTACTATGACAGGACTGTCAGCCTTCACAATGCTTCCCTCCCTTCAATCGCCTGCTCACTAGAGGAGGAGACTGCTCCTATTACAAGCAGCGATCTCCTCTGCAGCATGGGGAGCACCAATCGTTATGCCTTCATTCGTCCCCATGCTGTCTAGTGGTTTGCCGGCGGCAGATCGTAATTAGGCAGTACGATCTGCTGCTGACAAACATTGAGTTTTAAGAGTGCTTAAAAATCAAAATTGCCCGATGAACTAGCATTTGCTCGTTCATCAGGCAATTGGCAGCAGTATTACACTGCAAGATATGTAGCGACTTGTTAGCGATCATCTGTCGAAAAATCGGTAGGTGTAATAAAGCTTTAAAAGGGTTGTGTCACTTCAGCAAATAGCATTTATTATGTAGAAGAAGTTAATACAAGGCACTTACTAACATATTGTTATTATCCATATTGTCCCCTTTGCTGGCTGGATTCATTTTTCCAACACATTATACACTGCTTGTTTCCATGGTTACAACCACGCTGCAATCCAGCAGTGGTGGTCGCGCTTGTACACTATAGGAAAAAGCTCCAGCCTCTTTGGTGGCCGGGACCATGGGAGCGCCAGCATTTTTTAACCGCCTCCGGACCGCCTAACACAGATCTGCGGTCCGGAGGCGACAGCTCTGCGCAGAGTGACGCATATACGCGTCATCTCGCGAGAGCCGTGACTTCCTGTGAACGCGCGCACACAGGCGTGCGCGTTCACAGGAACGGAAGGTAAGAGACTGGATCTCCAGCCTGCCAGCGGCGATCGTTCGCTGGCAGGCTGGAGATGCGATTTTTTTAACCCCTAACAGGTATATTAGACGCTGTTTTGATAACAGCGTCTAATATACCTGCTACCTGGTCCTCTGGTGGTCCCTTTTGTTTGGATCGACCACCAGAGAACACAGGTAGCTGTGTAAAGTACCACAAAACACCACTACACTACACCCCCCTGTCACTTATTAACCCCTTACGAACCCCTGATCACCCCATATAGACTCCCTGATCACCCCCCTGTCATTGATCACCCCCCTGTCATTGATCACCCCCCTGTCAGGCTCCGTTCAGACGTCCGTATGATTTTTACGGATCCACGGATACATGGATCGGATCCGCAAAACACATACGGACGTCTGAATGGAGCCTTACAGGGGGGTGATCAATGACAGGCGGGTGATCACCCATATAGATTCCCTGATCACCCCCTGTCATTGATCACCCTCCTGTCATTGATCACCCCCCTGTAAGGCTCCGTTCAGACGTCCGTATGATTTTTACGGATCCTTGGATACATGGATCGGATCCGCAAAACACATACGGACGTCTGAATGGAGCCTTACAGGGGGGTGATCAATGACAGGGGGGTGATCACCCATATAGACTTCCTGATCACCCCCCTGTCATTGATCACCCCCTATAAGGCTCCATTCAGACGTCCGAATGTGTTTTGCGGATCCGATCCATGTATCCGTGGATCCGTAAAAATCATACGGACATCTGAATGGAGCCTTACAGGGGGGTGATCACCTCATATACACTCCCTGATCACCCCCTGTCATTGATCACCCCCCTGTCATTGATCACCCCCCTGTCAGGCTCCGTTCAGACGTCCGTATGATTTTTACGGATCCACAGATACATGGATCGGATCCGCAAAACATATACGGACGTCTGAATGGAGCCTTACAGGGGGGTGATCAATGACAGGGGGGTGATCACCCATATAGACTTCCGGATCACCCCCCTGTCATTGATCACCCCCTATAAGGCTCCATTCAGACGTCCGTATGTGTTTTGCGGATCCGATCCATGTATCCGTGGATCCGTAAAAATCATACGGACATCTGAATGGAGCCTTACAGGGGGGTGATCACCTCATATACACTCCCTGATCACCCCCTGTCATTGATCACCCCCCTGTCATTGATCACCCCCCTGTCAGAATCTGTTCAGACGTCCGTATGATTTTTACGGATCCACGGATACATGGATCGGATCCGCAAAACACATATGGACGTCTGAATGGAGCCTTACAGGGGGGTGATCTATGACAGGGGGGTGATCACCCCATACAGACTCCCTGATCACCCCCCTGTCATTGATCACCCCCTGTAAGGCTCCATTTAGACATTTTTTTGGGCACAAGTTAGCGGAAATAGATATTTTATTTTTATTTTATTTTTCTTACAAAGTCTCATATTCCACTAACTTGTGTCAAAAAATAAAATCTCACATGAACTCACCATACCCCTCACGGAATCCAAATGCATAACATTTTTTGGACATTTATATTCCAGACTTCTTCTCACGCTTTAGGGCCCCTAAAATGCCAGGGCAGTATAAATACCCCACATGTGACCCCATTTCGGAAAGAAGACACCCCAAGGTATTCCGTGAGGGGCATATTGAGTCCATGAAAGATTGAAATTTTTATCCTAAGTTAGCGGAAAGGGAGACTTTGTGAGAAAATAAAAATAAAAAAATCAATTTCCGCTAACTTGTGCCAAAAAAAAAATATTTCTATGAACTCGCCATGCCCCTCGTTGAATACCTTGGGGTGTATTCTTTCCAAAATAGGGTCACATGTGGGGTATTTATACTGCCCTGGCATTTTAGGGGCCCGAAAGCGTGAGAAGAAGTCTGGTATCCAAATGTCTAAAAATGCCCTCCTAAAAGGAATTTGGGCCGCTTTGCTCATCTAGGCTGCAAAAAAGTGTCACACATCTGGTATCGCCGTACTCAGGAGAAGTTGGGCAATGTGTTTTGGGGTGTCATTTTACATATACCCATGCTGGGTGAGATAAATATCTTGGTCAAATGCCAACTTTGTATAAAAAAAATGGGAAAAGTTGTGTTTTGCCAAGATATTTCTCTCACCCAGCATGGGTATATGTAAAATTACACCACAAAACACATTCCCAACTTCTCCTGAGTACGGCGATACCAGATGTGTGAGACTTTTTTGCCGCCTAGGTGGGCAAAGGGCCACACATTCCAAAGAGCACCTTTAGGATTTCACAGGTCATTTTTTACACATTTTGATTTCAAACTACTTACCACACATAAGGGCCCCTAGAATGCCAGGGCAGTATAACTACCCCACAAGTGACCCCATTTTGGAAAGAAGACACCGCAAGGTATTCCGTGAGTTGCATGGCGAGTTCCTAGAATTTTTTATTTTTTGTCACAAGTTAGCTGAAAATGATGATTTTTTTTTTGATTTTTTTTTTCTTACAAAGTCTCATATTCCACTAACTTGGGACAAAAAATAAAAACTTCTAGGAACTCGCCATGCCCCTCACAGAATACCTTTGGGTGTCTTCTTTCCAAAATGGTGTCACTTGTGTGGTAGTTATACTGCCCTGGCAATTTAGGGGCCCATATGAGTGAGAAGTAGTTTGAAATCAAAATCTGTAAAAAATGGCTGGTGAAATCCTAAAGGTGCTCTTTGGAATGTGTGCCCCTTTGCCCACCTAGGCTGCAAAAAAGTGTCACACGTCTGGTATCGCCGTACTCAGTAGAAGTTGGGGAATGTGTTTTGGGGTGTCATTTTACATATACCCATGCTGGGTGAGAGAAATATCTTGGCAAAAGACAACATTTCACATTTTTTTATACAAAGTTGGCATTTGACCAAGATATTTATCTCACCCAGCATGGGTATATGTAAAATGACACCCCAAAACACATTCCCCAACTTCTCCTGAGTACGGCGATACCAGATGTGTGACACTTTTTTGCAGCCTAGGTGGGCAAAGGGGCACACATTCCAAAGAGCACCTTTCGGATTTCACCGGTCATTTTTTACAGATTTTGATTGCAAACTACTTCTCACTCATATGGGTCCCTAAAATGCCAGGCCAGTATAACTACCCCACAAGTGACCCCATTTTGGAAAGAAGACACCTCAGGGTATTCCGTGAGGGGCATGGCGAGTTCCTAGAATTTTTTTTTTTTTTGTCACAAGTTAGTGGAATATGAGACTTTGTAAGAAAAAAATAAAATAAAAAATAAATCATCATTTTCCGCTAACTTGTGACAAAAAATAAAAAGTTCTATGAACTCACTATGCCCATCAGTGAATACCTTAGGGTGTCTATTTTCCGAAATGGGGTCATTTGTGGGGTGTTTGTACTGTCTGGGCATTGTAGAACCTCAGGAAACATGACAGGTGCTCAGAAAGTCAGAGCTGTTTCAAAAAGCGGAAATTCACATTTTTGTACTGTAACGGACCGTTTCAGCAGACAAGGGGTTAAAATCCGTTTAGGCGATATGCCCCTTTCTGAGAGACAGGCACAGCTACTGCAGAACACCAACCTCCCGAACTGGATACAAAATAGCACTCCAAACTGGAACCTCGCGAATAGCTGTCAGCAGACGAACAGGAAAAGCGTACAGTCAGCTTACACTCCTGGCAATCAGTCTCTAACAGCATATAGGGAATCCCCCCAATAACGAGACAAGGCTCCGTCTTGAGGGTCAGCAGTGGTCTGACGTGCTGGCACACCCAGCCTGGTTTTTATTACAGTTGTTGCAAATACAGGTCCGCCCACAGGGTTTTGAAATCCAACCAATCAGTAATTCACAACACACACAATGTAAATACAGCAACCACTCGTTCACGCCCCCAGAGGACCAGAAGGGAGACTGCGACACAGGACAGATACAACATATCCCCACAATGCATCATGGTTTCCTCCTCTCTGTTCCGGAGACAACCGAAGGCAATCCAATTATCTCTCAGGACAAAAGGAGATCACCAATACACATGTGGAGACAACAGGACAGACATCACCATTTAAACACACAATGGCACACCCCCACAGCAAACACAGACATTTAACATATCCCCAGATAGCTCAAGTCTGAGTGCATATCATTAGGTGAATGGCACTCAGAATACACGAATACAATACTATTAGCTATCTGGGTACCCTCACATAACATACAATTTAACCGAACGCATAATAACATAAAATACAATTCTACAGACAGATTTAAGCTGTGCGGCCGGTCTGTCTTCTCCTTTAAAGTTACTATGGGCCATAATCCTGAGGCAAGAGGCCTTCAAACAGCCCCCTCCAAAACACTGTGGCGAGGTTGGTTTCGCCACACATCTCCCCCCCCCCCCCCCCCAGGAAAGACTAACCAGATACCTGACCTCATGCCGGTCGGTACCTGAGTTAGTCTGGCAGCCCACCCACAACCAAATACTGGACCTGTTGAATTTAGTAGTCTGTCTCTGTCCAGTGAATCCACCAAGGTTATATTGGTAGCTGGTACTACCGGTCTCTGAGTTGCTCCCTGGCTTGGAGTGGAGGTTGCTTTGTGGGCAGGGATCAGCGGGACTCTGCCCTGGTACCAGCGCTACCATGGAAGAAGCCTGGTTGGAGTCTGGTTGTTGGAGGGAGAAACCAACTGTCTCCCCTTTGGCTAAACAGCCCTGTTGCTGGGGGGCAGGACCGACTGTCCCTACCCCCTGTGCTGTAAGTGCAGAGACCACGGTCCCATCTCCACTGTTGTGGGGCTTACTGTCTCCCCCTGGTGCGTTAAGCTGCCGCTGGGGAGAGGGGGTAACGAGCTCCTCTCCCATACATACTTCCAGCCGCTGGGGAGGGCGACCGACCGCCTCCGCTCCCAATACAGTGTCCTGCTGCTGGGGAAAGGAGACTGGGCTCTCTATTCCCTGTAGGACACTCTGCCACTGGGGGACAGGACCGACTGTCTCTGCCCCCTGTAACTCCGCCTGCCGCTGGGGAATGGAGACTGGGCTCCCAATTCCCTGTACATCACACGGCCGCTGGGGAATGGAGACTAGGCTCCCAATTCCCAAAAAATCATGCTGCTGCTGGGGGGCAGGAACAACTACCTCTGCCCCCTGTAACTCAGCCTGCCACTGGGGAGGGAGGCCGCTGCTCTCCCCTCCCTGCACTTCACACTGCCGCTGGGGAATGGAGACTGGGCTCCCTCTGTCCCGCAACTGTAACTTCCGATGGAGGTCCACCCAACGTGGCAGCTGACCGTCACCTTCTGCCCGGTATAGTAGGGTCTTGAACACTACAGGGAGTGCAGAATTATTAGGCAAATGAGTATTTTGACCACATCATCCTCTTTATGCATGTTGTCTTACTCCAAGCTGTATAGGCTTGAAAGCCGACTACCAATTAAGCATATTAGGTGATGTGCATCTCTGTAATGAGAAGGGGTGTGGTCTAATGACATCAACACCCTATATCAGGTGTGCATAATTATTAGGCAACTTCCTTTCCTTTGGCAAAATGGGTCAAAAGAAGGACTTGACAGGCTCAGAAAAGTCAAAAATAGTGAGATATCTTGCAGAGGGATGCAGCACTCTTAAACTTGCAAAGCTTCTGAAGTGTGATCATCGAACAATCAAGCGTTTCATTCAAAATAGTCAACAGGGTCGCAAGAAGCGTGTGGAAAAACCAAGGCGCAAAATAACTGCCCATGAACTGAGAAAAGTCAAGCGTGCAGCTGCCAAGATGCCACTTGCCACCAGTTTGGCCATATTTCAGAGCTGCAACATCACTGGAGTGCCCAAAAGCACAAGGTGTGCAATACTCAGAGACATGGCCAAGGTAAGAAAGGCTGAAAGACGACCACCACTGAACAAGACACACAAGCTGAAACGTCAAGACTGGGCCAAGAAATATCTCAAGACTGATTTTTCTAAGGTTTCATGGACTGATGAAATGAGAGTGAGTCTTGATGGGCCAGATGGATGGGCCCGTGGCTGGATTGGTAAAGGGCAGAGAGCTCCAGTCCGACTCAGACGCCAGCAAGGTGGAGGTGGAGTACTGGTTTGGGCTGGTATCATCAAAGATGAGCTTGTGGGGCCTTTTCGGGTTGAGGATGGAGTCAAGCTCAACTCCCAGTCCTACTGCCAGTTTCTGGAAGACACCTTCTTCAAGCAGTGGTACAGGAAAAAGTATGCATCCTTCAAGAAAAACATGATTTTCATGCAGGACAATGCTCCATCACACGCGTCCAAGTACTCCACAGCGTGGCTGGCAAGAAAGGGTATAAAAGAAGAAAAACTAATGACATGGCCTCCTTGTTCACCTGATCTGAACCCCATTGAGAACCTGTGGTCCATCATCAAATGTGAGATTTACAAGGAGGCAAAACAGTACACCTCTCTGAACAGTGTCTGGGAGGCTGTGGTTGCTGCTGCACGCAATGTTGATGGTGAACAGATCAAAACACTGACAGAATCCATGGATGGCAGGCTTTTGAGTGTCCTTGCAAAGAAAGGTAGCTATATTGGTCACTGATTTGTTTTTGTTTTGTTTTTGAATGTCAGAAATGTATATTTGTGAATGTTGAGATGTTATATTGGTTTCACTGGTAAAAATAAATAATTGAAAAGGGTATATATTTGTTTTTTGTTAAGTTGCCTGATAATTATGCACAGTAATAGTCACCTGCACACACAGATATCCCCCTAAAATAGCTAAAACTAAAAACAAACTAAAAACTACTTCCAAAAATATTCAGCTTTGATATTAATGAGCTTTTTGGGTTCATTGAGAACATGGTTGTTGTTCAATAATAAAATGAATCCTCAAAAATACAACTTGCCTAATAATTCTGCACTCCCTGTAGACTCCTCACGAACTTCACGTATTTCTCAGCTGGATTGGGTCCGAAGAAGTTCAGCCGCAACCACATCATACGGTCAAATTCCTCCACAGAGTATCTGTATTCCACTGCTGGTTCCATCCTGGTGCTTTTAGGGTCGCTGTACTGAGACATGCATTGCCCTTAAGTTGTAAAATCCAAAGAAATGGTGTCTCCTGTAGCTGTCCTTCTGGCTGTAGGAACGATCCCGCTGCTTGCCACCAATGTAACGGACCGCTTCAGCAGACAAGGGGTTAAAATCCGTTTAGGCGATATGCCCCTTTCTGAGAGACAGGCACAGCTACTGCAGAACACCAACCTCCCGAACTGGATACAAAATAGCACTCCAAACTGGAACCTCGCGAATAGCTGTCAGCAGACGAACAGGAAAAGCGTACAGTCAGCTTACACTCCTGGCAATCAGTCTCTAACAGCATATAGGGAATCCCCCCAATAACGAGACAAGGCTCCGTCTTGAGGGTCAGCAGTGGTCTGACGTGCTGGCACACCCAGCCTGGTTTTTATTACAGTTGTTGCAAATACAGGTCCGCCCACAGGGTTTTGAAATCCAACTAATCAGTAATTCACAACACACACAATGTAAATACAGCAACCACTCGTTCACACCCCCAGAGGACCAGAAGGGAGACTGCGACACAGGACAGATACAACATATCCCCACAATGCATCATGGTTTCCTCCTCTCTGTTCCGGAGACAACCGAAGGCAATCCAATTATCTCTCAGGACAAAGGGAGATCACCAATACACATGTGGAGACAACAGGACAGACATCACCATTTAAACACACAATGGCACACCCCCACAGCAAACACAGACATTTAACATATCCCCAGATAGCTCAAGTCTGAGTGCATATCATTAGGTGAATGGCACTCAGAATACACGAATACAATACTATTAGCTATCTGGGTACCCTCACATAACATACAATTTAACCGAACGCATAATAACATAAAATACAATTCTACAGACAGATTTAAGCTGTGCGGCCAGTCTGTCTTCTCCTTTAAAGTTACTATGGGCCATAATCCTGAGGCAAGAGGCCTTCAAACAGCCCCCTCCAAAACACAGTGGCGAGGTTGGTTTCGCCACATGTACCATAGTTTGTAAACGCTATAACTTTTACCCAAACCATTTTTTTTTTTACCCAAACATTTTTTTTTATCATGAACATGTAGAACAATAAATTTATCGGAATTTTATAATTTAAATATGGATGTCGTTAAATTTCAATTAATAACAAAAAAAGTAAAAATGTCAGCAGCAATGAAATACCACCAAATGAAAGCTCTATTAGTGAGAAGAAAAGGAGGTAAAATTCATTTGGGTGGTAAGTTGCATGACCAAGCAATAAACGGTGAAAGTAGTGTAGTGCAGAAGTGTAAAAAGTGGCCTGGTCATTAAGGGGGTTTTAGCTAGCGGGGTTGAAGTGGTTAATATAGTGTGCAGGTGGCACAGCATTTAGTAATGACAGGTCCTCTTTAAGACAAGCTTCACCAACACTAGAGTTTCTCACAACAGAAAGGAAAATATCAGTACCTGGAAACACTCAAATCATTAACAGACTTTAAACTGTATCAACAGCGGTAGCAGCAAAACTAACGGAACAGCATTAGCACTGTCATTAATAGGAATATCCACTTGTCCTGTAGAAAAAGCACGTATGCTTCGACCATCCATGCACCTAAATGTGGTCTGATGCGCCCTATTATCAGCCATTTCACTTCATAGAAAAGTTGGATGTAATGATCTCCACTAGTATTACTGAGGGGGAGTCAAAAAAAAAAATCTACCCCCATAATAATCAGTACTTTATCTCACATTGTTTCTGACAACCTCAGGAGTGCCTGGGATTGGTATGAGCAGCTCACCTTTATTGGCTGCACGAATAAGTGACATGAAACACTGAGTAGTGACATAATGAGTCTACAATATTTAACTTTTTCCCAATATTCTAATTTCCCAATATAATAGCTTTTGTGTTTTCATTAGCTGTAAGCCATAACCATCAACATAAAAATAAAAATAAACAATAGATCACTCTGTGTGTAATGAATCTATATTATATATAAGTTTAACTTTTTGAATCGAATTACTGAAATAAATGAACTTTTTAATGATATTCTAATTTATAGAGATGCACCTGTATTATGCCAGTCAGGGGTACCATAGTTAAATTCTTTTGGATGCAATGTGTCTTTGACAAATACTGTTAGCATTATAATTCCAAAAAATATAATTCCCTTTTTAAGGGTGGGTAAATGGAATTACAAGTTCTTCCTTAGGCAGCTAAAATGCTTGGATATAGCAAAAGTGATGCCTCCATGCAGTGTCCAAATAATACCATGACAATACCGTATACCACATAGATGGCCCACTAAAAACATTATTTACATGCTCAAATAATACCACCATACAATGCTTAAATAATACATCTATACAATGATCAAATAGTTACAAACGCAAAAACACAAATGCAATCGCACTCTGCAACCAGCACTCTGCCCTGCCTCTATGCTGGATGTTGAATGAGGCATTAGTGTACATTTTGGCCAAAGCGTAATAAGCCACTCACCACGTCAAGGTCGCCTCCATGAGTGGTCCCTAACACTAGTTCCTACCTGTTATGGGCCATGACAGCCACACAAAGTCCAGGGAGCACAGGTACAGCATGCACGCCAGGCACACTCTGCTTTTAACCCCGTCTGGTGCCATTACAGCTTTCATCAGATCCAGGGATGCAAGTACCAACATGCATGCTGAGCCCACTATATACTTCTCCTGGAGCCAAATGGCTACTGGTAGGCGCTATGAAAGCAGACTCAGTTTTATACTGACTTTGAAACCAGCCTCCAGGGCAGACTAACCTTTTATGTGGTAAAGTGTCAAATGTTTTGGCGAAGTCCAGATATACGACATCCATCGATTCACCGCTGTCAAGTCTAGAACTTACCTCCTCATAGAAACTGATTAAATTAGTTTGGCATGAGTGCTCCCTCATGAAGCCATGCTGATATGGCGTTATTTGCTTATTTCCGTTGAGATGCTCTAACATAGCATCTCTCAGAAAACCCTCAAACAGTTTACCCACAACAGATGTTAAACTTACCGGCCTATAGTTTCCAGGCTCTGTTTTTGGACCCTTTTTGAATATTGGCACCACATTTGCTATGCTCCAATCCTGTGGGACATTCCATGTCAGTATAGAGTCTGCGAATTTCAGAAATAAGGGTCTGGCTATGACATTACTTAATTCCCTTAGGATATGTGTATGCCATCCGGTCCTGGCGATTTGTCTATTTTAATCTTTTTAAGTCGCTGTTGTACTTCTTTCTTCCTGGGTCAGACAGGACACTTTTAATGGGGAATTTATTTTTACATTCAGCATTTCATCTGACAGTTTATTTTCCTCAGTGAATACATTGGATAAAAAAAATATTTAACAGCTTTGCTTTCTCCTCATCGCTCTCTGCGACTCCTCCCTCATTACTCTTTAAAGGGCCGACACCTTCAGATTTATACTTTTTAACATTTATATAATTGAAGAACATTTTAGGGTTTGTTTTACTCTCTTTGGCAATTCATCTCTCGGTCTCTAGTTTGTCCGCTTTTATTTGTTTTTTACATGTTCTATTTTTTTCCTTATAGTTTTTCAGTGCTTCCGTGCTCCCCTCCTGTTTCAGTGAATTATATGCTATAATTTTGTCATTTATTGCTTTCTTTACAGTTCTGTTTATCCACATTGGTTTCTTTTTGTTCCTTAACCTTTTATTCCCATACGGTATGTACCTCTCACAATGAGATTTTAGGATGCTTTTAAAGAAATCCCATTTTGTGTCAGAATTTTTATTTTTGAGGACTTTGTCCCAGTTAGTTAGGCCTATGGCCTCTCTTAGTTGGCTAAATTTAGCTTTTTTGAAGTTTGGTATTTTTGTTCCTTCCTGTAGAAACGCTCTTTTGAATGATAATTGGAAGGTTATTACTTTATGGTCACTATTTCCCAGGTGTCCCCCAACCTGCACGTCTGTTGTTCTGTCAGGGCTATTGGTTAATACTAAGTCCAGTATGGCCGTCCCTCTAGTCGGGTCCTGAACCAGTTGGGAGAGGTAATTGTCTTTGGTTATTGCCAAGAACCTGTTTCCTTTATGAGATATACAAGTTTCAGTCTATATCTGGATAGTAGAAGTCCCCAATAATAACAGCCTCATTATGATTTGCCGCCTTGTCTATCTCATTTAGTAGTAGATTTTCTGTGGACTCTGGTATATTAGGTGGTTTGTAATAAACTCCTATTAAAAATGTATTATTGTTTTTAGCTCCATGTATCTCTACCCACAGTGACTCCACATGTTCATGTCCCTCACTTATATATTCCCGGAGTGTGGGCTTTAGACAAGACTTTACATAAAGGCAGACCCCTCCCCCTCTCCAGTTTTGACGATCCTTTCTAAACAGACTGTAACCCTGTACATTAACTGCCCAGTCATAGCTATAATCCAGCCATTTCTCAGTTATTCCCACTATGTCATAGTCCTCCTCACACATCACCAATTCCAGTTCCCCAGTTGTATTAGTCAGGCTTCTGGCATTAGTATACATACATTTGAGAGGTTTATGTATATTTTTTACCCTACAACTTTCCTTCTGAACTGTTCTAGTCCCTCCTTCCATTCCTCCCCCAGTCCCACTACCTTGCCCTCGGTCTCTATCTGCACTATCATCCCATCCTATAATGTAATTTCCCTCCCCCCCAGTCCCTAGTAATAGGAATGGAATCAGAATAATATCATTAACCCCTTCACGCAATATCACGTACATGTACGTGGGGGAATGTGGTGCCTCACCGCATCCCCACGTGCATGTACGTGATCGGCTTTCACTGTCAGCGCAGGGACCGAAGCGCTGAAGATTCAGTGAAGCCGGCGTGCTGGGGTTGCTAGGCAACCAGAGAAGCCGGAAGGAGATGTATTGGCCCCCTGACCCGCCCACGATCGCTGTGATTGGTCCAATACTGCAGAGGGACCAATCGCAGCGCATCGGGGCAGGTAAGGGGGGTTAGGGAGGGACTGTGTGCCTCTCCTTCTCTGATCGTCCCCATTCCTGTCAGGGAAGCGATCAGAGAAGGAGAGAGTGACATTCTGCTGTACCTGACATATGTATACTAGTCATGGAGCACTGCTACTTAGCGCTCCATGACTAGTATACTCCTCATCGCATTTAACTGTCACCATGTCTGCAGACATGGTGACAGCGCTGAGTGCCGGCTGTTACACACAGCCAGGCACTCAGGCTCAATGCCGAGGGGGGTCCTGTGACCCCCCTATCGGCGATCGGGTAGTTAGGCACCCCCCTATGGGCGATCGCTTTGTAGTTTCTGATCCCTGCGGTCCCTGACCGCAGGGATCAGAAACCTAAAAATTGCCCCCAAACCGATTTTTTTTAACCCCCCTGCACCCCTGAATTCATTTATGTGGCGGGGTGCAGGGGGGCGGTATGTGGGCGGTGCGGGGCGGTGCGGCAGTTGCGGGAGGCGGGCGGTGCGGCAGGCGGGATCGCGATCCCCCGCCCGCCTCCCATTATAATCATCGTTGGCGTCTAGTGGGTTATACCAGGGTGCCAGCACATTGCTGGCACCCTGGTATAAACGGCTGACATCGGTGATGCGATGTCAGCCGTTTAACCCTTTCCATACCGCGGTCCGTACGGACCGCGGTATGGAAAAGGTTAACAGCTCAGGGAGCTCCCTCCCTCTCCCATCGGAGGGCTGCTGTACCTTTGCAGCCCCCCGATGGAGAGGGAGAGAGCCCCCAGACAGCCCCCCCAGAGCCCCGTCCTTACCCTTCCCCGTCTGCGCAGTTCTGAACATAACTGAGCAGACGGGGAAGGTTCCCATGGCAACAGGACGCCTCTCAGGCGTCCTGCTGTCCATGGTGCTGAACAGATCTATGCTGAAAGCATAGATCTGTTCAGTGTAAGTATAATATAGCACAGTGCAATATATATTGTACTGTACTGTATTATACAGACATCAGACCCACTGGATCTTCAAGAACCAAGTGGGTCTGGGTCAAAAAAAAAGTGAAAAAAGTAAAAAAAAAAGTAAAAATCAAAAAACAAATTTATCACTGATTAAGGCCTCATGCACACGACAGTATTTTTTCACTGTCCGCAAAACGGGGTTCCGTTGGTCCGTGATCCGTGACCGTTTTTTCGTCCGTGGGTCTTCCTTGTTTTTTGGAGGATCCACGGACATGAAAAATGAAAAAAAAATCTAAGTCAAGTTTGCCATTGAAATGATAGGAAAAAACGGACACGGATCACGGACACGGATCACGGACACGGATGACAATCTTGTGTGCATCCGTGATTTTCACGGACCCATTGACTTGAATGGGTCCGTGAACCGTTGGCCGTGAAAAAAATAGGACAGGTCATATTTTTTTCACGGCCAGGAAAAACGGATCACGGATGCGGCTGCCAAACGGTGCAGTTTCCGATTTTTCCACGGACCCATTGAAAGTCAATGGGTCCGCAAAAAAAACTGAGAACGGCACATCGGCCACGGATGCACACAACGGTCGTGTGCATGAGGCCTAAACATGAGAAAAATAAAATTCCCTACACATGTTTGGTATCGCCGCGTCCGTAACGACCTGATCTATAAAACGGTCATGTTACTTTTCCCGAACGGTGAACGCCATAAAAATAAAAAATAAAAAACTATGATGAAATTGAAATTTTGCCCACCTTACTTCCCCAAAAAAGATAACAAAAGTGATCAAAAAAGTCGCATGTACTCCAAAATTGTAACAATCAAACCGTCATCTCATCCCGCAAAAAATGAGACCCTACTTAAGATAATCGCCTAAAAACTGAAAAAACTATGGCTCTTAGACTATGGAAACACTAAAACATCATTTTTTTTGCTTCAAAAATGAAATCATTGTGTAAAACTTATATAAATAAAAAAAAGTATACATATTAGGTATTGCTGCGTCCGTATCGACCGGCTCTATAAAAATATCATATGACCTAACCCCTCAGGTGACCACCGTAAAAAAATAAAAATAAAAACGGTGTAGAAAAAGCAATTTTTTGTCATCTTACGTCACAAAAAGTGTAATAGCAAGCGATCAAAAAGTCATATGCACCCCAACATAGTGCCAATCAAACCATCATCTCATCTAGCAAAAAATGAGACCCTACTTAAGATAATCGCCCCAAAACTGTAAAAACTATGGCTCTTAGACTATGGAGAAACTAAAAAAATTTTTTGTTTTAAAAATGAAATCATTGTGTAAAACCTACATAAATAAAAAAAATGTATACATTTTAGGTATCGCCGTGTCCGTGACAACCTGCTCTATAAAATTACCACATGATCTAACCTGTCAGATGAATGTTGTAAATAACAATTAAAAAAAACTATGCCAAAACAGCTATTTCTTGTTACCTTGCCGCACAAAAAGTGTAATATAGAGCAACCAAAAATCATATCTACCCTAAACTAGTACCAACAAAACTGCCACCTTATCCCGTAGTTTCCAAAATGGGGTCACTTTTTTGGAGTTTCTACTCTAGGGGTGCATCAGGGGGGCTTCAAATGGGACATGGTGTCAAAAAAACTGTCCAGCAAAATCTGGCTTCCAAAAACCATACGGCGCACCTTTCACTCTACGCCCCGCTGTGTGGCCGTACAGTAGTTTACGGCCACATATGGGGCGTTTCTGTAAACAGCAGAGTCAGGGCAATAAATATACAGTCTTGTTTGGATGTTAACCCTTGCTTTGTTAGTGGAAAAAATGGGTTAAAATGGAAAATTAGGCAAAAAAAATGAAATTCTCAAATTTCATCCCCATTTGCCAATAACTCTTGTGCAACACCTGAAGGGTTAACAAAGTTTGTAAAATCAGTTTTGAATACCTTGAGGGGTGTAGTTTCTTAGATGGGGTCACTTTTAGGGAGTTTCTACTCTAGGGGTGCATCAGGGGGCTTCAAATGGGACATGGTGTCAAAAAAACTGTCCAGCAAAATCTGCCTTCCAAAAACCAAACGGCGCACCTTTCACTCTACGCCCCGCTGTGTGGCCGTACAGTAGTTTACGGCCACATATGGGGTGTTTCTGTAAACGGCAGAGTCAGGGCAATAAAGGTACTGTCTTGTTTGGATGTTAACCCTTGCTTTGTTAGTGGAAAAAATGGGTTAAAATGGAAAATTAGGCAAAAAAAATGAAATTCTCAAATTTCATCCCCATTTGCCAATAACTCTTGTGCAACACCTGAAGGGTTAACAAAGTTTGTAAAATCAGTTTTGAATACCTTGAGGGGTGTAGTTTCTTAGATGGGGTCACTTTTAGGGAGTTTCTACTCTAGGGGTGCATCAGGGGGCTTCAAATGGGACATGGTGTCAAAAAAACTGTCCAGCAAAATCTGCCTTCCAAAAACCAAACGGCGCACCTTTCACTCTACGCCCCGCTGTGTGGCCGTACAGTAGTTTACGGCCACATATGGGGTGTTTCTGTAAACGGCAGAGTCAGGGCAATAAAGGTACTGTCTTGTTTGGATGTTAACCCTTGCTTTGTTAGTGGAAAAAATGGGTTAAAATGGAAAATTAGGCAAAAAAATGAAATTCTCAAATTTCATCCCCATTTGCCAATAACTCTTGTGCAACACCTAAAGGGTTAACAAAGTTTGTAAAATCAGTTTTGAATACCTTGAGGGGTGTAGTTTAAAGAATAGGGTCATTTTTGGGTGGTTTCTATTATGTAAGCCTCGCAAAGTGACTTCAGACCTGTAGTGGTCCCTAAAAATTGGATTTCTGAAAAATTTCAAGATTTGCTTCTAAACTTCTAAGCCTTGTAACATCCCCAAAAAATAAAATATCATTCCCAAAATAATTCAAACATGAAGTACACATATGGGGAATGTAAAGTCATCACAATTTTTGGGGGTATTAGTATGTATTACAGAAGTAGAGAAACTGAAACTTTGAAATTTGTAAATTTTTCCAAATTTGGGGTAAATTTGGTATTTTTTTATGCAAAAAAAATTAATTTTGGGACTTAATTTTTCCAGTGTCATGAAGTACAATATGTGGAGAAAAAACAATCTCAGAACGGCCTCGATAAGTCAAAGCGTTTTAAAGTTATCAGCACTTAAAGTGACACTGGTCAGATTTGCAAAAAATGACCTGGTCCTTAAGGTGAAATAAGGCTGTGTCTTGAAGGGGTTAATGCACCTCTTGATAACGTAGGTGGATCCACCACCAGATATTGGGGTTATATAAATGTCCCCCTAAGTGCATTGTTAAGAGAAGTATTGGTTAGTATATCGAGCACTTTCTTTTCAAAAAGTTTTTTTTGTTGGCATTTTTTTTAGGAACAAAAAACACCATGTCTTGATGCTGAAATTATAAACCACCCTACAAACACTTTGCTTTTTTTAGCTGTGTTTCTTGGTGGCTTTTGGTCCCTATACTCTGACTGTGGCATTTTTTTAAGCATTCCTCCATCTTCCCTATAGGAAAAAAAAGAAAAATGCCAATCTAAATACATGCTTGCAAAAAACACATGATTTCATTTTTTACCATCCAAAAAACGTCTCCCTCCCAACAAAAAAATAAACCTGGTGGCAGCACACTAAAAGACATGTCACTACTGGAGGTTGTCACTATTTGGCACCTGAAACCACCCCTCACAGGCAACTATCAATGCCATGACGTGTACTGCTGATACATGATGGCAGGTGTTATATGCAGGTTAAACATTAGAATTTGTATTCCAATCATGTAGTTTAGGATCTGGGGCGAAGGTCTGCCAATGCCCCTGAGAATGACTATTCGATATTTAGAGAAGGTCTGTGCCAGATTAGGGGTAAACAAGAGAACTACAAATATCTCCTCTGTGTACAAGTGATGCAATGTGAGTTCCACGTTCACCATTAATAGCACATGTAGTGGATTTAACCGCTCAAATTTCAATACATGATTGCACAAATTAATCAAAAGGGTTATTTGGATAGATCATCAATATCAGATCATCAGGGGTCTGACACCCGGCACCTCTGTTGATCAGCTGGTTTAAGAAAAGACGTTCCATTCACTTCAATGGGATGGCTTGTTCTCATTCAAGTGTATAAGAAGAAGCCATCCCATTGAAGTGAATGGGACGGTGTCTTGTAATTACACTATTCAGTGCTGCTGTTGCAACGCTGGGCAGGTAAACAATGAAGAGAAGGCTGCAGTAGCACGGTGCACGTCTTCTCTTCAACCAGTTGATTGGCGGGGGTGCCAGGTGTCGTACCGCCGCCAATCGGATTTTTCTGGCCTATCCCGAAGACAGGTCATCAATATAAATAACTTAGACAACCCCTTTAAAGGGTTTTCCAGCCAATGATTGCCTATCCTTAGGGGTCTGACACATAGGATCCTTGTCGATCAGCTGTATAAAAAGGCACGTGCCATGTGTGCATGCCGCCCACTGTCTCTCATCCTGCTTGCCACAGATATAGCAGTCGCGAACAGGAAGAGAGACATCAGACGGCACGCGCACATGGTGCAGGCCTTCTCTTTATACAGCTGAGCAGCAGGGATCCCGGATGTCTGACCCTCGTCGATCTGATATTGATGACCTATCCTGAGGAGTAATTTGATTACCCCTCAAAAGTAATCAAATTAAATAATTGTAAATGAAATGTTAATTACTAATATTTGGTTGAAAACCCTTTGTTGGCAATGGCTGCCTGAAGTCTTGAACTCATGGACATCACCAGATGCTGTTTTTCCTCTTTTTTAATGCTCTGCCAGACCTTTACTGCAGTGGTTTTCAGTTGCTGTTTGTTTGTGGGCCTTTCTGTCTGAAGTTTATTCTTTAACAAGTGAAATGCTCTATTGGGTTCAGATCAGGTGACTAACTTGGCCATTCAAGAATATTCCACTTCTTTGCTTTAGTAAACTCCTGGGTTGCTTTGGCTTTATGTTTTGGGTCATTGTCCATCTGTATTATGAAACACCGACCAATCAGTTTGGCTGCATTTGAGCACACAGTATGTCTCTGAAAACTCCAGATTCATCCGGCTGCTTCTGTCCTGTGTCACATCATCAATAAACACTAGGGACCCAGTGTCACTGGCAGCCATGTATGCCCAAGCATCACACTGCCTCCGCCGTGTTCTACAGATGATGTGGTATGCTTTGGATCATGAGCTGTACCATGCCTTGGCCATACTTTTTTCTTTCCATCATTCTGGTAGAGGTTGATCTTGGTTTTATCTGTCCAAAGAATGTTCTTCCAGAAGTGTGCTGGTTTTTTAAGATTTTTTTTTAGCAAAGTCCAATCTAGCCTTCTTATTCTTGAGGCTTATGAATGGCTTGCACCGTGCAGTGAACCCTCTGTATTTACTTTTATGCAGTCTTCTCTTTATGTTAGATTTGGCTATTGAGATGGCTATAGATTTGGCTGTTGTCAACATTGTAATTATTCTGCGATCATCCACAAATGTTGTCTTCCGTGGGTGTCCAGGTCTTTTTACATGGTTGAGGTCACCAGTACTTTCTTTCTCTCTCAGGATGTAACAAACTGTAGATTTTGCCACTGCTACTAGTGTAGCTCTAAAACATTAGAAGCGAGGGCAGACTAATAGGCATGTTGATATTATGGAAGAGGAGGAGGACGAGAAAAGGAAGAGTGAACCATATACCCTTTTTTGTGGTAGAAGGGAATACAGTGTATTCAGTACATTATAAAAAACACATTTAAAGTACTTTCATCTTCAGCCGCTTTCCTCTGGTGGAGTAGAGAAGTCAGGGGCAATCCAGGCCTTGTTTATTTTTATAAGAGTCAACCTGTCAGCATTTTCGGTTGATAGGCGGATGCGCTTATCAGTTATTATGCCCCCAGCAGCACTAAATACCCTCTCTGACAAAACGCTGGCAGCAAGGCAGGCCAGCACCTCCAAGGTGTAGAGCGCCAGTTTGTGCCACGTGTTTAGCTTGGACACCCAGTAGTTGTAAGGCACAAAGGGATCATTGAGGATGCTGACCTGGTCTGCTACGTACTCCTTTACCATCTTCCAAAATGTTTCCCTCCTTGTGACACTATGCCGCGCATCAGAGTGAAGATGCTGGCGGGTTGTCATTAAACTGTCCCAGGCTTTGGAGAGTGTTGCCCTGCCTCTGTTGGAACTGCTGTGTGTTCCCCTCATCTCCCCTCCTCGGTTGCCCAAGGACTTATGTACTCTGTCGCCAGCGTTCTCAGCTGGAAATTTTTGGAGCAATTTTTCCACAAGGACCTTCTGGTATTGCACCATTTTGCTCGTCCTCTCCACCACAAGAATGAGAGATGAGAAATTATCTTTGTAGCGGTGGTCGAGAAGGGTGAACAACCAGTAATCTGTGTTGTCCAAAATGCATAAAAAATGCGTGGGTAACGGGAAAAGCAGCCTAACATAAAGTCAGCCATGTGTGCCAGAGTCCCAACAGGCAAGACTTAACTGTCGTCATCAGGAGGATGACTCTCAATGTCCTCATCTTCTTCCTCCTCTTCTGCCCATCCACGCTGAACACATGGAATAAACTTCCATGGGTACTACCCTCTGTAGCAGAGGCAACCGTCTCCTGCTCCCCCTCCTCCTCCTCCTCATCCAATTTGCGCTGAGAAGACGAACTGAGGGTGGTCTGGCTATCACCGTGTGTAATTTCTTCCCCCATTTCCACCTCTTCCACATGCAAAACGTTGGCCTTAATTGTGAGTAGACACAGAAGTGGGATGGACACTGATAGTGTTATTGCCGCTCACCATCTGTGTTGATTTCTCAACGTTTCTTAAAACCTCACAGAGGTCAGACATCTATACCCACTCCTCGCTTGTGAAGAGCGGAAGCTGACTGGAAAGGCGAAAGGCTGGTATTCCACTACTGCCCTCTGCTGCTCACAAAGACTGGCCAACATGTGGATCATGGAGTTCCAGCGTGTGCTCACGTCGCACAACAGTCGATGAGCTGGCAATTGTAAGCACTGCTGCAGCGTGACAGACCGGCGGAAGCTGTCAATGACTTGCGGAAATGGGCACACACGCGACGCACCTTCACCAGTAGCTCAGGCACATTGGGGTAGGTTTTGAGAAACCGCTGAACCACTAAGTTGAAGACATGGGCTAGGCATGAGATGTGTGTGAGCGTGCCAAGCTCCAAAACCTCCACCAAGTTACGGCTATTATCAGACACAACCATGCCTGGTTCTAGGTTGAGTGGCGAGAGCCACAGATCAGTCTGGTCTCTTATCCCCTGCCACAGCTCTGCGGTGGTATGCTGTTTGTCACCTAAGCAAATCAGCTTAAGCACAGCCTGTTGATGGTTGAGGAGGCAGAGGAGGAGAAGTGGGGGTTGGAGCCACTAAGCCATTACCTGATGGAATTAGGGCCTGCAATCCTTGGCATGGTTAGCACCTGTGCCATCTCAGGGTACGACGCTCCCGGCCTCCACAACGTTCACCCAGTGTGCCGTAAGAAAAATGTAGCGTCCCTGGCCGAAAGCACTTGTCCATGTGGTTAAGTGAACCTTCTCAGTAACTGCGTTGGTGAGGGCATGAGTGATGTTACGGGACACATACTGGTGTAAGGGTACTTTCACACTTGCGGCAGAGTGATGCAGCAAGCACTTTCGTCGCTGGAACTGCCTGCCGGATCCGGAAATATGCATGCAAACGGATGCAAATCCATTTTACAAATGCATTGCAAGAATGGATCCATCTGTCCATCTGTACGAATGGATCCGTTCCTATTTTTTTTTTCACATTTTTCATTAATACATTACTATAAAAAAAAATATACAGATTCGTCATTCAGGCAAGTGTTCAGTTTTTTGGGCTGGAGATAAAACTGCAGCATGCTGCGGTATTATCTCTGTCCTGAACAATCAAAAAGACTGAACTGAAGACATCTTGATGCATCCTGAAAGGATTGCTCTCCATTCAGAATGCATGGGGATAAAACTGACCAGTTATTTTCTGGCATAGAGCCCCTAGGACGGAACTCTATGCCAGAAAAGAAAAAAGCTAGTGTGAAAGTACCCTAAGGCGGGCACGGCAC
Source organism: Bufo gargarizans (assembly GCF_014858855.1). Lineage (NCBI taxonomy): Eukaryota > Metazoa > Chordata > Amphibia > Anura > Bufonidae > Bufo > Bufo gargarizans. The sequence continues at coordinate 42,920,051 of NC_058089.1, forward strand.
ACTGTGAAAAATAGTGGCGGCTGGGGACTGCCACTTCCCTGTACCTTACTGCTTGCCTTCTTCATATTAAATGTTATATAAGCTTGAAAGTATGTCACATGTACAGTAGCTTAGAAGTCTATGCGCAAAAAAAATAAAAAAAGGTATTTGGGATGTGGAAATGTCACACAGGAGATATACCACAGATAATGTTGCTGATGTCAGCAGCAGCTAATAAAAAATTACAGGGAATGTGACAGGTATTTGGGATGTGGAAACGTTACACAGGAGAAATACCGCAGATAATGTCGCTGATGTTGTAACACCCCAGAGTTGTGTTACTACACGCCAATACCCCACTACTGTCTTCTAAAAGCTTTTATATTGTCACTTTAGGATTTCGCTCATTTCCTCACAACTGTGCATTTAAAACTAGGTTAAATGTAAATTTCCTTGTAATTTTCCATGTTCACCAGCAGGTGGCAGCAATGGATTGGTAAGGAACTAGTTGCAGTTTAGTATATCAAGGCTGGAATGGGTTATTCCAGCTTAGCTCCCCCTCTGTGGAGGTGTGGACTATTCCCACATCCTACATCTTGGGTGGAGAAGAAAGTTAGGTCAGTGTGCCAGACACCCCTGTTGGGGAAGGCTGTGTGATAGAGTTCAGGGGTCCCCTTGCATAGGGAAGAAAGACAGCCTGAGAACCCTCAGCCTCGGCTGGATGAAGAAAGACAATTTCCAGAGTTCCAAGATGAAAGAATTCCTTGTGAGCCTATCTATGAGTAAAGTCCAGAGACCTAGGAGAAGCCATATTCCTCCTCAGCTAGTCAGTCCCCACAAATCAGAAGATAAAGAGAAGTGCAGAAGCTAAATTCCTGCCACAGTTATAGAGCTAACAAGCATACTTCTTTTCCTGCAAGCTCCTGATTTATAGTCAGAAGATTTATTCCTGGAGCACTGACGGAGGAAATCACTGCGTGGTGGGTAAGTGAATTCTGAACCTAAGACAGTACGGGATGCCGTACTGAGCTCCAGAACACCAATTCCCCCACAGGTTGCCTTCCTCACAAACAAGAGTCCTATATGAAACCATATTGTATATGACCATATTGTACATAACTGTACAACAGTTGAGCGAACACCTGGATGTTCGGGTTCGAGAAGTTCGGCCGAACTTCCCGGAAATGTCCGGGTTCGGGATCCGAACTTCGTCCCGAACCCGAACCCCATTGAAGTCAATGGGGACCCGAACTTTTCGGCACTAAAAAGGCTGTAAAACAGCCCAGAAAAGGGCTAGAGGGCTGCAAAAGACAGCAACATGTAGGTAAATCCTCTGCAAACAAATGTGGATAGGGAAATGAATAAAAATAAAAATAAAATAAATAAAAAATTAACCAATATCAATTGGAGAGAGGTTCCATAGCAGAGAATCTGGCTTCACGTCACCCACCACTGTAACAGTCCATTGTCATATATTTAGTCCCCGTCACCCAGGCAGAGGAGAGAGGTCCCATAACAGAGAATCTGGCTTCATGTCAGCAGAGAATCAGTCTTCATGTCATAGCAGAGAATCAGGCTTCACGTCAGCCAAAACTGGAACAGTCCATTGTCAGATATTTAGGCCCAGGCCCCCAGGCAGAGGAGAGAGGTCCCATAACAGAGAATCTGGCTTCATGTGGAGAATCAGTCTTCATGTCATAGCAGAGAATCAGGCTTCACGCCACCCAACACTGAAACAGTCCATTGTCAGATATTTAGGCCCATGCACCCAGGCAGAGGAGAGAGGTCCCGTAACAGAGAATTTGGCTTCATGTCAGCAGAGATTCAGTCTTCATGTCATAGCAGAGAATCATGCTTTACGTCACCCAACACTGGAACAGTCCATTGTCAGATATTTAAGCCCCGGCATCCAGGCAGAGGAGAGAGGTCCCGTAACAGAGAATATGGCTTCATGTCAGCAGAGAATCAGTCTCCATGTCATAGCAGAGAATCATGCTTTACATCACCCAACACTGGAACAGTCCATTGTCAGATATTTAGGCCCAGGCACCCAGGCAGAGGAGAGAGGTCCCATAACAGAGAATCTGGCTTCATGTGGAGAATCAGTCTTCATGTCATAGCAGAGAACCAGGCTTAACGTCACCCAACACTGGAACAGTCCATTGTCAGATATTTAGGCCCAGGCACCCAGGCAGAGGAGAGAGGTCCCATAACTGAGAATCTGGCTTCATGTCAGCAGAGAATCAGTCTTCATGTCATAGCAGAGAATCATGCTTTACGTCACCCAACACTGGAACAGTCCATTGTCAGATATTTAGGCCCCGTCATCCAGGCAGAGGAGAGAGGTCCCGTAACAGAGAATATGGCTTCATGTCAGCAGAGAATCAGTCTCCATGTCATAGCAGAGAATCATGCTTTACGTCACCCAACACTGAAACAGTCCATTGTCAGATATTTAGGCCCCGGCATCCAGGCAGAGGAGAGAGGTCCCGTAACAGAGAATCTGGCTTCATGTCAGCAGAGAATCAGTCTTCATGTCATAGCAGAGAATCAGGCTTCATGTCACCCACCACTGTAACAGTCCATTGTCAGATATTTAGGCCCCGGCACCCAGGCAGAGGAGAGAGGTCCCATAACAGAGAATCTGGCTTCATGTCATAGCAGAGAATCTGTCACAGCTGTAAGTGAGCAACAAGAGCGTACACAGAGAATAGCAACTGACCGGACCCAAACTAGGGAGGATAAAGGGTGACCCCTGCCAGACCCTAAAAGCTCTCCCTTAGCTGCTATGCCCATGTCCGGATCCAAATGGTGGATCGAGACATGCCCGCGTACCTGAGGCTGAAGACCGCTGAAACCCCTACAATAGTGGAAGGGGCACGGCCACCGGTGCCCTGCTCAGTATATGGACGGAACCGGGGTCGCCTCGGATCTAGTCAGCAAGTGAAACAGATACACACAATGTCTGAACACTTAACTGAGGTGCTGCAGCCGCAGTGAAAACAGATCCAAAGTCAGCAGACGATATCCGAAGTACTTGCATCAGCAGAACACAGATCCAGTGTAGAGAAGTCACACAGGTGAAGACACTCAAGCGAAAGATACAGCTCAAAATGAAGAGTATAATCCGCACATTGGAACAGTCCATTGTCATATATTTAGGCCCCGGCACCCAGACAGAGGAGAGGTTCATTCAACTTTGGGTTGCCCCGCAATATAATGGTAAAATGAAAATAAAAATAGGATTGAATGAGGAAGTGCCCTGGAGTACAATAATATATGGTTAAGGGGAGGTAGTTAATGTCTAATCTGCACAAGGGATGGACAGGTCCTGTGGGATCCATGCCTGGTTCATTTTTATGAACGTCAGCTTGTCCACATTGGCTGTAGACAGGCGGCTGCGTTTGTCTGTAATGACGCCCCCTGCCGTGATGAATACACGTTCAGACAAAACGCTGGCCGCCGGGTAGGCCAGCACCTCCAAGGCATAAAAGGCTAGCTCTGGCCACGTGGACAATTTTGAGACCCAGAAGTTGAATGGGGCCGAACCATCAGTCAGTACGTGGAGGGGTGTGCACACGTACTGTTCCACCATGTTAGTGAAATGTTGCCTCCTGCTAACACGTTGCGTATCAGGTGGTGGTGCAGTTAGCTGTGGCGTGTTGACAAAACTTTTCCACATCTCTGCCATGCTAACCCTGCCCTCAGAGGAGCTGGCCGTGACACAGCTGCGTTGGCGACTTCTTGCTCCTCCTCTGCCTTCGCCTTGGGCTTCCACTTGTTCCCCTGTGACATTTGGGAATGCTCTCAGTAGCGCGTCTACCAACGTGTGCTTGTACTCGCGCATCTTCCTATCACGCTCCAGTGCAGGAAATAAGGTGGGCACATTGTCTCTGTACCGTGGATCCAGCAGGGTGGCAACCCAGTAGTCCGCACACGTTAAAATGTGGGCAACTCTGTTGTCGTTGCGCAGACACTGCAGCATGTAGTCGCTCATGTGTGCCAGGCTGCCCAGAGGTAAGGACAAGCTGTCCTCTGTGGGAGGCGTATCGTCATCGTCCTGCGTTTCCCCCCAGCCACGCACCAGTGATGGGCCCGAGCTGCGTTGGGTGCCACCCCGCTGTGACCATGCTTCATCCTCCTCCACCTCCTCCTCATCCTCGTCCTCCTCGTCCTGCAGTAGTGGGCCCTGGCTGGCCACATTTGTACCTGGCCTCTGCTGTTGCAAAAAACCTCCCTCTGAGTCACTTCGAAGAGACTGGCCTGAAAGTGCTAAAAATGACCCCTCTTCCTCCTCCTCCTCCTCCTCCTGGGCCACCTCCTCTTCCATCATCGCCCTAAGTGTTTTCTCAAGGAGACATAGAAGTGGTATTGTAACGCTGATAACGGCGTCATCGCCACTGGCCATGTTGGTGGAGTACTCGAAACAGCGCAACAGGGCACACAGGTCTCGCATGGAGGCCCAGTCATTGGTGGTGAAGTGGTGCTGTTCTGTAGTGCGACTGACCCGTGCGTGCTGCAGCTGAAACTCCACTATGGCCTGCTGCTGCTCGCACAGTCTGTCCAGCATGTGCAAGGTGGAGTTCCACCTGGTGGGCACGTCGCATATGAGGCGGTGAGCGGGAAGGCCGAAGTTACGCTGTAGCGTAGACAGGCGAGCAGCGGCAGGATGTGAACGCCGGAAGCGCGAACAGACGGACCGCACTTTATGCAGCAGCTCTGACATGTCGAGGTAGTTGTGAATGAACTTCTGCACCACCAAATTCAGCACATGCGCCAGGCAAGGGATATGCGTCAAACCGGCTAGTCCCAGAGCTGCAACGAGATTTCGCACATTATCGCTCACCGGCAGAAACCACTCGTCGGTCTGTTGTTCTATACCCCACCACAACTCCTGTGCGGTGTGGGGCCTGTCCCCCAAACATATGAGTTTCAGAATGGCCTGCTGACATTTACCCCGGGCTGTGCTGAAGTTGGTGGTGAAGGTGTGTGGCTGACTGGATGAGCAGGTGGAAGAAGAGGAGGAGGAAGCTGAGTAGGAGGAGGTGGCAACAGGAGGCAAAGAATGTTGCTCTGCGATCCTTGGTGGCGGAAGGACGTGCGCCAAACAGCTCTCCGCCTGGGGCCCAGCCGCCACTACATTTACCCAGTGTGCAGTTAGGGAGATATAGCATCCCTGGCCGTGCTTACTGGTCCACGTATCTGTGGTTAGGTGGACCTTGCCACAGATGGCGTTGCGCAATGCACACTTGATTTTATCGGATACTTGGTTGTGCAGGGAAGGCACGGCTCTCTTGGAGAAGTAGTGCCGGCTGGGAACAACATACTGTGGGACAGCAAGCGACATGAGCTGTTTGAAGCTGTCTGTGTCCACCAGCCTAAATGACAGCATTTCATAGGCCAGTAGTTTAGAAATGCTGGCATTCAGGGCCAGGGATCGAGGATGGCTAGGTGGGAATTTACGCTTTCTCTCAAATGTTTGTGAGATGGAGAGCTGAACTCTGCCGTGTGACATGGTTGAGATGCTTGGTGACGGAGGTGGTGGTGTTGGTGGTACATCCCCTGTTTGCTGGGCGCCAGGTGCCAACGTTCCTCCAGAGGCGGAGGAAGAGGCCGAGGCGGCAGCAGCAGAAGAGGCCGAGGCGGCAGCAGCAGAAGAGGTAGCAGGGGGAGCCTGAGTGACTTCCTTGTTTTTAAGGTGTTTACTCCACTGCAGTTCATGCTTTGCATGCAGGTGCCTGGTCATGCAGGTTGTGCTAAGGTTCAGAACGTTAATGCCTCGCTTCAGGCTCTGATGGCACAGCGTGCAAACCACTTGGGTCTTGTCGTCAGCACATTGTTTGAAGAAGTGCCATGCCAGGGAACTCCTTGAAGCTGCCTTTGGGGTGCTCGGTCCCAGATGGCGGCGGTCAGTAGCAGGCGGAGTCTCTTGGCGGCGGGTGTTCTGCTTTTGCCCACTGCTCCCTCTTTTGCTACGCTGTTGGCTCGGTCTCACCACTGCCTCTTCCTCCGAACTGTGAAAGTCAGTGGCACGACCTTCATTCCATGTGGGGTCTAGGACCTCATCGTCCCCTGCATCGTCTTCCACCCAGTCTTGATCCCTGACCTCCTGTTCAGTCTGCACACTGCAGAAAGACGCAGCAGTTGGCACCTGTGTTTCGTCATCATCAGAGACATGCTGAGGTGGTATTCCCATGTCCTCATCATCAGGAAACATAAGTGGTTGTGCGTCCGTGCATTCTATGTCTTCCACCGCTGGGGAAGGGCTAGGTGGATGCCCTTGGGAAACCCTGCCAGCAGAGTCTTCAAACAGCATAAGAGACTGCTGCATAACTTGAGGCTCAGACAGTTTCCCTGGTATGCATGGGGGTGATGTGACAGACTGATGGGCTTGGTTTTCAGGCGCTATCTGTGCGCTTTCTGCAGAAGACTGGGTGGGAGATAATGTGAACGTGCTGGATCCACTGTCGGCCACCCAATTGACTAACGCCTGTACCTGCTCAGGCCTTACCATCCTTAGAACGGCATTGGGCCCCACCAAATATCGCTGTAAATTCTGGCGGATACTGGGACCTGAGGTAGTTGGTACACTAGGACGTGTGGCTGTGGCAGAACGGCCACGTCCTCTCCCAGCACCAGAGGGTCCACTAACACCACCACGACCATGTCCGTGTCCGCGTCCCTTACTAGATGTTTTCCTCATTGTTACCGTTCACCACAATAAGAAAAATATTATTTGGCCCAATGTTTTTAATTCAAATTCAGGCCTTTTTTTACAGACACCTAACACTATCTGGCTATCTATTTAGGTACCGTATTACACTAATACAGGCACAGCAGTAATGACAGATTTAGCTGAATATAAATTTGAGGCCTATTATTTAGGCGCTGGGTGACAGGTATACGTTTACGGACAGAATTAGACTTGGATATGCACTGTAGCGTGTGTGTGAAGTTATTGAGAATGACCCTATCAGCACCTTGAATCTAAAATACCCTTTTAGGGATAGATTTAAAGTAGGCCTGATACAGCAGAAACCACTAATTTAGGAAATTGCTAAGTTGGGAATTGTATTTCAACCCAGAACAAAAACTGTGCTTTGACGGACACAAAATAACTTGACCAGCTACAGCAATAACCACAGATTTAGCTGAATATAAATTTGAGGCCTATTATTTAGGCGCTTGGTGACAGGTATACATTTACGGACAGAATTAGACTTGGAAATGCACTGTAGCGTGTGTGAAGTTATTGAGAATAACCCTATCAGCACCTTGAATCTAATATACCCTTTTAGGGATAGATTTAAAGTAGGCCTGATACAGCAGAAACCACTAATTTAGAGAATTGCTAAGTTGGGAATTGTATTTCAACCCAGAACAAAAACTGTGCTTTGACGGACACAAAATAACTTGACCAGCCTCAGCAATAACCACAGATTTAGCTGAATATAAATTTGAGGCCTATTATTTAGGCGCTGGGTGACAGGTATACGTTTACAGACAGAATTAGACTTGGAAATGCACAGTAGCGTGTGTGACAGTTATTGAGAATGACCCTATCAGCACCTTGAATCTAATATACCCTTTTAATGAATAGATTTAAAGTGGCCCTGATACAGCAGAAACTACTAATTTAGGAAATTGCTAAGTTGGGAATTGTATTTCAACCCAGAACAAAAATATATCCTTTGCCAGACAGCAGACAGTATTACAATTGGCTGGCCACAGGTGAAACACCAGATTTAGGGTACTGCTATTTTGGCAATTGTATTTCACCCCTCAATAAAATAGCAAGCACAGCCAAGCCCCTGATGTAGGATATAGCAAAAAAATAACCACACTATTGATGGTTAAATGGACTTGGTGGCAGCTTGCCCATGATGTAGGATATAGCCAAAAAATAACCACACTATTGATGGTTAAATGGACTTGGTGACAGCTTGCCCCTGATGTAGGATATAGCAAAAAAATAACCACACTATTGATGGTTAAATGGACTTGGTGGCAGCTTGCCCCTGATGTAGGATATAGCCAAAAAATTACCACACTATTGATGGTTAAATGGACTTGGTGGCAGCTTGTGCTGGCGCACCACAAGACACAAAATGGCCGCCGATCACCCCAGAAAAAAGTGACTGAAAAACGCTCTGGGCAGCCTAAAAACAGTGAGCAATTGAATAGCAGCAGTTCAATGATCCACAGCTGTAGATCGATCACTGACTTAAGTGTTTTGGAGGAGTTAATCACTGCCTAATCTCGCCCTAACAGTCGCAGCTGCAACCTCTCCCTACACTGATCAGAGCAGAGTGACGTGCGGCGCTCCGTGACTCCAGCTTAAATAGAGGCTGGGTCACATGCTGCACTGGCCAATCACAGCCATGCTAATAGTAGGCATGGTTGTGACGGCCTCTTGGGGCAAGTAGCATGACGCTTGTTGATTGGCTGCTTTGCAAGAAAACGAACACCGAACCCGGACTTTACGAAAATGTTCGGGTCCGTGTCACGGACACCCCAAAATTCGGTACGAACCCGAACTATACAGTTCGGGTTCGCTCATCCCTATTCACATACTTTTTTTTTGCAACTGTATATACAGTACAGACCAAAAGTTTGGACACACCTTCTTATTCAAAGAGTTTTCTTTATTTTCATGACTATGAAAATTGTAGATTCACACTGAAGGCATCAAAACTATGAATTAACACATGTGGAATTATATACATAACAAAAAAGTGTGAAACAACTGAAAATATGTCATATTCTAGGTTCTTCAAAGTAGCCACCTTTTGCTTTGATTACTGCTTTGCACACTCTTGGCATTCTCTTGATGAGCTTCAAGAGGTACTCACCTGAAATGGTCTTCCAACAGTCTTGAAGGAGTTCCCAGAGTTAGCTTAGCACTTGTTGGCCCTTTTGCCTTCACTCTGCGGTCCAGCTCACCCCAAACCATCTCGATTGGGTTCAGGTCCGATGACTGTGGAGGCCAGGTTATCTGGCGCAGCACCCCATCACTCTCCTTCATGGTCACATAGCCCTTACACAGCCTGGAGGTGTGTTTAGGGTCATTGTCCTGTTGAAAAATAAATGATGGTCCAACTAAATGCAAACCGGATGGAATAGCATGCCGCTGCAAGATGCTTTGGTAGCCATGCTGGTTCAGTATGCCTTCAATTTTGAATAAATCCCCAACAGTGTCACCAGCAAAGCACCCCCACACCATCACGCCTCCTCCTCCATGCTTCACGGTGGGAACCAGGCATGTAGAGTCCATCCGTTCACCTTTTCTGCGTCGCACAAAGACACAGTGGTTGGAACCAAAGATCTCAAATTTGGATTCATTAGACCAAAGCACAGATTTCCACTGGTCTAATGTCCATTCCTTGTGTTCTTTAGCCCAAACAAGTCTCTTCTGCTTGTTGCCTGTCCTTAGCAGTGGTTTCCTAACAGATATTCTACCATGAAGGCCGGATTCACAGTCTCCTCTTAACAGTTGTTCTAGAGATGTGTCTGCTGCTAGAACTCTGTGTGGCATTGACCTGGTCTTAACCTGCGATTTCTGAGGCTTGTGACTCGGATTAACTTATCCTCCAAAGCAGAAGTGACTCTTGGTCTTCCTTTCCTGGGGCGGTCCGCATGTGAGCCAGTTTCTTTGTAGCGCTTGATGGTTTTTGTGACTGCACTTGGGGACACTTTCAAAGTTTTCCCAATTTTTTGGACTGACTGACCTTCATTTCTTAAAGTAATGATGGCCACTTGTTTTTCTTTACTTAGCTGCTTTTTTCTTGCCATAATACAAATTATAACAGTCTATTCAGTAGGACTATCAGCTGTGTATCCACCTGACTTCTCCACAACGCAACTGATGGTCCCAACCCCATTTATAAGGCAAGAAATCCCACTTATTAAACCTGACAGAGCACACCTGTGAAGTGAAAACCATTTCAGGTGACTACCTCTTGAAGCTCATCAAGAGAATGCCAAGATTATGCAAAGCAGTAATCAAAGCAAAAGGTGGCTACTTTGAAGAACCTAGAATATGACATATTTTCAGTTGTTTCACACTTTTTTGTTATGTAAAAAAATTCCACATGTGTTAATTCATAGTTTTGATGCCTTCAGTGTGAATCTACAATTTTCACGATTTTCATAGTCATGAAAATAAAGAAAACTTTTTGAATGAGAAGGTGTGTTCAAACTTTTGGTCTGTACTGTATATATATATATATATATATATATATATGCCCCAGTTATTGCATACATCTGTATATATATTTATATAATATTCCCCAGGTTTACATTGGGTATATATATGTATATGTATATACCCCAAGCATCCATTTAGATATATATTTATAATGCGGCCAGCATATTCCCCCCAGTCACGAGTGTCCCCCCCCCCCCCCCATCTGGTATGTGCCTGCAGGAGGGAGAGGCCGACAACTTCTTTTGCCACTTTAACCCCAAGAATGGTGTAAGGGTTGAACTGAATGTTAGCAAGGCGGTGTTCTTTCCCGCAGTTAGAATTTAGGTACCATGACATCACCTCTTACCAGAAATTCTGATCTGCCTTGTAAAGACCTACGTTTCTGTCCATGGGAGAACCTTCCCAACAACTGATTCTTCAATCAAGATGGAAGTCGCGCTTATGCTGAAAAGAAGCCAGCCGACGGTTGACCGTACCCACGAAGAAGGTGCTACATAGGCCAGAAGATTGGCACTGACATTGGGGGTGGCTGATGCCAGAAGATTGACACTGCTGTGAGGCCATTCCAGAGTAATTGGGAGTGGCTGACACTGGAAGATCATTACTGACAGAAAGAAAGAAGGTCAGTCCACGGTTGCCACGTGGATTGACCTAGAGACTGCAAGGGTGAATCCATTCCAGAGTCATTGGGAGTGGATGTTATCTGAAAATCGTAACAAAAGATGCCAAGAAAGTTCCATTCCTGAGAGAAGATAGTGTATTCTGTGGATGGAGACGTTTGGTTACGGTGAAGGTCAGGTCGGAGGTGTCGGTCGCGATGGGCAATGTCTAGGCACCTAAGGGCCATATTACTTCAGTCCTTCCTAAACTGTCACCAAGGATGGGGTTAAGGGGACAAATATATCCTAGCCCTTCCCTCAAGCTTTATTGTTGTGTACTCGACAACAGGGGGATTGTAGAGGGAAGTCAGACCGCGGTGATATGACAATATATGAATGTCGATTGTGGTACACTGTATACATTTTTGCTGGGGATCGCAATTAGCAACGGGCCACAAGTGCAGGATTGGCTCCCCTGTATATATATGCACAACTGCATGTGGGTTTGAGCATTTCCTGCCTGTTTAATACCACGCCATTCTTTTTAGTTTGTATATATAGAGATGCCTGGAGGTGTATAAACTCCAATTTAAATGTGCCTGTTTTCCATCCACGGGCTACATTTAGGTGCACCTGTGAGGCCTGGGCCATAACAGCCAGTCTTGAGTGGGACTCGCAGACTCCCCCCTCCTCCCATTGCTAGCATGGTCACATGCTGGAGGTAACTGGTGAGTTGTCTGTGAGTCGGACCTCATGCTCCTGTAATTTGCCCACTGGCTCCTGGTATTGCCCATACAGCACAGTTAGGTGAGTGTTAGGTCCCGAGCTACTTGAGAACCTTGGCCCGGTGCTCGGGCTCAGACATGTCCTACACCGTAGGACATGTTGTCTAATCTCTAAATTTTAAAATCAATTTGAGGGTTTAGTAAGACCGCAGAGTGCACCTGTCTTTGCTATTGTTATATTGTTACAAGCAACATATATAAAGTTAAAGATTGATCCTACTGAAAAATATTATGAACAGCTGGTGGAATTCTGTAACAATGGTCTGGACAAGAAAATTTTAAATGCACATGAATATAATTATATAATTAACACACAGAGAATACTTCCTGTCTTTTATCGTATTCCCAAGATTTATAACAGTTACAGTCAACCACCAGGTAGACCAATAATTTCATGAATAGATTTGATTACTTCTAATTTGTCCAAATATATAGATCAAATGTTTCCACCGGTAGTAAGAGAAATTCCCTCATATATTAAGGATACCACAGACATTATTAAATTGTGGTAAATTTAAAATTTGAGGAGAATTGGTCAATGGGCACCATTGATGTCAATTCGCTGTATACGATTATTGACCATTCAAAGGGTATTTAATGCTGTACAGAAACAACTGTATAAGAATAGAATGCTTCATCAGGATCAAATCACTTTTCTCTTGGATAAAATAAATTTCATACTTACCCATAATTATTTTGTTTATGATTTGGAATATTATCTCCAGAGAAAGGGTACAGCCATGGGCACCAGATTCGCCCCAAGATACACCAACCTCTTCATGGCGCAGTGGGAGGCAGATGTTATAAGCCCAAGGGCTGATCTGGTACTCTGGCGTCGTTATATCTGTGATGTTTTTTTTATTTGGCATAATTCAGAATCGGAGCTTGGTTCCTTCTTACAAGATATTAATGATAAAAATTTTAAATTTATGACCACAGTAAGCAGGTCACAAGTGGAATTTGGGGATTTAGTAATCAAAATATAAAACAGTAAACCTTTTTGCCATACTTTTCACAAACCTATTATGAAAAACAGCTTAAATTTATTCTCCAGTTGTCATCTACCCAGATGGCTTGTCAACATTCCGACGAGCCAATTTAGGAGAATAAGGCGAAACTGTACTGATAGTTTACAGTTTGAAATGGAGGCCACTACACTTACACAACAGTTTGTTGAGAAGGACTATCCAATTCAAGTAGTGGGGGCCTCTCTCAACAAGGTCAGACCTATGGATGCGACAGATTTTTTTGGAGGAAAAGAAAAAGGAGGAATATATAATAATAATATAGATAAAATCAGGATTATACTTCCATTTCATACACAGTATAAAAAAGTGGAGACAATAACCAAGAACCATTGACATCATCTCTTAAAGAACAAACTGATTGGATTGTTGTTGACAAAGGGACCCCAAATTACTTACACTAGAACTTCTAATTTACATTCTAAAATCGCTTTCACTATTAAGAGTAAGTCGATTAAGATGAACGAGAATTGGCTATCCCTTAAAGTTTTTTTCATTGTGGTACCAGCAATAATTGCAAGACAACCAATTTCCCAAAAAGAACTATGGAGGTTGGGTCTACTCAAAACTCATACCACTTTAAAATTAGAGAACATTTATCATGTTCGTCATCAAGTGTAATATACCTGTTACAATGTAGCTGCAACAAACAGTACATAGGCAGGACAAAATGACCTTAAAAAAACGCATAGATAAACATATTGCAAATATTAAAAAAGGATATGAACAGCATTCTGTGTCAAAGCATTTCCAAAAAGTCCATAATAGGGACCCTAGTCAACTATATTTTGTAGCCTTTGAAAAAATTAAGAAGCAATGGAGAGGAGGTGACCATATAGTCAAGATGTCCAGGGCTGAATCCAGGAAGATATATGAATTTGATACGCTTGAACCTTCAGACTTGAATACTGAAATTGCACTGTTTGGGTTCTTGTAAAAAATAGGGGTGTACGCCGTTCAAGGATGGGATATCAACGTTTAGTATTTACTCGCGTTGATTCTCCTCCTTGACCGTCCCTCACCCCCAGAGCTTCGTTTTTTGTGATATATATCAATCAGCTGTATATTTATATTTTATTAGAAGATATTATTATTGTCAAAATGAACGATTTTAGAAAAAAACTCATTTGAAGATGTATGTAAAACGCATATGCGTTTTTTTTTATTATGGATCTGGTGACACTGTATTATAAGATGACATTATTTTTCTTATTGCATATTAATATTGCATATTATATTAATTTTGTATACATTTACATTGGATCCATGCCACCTTTTAGAGGAAATTTTGTGAAATAAACCCCTCCTTGATGTTAATGATCTTATCCTTTATAAAGATCCAGTTGGACCATTACTGCTCACCACTGAAGAAGGAGAATACTAGTCTCCGAAACGCGTTTAGTTTGTTTGCAGTATTGGAAAATGATCATTGCATTATATATTGTTATTTATGGATTGAGCATACCCAGCATTATTACACTTGAATTTTTATGGACAATTGATCTGCGACAATTTGCTATACAACCCGCTATAGGATCCGGCACACAAGTACAGATTCTGCTTCCCGATCACGTGGGACGTAACGTGGGACGCTATCTGAATCTGCCCGGCAGAGACAGCAGGGAAACTGAGTCATTGCAGCACCGATCCTACAAGTGGTAAAGTAACGCTAACAAATATCTATGTGATTACAATACAGCATGGAACATTTGTTCTAACAATCTGATTATGCCGCAATAAGGACCATTGAGAGCATATTGGCCAATTAGAGCTCTATGTATTTGTCTGCTTAATAACACTGGAGACACTTGGTAACATTGGAGACGCTTATCCACCATATTTTATATGAAGATTCAAGTTATTTATTATTATTATTATTTATTATTAAAGCGCCATTCATTCCATAGCGCTGTACATATGATAAGGGGTGCACATACATAATACAGACAATTGCACTAATCATAAACAAAATGAGTTACAAACTGGTACAGAAGGAGAGAGGGCCCTGCCCGTGAGGGCTTACAATCTACATGGTATGGGAGAAGGACACAGTAGGTGCGGGTTAAGTTGGTCATGGCGGTATAGAGGCAGCAGGGTCATTGGTTGTAGGCTTGTCTGAAATGGTGGGTTTTCAGGTTTATTTTGAAGGATTCCACTGTAGGTGAGAGTCTGATATGTTGGGGTAGCAAGTTCTATATATTTGTCTGTTATAAACTAAAAGGTCCAAAAGGGGCGACAAATAGTGTTGAGCGCGAATATTCGAATAGCGAATTTTTATCTTGAATATCGCAACTTCGAGAATTTGCAAATATTTCGAATATAGTGCTATATATTCGTTAAAGTGAATATTCATCATTTTTTCCCATCTGAATACATAACGAGCCCTAATGCAACTTAAGCAGGGAGGAATCATGACTTTAAGATTAAAAAAATGACGAATATTCTAAAAAATGAATATATAGCACTATATTGAATATATTTGTTTTTTAGAATATTCGTCTTTTTTTTTCAATCTGTACAATTGTTCCACTTCGGCATACTCCTCCCCAACAAGCGTCCCCATGGGAATGCCTGGGGGTTAGACTATACCATCGGATCTGAGTTTTCACGATCTCAAAGATCTCTGAAAAATCGGATCTGAGTTTTCACGATCTCAAAGATCTCTGAAAAAAAAAAGACGAATATTCTAAAAAACAAATATATTCAATATAGTGCTATATATTCGTTTTTTAGAATATTCGCAATTTTTTTCCATCTGAAGTCATGATTCCTCCCTGCTTAAGTTGCTTGACAAGCAGGAAGGAATCATAACTTCAGATGGAAAAAAATTCAGAATATTTAAAAAAACGAATATATAGCACTATATTCTATAGTGACATATATTCGTTTTTGACCCAGGCCTGTCATAGAGCAATATTCGCATATTAAATTATCATTACCTTGCTGATTTTTCAAGTAAAAATAAAAGTAGAATATAGCAAATATTCGAATTTGTGAATATTCAATGAATATTCTACAAAATATTCGCAAAAAATTGTGAAATCGAATATGACCACTGCCGCTCATTACTAGCGACGAATACATTTGTTTATCTAGGAGTAAGAGGATATTCAATTCCATTTTGTTTTATGTAATCTAATTGGACAATATCAAAGTATTGCGTACATGAATTATATGAATTTTAAGTGATACATTTAATTTAATAAATATTTTATATATAATACACAACTATTGGTTTGATCCATGCAACATCAGATACAGAGTGCCAGCCATTATATATGTTTTATATTTTATCAAAAACATTTCATGTCAGATATTCAGAAAAACATGCATACGTGTCTTTTTATATAGTGTATGTAAACTTCTGGTTTCAACTGTATGTACTGTACGTAATCTAGCGCCTGGACAGAACTTCAGATTCTGCCAGGTGCCTTGACATTTGTTATGTCAGATCATCCACAGTTAGGGCTCATGCACGCAAACTAATTTTTTTGTGGGTCGGATGCGGACCCGTTCACTTCAATGGGGCTGCAAAAGATGTGGACAGCACATGGTATGTCCATTCCGTGGCCCCGCAAATAAAAATAGAACATGTCCTATACTTGTCTTATTACAGACAAGGATAGGACAGTTCTATTATGGGCCGGACATTCTGTTCCGCAAAATGCAATTTGTGGACTGTAAAAACGACGACAGCTGTGTGCATGAGCCTGTAGGTATGTGAATGGGATTTCTAGTGCAATGGCCAGGTACGGGTGGATAGTATTCAGTATTTCTTTGTGACGCCAATTGCAGCGTGCACAGGGTACTATCCCAGGGCCCTTCCAAGGTGTTATAACGCACCCAGATTAGGATTGCCAGAGTGGTGTAATGGCCTATAATGTCTCTGTAGGATAGTGATAATGGTGTCACTGTCTCTCCTACCTGGGTATGGCCGGACTCCTGGCTGGCTTACTTGCAATAAATTTTAGTGTAGTGATAGTAGGAGTAATAGAGGAACTTTGCAGAAGAAATTATGTCCAGAACTTTAGATGAAGTTCAAACGTTTCTTTACTTGAAATAACTTGCATCTAAGCTGTATACAGCTTTGGTCTCTTGGTGCTAGCAGGTTTTGGCAATGATTGGCAGGAATGAATACTTCTGCTTTAAATGTGGAGCTTGCAGGATAAGTTGTCTGCTTGTTAGCTCTGTAATTGTGGCAGTTATCTGTACCTTTTGCTTTATGGGGACAGACTAGCTGAGGAGGAATAGGCTTCTCCTAGGCACTGGACTTATTTCACAGATGGATTCTCAGAAGATTCTTTCTTCCTGGAACTCTGGAGTTTGTCTGTAGTTTCTGCTTTCCTCATCCAGCAGAGCTGAAGGTGCTCAGACTGGGTATATAGCCAAGTCTCAGCCGAGACTAGGTCCTTGCTGTCTTCCCTATGCCGGGAGTAACTAAAACTGTCTCTAACAGTTTTTTCCCTCCCTTGCTGCAGGAAGAGGGACAAGCCCACCTCTCCACAGAGGGGGAGTAAGCTGGAATAATCCATTCCAGCTCAGATGCACTAAACTGTAGCTTGTACTTGTCAATGGGTTGCTGCCACATACTGGTAACCAGGCAAATTACATGAACAATTGCTTTATGAGCAAAATCATATCAGTATAAAGGCTCCTAGGAGATAGTAGTGGGGTAGAGGCGTGTAGTAACATAACTCTGGGGTGTTACACTAGCAAGTAGGAAGATCTCCTGAGATGTTGATTTATTTGTTAATTTTCTCCCTAGCACAGCTCTGTCATGTCAGGCCACCTATGGTCTGTAAAAGTAGACAGCACAGTTGTCACAACCAGACAGCTGAGAAGCTCTGACAGAAGCCTTTCAGAACCTCCTCCTTGAGTTCTCTTTGTTGTGGTATTCAGTTCCTCATCTCGTTAGCCTCTCTCAGCTGTCATGTAGTTGGACTAATTGCATCCCTTTAAATTCCGCCCCATAATGCATTACTGGGCGGCTTATACTTCTTCCTGGAGTGTGTGTGCATGCTCATCCTGTTTTCCTGTCTGCTACAAAGTTAAGTGCTGTACATTTATCTGTTATTTTCTGTTTGCTGGATCCCAGGTGACCCTGACTCCCTCCGTGTCTGGTGAAGGGAGCCGGTGGTCGTGTCCCCTCATTATTGTAGGGTGTTCAGGGGTTATATAGTCGAGGTACGTGGCTATGCAACCATCCACCTCTGGGATCTTTGCATAGGCTGAGCAGCCAGGGAAAGTGCTAGGTCTTGTGCAGGGGTCTCCCCTTGGTTCCTTAGCTTTGGATCCAGTGAGTCATATATGCATGTTGCTTTGTCTTGTTTCCTGTACACCGTCCGTGACATTATAAGCCGCCAAAACCGTCTCAAGCATGGATCCGGTTTCACTTTTGGCTGAACGCCTTCAGGGTCTTTCATTGGAGGTAGCTGATCTCCGCAGGACTTTTTCTCAGCTTCAAGTGACCGGTTCAGCTGGCGTTCATGGAGTTTGTTCTGAGCCTAAGATCTCGCTCCCGGATACGTTTTCCGGGGTAGTGAGAATTTTGTGCGTTTTAGAGAGGCTTGCAAACTCCATTTTCGCCTTCTTCCCCATTCCTCTGGTGATGAGGAACGGAGGGTGGGGATCATTATATCGCTGCTCAGGGGTAACGCTCAGTCCTGGGCCTTTTCGCTGCCGGAGGGGGCACGGCCTCTCCGTTCAGTGGATGAATTATTTTTAGCCCTGGGTCAGATATATGATGATCCGGATCGTATTGCTCTGGCTGAGTCTAGACTACGTCTATTATGCCAGGGTAAACAATCCGCAGAGATATACTGCTCAGAATTTCGGAGATGGGGAGCTGATACTGGTTGGAATGATGCTGCACTCCGAAGTCAATTTTGCCATGGTCTTTCAGAGGGATTGAAAGATGCATTTGCCTTTCATGAAAGGCCAATTTCCTTGGACTGTGCTATGCCTCAGGCCGTTCCTATTGACAGGCGTCTTAGAGAGAGAGGAGAGAGCTCTCCTTCCTGTCATACTCAGTCCCAGGACAGTGCAGCGGTCCCATTCTGTGCGCAGGGGTCTCAGTCGCTGTCAGCCCCTTCTGAGCAAGAGCCCATGCAACTGGGGTTGATTGCTTCTGACAATAGAAGATTCAGCTCGCATGGGAGGGTTTGTTTTTGTTGTGGAGGTATAAATCATTTGGCAAATATTTGTCCCTCTAGGAGATTCAGGCAGTTCTCTGGGAGTAATAAAGAAACAAACAGGAAAAAATCTTTAAAAAATGTTCCGTCTGTTACTATTGGCAGGGTTGAGGCGTAAATTGAAGGTTTTCTGTTTGCTTGTAGTTCCCGTTTAGTCCTGCCTGCTAGGGTGGCGCTAGAGAGCAAGAGCATTTTTTGTGAGATTTTTGTGGATAGTGGAGCAGCTGTCAATTTCATTGATAATCAATTTGCGATAACTCATGGTTTCCAGGTGCGCACTTTGGGAAAGGATATATCTGTTTTTGCTATTGATTCCGCTCCACTTTCTCAGAAATCATTAAAGGGCATAGTTCACAATATCCGTTTAATTGTGAGTGATGCTCATGTTGAGGATGTGTCATGTTTCGTCCTTAGCGGTTTGCCTACTCCTCTAGTGTTCGGGCTACCCTGGCTCACTAAACATAACCCCACCATTGATTGGCAAGCGAGGCAAATAAATGGTTGGAGTGACTTTTGCAGAGAGAATTGCCTCACGACATCTGTTTCTGAGGTTGCTACTAAGACTGTACCATCTTTTCTCTCTGAATTTTCGGATGTCTTCTCTGAGAGTGGAGTTCAGGATTTGCCCCCGCACAGGGAGTACGATTGCCTTATTAATCTCATCCCAGGCGCCAAGCTGCCTAAATCTCGTTTATACAATCTTTCCCAACCTGAAAGGATCGCTATGCGTGCTTATATCTCTGAGAGTCTGAGAAAAGGACACATACGACCCTCGAAGTCACCTGTTGCCGCTGGTTTTTTCTTTGTTAAGAAAAAAGATGGTTCTTTAAGACCTTGTCTGGATTTCAGGGAGCTGAACAGTATCACTATTCGTGACCCTTATCCGCTTCCTCTGATCCCGGACCTGTTTAACCAGGTTGTTGGGGCTTAAGTCTTTTCCAAATTAGATCTAAGAGGGGCATACAACCTGGTCAGGGTCAGAGAAGGAGACGAATGGAAGACAGCCTTCAATACCCCTGAGGGCCATTTTGAAAATTTGGGTATGCCTTTTGGTTTGATGAATGCCCCAGCCGTTTTTCAGCATTTCGTGAACAGCATTTTTTATCATTTGATGGGAAAATTTGTATTAGTGTATTTGGATGACATTTTGATTTTTTCTCCTGATTTCAAAACTCATAAGGAACATTTACGTCAGGTCTTGCTCATCCTGCGGGAGAATAAATTATATGCAAAACTGGAAAAATGTGTCTTTGCGGTTCCAGAAATTCAATTTCTGGGGTTTCTTCTCTCCGCTTCTGGTTTTCGCATGAACCCCGAGAAGGTCCGCGCTGTGCTTAAGTGGGAGCTTCCTAAGAATCAGAAGGCGCTGATGCGTTTTTTGGGCTTTGCCAATTATTACAGGAAGTTTATTTTGAATTATTCCTCTATTGTTAAACCACTCACTGATATGACCAGAAAGGGGGTAGATTTTTCTTCTTGGTCGGTAGAGGCGCGTAAGGCTTTTTCTAATATCAAGGAGAGTTTTGCTTCCGCTCCCATCTTGGTGCAACCTGATATTTCTTTACCCTTCATAGTTGAGGTTGATGCTTCTGAGGTGGGTGTGGGTGCGGTCTTGTCTCACGGTTCCTCTCCTGCCAAATGGCGACAGTGTGCCTTTTTCTCGAAAAAACTCTCCTCCGCAGAGAGAAATTACGATGTGGGAGATAGGGAATTGTTGGCCATCAAGTTGGCTTTTGAGGAATGGCGCCATTGGCTAGAGGGAGCCAGACACCCTATTACCGTGTTTACTGACCATAAAAATCTGGCCTACTTGGAGTCAGCCAAGCGTCTGAACCCGAGACAGGCCAGATGGTCTTTGTTCTTTTCAAGATTTAATTTTGTTGTCACGTTCCGCCCTGGGGTTAAGAATGTGAAGGCAGATGCCCTGTCACGTTGTTTTCCGGGAGGCGGGAATTTTGAAGACCCGGGTCCCATTTTGGCCGAAGGGGTGGTGGTCTCTGCTCTTTTTTCTGAATTGGAGACAGAGGTGCAGGCAGCCCAGTCAGAGGCTCCTGATCTTTGTCCTCCTGGGAGGTTGTTTGTGCCTCTCGCTTTAAGAGACAAGATTTTTAAGGAACACCACGATACGGTCCTTGCTGGGCACCCGGGGGCAAGAGCCACACTGGATCTCATCGCTCGGAGATTCTGGTGGCCTGCGCTTCGTAAGTCGGTTGAGGGTTTTGTGGCAGCCTGCGAGACTTGCGCTCATGCCAAAGTCCCTCATTCACGGCCATCAGGTCCTCTCCTTCCCTTACCCATTCCTTCCCGTCCTTGGACACATCTGTCCATGGACTTCATAACGGACCTGCCTCCTTCCTCGGGGAAGACTGTGATTCTGGTGGTGGTGGACCGTTTTAGCAAAATGGTGCATTTCATCCCTTTTCCTGGTTTGCCCAATGCTAAGATGCTGGCGCAGGCATTTATTGATCACATTGTCAAATTGCACGGTATTCCTTCAGACATAGTCTCTGATAGGGGCACGCAGTTTGTTTCCAGATTCTGGAAGGCTTTCTGTTCTCGCTTGGGGGTTCGGTTGTCATTCTCTTCTGCTTTCCACCCGCAGTCGAATGGCCAGACAGAGCGCGTCAATCAGAATCTGCAGACATATCTGCGCTGTTTTGTGGCGGAGAATCAAGAGGATTGGTGTTCTTTTTTGTCCCTTGCTGAGTTTGCTTTAAATAACCGTCGTCAGGAGTCTTCTGATAAGTCACCATTTTTTGGTGCATATGGGTTTAATCCGCAGTTTGGGACTTTCTCGGGAGAGGGGTCTTCTGGTTTACCTGATGAGGACAGATTCTCCTTGTCTTTGTCATCTATTTGGCAAAAGATTCAGGATAATCTAAAGAGCATGAGTGAGAGATATAAGCGTGTGGCAGATAAGAGACGTGTGCTTGGTCCGGACCTGAATGTTGGTGATCTGGTGTGGTTGTCTACCAAGAATATCAAATTGAAGGTTCCCTCCTGGAAGTTGGGTCCTAGGTTTATTGGGCCTTACAAAATCCTGTCTGTCATCAATCCTGTTGCCTACCGTCTTGATCTTCCTCAGACTTGGAAGATCCATAATGTTTTTCATAAGTCCTTATTGAAACCTTATGTTCAACCCATTGTACCCTCGCCTTTGCCTCCTCCTCCGATTATGGTTGATGGGAATCTTGAATTTCAGGTCTCTAGGATTGTGGATTCTCGTCTTGTCCGTGGTTCTCTCCAGTACCTTGTTCATTGGGAGGGTTATGGTCCTGAGGAGAGGATGTGGGTCCCAGTGACGGACATCAAGGCCTCTCGTCTCATCAGGGCTTTCCATAGGTCCCATCCTGAGAAGGTGGGCTCTGAGTGTCCGGAGTCCACTCGTAGAGGGAGGGGTACTGTCACAACCAGACAGCTGAGAAGCTCTGACAGAAGCCTTTCAGAACAGTTCTCTTTGTTGTGGTATTCAGTTCCTCATCTCGTTAGCCTCTCTCAGCTGTCATGTAGTTGGACTAATTCCATCCCTTTAAATTCCGCCCCATAATGCATTACTGGGCGGCTTACACTTCTTCCTGAAGTGTGTGTGCATGCTCATCCTTTTTTCCTGTCTGCTACAAAGTTAAGTGCTGTACATTTATCTGTTATTTTCTGTTTGCTGGATCCCAGGTGACCCTGACTCCCTCCGTGTCTGGTGTAGGGAGCCGGTGGTCGTGTCCCCTCACTATTGTAGGGTGTTCAGGGGTTATATAGTCGAGGTACGTGGCTATGCAACCATCCACCTCTGGGATCTTTGCATAGGCTGAGCAGCCAGGTAAAGTGCTAGGTCTTGTGCAGGGGTCTCCCCTTGGTTCCTTAGCTTTGGATCCAGTGAGTCATATATGCATGTTGCTTTGTCTTGTTTCCTGTACACCGTCCGTGACAACAGTTTGTTCTTTGATATGATGATTATTAATATTATCATTATTATTATTACATACAGAAAAAGACATATTTACTTTAACAAAGTGCTGTCTTCATCCGTTGCTCCGTTCTGTGGCACCGCAAAAATTATAGATCATATCCTATTCTTGTCAGTTTTGCGGACAAGAATAGGTATTTCTATAATGGGTCGTCCGCTACATTCTGCAAACTGTGGAAGGCACAGGGGCGGCATCCGTGTTTTGCGGATCCACAATTTGCGCGCCGCAAAATATGGCAAGTTCGTGTGCAAAAGCCCTAATATTCAGCCTGCCCTGTCTTTGGATTTTATAGAACTACTTCTCTGTCTATAGACTTATTTGTGCGCATTGGATCTCTAGCCAACTCACACGTTATCTGTTGCTAATGGAGACTACTTCAGGATAGCATCCATAGAACTGCCTCCAGAAACATCCATACCTCCATGAGAGAACAGATGATTGCTTAGCCTCTGCTCACCAAAAAGAGGACCTGACCCCTTCCCCCCGACCAGTGTGTTTTCGTGACTACACTTGCATTCCCCGCGTAATAATTCTATTATATCTTTTCACATAACCCTATGTTGTTGTTGTTCCTCTATTCTTACTACTAGAAGTTTATGAATTAATTGCTAACTGGGTGTTACCAGTAGGGGGGGTGCCTGAACAATCTGAGACTGGAAATACTGATTAGACATACTGTGCAGGAACATACCCACAACTGTTCACGCCCAGTTGGCAACTTATTCTTCTGTTTCTAACAGTACTAATAGAAGAACAGTACAACATAAAGACAGTTATAAGAAAAGATGATCCAGAATTGTTATTTCATGCAGATTACAATTATTTACTAAATCCGTTATAACTACAGTGGGTTCGCTTTAATAAAGGCTTCCATCTTATTGGTAATGAATTACATTCACAGCTAATGTAGGAATAAGTAAATGTAGGAAAAATACTGACGAGGAATAAGTCTCCCTGCACTCTCCAATATTCCTCTATTAATTGGTTGTACCTAGCACATGAGCGCTTGCCACGTCAGGGTGAGAGTTTTATAGGGCTGTGATATGGGGATGGCTATCTGCGGATTGGCTAGCTGCCCGGCATTGTGGATGAGCTCTTGTTCCCGGGCTTCTTACTCTTACTTTGTAACATGTGCAGCCACCATTTTAGGAAAAACTGATTCATTACTATGAAGCACGAGGAAATTCAGATTTGTTGCAAATCAAAGTTTTCCTAAACTTCGGACTGAATTCCGCTTTGAATGCTTCACTTCGCTCAATACTACTTGAAACACACCATGTACATAATATCTTCATATGGGGCAGTAAAAGCTGTGGGTCTCCACAGGCATCAGAGACCCCAGTGCAACTAGTGCCCCAGATATAGGCATGCTATTAAGGGCTCATGCACGCAAACATATTTTCTTTCCGCTTCCGTTCTTTTTGTGGACCGTATGCGGAACCATTCACTGGTTCCACAAAAACAACAGAAGGTACTCTGTGTGCATTCCGTTTCCATATTTCCGTATTTCCGTTCCGCAAAAAAGTAGTGCATGCACTTTCATTGTCCACAAATTACAGTCCGAGGCCCCATTCAAGTCAATGGGTCCGCAAAAAATACGGAACACACACGGATCACATCCGTATGTCATCTGTATTTCATCCATATTTTGCGGATCCATACTGTAGAAATGCTATGCCCAGCCCATATTGCTCATGTATTTGGTGATTAATGTTACTGTTTCTGTTTCCAATCTACAAAAAAACGGATCAAATACGGAAACCATACAGATATGTTTTGTGCAATAACGGAACGGAAGAGCACTTAAATCAGAGGAAAAAAAACTCAGATGCGGAACGACGGATCTGTGAAAAATGGAACGCTAAACAACAACGGTCGTGTGCATGAACCCTAAGCCTGATTCACACATCAGTGTTTTGGTCTGTGATTTCCATCAGAGATTGTGAGCCAAAACCAGGTGCGGCTCTAAACACAGAACAGGTGCAGATCTTTCCCTAATATCTTATGTCTGTGGAGGCTCCAATACTGGTTTTGGCTCACAATCACTGATGGAAATTACTGACCAAAACACTGATATGAGAATGAGGCTTAAGGCCTCTTGCACACGACCGTATGTATTTTGCGGTCCGCAAAAAAACGGATACACAAAAAATACGGAGGACATCCGTGTGCATTCCGTATTTTGTGGAACGGAACAGCTGGCCCCTAAAAGAACAGTACTATCCTTGTCCATAATGCGGAAAATAATAGGACATGTTTTACTTTTTTGCGGAACGGAAATACGGGCATACGGAAATGGAATGCACACGGAGTAACTTCCATTTTTTTGCGGACCCATTGAAGTGAATGGTTCCGCATACGGTCCTAAAAAAAACCAGAACGGACATGGAAAGAAAATACGTACATGTGCAAGAGGCATAAGGCTGATATGACTGCGCAATACTAACATCCTACTAGATGTGTATCTGCATGAGTCACCCTTCTATTAGACATCTCATATTTTAGGTAACAAATTCTACAAAAAAAAACAAGGCTGTTACCAGTTGATAGTGTAAGCCGGATGTTTGTGGATGGGGTCATGTCAGCACATATACAAGCAATAGCATGTGCCTAACATCTGCTTCTACATTCATTGTTAGAGTATGATCCTTTGTGATTTAAGATTAAAGCATTCAACACTCCTGCAAAGCTGTTCTGACCTTTCATGATGCAAGAGGAGACATCCTCTTATGCATCAATTTTGAGGAACACAGAGGAGATCTTAAGAAGATCTAAAGAAGCATGTGTCTTATGTTCTTTACAAACCATGATATATGAGAGAAGGAAGTTCTTAGAAGGGAAACAACAAAACATCCTAAGGCATACAGTATTTACTGCCAACTTTAGTGATAGGAATATCTAAGATCAGTAGCCACACTCTTAAAATGGAATATGTTATATAGCAAGATTCTAGGAGCTGCTGCTTTGTATACCTTGATACTGTAAATACGATCGGCTTGAGGACATTTTTCAGCAAGTAGAGAAGAGGTGTAAAGAAAGGATGTTGCTGATAAATAAGGAAATAAGTGCAACAAATGTTATATTACTGATATTATTGTGTCCTGAAATACACTGCAAGCAACAAAGTGTTATTATCACCATATTGCATGTATTATGTGCATATACTATAAATCCCATATAGTATTATAGGTAGTGCGAGGTCCCATGAGGCTAGTCAGTGCTGGCTCCACCCTTCCTCTCTAGGAGGAAGATTCTGGAGTTAAAGGGGTTGTCCGGGTTCAGAGCTGAACACGGACATACCTCCATTTTAACCCTGGCAGCCCCCCTGACTTGAGCATCGGAGCAGTTCATGCTCTGATGCTCTCCTTTGCCCTGCGCTAAATCGCGCAGGGCAAAGGCATTTTTTTTTAGATCCGATGACGTACTGGGGCTCTCCATGGGACTGCCAGGAAGCTCGGTGACGTCACCGTCACTGATGGGCAGGATTTAGCACTACCCTAGCAAGTAAAACGGCTAGTGTAGCGCTAAAGCCTGCCCATCAGAGCCGGTGACGTCACCAAACACACTGCTGGGCTGAAGTTTCCGCCCGGCAGTGTGTCATTGAAGACAAGAGACCTTGCCCTGCGCGATTTAGCACAGGGCAAGGGGGCGCATCGGAGCATAAGATGTTCCGATACTAGCCTCAGGGGGGCTGCCTGGGTGAAAAAAAGGGTATGTCCGGGTTCAGCTCTGAACCCGGACAACCCCTTTAATGGCTGCTGAGGAGTGAACACCTCAGATCTGCATGGAGCATCTCCTGCAGGAAGTTTCCATTCCCCTACAGCCCACAATCAACTTATGTGCCAGTCATCAGAAGGGAAAAGATCTATAGAAGTTTTGTTTTAACTGACAGAAAGGGATTGCAGACTGGCAAGGAAGGTAATCGCCGCTAATATGGCTTTAGCCTCATCTGTGTGTGGTAGAAACGCTGTAAGCTACAAACTGCCCACCATACCAACGGACATGAAAGTGGGCCTGGTCATAGACTGTATTACTCTGAGGATACTGTGGACATCGTGTGTGTATATATATATATATATATATATGTATATATATATATATATATATATACAGTACAGACCAAAAGTTTGGACACACCTTCTCATTCAAAGAGTTTTCTTTATTTTCATGACTATGAAAATTGTAGATTCACACTAAAGGCATCAAAACTATGAATTAACACATGTGGAATTATATACATAACAAAAAAGTGTGAAACAACTGAAAATATGTCATATTCTAGGTTCTTCAAAGTAGCCACCTTTTGCTTTGATTACTGCTTTGCACACTCTTGGCATTCTCTTGATGAGCTTCAAGAGGTAGTCACCTGAGATGGTTTTCACTTCACAGGTGTGCCCTGTCAGGTTTAATAAGTGGGATTTCTTGCCTTATAAATGGGGTTGGGACCATCAGTTGCGTTGAGGAGAAGTCAGGTGGATACACAGCTGATAGTCCTACTGAATAGAAAGCAGCTAAGTAAAGAAAAACGAGTGGCCATCATTACTTTAAGAAATGAAGGTCAGTCAGTCAGCTGAAAAATTGGGAAAACTTTGAAAGTAAGGGCTATTTGACCATGAAGGAGAGTGATGGGGTGCTGCGCCAGATGACCTGGCCTCCACAGTCACCGGACCTGAACCCAATCGAGATGGTTTGGGGTGAGCTGGACCGCAGAGTGAAGGCAAAAGGGCCAACAAGTGCTAAGCATCTCTGGAACTCCTTCAAGACTGTTGAAAATTTTAGGAAAGACCAACTAGAGCAGCTGAACTTTATTTGGGGTTAATCAGAGGCACTTTAAATGATGGCAGATGTATGCTGACTATTTAACATGATTTTGAATATGATTTCTTAATTCTGAACACAGTTACATCCCCAGTTATAAGAAGGTGTGCACACTTATGCAACCACATTATTTTATTTTTAAAAAAATTCTACCTTCCACCTAAAAGATTTAAGTTTGTTTTTCAATTAAGTGGTACAGTTTATAGGTCACATTAAAGGTGGAAAAATTTCTGAAATGATTTATCTTTGTCTCTTTTTTTTACATCACAGAAACCTGACATTTTAACAGGGGTGCGTAGACATTTTATATCCACTGTATATGTCCTACCGTATTTTTTGCCCCATAAGACACACTTTTTCCCCCTAAAAAATGGGGGGGAATGCCCCTGCGTCTTATGGGGCGAATGCTGACAGTTTAACATTGCTGGATGTGATGTATGAGCGAGCGGGGGCCGGGGTAGGGACTGGGAGGAGGAGCTGGGGGCCGGGAATAGCAGCGGGGCGGTGCAGTCAGTGTACTATAGCCCCACCCCTCCGCTCCGGTATAGTAATATAAAATGTCTTATTCAATTAAAATGTATTACATATGCCCCCTCACTCCTAAATTCCTAATAGTACCTTACATCCTATTCCTAATAGGTTCTGTACAATGCCGGCAGGCCGGGTGGCAGCGTAACTTCCTGATGTCACGTGCCTGCGCCGCCTACTTTATGAATGAAGCAGGCGGCGCAGGCAAGTGACATCAGTAAGTGACGCACCGGCCGCCCGGCCTGCCGGCATTGTACAGAACCTATTAGGAATTGATGTAAGGTACTATTAGGAATTTAGGAGTGAGGGGGCATATGTAATAAATTTTAATTGAATAAGACATTTTATATTTGTATACTGGGGGGGCGGCGGCGGGGGGCTGATCCGTGGATGGCACAGTTAAGGGGTGGGGGGGTCTGTGGATGGCACTGTTATGGGCTGGGGGGTCTGTGGATGGCACTGTTATGGGGTGGGGGGGTCTGTGGATGTCACATATATAACAGTGCCATCCACAGATCCCCCCTGTAACAGTGCCAGCCACAGATCCCCCCTGTAACAGTGCCAGCCACAGATCCCCCCTATAACAGTGCCAGCCATAGATCTCCCCTGTAACAGTGCCAGCCACAGATCTCCCCTGTAACAGTGCCAGCCACAGATCCCCCTGTAACAGTCCCAGCCACAGATCCCCCCTGTAATATTGTCCGTCATCCACAGATCCCCCCTGTAACAGTGCCAGCCACAGATCCCCCCCTGTAACAGTGCCAGCCACAGATCCCCCTGTAACAGTGCCAGCCACAGATTCCCCCTGTTACAGTGTCTGTCATCCACAGATCCCCCTGTAACAGTGTCCGTCAGCCACAGATCCCCCTGTAACAGTGTCCATCATCCACAGATCCCCCCATAACAGTGTCCGTCATCCACAGATCCCCCCATAACAGTGTCCATCATCCACAGATCCCCCCAAAACAGTGTCCATCATCCACAGATCCCCCCCATAACAGTGTCCGTCATCCACAGATCCCCCCAAAACAGTGTCCATCATCCACAGATCCCCCCCATAACAGTGTCCGTCATCCACAGATCCCCCCATAACAGTGTCCGTCATCCACAGATCCCCCCATAACAGTGTCCGTCATCCACAGATCCCCCCATAACAGTGTCCGTCATCCAAAGATCCCCCCATAACAGTGTCCGTCATCCACAGATCCCCCCATAACAGTGTCCGTCATCCACAGATCCCCCCATAACAGTGTCTGTCATCCACAGTTCCCCACATAACAGTGTCCGTCATCCACAGATCCCCCCATAACAGTGTCCTTCACAGATCCCCAGTAATAGTGCTATCCACAGACCACCATTAGTTCCAAACCCACCAAAAGCACCCCTTAAGGTTAAAAATATTTTTTTTCTTATTTTCCTCCCCAAAAACCTAGGTGCATCTTATGGGCCGGTGCGTCTTATAGGGCGAAAAATACGGTATATAAAATGTATTATTGACCGTCTACTTATTTTTATTTTATATTTTATATGTTCTAAGGGACTATGAATTTTTCTTCCATTGCTAAGTTTTTAGTATTTTATGCTTTTTATAATTGTATGTTTTTGAAATTTTGGGGATATTATTAAAGTATAGATTTTTTATGCAATCCTAGATGACAGACTATTATTATTATATAGTGGGATCTACTGCTATAGTGGGAAAGAGCTCCAGCAACACTAAATTCTTCACCCAACCTTCTTCCTGCCATCGCGTCGGCCACTCCCCCACACACAAACGACCTTGTAAATATGCCCCAAACCCATACCCACCCGCTGCATCGGTAAACAAGTCCAACTCTGCTGCCAACACCACATCCGCCATCCATAAAGACCGACCATTATACTTATCTAAAAAGAAAGCCCACACCCTCAAATCATCTCGCAGTTCCCGATTAAGCCGCACAAAATGATAAGGAGCCTGAACCCCTACTGTCGCCCGGGCCAATTTCCTACAAAAAATTCGGCCCATAGGCATAATACGGCATGCAAAATTAGGTTTACCCAATAAAGACTGCAACTCGCGAAGCCGCATTTTTTGTCGCCCACACGCCGCCGACACCTCCCGCCATAGATCATCAACCATGTCCTCAGGCAACCTGCACTCCATAGCCACAGTATCTATGACAATACCCAAAAAACTCAATACCAGCATAGGGCCTTCTGTTTTTTCCGACGCCAAGGGAAAAAGCTTCGAAAGAATGCAACATCATGGAGTATCCATTTAAACTTGGTGGCCCAATAAACAAAAAATCATCCAAATAATGGATAATCAAATCCCAACCCGACCATTCTCGCGCCACCCACTCCAAAAATGTACTAAACATCTCAAAGTAGGTGCACGAAACCGAACAACCCATGGGCAAACACCGATCAACAAAAAAAGCCCTGTCCCAAAATAACTCATGAAGTGCTGACAAACCGGGTTTACCGGCAAAAGACGGTATCCACCTTAGCCAACAACGCTCCCCGCCCATAAGTCCGGACCCAACGAACCACCTCATCGAATGATGTATACATCACCGAACACAATTCCCGCGCAATCCCATCATTAACCGAACCCCCTTTTCGGAAATGAAAGGTGATGGATAAGGCGAAATGTATTAGTTCCTTCTTCGGCACGACCCTTAATGGTGACACCCGCAGATCCTGCATCGGCAAGTCCCGAAAGGGGCCTGCCTTGCGACCTAACTCCACTTTTTTCCGCAATTTGTCAGTAACCATCCCAGGAAGCTCATTTGCTGACCTCAAATTCTTCTTCTCTTGCCAAAACTCACCATCAACGAATGGGATACAAAATTCCTCCCTAAAACCCCCCAACAAAAAATCCGCCGCCTCCGCATCCAGGTACCTATTTAGAAAGGGAACCATCTCGGTTACCCAGATTGGCGTTAGCCCCTTTTCCAGCCCCATCACCCCAACCTTTTCCTTTTCGACCTCTACAGCACCTCTGCGCTCCATGAGTCCCACCACATGATTAACAATTGTGCTTAAATTTGCACTTATCCCCATATTTGCATCCACCCTCTTTAAACAGGAAATATAACCCCTTTTGCGAGGCCGTCCAAGCGTTCCAATTGCCCAGAACCCCGGCGCCCCCTGGAAAGGACTGCTCCGCCCTGACTGGAGCCATGGAGCCATCACCCTCATCCACAGGCCAATATCCTTATGATCCCACCGAATGCTGGATCGAGCTGCTTTTTGTTGCCGAAATTGCTCGTCATACCTCCACCACCCTTGCCCCTCATATACCCAAAACGCTTCACCTATCGCATCCAAGTAACTGAAAAGCATGGAACAATTCTCCGGCGCCTTCTCACCAATGACACTGGCCAAGATCACAAATGCCTGCATCCAGTTGGAAAAAGTCAGTGGAATCAAACAGTACCGCCGCTTCTCCTCATCTTCCATTTTTCTATCGTCCCTCATTTCTTTATCTAAATTAAACCGTTCAAGCGCAAGTAATGAAAAAATGTCTACGTACTCCCCTTTTCATATTTTTTCTTTCACCCCCAGCTGCAAGTGAGACCCCAGAGGCCCCTCAAAGAAAACGTATACCTCTCCTCTAGCCGTGTCATCCAAATCCTTGTCCGCCGACACTTGTGGCGATGCCCCTGATGATCCCCTGGCCCCCCGTACACCCAGCCCAACTATCCCCCATCCATTCTGCCACCATTGCCTCACTGCTACCCGGTACTTCCGACCCTTGTAAACCCCTAGCCGCCAACGGTGATCCCGTCTCTGACCCCGTACTCACCAGCCTTTTCACTAACTCCCACAATAACAACTCTCCAAGCCCACCCACTATGGA
Source organism: Bufo gargarizans (assembly GCF_014858855.1). NCBI lineage: Eukaryota > Metazoa > Chordata > Amphibia > Anura > Bufonidae > Bufo > Bufo gargarizans. Next base: position 42,951,992 of record NC_058089.1, read on the forward strand.
CCCCCCCCCGGGCCACCCCCAACCACCGGGGCCCCACTATGCCCGCAACCACTAATGAGGACTCCCCGCGTGTCTCACCTGGCTGCGTGGACGCTGTGATTCCATCACCTGGCTCTGATCCCTCCTCTGACTGTTATAAGGTCTTCAGCACTGCCTGTGCCACTACTTGCTGCTGCTGCTGTTAGGGCCTGCACTTCTGCAGCTCCTCCACTAGGGGCCGCCCTTATCACGGCTGGAGCTGACTCTGGGCCAACCACACACTGCACGATCACAGAACCCAGGCCGCCATCCTGACCCCGCCGACTTGCAGGAAGAGCCTGGACTTCTCTCCCAAGGTCCCGGGCAAGGTGAGTCCGTCCTGATCCACCTGCGGAACCTGTTCCTGCATCCCCACAGACTGCTTCTGATGAGGGAACATCACGTCTCCAACACCCAGGGTCCCGCCTACTAACAGGATTCCTACCGGCACATGACCGCTTGTTACCAGTGTTCCTACCTGAGGTGCGTGGGGGCTCCTAACCGGGCGCCAGACCCTTGGAGTCTCCTCAGGACTAAGGCATGCCGGAGGCCTAGTCCTCCGCAGCCGGCAAATGGGGGATGCCGTAGAGGCCGATTCCCCCGGCAGCAGGCCTGCCACTGAAGCATCCTAGTAGGTCAAAAAACAGACACTCAAGGGTACGCAGGATCACTGACAAGGGCTGCTGCAGATCTGCTGTCCCTACAAAATGGCCACTTTTCCTGCACTTGCACCTTGTACCCCTCCCCTAGTGCAATGCCCCCACCGGCCCTACCAATTAAGTCCTTAAGTCCCAAAAAAGCTCAACTTCCTTCAAGCCTCTGTCATTCCATGCCTACCCCCAGGCTTGCAGTCCTAGGCCCGGACTGTGCTAGACCTCTCTACATGTTTCAACGGCGCATCTGCTTCCTCAGGGGCTTAACCATCTGTTTGAAAAGGAGGCAGCCCACCATGTGAGCGCTGCTTCGTCTTTATTACACTGCTCATCGTCTCCCTTGCAGCAGCGACGTGGTGTAATTATAAGGACTTGCTCCATTCAAGTGAATGGAGTGAGTACTTGTATTACATTGCACTTCCAAGACAAAGTGCAGTGTAATGAACAGGAAACGGTGCTTGCATAGATTGCCACCTCTTTTTCAAACAGCTGATGGGTGTCTGACCCATGCCGATCAGAAATTGATTACCTATCCTGAGGATAGATCATCAATATATATCGCTGGACAGCCCTTTTAAGTCTTGCTTAGAGTAGATCAGACATGAGCGAATCAAGTTGTTCATCAGAGTTCTAGAGCAGCGAGGGTCTGTACCAGCTGCTCAAGATGAACATACATTATACCTGGCCCTGATAATCTTATGCCTGCGCTGCTACTCGGAGCAGGGGTGCAGGCGCAAGATAGTCAGGGACGGGCCAGTTGTCTGAATCTGTCAATCAAGCAATAGAGGGGATCCTCTTGAATAGCAGGGACAGACCCTTGTTACGCAAGAACTCTGATGAATGAGGATTCGTACACATCAATTTTTTCATCTTTGCAGTAGATCCACTGAATTAACAAAACACGGTTGCATTTATTTTGGTAATATATATACGTTTCATCAGTGAATGCCAGTGTGCATATTTTCTGCAATAGTAGTTAGAGGTAATTTTCACTACTTTTATGGTGTCAAAAAGTTAAAAGTTTTGGCACACAGCAATTTTGCTTAAATTTGGGACTTTTAGCATGTGTATGCTGTACTCGCCACTCCTTCAAAAAGTGGGTGGTGTTTAACAGTAGAGATGCGGTTTTTTCATCCCAACACATTTACTATAGTTTACACCAAAAACTGGTGTAAATTAGAGCTCAAATCTACGCCAGCTCATAAGTGACATAAATTTGACATCCTGCCACACAGAGAGAGTTAAGGATGCCTCTAATTTATAAAAAAAAGACTTCCCCTTTTAATAAATAAGAAGTATCCTCATTCCAGCGCAGAACTAGATCAAGATTGGCAGATGAAAGTTTAAAGAGAAACCCCTCAACACCACCTACATTTATGCACCAGTATATTTACCTCAAAGTATATACTTCCCTCCCAGAAAATCTTATAAGATGCACTTTGTCAGCTATTTCTTAATGTATTTCATTAAGGTATCTATTGGTACAAGCACTAAATAAGTCAAAACTAGCGGTGTACCTATAGTGGTTTCAGTGATAGTAGTTGCGACCAGTCGACTAAGGCGCACAAAGTCTCTTCCCTCACAAGGGTCATACAGGATATGACAAGCATGGTTGCATTCTTCGAAAAACAACATCCTACCTGGTATTGCTGCTCTGCCCCATTGACTTCATTAGAGCTGTGCTGCAATACCTGATACAAGTAAGGTAAGGACAGGTGTGGTACCGCTTTTGGAAAAAAATAAAAGTATTTCTAATCTTGGGATCCTTATATTAACACCACTGTCCTGGACCACTAAAGATTCTGACATTTACCCCTTCATTGCCATAGACCACCAGGGATTAACCACTGATATTATTTGTTTCGCTGCCTTCCATCAGATATGACAACATTAATCCCTTCAATGCCTTAGAACACCTAAGATCCTTACATTAACCTCTTCAGTGCCCAAAGCCACTAGGAATTCTTACATTAACCCCATTATTGTCCTAGATCACCAGGAATACAGGGAGTGCAGAATTATTAGGCAAATGAGTATTTTGACCACATCATCCTCTTTATGCATGTTGTCTTACTCCAAGCTGTATAGGCTCGAAAGCCTACTACCAATTAAGCATATTAGGTGATGTGCATCTCTGTAATGAGAAGGGGTGTGGTCTAATGACATCAACACCCTATATCAGGTGTGCATAATTATTAGGCAACTTCCTTTCCTTTGGCAAAATGGGTCAAAAGAAGGACTTGACAGGCTCAGAAAAGTCAAAAATAGTGAGATATCTTGCAGAGGGATGCAGCACTCTTAAAATTTCAAAGCTTCTGAAGCATGATCATCGAACAATCAAGCGTTTCATTCAAAATAGTCAACAGGGTCGCAAGAAGCGTGTGGAAAAACCAAGGCGCAAAATAACTGCCCATGGACTGAGAAAAGTCAAGCGTGCAGCTGCCAAGATGCCACTTGCCACCAGTTTGGCCATATTTCAGAGCTGCAACATCACTGGAGTGCCCAAAAGCACAAGGTGTGCAATACTCAGAGACATGGCCAAGGTAAGAAAGGCTAAAAGACGACCACCACTGAACAAGACACACAAGCTGAAACGTCAAGACTGGGCCAAGAAATATCTCAAGACTGATTTTTCTAAGGTTTTATGGACTGATGAAATGAGAGTGAGTCTTGATGGGCCAGATGGATGGGCCCGTGGCTGGATTGGTAAAGGGCAGAGAGCTCCAGTCCGACTCAGACGCCAGCAAGGTGGAGGTGGAGTACTGGTTTGGGCTGGTATCATCAAAGATGAGCTTGTGGGGCCTTTTCGGGTTGAGGATGGAGTCAAGCTCAACTCCGAGTCCTACTGCCAGTTTCTGGAAGACACCTTCTTCAAGCAGTGGTACAGGAAGAAGTCTGCATCCTTCAAGAAAAACATGATTTTCATGCAGGACAATGCTCCATCACACGCGTCCAAGTACTCCACAGCGTGGCTGGCAAGAAAGGGTATAAAAGAAGAAAATCTAATGACATGGCCTCCTTGTTCACCTGATCTGAACCCCATTGAGAACCTGTGGTCCATCATCAAATGTGAGATTTACAAGGAGGGAAAACAGTACACCTATCTGAACAGTGTCTGGGAGGCTGTGGTTGCTGCTGCACGCAATGTTGATGGTGAACAGATCAAAACACTGACAGAATCCATTGATGGCAGGCTTTTGAGTGTCCTTGCAAAGAAAGGTGGCTATATTGGTCACTGATTTGTTTTTGTTTTATTTTTAAATGTCAGAAATGTATATTTGTGAATGTTGAGATGTTATATTGGTTTCACTGGTAAAAATAAATAATTGAAATGGGTATATATTTGTTTTTTGTTAAGTTGCCTAATAATTATGCACAGTAATAGTCACCTGCACACACAGATATCCCCCTAAAATAGCTAAAACTAAAAACAAACTAAAAATTACTTCCAAAAATATTCAGCTTTGATATTAATGAGTTTTTTGGGTTCATTGAGAACATGGTTGTTGTTCAATAATAAAATTAATCCTCAAAAATACAACTTGCCTAATAATTCTGCACTCCCTGTAGAGACAATAACTTATTTACTGCCCGAGATCGCCATCCTTATATTAACCACTTCATAGTCCTAGACCACCAGGAATTCTGACAATGCTGTAAACAATAATGGATTCTTAATCAGATATACTAACATCAACCCTATCACCGACCTAGATCACCAGGCATACTGATGTTAACTCCTTCACTGCCTTAGCCCACCATTGATCCTTTTTATGCAGTTATTGGTACAGATTTGGTGTAGATGTTTTTGCAGATCTCATCTTTCCATTGAAAAGATTAAAATCCTCACAAAAAATACAACAAATGAAATGCAGCAAATTTCAAAATCCACATGGCAGGTCAAATAGCAAAGTGTACATGTGTAATTTCATACGCTTTGCTAGTACTGTATTATGCTGAGGTTTTTCCCCACTAAAAATCCACAAGGAAAAATCTACATAACCTGCATTGTGCGGAGGCACCCTTATTGGTAGCGCATACAAAGTACAGTACTAGGTGCACAGAGCAATTATGAGCACAGGAACAAGCAAATTAATAGGAATTTGAAATATGTGCTCCATCCTGGGGTATGATGAGAATGTTATAAGAACCAAAAAGTATTTACCCAATCCTATTTTATATTACTTCACCATTTATATTTACTATACACTTGAAAGTAATATCAATTGTGAGGACTCATACTTATGGGCACAGCTATTCAAAGGGCATCTGTCAGCAGATCTGTATCTATGACACTGGCTGACCTGTTACATGTGTACTTGGCAGCTGAGGGCATCATGTTCATATGTGCCCGCAAATGAGCCTCTAGGAGCAACGGGGGCATTACCATTACACCTAGAGGCTCTGCTCTCTCTTTCTGCAACTGTATTATTCACAATTATGTGAGTAATATATATGGGGTGTCCAAAAATTCCCCCAACAGAAGACATATTGTATTTTTATTTCACGTGTCAAATACGTTTGTTCTCACTGGAGATACGCCACTATCAGAGCAGTCCCACAGCAGCTTAGGGCTGTACTACACCAACAATTTATCTGACCAATTTCTGTCCAATCAGACCAGGTGTGTATAACAAAAGATATGTGTGTGTAAACGGCAATGATTGGTCAGAAAATCTGTCAGATAATCTGTTGGTGTAATACAGTTCTTACTCCACCTCTCCCTTTACACGGGACAATGTACAAGCAGATTGTCCGCTGATTGCCAGTGGAGGAGACCGCTGCATTTACATGTAGCAATCTCCTCCAGCTCCTCCAGGTTATGGGATCTAATGCCATTGTTCTTCCCCACACAGCACGATCTGCCACCGGGAAACAAGATATTTTTGTGCTGCACGAACGATCTGCGGTGCATTTGCACCGCCAGATCATCATTAACGAGCGTTATTATGAATGATCAATATCGAAGATCTATTCAATTATTGACCTTTTAGATAGCAGATTTAGGCCAAATGTGAAAGTAGACTAAACTGCTGTCTGTTTACAAGAAAAAGAAGCAGAATGTTGAAACAAGCTATAAATGAGGATACAGGGGGGTGGAGCCTAACGACACATGAAGTGAGACGTCCAGGCGTCCCAGAATCTTCTGCCGCGATCCTGTTTATCAGCCTGTCCCAGCTACCAACAGACTCAGAAGGAGCCCATTCTGCCTCAGATGAAAATGGAAATTCCTCAGATAAGGAGCAGCAAGATCAGGGGCCACAGTTAGCACACAGTCAGTGTAATGGTAAAGATCAGAAAGAGCAGTCAAAGGGATGAAATGCAGAGCCTACCTTGAAAGATGTAATTGCTGCAATAGCAAGCTGCAATTCCACACTCAAAAGTCTGAATATTCAATTTTGGAGCCTTAAAGAGGACCTTTTTATAATACGCCACGATCTGCATAAAGTGGCAGAATGCACTACTGAGGTGGAGCGCAGGGTGTCGGAGTTGGAGGATGGGACCAAACTGCTTTATAAGGCAGCCAAAGTAACAGCAAAAGACATAGCTGTCGCGATCAGTGTGGGGGGGGAAACTCCACACTGAACACAGGAGGGAAGGGGAACAGTAACTGGGCCTGGAAACTGGGGAAGAAACAGGTCACCTCCTAGACAACCATAATCCGGGCCCTGACTACCTATCAAAATGAATATACCTTGAAGGTAGGAATATTCATATGCAGGATACCTAGGCCCTGATTTCTCTATAAGTCCCTAAAATAAGTTTAGGACCAGAGACAACCCATTCCTCCCCAGATGGACGAATCGTAGTCTCTGTCTCAGGTCCAGATACAACAGCTGAGAATATAACAAATACAAACAAACTCGACACTTAACCTCTGTAGAGATGGAAGAACAGGAAAACCATAGACAACCTAAACACCAACTCAGCCAAACCCAAATGAAGCCATCTACCACATAGTCAGAAGTGTGGGGTCAGACTATAAAGGGTAGAAGTAATGACCACTGAGCAACAGCTGATAAAATGCAAGTGGTCATTAACCTTATCAACACTGAATAAACAGAAATCAAGGACGCAGTTAGATTCCTCCACGCTCAGCCAGTCTCTCTGATCTCCTCATACCAGTCACCTGAGGGTTCGTGACAGTATCCCCCTTCTACGGGTGACCTCCGGGCACCCAGGACCGACCTTGTCAGAGGCTATGTGAAAGGCCTTCACCAGACGATTCACATTAACATCGGCCGCTGGAACCCACAACCTCTCCTCTGGTCCGTAACCCTTCCAGTGGACGAGATACTGAAGGGATCAATGGAGAACTCGGGAGTCCACAATCCTGCTGATTTTAAATTCTAAATTACCGTCCACTATGACAGGAGTGGGAGGCAAGGAGGACGGCTCAACAGGTTCAACACATTTCTTCAACGCGACTCATGAAATACGTTATGAATTTTCAAAGCCTGAGAAAGCTCAAGACAGGAAGGCTACAGGGTTAACAATGGCAGTGATCTTATATGGACCAATAAATCTTGGGCCCAACTTCTGTCAATTCGACGGAGTATGAAAAGCTAAAGAAAAGGACAATTGTACCCCCAGTCGAGTACAGAACACTTTCCACAATCTGGAAACAAACTGAGTCCCCCACATGAGAGGGAATGCCATGTAGTTTCACAATGTTATCGACAAACACCTGTGTAAAAGTTTTGGCATTAGGTAGAGCAGGCAATGCTATAAAATACGCCAATTGCTAAACCGATCAACTACCACCAGGATCACGTTTTTTCCCGAAGAATTCAGTAAATCCGTGAAAAAGTTAATGGACAAATGCATCCAAGGTCTGGATGGGATGGGTAACGGAAGAAGAGATCCAGAAGGCCGAGTATGTGTCACCTTAGCACGAGCCCAGGTACAACAGGCTGACACATAGTCCTCAAAACACTTACGCAGCCCTGGTCACCAAAATCTGCGCGAGATGAGATCAACAGTGGATCTACTCAACAGTGGAGTCCAGTGCATCTTCTTGGTCCTCCAACACCTTAGCCTCAAGATTAAGATATAGGGCAGATATGACTACCCCTTCAGACTAAATAGGACTAGGATTTTTTGAATCGCCCCCACCCCCCAGGAAAGCTGTGCAACAAAGCATCCGCCTTGACGTTCTTAGCCCCGGGGAGGTAGGAAACAATTAAATTAAATCTGGTGAAAAACAGCGACCTTCTGGCCTGCCTTGTATTCAGTTGTTTAGCCGATTCAAGGTAAGCCAGAAATTTGTGATTAGTAATTACCGCAATAGGATGAATTGCTCCTTCCAACCAATGGCGCCATTCTTCAAAAGCCTTGAAGTGCTTGGGTTGGACGGCACTCCTCTTGTGTCGTTTTGGTACGGTGCTCAATGGTAATTTGAGGTAATACATAGTAAAGGAAACCACGGCACTCGTTTTTCGTATTTTTGAAAATTTATATTTTCATTTCATAATATTCATTTCATTTCATCAGTTGTAATTTCATTTTTTTGTTAGCATCCAGGAATATGAAATTTGCACAGACTTGGCCAACGTTTCAGTCCTAGTATGGGACCTTGATCACGGCCTGGAGTAAAATACAATGCAATGTATCAGGATACATTATACATGATGAAGAAAATTCAAATTTTAGTTCATAGTATATATAACATATATAACAAAATGTCCAGTGTCTAGTAAATGGAGACACAGAGGATAGTAAAGAAGCGTACTTTCATTTCATATAGACATCCTCAACTGTGGAGTTACATATATACAATTAGATACATCATTGATTGGCAGTAAAAGGAACAGTAGAGAAGTCAGCAGCAGATACAATATTGATATGTTTGGCGAAGTTCATAATTAGCAAAGTTCATAATTAGCAGGCACAGGCAGAGTAATGCAGGACAGCGGAGCTTCTCAGGGGTGGCGAGGCCTGTAAAATGTTGCAAAGGTTATATCATTTACCCATAGCTTAACCTGCCATTAAGCTATGGGTAAACAATATAACCTTTACAACACTTTACAGGCCTTGCCACCCCTGAGAAGCTCCGCTGTCCTGCATTACTTTGCCTGTGCCTGCTAATTATGAACTTTGCTAATTATGAACTTCGCCAAACATATCAATATTGTATCTGCTGCTGACTTCTCTACTGTTCCTTTTACTGCCAATCAATGATGTATCTAATTGTATATATGTAACTCCACAGTTGAGGATGTCCATATGAAATGAAAGTACGCTTCTTTACTATCCTCTGTGTCTCCATTTAGTAGACACTGGACATTTTGTTATATATGCTATGTATACTATGAACTAAAATTTGAATTTTCTTCATCATGTATAATGTATCCTGATACATTGCATTGTATTTTACTCCAGGCCGTGATCAAGGTCCCATACTAGGACCGAAACGCTGGCCAAGTCTGTGCAAATTTCATATTCCTGGATGCTAACAAAAAAATGAAATTACAAATGATGAAATTCAAATATGATATAAAATATTATGAAATGAAAATATAAATCTTCAAAAATACGAAAAACGAGTGCCGTGGTTTCCTTTACTATATTCTTCAAAAGCCAACTTAATGGCCAGCAATTCCCTATTACCCACATCATAATTTTTTTCAGCAGTCAAGAGTTTTTTTTAGAGAAAAAGCACATGGGCGCCATTTACTAGGTGAAGGACCTTGCGACAAAACTGCTCCAACCCCTACCTCGGATGCATCTACCTCTACAATGAATGGCTGAGACATGTCCGGTTGCACCAGAATAGGGGCTGAAGCAAAACATTCCTTCACAGCAGAAAAGGCTTGTAATGCCGCCTCAGACCAAACAGAGAAATCGACCCCCTTCCTAGTCATGTCTGTAAAAGGTTTAGCCACAGTTGAATAGTTCAAGATGAATTTTATGGTAGTAGTTGGTGAATCCCAAAAACCACATAAGTACTTTCAGATTCTCGGGATCTATACGAAAAACCTAAGGATGGGAGCATGTGATCCAGATATACAACAACAAATCTCCCCACCAGATGATAAAAGATGTCATTGATAGTGTTGAAAAACCGCTGGAACATTGGTTAACCCAAAAGGCATGACCAGATTCTCAAAATGACCCTCGGGGGTATTAAAGGCCATTTTCCATTCATCCCCCTCTTTGATCCTTACCAAATTATATGCCCCCCTCAGATCTAATTTAGAGAACACCTTGGCACCGCCAATTTGATCAAACAATTCCGGAATCAAAGGAAAGGGGTACGGATCACAAATGGAAAGATGGTACCATCTTTTTTTTTACAAAGAAAAACCCAGCCGCCACTGGGGATTTGGATGGTCTGATATGACCCTTCGCCAAGCTCTCGGTGATATACTCTCGAATAGCCTTTCTTTTGGGCTCCGAAAGACTATACAACCGAGATTTGGTCAGTTTAGCTCCAGGAATAAGACTGAAGGGACAATCATACTCCTGATGCGGGGGTAACACCTGGTTACCACTCTCAGAAAACACATCAGAAAATTGGGAAATGAACGAGGGTACAGTTTTAGTGGTGACCACAGAGCAAGATGCATTAAGAAAGATGCTTAACCATGGCAAACACCAAAGGGCCTTTTGGGGGAGAATACAATTATTAAAATATAACTTTTAATTTTAATTCAATGTGCAGCTAAAACATACCCCTAAGATGCATCATCATAACAAACATATAGGAGGGGTCCAAGCCTGGTACCGCAGTGCTGGTAGAGAATTGAAAAAAACCTGCTCCACCTGTGAAGGTGCGAGCAGTCTTACCAGACCAAGAAAGCTACTGGGATCAGCACGGATATCCTGGTGGGTCAGTCCAAATGAGTCAGGTGTAGGCCGGATTTGAGGTCATAAGGTGGGGATGGCGTCTGTACATGGGGATGCAGAGCTGTACCCTATCTAATCCTGTTAAAGGGGGAAGGGATCCCTAGTGCTAGAAAATAATAAAAATTGCCAGTTTAAGTTCCTTATGACCTCCCGACGTGGCACGTTTCTGTCCGTGTCGACTCTTCAGGGGAAAAGACGGTGCAAAAAGGAAAAGAAGGACAACAAAAGGGGACCGCAGTTATGAATCCTGCAGCAATAATGGTACAAGTAAAAAGTCTTGTATTTGTTACCCCTGGTGTTGGGATGCAATTCTGCAGAGGAGATGATAATCCAATGCTGGTCGGTGCATGAGGATATCATGGTCCTCTATTTGTAGAGCCCCTATGGTTGGGGGAAATAACATGACACTCTATCAGCCGCGATAATACACTTATCTGTGGGGTTTAAATAGTACCTGTGCGCGCCTTTCCTGGAGGAACCGCTTCTCCAACTTCGGCTCTGGCGTTTGATGTCACACGCGAGTGCCGCGCGCAACGTCAGACCCAGGCGCTGCATCACGTGGTGCGGGTGGCCAATCATCCGATATGGGAAGGCGGCACATATGGTTGCCTAGAGACCGGTAAATAGGAAACCACGTGGGACGCGCATAGATCTAGCGCGTCAATGGTCACACTGCAAACACAATCGCAGCATATCTATCGTGGCATTTCTTGCAGGACCGATGGGAACAGGGCTCCTAAAGGAGAGATCTGGAACCATTATATAGCACACCATATGGATTAGGTGCAGAAGACTTAGATGACCACTGTTATAATCTCCCATTGATAAAATGTTGGGATATATTCAGATGAAACAGCCATAATCGAGTCTCTCGTTCAGACCCAAGGGGACAGATGTCTTGAGACAGAATATCCAACGTGATTCGCGCTGGAGAAGGCTCCTGTCCCAATCCCCTCACCTAAATGGAGGTTTAACTAGATTGATGCCCAAAAACACCAGTTGGGCTCTGCCATGTTCTGTATGTATATGTTTTGACACCGGGGTATCTCTTTTATGTGAGATATCTCCCAGGTGTTCACCTACCCTCCTTCTGAACTCACGTATAGTCTTGCCAATGTACTCCATCCCACATTCACATCGAATGCGGTAAATCACTCCCCTTGACCTGCAATTGATGAACTGTGAGATGGAGTACTGTCTGCCTGTGACTGAGCTAATAAAGGATTAAGTTGACTGTATGTGTTTGCATGCCACACAATTGCCGCATCTGTGGTACCCCACAATGTTAGACCGCAACCAGTTGGAATGCATCGCGTTGGAGGAGAAGTGACTGTGCACAAGCTTGTCACGCATCCCCATCTATAGGTGATCTGGAGGTGTTCACCTAGTACGTCATCAAGGTCAGGGTCCATTTTCAGGACCTCCTAGTGACGTTGGACAATTTTTTTCACCTGTTTGGAAGCCCTATCAAAATTTGTGATGATACGTAACACCTTGGCATCTGGGTTACAAGTATATTGGGGTTAAGAAGGGAAGGTCTTGGTCGAGACGAGGCTGCCTTGTACGCGGACCTGAGGACATGGTCAGGGTATCCCCTTTGTTGAAACCGCGTCCTCAGGTCAGCTGCCTGGGTGACAAATTCCTGTTTATTTGAACAATTCCACCTCAACCGAAGATATTGTCCCCCTTGAGATCCCCCTCCTGAGTGGGAGAGGATGACTGCTCTCCCATCTCAGGAGGGAATTTGTCGAGTTTGGTTTCCTATGGATGGAAGTGTCTAATTCACCCCTAGTGTTTTTGGTGATCCTGATATCCAGAAATGGCAAACTGACAGGGTGCGACTCACAAGTGAAACACATCCCAATGTCATTCCAATTGAGGTGCGACACAAAGGACTCAAACCCTGCTCTGTCACCATTCCATAAAATTAAGATATCATCGATATATCACGCCCACAGACCAATTTTGGATATATTCTCCGACTCCTCATCCCTAAATACCATAGTCTCCTCCCACCAGCCCATGAATAGAATTGCATACGATGACGCACAGGGGCTCCCCATCGCAGTACCCCTGAGCTGGTGGTAAATTTTGTTGTCAAAGGAGAAGAAATTTCTGGTCAGGGTAAATTCGAGGATACGGAGGATAAATTGGCTGTGGGTGCGATACTGACAACCACAGGACCTGAGGAAATGTTCAACAGCTGTCAGACCCAGCTTATGAGGTATGGAGGAATACAAAGCCTCCACATCGATGCTTGATAGGAGGTAAGTTTCATCCAGTACCAGACCCTCCAAACCTTTGAGAAGGTCTGTGGTGTCCTTTGTGTGGGATGGCAGTGCGGTTACAAAGGGTGCCAAAATGCGGTCAATATATATCCCCAAATTTTGATTGGGGTTGCCTACACCCAAACAATAGGTCTCCCCTTTAGGGGGGAAACCCCCTTGTGGATTTTGGGGAGACAGTAGAAGGTTGATCTACGGCAGGGGTGGGCTGGCAGCCTTAGTTCTGGGGGGCAAATCCAGTCAAGTGGCCCCTTTTAGCCCCGCCCATTATTAAAGCCCCTCCTACATATAATAGGCCACTCCCAACAAACACTGTACCGCTGAAATTCTATAGTTGCGGCCTGTCTCTACACATCATACGGAGAGGGGAGACCTGTCCTGCACTGCCTGCTTCACATTATACAATAAACAGCAGGCTACAGCCAGGAAGCTCCTCCCTCCCCAGATCCTGCTCAAGGCTTGTGGTTCCCCCCACCATCTGTCACCCGCCCGTGGCCTGCTGCCCCCTTTCGTCATCCTCACCCAGCTCTGAATCCTCCTTCTGCAAATGGCAGGGGGAGGAGCCGGAGCATCTCCTCTCCTACATATCACCTCATACCTCTTACATTCAGTGATGTCACCTTTGTTGTAGACGTTCTCTTTCTTTATCTTCTCCATTCAGACCAGCCCGCCATGATGATTTTTCTGCCATCTCCCGTCTCTGCAGAGATTGAGAAACAGACATTAGTTTCCCACATTTCCATCATCTTCATATCTTCTGAACACCCTTTCCTGCCACCCCCAATACTATACTGCAGAAACAGTCCCCCTGGAAATACTACTACCACACAGATAGTGCCCCCAATACTGTGCCCGCTGTGCCCCCAATACTATACTGCAGAAACAATACCCCTGGGAATACTACTACCACACAGATAGTGCCGCCATAAACAATTATTGGCACACAGCGCTCTACAAAATAACTGCGCCCAGACACTAATAGTATAAAGATAATGTCCCCCAAAAATAATTGTGCTAAGCTGATACTATGCCAGGGTGCCCCCAAAGTAACAGTGCTCCCCAAAATCCCACCAATAGAAATAATTCTCTGCCAGAGCACACTTAGTAGTAATATTGCCTCTTTAGTGCCCTAGTAATCATGTTCCTCATAGCCCCCCAGTAGTAGTAAAGCTCCCCATAATACACCCTAGTAGTACTAATTCTCCCTATAATATGACAGTACCCCCGCTTAGTGCCCGCAGTTGAGCTAATGTCTCCATAATGTATGCCAGTATAAAATACCTCTATATAGTGCCCCAGTAAATGCCCTCATAGTGCTCCTCTCCCCCTTCCCCATAGTGTCCCCCATAATATGCCAGTAATAAAATGCCCCTTCTTAGTGCCCCAGCAGATGCCCCTATAGTGCTCCTCTCCCCCACAACGTGCCAGTAAAAAAATGCCCCTTCTTAGTGTCACCATATGCCCCAATAGTGCTCCACTCCCCCATAGTGCCCCCAAATAATGCCCCATAGTGCCACTCTCCCCTATAGTGCCTCCCATAATGTGCCAGTAAAAAATGCCCCCTTAGTGCCACCAAATGCCATAGTGCCCCCCATAATGTTCCAATACAAAAGGCCCCTTTAGAGCCCCCACTTCCCCATAGTGCCCCCAAATAATGCCCCTATAGTAACACTAGATGCCCCATAGTGCTGTTCTCCCATATAGTGCCCCCCCAGAATGTGCCAATAATTAAAAAAAGCCACTTTAGAGCCCCAAGATACCCCCATAGTGCGCCTCTCCCCCATGGTGCGCCCCCATAATGTGCCAGTAAGAAATGCCCCCATACTGCCAGCTCCCCTCATAGTATAAGGCCCCCCCATAGTGCCAGCTCCCCCCATAGTGCCAGCTCCCCCCCATAGTGCCAGCCCCCCATAGTGCTAGCTCCCCCATAGTGCCAGCCCTCCTATAGTGCCAGCCCCCCCTATAGTGCCATCTCCCCCTATAGTGCAAGCCCCCCATAGTGCCAGATCCCCCCAATAGTGCCAGATCCCCCCCATAGTGCCAGCTGCCTCATAGCCATAGTGCTAGCCCACCCCCACATAGTGCCAGCTCCCCCCGCAAAGAAAAAAAAAAAAACACTAATACTTACCTCCATCAGCAGCGATGCAGGCCTCTTCCGGCCTGTGTCCCTGCTGTGTGCTGCCCGACTCAGGCGGCGCGATGATAATGACATCGCGCTGCCTGAGCCGGCCTCTGATAGGCTGCAGGTATTAGTGCCTGCGGCCTATCAGAAGAACAGAGGAGGGACACGCCTCTCCCTCCCCTGCCCCACAGCACCACCGCCGCCGCAATTATATCCAGGGCCGCGCTGCCTGTGGTGATCGGCGGTGCGGCCCTGAAGAATAAAAAATAAAAATAATTTTTGTTAAAGATGGGCAGCCCAGCGGCTGTTGTTTTAGGGCGGCCTGGGGGGCAATTACCTGCCTGCCCCCCAGCCCGCCCCTGATCTACGGGGATGTGCAGGGTATAGTAAAGCATACTCCTCAGATGTGATAACTTGAAAGGCCTTGGCTTCATCAAGTAGAACTCTCAATTCACACTTATACATGTCTGTGGGTTCTCTCTCGAGGGTCTCATATGTCTCCTTGTCAGACAACAGATTTTTGCACACATTCCTACAGTGCACTGTTCATGAGCACAATATTGACCCCCTTATCAGCCGGTTTAATGATAACATAAGGGTCAGCAGCTAGTGTAGAAATGGCAGTGGTCACCAACTCAGTGCAATTGGAATGATGTGAGGAAACCCTGAGCTCCTCTAGGTCTTTAGTGACCATATAAAGGAAAACATTGATGCAGGATGCATCCACATACGTCTTCACCCACTGGTACATGTCTTGCATCGTAGGTTCCGTAACGGTGCCGGAACGGCAACTGTCGCACCTGGAATAGGGACAACTATCGTCTAATGGCGTGTTGCAATCATAACAGGCCAGATGTTTGCTCTTGGCCGCAGACTTCCGCTGTTGGTCTGATTCTCTAGGAGAAGCCATAGCTGAAACGAAAGAGAAAATTAAAATATCCCTAAAAACCCAAGGGAGTTTAACACATACAGTAGAGACCAAAAGTTTGGACACACCTTCTCATTCAAAGAGTTTTCTATATTTTCATGACTATGAAAATTGTAGATTCACACTGAAGGCATCAAAACTATGAATTAACACATGTGGAATTATATACATAACAAAAAAGTGTGAAACAACTGAAAATATGTCATATTGTAGGTTCTTCAAAGTTGCCACCTTTTGCTTTGATTACTGCTTTGCACACTCTTGGCATTCTCTTGATGAGCTTCAAGAGGTAGTCACCTGAAATGGTCTTCCAACAGTCTTGAAGGAGTTCCCAGAGATGCTTAGCACTTGTTGGCCCTTTTGCCTTCACTCTGGGGTCCAGCTCACCCCAAACCATCTTGATTGGGTTCAGGTCCGGTGACTGTGGAGGCCAGGTCATCTGGCGCAGCACCTCATCACTCTCCTTCATGGTCAAATAGCCCTTACACAGCCTGGAGGTGTGTTTGGGGTCATTGCCCTCTTGAAAAATAAATGATGGTCCAACTAAACGCAAACCGGATGGAATAGCATGCCGCTGCAAGATGCTGTGGTAGCCATGCTGGTTCAGTATGCCTTCAATTTTGAATAAATCCCCAACAGTGTCACCAGCAAAGCACCCCCACACCTTCACGCCTCCTCCATGCTTCACGGTGGGAACCAGGCATGTAGAGTCCATCCGTTCACCTTTTCTGCGTCGCACAAAGACACGGTGGCTGGAACCAAAGATCTCAAATTTGGACTCATCAGACCAAAGTACAGATTTCCACTGGTCTAATGTCCATTCCTTGTGTTCTTTAGCTCAAACAAGTCTCTTCTGCTTGTTGCCTGTCCTTAGCAGTGGTTTCCTAGCAGATATTCTACCATGAAGGCCTGATTCACACAGTCTCCTCTTAACAGTTGTTCTAGAGATGTGTCTGCTGCTAGAACTCTGTGTGGCATTGACCTGGTCTCTAATCTGAGCTGCTGTTAACCTGCGATTTCTGAGGCTGGTGACTCGGATGAACTTATCCTCCGCAGCAGAGGTGACTCTTGGTCTTCCTTTCCTGGGGCGGTCCGCATGTGAGCCAGTTTCTTTGTAGCGCTTGATGGTTTTTGTGACTGCACTTGGGGACACTTTCAAAGTTTTCCCAATTTTTCGAACTGACTGACCTTCATTTCTTAAAGTAATGATGGCCACTCGTTTTTCTTTACTTATCTGCTTTTTTCTTGCCATAATGCAAATTCTAACAGTCTATTCAGTAGGACTATCAGCTGTGTATCCACCTGACTTCTCACAACCCCATTTATAAGGCAAGAAATCCCACTTATTAAACCTGACAGGGCACACCTGTGAAGTGAAAACTATTGTGAAGTGAAAACCATTTCAGGTGACTACCTCTTGAAGCTCATCAAGAGAATGCCAAGAGTGTGCAAAGCAGTAATCAAAGCAAAAGGTGGCTACTTTGAAGAACCTAGAATATGACATATTTATAGTTGTTTCACACTTTTTTATTATGTATATATGTTAATTCATAGTTTTGATGCCTTCAGGGTGAATCTACAATTTTCATAGTCATGAAAATAAAGAAAACTCTTTGAATGAGAAGGTGTGTCCAAACTTTTGGTCTGTACTGTACGTTTTATTGGCACGAACCAGAGGAGTAAAGACAGGCACTTTGAAAATATTAGAATCTGAAGAAATTCAGTAGATAGCAGAAATTTCTCAGCCAAGCACTAGGAGACTCTGGAGCTAGCTTATTAAAGCAGCGCAACCAGAGACAGACTGAAGGAACTAGGGAGCTTAAATAGGGAAGCTCCACTCAGGGGAGGGATTCCCTGTAACAACCCCTCCCCCAGAACGACACTGCCACAGATATTTTGTTTTAAAAACATATACTGAGGTGAGAGATTGGAATACCTCACCCCCCCTCAGCCTGCTGGGAAAAAACCCCGGTCGGCACCCTCAGTTTGTCTGAGAGAAGACGCTGTCGGCAGGACAAGAGACTGGAAGTGACGCCGCAGGAGGCTGCGCATTACTTCCGGTCATGGTGGCGCCCATGCCACGCCGGCAACGGAGGCCCGCAGACTCGCATCGCAGGAGGGAGCGCAGCATCAGATGCGGGCAAAGCATTACCCCCAGGTACCGCTAGTACAAGCAAGCTCAATACAATAAAATAAAGCGCAACTTATAAGCGCCCTTTGCTAAAAAAGGAGAAAAAAGACGAACTCAGATAGAGTTACAAACATCTCCAAAACTCCCAAAAAGGGAGAGGAAAACTTGCCAGTCCACCTGTCCAAAGGACAGAAAAAAACACGGTGGGCTGGGGGGCGAACCCCTCCCTTTAGGAGCTGGAGTTGGTTCATTGGTTATTCTTTGGGCTCATTAAAAATTCCGCCGGTCCTACCAGTCCACGGGGGGCAGTTAACCCCATCTGTGCTGCTGGTAGGACGTAAGGGAATATTATTTATCTACTCCAATGCCCCTGTAACATCTACTATGTAGGCTGCACCACCCAAACCCTGAGAGAGCGGATGAACAAACACAGATCAAATATAAAAAGAAAAAATCTAACACACAGTGTATCGCGGCACTTCTCATTGCTACATGAGGGCAATCCCCTAGTTCTTAAAGTGATCCCATTGGAACAATCCCCTTCCTTCCAACAACTCTGTAGGAAGGAAATGTTCTGGATTTTCAAGCTCAACACCCTCACCCCGTTTGGGCTAAATGAAACACTAGAACACGCCCACTACTAATTACCACTGCAGTCACAAAAAAAATCCAGATCTCAATAAGAAGCGACTGCTGCCGTCATTCCCTTTTTTCGGCCTTATGTACTATGTTACTATGTTACTATGTTACAACTCATTCGCCTCATTACACTACACTTTGACGTGTATGACACTACAGACAACGGTCTCTTAGGCACTTGAGACCCAGTGTAGTGTGCTTATGCTCATCCATTTCTAAATTGTTCCTATCATTCTCTTTATATATATATATATATATATATTATTTTTTTTATACCATTATTTTTTTATACATCTATATATATATTATTACACTTTTTATAACTTGTATTGTATTTGAAACCCACACTACTCGAAAATATCTCCCCACTGACCTACCACTATTGGCGCTTAATAAGGGTTTTCAGTAACAGGCGAGATTGAGGTGTTATCAACACCCATCAGTCCCCCTAGTTCGGAATACTCTCATATTCCACACAGGCAGACACTCTAGTCTGCCTGGTAAACCCTGATCAGCCTTTACCACTCCGTTTTCTCCACTCCACTCCTGCAAACCCTTGGCGCCTCAAGTTTTTCAGTTCCAGTGGAATCCTTTCCATCAGATCTGTCTGACCCTCAAACTCTCTCTCTTCCTTTATATCTTCCTCCGCCTGTCATTTTTAAAATGACCCTGTGCCAAAAGCCCTGGAGAAGACCAGCATTTGTGAAAGCAGGTATATCACAGGCCTTAATCAGTATTTGGTGGAAGAAGGTATATCGCACCCCTCAATCAGTATTTTGTTGACGCAGGTATATAGAATCCCTTAATCAATATTTGGTGGAAGCAGGTATATCGCACCCCTCAATCTGTATTTTGTGGAAGCAGGTATATCAAGCCCCTTAATCACTATTTTGTGAAAGCAGGTGTATCAAAGGCCTCAATCAATATTTGGTGAAAGCAGGTATATCAATCCCCTTAATCAGTATCTTGTGGAAACAGGTATATAAAAACCCTTAATCAGTATTTTGTGGAAGCAGGTATATCGCACCCCTCAATCTGTATTTTGTGGAAGCAGGTATATAAAACCCTTAAATCAATATTTGGTGGAAACAGGTATATCGTAGTGATGAGCGGGAGGTGCCGCGATTTCGCGAATATTCGATTAAATATTTGTGTTATATTCGTTGAAATCGAATATTCGCAATTATTCCATTTATCACGAATAATATGCGATTTAATTAATCGCGTATTGCGATTTTTCTTTTGATAGTATAAGGCTACGTTCCTATGCCTAATTGACTATGGCTAGGCTAATATGTGTATTTTACGAATATTCGTAATATTGCTCCAACTTCGTCTTTTAGAATATTCGTAATATTCTAAAAGATGAAGTTAGAGCAATATTACGAATTTTCATAAAATACACATATAGATTGTAATTTAGCTAATATAGTGCTATAATCCTTTTTTTTTTCTCTCTAATTTTTTTTGCCTCTTCTGAACTTCAGTTTTGGAAAATATGTACACTATTAAAAAAAATTACTATAGCAGTATATTAGCTAAATTACAATCTATATGTGTATTGTACGAATATTCTTAATATTGCTCTAACTTCGTCTTTTAGAATATTCGTAATATTGCTCTAACTTCGTCTTTTAGAATATTAAGTAAAATACACATATAGTGCTATATTCCATATTCATTAATTCTAGCCTAATATGGAATATAGCAGTGCTAAGTTGAAATCGCAATTCGATTAATTCAAGTTATAATAATCGAATTGCGATTTCAACTTGGACCTGGTTTAGTTGTGATTAAAAATTAGCACTGCTAGATTCAATATCAGTTAAGTTCGTTAATTCTAGACCCATTCCATTAGAGAGACCCAGCAGCAGCATCAAGTTGAAATCGCAATGCGATTAATATAACTCGAAGTAATCGCGTGGCGATTTCAACTTAGTACTGCTATATTCCATATTCGTTAATTCTAGCCTAATATGGAATATAGCAGTGCTAAGTTGAAATCGCAATTCGATTATTATAACTTGAATTAATCGAATTGCGATTTCAACGTAATTCTCAAATCCGACAGTACATTCTAGTATATGGAGACGTTCCCATGGTGATGGGGACGCTCCATGAGCACGGAAGTCGGCAGAAGCGGCAACGGGCATTGACTGGAGCAGCAAGGAAGCCAGGAATCCTAAGGACAGGTAAGAACAACTTTAGGAAAGTGGGAAAAAAAACAAACAAAAAAAACCTGAGTATTCGATTTTGCGAATATATCAAACTATATTCTAAATATTCGTGAAATCTCGAAGTTACGATATTCGAGAAAAAAAATCGCAATTCGAATATTCGCGCTCAACACTAGTATATCGCACTCCTCAATCAGTATTTTGTGTATCGCAGGCCTCAATCAATATTTGGTGGAAGCACGTATATCGCACCCCTCAATCAGTATTTTGTGTAAGCAGTTATATCAAACCCCTTAGTCAGTATATTGTAAAAGCAGGTATATTGCACCCCTCAGTTTGAGGGCAACTTCTCAACTCCACCAGAGGACAGCTCAGCAGCAGGCCCTCGCATATAATGTTTTACAGGGTCAGCTCACCTGCAGGCCCGCAACTCAAATCTTTTACAGGGTCAGCTTACCTGCAGGCTCAAACCTAAAATCTTTTACAGGGTCAGATCACTTTATATACAAGTAAATATACAGGAAAGAATGTTTTCAATCAATTTTTCCTATAAAATCAATTTTTTACTTTGGTTTTGTGCGTATAACCGTATTTAGATTGTGGGCCTGGTGATCATTTTAAGGCCTTTTAAGCAGCATCAGCATGGTGATAAAAATAAGTGGAGAGGTGACATGGTGTGGAGATGGCAGCCTGAGGAGGCCACATAGTGGCACAATGACTGAGTCTGGATAAAAGACTAAGGCCACAGATTGTTTAGAAAGATGCAGATGGAAACAATCTGTGGAGCTGTATCACAGTCACCTGCAGATTAATGCAGCCATCAAATTCAAGTTGGGCTTGTCGGTTCCACCTCAACTCACCAGTAGGCTCGCACCTAAAACCTTTTACTGGTTAAGCTCACTTGCTGGCGCGCCACTCAAATCTTTTACTGGGTCAGCTCACATGCAGGCCCGCGACTTAAATCTTTTATAGGGTCAGCTCACATGCAGGCCCTCGCATAGAACATTTTAGAGGGTCAGCTCAGCTTCAGGTCATCGTATAAAATGTTTTACAGGGTCAGCTCACCCACAGGCACTAGCATATAATGTTTAACAGGGTCAGCTCACCAGCAGGCCCGGACCTAAAATCTCTTACAAGGTCAGCTCACCTTCAGGCACGCAACTCAAATTTTTTACAGGGTCAGCTCACCTGCAGGCCCGCAATTCATTCTGCCTTGCTATGAAGTAGTAGCCATAGCCGTTTATCAGGCTCCCTCTCCGTCATGGAACCCTGATTCCCCGTTACCCGGGATCACCATGGTAGGCGCATAAAGGAACCTGGAAAGTTGATAGGGAAGATATCCAAATGGAACGTGGACGTCACAGGGTCATGTGATCAGGCAGAAGTTATCTAGAGTCAACAAAGCGGCAGCAGGGCCTCTTCTGTTTAACATTTCCTCATCCAAACTACCGCAGTGACATTCCCTGTAATTTTTATTACTCATTCCAATAACAGGGCATCTTAAGAGTCCTGTATTGTTATTTATTGTCACTACCTCTCCGAGTCGGGAGTGGGTAATTGCCGCGTGCCTGCTGCCTTCCTTGATTGTTTCTGCTTTAATAACTTGACCCACCCCCTCCACCCAATCAGATTTCAGCCATTGACCTCCCTTGGATGTGGTATCCCTTTCTCAAGCTCCTTTTCCACCATCAAACCCTGATTCCCCATTACCCGTGATCACCATGGTAGGCGCAGAAAAGAACATCGAAAGTTGATAGGGAAGATATCCAAATGGATCATGGACGTCACGGGGTCGTGTGATCAGGCAGAAGTTATCTAGAGTCAACAAAGCGGCAGCAGGGTCCTCTCCTGTATAACATTTCCTCATCCAAAATACCGCAGTGACATTACCTGTAATTTTTTATTACTCATTCCAATAACAGGGCATATTAAGAGTCCTGTATTGTTATTTATCGTCACTACCTCTCCGAGTCGGGAGTGGGTAATTGCCGCGTGCCTGCTGCCTTCCTTGATTGTTTCTGCTTTAATAACTTGACCCACCCTCTCCACCCAATCAGATTTCAGACATTGACCTCCCTTGGATGTGGTATCCCTTTCTCAAGCTCCCTCTCCAGCATCAAACCCTGATTCCCCATTACCCGTGATCACCATGGTAGGCGCAGAAAAGAACATCGAAAGTTGATAGGGCAGACATCCGAATGTATCGTCGCCATCACGGGGACGTGCAATCGCCCAGAGGTTATCTAGAGTCACCAATGCGGCAGCAGGCCTTCGCCCCCTAAAGTTTTAGATGGTCAGATCAGCAGGCCCTTTCTCCAAATGTTTTTGAGGGTGATCAGCAGGCCATCAATCATAATTTTTCAAGGGAGTGTATGATTCCCTCCTTTATGTCTAACAAAGGGTGTTTTGGGGTGCCGGTTCCTTGTAATTTTTGGCAGCCCACAATGTGAATGAGGCCCTCCTTTATATGATATACAGACTGTTTCGGAGTGCCTCATGCTTGTAATTTTATTGCAGCATTTGCACTTAATATACAATTGAATATACAGGAAAAAATGTTTCCTAACAATTTTTCCTGTAAAATAGATTTTCTTTTTTTGGGATTTTGTGCGTATTTTTTCAGTCTGTAAAAGTGGCGTACAACTCGGACAACATGGTTCCCAGCAGCGACCTAGGAGTCCAAGATGCATCCAGACATTGTCCCCATGGTGTTCCCGATCCATTTCGGTGGTGTTTCTGTCACTTTCTGACCTTTTCCAATGGACCACCCACCCTCTCCTCATCAAAGCAGGGGGTGCCTGGTTGTCTCCCATTGACTTCCATTATACTAAGGTGCTCGGTCCAGCACACGAATATAACAATGTGTTAGGGCCGAACACTCAAATACTTTGGTGCTCGATCATCACTACACCTCAGGTCAGACCACCAATCAGACGCCTAATGTTAATCAGACCTCAGCTGACAGCCCCAATCAGACCCCCAATGTTAATAAGACCCTCAATCAGACCTCATATCAGCCCCCCAATGCCATATATCAGTCCCCCAGACTCATATATCAACCCCCAATGCCATATATCAGCCCCCCAACCTCATGTATCAGCCCCCAGCCTCATGTATCAGCCCCCCCAGCCTCATGTATCATCCCCCCAGCCTCATGTATCAGCCCCCAGCCTCATGTATCAGCCCCCCAGCTTCATGTATCAGCCCCCAACCTCATGTATCATCCCTCCAGCCTCATGTATCAGCCCCCAGCCATCAGCGCAAATAAAATAAACAACTTACCTCTCCTGCTCCTGGACACCGCAGCTCCTCACCACCAGCACTCTGTGCGCAGCCACTGCACAGCCGACAGCCAAGAACCAGGAAGCGGTGAGTACAGAGATTTTACCACTTCCTGGTCCTCCGTTACTAATTAGCACTTCCATAATGGAAGCGTTGATTAGTATTCACCCCATTTGACGCAGGGGCATTTTTCCCCCACTTTTGGGGGAAAAAATGCATTTTATGGGACGAAAAATAATTTGTGGGCAGTACCCAGCGGGGTTTAAGAGGCAGCTGCTTTGGGTCCCTCAGGAGCAACTGGGTCCGTGGCAGCATCCCATTTTGCCCCGCGTTAAAGACGGCCCTGATTGCACCTACTTGAAAGTTGGAAACCTCCCATAAGAACAGGATGTAGCACCCCAATAGTGAACAAAAACTCTAAATCAGAACATGGGTCATATTAGGCAAATCTTCCCACCTATGTACAGTTTTAGGTGTCATGTACTCAGCCACATTGCGGCTCTATTTTCTATGGAACTATAATAAGGTCACTACAGAGGTGTGTGATCCCCCTATCGCACCTTTGGTATATGGTATATGAAGGTGACAAAATCATGGCGTTCTCCATTAAAACTCAAAAGCTTTGCTTCTAGGGGCACAATATTTCTGTACAGAAGGAATATGAGGGAGTCTGCATGAAGCACATGTGGTTCTGCTGTACCACCGAACAGATGTAACTTAAGACTCCTCCTAAGGGCATTATCTAAGTGGCCGCCTTGGTACCCTTTAACTCCTATACCAGGATCAGGACTCTGCTGCAGGTAAACTATTGAGCTGCTAAATCTTGGAGTAGTCTCTTTTCAGTGACTACTGACACACAGGGACAAATGACACTAGGGCGGAGCACCAAAGGATCGAGCAAAACTGTAGTCAGGAAACAAGCCAAGGTGGACACCAAAACGCTGCTTGTTCATGATAATGCAAACAGATCCGTTTGGGGTAAAACTGAAAGTCAATGGGAGGTGGATCCGTTTTCAATTGCACCATTTTGTGTCAGTGAAAACGGATCCATCTCCATTGATTTAGGCTACTTTCACACTAGCGTTTCTGGGTCCGCTTGTGAGATCCGTTTCAGGGCTCTCACAAGCGGCCCAAACGGATCAGTTTAGCCCCAATGCATAATGATAAGGATCCGTTCAGAATGCATCAGTTTGGCTCCGTTCAGCCTCCACTCCGCTCTGGAGGCGGACACCAAAACGCTGCTTGCAGTGTTTTGATGTCAGCCTGATGATGCGGAGTCAAACAGATCCGTCCTGACTTACAATGTAAGTCAATGGGGACGGATCCGTTTTCACTGACACAATATGGTGCAATTGAAAACGGATCCGCCTCCATTGACTTTCAGTGTAAGTCAAAACGGATCAGTTTGCATTATCATGAACAAGCAGCGTTTTGGTGTCCGTCTCCAGAGCGGAATGGAGGCTGAACGGAAGCAAACTGATGCATTCTGAACAGATGCTTATCCATTCAGAATGCATTGGGGCTGAACTGATCCGTTTTGGGCCACTTGTGAGAGCCCTGAAACGGATCTCACAAGTGGAACCAGAAACCCCAGTGTGAAAGTAGCCTTACTAAAAGTAATAACTTTTTTTGTAGATCTTGAGGTCAGTTTCCTTAGTATTGTTTGTTAAAAGATGCTATGCCAGATTTCCCAGTAAACAGCTGTGCAGTAGGGCAATGCTGGGCGTCCTGTGACATTGCCACATAGAGGATATGGAGGAAGCTGATACAATGAAAGGAAGATGACAAATTGTGTTTTCTCATTATTTTGCCACACAACTTGTTCATGTGAAATCCAGGTTTACATACATTGCTCAACGCAGGTGCGTCACTACCACGTTGGGGGAGGAGGCCTTCTCCAGCTATTCAAACAGCCAGGGAATAACAGAGTAGTGAAACATTAATACCGCTCAACAATAAACATGATGCCTCATACTGCTCGGGAGAGGACTTTGTTGCCAAGTCTCTTTCTTAAAGTTGATCCTGGTCATGTCTTCCCACGTTCTAGTCAGGTTATGTTCTTTCACACTTGAAATTCTGCCACATGTACTCAGGTCTTTTTATAATTCTGTAACTGTATCACCTCAGCACAATACAGATGTTACTATCATATTCCTTTGCAAGTGCTAGCAAATTACCTCTGTTGACATATGAATACTGGTATGCTATCATCATCACCAGCAAATAATAGGCGTTAAGCCATGCATTATGTTTGTGATACACTATCATTGGGGTTTAGGTATCTACAACTCAGTCCAAGACTTCTGTCCACACTGGGAGTGCCTTAGCTTTATCCAGCTCCTTTCATCTCCTCTGAAAATATGGATGGGCAGCAAAAAGACACCATAAATATACTGATGCAACCCTCAAAATGATTTTTTACAACCTTATATACTATCAGTATAAAAAGAATTAGACTTCTAAGGCATACACATCATGGGATCTTCCTGTACAGTTTAGTATGAGATCTGAGCACAGGGAACAAGTGGAACATCCTCCAAGAAACCCCCTCCCTTGTACCTAACCTCTGTTGATAAAAGATGGATGATAGGATTAATAGACCTTAAGGCCCCTTTCACACGGGCGAGAATTCCGCAAGTGCAGATGCAATGCGATTTTCACGCATGGTTGCTAGGAGATGATGTTAGAAAATTGATTAAAGTCAATTTACTGCATTATTTTCCCTTATAACATGGTTATAAAGGAAAATAATAGCATTCTTAATACAGAATGCTTAGTAAAATGTTGCTTGAGGGGTTAAAAAAATAAATAAATTAACTCGCCTCATCCACTTGATCGCGCAGCCGCATTATCTTCTTTCTTCTTCTTTGAGGACCTGTAAAAGGACCTTTTGATGACGTAATCGCGCTCACCACGTGGTGAGCGTGGTGACGTCAGCGCAGGTCCTTCTGAATGAAAATAGATCTTGTGCTGACCTGTGCTGATCACCAAGTGGTCAGAGCGATTATGTCACCAAAGGTCCTTTTGCAGGTCCTGAAAGAAGAAGAAAGAAGACGATGCCGGCTGCGCGATCAAGTGGATGAGGTGAGTTATTTTTGTTTATTTTAACCTCTCAAGCAACATTTTACTAAGCATTCTGTATTAAGAATTCTATTATTTTCCCTTATAACCATGTTATAAGGGTAAATAATAACATCCAAGCGCTGACATGTGTATCCACGGGCCATGCGCAAGCTTATGGCTCAGCAAACACATTCCGTGGATACACATGTCGGCGCCTGGAATCGGCCTCACAGGACGCACTGCATATGCACCAGCCGGCAATGAGGAGTGAATAAATTAGCAGTGGACGGTGCTGGGCTCCAGGAGAAGGGCGTGTCTAGGCTCCAACGGCCGGAGGGACAGCCCCTTGCGCTCATTACCGAGCTAATTACCATATTAATACAAGCGATTTTCTAGACAAAGGACAACACTTAGGGTAGTAATACTAGTATATTTTAATACAAAACAAGCAGACTGATGTGATGATGATAAAAGCTCTGTCACTAAAATCCAGGTGACAGAATTCCTTTAACAAAAAAAAAAAATCCCCTTAATTATTATGTGATTATCCTACAATCAATTTGTCTACATGTATCCCCCATGTAATAACAATTCTGGAACATCTATTTTTATGTCTGTATGTTGTGCCTTTCTTTTATTATTCCTGCTATAAGTTATGAATGAATTGCTAGCAGTCTGCAGTCTGCAGTCTGCAGAGGGGTGGTGACCACTTGAGGGGGGTGTACCTGCACAGACTGACTCTATCCAATCAGTGCTGCCATTGTCAGACTGTGCAGGTACACCCCCCCCCCCCCCCATTGGTTACCACCCCTCTGTACCCTTACTGCAGACTGCTAGCAATTCATTCATAACTACTTGAAATAATAAAGGAATGGCACAACCTAGAGCCATGAGAATAGATGTTCCAGAATTTGTATTACACGGGTGATGCATGTAGCTATTAAAACAGGCATGTCAGGAGTGGGATAAGGTCCTCTTTAAAGTATTACATTAGAATGATTATGAGAAGTGTTGGACTGAGAGAAAATACAAGATAAGGCTTGGTTTCCATTAGATTAAGAATATAAATTAAGAAAGTAATAAACGTGAGATATACTTTTAAAATTTGCTGTATAATATCTGACTGGCATGCATTCTCCAGTTCAGTGGCTACGTGTGGCTACGAGCTGTCTCTAAGCTTCTTAGTGCTGCCTACTTTGCCTTCCTGTAGTACTGTACAATACTGCTTAGATCTTGTACTCTGTGTCTGTATAGTTGACAAGAGGAGTAGTGTCCAATTTCTTTTGCAAAAAAACTTCTGGTCTATGACCCATACCCACAGGTGTTTCCTCCAGCACCTGCAGCACTGAAGTCCATAAATATCACATTAGCCATAAATGTACATGACCAGAGTGAATGGTGGGTGGGTCATCAATGCCAGACAGCAGGACTATTTTCTGTATTTCACTAAACTAATTACTTAGAAGCCATAAAGGGGACCAAAGATCAGAGTTTACTACTGACTAAAGGTTCTTTTGTATGGAAAATCATTGGGATAATTATTGGGGATGAATACTCGTAGAAGCCTCACTCCCAAGAATTTTCCTGTGTGAAGGTGCTGCTGAACACATGACAAATAAGCAAATGACTGTATCTTTTGGCCGGGACCCAAACTCATTGTTTGTGGGCAGCGCATCGCCCTGTGTAAACAGGAATTTTCTATCCCCGAACAATGAACCTGTATGGGATGGGCGATCACCCATGCAGAGGGGATGATTGCTGCATGTAAAGAGTTTATTTCACAGAAACTAAAATTCTGTACTTGACTATTCACCTTACATTGAGATGGGTTTATCTACTGGTACCATAAGAGTGACCATACCTAAAACAAAATAGTATTCCTAGTGCAGACCATTTATTTATTTATAGACTCATCAATCAATAATACTATGATATTGAGCCTAATACTTCCCTGGTTAAATTGGAACAAAATTCCCAAAATGTAAATTGCACTGTCGAGTTTCACCGAATTCATATTTTAAAATAACATAAAAATTACCTAAGACTCAAATGGCTAAAAAAAGGGAAAACCATGGATCTGAGAATGAATGTGGCCAGAATAGTTGTCACATTTCTCATTGTTATAGTTGGCCATACATGAAATACAGTTGCAATCAAAATTATTCAAATCCCATTGCATATTAGGTTTATTAAGTAAACAAGAACAATTTAAGTTGCTTAACACGACTAATTCAGTAGAACTAATGCTTTTTTTTTAATTCAACACAAAATGAAGTGCCAGAATGATTCCACCCCTTTAAGACAAATGTTTTTAGTACTTAGTAGAGCACCCTTGTACTGTTATAACCTGCTTAAAATGTGATGTATAGCCAGATGCCAACTTCTGGCAGCGTTCCTGAGGAATCTTGCCCTATTCCTTATGGGCAAAGGCCACCAGTTCACAAATATTCCTGGGTTTACATGCTGTAACCACCTTTGTCAAATCCTGCTGAAAATTTTCTATGGGCTTCTAATCAAGACTGTGACAGCCACCCTGGAATCTTCCAGGACTTCTTCTGAAACCAAGCCTTGGTAGTCTTTGAGGTATGCTTTGGATCTTTGTTCTGTTGAAGACAATGACACCCAAAACTTCTATAACTTACAAACCGGATTCCCAAAAAGTTGGGACACTATACAAATCGTGAATAAAAACTGAATGCAATGATGTGGAGGTGCCAACTTCTAATATGTTATTGAATAGAACATAAATCACGGAACAAAAGTTTAAACTGAGAAAATGTACCATTTTAAGGGAAAAACATGTTGAATCAGAATTTCATGGTGTCAACAAATCCCCAAAAAGTTGGGACAAGGCCAATTTCACCACTGTGTGGCATCTCCCCTTCTTCTTACAACACTCAACAGATGTCTGGGGACCGAAGAGACCAGTTTCTCAAGTTTAGAAATAGGAATGCTCTCCCATTCTTGTCTAATACAGGGCTCTAACTGTTCAATCGTCTTGGGCCTTCTTTGTTGCCCCTTCCTCTTTATGATGCGCCAAATGTTCTCTATAGGTGAAAGATCTGGACTGCAGACTGGCCATTTCAGTACCCGGATCCTTCTCCTACGCAACCATGATGTTGTGGTTGATGCAGAATGTGGTCTGGCATTATCTTGTTGAAAAATGCAGGGTCTTCCCTGAAAGAGATGACGTCTGGATGGGAGCATATGTTGTTCTACAACCTGAATATATTTTTCTGCATTGATGGTGCCTTTCCAGACATGCAAGCTGCCCATGCCACACGCACTCATGCAACCCCATACCATCAGAGATGCAGGCTTCTGAACTGAGCGTTGATAACAACTTGGGTTGTCCTTGTCCTCTTTGGTCCGGATGACATGGCGTCCCAGATTTCCAAAAAGAACTTCGAATCATGACTCGTCTGACCACAGAACAGTCTTCCATTTTGCCACACTCTATTTTAAATGATCCCTGGCTCCTGAGCTTGTGGGTCTTGCTTAGAAATGGCTTCTTCTTTGCACTGTAGAGTTTCAGCAGGCAACGGCGGATGGCACGGTGGATTGTGTTCACTGACAATGGTTTCTGGAAGTATTCCTGAGCCCATTCTGTGATTTCCTTTACAGTAGCATTCATGTTTGTGGTGCAGTGTCGTTTAAGGGCCCGGAGATCACGGGCATCCAGTATGGTTTTACGGCCTTGACCCTTACGCACAGAGATTGTTCCAGATTCTCTGAATCTTCAGATGATGTTATGCACAGTTGATGATGATAGATGCAAAGTCTTTGCAATTTTTCGCTGGGTAACACCTTTCTGATATTGCTCCACTATCTTTCTGCGCAAATTTACTTTTTCCAGCCTCTTATTGCTACTTGTCCCAACTTTTTGGGGATTTGTTGACGTTTGATCTGTCATCTACGTTCTATTACAAATAAAATATTGACATTTGACATCGCCACATCATTGCATTCAGTTTTTATTCACAATTTGTTTAGTGTCCCAACTTTTTTGGAATCCGGTTTGTATTTGTATGGTTTTAGGTATACTGCAGTCAACTATTCTTATCCTTTTGGGTCAGTAGTAGTGCACGTCTTGAAGTTCAAACATGGATACCTTCAGTGTTTAGCATGGGTCTTACTGCACAAATTAATACCTCAGTGCATGCTGCCACCAGATCTTGCTGCAGCCATTCAAGGATTTTTCACCACCTGCCACATTGTGCGGCCAGTGTTCCTTTAACTAAACTATACTTCCAAATAAATCTCTAGGAACATTCAGTGCCTTTGCTATCGTTTTGTATCCTTTTCCTTGTTTGTGCAAGGTATTGGTCTCCAAACTTTTTGGATCACTTTCTTGAATCAATGGCCTATTAGAGCGATTATCATTACAATTTTCATATACCGATAGTTTGGAACTGAGCAATTATCATCACATATAATAGCGTAAAGTGATCAAACGACAAGCAATAAATCATTCGTATTCTGTGGATCAGACAAATATGCTTGACTGAAAGATTACAATTATGTAGTGTCCCACTAGGTAAATGTGGGCACTACACAAGGGTCAATGTGGCCACGTGATTGGTCATTGTATTTTATATGATGCTTGTATGTGTTTCTCCTGTTATCTGTGTATCAGGCCTATTAGGGTGTAGTTCCTCCTCCTAGACAGTAGAGGGAGCTAGGGAACCCCTAGTATTTATAGTCAGGCTCAGACAGGAAAGAGTCAGTGCAGTGCAGTATGACCTGTCACTAGGCTGACCTCCCTGCAACATTATTGCGACTTTATGTTCTTATTTTTGTGATGTGTGGTCGCGTAATAGGGACGCTGTGCTTTCTGTGTAATTACTTATTGGCATTACAACCATTTATTACATCAGTTTAGACAACACTTTGTCCCAATTTACCCTATGTACCATCTTACTTATCTGACATACCAGTTTTGGGATTGTTTGGTGGCTCCGTGCACTTGTCACTTTTTCCTCCTGCATCCTTTTACCATTGATTAAACCGCTGTATATGTAGTATTTATCATTGTATCTTTCTATTTAATAAAGATTTATCAACTATATATGTGTGTGACTTTCTAGGATTTCTATTTATGTACACACATATTTTCTTACACGCTAGCCTAACATCTTTGGTTGTGTATAAGAACATTGTACCTGCCATTTGTATAAGCTTGCTAGTGACTGCTGCTCACATATGGAACTTTACCAAAAGACTGTAAATAGTTAACTGTTTACAGTAAAAGGAAGTTTGGTTCACCACAACATCGTGTTCCTCAATTATTCCTATCATAAATCGGTGTGCCACCGTTACCAGCACTGGCGTCACGAATTTAAAGGGATCTTGTCACCGGCACATTAAAAACATCTGCAACATCCAGGGCACCTCATCTACCATCAGGCCTGGTCCCTATACACAGAGAGTGACCCAGAGGTCCCCTGTGCCAGCCTCTCCATCACTGCTGTACGTCTGCCCAGGGTATACAAAAGACTCTGAATACTACAACCACCCTCGGTTAGTAACTAACCCTGTGACCTCACTATTCGCCTCACCCTGCAGCGCGGCGTACTGCAATTAGTCATCGCCACATCCTCTCACCTAATCAGAAATGTGCCATTCATTATCAGCATAAATGCTCTAGGGTTGAACCAGCAACGGTCACAATAACAAACAAATGCAGCACGCCAGACCTGCAGGGTATTGCGATAGTGAGGTCACGGTTATGGGCAATCGAGGGTTACTCACTTTTCTGAGGAGAACCCTGGTCAGGCATGCGGCAGTGAAGGAGAGGTAGACACAAGTTCCTCTGGGGCACACTCTGTAAATAGGGACCAGGCCTGATGGTGGATGAGGTGCCCTGGATGTTACAGGTATTTTGAGTGCCTGAGGCAAGGTCTCTTTAAGAATCGTGATGCCAGTGCCTGTAACGGTGGCACACCGATTTGTAGGAGTAGTAATAGAGTACACAGATGGCAAACCAAACGTTACTTTACTTTGGAAGAACAGTCCAACTTTGTACAGGCAGATACAGTTGATAATGATGCAGTCCCATATAGCACAAATGCACCGCAGGTTCACTTCACAATATGGCAGGTATAAATCTTGCAAGATACTTGGAGGGTAAACAGTTAATGCTTTGCAGTACTATGCTGCACTATCCCCTCAGCTATTCTAGCTGGCTGGATCCTAAGGCCCAGATGCCTAATTGCTGGCTTGATACCTTGGTATATAAATCTTCCTCCAGTATTGACCCTTGCTTTATATTAAAGTACCTCTGCCTCTCAGCTTACTTCTCTGAGCTGGGTGTCCTGTCTCTGCTGGGTTGCGGCAGGTTTCTCCCAGGAGGTAGAATCTTCTTCTGGGGTGACTTCATCTATGTTAGCTGGATTACTGGTCTCCAGGCAGGCTGTACTCCTTCTCTAGCCTCCTGGTGCAACTAGAAACCAGGACTGTCTAGCTGCATGTCAGGAGGAGGCCCTCAGCATATCGCTGGCTGGTGCCTTCTCACTTCTGTCTCCACAGACTCCTGACTACAGACTAACTCCTCCCTGTCTGGGCCTGGACATTTATACTAGGGGCTCCCTATCTCCCTCTAGTGTCTGGGATGTCTAACTACACCCAAATAGGCCTGCTGAATATCTAACAGAGGAACCATACAAATGTAAAAACACACAGAAAACACATTAAATGCATAGTTAAATATAACATCACTGTCCCTTGTGAGCAGGAGTAACACGTGACCAAATTGACCCTTGTGTAGTGCCCACTCCTACCTAGTGGGACAGTACACAAACAGTGAAAAACGATTTTGTGTAACTCTCAGCTGAACACTTTTTTGGCTGAATCTATCTATCCTAATGCCCCTTAAACATGTATGCTTGGTTTGGAGGAGCATACATGTGTCCTGAAAGGGGATAGAGCAGTAAGCCACTGCCAGACTCTTCTAACAGGCGTCTTATCTTCCCAAGAACAACATTCAATGTGCCTGTGTCACAGCGGCAGCTAGCGGCCACCACTACCCTGTAAACCTGTTCCGTTCCCCTGACATCTGGTGGCACAGACCTGTCTCCTACTGTCCCTTTTTTCCTGGTGGGCCCCTCTGCCAGGGTAGCTCTGTCTCTCCACGCAGGGTGCAGATTGGTTGCCTGCTTTGCCTCTCTTAGCCCATAGGGCACATGCACTCTCCCGGTTCTTAAAGGGTTAGTGCACATCATAGATAACATCAGTCACTGGCTGGTCAACTATGGGTGCTTAAGGCACCTTCCCTAGTAGAAGTGTGCCTGAGCAATAGGTTGTCTAGCTTGCTATCTCCCTGTATTTGTTTGACTGCCTATGTACAGACTTCTGCCCATATCCTGGTTACTGACCTTCAGCTACCCCATCTGACCTATGTGTATACTGAATAAAGGGTAAATGAAAAGATTAGTGGAGCGCCAGATAGCAAATGGTAATGCGGACGTTCAATCTATGAATTACTAATACCCGAATTGATATTATGATAATAGGGTTAAAATTAGGTGCTACGCGCAGTGTTCTATGCACATACTGAATAAAAACAATATGTAAAAACAATACATATATTATTACTAACACAATATTGCGCTCCAATTAAAAGCGTGCAACCATATGAGTCTTTACTCACTTCACCAGGGGGGATGGCGCAAGATAAAACTCAAGACACTTGATGCCATACACCCCCCCTTGCAAACCTCCTGAGGAAGGGGTCTACAATAACCACGAAACGCGTTGAGCTGACCTATTTATTAAGGGATACCTTGCTTAATAGTTGTAGTCCACCGGGTCATCTATTCGAAGGACCGCGAGGATATCTAACATTCTACAGGCGATCTCGGCAAGGGGGGGGGGGGGGTTATGGCATCAAGTGTCTTGAGCTTTATCTTGCGCCACCCCCCTGGTGAAGTGAGTAAAAACTCATATGGTTGCACTCTATTAATTGGAGTGCAATATTGTGTTAGTAATAATATTGTATTGTTTTTACATATTGTTTTTATTCAGTATGTGCATAGAACACTGCGCGTAGCACCTCATTTTAACCCTATTATCATAATATCAATTCGGGTATTAGTAATTCATAGATTGAACGTCCGCATTACCATTTGCTATCTGGCGCTCCACTGATCTTTTCATTTACCCTATTCTCTTGTTACGGCCTGCTAGTCAGAGTCCTGTAGTGTGAGCAGCCTCTCGTTATTGGCTTTTTTCTTGGTTTCCTCTTTGGTATCCCCTGGCGCCTCAAATCCCCCCACTTCCTCCTTCAACTCTGTCACCCTATTACCTTCACCCCCCGTTTCCCTCCCCTTTTCCTCCCCCCCCCCCGTTTTTCTCTACCCCCTTTCCACTACTCTCTACTCTCTTCTCCCCCTTTGTCTCTTTTTCCATCTGCCAGCATTTCTTACCTGTCCCAAACTCTTTTATTCTCACCCCAATTGACACTTCTTTTTTCCATATTTTTTGTCTGTGTATGGTCAGCTTTAGACAGATCTGTTGAACATGTTTTTCAAAGGTCCTGAATTCTGAAACCATGAAAATTAAGTAAATGGACAATAACTGAATCCAATTCAATATGTTTATGAAAAATGTAAAACTCCATACACGTAGTCATAAAACAGCACTTTGAAAGCAGATGAAAATTTTGACAAGCCAATTTACTGCTACCGTTTTGATGAAGTTTTTCAAAATAATGAATCTTTATTTACAGAGTATCCATATAAAAGGCAGTTAACTTGAGTATTTATTTTTTTCAAAGTTTCTGTTTACTAAACCATTTCTTGATTAGTTTCCTTTGGTGAAAATTTAGATGGGTCTCAAAGAAGCTGATCTGCCATTGCAGAGCATGCAGACGCAAGTCATGTGTAATAATTATGTTCAGCACGATGACTGTGACAATTAAAATTGACACAGGTTCAGTGAAGCAGACCTAAAGCCTCATTATCATTAAATTTGGTAGTCAGTCCAGAAACTGTGATGACTCAGCAATAAGCGTGACAACACTGCAGCTTGGATTTAATATGTAAATTCTGCATGCTTCCTATGTGTTTTTAGAAATGTGAACAAGGGTCATCAGCTAAATATAATTCACATATTTATTTGTACCGTAAATAGTAGGTTCTCAGCAACTTAGCACCACAAAAAGAACTGGTATACTAAAAGGACACTGGTGCAAAACAATGAATAAACAAGGAGACCACAAATTGAGGGTTATACTATAAACATAGTATTGTCTCACTTAGAGAAGATAACCCCTTCCATATATACTGTTAGGACAAATGAGCATCCTGGAGGGGAGTCCAACACTCAGTAGAGAGCATCACTTTTTCTGGAAGACCTGGCCTGTGCATGTGCTACATGGACAGCATGTAATGCTACATTTCCCCTGCAGAGGCAGCAGAGATGTGTGCAGAACCAAAATGATCTGGGATAAAATATTTGTTCTCTTTATGGAGACTGCCAAGTTGGTGTAGTCTTATAGGCCAAAAAAAAAAAAAGTGTGATACAAGCCAAACCAGAACTTTTTCAATTTTTTCCATACGAAAGAGAAACGCACTCACAGGCAACTGTTTCTGGATTTCTGCCCCTCGTCAGTGCAGAACAGGGCACTGGTTGGTTAGATGAAAGGCCTTTGACCTGCTTGTGTAGACGCCAGGTTAGCATAGGGGGCATTATATGCCATGCAATGCTCTTTGGTAAAAAAGGTAAAAAGGTCCATCTAGTGCCACCTATTCAGGGTAGTTTTCCTCGCTAACACACAATGTCCCGACCACAGAGCATTTAGCGCTCTGCCCACCACTGTATCATGCATTAGTACAGCAGCTTAGTATGGAGATAGAGTAGAATAACAGCATATCTTGGAGCACACCAAATTTGTTTCTGCCACTCACTGTTGCCAGGACGTCCGTATGTCTCGGTACGTTCGTGACAGTACCCCCCCCCCCCCCCGCTCCCCCCTCCGGGCACCCAGGACCGACCTTATCTGTGTGAGACCTGTGAAAAGCTTTCACCAAACGACTGGCATTCACGTCAGATGCCGGCACCCATATCCTCTCCTCTGGTCCATAACCCTTCCAGTGAACAAGATACTGAAGAGATCTATGGAGTACTCAAGAGTCAATTATCTTGGCAATCTGAAATTCTAAACTACCGTTCACCATGACAGGAGTGAGTGGCAAGGTTCAACAAATCTCAACAAAGATTTATGAAACACATTATGATAAGGAAGGGAAGGAGACACTGGGATGACATTGATGACCCTCACTGGACAGATTGTAAAAGCCAGGAACAGTGAACAACAAGCATACACCAAGGCTGGAGGAACACTGAGCTTCAGGCATCCAGCAGAGGCTAAATAGCCCAAGCAGCCACACCCACACACACATAAACCCAGTGTTCACAAAACACTAGGAAGGGAGTTGACCCTTCCAACACCAGACAAAAATTGCTGGTGAGCCGGGTATCTCAGGAGTCCTGATGAAACCCAGGGGGCGCAACACATAAACTCCAGTACTATTAATAAAATTGTGCAGTTATAGTGGAATACACTATTGTTATCTTGGTAAAAGGTCGCACTTACTTCACCGGGGAGGAGGGCATAGGATAAAGCTCAAGACACCTATACCTTAACCTCCCCTGCCGAGGTCGCTTCAAATGATGTAGTAGTAACTTCCTGGTCCCCAAAAGGATGACACCGGGGGTTCCAATGTATACAGGAAGTCTTTTATTGATCCAGCTCGACGCGTTTCGGGAGTAAATCCCTTTTTCAAGAGCATATACATATAACAGAAAAACACAAACTTATATAGGGGAATACAAACACATGATATGGGGTCATCCTCCTTAGGGGAGGGGAACAAGGCCAAAAAATGGGGTCATTTCCTGTCCATTGTTTCATTCACTAATTATAATAAAAAAAACAATCTGTTCAGAAGATTCTTATTCGCTCTTTATACAGAATGTCTAATTTATTCCTAAATAGACAGTATTTATGCAGTTATCCCCAGAAACCAAAGAAAGGAAGAGGGACCGGAAGTGAACATGCCTTGCGTTCCACCGTGGAACACAGAGGTTTCCCTGGTCTGTGTAACATTGTAGAGCGCAATGTTGCGCTTAAGACGAATGGAGATGTGCTTCTAAATGTTCATGTGCCGGTGCGCTTCAATTTGTGAGCGCATCGGCTGAGGCTACTATTGGTGCGGGACTTAGCCAGGGAAAGAACGCTCCGATGCGTTCCACTGTGGAACGCATCGGACAGGAAGTAAATCACATCAGCTCCGATGCGTTCCATGAATGATAGCGTAAATGAGGTTACCATCAACTCCTTGAAAGAAAAAATTCCCATTTCAAGTTATATGGACTGTGGCACCACAAATGTAATCTACATGCTAGAATGTCCCTGTGGGCTACAATACATAGGTCGGACGACCCAAAGCATCCGAGAAAGACTCAACTCCCACCGCTCCAATATTCGGAAAAAGTACGATAAACATAGCGTTTCAAGACATTTTGCACAAAAACACGATGGCGACGCATTGCTCCTATGTCTGATCCCTATTGAATGGGTCTCTAAATCCTTCCAACAACTTTGCAGGAAGGAGATGTATTGGATTTTCCGTTTTAACACCCTAACTCCCTTTGGCCTAAATGAATCCCTCGAATACAGTAATTATTAATTATCAACAATAATCTGTGTAATACGGATGGTCTACTTAATTAATAACAATTCTTTTTCTATGTTTTTATATATAATCCCCCCCCCCCCATATATTACGTTTGTAATGGATTTTAATATATTTCACTTTTTATCAATTAGTCTGTGGTTTTAACAATTTATACTGCTTAAAGTTTGTTTATCTATTTATGTATACATTGGGGTATTCTATATCTTATTCTTATATGTATTTTGTGTGCATTTCATATGCGTACATCAATTGGGATGTTTGCCCCCCCTCCCCTTTTATGATCCCTAAACTATTCATTATCTATTCTTTAAGTGATTTATTTATTTATTTATAGTTTTTATTTATTACATTTAATTAATATATTTACTATTTATCTGTATATTTTATAGATAATGTCCATAAACTCATATAGCAATACTACTTTTAATCCACCGATGCGCTCCAGAGTGGAACGCACCGGTATAACACTTATTCTTTCCATTTACTTTTTCACCTAGATCCCGCCCCCATGCTCCCTGCCCGATGCGCTCCACAGTGGAGCGCATCGGAGCTGATGCAGGTTGTTTCCTGTCCGATGCGTTCCACAGTGGAACGCATCGGAGCGTTCTTTCCCTGGCTAAGTCCCGCACCAATAGTAGCCTCAGCCGATGCGCTCACAAATTGAAGCGCACCGGCACATGAACATTTAGAAGCACATCTCCATTCGTCTTAAGCGCAACATTGCGCTCTACAATGTTACACAGACCAGGGAAACCTCTGCGTTCCACGGTGGAACGCAAGGCATGTTCACTTCCGGTCCCTCTTCCTTTCTTTGGTTTCTGGGGATAACTGCATAAATACTGTCTATTTAGGAATAAATTAGACATTCTGTATAAAGAGCTAATAAGAATCTTCTGAACAGATTGTTTTTTTAATTATAATTAGTGAATAAAACAATGGACAGAAAATGACCCCATTTTTTGGCCTTTGTTCCCCTCCCCTAAGGAGGATGACCCCATATCATGTGTTTGTATCCCCCTATATAAGTTTGTGTTTTTCTGTTATATGTATATGCTCTTGAAAAAGGGATTTACTCCCGAAACGCGTCGAGTTGGATCAATAAAAGACTTCCTGTATACATTGGAACCCCGGTGTCATCCTTTTGGGGACCAGGAAGTTACTACTACATAATTTGAAGCGACCTCGGCAGGGGAGGTTAAGGTATAGGTGTCTTGAGCTTTATCCTATGCCCTCCTCCCCGGTGAAGTAAGTGCAACCTTTTACCAAGATAACAATAGTGTATTCCACTATAACTGCACAATTTTATTATTAGTACTGGAGTTTATGTGGCGCCCCCTGGGTTTCATCAGGACTCCTGAGATACCCGCCTTACCAGCAATTTTATTCTAACCTCAGTCCACTAGTTGGTACTGAATATCCCTCTCCTTTCTAGGGGGTCTTTGGGGGAGCTGCCTATTTTTCTCCACCCTATATACATTCCTCCCACTCCTGTCCTCTTTTCACACCAATTTGTGGTTATCCCTTGGTGCCTTATTCATTCCACCCCCCCCCCCCCTTTCTGTACATTTGTGCAGAATATTCCATCTCCAAAACTTTTTTCTCTTTGCATAACACCAGACAAAGGAAGGAAGCCACTTAGGTGGGAAGTGCACACACAAGCATTCCAAACCACACGTTACCACCGGCAACAGCATGGCAACCATGTCACGGAAATCAGCCAGGGTTACTGGATGCACACAGCCTCCTGGCATAAATTGAGGGTCAGTAGCCAAAGTTAGTGTCCAGGGGTTTACCCCAATAGGGACAGTCGGCCCTTATGTGTCCAGGCTTGTGACATCGCCAGCAGACCATCAGGGCTGGGTCTGCAGGGGGTACGTCCCGGGCGGAGTTGGCTGGCACCCGCCGCCGGGCCTTGGGTGGAGATGTACGGGGTTTAAGTGGCCCACTCCCAAAAGAACCCCTCTGCAGATTTCTGATGTCCTCGTAGAGCTCCACCAGGTCGACCATCTCTAGGGCATTACCAGGAGACACCTGGCCGATCCAGTGCTGGAGAGGTTACGGCAAAACCCTCCAGAACACATCCGCCAACAGGCGGTCCAGTATGGTAGTGGGACTCAGTACACTTGGTCAGCTGGTAGTTCGAAAAACATCTGCTCGGGTCACAACGCCAGGAACGAAGTGATGACCTCAGCCCATTGGTCTCGAGGTAACTTCTCCCGCACAGCCACCTTTTCGAACACCGCCAGATACGTCTCGACGCTGTCCGATTGGGTCATCTTAGGGATCGCCGCACTAACAGCTTTCCGAGCATCGTGGATGTTCTGCGACGCTCCTGCCGCTTGTAATGCCATCACATGCTGTAATAGCAGCTGGTTGGTTTCCTGCTGCTGCTTGTTTGCCTCCTGCTGCTGCAAGTTAGCCTCCACGAGGGCTTTCATGGCCACCTCCATTTTGTCAGGGGATACGGGTCGTAGCCTTGCCGGCTTGATAAAAAACATACACCGTGCCCGGGGGGAAGAAAAAAAAATTCGGCCTTCAGGCCAGCCTCACTGCGTTTGCCCGCTCCAAGCCACCAATTGTAGGGATTCGCTCTGGTAGGCAGATTAGCGGACACAATATAGAGGCAATGGACCAGGTTTTAAATCAATCTTCAGTGTTTATTCACACGCATAACAGTCCGTTTTCAGGCTTGGTGCTTGTTCACACACAGAAAAACGAAATAACATTCACCTGGTATCCTGGGTGTCAGTTCACACCCGGCTGAATGCTCAGCCTCAGAAAGTCCACTTGCAAGCTGTAAGGTGGCCTGCTCTTCTGACACACGGCCTTCAGACCTCAGCGCAGAGAGCTCCCAAAACCACAGCGTCTCCACAGCTTCACTGTGAAGTGGAGGATAATCCACCCAGCTGAGACTGCTGGCTGGGTTTTTATATCCCAGCCAAAACCCGGCGTGGAGCGTGGGGAGAAGCCACCCACTCTGCACTTTGGCTGCTCCCAGTAAGAGCCGGCTCTACAGCCATACTAACTAACAAATAGTGTCAGCACTAACTGCCGCTGACATTTAAAATTACCGGCTCTTACCTCACTGAGGCCAGGAATCTCGGTGACACATACAGTACGTACCACTGTAGTTAGCTTTTGTTTCCATAAATTGTTTTAGATGAGGAAATCACCATAGCATGCTTGTTCTTAAATGCCCTAGTTTCATTATATAATATCTCTGTAGCGTGAACTTTTTAAATTTTCCAAACATTTTACCAGAAAGCAAAATATCCCTTACTTTTTGTGAGTAGTGTATGTCCATCCAGTTTAGCCTGTTATCCTGCAAAGTTAATTCAGAGGAAAGCATCAAAATATAATACATTCCTTTCCGACTCCAATCAGGCAATCAGAAAATTTCCCTGGATCTAGAATCTTCTAGTAATTATAACCTGTAATACTATTACACTCCAGAAACACATCCGGGCCCCTCTTGAACTCTTTTAGCGAATTTGCCATCACAACCTCCTCTGGCAAAGAGTTCTATAGTTTCACTACTCTTGAAAAAGTAAAGAATCACCTTGTATGTTGATGGAGAAACCTTCTTTTCTCTAGATGTACAGGATGAGCCCTCATCACTGTCACAGTACTGGGTATCAATATGCAATTAATGTAGATAATTTTTGCAGATAACAC
This sequence comes from Bufo gargarizans, assembly GCF_014858855.1. NCBI lineage: Eukaryota > Metazoa > Chordata > Amphibia > Anura > Bufonidae > Bufo > Bufo gargarizans. The sequence goes on from NC_058089.1 coordinate 42,994,513, forward strand.
TAAACTGTGTAAAGTAAATTGACACAGAAGAGTACAGTACACTGCTACAAATGGATCTGGATAGATTGGAGGCTTGGGCAGAGAAGTCGCAGATAAGTTTTAACACTGACAAATGTAAGGTTATACACAGTACATACTAAATGGTAAAACACTGGGTAACACTGACATGGAAAAGGACCTAGGAATTTTAGTGAACAGCAAACTAAGCTGTAGAAACTCACGATTGTATTGCAGTCAATATGTGTTTACTAATTCGATCCTTCACCTTCTGCAATGTCTCTGGATACACACCCTTGATACCTTACACCTTAAGGGTCTTAATATGGATTATGAAGTGATGTGTTTTTAAATTTTGATTATGTATGTTTTCTTGCAGACTACGGCAATACGATCATGAGTAGAAGATCCATTACTGTTGTAGTATTCGCAAGGGTATTATACTGCTTATCTTTTGTTGTTACAATTATGTAATTTCCTGTTTGAATTGATTGGTGATGTCATGTGACTATACCTATAAATGCAACATGCTGTCAGTTACTAATGTGCAGTTGAAGAAGGCTGGACGTGCCGAAACACGTCCTGTTATATCTATGATATTATGGAATAAAGCACACCTTGAAACAAGTACGTCTGCTGGGATTTATCTAGCGATTCCTAAGATGACCCCCGCAGATGACATCGAAACCTACCTGGCGATGAACAAGAAAGTGGCCATCAGGGAAAAGCTACCCCGTGACCAGTGAAATGAGGTCATCGCTCCATTCCTGGCATCCGATTCCCAGCGGGTGTATTTCAACTTGCTGTACAATCAAGCGGCTGACTACCAAAAAATAAAGGGTGAGATTTTGGAAAGACTGGGGGTGAATGTGTTGGGGTTTAAGCCGGCTGAGCCTGTGAGGACCCAATATTATAACTTACTCCACCTCTTGCAAAAGTGGCTACAGCCTGATGTGCTGAGTCCCACGGCTATGCTGGATAGACTATTGACTGATATGTTCTGAAGGGCTCTGCCACGCCCCCTCCGGCACTGGATCGGCCAGGTGTCTCCTGGCAATGCCCTAGAAATGGTGGACATGGTGGAGCGCTATGAGGCTACTAAGACTGTTACAGGGGGTTCTTCTGGGAGGGGGGCAAACCCTGTAAATCTCCATCCCAGACCCGGCGACTTGTGCCAACCAAACCCACCCGGGGTGTACCCTCTACGGACCTGGCTCCGATAGTCTGCTGACAGTGTCAGGAGCCGGGCCATGTAAGAGCAGACTGTCCCCATCAGGTGGAAACCATGGATTCTAACCGCTATATGCCAGGAAGCTGTGTGCAGCAGGTGCCCCAAAAATTCTAAACCACCTGTGGCAGGTAGAGGTAGAAGACACTCCAGCGGAGGCTCTGCTGGACTCAGGGAGTCTGGTTTCTAGAACAATTTAACCAAACATAAAAAAATATGTTGAAAAAGGTAGTGTCTAAAGATAGGAAAGACTGGGACCTCCTTCTGCCCTATCTCATGTTCGCAGTGCAAGAGGTATCCCAGGCCTCTATGGGGTTCCGCCCTTCGAACTGCTCGGGGTCTCTTGGACGTGGCCAAAGAGGTGTGGGAACAACAACCCACTCCACATAAAAATTTCATTGAGTACGTTACCCAGATGCAAGATCAGACAGAGACAGTGTTGCCTCTGTGTTGTTAGGTAGCATATGGAGGCCCCTCAGCAAGCCCAGAGTCGGGTCTATAATTTGCAGGCTCTGGTCCAGATCTTTAACCCGGGTGATCGGGTTTTGGTTCTGGTGCCGACCGTGGACAGTAAGTTCCTGGCTAGGCGGCAGGGGCCTACGAGGTAATCGAGAAAATTGGAGATGTAAACTACAAGGTACACAAGCCAGGGCAGCGAAAGCCAGAGCAAGTTTACCATGTGAATTTACTCAAACCGTGGAAAGACAGGGAAACCTGTACAGAAGACAGCCCGCGGCCGGGTTTTCTAGGAGAAGAGGTACCGGCGCCACAGTAAAAAAGGCTGACAGCCTCTCCTCTAAACAGACTCAGGAGGCCAGGGAGTTCGTTAGTTGGAACACGGATGTGTTTTTGGACCTCCTTGGACGCACTTCCATAATCCAGCATGACATTGTCACTGAGCCTCAGGGAAAAGTCTGATTAAAACCCTACCGGGTACCCAAGGCTCGGCGACAAGCCATATCGGAGGAGGTGCAGCTAATGTTGCAGCTAGATGTCATTGAGGAGTCAAAAAGTTAGTGGGCCAGTCCTATAGTATTGATACTAAAGCTGGACGAGATGTCGCGGTTTTGCAATGACTTTCGATAACTTAACGAGGTTTCCAAATTCGATGCGTATCCCATGCCCCGGGTGGATGAGCTCATTGAGAGTTTAGGACAAGCCCAGTATTTTTCTGTTTTGGACCTCACAAAAGGGTACTGGCAGGTGCCCTTAACGGAGGCTGCCAAAGAGAAAACTGCCTTCATCACGCCTGAGGGGCTGTATCAATATATGTTCTTACCCTTTGGTCTGCATGACGCACCCCCGCCACTTTCCAGCGACTAATAGACATTGAGCTTTGTCCACATCGTCGGTACGCTTCGGCTTACCTGGACGATATTGTCATCCACAGTATCGACTGGGAAAGTCACATACCCAAAGTGCAGGCTGTAGTGGACTCCCTTCGGAAAGCTGGCCTAACCGTTAACCCCAAAAAGTGTGCGATAGGGTTAGAAGAGACTAAGTACCCAGGGTATGTCACTGTGCGCGGAGTCATCAAACCCCAAGTGAACAAAATAGAGGCGATCCGGAATTGACCCCGACCTGTCACCACTAGGCAAATAAAGTCATTCCTGGGAATGGTGGGCTATTACATGAGGTTTGTTCCCCGCTTTGCAACTGTAGCAGCGCCCTTGGAGGGACGAAAATCCGCGATGGTTCGCTGGGATGATCGGACGGAAGAGGCTTTTGCTGCTTTGAAGTCCTGAATTCAAGAGGGAGTTCGTGGTACAAATGAATGCCTCCGAAGTAGGCCTCGGTGCTGTACTGTCTCAGGAAGTCAATGGGGAGGAGCATCCTGTTGTCTTCCTAAGCCGCAAACTCACCCCAGCCGAAACCAGGTACAGTATAGTGGAAAGAGAGTGCCTGGCTATCAAGTGGGCACTCAAGTCTCTACCATCATCTATTTATCCCCAGGACTGTGACTGTTACAAGGGGACATCCTCTGCGTCGGGAGAAAAGAAGGTTTGTACACAAACATAGAAGAGGATTCTTTACAGTAAGAGCAGTGAGACTATGGAACTCTCTGCCGGAGAAGGTGGTGATGGTGAGTTCACTAAAAGAGTTCAAGAGGGGCCTGGATGTATTTCTGGAGTGTAATGATATTACAGGCTATAGCTACTAGAGAGGGGGCATTGATCCAGGGAGTAATTATTCTGATTGCCTGATTAGAGTCGGGAAGGATTTTTTTTTTCCCCTTAAGTGGGGAAAATTGGCTTCTATCTCACAGGGCCGAACTGGATGGACAGATGTATTTTTTGGCTTTATAAACTATGTTACAATGTTACTATTATTTTCATCTGACATTTCCTTTTCCTTAGTGAATACAGTGGAGATTTTTTTTTTTATAGCTTAGCTTTCTCCTCATCGCTCTCTACAACTCTTCCCTCATAACTCCTTAAAGGGCCTACACTTTCACGTTTTACCATTTATATTAACGAAGAACATTTTAGGATTATTCTCTCTCTCTTTTTTTTTATGAGCCTCTATGTCTACAGATTGTCTGCATTTATCTGTTTTTCACATATTGTTTTTTGTGTTTTTAGTGCTTCTTCGCTACCTTCCTGTTTTAGTAAATGCTTTCTTTTTGTTATTTATTGCACCCTTTACATTCCTATTTATCTACATTGTTCTTTTCCAATTCCTGACTCTTTTATTCCCATACAGCATGTACCTATCACAATGAAAGTTTAGGATGCTTTTAAAATTATCCTATTTTGTGTCTGTATTTCTATTTTTGAGGACATTGTCCCAGTTAGTGAGGATAATAGGTTCTCTAAGCTGATGAAATTTTGCTTGTTCGAAGTTCAGTATTTTTGTGCCTACCTGAAGAAACACTCTTTTGAATGACAATTGGAAGGTTTTTTTATGGTCACTATTTCCCAGGTGTCCCCCAACCTGCACATCTGTTCTGTCAGGTCTGTTGGTTAATACCAAGTCTAGTATGGCTGTCCCTCTAGTCCAGGGATGGCCAACCTGAGGCTCTCCAGCTGTTGCAAAACTAAAACTCCCAGCATGCCCAGACTGCCTACAGCTAGCAGCCTACAGCAGGGCAAGGTGGGAGTTGTAGTTTTACAACAGCTGGAGAGCCACAGGTTGGCCATGCCTGCTCTAGTCGGTCCCTAAACCAGTTGGGAACGGTAATTATCTTTGGTTATTGTCAAGAACCTGTTTCCTTTATGAGAGCCTCAGGTTTCAGTTTCCCAGTCTATATCTGGGAAGTTCAAATCCCCCAAAATAATGACCCCGTTATGATTTAACGCCTCATCTAGTTCTCTTAGTTTTTCTGTGGACTCTGGTAAATTAGGTGGCCTATAACAAACTCCTATAAATAGTTTATTATTGTTTTTGCTTCCATGTGTAATAGAAGCTGCTGTGCGCCGCCTTTCCCCTGCTTACCGCTGCAGTCCCGGGCACCGTGTTCAGCAGTGATCTGCTGCCAGTGCTTCCCCATTCACCACTGCAGTCCTGGGCTCTGTACTTGTAGGTACTGTTTGTTCTGGGATCCGCTTCACAGTTTCCTTTCAGCCCTGGCCACCGCATGCTTGCTGCTTGTTCCCTGCAGCACTTCCTTAAGTGTCAAGGTCCTTGTGTCCTGCTAATGTTGCTGGTATCTATGCTTGTATTCCTATCTCATGCTTGTGTTTCTGGGCTCTGCTACTTGTTTGATCCCTGCCTGCTTGCCTTGACTCTCCTATTGCCAACCCGGATTGCCTGACCTGTACCTGTGCCGCCTGCCCTGACCTACTGCTTGTTTGACTTCGCCTCTGCCTCATCTTTCGGTCCTGCACTGTTGCTCCTGGTTTACGACTTGGCATGCTGACTACGTCTGTACCTCTGGTACCTTGCTCAGGTACCTCCTGGTCTGCCAGAACCAGCTGCCTTGTGTGCCAATCCTCCCCAAGAGGTAGCGACCTGATGTTCCCCTCTGGAAAGTCTATCCCCACCTTTGGGGTACTGTGAAGAACGATGGGTTCACTTAGACAACACCCTTAGGAGGTAGGACATGTGGCACAGTGGGTTCACACCATGTCTAACCCACAGATTGTGACTCTACATGTTCATTACTTCCACTTATATCTTCCCAGAGTGTGGGTTTTAGATAGGACTTTACATAAAGGCAAACCCCTCTCCGTTTTTTACAATCCTTTCTAAACAGACTGTAACCCTTGTGGCAATGTGAACATTGAGGTGTGCAGTAAAGTCACGGGGAAGCAAGATAAAAGGGGTGTTGTGTGCACCGGGAGCGTGTCACCAAAAGCCTTAGTTCAGGTGTCCACTAAAATAGTTGGGGGACACCATTTAGATAGTGTAGCAGGTTCATCTAGTTCAGGGCGGGCTTTTACTGGGAACAGGCAATGTGTTGGGTGGGTGCCTGTTCCCCAGGTTCCAGTCCGGGACTTAAGGCATGCTCATTTAATCCTGCTACTGGATCTTGGGTGTCTCACTCTGGGGAATGTGTTATCCGGAAACAGAGGCCTGTTATTAGTCTCTGCATGTGTGGTCTCAGCCGGGCTAGGCTGAGGGACCACGAGGCTAAGTGACAGCCTGTAATTTGGGGGACGCAGTGACACCTGCGGCACAAGGGTCACAAGTACAGAGTCGGGAGGACTGCTGGACCACAATCCCCCAAAGAGACTTGTATTTGCTACAGCCTGGAGGCTGCTGGACTATTGGGCTGAGAAAGCCGCACCTGAGACAGTGTGTGAACTGTGATGAATAGGTGAGTAAGATAGATACGTCATATGTTTAGTTAGAGCCTAGACGGGCAAGCGTTTATTATTTTGTGTGGCTGTCACATGCGATGAGTTAAAGCTGCGACTTCATAATCTGTTTTGCTGAAATGTCCGGAATAAAACATGAGTTTGGACATTCTACCCTTGTCTGGTGAAGTCATCTGTGATGGCGACCCCCTAAAAGTAAACAATCCCTTACACCCTGTATGTTAACCGCCCAGTCATAGCTATCATCCAGCCATGTCTCAGTTATCTCCACTATATCACAGTCCTCCATAGACATCACTAATTCCAGTTCACCAATTTTCTTATTCAGGGTTCTGGCATTAGTATACACACAATTAAGAGTATTTTCGATATTTTACACCTTTCCTCATGAACTGTTTTAGTCCCTCCTTCCATTACACCCCTAGTTCCACTAAAGGGGTTGTCTGCTTTTCTTACTACTGATGACCTATCCTCAATATCAGATCGGTGGGGGTTCAACTCCCTGTACCCCCGCCGATCAGCTCTTTGAAGAGAAGGCAGCACTGCCTTCTTTGCTCTGTTTACATGTTCGCCACAGTAATTGCAGTGGTGAGAAGGTTTAATTACAAGTATGGCCCCCATTTACTAATATGCAACAGCTCCATCTGTTCAATACTACAGAGCCGTCCAATAGAAGTGAACGGGGAAACCATAGTTGTAATTACACCGTCTCACCACTGCAATTGCTGCGGCGACCAGAGAAGACAGCACTTCCTTCTCTTTAAACAGCCGATCGGAGGGGGTGCTGGGAATCAGACCCTTGAAGATAGGTCACTGGAAAAAGTGTACAACCCCTTTAACTCGCCCCAAGTCCCCATCTGCACTATCTTCCACTTCTATAATGTAATTACCCACCCACCTAGTCATCAGTTTTAAAGACCCTGAACTTACCTCTAATTTTGTCATTGGTGCCAATGTGCACCATGACCGCTGGGTTTTCATCAGCCCCTCCTGGTAATCGATCTACCCAATCTGTGATATGTCAAACTTAAAACAGCAGGAAGACAACGCACTGTTCAACAATCTCTGTCTTTGTGACAGATTGCCCTATCTATACCCCTAATGACTGAATCTCCCACTACCAGCACCTGTCTGCCCTGCCCTGCTCTCCTAGTCCCCTCTTTGCTGGCGCAGACAGTCCCCTGACTGGCAGAGGAAGTGTTCAGCTGCAGCAGTGCCGTCCCTGAACTGACATCCCCCTAATTTGCCATTCTTGCAAGCTTGTTGTGGTGTGTCAGATCAGGGCTAGTCTCCCTGGCACTCTTCCCTCTACCCTGCCTTCTGTTACCCAGCTAGCTATCTCACTTTCCTGCTCATCTACCCAAGTGAGTGTCTGCACAGTGAGCAGCAAACTCCTTTCCATATTGTCACAGCATCTCAGTGTTGCAATTCACTCATTTAGATGCATGGTACAGGCTTCTAAATGTGCAATTTGCTCACATTTTGCACAGTAAGGCTACTTTCACACTAGCGTTCGGGCGGATCCGTTCTGAACGGATCCGCTCATATTAATGCAGACGGAGGCTCCGTTCAGTACGGATCCGTCTGCATTAATAACTTTAAAAAAATTCGCAAGTAGCCTGCGCGGATCCGTTCAGACTTTCAATGTAAAGTCAATGGGGGACGGATCCGCTTGAAGATTGAGCCATATGGTGACATCTTCAAGCGGATCCGTTCCCATTGACTTACATTGTAAGTCTGAACGGATCCGCACGCCTCCGCACGGCCAGGCGGACACCCGAACGCTGCAAGCAGCGTTCAGCTGTCCGCCTGTCCGTGCGGAGGCGAGCGGAGCGGAGGCTGAACGCCGCCAGACTGATGCAGTCTGAGCGGATCCGCTCCATTCAGACTGCATCAGGGCTGGACGGCTGCGTTCGGGTCCGCTCGTGAGCTCCTTCAAACGGAGCTCACGAGCGGACCGACGAACGCTAGTGTGAAAGCAGCCTAATATGCACCCTCCAATGGTTGTTTTAGGGCTGCATACACTGTACAAGATGTGTACTGGACTGCATTTCAAATCATGAAGCACATAACTGTTAGGCTACTTTCACACGGGCGTTTGTGAGATCCGTTTCAGGGCTCTCACAAGCGGCCCAAAACGGATCAGTTCAGCCCTAATGCATTCTGAATGGATAAGGATCCGTTCAGAATGCATCAGTTTGACTCCGTTTGGTCTCCGTTCTGCTTTTGAGGCGGACACCAAAATGCTGCTTGACGATGCAGAGCCAAACGGATCCATCCTGACTTACAATGTAAGTCAATGGGGACGGTTCGGTTTTCACTGACACAGTATGGTGCAATTGAAAACGGATCCGTCCCCTATTGACTTTCAATGTAAGGCTACTTTCACACTGGCGTTTCTGGGTCCGCTTGTGCGATCCGCTTCAGAGTTCTCACAAGCCGCCCAAAACGGATCAGTTCAGCCCCAATGCATTCTGAATGGATAAGGATCCATTCAGAATGCATCAGTTTGGCTCCGTTCTGCCTCTATTCCGCTCTGGAGGCGGACACCAAAAGGCTGCTTGCATCGTTTTGGTGTCTGCCTGGCGATGCGGAGCCAAACGGATCCGTCCTGACTTACAATGTAAGTCAATGGGTATGGATCAGTTTTCAATGACACAATATGGTGCATATGAAAACGGATCCGTCCCCCATTGACTTTCAATGTAAGTCAGGACGGATCCATTTTGACTTAGACTGCATAGTCCCTGAATATAAGGTCACTTAATCTTAAGGCTAGTTTCACATCTGCGGCACAGCTCTATGGTAGGCTCTTCTGACAGAAAACATCTGCTGGAGTTTTCCGGATCCACATTGCTGGATAGTACTGCCTGCCCACTAGGACCCAATGACTATGATGGGATCCAGCACCACCCCAGCAAATATGCCGGGATTTAGCTGGACAAAAAACGCAGATTCCCGAATTCTCTGCCGGAACTGCCAGCCGGAGAGCTGTGCCGCAGATGTGAGACTATCCTAAGAGAAAACACACTTGAGATCAAAACATACTTGCAAACTTGTTCACTCGCTATTACAGTCTGCTTTTAAAGTTGTTTTTCCCAATTAGCTGAAAACCAGTCTGCAGATTTCTTTTTTCCAGTGTAATCGCTATATCTCTACACGTGCAGTTTGCTATGTGGCAAGTACTTTTACAGGATGATCCCACAGTCACTACCTATAAACCATCTATAGTACCTATGCACCCTATGTTATTGACTTACTGGAATACTCAGGGTAGACCGTGGAAATCTACAAAACTTAGATCTATCAGGATACTTACATAGGATTTTCCTGTTTTACATCATCTTGTCTCTAGTAATATTTTCAGTATATTGAGACCATCTAGGACAGTGATGGCGAACCTATGGCACGGGTGCCAGAGGCGGCACTCAGAGCCCTCTCTGTGGGCACCCGCGCTTTGGAAAAAGTCTATGGTGTACCAATATCCTTTACTTTTCCTACCATTCATCAGCACAGGACGCACTATGAACAGCACAGGCAGCACACTGAATGTAGGCTATTAAGCTATTATAGCTAAATGATAAAGTACATGGAAGATATACTATATTGGTATTCAGGTTACATTGCCGTGTTGGCACTTTTGCGATAAATAAGTGGGTATTTGGTTGCAGTTTGGGCACTCGGTCTCTAAAAGGTTCACCGTCACCGATCTAGGAGATGGATATACAGAATGCATACATCCAAGTATCCTATAGGTATTTCTGTAATATGCGCTTTGTGTTATATTTAGGAGGGAAGGGATGCAAATGAGCTCTTAACAAGCTCTGCCTCTAATGCCACCAGATGTAAGTCAGCTATCCTATAAGTCAATGTTCAGCTCTTAAAATAAGCCTTGAGACATGACTTAGATATTAAATAAGCCAGCACCTCATCTGCAGACAGCTGTTTGGGGGTGATTGCCCCTCATCAGTGCAGAGCAGAGAGTACTGGCTTAACTGGGTAGGAGGCCTGTGTCCGAGCAAGGGGGGAACTAACTCTCCTTAGGGAGAGAGCACCTTAATCAGTGTGAGGAGACTTATAGGCCATACATGCTCCTCTGGAATTCTGGGAGGGAAATCCAGAGGAGCATATGTTATATTTTGTACATGCTTTTTGTTTTCATAGTATTTGTGCATAATTCTAGATTAACATACACCTGAATTTATGAGTTATGGATGAAGTACACATATAATTATACATGCTGTTGTCTTTTTGAACAAATACAAACCTGTAATTTTTCAGTGCTACGTTTTCTTCTTGGATTTGATGTAGCACCCGATATATAGGTGAGCGGTAAAGTTACACTATTGTGTTTCCTGGTAACATTTATCATGAGTTTATCTTTAGTCCATTAAGATTACATACTTTTTGGGAAATACACTAGAAGATTGTGTTATACAGTAGGTCAGTCACTCAGCAAAGACAATTACAAGTGAAAGCTATTGTTCTGGATGTTTATAGTGTTTTAATCATAATATATATTTGTCACAAAAAAGGTTAGATACGTTATGAGAAAAAGATTTCATTTTGTTCACCAACTCTGAGCAGCATTTTTCTCTTATTTTTTGGTCTGATCTTGAAGTTTTTGACCATATAATTGCCTGAGTCTTTCTTCATGTCTTTGCACTAGAATATCCTGCTGCATGCTCAATCCATTCAATCTACATAAAGAAACACAAGTACTATTACTACGAGGCTGTCATGAAGATAAAGTCCACAACACACATAACATTTAAAACAATGACTATTAAGACAAATAGGAAATACATTAGGTTTCATTAACAAGATTATTAGAGCTCATTACAGCCTCTAAGCACCGCTTTAAAGACTGTCGGATCCAATGTATACAGAGACATTCATTACTTCTAAAGATGAAGACCCCCATACATGCCACAATTTTTCCTTCATATTTATGACATCACTGGCGTACAAAGTTAACACAGAAAGTTCATGCACCTGTATTGCATGAACTTGTCTCCATCTCGATCTACAGTGTTATACAGAGATCATTAACACTTATATCAGTTCATGTCTTTCATCCACAAGGTCAATTTCATAGGAAATTGAAGGGGCTGTCCAGTCTTAAAGGGGTTGTCTCACTTCAGCAAGTGGCATTTATCATCTGCAGAAAGTTAATACAAGCCACCTACTAATGTATTGTGATTGTCCATATTGCTTCCTTTGCTGGTTGGATACATTTTTCCATCACATTATACGCTGCTTGTTTCCATGGTTACAGACCACCCTGCAATGCATCAGTGGTGGTCGTGCTTGCACACTATAGGAAAAAACACCAGCCTATGTGAGCTGCCATGGTCCCAGCCACTAGAGAGGCTGATTAGTAACGGCTCATTAGTAAGTGCCGTGTATTAACTTTTTCTACCTAATAAATGCTATTTGCTGAAGTGAGAGAACCCCTTTAAAGGGAACCTGTCACCATGATTCTGGACTATTATCTGCAGTAATACATGAGAAGTGCTGCACATAAGGAGTCCAGAACGCCATCTATTATTTCCTACTGCCCCCCCATTCTCCCGCTGTCAACGCTCAAAGCTACACAGAAATACACAGCCCGGACAGCCATGCTAACACAACAGAGAGGACTCATGTGCGCATGCACAGCAGACCTGACAATGTATTTCGGCACAGCTTTAAATGCTGACAGTGGGAAAATGGGGGAAAAAATTGGAAAAATAGTGATCTGGACTCTTTATTATCAGTACTATGCATGTATTACAGCAGATAACGTCCAAGATTGTGGAGACAGATTCCCTTTAATGAAATAATGAATGAAAGGCAGGAACCCGTGTAAAAAAGGAAACAAAACCACTTAGAGTGGGTTCACATCTGCGTTCTGGATTCCGTTATGGCTTTCCGTTATAAAATGGTTATAACAGAAAATAACGGAATCCATAAGACGGAAGGACGTTATGTTGCCCATGGACTTGTATTATGACAGAATGCAAAATGGAAGCCTTTAAAAGGCATTCCGTTTTGCTTTCCGTCTTAATAGAAGTCTATGGGGAAGCATAAAGGATCCGTCTGGGTCCCGTTATGCAGAACGCAGAAAAAAATCAGGACTTTGTTTTCCATCTTGCATAATGGGACCCAGACAGATCCATTATAATTCCCCATAGACTTCTATTAAGACGGATCAAAACGGAATGCCTCTAAAGGCTTCCGTTTTGACTTCCATCTTATGGAGTCCGTTATTTTCCGTTATAACGTAAAGCCATAACGGAATCCAGAACGCAGATGTGAACCCACCCTTAGCTTTCGAAAGTACCGCTGTTCCAGCGCTGTGGCTCCCATATCTGCTGTTAGTGACTGGAAGTGATGATGCTCTGTCCGTGGTCATAAGTCCGCTGCATCTAATCTGGCCTTAGCCATGACGTGTGCACAGCCTGTAACCTGTACTTATGGAGGGATGTAACTCAAGGGGCGATGGGGGGACTGAGTCAGACACCACCAAGCCACTCTGCCTTCACCAGCATATTTCGCTACATGGCTCGGGCAGTGAACTGAAGTGTCTGTCTGAGTGAGGGAAAACATAACTATGGATTAAAGGGGCTGTCTAGCATTGGAAGCAAACAAAATGGAACTAAACTACAATAACGGGCACATCCTGTGGACGTGTATATTGATGTACAGCCCTTGGGAACCTGACATGTTGAACATGGTGTCCGAGCTGCATGTTCTAGAGCAGGAGGAGCTTAGCAGATTGATGTATAGTTTTATGGGAGAAGATTTAGTAGAACAGGACTCGGTCCTATCAGTGACTGACAGCCGTCCCTCTATGACTGTGTATACAGATAGCTGTCACTCACTGCCTGGTGAAGTGGCTGCCAGACGGAAAATGAATGAAGAGGTGGCCATGGATCTCTACATATCTCTCTCCCTTCACTTCTGTGGGGTCATGGAAACAGCTAAGCATGCTTAATTGTGGGCGCATGCACTGCCACCTTTCCATTCATTCTCTGCAAGAATTTGGTGGGCAGCAGAGGGCCTGTTTTGGAAACAGATGCAGGTTTCACCTTTGGGACATGGATCCATTAGACATTTATGGTATATACCAGGGATCAGCAACCTTCGTCGCTCCAGCTGTTCTGAAACTACAACTCTTAGAATCCTCCTTTCACTTCTATGGGAATTACAAAAACAGATAAGTAAGAGTGCATGCTGGGAGTTGTAGTTTCACAGAAGCTGCAGTGCCGAAGGTTGCTGACCACTGATATATACTGTGGATATGCCATAGTTGTCTAGGGTGGAAATATCCCCTTAACAACTAATGCGTTTCTCTTTTACATGGCCCTGGTAAATACCCAGTTCTTTGGATTTATGATAATATATCCGTAATATCAGTAAAAAGCAATCTTTGCCAATTGTAATATTGTTCTGGGATGGAGGACTAGTAACATGCTTGTAGGGTTGGACGATATCAAAAATATTCAGACGATAACGATATTAAAAAAGTTATCGCGATAACGATATATATCGCGATAAATGCCCATTTAAAAGAAAAAAAAACACAAGGCGTTATACTGTATGGGGACAGCCACAGGGAGACGTTACACTGTATGGGGGCAGCCACAAGGAGACGTTACACTGTATGGGGGCAGCCACAAGGAGACGTTACACTGTATGGGGGCAGCCACAAGGAGACGTTACACTGTATGGGGGCAGCCACAAGGAGACGTTACACTGTATGGGGGCAGCCACAAGGAGACGTTATACTGTATGGGGCAGCCACAAGGAGACGTTACACTGTATGGGGGCAGCCACAAGGAGACGTTACACTGTATGGGGGCAGCCACAGGGAGACGTTACACTGTATGGGGGCAGCCACAGGGAGACGTTACACTGTATGGGGGCAGCCACAGGGAGACGTTACACTGTATGGGGGCAGCCACAGGGAGACGTTACACTGTATGGGGCAGCCACAGGGAGACGTTATACTGTATGGGGGCAGCCACAGGGAGACGTTACACTGTATGGGGGCAGCCACAGGGAGACGTTACACTGTATGGGGGCAGCCACAGGGAGACGTTACACTGTATGGGGCAGCCACAGGGAGACGTTATACTGTATGGGGGCAGCCACAGGGAGACGTTACACTGTATGGGGGCAGCCACAGGGAGACGTTACACTGTATGGGGCAGCCACAGGGAGACGTTATACTGTATGGGGGCAGCCACAGGGAGACGTTACACTGTATGGGGGCAGCCACAGGGAGACGTTGTTACACTGTATGGGGGCAGCCACAGGGAGACGTTGTTACACTGTATGGGGGCAGCCACAGGGAGACGTCGTTACACTGTATGGGGGCAGCCACAGGGAGATGTCGTTACACTGTATGGGGGGCCACAAGGAGGCGTTACACTGTATGGGGGGCCACAAGGAGGCGTTACACTGTATGGGGGGCCACAAGGAGGCGTTACACTGTATGGGGGGCCACAAGGAGGCGTTACACTGTATGGGGGGCCACAAGGAGGCGTTACACTGTATGGGGGGCCACAAGGAGGCGTTACACTGTATGGGGGGCCACAAGGAGGCGTTACACTGTATGGGGGGCCACAAGGAGGCGTTACACTGTATGGGGGGCCACAAGGAGGCGTTACACTGTATGGGGGGCCACAAGGAGGCGTTACACTGTATGGGGGGCCACAAGGAGCGTTATAATAAGGTCTTATGGGAGCGAGGAGGAGGGAGAGTCAGGGCGGCCGCTGCAGGAAGTAGTAGGTTTATAATTTCGTCATCAGACAGAGCACACACTAGTGAGACAGCCGCAGAAAAAGTCTCTCCAGAGACACCAGTACTCACACAGGGGATCGCCAGTTCGCCACACACAGAGCCGGCACTGGTGGATGACGACGTCAGATGGTGGGTGGAGACTTGACTAAGGGAGGCGGAGCAAGAAGGAGGCAGGCCAGGAGCGAGAGGAAGTAATTACCCAGCGCTATGCAAGGTGCAGGGGCGGGCGGACGCACGTTTAGAAGAGGTCTGACCGCTTTGATGATGTCAGAAAATACCGCGGTATTTAGGAAACGGCGATATCGCCATATCGCCGTTTTTTTAATACCGCGGTATATCGTGATACCGGTATATCGCCCAACCCTACATGCTTGGCCATAATATAACCATAAGAAGAAGAACAAGAGACTTTGGAAGATGATGAGGTTTGTGTATATAACTAATTGAAGACAGAGCAGCGATATTTTACTTTCTTTTGCAGATCTTCCAGGATAACAGATAGGGGATTGCACATACAGACCTCAAATGCTGTAGCTAAGAAAAAATAGCTGTGAAAAACTGGGGAAAAAGCATCCTGTAAAGTTCAATTTTATTTTTAACTCTAATTTATTTCTAACTTTTTTTCCTCAAATACTATCTAAAGTGGGGTCGAAAGGACCTATCACAAATAATTATAATGACCGTGGGCACAAAGGCGTATGCCGGAGTCCGACCATGTTGTCATTGAGCATATTGGGAGTAGTAGTTCTGTCACTTTTCCCCTTCATTTTTCCCCCCTTTTTGTGCTTGTTTTCTGCCATTTACTTTTCTGCTCATCTGAGGTGATTTGAGGAAGAGCTGTGATTGGTTGATCGTTGCCTGCCTGTAACTGGGGTACCTGTTTTCTGCCTCTTTCTGATTGGCTGCTCTAACACCTGAGGTGGAAAATTTAACTATTTAACCACCTCCGGACCGCCTAACGCGCCGATGCGTCCGGAAGGTGGTTGCTTTTCTCCTCCTGGACGCATCGGCGCGTCATCTCGCGAGACGCGAGATTTCGCCGCAGCCGGCCCGCACATGCGCATCGCGGGCCGGCATTTCATAGAGGAGTATTTCGTCAGGACCTGCCAGCCAGCGATCATTGGCTGGCAGGTTGCTGATTTTCAAAAAAACCAATCGCAGTGCCAGATAGCAGATCATATTTGTAAATATGATCTGATATATGGCTGCCTGCTCCTCTGCTGGTTCTTTTCGTCGGTTGGATCCAGCAGAGGAGCAGGCTTCACAGTGAGTACACCAACAGTACATACTTAGCCCCAGATCACCCCCCTGAACCCCTATTAACCCTTTGATCACCCCTTCTAGCCCCTGTCAATCACTAGTGAAAGGAAAAAAAGTGATCAGTGCAAACTGTCACTTTTTTTTTTCACTGGTATTGACCGTTAGGTTTTAGGTATAGTTTAGGTCCCTTGGTTAGGTAGTTAGGGATCAGTTAGCGCCCAGCCCACCGCACCGCAGTCCGTTATTCGCTGATTAGCGTATCGCTAATCAGCATTTGTACTTTTATAGTATCTGGAAGTGATCAAAACTGATCACGGTCAGATCTATAACTGTATTAGTGTCACTTTAGGTTCGCCCTCCACCCAAAACGCAGTGTTTGCCCGATCAGGCCTGATCGGTCGCCCACACGTGCGTTCGCCCACACCCGCCCCACCGCAGTGACAAAAAAAATTTTTTTTTTGATCGCTGCACATCCACTTTACACGCACTGCGGCGATAAAAAAATCACTTTTGATATTTTTTATCAACCGCAGCGGCCTCCGGTACTTCGCTAGCCTCCCCTTTGTAAGACAGGCTTGCTTTTTTTACCTGGGTAGTCTCAGGGAATACCCCTAAATTTAGTTGCCCACATGTCAAACAGGGGGTATTCCTCTGAAGAGGCCTACAGGCTTCTGACCCAGTCGGATGAGGAGTGGGAACCCTCATCTGATGAATCCAGCGGGTCAGAATACGAACCTGTAGAAAGCAGCGGCTCTCTGACCCAAAGTTCGGACGAGGAGGCTGAGGTCCCTGATAGAACCAGGCGTACCCGGCCCCGTGTTGCTAGACCGCAGGTTGCGCAGGATCCGCTTCAAGAGCATCAGAGTGGGGCTGGTGCTGTCGGATTACGTGGTGAGGCATACACCAGCAGCCCAGCCCTTCCTGGACCTAGTACCAGCACTGCCGTACAACCTGGTGAAGTAGCGAGCACCAGAAGGGCAGTTGAAGCTGGTACGGTGGCACGAGCAGTAGTGACCCCGTCGCAGCCACCGCAAAGACGTGCCCGTAGAGCCCCTAGAATCCCAGAGGTGCTGGCAAACCCTGATTGGCAGCCCCCAACTTCAGCCGCACCTGTAGTTCCCCCTTTCACCGCCCTGTCTGGAGTTCGGGTTGAGACAGCTCAGATCGGTTCGGCCCTGGGATTTTTTGAGCTGTTCTTGACTGCGGAGCTCTTAGACATAGTCGTGGCAGAGACAAACCGGTATGCCACACAATTTATAACCGCTAACCCGGGAAGCTTTTATGCCCAGCCTTTCCGGTGGAAACCAGTCCAAGTTTCCGAATTTAAAACTTTTCTGGGCCTCCTCCTCAACATGGGCCTGACAAAAAAGCATGAATTGCGGTCATATTGGTCCACGAACCCAATTCATCACATGCCCATGTTCTCTGGTGCAATGTCCAGGACACGATTTGAGACCATCCTGCGTTTCTTGCACTTTAGTGACAACACCGCCTCCCGTCCCAGAGGCCACCCTGCTTTTGACCGGCTCCACAAAATTCGGCCCCTCATAGACCATTTCAACCAGAAATTTGCAGATTTGTATACCCCTGAGCAAAACATCTGCGTAGACGAGTCCCTAATACATTTTACCGGGCGCCTTGGCTTCAAACAATACATCCCAAGCAAGCGCGCCCGGTATGGGGTCAAATTGTATAAGCTCTGTGAAAGGGCCACAGGCTATACCCACAAATTTCGTGTCTATGAGGGAAAAGATCAGACCCTGGAGCCGGTCGGTTGCCCTGACTACCTGGGGAGCAGTGGGAAGATAGTTTGGGACTTGGTGTCACCCTTATTCGGCAAGGGGTACCATCTTTATGTGGACAATTTTTACACAAGTGTGGCCCTCTTTAGGCATTTGTTTCTAGAACGGATTGGCGCCTGTGGTACCGCGCGAACTAGTCGCGCGGGCTTCCCCCAACGGCTCGTTAGCACCCGTCTTGCAAGGGGGCAGAGGGCCGCACTGTGTAACGAAGAACTGCTCGCGGTGAAATGGAGAGACAAGCGTGACGTTTACATGCTCTCCTCCATTCACGCAGACACGACAATACAAATTGAGCGAGCAACCCGTGTCATTGAAAAGCCCCTCTCAGTCCACGACTATAACCTCCACATGGGAGGGGTGGACTTCAATGACCAGATGTTGTCTCCGTATTTAGTTTCCCGCAGAACCAGACGCTGGTATAAGAAGGTGTCTGTATATTTGATTCAATTGGCGCTGTATAATAGTTTTGTTCTCTACAGTAAGGCTGGGAGAACTGGATCCTTCCTCAAATTTCAGGAAGAGATCATTGAGAACCTCCTGTATCCAGAAGGTTCCGTGGCCCCATCCACCAGTGTAGTTAGCCGTCTACACGAGCGACATTTCCCCAATGTCGTTGCTGGTACCTCAACCCAACCGTCACCCCGAAAAAGATGTCGTGTCTGTAGCAGGAGTGGAATAAGGCGTGACACCCGGTATTTCTGTCCTGACTGTCCTGACCACCCTGCCCTATGCTTAGGGGATTGTTTCCGAAAGTACCACACACAGGTACACCTAGCATAGGGATCACATCTCACCAGGATAGGCACACAGGGCTATTAGGGCCCATTCACTCACACAGCTGCTGCAAACGTCTCCTTTCACATGGGACAAAGTGCATAACGCACTTCGCCACATCTTTGGGCGATTTGCGCTTTGCACATTGACCCATGGGGGAGGAGAGGTTTGTTCTATAAAGGTAAAAAAACAAAAAAAAAAAAACACCAGTAAGCAAAATGTTAATGTTTAGTTCAAAAAGTTAAAGTTTATGCATTCTGTTCCAAAGTTAATAAAATTATTGCGTTGCGGCCTGGTTTTTTCTTTTTTTTTTTTTTTTCTTTTTTTACCTTCCAGGTGGACCAACCGATGAACTAGCTGCAGCACCGATGTGCATTCTGACAGAAGCATTGCGCTGCTGTCAGATTACACGCAAGTCGGTGTATGCGGCGCTGCAAGACGGGATTTTCTCCTCTGCAGTGACAGATATGTTTGCCGAGGCATACGAGCTGAGGAGGAGGCGGCGTTCCTATGCTTTGGCAAGCACTTTGTATATATATATATAAAAAAAAAAATCCCGGCAATGATTTATTCATCCACATCGATTGATGTGAATGGAGAAATCTGGTTTGCCAGGGCATACGAGCTAAGTGGGTATGGATGTTGGGCGGAGCTCCTATGTCCTGGCAGACCCCATTCCCCTCCTTTTTTTTTGGCAGAGATTTTTTCATCCACATTGATCGATGCGAATGAAGAAATCTGTGCCGTTCATTTTTTTCTTTCAGCCCAGAGGCTGAACGGAAAAAAAAATCTCATTACCTGTATGCTCAATATAAGGAGAATAGCAGAAACTCCTAATGCTGGCCATACATGTAATGATTGCGGAGACCCTCAAATGCCAGGGCAGTACAAACACCCCACAACTGACCCCATTTTGCAAAGAAGACACCCCAAGGTATTTGCTGAGGGGCATATTGAGTCCATGAAAGATTTTAATTTTTGTCCTAAGTTAGCAGAAAGTGAGACTTTGTGAGAAAAAACTAAAAAAAAATCAATTTCCGCTAACTTATGCCAAAAAAATACATTTCTATGAACTCACTATGCCCCTCATTGAATACCTTGGGGTGTCTTCTTTCCAAAGTGGGGTCACATGTGGGGTATTTATACTGCCCTGGCTTTTTAGGGGCCCTAAAGCGTGAGAAGAAGTCTGGGATCCAAATGTCTAAAAATGCCCTCCTAAAAGGAATTTGGGCACTTTTGCAGCCTAGATGCGCAAAAGTGTCACACATCTGGTATCGCCGTACTCAGGAGAAGCTGGGGAATGTGTTTTGGGGTGTCATTTTACATATACCCATGCTGGGTGAGAGAAATATCTTGGTCAAATGCCAACTTTGTATAAAAAAATGGGAAAAGTTGTCTTTTGCCAAGATATTTCTCTCACCCAGCATGGTTATATGTAAAATGACAACCCAAAACACATTCCCCAACTTCTCCTGAGTACGGCGATACCAGATGTGTGACACTTTTTTGCAGCCTAGGTGGGCAAAGGGGCGCATATTCCAAAGTGCACCTTTCGGATTTCGCAGGCCATTTTTTACAGATTTTGATTGCAAAGTACTTCTCACACATATGGGCCCCTAAATTGCCAGGGCAGTATAACTACCCCACAAGTGACCCCATTTTGGAAAGAAGACACCCCAAGGTATTCCGTGAGGGGCATGGCGAGTTCCTAGAATTTTTTATTTCTTGTCGTAAGTTAGTGGAATATGAGACTTTGTAAGGAAAAAAGAGAAAAAAAAAAAATCATCATTTTCCGCTAACTTGTGACAAAAAATAAAAAATTCTAGGAACTCGCCATGCCACTCACGGGATACCTTGGGGTGTCTTCTTTCCAAAATGGGGTCACTTGTGGCGTAGTTATACTGCCCTGCCAATTTAGGGGCCCAAATGTGTGAGAAGTACCTTGCAATCAAAATGTGTAAAAAATGCCCTGCAAAATCCGAAAGGTGCACTTTGGAATTTGGGCCCCTTTGCCCACCTTGGCTGCAAAAAAGTGTGACACATCTGGTATCGCCGTACTCAGGAGAAGTTGGGCAATGTGTTTTGGGGTGTCATTTTACATATACCCATGCTGGGTGAGAGAAATATCTTGGTCAAATGCCAACTTTGTATAAAAAAATGGGAAAAGTTGTCTTTTGACAAGATATTTCTCTCACCCAGCATGGGTATATGTAAAATGACACCCCAAAACACATTGCCCAACTTCTCCTGAGTCCGGCGATACCAGATGTGTGACACTTTTTTGCAGCCAAGGTGGGCAAAGGGGCACATATTTCAAAGTGCACCTTTCGGATTTCACCGGTCATTTTATACAGATTTTGATTGCAAAGTTCTTCTCACACATTTGGGCCCCTAAATTGCCAGGGCAGTATAACTACCCGACAAGTGACCCCATTTTGGAAAGAAGACACCCCAAGGTATTCCGTGAGGGGCATGGCGAGTTCCTAGAATTTTTTATTTTTTGTCGCAAGTTAGTGGAATATGAGACTTTGTATGAAAAAAAAAAAAAAAAAAATCATCATTTTCCGCTAACTTGTGACAAAAAATAAAAAATTCTAGGAACTCGCCATGCCCCTCACGGAATACCTTGGGGTGTCTTCTTTCCAAAATGGGGTCACTTGTGGGGTAGTTATACTGCCCTGGCTTTTTAGGGGCCCAAATGTGTGAGAAGTACTTTGCAATCAAAATCTGTAAAAAATGACCGGTGAAATCCGAAAGGTGCACTTTGGAATGTGGGTCCCTTTGCCCACCTAGGCTGCAAAAAAGTGTCACACATCTGGTATCGCCGTACTCAGGAGAAGTTGGGCAATGTGTTTTGGGGTGTCATTTTACATATACCCATGCTGGGTGAGAGAAATATCTTGTCAAAAGACAACTTTTCCCATTTTTTTATACAAAGTTGGCATTTGACCAAGATATTTCTCTCACCCATCATGGGTATATGTAAAATGACACCCCAAAACACATTGCCCAACTTCTCCTGAGTCCGGCGATACCAGATGTGTGACACTTTTTTGCAGCCAAGGTGGGCAAAGGGGCACATATTCCAAAGTGCACCTTTCGGATTTCACCGGTCATTTTTTACAGATTTTGATTGCAAAGTACTTCTCACACATATTGGCCCCTAAATTGCCAGGGCAGTATAACTACGCCACAAGTGACCCCATTTTGGAAAGAAGACACCCCAAGGTATTCCGTGAGGGGCATTGCGAGTTCCTAGAATTTTAAATTTTTTGTCGCAAGTTAGTGGAATATGAGACTTTGTAAGGAAAAAAAAAAAAAAATCATCATTTTCCGCTAACTTGTGACAAAAAATAAAAAGTTCTATGAACTCACTATGCCCATCAGCGAATACCTTAGGGTGTCTTCTTTCCGAAATGGGGTCACTTGTGGGGTTTTTCTACTGTTTGGGCATGGTAGAACCTCAGGAAACATGACAGGTGCTCAGAAAGTCAGAGCTGTTTCAAAAAGCGGAAATTCACATTTTTGTACCATAGTTTGTAAACGCTATAACTTTTACCCAAACCATTGTTTTTTTGCCCAAACATTTTTTTTTATCAAAGACATGTAGAACAATAAATTTGGTGAAAAATTTATATATGGATGTCTTTTTTTTTGCAAAATTTTACAGCTGAAAGTGAAAAATGTCATTTTTTTGCAAAAAAATCGTTACATTTTGATAAATAACAAAAAAAGTAAAAATGTCAGCAGCAATGAAATACCACCAAATGAAAGCTCTATTAGTGAGAAGAAAAGGAGGTAAAATTCATTTGGGTGGTAAGTTGCATGACCGAGCGATAAACGGTGAAAGTAGTGTAGTGCCGAAGTGTAAAAAGTGGCCTGGTCATGAAGGGGGTTTCAGCTAGCGGGGCTGAAGTGGTTAAGAAGGTGATTGGCAGGTCTGGAGCCTTGTCTGTCGCTAAACCTGGAAGAAAGATGACATCGCCCCGCCTGTCCTACCCCTTTTTACAAGTCACGGTCCAGAATTAGAGGGGGGTTAGTCACCCAGCTTTGCTGAGGGGACAATTGTGGACTTACTGATGGTTTATTGGTTATTAATTAATTTATTAAATGAGTATTTATTGGCGATTTTATGATTAATATTTTATGTAACCCTTAATAAAGGACCGTGGCCATTTTCAGTGATTGTCATTATTTCTTTATATGTTAGGTTGTTTTATTGCTCATATGGCACCATGTGTAACACACTGCATCCAGGCAGGAAGGCTCGTCCTCGTCGCGGCCTGCTATTGACTAAGCCCACCCTTGTGTGAGGAGCCCCGGGCATTAGAGGGGGCATTATAGAGTTTGGATAACCCCTTTAAAGAGCAGCAGGCAGCGATTTCGCAAGTTGTTTGTGTTCAAAAGACATTCAGTTACACAAAGTGATAAATATTTTTGCCGTATGCTTGTTATTGTTGCTTGTTCGCCCCTAGAGCATTTACACTGCTAACAACTGGCAGATTTTTTATTAGACAAGGGGACATGGCGGCGACTAGCAGCAATAAGGTTTCAGTCAGGCAGATGTGTCTGATCCAGAGAATCCATGGATTTAGCTTTTTGTTTATCACTGCACTATTACATGTTGTGATAATTTCTCAAATTCTAACAATTATACGAAAATTCATATGATAAATGTTCCATCTAATAGGACCTGTACCCTGTCCAGCTTTTTCTCCAGTGCACTCCAAAACAAGACACTGAAAAATAATATTAATTATTTGACAAATAAACTTTTTTTAGGAAGATTCATCCACATTTTTATGTTTTAGAACATATCTAAAACATGTCTATGAGCATTTCTTGGAAATTGTATTTTCTTAATAATTGTAGTCACACTTTCCAGGTGTGCCCTGGTGTGCGATGTGGGAACTCACCTGGCAGCCTCTTTCCTTTCATTGTAAAATTTCAAAATCCTCATCTGTTCTTCGTCCATTTCCTTACGGCGAATCTCTCTAAATGTGCTATAAAAAGGCATAAAAACATTAAACAATGTGCATTTTCTCACTTATAACAAATATAGTCACAAAGCTGACATATTAATCTTAGATTGGGGTATAAAGCCACTTGAATCAAACCAATAGGCTACTGAAAGCTCCTGTGATCACTTTCTCTGTTTGGAGTACTTGATACAGAGTCTGCAGTGCCCCTGACAGCTCCCTACTCCAGTGTAACTCCTGATCTTCTTTCTCTTGCATATCCTATCAGTATGCTGTTATGGAAAAACAAACCCCTTTAAAAAATGGAATGCCACCACAAGGGGTTGGCATATTTGTCAGAGTTACAGATTACTTACAGGTTTTCTGTGTCAGCTTCTGTTATCTTGAGTAAATTTCCACCATAGTGTTTCTGCCCTGCTGTCAAGGCAGAAGCCAGTCAAGCCAGCACTGCCCATGTGATCTCTTGTGCAGGGACCCAGTCCAGTCCGCAAGTAATCCAGGAAAAAAAGATAGCTGTCCAGCACTGAGAAGAAAATAAAATCTTCAATCTTTATTTGGCTTCATGTAAAAATGCATGGTAACGCAACCAACGCGTTTTGATCTAACAGATCTTAATTATGGTATAAGTTAGATACAGGTATACTGGCTTTATATATCAAAATAAGGCACGACCCACACCAGTCATATTGGAGCTCCAACCTGATTGAGTGAGCCGTGCCTTATTTTGATATATAAATCCAGTATGCCTGTATCTAACTTATACAATGATTAACATCTGTTAGATTGAAATGCATTTATCGCTTTCCTTATAGAGATTCATTTTTACATGAAGCCAAATAAAGACTGAAAATTGTATTTTCATCTTTTTTTCCTGTATACATTGCCTTGCCTTGGCAGCGCTGGCCCCTCTAAATGACGTAATTCAAAATGGTTCCAGTCCCAACCCAGGTCCTGCTGGCTGTGCACATTCCCCTTATCTGTTTTATGGTGCAGACCCCATGTCCTGAGTCTCGTGTCTGCATAGTAGAACATTTTCATGCCCCTAGTGCCCCGTCCTCTCTGCTGCCTACAGACTGGAGCTTGCCCTCTGGCATTCTCTGCTCGAGTGGCAGTGTCTAAGCTCCAGTATGTAGGGAGGATGGGACACTAGAGGCATGAAAATGTTATACCATTGCAGACTCCAAGTTTCACATCTGCGCAGTGGAACATTTTCATGTCTCTAGTGTCCCATCCTCCCTACATACTGGAGAACACAGCCGGCAGGACAGGGGTTAGGACTGGATCCATTATGAATGATGTCATTTGGAGGGGCCAGCGCTGCCAAACAGTGCACAAGCACTGCATACAGGAGCGGCAGCCCCATCCAACAGCAGCAGGGCAGAAACAATATGGTGGAACCTTACTCAAGATAACAGGTCAGCACAGAAAACCTGTAAGTGATCTATAAATAACAAAGTGGTCAACCCCTTTAAGTTCTCTACATACTAGTATTTTTGCCAGTCGTCAGGGTTTGCAGTAATAATTTTTTGCAGCCTGCAGCAATATTCTTGCTGGCCAAAATATCAGACCTAACAGACCTTATTATGTAAGTCAAATGGTTCCTTCAGTATCTGTTTGAAAACTATAGCTGTCATGGCTCCATTATAAACAGAAGTGGAACAGTTGTCCATAACAGCCAAACTGGATGTCAAAGGTGGCTGCCACTAATAACTCTCTCTAAAAATGCCAAGTCTGCACTTCAAACTGGGTTATGCCTGAGGAGAGGCGAACATTGTCTGGTATCCAACATGTTTTCATATCGAGGGAATTACTTTATCAAATTAAAATGTATAAAGTAAAAAAAGGCACTCACCATGTGGTCTAAATAATAAAATGTCGTATTTAATGGGTAGTAATATAATAAAATAAAATATGAACCCCTAGCTAATTACATTTATTGATTGTTGCTGCTATATATAACGTGTATTGGAGGATATAAGTATATAGTAGGGTGATGGGTATACCTATTCCCTAGCGTTGCTACAGCTGCTGGATGCACTTAATAACGTGATTTAGTGGAAAACAAAAGTTATTGCGTGATTCTTATAGAATTATGAACAAATATATAGATATAAAAATAAAAATATAAAAATATTAGCACAACATATGCAAAATTGTGCTAAAAAAATATAGTCCGAAAAAAGCTGTGTAGGAAATATCAAAAAGTTGTCAGTACCGCTTGTTATATTTGCAATCAAAAATGTGATTTGCCAGACATAAGTTGGTTATTATGTCATATAACTGGAATCTCCCTGGAGACGGGGTGATATTAGTGGGGCTGGCGTCTGGGGCGTCCCCCTAATGCACAGCCTTTTACCTCACCGTCCGTACAATAGATAATGTTGTTGGATATCTTATATAAAGTTTTAGGTGGGTAGTTCTCTATTCCAAAACAGCCAGACACGTTTCGAGGTAACAACCTCTTCCTCAGTGGCTTCGGTCACTGAGGAAGAGGTTGTTACCTCGAATAGCGTCTGGCTGTTTCGGAATAGAGAACTACCCACCTAAAACTTTATACAAGATATCCAACGACATTATCTATTGTATTTTGGATTTTTATTAAAAGGACTGAGCCCTTGAAAGATCCTGCAGAATCACTGAAACGTCATCACCTGACTTTCTCTGTATCACGAGCAATATCACATGACAGCGCTTATTTGCCGGATCACGTGGGACCTCGAGGTCTGCGCATGGCATAGTCTGGAGACTGCATCGTAGGATCACGTGGGACGCTGAGGTCCATGCATCACATAGTCCGGAGTCTGCAACGTACCGGGCATCTTGGAGGTTGCGACACGGCTTACCTATTTATATAGGTGCACAGACAGAGGAGCCAGGTCTGCTGACCACCGAATGGACGGTGAGGTAAGAGGGGGGATGCCCCAGACGCCAGCCCCACTAATATCACCCAGTCTGCAGGGAGACTCCAGTTATATGACATAATAACCTACTTGGCAAATCACATTTTTAATTGCAAATATAACAAGCGGTACTGCCAACTTTTTGATATTTCCTACACAGCTTTTTTGGGACTATATTTTTTTAGCACAATTTTGCATATGTTGTACTAATGTTTTTATATATCTATATATTTGTTCATAATTCTATAAGAATCACGCAATAACTTTTGTTTTCCACTAAATCATGTTATTAAGTACATCCAGCAGCTCTAGCAATGCTAGGGAATAGGTATACCCGTCACCCTACTATATACTTATATCCTCCAATACACGTTATATATAGCAGCAACAATCAATAAATGTAATTTTATTTTATTATAATATTTTATTATATTACTTATCAAATACTACTACCTATTAAATACGACATTTTATTATTTAGACCAGATGGTGAGTGCCTGCTTTTACTTTATACATTTCAATACAATTTTTTTGATGATAGGGCGAATCATCTAAAAACAGAGCACCTTGAACACAGACCGGGTATACTTGCTATATCGTACTTTATCAAATTAGTTTCCAAACTCCCTGCATCCCTTATGTTTTAGGGCTTACAAAAGAGGGATTGACATTACTATCCAAATATTGCAATTCCATTAACTTGTGAATAGGATGTCATAAAATGAAAAGACAATTACAAATCTGAAATGAAACTAAAAGTGATTAAGTGCAATTACCTAAAAAGCTCCCAATGTACAAATATACTTAGTCCTGCGACTAAGAAGCAATATATAACTATTATAGTATTTCTCTGCGCACGCTGTTTTGCAGACTCTTCCCAGTCACTTTTTGGAGGAAATTCTGACCAGTAGCGTTCATGATCTTCCGATGTAGACCTGATTGGGATACAAAGACAATCATAAGCACCATGGAGTAAATAAAACAAGTACAAAAAGGGGAAGGCTACGTTCACACCTGACTATAGGGGTACGTGGGGTTTCTATCAGGGAGGCAGCCATTTTATTGGACAAAATACCTGAGACAGAGGCCACTAATCGAGATGAACCTAGCCTGGGGAAGGGTTTGACACAAATGTTAATGACTTCTTTGTAACCTCAATACACTGCATTCCTCCCTCTGCCCCTATGCATCAATATTACCAAAGGAAGGAATTTCCTGATATCAAGGCATTTTGGAGATAAGAGAGGTAGAATGGGAAGTGAAGTAAAGCACAATGTAAGAAGAAAGAGAAAGTATAGAAGTATACAGGGAGTGCAGAATTATTAGGCAAATTAGTATTTTGACCACATCATCCTCTTTCTGCATGTTGTCTTACTCCAAGCTGTATAGGCTCGAAAGCCTACTACCAATTAAGCATATTAGGTGATGTGCATCTCTGTAATGAGAAGGGGTGTGGTCTAATGACATCAACACCCTATATCAGGTGTGCATAATTATTAGGCAACTTCCTTTCCTTTGGCAAAATGGGTCAAAAGAAGGACTTGACAGGCTCAGAAAAGTCAAAAATAGTGAGATATCCTGCAGGGATGCAGCACTCTTAAAATTGCCAAGCTTCTGAAGCGTGATCATCGAACAATCAAGCGTTTCATTCAAAATAGTCAACAGGGTCGCAAGAAGCGTGTGGAAAAACCAAGGCGCAAAATAACTGCCCATGAACTGAGAAAAGTCAAGCGTGCAGCTGCCAAGATGCCACTTGCCACCAGTTTGGCCATATTTCAGAGCTGCAACATCACTGGAGTGCCCAAAAGCACAAGGTGTGCAATACTCAGAGACATGGCCAAGGTAAGAAAGGCTGAAAGACGACCACCACTGAACAAGACACACAAGCTGAAACGTCAAGACTGGGCCAAGAAATATCTCAAGACTGATTTTTCTAAGGTTTTATGGACTGATGAAATGAGAGTGAGTCTTGATGGCCCAGATGGATGGGCCCGTGGCTGGATTGGTAAAGGGCAGAGAGCTCCAGTCCGACTCAGACGCCAGCAAGGTGGAGGTGGAGTACTGGTTTGGGCTGGTATCATCAAAGATGAGCTTGTGGGGCCTTTTCGGGTTGAGATGGAGTCAAGCTCAACTCCCAATCCTACTGCCAGTTTCTGGAAGACACCTTCTTCAAGCAGTGGTACAGGAAGAAGTCTGCATCCTTCAAGAAAAACATGATTTTCATGCAGGACAATGCTCCATCACACGCGTCCAAGTACTCCACAGCGTGGCTGGCAAGAAAGGGTATAAAAAAAGAAGAAAATCTAATGACATGGCCTCCTTGTTCACCTGATCTGAACCCCATTGAGAACCTGTGGTCCATCATCAAATGTGAGATTTACAAGAAGGGAAAACAGTACACCTCTCTGAACAGTGTCTGGGAGGCTGTGGTTGCTGCTGCACGCAATGTTGATGGTGAACAGATCAAAACACTGACAGAATCCATGGATGGCATGCTTTTGAGTGTCCTTGCAAAGAAAGGTGGCTATATTGGTCACTGATTTGTTTTTGTTTTGTTTTTGAATGTCAGAAATGTATATTTGTGAATGTTGAGATGTTATATTGGTTTCACTGGTAAAAATAAATAATTGAAATGGGTATATATTTGTTTTTTGTTAAGTTGCCTAATAATTATGCACAGTAATAGTCACCTGCACACACAGATATCCCCCTAAAATAGCTAAAACTAAAAACAAACTAAAAACTACTTCCAAAAATATTCAGCTTTGATATTAATGAGTTTTTGGGGTTCATTGAGAACATGGTTGTTGTTCAATAATAAAATTAATCCTCAAAAATACAACTTGCCTAATAATTCTGCACTCGCTGTAGAAACAGGGCGACAAGTAAAGCAGTAGCATTTGGCCCCCTTACAATTAAACAGCCACATAGGAGAAACCTGAAGACATCTGAAGGTCTCCCACAAGAAACGAGCACACACTTAAGGTTGTTACCTGGTATATGGTCCCTGCTCTGTCTGATAAGAATGGTTCCACTTGTAGCTTTTGCTATAAGATGTATAAGGGCTGCGGCCTGCTGAACTCCACTTTTCTCTCTGTATTGCTTCCAATACCTGGTCATATTCTGCGCGGGAAGAATGCTTGCTTAATACTCTGTAAGCATCATTCAGACGCACAAACTGGGAGTGCAGAAGAGGGTTTGAGGGGTCACTGTCGGGATGGCACTGAGATAAGAAGGGAGAAAGCTTTAGGGAACAAGGAAATGTATGACTTACTGTCCTATTTCAATACAAAGACATTTTCTCAAGTACATTACATTAACCACTCATGTTTTATGAAAGTAAGAACCTGGACCATGGTTGGTTAGGTTATGAACAGTTCCGTCAGTTTAAAACAGCAGACATCTGGCTTGTGGGCAGGCACCATATTTAAAGTCCTGACCACCTATGTATATAGCCGTACAGTGGTCATAAACAGGTTAAAAGGGTTTTCTGAGATTTTCATACTAATTGGTGGAGGTCCGACACCTGAAACCCCTGCAGATCAGCTGTTTTGAGAAGGCTTTCTCTCAAATCACCAAGCACAGCTCCGTACATTGTATAGCGGCTGGGCTTGGTATCACAGCTCAGCCCCACTCACTTCTATGGGGCTGAGCTGCTCCTAGGCCATGGGACACTCGGCCTAGTAAAAGCAAAGAGAGCGCCACTGCCTTCTCAAACAGCTGAACAGCGGGTGTCATCAGATACTGATGATCTATCCAGAGGATAGGTCATCAGTTAGAAAATCCTTTCAGACCAGACAGTTATGATGATTTCTTTCTGCAATTTTTTGTTTCTGAAGAGTTTGACAAATAGACATCTTAGTTTCGAACTTTTCCATCATTCTCCCACTTCTGAACACCCCATCCTGACACCCACAATACTATACTGCAGAAAAAGACAATACTCCTGAAAATACTAGTAGCATGCAGATAGCGCCCCCTTCAATAATTATTGGCAGACAGCGCCCTAAAAAATAACTGCGCCCAGCAAAAAGTGTCCCTGACACTAATTGTGTTGCAAATGTAATGTCCCCAAAAATAATTGTGCTAAGCTGATACTGTGCCAGGGAGCCTCCACAGTAATAGTGCTCCCCAAAGCCCTACCAAATAATAATCTTCCAGAGTGCCCTTAGTGTTAACTGTGTCCCAATAGTAATAATGCCCCAATTTTGCCCACACTAGTAATCATGTAGTAATAATTCTCCTTACGAATGCCCTCTTATAATGCATGCCAGTGCAAAAAAAGCCCCCTCTTAATGCTTCGAGTAGAGACAGCATCCCCATAGTGCCCCCACATAAAGTGAGCCAGTACAAGAACATGCCCTCTTATGTGTGCTACTATAACATGCCCATATTTAATGCCCCCAGTAGATGCCCCATAGTGCTCCCCCCAGGGTGTCCTAGAAGCATGATGCCAAAAAAAAAAAAAACAATAAACTGAAATACTTACATCCATGCAGCTGCCAGCGATACGGGGCAGGTCTCTTCTGGCTTATGTGGCGCGATGATGATGTCATCATGCAGCTTGTGCCGGCCTCTGATAGGCTACAGACGCCAGGCCTGAAGCCTATCAGAGGTAACGGTGGGGCAGAGAGACATTGTTCCCATGCCTTGCTGCAAATAAGTAAAGTTGCCCAACCGGCGAGAGTAAATGAATAACGCTCGCCAGCTACCACGGTACTGAAATATATAGGAGGAGGAGGTAGTGTAATCTACCTCACAATAGGAGGCCACATTAATATGGTAAAACCCATGTGAAAAAGGTAACACTATACTCCAAATCAGGTATGCGTTCCACAGAAAAATAAATATATAAACGGGAACAGTCTTACCAGTGGGTGACGGTCATCTGGGTATAATGGCGAAGTCCCAGAAGACAGTGTTACCTATGGAACAGGGTCCCAGATAAGGCGAACTGTCCCTAAAGAACCCTGGTCAGGGGCCGCATGTCAGGGAACTGAATAGGAGTGTGGAATTCCCTGGACAACCCTAACTGCAGGTACACAGTGACAAATTCACTGCGGTGCGTAAGAACCCTACGCGTTTCGTCTAAAGGTTAAAGCCCCAGACTCATCAGGGGATCAGGGGCTAGCATGGGAAGGAGTATGTCCTTATTGACTAGTGTCATGAACAAACAGTCCCCATGCTACTGGAAACTACACTCCTATTTAGTTCCTGGGACCCTGTTCCATAGGTAACACTGTCTTCTGGGACTTCGCCATCATACCCAGATGACCGTCACCCACTGGCAAGACTGTTCCCGTTTATATATTTATTTTTCTGTGGAACGCATACCTGATTTGGAGTATAGTGTTACCTTTTTCACATGGGTTTTACCATATTAATGTGGCCTCCTATTGTGATTATGTACATTGGTGTTTGTGACACGTTTGTGGTATGCACACTTTTTTGATATTTTGTGTTATGTCTGTCTTTTTTAAACTGTATATCTATTAAACGTTAAGTCTTAGATTACGCTACCTCCTCCTCCTATACATGCCTTGCTGCAGCATCTAATTATATTGCTGATCTGAGGATGGCGATACAGAGTTGGTGGCGCGCCACTGGCTAGGAAGCCCTGTGGGCCCCCTGGCTTGAGGGCCCAGGTGCAATTGCGACTGCTGCGAACCCTATAGCTACACCCCTGGTCACTTCTCCTTTAACTACTTGCATTCCCCATTTAATAACAATTTTGGGGCATTTTTTCTTATAACTCTTAAGTTGTGCTGTTCTTCTACTACCAGAAGTTTTTGAATGAATATGCAGATATGGTACCGATTGGGGGCATGTCCTTACACAGTCTGCCACTGGCAGCACCGACTGGATAGTGTCAGACTGTGCAGAGATACACACCCAACTGGGGACACCCAGATGGACCTTTATTGCAGACTGTTGGAATTATATTCATAACCTTCTAGCAGGAATAACAGAGGAACAGCATAACGCAGCGGTATATGAAAAGATGTTCCAGAGTTGTTATTACATAGGGAATGCAAGAAGCATTGCAGGAGTGGTGACAGGTCCTCTTTAAGGTAAGGTCCTATTAGTGCATGTTGAGTTAATAACATGGGTTAATGGACCCCTGTAAAATGTCTATGATGTGTAATATTAAGTCCTGATCTGCAGCATCAAGCGGAGCTGAACAGACTGTGCATTTCTAGGAGGTTTGGATGAAAACTGATCAGAGCTTCTGACAAGGGAAGCTTGTAGAAAAACAGAATTCTTTCTAAAGGAATGATGGGGGATGTATATAAACTAATGGAAGAAAAGGTCTTCCTAATTCACTTATCACTACAGATCATGTTACATGATAAGGTCACAGTAGCCACTGCCATTTTATTAACTCTTTCAATGCTAACAACTTCATCGTCTCGCTTCCACAACTACAACCGAGGTGCTGGTTTGTATTACAGCTAGAAGCAGATGTAGACTGCACGGTGTAATGACTGAGTGACTAAGCTAATTGTCGGTTTGTTGTAACCTCCGATTAGGTTATCTTTATTTGTGTTGACCTGATATGTCTGCTCGTACCAATGAAGATGGACTCCTGTTATTTCTAGTCATGGGAACTGTTGTACCCTTCTTGTAGTTTATGTCAAAAATCTTAATAAGGAAATAGTAAAAAAAAATAAACACAACTTACTCACTACAATATTCTCTGTAACTGATATTAAATTACACAAAGCCTAGGCATGTGCCACCGACTCTAGCGAACAGGACTATAAATGGACTCACTGATGAGATAGGTGGAGTCCTAGCATTCTGCTACCCATAAGCAACCTATCCTATTAACCCCAAGGACGAAGACTATTTTGGCCTTAAAAGGGTTTTCTGAGATTTTAATACTGATCAGTATCTGATTGTATCTGATTGTGGGTGTCAGACTGCCGTGGCCTTCTCTCAGCTTACCAAGCACAGCGCTGTACATAATATAGAAGCTGCAAGGATAGGTCATAAGTATTAAAATCTCGGAACACCCCTTTAAGGATGAAGCCCATTTTTCAAACATGACATACGACACTTTATGTGGTAAGAACTTTGGAAGGCTTCTACATATCCAAGTGATTCTGACAATGTTTTTTCGTGACATATTGTACTTTATGTCAGCGGTACATTTGGATTGCCATGTTTTGAGTTTTTGTCTAAAAGAAAATCAGAAATTTAAAGAAAAATCGGAACAAATTAGCAACTTTCATGATTTGAAAATGTATGCTTTTAAGTCATACAATATAAAAAGTTTTATGCTGGCTTATAAATTTAGAAGTAATTTTATAAATCTTCAAGAAAATTTCCAAATCCTATTTTTGTAGGGACCAATTCAGTTCTCAAGTGGCTTTGAGAGGCCTATATATTAGAAACCTCTATAAATCATCCACTTTAAATAATGTACCCCTCAAAGTATTCAAAACGGCATTTAGGAAGTTTGTTAACCCTTTCTGTGGCCACCCATCTAGCACTCTCACCCCCCCTCGAATCTATCCTCAAATCCGCTGTCCGGTTAATCCACCTTCCCCCTCGTTTCCCTTCTGCCAATCCCTTCAATGGCTCCCCATTACCCAGTGAATTCAGTTTAAAATACCACATAAGGCCGCCCACAACCCGTCTCCTCCTTACATCTCTGACCTGCTTTCCAGATACATCCCCACACGTAATCTCCGATCCTCACAGGACCCCATTCTCTGCTGCCTGCTGTGTTTTGCAGCCCGCCTGACGAAGCAGAGCCAAACGGATCGGTCCTGGCACATAATGTAAGTCAATAGGGACAAATCCTTTTCTATGACACAATCTGGCACAATAGAAAACAGATCCGTCCCCCATTGACTTTTAATAGTGTTCAAGGCGTCATGGCTATAGAAGACATAATACAACCGGATCCGTTCATGACGGATGCATGTGGTTGTATTATTGTAACAGAAGCATTTTTGCTGATCCATAACGGATCCGCAAAAAATGCAAGTGTGAAAGTAGCCTTATTGGTACACTTTTTGGGTACATTTGGCTTTTTGATTGCTTTTTAGTAAGGTGAAGTGAGTAAAAATTCCAATTCCAAGCGCTTTAAAACATTTTTTTAATGATGTTCCCCGTGCAGTATATATGAGAACTTTATTCAGCGGGTTGATAATATCATAGTGATACCAAATTTATATATTTTTTCATGTTTTACTACTTTTGCATCATAAAAATAACTTTTTTATAAAAAATCTGTTGCATTCTGCATCTCCATTACATTTTTTTTTTTTCCATCAACGTAGCTGTGTGAGGGCTTGTTTTTTTACGGGGCAGGCTGTTGTTTGTATTGGTACCATTTGGGGGTACATAAGACTTTTTAATCACTTTTTTTTTTTTTCATTTTTTGGGGAGGTGGGGTGGGCAAAAATAGTAATTCTGTTAGTGTTTTTTATTTTTTATAGGGCTCACTGTGTGGTATATACAATATGATAAATTTAGTCTGCTTGTCAATACAAATATGGCAATACTAAATGTATATATCTTTATATCAAGCTTTAACAAATACAATGAACAGCTCACCTGATCAAAAATTGATATACGTAAGAAATAATATGCTGAGCTAGGGCACCTATCTGGTGCTTACAGATGGAAAAAGAGTTTAGATGTAAAATGATGATGAAGTGCTCCCAGCATATATTTAAAAAATATACAATTTAATTAATTGGAAAAATCAGATAAAAACAACATGAAATAACATTAATACCATAAAAACGTAATTACAATTAAAAAAAATGCGCTTATCACAATAAGTCAGTTCCAGTCCAGAAGTATGCTACAGGCCCTGAAGCTGATATTCAAATTGATTTTTTATTGTGCTAAAAATTTTAAGGTTATCATGTTATTTTTTATTATTTTTATCTGATTTATTTTCAATGAATTAAATTGTATATTTTTAAAATATGTGCTTCACCATTATTTTACTTACCATATTTTTCACCCTATAAGACACACCGGCATATAAGTTTTAGAGGAGGACAATAAGAAAAATTATTTTTCATTAGACCTAAGGTCAGACCAGCAATAAGACCCCCAATATTAATAAGACCTCAGCTGACAGCCCCAATCAGACCCCCCAATACTAATAAGACCCCAATAAGACCTTAGATCAGACCCCCAATCAGATCTCA
Organism: Bufo gargarizans; assembly: GCF_014858855.1. Taxonomy (NCBI): domain Eukaryota; kingdom Metazoa; phylum Chordata; class Amphibia; order Anura; family Bufonidae; genus Bufo; species Bufo gargarizans. The sequence goes on from NC_058089.1 coordinate 43,030,179, forward strand.
GCTCAGACCCCAAAGTGAACGACCCCCAATCAGACCTCAGAAAATGAGACCCCCATTCAGACCTTACATCTGTCCCCGTGCCTCTTATCATCAGCCCCCTAGCCTCTCATCAGTATTCACACAGGAGCAGGCAGTGTGAATACTTTGAGGCAGAGCAGGCATGTGTAGCAGGAAAGACTGCTCCGCCCCTCATCTGCCTGCACCCGCGTTCCTACCAACGTTCTCACTGGAAATCTGCCGGACGGTCCCTATCAACCAGAACCAGACAGGGCCGGCCGGTCTCTACCACCCAGTGCCCACCGCAGCAGACCTTTCCCTACCACCCTGTGCACACCGCGGGCGGTCCCCATCAGCAAGCACATGCTGCGCCCGCCGGGCTCTCTCTCTTCAGCTATGTCTGATACATCGCTGCTGTTCCTATTCAGCGCAGCCTGCGATGTACCGAGCATAATCAATGCGCTGCGCATTTTATATTTCTTTGCCCTGTATTCACCCCATAAGGGTACTTTCACACTAGTTTTTCTTTTCCGGCATAGAGTTCCGTCTTAGGGGCTCTATACCGGAAAATAACTGACCAGTTTTATCCACATGCATTCTGAATGGAGGGCAATCTGTTCAGGATACATCAGGGTGTCTTCAGTTCAGTCTTTTTAACTGTTCAAGTCGGAGATAATACCGCAGCATGCTACGGTTTTATCTCTGGCCAAAAATTCGGAACACTTGCCAAAGGAATGTATTAGTGCCGGATCCGGCATTCAAAATGCCGCAATGCCGGGTCTCTCCTTCCGGATGACACCGGAAAGACGGATGTAAGATGGATTAGGATCCTGATCAGCCTACAAATGCCATCAGTTGGCATACGTTTTGACGGATCCGGCAGGCAGTTCCGGCGACGGAACTGCCTGCCAGATTCCACTACCGCAAGTGTGAAAGTACCTTAAGACGCACTTGCGTTTTCCCCCCATTTTAGGGGGGGGCAGGGTGCGTCTTATCAGATGAAAAATACGGTAAATCATGCTTTACTACTATTTCATCATAAAATCATATATATATATATATACACAGTACAGACCAAAAGTTTGGACACACCTTCTCATTCAAAGAGTTTTCTTTATTTTCATGACTATGAAAATTGTAGATTCACACTGAAGGCCTCAAAACTATAAATTAACACATGTGGAATTATATACATAACAAAAAAGTGTGAAACAACTGAAAATATGTCATATTCTAGGTTCTTCAAAGTAGCCACCTTTTGCTTTGATTACTGCTTTGCACACTCTTGGCATTCTCTTGATGAGCTTCAAGAGGCAGTCACCTGAAATGGTCTTCCAACAGTCTTGAAGGAGTTCCCAGAGATGCTTAGCACTTGTTGGCCCTTTTGCCTTCACTCTGCAGTCCAGCTCACCCCAAACCATCTCGATTGGGTTCAGGTCCGGTGACTGTGGAGGCCAGGTCATCTGGTGCAGCACCCCATCACTCTCCTTCATGGTCAAATAGCCCTTACACAGCCTGGAGGTGTGTTTGGGTTCATTGTCCTGTTGAAAAATAAAATGTTGGTCCAACAAAACGCAAACCGGATGGAATAGCATGCCGCTGCAAGATGCTGTGGTAGCCATGCTGGTTCAGTATGCCTTCAATTTTGAATAAATCCCCAACAGTGTCACCAACAAAGCACCTCCACACCATCACACCTCCTCCTCCATGCTTCACGGTGGGAACCAGGCATGTAGAGTCCATCTGTTCACCTTTTCAGCGTCGCACAAAGACACAGTGGTTGGAACCAAAGATCTAAAATTTGGACTCATCAGACCAAAGCACAGATTTCCACTGGTCTAATGTCCATTCCTTGTGTTCTTTAGCCCAAACAAGTCTCTTCTGCTTGTTGCCTGTCCTTAGCAGTGGTTTCCTAGCAGATATTCTACCTTGAAGGCCTGATTCACACAGTCTCCTCTTAACAGTTGTTCTAGAGATGTGTCTGCTGCTAGAACTCTGTGTGGCATTGACCTGGTCTCTAATCTGAGCTGCTGTTAACCTGCGATTTCTGAGGCTGGTGACTCGGATGAACTTATCCTCCGCAGCAGAGGTGACTCTTGGTCTTTCTTTCCTGGGGCGGTCCGCATGCGAGTCAGTTTCTTTGTAGCGCTTGATGGTTTTTGTGACTGCACTTGGGGACACTTTCAAAGTTTTCCCAATTTTTTGGACTGACTGACCTTCATTTCTTAAAGTAATGAAGGCCACTCGTTTTTCTATACTTAGCTGCTTTTTTCTTGCCATAATACAAATTCTAACAGTCTATTCAGTAGGACTATCAGCTGTGTATCCACCTGACTTCTCCACAACGCAACTGATGGTCCCAACCCCATTTATAAGGCAAGAAATCCCACTTATTAAAAATGACAGGGCACACCTGTGAAGTGAAAACCATTTCAGGTGACTACCTCTTGAAGCTCATCAAGAGAATGCCAAGGGTGTGCAAAGCAGTAATCAAAGCAAAAGGTGGCTACTTTGAAGAACCTAGAATATGACATATTTTCAGTTGTTTCACACTTTTTTTGTTATGTATATAATTCCACATGTGTTAATTCATAGTGTTGATGCCTTCAGTGTGAATCTACAATTTTCATAGTCAAAACTCTTTGAATGAGAAGGTGTGTCCAAACTTTTGGTCTGTACTGTATATATATATATATTTATTATTTTTACTTCACTTTTCACTTCCACTTGGGGAACTTAAACATAAAACAATCGGATCTCTTGAGCTTGGCAGGCTTCTGTACATGTCTGGTATGGAGGCTTTTGGAAGGCCCCTGACTGCCATGGCAACTATCGAGACCCAGTGATTGCGTTGCGGGGAGACTGTTGGGGCAAAGAGGTAAAATCCTCTCTCTGTGAACTACGTAGATATTGCAGACACTACTGATTGCTGAACAGCACCAATTCTGGCTGTTGAAGCAGGGTGTCAGCTGATCTCAGCTGTTATTGTAGGGTGTCAGCTTAGTTCCTGAGCCACTGTCATCTCCATGATGTAAACGTATGGCATGGTGCGTTGATGCAATGTTTCCTGTGCTGTACATTTACAGCATGGTGTGAGAGGGGGTTAGTAGTCAAAAAGTACATCAGCTCTCACTTCATTAACACTCAAGTCATTGTTAAGTGAATATTGACAGCAATAAAAGCTGATCCAACATCAGATGGGTGGTGGTCCCACTCTTGACACCTCCGCTGATCAGCTGACTGGAGGGGCAGTGTTCTCTTCAATGGTTATCAGGCACAGAACGGTACGTTTGGTAGTAGCTGTGCCTGGTTCAGGAACTCAGCATTAGGGTCCATTCACACGTCCGTTTTTTCTTTCCTGATCTGTTCCGTTTTTTCAGGAACAGATCAGGACCAGATCTGGACCCATTCATTTTCAATGGGTCCTGGAAAAAATCGGACAGCACAATGTGTGCTGTCCGTTTCCGTTGTTCCGTTCCGCATGTCCGTTTAAATATAAAACATGTCCTATTCTTGTCCTGAAAAATCGGATCCTGGTACAATACAAAGTCAATGGATCCGCAAAAAACGGATGACATTCGGATGTCATTCCGTATGTCATCCGTTTTTTGCGGATTCCGTTCCTGGAAACACATAACAAATTCTTTTTTTTTTTTTTTTTTTCAATTTTTTTTCAAAGAAATCCAAACAACTTTATTTGATTATTGAAATGTATACATGTTTCCGTTTTTTGCGGATCCGCAAAAAACGGATGACATACGGAAACATTTTCAGGAACAACGGATCCGCAAAAAACGGACCGTTTTTTCAGGATGAAAAAAAACAGGACGTGTGAAAGGACCCTAATTCACAATTACTACCCAAATGTATGGTTCTGTGCCTAGTAATCTATGAAAGACACACAGAGCTTGATAGAGTGCCAATGTCCCACTTGTCAGCTGATTAGAGGTGCCAGGAATTGGAGTCCCAATCTGAATGCATCCTCAATATTTGGATCACCTCAAAAAGGGGGAAAGGTTTAGCATGCCAGGAACAGCATGACAGCGCATAAAACATACCTTCTTTGACAAGGTGAAAAAGGCATTCTTAATTTCCTCTCCTGTGGCCTTTTTCCCAACACCTAGGACTTGGTAATGGTCCTTCAAACTTGGCCTAAACCATAATTAATATAAAAAAAATTAAAAATTTATACAGAAATTTATCAAGCCTTGCACTGCACAATTCTTACTTTTTGGGCTTAAGTCTCTTTCACAGGAGCGTGTGCAGTCCGGAAATCACGTGATCCTCCATTCTGGTCTTGCAGGAGCGCACAGCATTATACTGATTTATAATGTTATGTGCCTCTGCATGACCTTACTTCTACAGGGCCATATTGACATAAAGCTGTCATTACGATCATGTAGAGACACATAACATTATAAATCAGTATAATGCTGTGCGCTCCTGCAAGACCAGCAGTGTCAAGAACGGAGGATCACGGCTTCACACGGAGCATGATTTCCGGTCTGCACACGCTCGTGTGAAAGAGCCCTCACTTGTGCAAAAAAATTGTGACTTTTTTGCATATTTCTCACCACTGACCCCAGTTTTCAAAGGAGAGTGAGAAATGGGCTTTGTTAGCTAAGTTAATAAATTTCACTCCAAATTTATCAACTACCATTTTTTTTAAAACTCACAGAATCACTTAGGAAAGGAAGTGGAGTAAAAAAACCATATATATATCACACACACATACATATAAAGTCATAAAAAAAAGGAAAGCTGCGGCAAGATTTTTCAATTCAAAACTACAACACTGATATGTTTTTTTTTTAGGTCTTTGTAATAGAAAACATACACTGAAACGTGATCACATGTAAGCAAAATTACCATTATAGAGAAGATAAGGAAATGTATTATGAGAAAATTACATATTTTCACATTGTTTAACCCTTTCTCAACCAGGCTATTTTCCATTCTTACGTTTTTCACTCCCTGCCTTCTCGGAACCATAACTTTTTTATTTTACAATTGACATAGCTGTATGAAGGCTTGCTTTTTTCTGGAAAAATTGCACTTTCTAACACCCCCATTTAATACTGCATACTATGTAGTGGGAAGCTGAAAAAAAATCCAAATCGGGGGAATTGGATGTAAAATGCAATTTTTTCACTGTTTTATGGGTTTTGTTTTTATAGTGTTCCCTATGCAGTAAAGCATACCAGGTCCCTTTATTCTCTGGGTAAGAGCCACATTTATATAGGTTTTCTTGTGGATTAATACTGAAAAAAAAAAGCTTTGGGAAAAAAAAGATTTTACTTGCGGTTGTTAGATCCCATAGACTGCAATGAATTACCATTGCAGTCTATGGGAGATTCACCATGTTCCTATGGAGTCCTGCTCTGTTTCTATGGAGCAGATGTTGAGTCATTAAAGATGGCAACTGCTCAGAAGTTGAGTGTGTTACACAGCAGACACCCAGTGGCAAAATCCAATTACGGACTTTCAACCCCACAGATGCTGTGGTCAACTTTGACATTGGCATCTGAGAGGTTATTTACCAGGAGTGGGATACTGTCCGTGACCGAAAGGTTCACCCACAATGAGACTGCAGGATCATATATTTTGAGTGCTTCACCTTCCAAAAAATAAAAAATAAAAAGTTATAAAAAATTCACACATACTCCAAAATGCTACTAAAGCTCTCCCCTCATAATATGAGCCCTTACACAGATGCGTAGACTTAATGTTACAGATGTTTGGAAAAAATGTCTTTGCATTGCCATATTCTAAGTTTTTGTTTTTTTTAAATGTGTGATTGCTGTAATCTTCATAACTTGCAGAATGAAATTAACATGTCAATAGGAAACACCATAAAAACTAACTTTTATTTTTTTCCACTTTCCCACTATATGATATGGAATATTAGGTGATGCCATTAGAGAGTTCAACTTGTCCCACAAAAAACAAGCCCTGATTTGGCTACATGAATGAAAAAATAAAAAAATAAAAAAGTTATAGCTTCCAGAAGGCAGGGAGTAAAAAACAAAAACATAGAAAGAGGTTGTCAGAACCATTTCAAAAGTGCCCAAATTCCTTAAAGGGGTTGGCCACTTTCTGGCTATTGTGAGATGACTATGTGGCACTTACTAATATAGCCTTTGTTGAAATTCGGCACTATTTTCAGTATTTTATAAAAAGTATGCCTCCTGGTTTACAAAGTCTTTTGTGCTGTCCACACAGAGGTCATGTCCATAAGATGGCTGCTGATGGAGGGTCACATGACCAGGCAAATCATCTCCATGAGATGTCTCCTCCATTCAAACACACTGCACCTGCCATCAACACTTGTTCTGTTGGGCGTTGCAGGTGCAGTGTATTTGAAAGGAGGAGGCATTGCATGGAAATGATTTGCCTGGTCACATGACCTTCCATCAGCAGCCATCTTATGGACAGGACCTTTGTGTGGACAGAACAAAAGACTCTGTAAAAAAAGGCGGTATACCTTATTAAATATAGAAAATGATGCAGATTTTCAACAAAGGCTATATTAGTAAGTGCCATATAGTCATCTCACAACAGCATTGGTCAACAGTAACCAGAAAGTGGCCAACCCCTTGAAATGTTATAAATAATAAAATAACATATACTCCCCACTTAATTCCCCACCATCTCCAGCGCTGCAGCTGCCGTCTGTGTTTTCACAGTTGCAGTGGTGATGTAGCTGTATACTGCACATGACCGCTGCAGACAATCACTGGCCTCGTAGCATATACTGAGGTCAGTAGATGGCTGCAGTGGTGACATGCGGTACTTCATTGTTGCAGTCAAGTAAACAAGTCCAAGCTGCGAAGACCAGAGTGGCGGTGCTGTAAACTGCAGGGGACTAGGTGGTAAGTATATGTTCTTTTATTATTTTAGTACATTTAGAGGCTACTGAAATCAGTCAGACGACCCCTGTAAAGAGCATCACATGCAGGATTCACTGAAGTTGCATTAATCTGTTCGAAGCGCCGCACAGACTGGTTGAGTTTGGTCATTACCTTGGGAGAACAGCTCAAATAGGCCAGTTGTAATATGACATGCTTGATTCAAAGATATGTATATGCTAGGATACAGAATGGTGGTTTACGTGCCAAAAAGTTAGCCACTAATGTTGATCGAGCATGCTCGGCCGAACACCAATTCGGCTCGAGCATCTCGATGCTGGGCACATGGCGGTATTCATGCTCGAGTCTCCTCCCCACACGTTTGTTAACTGCTACTTCACTGTAATGCAGTAGCAATGTTGGTTACTGGCATTACAGTGATTGGCTAGCCGGAATGCGTCATCGGGTGCTATATAGCACCTAATGACACGTGTTCGGCTCAGTGTTAGTCAGGGAGAGCTGTGCTGAAGAAGGGAAAGATAGTGTAGGGAGTGAAATTTTCTTTTTTTCTATAGAAAAACTTGTCAGAGAACCAAAAGTCCTTTTAAGGACTATTGTTGTGTGTGGCAGCAGCAATATATATTTTTAGCGCAACCTGCACTAAATTGCTAAAACTTTACAGACCAAAAAGTCCTTTTAAGGACTGTTGTGTGCCGCAGCAATATGTATTTTTAGCACATCCTGCGCTAAATAGAGTGCAATAGTTAGGTCGTGTGTAACGTGTGCACATCCAAAAAAATATCAGTGACATCCAGTGTACTTTTTACATAGACGATGTCCGCTGCAGACAGTGACATTACCTGGGGTACATCTCCTGTGTAATGTTTCCACATCCAAAATACCTGTGACTTCCCTGTCATTTTCAAGCATATACAGTATAACTTTTAACATGAAGAAGGCGAGCAGTAAGGAACAGGAAAGTGGCCGTGATGCTGATGGTGCATGCAGAGGCCGCGGCCCTGGCAGTGTTAAAACTGTGCCTGCTGCCAGAGCACGAGAAAAACAATCATTCACGATACCTAGCTTCATGTCCCAGTTTGCAGGGCGGCGCAGGACAACGCTCTCAAAGTCAGACCAGTGCAACCAGATGGTCAGTTGGATTGCAGCAGATAATGCGTCCAGTTGGTTAAGAACCACCCTGTCTTCCACCAAGTCCAGTCTCAGTAGCCAAGAGTCTGGTCAACACAATCCTCACCCTGATCCTCCTTCCTCCCACCACGGAGAGTCTTGCCAAACTAGTGATCCCACACTCGGACATTCCAAGGAGCTCTTTTCAGCACCATTCCTTCATTTGGGCCTCTCAACAAGCCCGCTTGAAGAGGGACATGAGATCTTGTGCCCTGATTCCCAAACTCTTGAGCATCCACAGTCACAAGAAGATGACGGTGGGGAATGGCAATTAGTGTTTCACGAGGTGGATGATGATGATGATGATGATGAGACACAGTTGCCAAAAAGTTAACGGCAATTAGTGTCTCAAGAGGTTAATGATGAGGATGAGAGACAGTTGTGAATAACTGAGGTTGTTGTTAGGTCAACAAGTCAGGAGGATGAGCAGAGTGAGGAAGTGGAAGTGGAGGTGGTGGACGATGAAGTCACTGACCCAACCTAGGAAGGTGGCAAGCCAAGCGAGGACAGGAGTACAGAGGGGGAGGGATCCGCAGCACCGCAACAAGCTGGAAGAGGCAGTGGGGTGGCAAAAGGCTCAAAACTGTTCCTCGGAGCACACCCTTTCAGAAATCTCCCTTGCCAAGGGGTAGGTGTTCCACAGTCTGGCGCTTTTTTGAGGAAAGTGCAGATGACAAAAGAATTGTAATATGCAACCTGTGCCATACAAAAATGAGCAGGGGCGTGAACACTAGCAACCTCACCACCACCAGCATGATCCGCCACATGGCATCAAAGCACCGTAAAAGGTGGGCCGAACGCCTGGGTCCACAATCTGTGTCTGCGGGTCACACCACTGCCCCCTCTTCCCCTGTGTTACGTGCTGGCCAATCCCCTGTCGAAGGCGCAGGCCTGGATGCCTCCCGCCCTGCACCTGGACCTTCGCAAGCACCATCAGCGACCACATCCACTTCCGTGTCCCAGTGCAGCGTACAAAAATCCTTACCCCAGGCATTTGAATGGAAGCGCAAATACCCAGCCACCTACCCACAGGCCATAGCACTAAATGCGCAACTTTCCAAATTACTGGCCCTGGAAATGTTGCCATTTAGGCTAGTGGACACTGAGGCCTTCCGCAGCCTGATGTCAGCGGCCGTCCCTCATTACGCAGTCCCCAGCCGCCAATATTTTTCACTGTGTGCCGTGCCCGCCTTACACCTCACATGTGTCCCGTAACATCATCCGTGCCCTGACCAACGCAGTTACTGGGAAGGTCCACTTAACTACGGCCACATGGACAAATGCTTTTGGCCAGGGACGCTACATTTCCCTCACAGCACACTGGGTGAACGTTGTGGAGGCTGGGAGCGAGTCATACCCTGGGATGGCACAGGTGCTACTGACACCAAGGATTGCGGGCCCTAATTCGATCAGGATTTCAGCCACCACCTATGTTAGTGGCTCCAACCCCCACTTCTCCTCCTCCACCTCCTCCTCCACTTCCACCTCAGAATTATCTTCTTGCAGCATCACTCAGCCATCAGTCGGTAGCTGGAAGCAGTGTAACACTGCAGTGGGGAAGCGTCAACAGGCCGTGCTTAAAGGGTTTCTGTCATCAACGTTATGTAGCTGACTGACATTAGCGATGTGCTAATGTCAGTAGTACATAACAGTATGCTTTATAACTCCCTGCCTGCCGCCGTTCTTTAAAATAAAGACTTTTAAAATATGCTAATGAGCCTCTAGGTGCTACTGGGGCGTTGCTTCAACACCTAGAGGCTCGGTCTACTCACCCTTTGGCACGCCCAGGTCCCATTGATTGACTGTCGAATTCTTCACATCGTCAAGCAAATCCTGTGCCTGCGCCATCCCGTTTAGTATTTGGCACAGGCGCAGTGAGTGAAGGATGCGCTCCTGCTGCCGGTTTACTTACTGCGCATGCGCCGAAGGAAGCCGGCATCAGGAGCGCGTCCTTCGCGCACTGCACCTGCGCCGAATACCAAACAGTGCGGCGCAGGTGCGGGATTTACACGACGATGAGAAGAACTCGACAGTCAATCAACGGGACCTGGGCGTGCCAAAGGGTGAGTAGACCGAGCCTCTAGGTGCTGAAGCAACGCCCCAGTAGCACCTAGAGGCTCATTAGCATATTTTAAAAGGCAGGTAGTTATAAAGCATACTGTTATGTTTATTTATTAAAATGAACAAGGCCTGGATTGCCCCTGACTTCTCTGCTCCACCAGAGGAAAGCGGCTGAACATAAAGGCACTTTAAATGTGTTTTTATAATGTACTGAATACACTGTATTCCCATGCACTCCTTCCACCACAAAAAAGGGTATATGGTTCTATCTTCCTTTTCTCGTCCTCCTCCTCTTTCATCATATCAACATGCTTATTAGTCTGCCCTTGATCCTAATGTTGTAGAGGGTCGGCTCACCTGCAGGCCCTCACATATAGTGTTTTAGGGTGTGATCTCACCAGCAGGCCCTCTCCTACAATCTTTTAGAGGGCCAGCTCACCTGCAAGCCCTCTCCTATAATGTTTTTGAGGGTCAGATCACCAGCAGGCCCTCAACCATAATGTTTTACAGGGTCAGCTCACCAGCAGGCCCGTACCTACAATCTTTTAGAGGGTCAGCTCACCAGCAGGCCCTCACCTACAATCTTTTAGAGGGTCCGCTCAGCAGCAGACCCTCACCCCTAATGTTTTAGATGGTCAGATCAGCAGTAGGCCCTCGTGCCTATTGTTTTAGAGGGTCAGCAGCAGGCCATCAATCATAATTTTTCAAGGGTGTATGATGCCTTCCTTTATGTGTAATAAAGGGTGTATTGGAGTGTCGGTTCCTTGTAATTTTTGGAAGCCCTTTCACTTCATGAAAGTGGAAGCCCTTTCACTTAGTGCATAGGCTTTATGAGTGTAGGAGTCCCACTACCTGAACAATTGTACCACAATGTGATTGAGGCCCTCCATTATGCGATATACAGGTTGTATCGGAATGCCACTTGCACTTTATATACAAGTAAATATACAGGAAAGAATGTTTCCTAACAATTTTTTCTCTAAAATCTATTTTATCTTCGGTTTTGTGCATATTATTGTCAGTCTGTAAAAGTGGCGTACTACTCAGACAACATCGTTCCCAGCAGCGACCTGGGAGTCTAAGATGCATCCAGACATCCTCCCCATGCTGTTCCCGAACCATTTTGGTGGTATTTCCATAAATTTCTGACCTTTTCTTATGAACCAGACACCCTCCCCTCTTCAGAACAGGGGGGGCCTGGTTTAATGCTCGGGTTCTCCCATTGACTTCCATTGTGCTCGGTAGAGCACCCTAGCAGTTCGACCCGAGCACTTTGGTGCTCGATCAACACTATTAGCCACCTGTCCATATGTAACAGCTGGGCATTTACACTTTTCTGACATGTCTGTTCTAGATTATGCTGGGTAAAATATGGAGTATCTATTGGTTTACATCTTACATATTTTACCTTACAGATATCACTCAGAAAACCTGGGGGAGGAAAACCCTGAAAGGAATTCCCAGAATGTATTAAGTGCTGATTCTCCCACACACTTTACAAAGAGCAGCATCCTCCTTCATTACTTTATCTATTGTTGATGCTACTTACAGTGCATTCGGAAAATCTTCAGACCCTTTCACTTTTTTGACATTTTGTTATGTTGTGGTCTTGTGCTAAAATCTGCACTAAATACCCCATGATGAGAAAGTGAAAACAGCATTTTACAAATTTTTGCTAAGGCCTCTTTCACACTTGCGTTGTCCGGATCCGGCGTGTACTCCACTTGCCGGAATTACACGCCGGATCCGGAAAAACGCAAGTGTACTGAAAGCATTTGAAGACGGATCCGTCTTCAAAATGCTTTCAGTGTTACTATGGCACCCAGGACGCTATTAAAGTCCTGGTTGCCATAGTAGGAGCGGGGAGCGGGGGAGCAGTATACTTACAGTCCGCGCGGCTCCCGGGGCGCTCCAGAGTGACGTCAGAGCGCCCCATGCCCATGGATGACGTGCCATGCGATCACGTAATCCATGTGCGTAGGGGGCCCTGACGTCACTCTGGAGCGCCCCGGGAGCCGCACGGATGGTAAGTATACTGCTCCCCGCTACACTTTATCATGGCTGCCAGGACTTTAGCGTCCCGGCAGCCATGGTAACCACTCTAAATATAGCTAAACGTCGGATCCGGCAATGCGCCGAAACGACGTTTAGCTTAAGGCCGGATCCGGATCAATGCCTTTCAATGGGCATTCATTCCGGATCCGGCCTTCAGGATTTTTGGCCGGAGCTAAAAGCGCAGCATGCTGCGGTATTTTCTCCGGCCAAAAAACTTTCCGTTCCGGAACTGAAGACATCCTGATGCATCCTGAACGGATTTCACTCCATTCAGAATGCATTAGGATAAAACTGATCAGGATTCTTCCGGCATAGAGCCCCGACGACGGAACTCTATGCCGGAAGACAAAAACGCAGGTGTGAAAGAGCCCTTATTTATTAAAAAGGAATAAGTACATTTTCATGGACACAAGTATTCAGACCCTTTGCTATGTCACTTGAAATTTAGCTCTATTGGCCTCTCATTTCTCTTGATCATCTTTGAGATATTTATACTAGGGTTGCTCCGAGTATCAAACTTTCGATACCCAAACGATACTTTTTCACCCGCATCGATACGATACTGGGATTAGCTTTTTCTCAATACTCGGCTACACTGCTTGGTATCTCTTCTCCATAGAGAATGTGGTGCGCGCCATATACCACATTCTCATCAGCAGCACCATGGAGAAGGAGGGAATCCCTCCCTCCCCATTGTGACACGGCCGCCACTGCCACCAATTAAAACATTAAGGGGAGGGTGCTCTGAAGCTGCCACTGCGCCACCAATAAAAATAATAAACCCCTAAATGCAAATGTATGGAGTGGGCTGCTACGATGAGCCCGCTCCACACGCAGCGGGTGTTGGATGTATCATACAGCCGCAATGATGGGGAACAGCAATCCCGTCAAACCCCATCATCTAACCCAGGGCTCGACAAATCCCAGGCGCCAGGTCGCCATGGCGATCAGGAATTCGGTCCTGGCACTTGGGTATTTGTCAGCCTATTTTCAAAGGTGCCCGGGCGATGGGTGCGGAGCGCTGGAGGGGGCCCCGTTTTGTCCGGAGGCAGCAGGAGTGGAGATGAGCGCCTCCATTGTGGAAGCACTCATCTCCATATTCATCTGTATCGCCGTCCTCATGGCAGCGATACAGATGAATGGTGCGGAGGAGCAGGGGAGAGTAGCCTATCAGAGGCCTGAGCCGTACAGTGAGGGACACAGGCCGGAAGAGTCCTGCATCGCATCACTGACAGCAGCATAAGGTAAGTATATGAGTTTATTGTTTTTATTATTTATAGTGTACTGTGGCAAGAAGGGGGGTAGGGTCCCTATATACTGGCACAATATGGGGGGGCACTATGGAGAAGAGGGGAAAGCACTATGGGGGCCCTATATACTGGCACAATATGGGGGGGCACTATGGAGAAGAGGGGAAGCACTATGGGGCACTATGGGGGCCCTATATACTGGTACATTATGGGGACACTATGGAGAAGAGGGGAAGGAGCACTATGGGGGCATCTACTGGGGGCTTAATGACGCGGTTCCGCCTGGCTCCTAACTTTTTTAGCTGGCTCCTAGATTCCAAGGAAATTTGTCAAGCCCTGATCTAACCCCTAAGATTTCGGCACCTAAGGGCTTAAATGACTGGGTTCAGCGTTATCGCCATTCCCAGTCATTGTGTACTGGTTCCAGCTGTATGATACAGCCGGCACCCACCTCGCATGGAGCCGGCTCGGGTAATTTCATCGGGTATCATAACAGCCTGGACGATACTGAAGACATCCATAGTCAGCTCTCTGCTGCTGTGTGCACAAAGGGGGCTAATAGTTATTAAATAAAAAGTAAAAATAAAGCCACCAAAATATTAAAAGTTTAAATCACCCCCTTCCCAAATTTTACATAGAAAAATATATGAATAATAAAAAAATAAACATATTAGGTATTGCTGCGTCCAAACAAAGTCAGAACTATTAAAATATTAAACAATATCTCCTATGCAGTGAATGCTGTAACAGGAAGAAAACTGAACAACACACAATTCCCCATTTTTTTGTCACCTTGTCCCCCCAAAAATAAGATAGGACTGTTCTATTATGTGCCGAAAGCTCTGAAAAATGTGGATTGCACACGTTTTTTTTTTTGCGTTTTATTTTTCTTTCGTGTGGTATCGAATGGTATCAAATATCGCAATAATTTTTTATGGTATTGCAATCTAATCAAAATGTTGGTATCATGACAACCCTAATTCATATGTACCAAGCCAATATGCAGCAAAGTATTAGAGACAACAGCGAGATGACAACCTGGCTGAGGAAGTAGTAAGGCCTCAGGGTGCTCGGTAGAGAAAAGTTACCACTTACATCACTCAAGAAATCTGGTGACCAAGCAATTTAAGGATTAGATGGGATCTGAACAATTATTTGGAAGGCAGCACAATAGTGCAATGTGTAGCAATGAGACTGTGTAACACTGGGGTCATGGGTTCAATATCAAAATGGCCAACATCTGGAAGACTTTAAATCCGCAGTGTTTACTGCCTTTGGCATCTCTGTTTCCTCCCAGAGTTCAATAACATGGCAATAGGGCCGCTTCTTGGCAGAGTAATTAACCTTAATGCCCCTCTCAATGTGTGTGGCAAGGAAATGTAATAGCACATTTCTGCAGGCAGGGACTGAAGTAAAGCAATACGTTTCTTTATATAGGAGGCAAATGAATGAATGACAGGTCGTTTCACATTCACTTATATACGTGCAGATATAGTTGTTGAGGCCTAATGTCCAGAATCACGTTTAATGAGGGTTTTTTTTATTCCCGAGTAGTGATTAGTATACAGAATATATAAGGACACAAAATTTTAATCAGTTAGAAGGTTTTGTCCTGCGATTATATATTCAATATGTTGTTTACATCACACGAAACATCCCTTTTCAATTTAAGTAATTTAAATAAATGCTCCTTTGTCCTGATATTTGCTACCTACTTGTTATGGTGCCCCCTGCTGGTCTTTGATGCAGTTCTTAAAGCCCAAATCAGGAGTGAATACAAAAAATACTGAAAGCAGTAGTATCTGTCCTAAAAGGGGTTCTGCACTTTGTTTAAACTGATGATCTATCCTCTGGATAGTTCATCAGCTTCTGATCGGCGGGGGTCTGACACCCAGGACCCCCGCCGATTAGCTGTTTAGGAAGGCAGCGGTGCTGCAGGAGTGCCGCGGCCTTCTCACTGTTTACCGCTGGCCCAATGACGTCAGGACTAGTATCAGTGGCCTGGGAGCGGCTAAGCTCCGTTCACTTGAATGGCAAGGCCAGTGATACTAGTCGTGACGTCACTGGTCCAGCGGTAAACAGTGAGAAGGCCGCGGCGCTGCTGGAGCGCCGCTGCCTTCTCAGACAGCTGATCGGCGGGGGTCCCGGGTGTCGGACCCCCGCCGATCAGAAGCTGATGATCTATCCAGAGGATAGATCATCAGTTTAAACAAAGTGCAGAACCACTTTAATACTACCTCTCCTTTTATGATCCACCCCTGATTATGGCTTAAAGGGGTTGTCTAATCTCAGACAATGGGGATATATCGCTAGGATATGCCCCCATTGTCTTATATTAGGAACAGAGCGATACACCCCCATTGTGTGTGATGAGACAACCCCTTTAAAAACTGCACCAAAAATCCTGAATGTGTGGCAGCACCCTAACATTTATCTACCATGTCCAATGTCAGTAGCTCAGTCCCAACACCTGGATCCTATTGTACACAGGTGGTGCTGGCAAAGTGTACTCTTCCTATTGTGTAGGCCAGCCAATATGTTCACATTTGAAGTTATGGCTTCCATTTGTAACGATACTCTGTCTGATCCGTTCTCTGATCCTCTGTAGCGCATGGCAAGAGCTGTTTTGTTAACATTCTCACACTGCTAGGCTGAGGCTCCCACCTAGCAGTGTTCCCGGTGACGTCACTGGCACTAATGGATGGTCTGTAGCACTACCCTAGGCTGTTTTACAGGCTAGGGCAGCGCTAAAGACTGCCCATTAGTGCCAGTGACATCACCGGGCTTACTGCTAGGCGGAAGCCTCCACCTAGCATAGCTATTCTGAGAACACGTACATCACTGGAGGTAAAGACAAAGCCCTTGACCTGCGCGATGCAGCACAGGGCAAGGGGGAGTATTGGAGCATGAAATGCTGAATCAGTGAAGAAGGGCTAACATGTAAAGATGACCAATTTCTTTCCACTGCAACTGATACAATCTTATAATGATTAAAGCTTATACCATAATTCCTAAAAATGGGTTGATTGGCCTGTATTCTAGGTGTCATAACCACATGACTATCATCTATAATGTGGACACATAAAAGGATTTCATAGCCTTGCAGCACGAGATTACTAAAGACAAAGTACTGATGTTAAAAATACTGTAGTACATGTAAAAGGTTCAGGTAGGTAGGAGAAGCTATGAGAGAGGAGTGGTATTACTGCACACAACGTCCGTCACTGTGGGCCGCGTGACAAACCGCCTCACCGTAAATATGTTCCAGCACAGCGATGAGCCTGTTGCAGACATAGTTGGAGTCCTTCTTTACACAGGCCACGCCATAACATCATGAGTCATGTTAATCCCTGTCAAGAGACAGTATGGTGAGTGTTAAATCAGAGCTCATGTTCAACAATGTAATAAATGACACTACAATATCACCCCCAAGTCAATACATGGGCAGCAGAGGGCGCCACCTGAGGGACACACAGCAAACTGGGTGCTGACTGTGTGAAAAGGTCTGCTGAATATATGCCCCCTCATATACGCAGCTGTATGGCCACATATTGCATGTGTCCGTCACTGACTACACAAAGAACGTATACCGAGTATTTTTCAATGCAGTTCAGGCTATGGTACCGTAATGTATACTGTGCAGGCTTATGCCAAAAGCTCACTCAATTGGTATAGCTTCGAGTATTGAAGTCTATAGGCATACACAGTGATGGAAAAAAGGCAGGTGTGAAACAAATGCTGCAAAGTAAAAATGCTTTCAAAAATAAAAGTGTTAATGGTTTATTTTTATCAATTCACAAAATGCAAAGTGTAAAAAGAGAAATCTAAATCAAATCAATATTTGGTGTGACCGTCCTCTGCCTCCAGTTCTCAATCAATCCTTCTCGGTACACTTGCGCACAGTTTTTGAAGGACTTTTGCAGGGAGGTTCTTCCAAACTTCTTGTACAACTAATCACAGATCTTCTATGGTTGTAGTCTTGCTCAAATCCTTCTGTCTCTTCATGTAATCCCAGACTGGATGATGTTGAGATCAGAGGACTCCTTCTTCTTTACACTGAAGATATGTCATCAATATCTGATCGGTGGAGGCCTGACTCCCAGCACCCCCACTGATCAGCTGTTTGAAGAGACATGCTGCTGCCTCTTCCTAGGCCTGTGATGTCACGTTCATTGGTCACGTGGCCAAGGCACAGCTCAGTCCTATTGAAGGGAATGGAATACCAAGCACAGCCGCTATGCCCACCGGGGCGCTGTGGCCTCCGCTCTACGTAAGGTAAATATCTATGTGCTGTAATAAATGCAGCAATAACGAGCTCATGTACTAGTCAGTATCGGGTCACGGTTTGCCTTCAGCACTGGGACGCAGGATGTAATTATCACTCAATACTATCATCTCTATAGTTCTAAATCAAATACCCGTGTAATTATCTACAAATGGGAGGGAATTTTTTGGCCGCCACTTCAATGTATGGTAAAATGCGAAGGTCGGCAATTAAACATGCCGCCACTATGTGGGGAATCCTGCTTGTGCCATTTTCCCGTTCTCTGCTTAGAAATACAACATAAATGATCAAACAGCGCGGGAGGGGGATGTGCTTGTAGACCACATACATGAAAACTGCAAGGACGCCTCTGCTACAAAGAAGAAGTCTACTGACGGCACAACCAATTATTTAGCCTTTCTTCTAACACAGAAGTGTTTTAACCTTTTTTTGTTTGTGGTGAAGGCCTCCAGGGAGCGCCCCCTTCCATAGTAACTAATCACAGCTCAGCTTTTATTTTTTCCAGAGAAGTTTAAGAAATAAAAACGGAGCTGTGACTGGATACTGTGGGAAACAAGGCCAGGTTATACTAGCATACAATCTGCGTATGAATCTTCTTCCCTGTAAGGCCTCTTTCACACGGGCGTCATGTTTTTTGCCCGGATAAGAGGCGGGTGCGTTGCGGGAAAATGCGCGATTTTTCCGCGCGAGGGCAAAACATTGTAATGCGTTTTGCACTCGCGTGAGAAAAATCGCGCATGTTTGGTACTCAAACCCGAACTTCTTCACAGAAGTTCGGGCTTGGGATTGATGTTCTGAAGATTGTATTATTTTCCCTTATAACATGGTTATAAGGGAAAATAATAGCATTCTGACTACAGAATGCATAGTATAATAGTGCTGGAAGGGTTAAAAAAAATATAAAAAAGTTAACTCACCTTCTCCTCTTGATCGCGTAGTTCCCGGTCGGTCTCTTCTTTAGCTGTGGGCTAAAGGACCTTTGATGATGTCAGATCACATGCTCCATCACCATGGTGATGACCATGTGATTGGAGCATGTGATCTGACATCACCACAGGTCATTTAGCCCACAGCTAAAGAAGAGACCAACCGGGAACTACGCGATCAAGAGGATAAGGTGAGTTAACTTTTTTTTTTTTTTTTTTAACCCTTCCAGCACTATTATACTATGCATTCTGTAGTCAGAATGCTATTATTTTCCCTTATAACCATGTTATAAGGGAAAATAATACAATCTTCAGAACATCAATCCCAAGCCCGAACTTCTGTGAAGAAGTTCGGGTTTGGGTACCAAACATGCGCGATTTTTCTCACGCGAGTGCAAAACGCATTACAATGTTTTGCCCTCGCGCGGAAAAATCACGCGTGAAAATCGCACCACATCCGCACTTGCTTGCGATTTTCACGCAACCCCATTCATTTCTATGGGGCCTGCGTTACGTGAAAAACGCAGAATATAGAGCATGCTGCGATTTTCACGCAACGCATAAGTGATGCGTGAAAAACAACGCTCATGTACACAGACCCATTGAAATGAATGGGTCAGGATTCAGTGCGGGTGCTATGCGTTCACGTCACGCATGGCACCCACGCTGAAATCACGCTCGTGTGAAAGGGACCTAAGCCAACTGATAAAAACAGAGGCACATGGAGGTAGAGAACAGGCCCAACAAACTGTCATTCAAGCCCCTTAACGACTGTAAAAAAATTCTGAAATATGGCCTTGTAAGGTCTTAACGGTGTCACCCAGAAGGTCATTTTTTTTATTTTAGTAAAAGGCTCAGAATGGGTTAAACAAGGTGTAGTTTGGAAGGTAATTTTCTTTTATTTGAAATAAAAGACTCACTGTGGGTTAAATAAAATAAAAGAAGCAATACTCACCTCACCGATGCCCCTGAGCTTCCATTCTGACGTTTCTCTCTCCTTCCTCTGAACATATAGGAATTGACTGCTCAGCCAATCATTGACCGCAGAGTAGACGCGCCGCAGTCAGTGATTGGCTAATTGTTCATTTCCCGTGAGCAGGAAAGAGAGGTAAGTGGAGACCTGGGAATTGGAGGGGAGCTGTGGGGATCGATGAGGTGAGTATTGCTTTTTTTTTTGTTTTTTTTAAACCATCCTGAGTCTTGTGTTAAAAATAAAACATAAAGAATAACCTTGCAAACTAAACCTTTAATTACGCAATTATTGTGCATGGTTTTGAGGCTGCCCATACACTTTTAGACTGCTGCCGGCCATGAGCTACTCCCCCCTATACAGGGAGATGGCATGTTTATTCCAATCGGGGGAGGGGGGTAGAGGAGCCGCCAGACATCTCTCTCTGCCGCTTATCTCCCATGTTACAGACCAGGCCCATTACAATTAAAGATGAGCAAATTTCATAACGGAAACGGGACGGATCCATTTTGCAGCCCATAGACTTCTGTTATGACGGAACGAATAACGGAATGCCTCTAAAGACATTCCGATATGCATTCCGTCATAGAATTGCGTCATGGTCCGTGGTAACGGAATCCATAATGCAAGTCACCTTTTACCACCAAAGTGTGAACGAATTTCATAAGCGCAAATTCGCTCATCTCTAATTGCAATCATGGCCGTACTATGTTCACAGAGCCCATAAACAGGTCTACAGCCAGTTTCTCAGGACCTGAAACATTATGGACAGTGGAGGCACACAGCTGTAGTGGGGGAGGGGAGTCCAATCAATCCTGAGGATGGCCGTCCAGTCCTCGGGGTGTGGACATTTCTGAGCCTGCTTCCTAGCTGCGGGTAGTGAGTCAAGCCTCTGCCAATGGCCACAGAGTAAGCTGTAGGTGTGCAGTGTCCTGGATTACTGGTATGTGCCCAGTGGCTGATGACTTCGCATACTGAAGGCTGTGTGCACACGGAGGGAGGACGCTGCTGACACAGGTTTGCCATGTTTGTCTCCAGCACTGTGTCATAACAGGTTTGTTGTCGTCCACTCACAGAGTAAAACAAGCCAGGGGACGGAGAGGACAGCCGGCACTACAGACACAGCTCTCCCTACAAAGACGTACGGCTTCACTGCCCCTTCATTAACAGTTACACAAGCATGGGGTAAACCATCTGCACTTTAGGGGGTTCACAAACCAATCCTACTTACCGTCTTCACATATGTCACCTTCGACGCGCAGCGCATGCGCTAACCATAGATGAGTTCTGATTGGCTGGCATGTTACTTAGTGGCCAGTCACGCTATCAAATGGGAGCGGAGGAGGCGGCACCGAGCGGGGACTCAGGTAACGGGCGCTCTAGGTACGGGGGCACGTACGTAGCGATATTAGACGTGGCGGTGATCCGTGCTGCTCCTATGGGAGTTTACACTGGCGGCTGGAAGGTCCGGGCGACCGCCTTCATTACGGTGCTGCCATATTCAGCACCTTTCTCTGCCCGCGACATTGATATAAAGAGCTGGCCCTGTGCAGAGCTGCAGTCCTCACACGTGGACTTCCCCTTTAAGTGCAATGTAGGAGAAGCTGGAGGTGGTTAAGACCCTGTTAGGGCTATAACTTCAGTTTAACCCCATCTCGCCCGGCCATTTTCCATTTCTTTATTTTAGTTTTTGCCCAAAAGCCATAGGGGCGTATTCCTTCACCTGCATAGCCGCACAAGAGCTTGGTTACTGCAGGACAATCTGTATTTCTTAAGGGGCCATTTATTATTCTGTACAAATTACTGGGAGTTACTCCATTGTTTCAGGGCATGCACTGGGCAGTAATGATACCTGGATTCTGCAGGTCAGTGCCACCCCTATAGTTATGTGTTACAGGTAAAATATGCTAATACTCAGGATAGGTCATCAGTATCTGTGGCGTCTAACCCTCGGCCAGTGCGGTCATGTTTATCGGTCACATTGCCTAAGCGCAGCTCACTCAAGTGAATGAGCCTGGGCCGTATTACTGCGCACAGCCACCGTGCTTGGTTAGATGTGAGGAGGCCTCGGCTCACTGGAGCGCCATGGCCTAGACAGCTGAAGGGCAAGGGTAGCGGGAATCAGATCCCCACTGATCAGATATCGATGACTTAACTTGGGACTCATGCACACAGTTTTTTTTTTCTTTTTGTGTGGTTTTTTTTTTTTTTTTTTTTTTTTTTTTTTTTTTGCGGACCACATGCAAAATCATTCATTTTAATGTGTCTGTAGAAACCCCGGAAGTTACTCCGTGTACATTCCGTTTCCGCTAAATAATGAAACAATGTTATTGTCCACATTACGGACAAGGATAGTACTGTTCTATTAGGGGTGTGGGGATGTGCTCGTGGTAGGCTGCGGTAGCGGCAGCAGTATTGAGGCAATCACAGACAGTGTTTGTGATACACTGTGACTTTATTCACACTAAAGGCATAACCAGCAATGTGCAGACCACACAGGTGCATATCCACATAGTGCATAGAACAAAAGTCCTTCCATAGCAAATAAACAGCAGGTTTGAATCGCCTTGTTTCTGGACAGACCACACTGGTCCTGCAGGCTTCTAGGCTACCCGCTGTAACCGCAATGATCTGGTTCTTACTCCACCGAGGCCAGGACCTCTGGTGGCACGTATCGTCCGTCCATTACTATCCCGGGGACTCTTCTACATATCCCCCCCCCCCTTCCTTTGTTCACCCCTGAGGGCTTAAACATACTGTTCAAGCCTGAGGGGGTGAACACATGCACAGCAGTGTACCCGGGACAGGGCATCTGTGTTCCCCTGTAAGCGTCCGGCCCTGTGTTCAACAGTGAACTTAAAGTTCTGGAGGGACAAGAACCACCTGGTGACCTGAGCGCTCCCCTCCTTAGCTCGACTCATCCACTGGAGAGGGGAGTGATCGGTCACCAGACGGAACCTTCTCCCTAAGAGGTAATATCTGAGAGACCTGAGTGCCCACTTGATGGCGAGGCACTCTCTCTCCACGATGCTATACCAGGTTTCTGCTGGGGTAAGCTTGCGGCTTAGGAAAACCACGGGGTGCTCTTCCCCATTGAGCTTCTGGGAAAGCACAGCCCCTAGTCCTACTCCCGAGACATCTGTTTGAACTACAAACTCCTGCTTGAAGACGGACGTCACCAGAATTGGGGACCCACATAGGGCCGACTTCAAACGGGAGAACGCCTCCTCCTCCTGCTCCCCCCAGCGAATACAGGAGGCGGGTACTGGCAGCAGTAAAAAGTAGTAATTGGCATACGGAGCAGGAGACTGTAACTGGGGCACAGCAGGCGAACGGAGCGGCGCTCAGGAATAATAGTAAGTGCAGGGAGATCCCTGGGTGCCGCTCTATGTAGCCTGGTAATTTAACTAAGTCCGAACCCATAAAAAAGGTTGTCCTATCATTGGTGGCGCCCTCCCCTCCTTTGCCCCTCTCTCCCCATTGGTGGCAGCTGCACAGGGGGAGGGAGAGACTGCTTCCTTCTCCCCTGTGCTGTTGAAGGAACATGAGCGTGCTCATGTACAGAGATACTAGACTGCGCAGCAGCGCAGGCCAGTATTAAAAAAAATTGAAATCCCGGTATCGTATCGATACCGGGACAAAAGTATCGATTGGGTATCGAAATTTCGATACCCGCAACAACCTTACTTGATACCATGTGAAAAAAATAAACACCACAGAAAGCTGCGTGCATTCTGCATTTTATGGAACGTCCTGCCCATAATAGAACAGTCTGATCCTATTTTTTGGGGAGACAAGGTGACTACAAAAAACGGTGAATCGTGCATTTTTATAATTTTTTTATTTTTATGTTACGGCGCTCACCACATAGGACATTTAAAAAATATATTTTAATAGTTTGGACTTTTCAGCCGTGGTGATATGTTTATTGTTTATATATTTCATATGTAAAATTGGGAAAGGGGGTGATTTTATATAAAAATTTTATCAATTTTTTTAATTTTTTTTTTTAAAACTTTTTATTTAATAACAATTTTCCCCCTTAGGGCCAGAACATGGGATCTTTTAATTCCTTGTCCTAATCATCCTAATAGAGCTCTATTAGGGCGAAGAGGATCTTATACTCTCCTTGCTGCCCTGTGCATAGTACACACAGCAGCAGGGAGCCGACTATGGCAGCCAGGGCTTCAGTAGCGCCCTGGCTGCCATAGTTACCGATCGAAGCCCCAGGATTACACTGCTGAGGTTCCGATCAGAACTGCCACTGTCACCAATGATTTTAATATTCGGGGGGGGGGGGGGGGGGGTTGAAGGGAGAGGGCGCACTGCGCCACCAATGATTTTTAATTCTGGGGGGGAGGGTGCACTGCGCCACCAATGATAATATAATTAACATTTAATACAGGAGGCGGGTGCGGCACCTGAGAGGTTAACTGCCGCTAATCTCAGCGCCCCGCCAGAACCCGCCTCCGGGATTTGTAGGGACTTTTCATCTGGCAAAAAATTTTATACTGGGCAGAGACTTTGGGGACTTGGTTATACTGGGCAGAGACTTTGGGATTTGGTTATACTGGGCAGAGACTGCCCTTGTTCTCCTGGGCGTCTCCTTCTCCCAGGCTGTGAGCTCTGCGATTGGCCAGTGCTACAGCCTGGGAGAAGGAGACGCCCAGGAGAACAAGGGAAGTCTCCGCCTAGTATTACCAAGTCCCCGAAGTCTTCGCCCAGTATAACCAAGTCCTCGAAGATACTGGAGAACGGAGCGGCGCCCAGGGATAATAGTAAGTGCAGTGAGATCCCTCGGCGCCGCTGTACATATCATGATATGGAGACCATCGAGGAGCCGATCTACCATCCTCTGGAACGTCACTGGAGCATTCTTCATTCTAAACGGCATGACCAAAAACTGGTACAGGCCGAATGGAGTGATGAACGCTGACTTCGGAAGAGCATCTGCGTCCAGAGGAATATCTCCAATATATTAATTATTATATTATTATTATAACTGAATAGGCTTTGCATGTATAACTTAACACTTTAAGGACCTGCGCCATACTTGTACGGCAGAAGCCCGGTCCCCAAACATGGTGCCTACTCGCACGTTTTAAATAGCAGAGACCCACGGCACATGTATGCATACATTTTGCCGTTCAGATGCCGTGGTCAAATGTGACCACGGCATCTGCGCAGTCCGGAAGCGGAAGTCACGCACTTCCGGTCCGGTAACAGCATTCCCCGGCTGAGATCGGGGAACCTGTTACATTGATCTAATAGGCTGAAGCCTCAAGCAGGCTTCGGTGCCTATTAGATGACTATACCAATACAGGCCACTAGGGGGCAGTATTGTATTGAGTGCAAAAGAAGTGTTCAATGGTGTCTATATAGACATCAATGAACACAATAGTCAATCTAATGATTGCCAGTTATTGGCACCCAAGGTGACTAAAAAAAAATAGTTTTTGCAAATATAAAAAATAAAACTTCAAATCATCCCCCTTTCCTTATAATAAAAATACTTAATAAAAAAATAAATAAACATCATGGGCATCACTGCGTGCGAAAAATGACCATACTATTCAAATATAACAATATTAATGGATTACGGCAAATGGAGTAACGGGGGGAAAAAATTTAAAACAGACAATTTGCCTGTCACGGCCACGGTTATGGTCGTGACTCCTTGGGAGCCGCATACAGTTGCCCGCGGTTGTGGTTGTTGTGTCAACCGCAGCTGAGGCATAATGTAGTTGGCCTCAGTGCGGTTGCCGCGGACAACAGCTTTGTGTGCGGTTCCCGGGGAGTTGGGTGCGTGTGTGGATGCACTTTGTTTGTATGTCTGGTGTGCACGGACATCTTCCTTTCACTTTGGCTGTCCGTGGCAGCGTCTGGTATGTTGTACATGTGGTGGCAGTGTCCTGGCCTTCGGGCTGTCTATCTGGACGCCTGCCACCCATGTCGTTGCCAGCGGCAACAGCCACAGTGTGATCTGTTGGACACTTCCCCTGTCTGTGACTTTCCCTTCTGTGGTGCTGGAAGGGTTAACTCCCTTCCCAGTGTGTGAGTGATGTCACTGGGTGTGTCTGACTGGGGGTGTGGCTTCTTGGCCTATAAAGCCTGAGTGTTTTGCATGGTTCAGTAGGTTGCTTCAGCCCTGCTAGCTGGAGCAGCCTCCTGTGTATTTGACCTGCCTGTGAGAGCCACCCCTATGGTCATAAAGAAAATTATAGTTCTTGTTGATGTCTTTTTGTTGGTGAGGTTGTGTGTTGTTCTGTTGGGAGCTTTCTATGTTTTGGTGCAGCTAATGGTTCTGGTCTCCTGTCTCTTGAGGGATCCAGTCAGCAAGGCTGTGGCAGGTTGGTGGAACTACTTAGTTCGCCTGCCATTTCCATTAGTCTGTTAGTGTTCCCCTTTTCCCAACAGCTTGGCCATTGAGACTCCTGCTCCTCCGTGCCAAGGAGGAGTAGGTCGTCTTACCCAGCTCCTAGCGCAGGGATCTGCGGAGGGTAAGATAGGGCTCCGAGGTTCCTGCGCATGGGTCCTCCTACCTTAAAGGTCGGCCCATGCAGGTTAGGAGTTAGGGTCAGGGTAGGGACGCTGTAGGAGGTGACCTGCTCCCTATCCTGTTCTCATGGGCGAGTAGCCACTACACCACCTGGCATCGCACGGCTGAGGGTTTCCCCCATCCTCAGCCGTGACATTGCCATTTTTTGTCACTTCAACTACCCAATAATTTTTTTAATAAAAAGAGATCAAAAAGTCGCACACACTTCAAATTGGTATCACTGAAAATAACAGATTGTCCCGCAAAAATGAGCCCCCAAACAGCCGTGTAGACAACTAAAAAAGTCAGAATATGGTTAAAAAAAAAATATCTTCAAAGGTTTTAATTTTTTTTTCAGTATTAAAACACAAGAAAAATTTATAATTATACAAGTGTGGTTTCGTCACCGTACTGACCTGGAGAATGAAGATAACGGGTCAATTTTTACAGCGTAAAAAATAAAATAAAAACCTTTTATCAGAATTGTGTTTTTTCCCAATTATATCCTATTTGGAATTTTTTTCCCGCTTCCTACTACATGGTAAGCAACTGTAAATGGTGCCATTAGAAAGTACAACTTGTCCCGCAAAAAATAAGCCCTCATCAGGCTATGTGAATGGAAAAATAAAAAAGTTAGGATTATGGGAAGGCGGGGAGTGAAAAAC
Source organism: Bufo gargarizans (assembly GCF_014858855.1). Taxonomy (NCBI): domain Eukaryota; kingdom Metazoa; phylum Chordata; class Amphibia; order Anura; family Bufonidae; genus Bufo; species Bufo gargarizans. The sequence continues at coordinate 43,056,962 of NC_058089.1, forward strand.
GAAAACGCAAAAATAGAAAATCCCAGGTTCCTTAAAGGGGTTAAAGTCTAGACGTGCCAGGCAAATTCCGAATTCATATTTGGAATCCGCACGCTTATTTTAGTATAAATCGCATGTTTTTCTCTCAGTAGTAAAATCATTGTTGTGCGGTGCAATGGGCTGATTAGTTTAACAAATAGGTGGGGATGGGAGGATAAACAGAGACATACACACAGTGCGTTCCCTCGCACCCACAATAGACTGCATTTACCAGCGTTGGCGAAACACAGCCTGGATTTGTCACACTCCCCAATTACAATGCATATGTAAAGCCGCCCATCTCCATACGTGGTCGCTAGTGATTTTCACATTCAGTGGATTTCAGTAAACGAGGATGTAAACTCAGGTTTACGGAATTTGGAATGAAATACATATACTGAAGTCAGTGCAAAAAACCCCTGTGTTTACTCAGCCTCTCCTGAGAGATTCCACCAAGCATGCTGTGAGGTGTCACCAGGTGAGGCAGCTACACCTGAAAGGTGACATTCCTGGGGTGTCTATGACAAGTGCGAGAGGGGAGAGATGAGATCTCCTCACTATATTATGCCTGGTAAGTAATACATTGCATTTCAGCTTGTATGCTGACAGCCTGCCTGTGAGACCCAGCCTAAGGGCTGGATCTCACAGGCTTCCGTAGAAGGCAAGCCCCGATGCCTATGAAAGGCATCAGGCTTGCCTTCTTTGCCACCGTTCCCCGCCACTGCAGCGCCCATACCCTCTGCATCCCGTGGACAGCTTTGACCGCGGCATACAAGGGGTAATACGCCAGCATCTGTGTTTTCAGCAGGGGCTCGGCTGTCAGTGACTTCCGGGTCCGTGCCGCTGATCGGCCCGACGCAGTTCCTGCACCCGCCTGATCAACCCTGCCTTACATGTATGGTGCTGGTCCTTAAGGGGTTAATGTACATGGGCACTGATTATCATTTTATCACACAGCTTCTGCAGTTAAACAGTATAAATAGATGCTAATGTAGGTTTTATGGTATTTTTGTACTTTTAGGCTTTTTTCAATCTTGGGGAAAGTGAGAAACAGGGACATTTGGATAAGATTTTGACTTCTTGGGAGTGACTTCAGTTTCATGTTCTCTCTGCAAACTTCATGGATCCTGAGATCTCCATCTTGTACTGCAGTCCTACACCTCTGGGCATTCCTCAACGGAAAGTTCACGTTCAGCTCTCTCCACTGTATCAGCGATGTCGTCTTCCACCCCAATTAGAAGAACGGATCCTCTTGGACTGGGAAGAACGTCAGCGAAAACAACCATGGGTATTTAATGGAGCAAAATTCAGGCTTCATTCAGTCTTGCCTGAAGGAGATGTTGGAACAACAGATAAACTCGCAGCTGAGCAGAATAAGGAGAAGGGAAATAAAGAAAGCACCAAGAGTGATGGTGGAGAGGAGAGAGGAGAAAATGAAACTACCCTGGATGAAGGTGGGGGGCTTACCCTACATCTGGCGCTAACATGTTACAGAGACTTCCTGGGAACCAACTGGTCAGGAGAAGCACATGCCCTACAGGAAAGGGGAGGACAAGAGTTTGGGGACACTCAGGCCTATCTGGCACAACCACTTGGTGTAGGAGCTGCTTTGCAATGTAAAGATGGACGCTTTGTCATACTGAGAAGAAGCCATAGAGTGGGAGAGGCACCAGGTCTGCTCGATGTACCAGGAGGACACCCTGAACCTAAGGTATAGTAAATGTAAAAATGAATTGGGAAATTATGATAATGTAACAAGTGAGGTAAGAGGGGAGTGTGCCCTGGCTTTTTAGGACAGTGGTGGTGGTCCTGGTCTACAATAGGTAGTCATTTTTATATGTGACCACTTCTTTGGGACAAAGTTTTAACTTCGTTTTTCTATACTGTTTTAGGTGGTTGCTCCCAATGTTCCAGAGGAAGAGCTGAGTTTGGAAGTGTTAAAACCAGAACTAGTCATTAGAGAGCTGTTTTCATCCATTCTGGCTGAGATACGGGATGAGGTGAGGGTCTTCTTCTACCAGCTGTACAAGCCTGCATATTATATTCTAATGTCACTGGGCGCAAACTCTGGACATGGCAATTCTAAGTTCTGTCATCTCTTCCTTACAATTATATATATTTTTTCCATTGGCTGTATTATGTTGTGCCTTATGTTCTGCCGCATAGTAAAACCATACTGTAATCGTTCATGCATTTTCACTGCAGTTACATGGCAAACACAGATGATACTCATGAAAAAATGTGTACAGTTTTTGCAGAACGGCATAACCGCACCATGTGAATACACCCCTAACCACTTCACTTTGACCTAAGAGTATTTGGTGGAAGTGCTACATGTATAGCATTTTGTGGTTTCCATGTTCAAAGACCACATCTGCAGTATATGCAGTGACCATAAGGTGTCAGTATGTAGCATTCACGGTCCTAGTTGGCAGCAACTGAAGCTTATGAATCTAAGGAATTGTTTGAATATTTTCTAACTGTATATGCTTTTGGTTTTTTTCAGGTTAATTTGCCCCTGTCTACCCTTAGCGAACCTCTTCTCTTGGGCATTGCTTGTAATCACACCAGCGCAGGACGACCTAGTGCTGAATTTTATGTCAAGTGAGCAGTTTGGATGCAGTTAATATTGATAATCCAGTCTTTTATCATTGGCAATTAATTAATTTGATGCTGCTTGTTCTCAGATGTAGTCTGACCTCAGAAGATGTGAAGGAGAGGTACTTGCAGGGGGGCCCAGAAGCACACGAATCGACAGAAATTATTTTTCTTGAAAAAGAGGTAAATGTTGGATTGTTTCATGGTTAAATGTATTTAAGTTACTATACTATACATAGCATCAAACATGTATTTCAGTCTTCTTCAAATAACTGCATGCACTTTCGACTTTTGGCTAAATTTCAGCCACTACTTGGCCTTCTGACATTCATGTGGTGGTTGCACCATTTCACACAACTCTCAAGGGGTGGGATATATTAGGCAGCCAGTGAATAGTTGGTCTTGAAGTTGATGTGTTGGAGGCAGGAAAATGGACAAATGTAAGGATCTGGGCAACTTTGACAAAGGGAAAATGGTGATGGCTAGACAACTTAGTCAGAGCGTCTCCAAAACAACAGGTCTGCTCGTGGACCAGTCTGGTCATGTGCCCCTCCATCAGCGTCCATGTTCAGACCAGGGCAGTCACCACGAGTAAGAGAAACAATGCTGATCGGCTTATAACAGTATATTATTAAGTTAATCATAGTGCTGTTTCCAGCTCATTTAGCTAGGATGATGTGGCCACCCCCTATAATGCTGGCTATAACAGGAAGGTGTCAGAACACAGTGCATCATAGTCATACTACCCATGCTGAACCTTGTCCACCACTAAAACCCTAGTGGGCAGGTTAGCATCAGAACTGTACCATGAGTAATGGAGAAAAGTGGCTTAGTCTGATAAGTCATGAATGAGGAAAGCACCAGGATGCCCTGGGTCCTGCCATTCATGTGGATGCTACATTTGCACATGCCACCTACCTAAGTATTATTGTAGACCAAATACCCCCTTTAAGGCAACCATATATCCTAATGGCGTGGCTTCTGTCAACAGTATAATATGGCTTGCCACATGCAAAAATTCACAAGTGGTATGAGGAACATGACAATGAGTTCAAGCTCTGTTAGCTAATGTTCCTTTAGTACATACAGTATGTATAGTTATTGATTGTTTATTCAATTATAGCTCATTGTTCTTATTATTTACACTCATTGACAAAAAAAATAACGCATCCAGATAGAAATGTTGGATTGCTGAAAAACTCACCAGGCAGATATGTAAATGATTGCAGGTGTTGTCTCATTAGACACTGGGTGTTGCTAGAAGAGGGCATAAAAAAGTGCTTCCCCCGCTGCCCTCAGGCTCTGAGGCTACTTTTGGGTAGTGTATCTCTTGGTAAAGATCATGGACCGTTAGACATGCCTCTATTCAAAGACATTCTGCCCAGTTGACAGACTGAGAGGGGAACATCATTGGACTGAGATGACTCCAGATGGCCCAGACAGACCACCAGTAGAGCATGAGCAGCTTCCACCGTTTTACTTTTCTCCATCTAGACACAGATGGCACCTTCATTACACACCCCTCTCTCTAAGCATTAAAAATGTTGGTGTCATGGCACCCATTACGTGTATTGCCATTGACAGCCAGCCACCAACGCATTTGTTTTCAGTGGTGGCGTTAACGAGAAACCTGGACAGCTATGGACTGGAATCATCTTTATTGACAAATCCAACGATGGTCAGGTTCCAGTATGAAGACCTTATGGTGAGAGCTTCAGCCCTACCTTTGCTGTGGAGCGACACACTGCCCCAACTATTGGTGTGGTGATCTGAGGAGCCATCGCATATCACATTCGGTCACCCCTAGTAGTGTTACAAGGGACACTAACAGCTCAGCCAGAAGTGCAGGACATCCTGCAGCCACATGTTAACAGCCAACTAGAATTTTTTAGCAGGATAATGCTCACCCACGCATAGTAAGGGTTTCTCAGGAATGTCTCTGCAGATTGTAACACTTCCTTGGCCTGCCCATTCACCTGATTTATCACCAATTGAGCATTTATGGGACCAGCTGGGATGTCAGCTTCAGCAATCTATGAATGTGCATGATCTACAGGCCCAGCTGCAATATCTGTGGGAAAATGTGCAGCAGGATATCATAGAGAACCTGTATGCATCCATGCTTAAAGGGGTTCTCCGGGCTAAACCTAAAATTGGGGCATAATATGGCAAATGGGGCACTGTGGATGGCAATGGGAGCACTGTTGATGGCACATGGGGGCACTGGATGTCACTGCCCCAATGTGCCATCCACAGTTCCTCAATGTAGATGGCACATGGGAGCACTGTGGATGACACATTGGGGCAGTGTGGATGGCACATGGGGCAGTGTGGATGGCACATGGGGCACTGTGGATGGCAATGGGAGCACTATTGAGGCACATGGGGGCAATGGATGTCACTGGGGAACAGTGGATGGCACTTGGGGCACTGTGGATGTCACTGGATGTCACTCGGGGCATTGTGGATGGCACATAAGGCACTGTGAATGTCACTGTTGTGGCTACTGTGATTGGACCAGAAATCCATGCCTCAGTCCATGTGTCAGCAACAATTTCCAGGCCAACCTCGGCTTCCCGACCAGATAAGAGACTGGCTGTATCATACATTACTGTCATATCGTCAGTTCGGTCAGGAGAGTGCGGTTGGCCTGGGAGATGTGGCAACACGCAGACCGTATTTCCCATGCTGATCATGGTCTTGTCTCAAGTGTATCACACATGATGGCCCAAGATAAACCCTTCAGCAGTCAGGACCAAAAAAGATAGGATTAGGCCTCATGAACAGGACCATATCCGTTCTGCTTTTTCCAAGTAGCAGATCTGCTAAATAAGTTTACTGCCTGTGTGAGATGTGCATTTTTTTTTTCCAGAGCCATTGAGTTCTATGGGTTTTAGATCTGCATTATGAGGACCAGAATAAGAAATGTTCTATCTTTTGCTGTACTGATATATGGATGTGGAAAGCACACTGCAAAAAAAAAAAAAAAAAAAAAAAAAAAAAAAGAAATGTGCGGGTCACACACGGACAGTATCCTTATTTAGTGGATCTGCGTCTCGCAGACCGCAAAATGGATATGGTAGTGTGCATAAGGATTTAGATACACAGCTCGGCAGGCTGTATTAAGATACACACTTCAGCTGGAAGTATCACACATACATGTTAGGATTAGATACAGATGTGTTTGGATGTGTTGGCCGATTCCAGCTGTTTATTACACTATGGAGATAGTGAGGGCAGAGCCTGTGGACAGTCAGTGATGGGATTTAGACACTGGGTGAGAAGCAGATTCATAGCTGGGTGTAGAAAGATAGACACAGGAGTTATAGATGGAGTAGCTGCTGCAGGCAGAGCAGTGTGGGGGGCGTGGCCAGCCTGTGACTCATCTCTGTGCAGTGCAGCCAGGCTTGTGTATCAATAAAGTTTATGTATTCAACAAAACAAGAAGGGGAGAAAGTAAGCAGCTCTGCCAGCATAATGTGATGTCTTCCAGGGGGAAATAGAAGCTCAGACATGAAAAACAGGTATTGGGGGAATATGTATGCATGGTGAAGGGGTGTTGGGAGCACATAAAAATAATTTTTATTTTGGGACCGGACAAACTCTTTAACCGTATCTAATTTTCTATCCAGGCTAGAGGCGGCCCGGGGTACTAGAACCTCCTCCTTACAGTTTTTCCTAATAAACTTATCCTCTCTGTCTAATATTGTAATCACTTACATATATTAACATTACATTCAAAAACAGAACGTTTCATTAGATTCCAACAACTCCTTGGTGTGTTATTTATTTATTTTTGTCAGTTAGTGTATTTTCTCATGATAAATGTGTCCAAAACAAATATTTTTTTACTGTTTTTCGTTTTTAATTGTATGGTTCTTTTTTTTGTGCAGGATTTACTGACCATTGAAAACTCAGAAATGTGGAAAGAGTTGTGTCCTTCAGCAAAAGGTTGTGTGAAACTGTACCTCATGGTGCAAGAGCAAAAGTCCTAAGAGTGGACACTGATCGCACTGTTCTGTTTGACATAAGGAATAGCAGAACTTCCTTTTATGTCAGAAGTATGTTTACACCTAGGATTTCCATGTGTTAGATAAAGAAGCACATGTACACTTTTATGTAGCTTGTAGCATATTTACTGTTTTGTAATAAAGCAGTTTTTCAGTATAGTGAATGTATATTTTTTAAGGGATTACCTCCTTTCTTTCCTGAGTCTACAACAATTTCAGGCTACTTTCACACTTGCATTGTTGTTTTCCGGTATTGAGATCCAGCAGAGCAAAAAATATTTCCATTTAGGCCTCTTTCACACTTGCGTTCTTTTCTTCCGGCATAGAGTTCCGTCGTCTGGGCTCTATGCCGGAAGAATCCTGATCAGTTTTATCCTAATGCATTCTGAATGGAGTGAAATCCGTTCAGGATGCATCAGGATGTCTTCAGTTCCGGAACGGAACGTTTTTTGGCCGGAGAAAATACCTCAGCATGCTGCGCTTTTTGCTCCGGCCAAAAATCCTGAAGACTTGCCGCAAGGCCGGATCCGGAATTAATGCCCATTGAAAGGCATTGATCTGGATCCAGCCTTAAGCTAAACATCGTTTCGGCGCATTGGCGGATCCGACGTTTAGCTTTTTCTGAATGGTTACCATGGCTGCCGGGACGCTTAAGTCCTGGCAGCCATGGTAAAGTGTAGTGGGGAGCGGGGGACCAGTATACTTACCGTCCGTGCGGCTCCCGGGGCGCTCCAGAGTGACGTCGGGGCGCCCCACGCGCATGGATGACGTGATCACATGACACGTCATCCATGCGCATGGGTCGCTCTGACATCATTCTGGAGCGCCCCGGGAGCCGCACGGACTGTTAAGTATAACGCTCCCCCGCTTCCCACTACTACTATGGCAACCAGGACATTAATAGCGTCCTGGCTGCCATAGTAACACTGAACGCATTTTGAAGACGGATCCGTCTTCAAATGCTTTCAGTACACTTGCGTTTTTCCGGATCCGGCGTGTAATTCCGGCAAGTGGAGTACACGCCGGATCCGGACAACGCAAGTGTGAAAGAGGCCTTAGTCCTCATGCATTCTGAATGGAAAGAGATTCTTTCAGGATGCCTTCCGTTCTGTCAGCATTCTGTTTTGTGACCGGACACAAAACCACTGCAAGCTGCAGTTTTGTGTCTGGTCATAAAAACTGATTCGTCACTGAAAACAATGTAAGTCAATGGTGACGGATCATTTTTTTTTTTTTTTTTTTTTTTTTTTTTTTAGAAGCCTAAAAAAATTGATCTGTCACCTATTGACTTTCATTGTATTTAGTTGACAGATGTTTTGATTTCACACAACCGCATCCTAATGGAACGGATGCATCCTGATGTGACAAATCAAAACGGATCCTTTTACTTCCTGTATTGAGATCCTCTGCCGAATCTCAATACTAGAATTAACAACAAAAGTGTGAAAGTAGCATAACAGGTTATTTAATTTGAAACACGAACAGTATAAAAATATGGCAAATATCTATATTGATGCAAAAAAATATTAATTACATAAAATATAAGTCCTCATACAACCTTGTCAGTGAAAAAAGTTATGGCTGCTGAAATGGCTGCAGACAGGCAAATAAAAAAAATAAAAAATTAGGTGAGTTCACATCAACGTTTAGCTGTCCATTGTTCTAATCTGTCGGAGAGGGGAAAAAAAAAGGATCCTGTTGTGTCAGATCTGCATGTAGGACTTTCTTTCCAGTCTAAAAAAACGGATCTTGGACGGAAATGGCTCAAAAGGATGACAACTGATGCAACAGGATCCATGTTTTTATAGGATCCTGTTTTTATTTTTTTTATTTTTTCTCCTCTTATTCTGACGGATCAGAAGAATGGAAAGCTAAACGGTGATTTAAACTCATTCTTAGCTGATCATTTAAAAGGTTTTCCCACAATGCAAACCTTTTGTATATATCCAGCCAACTGGATCCCCGCTGATCACAAGAACAGGGTCCTGTGTTCCTGTATGAAGCATGCACATTGCCACTTTCTCTTGGCCCACTGGAAATGGCCAAGCACTGATCAGATACTTACAGTATTCCCTATCTTGTGGACTGGTCATTGGGGGGTTAAGAATGTTTGCTACTTTCATTTCTTTGGTGTTCTGTCCATGTGTGTCTTCTAGCCATAAACATATACTGAGCTGACAGCACTTGACAGCGCCCATGGCTCGATGACACACATAGATTGCTCTCTTCCTCTTGGTTTTCTTTCCTGTAAAGCATTGTAGGCAGAGTAAACGGCAATGGAAATGATGATCAGCGGGAAATTCACACAGACATTTCTAAAGGCGTCCATATATAACTGGATAGCTATCAACCGCAAAGCAATCAGCCTGGAAAATGTGCATGTTCTGGTTATTCGGAGTGATGAATGGCTGCAGGGAAGCTCCAGTGCCGCTCATCTTCAGGAAGAACAAAAGAGAAGAAAATATTTTATACTCCAGCCATCTTGTGGGATAACTGTATAATGAGTGTGCGCCCCCTAGTGGTGGCTGCTGGTAAACAGAATTGTATGATATCTCTGTGGTGTGATGTGCCTCTATGTATTACTATTTAAATCATCCGTGCATGGCATCTTAAAATTAGCGCTCATGTGAGAAGGTACTTTGTTAACAGGTAGAAGGAGAATAAATAAATATGTGGCTCTCAGCTCTCCTGATGTAATCTACAGTGCTATACCGAAATGCTGGATTGTTCCACTCTGACTCATCTCCCTCGCAGCGCTGGTGTGCACTGTGAGGTTAACCCTGTCAGTACTGTAAATGCACTGAATTCTACCACAGAAGTGACAGCGCCTCCAAATCTGCAGGTCTGTCACTATATACTATGCCGCCCTCAGCAAGGGTAGCATAGTAGTGGTAACAGGTTCCCATAAAATTGAGAACCAGGCACTGAAAATGGCAGACAGCCGTAGCCATTCAGAAAGTTATGATGATGTGATGATTCTGCTGGACCAGGCGGCACTCCAGCTGTTGTGAAACTACAACTCCCAACATGCTCCATTATTTTCTATATGATTTCTGATAAAAGCTGAGCAATTGTGCATGCTGGGAGTTGTTCACACCAGCTGGAGTGCCGAAGGTTGCTGACCTTTGTGCTAGGCTTACTAACTTACATGGGAATAGGCTGCAATACCATGTACAAGAGTAGCACAACTACTGGAAGAAAAGCACACCTTTTTTTCCAATCTCTGAAAATCTTTCAACATGGTTTTAAAGGGAATCTGTCACCAATGACCTCTCTATAAAACGGGTTGCATAGACACATACTGTGGTTCACCTGAATAAAATGCTGCTTTTCTGTTGATCCGAGGCTCCGTTCCCGAGTTATGATATATTTTCTTAACATGCAAATTAGACCTTTGGTGCAATAAAGGTGTCACCATTGCCTTCAAGTGAATGGGTCCGCATCTATGATATGGTGCACACGCAGCCATTCCCAGTATATTAGGGACCTGCTGTTTGTGGGCCGCAATACGGTCACAGTATTGCTGTGGCAGGCCTTGGATTCTTCGGGGTGCCCAAGGCTGCCACAGCAACTGAGCGGCTCCCTCAATCTTAGATTAAATATCTGATTGGCAGTATTGCCAATCACTGTCATTGCCTCCAGGTGTCTGCTGTGTAAAACAGCAGGCACCCAGCTTTGGAACATGTTTATACCAGACTTCCGACATGTATAACGGTCTGTCTTGAGTGATATACTCCTTGTTTTTCTTGTACTGTTGGCTGGGTTTTAGGCTACATTCACACGACCGTAGTGTTTTGCAGATCTGCAAACCATGGATACCAGCCCCTGTGCATTCCACACTTTGCGGACCACACATGTCGCTATCATATAAAAAATGCCTATTCTTGTCTGCAATTGCGGACATGAATAGGACATGCTCAACTTTTTTTTGCGGGGCCGTGAAACGGCACTACGGATGAGGACAGCACAGTGTGCGCTGTCCACATCTTTTGCGGCCCCATTGAAATGAATGGGTCCACATCCGTTCTGCAAAATTGCCTCAAACAAAGTTCCAGTTCCATCACCTGAGGGTGCAAGGACCAGCTGATCGATGGGGGTGCGAAGTGTCTGGTCCTCACTAATCGAATATTAAAGGAGTGATCCGGATTTGCATTTATTCTAACTCAATTTCCCAATCACCTTTCCTCATAGATGTATGGATTTCACAGCATTTTCACCATCCTCCGGTCCTGCCGATGCGCTTGGTATTGTTGGCTGCGTTATCTCTCCCTCTGTCATTTTCTGTCACATTGCCTTATGGCTCCCACAAGTCAGTGAGAGTCTGCAAAGTAATTTCTTGCCCCACACCCTACTTTGCATAATGCCCTCCTCAAAACCAGCCTCTGGCAGCTCTACAGCACACCCAGCTATGCCAGTGACGTCACCAGGCTCAGTGCTAGGCGGAAGTCTGGCCTTAGCAGAGAGATGTAAAGCCTGGTACTACACCGGCTCAATGAAAAATGATCCTTGTGGTGCATGATTGCAGAAAACCTCTTTAATGGCATATTCTGAGGATAGGTCATCAGTATCGGGAGACTTCATAATGTGTTTTTCAGTATTTTTGGTTACTATTTTAGGCTGGGGGTCATTATATGCATATACATAGGGGCACAACTGGGGGCTAATATCTATCCTGCGGCACAACTTGGGAGCCAGTATACAGTCAGGTCCATAAATATTGGGACACCGACAGAATTCTAACATTTTTGGCTCTATACACCAACACAATGGACTTGAAATGAAACAAACTAGATGTGCTTTAACTGCAGACTGTCAGCTTTAATTTGAGGGTATTTACATCCAAATCAGGTGAACGGTGTAGGAATTATAACAGTTTGCATATGTGCCTCCCACTTCTTAAGGTACCAAAAGTAATGGGACAATTGGCTTCTCAGCTGTTCCATGGCCGGGTGTGTGTTATTCCCTCATTAACTCAATTACAATGAGCAGATAAAAGGTCCAGAGTTAATTTCAAGTGTGCTATTTGCATATGGAATCTGTTGCTGTCAACTCTCAAGATGAGATCCAAAGAGCTGTCACTATCAGTGAAGCAAGCCATCATTAGGCTGAAAAAACTAAACAAACCCATCAGAGAGTTGGCAAAAACATTAGGCGTGGCCAAAACAACTGTTTGGAACATTCTTAAAAAGAAGGAACGCATCAGTGAGCTCAGCAACACCAAAAGATTCGGAAGACCACGGAAAACAACTGTGGTGGATAACCGAAGAATTCTTTCCCTGGTGAAGAAAACACCCTTCACAACAGTTGGCCAGATCAAGAACACTCTCCAGAAGGTAGGTGTATGTGTGTCAAAGTCAACAATCGAGAGAAGACTTCACCAGAGTGAATACAGAGGGTTCACCACAAGATGTAAGCCATTGGTGAGCCTCAAAAACAGGAAGGCCAGATTAGAGTTTGCCAAATGACATCTAAAAAAGCCTTCACAGTTCTGGAACAACATCCTACTGACAGAAGAGACCAAGATCAACTTGTACCAGAGTGATGGGAAGAGAAGAGTATGGAGAAGGAAAGGAACTGCTCATGATCCTAAGAATACCACCTCATCAGTGAAGCATGGAGGTGGTAGTGTCATGGCATGGGCATGTATGGCTGCCAATAGAACTGGTTCTCTTGTATTTATTGGTGATGGGACTGCTGACAAAAGCAGCAGGATGAATTCTGAAGTGTTTCGGGCAATATTATCTGCTCATATTCAGCCAAATGCTTAAGAACTCATTGGACGGCGCTTCACAGTGCAGATGGACAATGACCCAAAGCATACTACAAAAGCAACCAAAGAGTTTTTTAAGGGAAAGAAGTGGAATGTTATGCAATGGCCAAGTCAATCACCTGACCTGAATCCAATTGAGCATGCATTTCACTTGCTGAAGACAAAACTAAAGGGAAAATACCCCAAGAACAAGCAGGAACTGAAGACATTTGCAGAAGAGGCCTGGCAGAGCATCACCAGGGATGAAACCCAGAATCTGGTGATGTCTATGCGTTCCAGACTTCAGGCTGTAATTGACTGCAAAGGATTTGCAACCAAGTATTAAAAAGTGAAAATTTGATTTATGATTATTATTCTGTCCTGTTACTTTTGGTTCCCTAAAAAGTGGGAGGCACATATGCAAACTGTTGTAATTCCTACACCGTTCACCTGATTTGTATGTAAATACCCTCAAATTAAAGCCGACAGTCTGCAGTTAAAGCACATCTTGTTTGTTTCATTCAAATCCATTGTGTATAGAGCCAAAAATGTTAGAATTGTGTCGATGTCCCAATATTTATGGACCTGGCTGTAATTGGGGAGCATTAAAAAGGACCATTATCTATACTAGTGGCTATTATAACTACTGGAGCACAAAGTGGTGCATTATTTATACTGGAGCACTATGGGGGCATAATATATATACTGAAGGCACTGCAGGGGTTGGAGTTTTAACTAAAAAAAATATTAAAATTTTAACTTTCTAATAAACTATTTGAAATAATTAAATGCATCAGTTTTTTTAAAGGACATTAAAGATGAATGCAATATGGCCATTAAAAACAGATACACAGAGAGAAAATGGATACACACGCTGGGACCTGCGACTATTTTAGACAGTTGGACAGGATGGGGCAGAGCGGGGGAGTGTCAGGGGCAGTGCTGAAACCTGGACTCCAGGCCTGGCAAATTTACTGAGAACCAGCAAAAGATGATTAGTCGCTCAAAGTACAGACACATGTAAAACCAGAGTAATCACAAAATAGCATAATTTTTATTGAAAATCACATAAAGACATGATTGACACAAGCCACAAAAAACAATTAACAAAAGCCACAAAACATTTAAAATATTAAAAACCAAGAGGACCGATGGTGGGCTGTCGGTGTATATTGAAAAAAAGTTCAAGTGGTTGGTCACTAGTAGAGAAGTTGGTTAAACCAAACTACTATGGTTCAATAGTACATAATAACAAAATCCATCTCCAAATATATAAAACAAACACTTGACCATGGTCACGCGACTCTGGCGTGATCCTCCGGACCGGCTGGGCGGGTCCGCAGGCTCGGCGTTCATGGTGGAGTGCTGGGCGCCATGTAATGAGCACTCAGCACTTTTATTCAGCTCAGGTGTGACATAGCGGATGGGTGACAGACCACCCAATAGCAGCACTAAGATAATGAGGCTAAACCTATCGCGGTGTAGCCCTTCTATCTATTTAAAAGACCATCCTCACCACACCAGCCAGTACTCCCTTGAAAAACCTAACGTGAAACGTGCGTTGGGGAGGGGGGGGGGGACTGGTGGTGGTCATGTGCGCTGTACAAGCTTGGTTGGTCAGTATTTGATATGTGCCTACTATATCTTGTTGCTTCTCTGCTCTAGTCAATTTTTGTAGTGTGTACCATCACCCACTTGGTCAAGTGTTTGTTTTATATATTTGCAGGTGGATTTTGTTATTATGTACTATTGAACCATAGTAGTTTGGTTTAACCAACTTCTCTACTAGTGACCAACCACGATTAATGAACTTGCACTTTTTTTCAATATACACCGACAGCCCACCATCGGTCCTCTTGGTTTTTAATATTTTAAATATGTTGTGGCTTGTGTCAATCATGTCTTTATATGATTTGCAATAAAAATTATGCTATTTTGTGATTACTCTGGTTTTACATGTGTCTTTGTACTTTGAGTGACCCATCATCTTTTGTTGGTTCTCATGATATGGTCAGGTGTGGGTCCTGAACTTAGATTTTGGGCTATATATAGGTTGCCTGGCAAATTTACTAACAGGTATAATAATAAATAAAAAACGTGCAGCTTAAATTTTAGTGGAGTTCACATTCTCAGTACACAAGGAGTGTCTTTCGGAAATAGTTCCTCATATACAGTTGCAAGAAAAAGTATGTGAACCCTTTGGAATGATATGGATTTCTGCACAAATTGGTCATAAAATGTGATCTGATCTTCATCTAAGTCACAACAATAGACAATCACAGTCTGCTTAAACTAATAACACACAAAGAATTAAATGTTACCATGTTTTTATTGAACACACCATGTAAACATTCACAGTGCAGGTGGAAAAAGTATGTGAACCCTTGGATTTAATAACTGGTTGAACCTCCTTTGGCAGCAATAACTTCAACCAAACGTTTCCTGTAGTTGCAGATCAGACGTGCACAACGGTCAGGAGTAATTCTTGACCATTCCTCTTTACAGAACTGTTTCAGTTCAGCAATATTCTTGGGATGTCTGGTGTGAATCGCTTTCTTGAGGTCATGCCACAGCATCTCAATCGGGTTGAGGTTAGGACTCTGACTGGGCCACTCCAGAAGGAGCATTTTCTTCTGTTTAAGCCATTCTGTTGTTGATGCCTTGGGTCGTTGTCCTGTTGCAACACCCATCTTCTGTTGAGCTTTAGCTGGTGGACAGATGGCCTTAAGTTCTCCTGCAAAATGTCTTGATAAACTTGGGAATTCATTTTTCCTTCCATGATAGCAATCCATCCAGGCCCTGACGCAGCAAAGCAGCCCCAAACCATGATGCCCCCACCACCATACTTCACAGTTGGGATGAGGTTTTGATGTTGGTGTGCTGTGCCTCTTTTTCTCCACACAGTGTTGTGTATTTCTTCCAAACAACTCAATTTTGGTTTCATCTGTCCACAGAATATTTTGCCAGTACTGCTGTGGAACATCCAGGTGCTCTTGTGCAAACTGTAAACGTGCAGCAATGTTTTTTTTGGACAGCAGTGGCTTCCTCTGTGGTATCCTCCCATGAAATCCATTCTTGTTTAGTGTTTTACATATCGTAGATTCGCTAACAGGGATGTTAGCATATGCCAGAGACTTTTGTAAGTCTTTAGCTGACACTCAAGGATTCTTCTTCACCTCATTGAGCAGTCTGCGCTGTGCTCTTGCAGTCATCTTTACAGGACGGCCACTCCTAGGGAGAGTAGCAGCAGTGCTGAACTTTCTCCATTTATAGACAATTTGTCTTACCGTGGACTGATGAACAGCAAGGCTTTTGGAGATACTTTTATAACCCTTTCCAGCTTTATGCAAGTCAACAATTCTTAATCGTAGGTCTTCTGAGAGCTCTTTTGTGCAAGGCATCATTCAAATCAGGCAATGCTTTTTGTGAAAAGCAAACCTAGAACTGGTGTGTGTCTTTTATAGGGCAGGGCAGCTGTAACCAACACCTCCAATCTCATCTCATTGATTGGACTCCAGTTGGCTGACACCTCACTCTAATTAGCTTTTGGAGATGTCATTAGTCTAGGGGTTTATGTGATTTTCAAAAAAAATTATGCTATCTTGTGATTACTCTGGTTTTACATGTGTCTTTGTACTTTGAGTGACCCATCATCTTTTGTTGGTTCACATACTTTTTCCACCTGCACTGTGAATGTTTAAAAAAAACAACATGGTAACATTTAATTCTTTGTGTGTTATTAGTTTAAGCAGACTGTGATTGTCTATTGTCGTGACTTGATGAAGATCAGATCACATTTTATGACCAATTTGTGCAGAAATCCATATCATTCCAAAGGGTTCACATACTTTTTCTTGCAACTGTATATAGCTTCGGTTCTCACATATATCGATGCTTTAGAGCAAGCATGTCAAACTCAAAGGCTAACATGGGCCAAAAAAACAAAATGTAAGTTTATGTGGGCCGCATCAAAAAAAATAAAAAAATTTTACAATATAATGCAGACGGATCCGTTCTGAACGGATCCACCGTCTGCATTATATGAGCGGATCCGTCTCTGAACGCAAGTGTGAAAGTAGCCTTAGGGGCGAGAACCTGGGATCTTTCATCCCTTGTCCTATTCAGCTCTATCAGGGTGAATAGGACTTCACACTGTCCCTGCTGCTCTGTGCCTTGTGCACACAGCATCAGGGATGTTACCATGGCAACCAGGGCTTCTGTAGCGTCCTGGCTGCCATGGTAACTGATCGGAGCCCCAGGCTTACACAGCTGGGGCTCCGATCAGAAGCTGCCACTGCACCACCAATGAGGGGGAGGGGAGAGGTCCCTGTGGCCACTGCCACCAATGATTTTAATACTGGGGGGGTTGAGAGGGGCTGGCGCACTGTGTCACCAATGATTTTAATGGGATGGGGGGTTGAGGGGGCGGGGGGCACACTGCACCACCAATGATAAATTACCCCTTTATACAGGAGGCTGGTACTGGCAGATCAGCAGTTAACCCCTCAGGTGCGGCACCTAAGGGGTTAACTGCCTCTGATCGCAGCTCCCTGTCAGCGGCAGGGTGCCGGCAATGCGATTCTGCTGCCGGCACCCGCCTCCTGTATTGTGTTAAAGACTGACTTTCACTATCAGGCCACACAGAGCGGCGCCCAGCGATGTCCCAGCACTCACCATTAGTCCTGGGCGCCGCTCCGTTCGCCCGCAGTGCTCCATTACTGTCTCCTCTCCTGCTCCACATGCTGCTGATTACTATCGGAGCGATGGGAGGAGACATCAGCTTCACTAGTGGGCGTTCCTTCTTCCTGGCTGTAGCGCTGTCCAATCGCAGCGCAGGGAGAAGGAACGCCCACTAGTGAATCTGATGTTTCCTCCCATCGCTCCGATAGTAATCAGCAGCATGTGGAGCAGGAGAGGAGACAGTAATGGGGCACTGCGGGCGAACGGAGCGGAGCCCAGGACTAATGGTGAGTGCTGGGACATCGCTGGGCGCTGCTCTGTGTGGAAATAGTCCTATCATTGGTGGCGCAGTGCGCCCGCCCCTCCCCCCCCCTCTATCCTCATTGGTGGCGCAGTGCGCCCGCCCCTCCTCCCCCCCTCTCTTCTCATTGGTGGCAGCGGCAGCAGCACAGGGGGAGGGAGGACAGCTTCCTTCTCCCTGTGCTGCTGAGAGAACATGAGCGCGCCGATAGCAGCGCGCTCATGTTCGGAGATACTAGACTGCAGGCCGCAAAGATATTCATTGCGGGCGCATGTTTGACACCCATGCTTTAGAGTCTCCTAAGAGTGAAAGAAGAGACTAGATATCAAATGACCTCACAGTACATGTCAACGTTTACTATTTTAGCAAAACTAATTGATGGTCCAACTGGACCTAAATACGTCTTTGGATCATGTACTGTTTTTATTAGCTAAAACGTTACTTTTATTTATTATTTTTTAAAATTGGTTATTTCACTATCTATACATACATAGACACTACATCGACAGTTTAAAACTATCAGTGGTACGGGCTGCTCTGTCTAATTATTCACATTCATCACCTACTATAATAAACTACTACTGTTTTTTTGCCACCATTATTTTATGGCCTGTGTCTGTCTGTATCAGTGGTCCTATTCACGTCTGCATGGCTATACATTCACATTGTATATATTCGGCACAGCTGTTAACCGGCTGCTGTTTATTGCCACTACTGTTTCCCTCACTGAGGGAGCTCTCTATTAGTAGCGACTGCATGAGTATATAGGCGATAAGGAACTATAGCCAACAGTAATAACAAGTTAGAAACAGTAGTGGCAATAAACAGCAGCCGGTCAACAGCTGTGCCGAATATATACAATGTGAATGTATAGCCATGCAGACGCGAATAGGACCACTGATACAGACAGACACAGGCCATAAATAATGGTGGCAAAAAAACTGTAGTAGTTTATTATAGGTGATGAATGGGAATAATTAGACAGAGCAGCCCGTACCACTGATAGTTTTAAACTGTTGATGTAGTGTCTATGTATGTATAGATACTGAAATAACCAATAAAAAAAATAAAAAAAAGTTACTTTTTCGCTAATAAAAACAGTACATGATCCAAAGATGTATTTAGGACCAGTTGGACAATCAATTAGCTTTGCTGAAAGAAGAGACGGTCCGACGTAGTGAAGTCCCGCTTAGTGAGTGATAATTTAATAATTTATTGTACTCACAAAATCTATAAAATAACAGTAATTTAAAAATATGCACGTCCTCTCATAAAACGCCTGACCCGGGTTTCGCTTCTACTTCGTTAGGGGCACCTGTGGCCTCATCCTGATTGCTTATTTCTCAAGCCATTGTGGACGTTTCTTCAGCCTTTATTCACATAATTGTAACATTAAAAGCATACATAATAATTCTAAAACCATCTAATTAGCACGGAATCTTAATATCAGCTTTAACATTAAATAAGTCACCGATATATTAATTAAATATCCTTCCTTGTTCTTATACTCCACTAATCTACCTATCTCCACCTCCCATGAAATCACATGTCCTATCTTAGGCTATTTTCACACTCGCGTTTGGTGCAGATCTGTCATGGATCTGCACAAACGCATCCGTTCAGATAATACAACCGCATGCATCCGTTCAGAACGGATTTGTTTGCATTATCTTTAACATAGCCAAAACGGATCCGTCTTGAACACTATTGAAAGTCAATGGAGGACGGATCCGTTTTCTATTGTGCCATATTGTGTCAGTGAAAACGGATCCGTCAGATTTCCGGGGACGGGGCATCCAGCATGGCTGCGTTTTAGTAGCGCTCTTCTTGCAACTCCGGGAATCTGCCCTAATCCCTCCCGGACAGCTTGGGGGGCGCCCCAACTTGAAGCCCCGGAGCCCGTGCCTGCGACAAGAAGCTCCTTTTGTGAGCGCGGAAGTGACTGGCCACGCCGCGCGGTGGAGTAAGGCCTGCTTGCCGCGGAACTCACTTGTGGAGTCGGGACCCGCTCCGTGCCGCTAAAGAGACCGCACAGAGACCTCAGGCGCCTGGGTACTTCTTGGAAGGCCGCCTGTTCCGTGAAGTGACCTGACCGGAGGAGCGCGCCTCCTGCCACTTTGCGCAGCCGTCGGACCACTGCGGGAAAAGCCAGAGACTCCGCACACAGGGTTGAGGTGCCCACGGCAATCTAGGGCTGTAGTCTCACTCTCCCACCCCCGCTCTTACCAGAATTAGGCCCACATCGGGCGAGTGCCGGCCTCAGGGTCCAACAACCAGACATGGGCCAGACGTGCAGTGGCTGCGGCTCAGAAGGACCTCGGGACTCTCCAGGTGAAGGTGGGCGATCCGCCATACTCCCGCTAAGGGGGGCCCCGTACAGATATAACCCAAAGGCTTGGCACTCATAAGCTGGGGAAGGGACAGAGATTGGACCTGCTGCCATTTTCTGCAAATTAAGTCTGCACCCCCCTCCCCTCTATTTCTAAACCTCAGCGGCCTGACTAGCCACAGTTGTCTTCCAACTTGGGGACAGAGGGCACCAGAGCCCGCAATATAACAACCCTACCTGTGACATTATTTCTGTAACGTTCTTGCGGCCTCACCAGCTCCTGCTGGATGTAGCACGACTGATATTGGAGCGAATTCCCTCTGTCTGAGCTTATCCTGCAAGCGCATACTGAAATAGCTATGTCGGGGGTTCAGTTCCACTTCCCAATGTAAGAAAAACTAACTCTTTTCAGGCCCCCCTCAACTAATAGCCTTATTCCTCTCTGACCAGGGCTTAGGAATGGACAAGTTCCTTATGGGACCTCAACCACAAAAGCAACAACGTAAATCGCAATGGAGCCACATGGCTTCCAAATCTCAGCCGTCCAAAACTCTTAATAAACTCGTGCTGAGTAACAAGCAGATACCCTCGTCGACGCGGATGAATGAACCAGCTCCGGAGTCGCCACTCGCTTCACAAGAGATGATTTCAGAGGATATCATACCCACAAACCTCTCGCCTCCACACAGCCCGTCTTATCAGTCGCCAGCTGACAACACCCAGGCCGCGGCTGTGGCGCAGGAAGTCACTAGTTTACTATTGCCACTCTTTAACAAAAGGTTTGATACTTTACAAGCCTCCATCAACTCAGCACTAATGTGTAAAAAATTGAGGATCAAGAAAGCAGGCTGGTCACTGAAGAAACCTGTTTGGTGGAACCCTTGCAGTAAGCCTACTAGATCTCCGGAGGTCTTGACTATCTGTTAAAACCTGACTCTCCCCACTGGGAGCTGCCAACCTGGAGTCATCCACTACAATAGGAGATTCGGATGTGGTCGAGGGTTCCTCCTCACTGCGAGCCAGTACTGGTTCTGTGGTAGGAGCTTCATCACCTGCGGCCTGGGAACTTTCCTCAGTGTTAGGAACAGTCCACCAGTCTTCACTATAGTTTTCATCTGGGATAATATGTTCTGAGGACGGGACAGAAGGAGGTGTCCTCTGAGCAGGTGTGGGATCTTCAGACTGGCATGGCCGTAGCATATTCCTATGTAGAGTCCTTAAGGCAAACTCCTCATTTTCAACCCGTACTTTGTAGACCGGACCATTGGGGTACATTCTCTTGATCACTTTGTATGGCTGTACTTCCCAACGCTCGCTCAACTTGCCTCTGGGACGTTTCTCTCGCACCAGTACCCGGTCCCCAAGCTAAAACCGGAACCTCTTGAATTAGAGGACGATCAGTATGTGTTCTCTCGTGCAACCGCTGATCTGCTAACCGGCGGATGGTCTGGAGCGCTGACGGTGTTCTTTCACCCATGGGGTGGTCGATTGTTCTATTAGGTCCTCTGGTTGTTCTAGATTCAATTCAACGATTTCCCAACCAGCTCTTCCGAACAGTAACATGTATGGGGTGTAACTGGTGGTGGTGTGGACCCGATTATTGTAAGCCCAGACCAATTCAGGCAGATAGTCAGGCCAGTGCGTCTTCTTGTCTTCCTCTAGAGTCCTCAGCATTTGAAGCAGTGTCTGGTTAAAGCGTTCGCAGGCCCCATTCCCTTGGGGATGATATGGGGTTGTCCTGGATTTTTCAATGCCATACAGTCGGTGTAGCTTCTCCATCACTTTCCCTTGAAAACAGGCTCCTTGATCTGAGTGAATCCACTTCGCACACCCGTAGACCTGGATGAAGTCTTGACAGACAGCCTGAGCTGCGGACTCAGCCGTCTGGTCCGGAGTTGGGGTGACCACTGCAAACTTGGAGAAGTGGTCAATCATGACCAAGCAGTACTGTAGGCCTCTGGCTGATTGTCCCACAAAGAGATATCAATACTTCCAGCGGTTCTTTGGGCTGTATGGCCTGTAGGGGTGCCCTCTGTTTTGTGCTTTTAGTGAGTTCACACACTCTAAATAAATTACACATAAATTAGACATAAACGTGCCCTACTGAAAAAAAACAAAATATGGCTTAGAATATGGAGGCACTAAAACATCTTTTTTTTGTTTAAAAAAAGCTGTTATTGTGTAAAACTTAAAGTAAATTTAAAAAAGTATACATATTAGCTATTGCCGCGTCCGTAAGAACCTGCTCTATAAAAATATCACATGACCTATGCCCTCAGGTGAACACTGTAAAAAAATAAAAACTGTGTAAAAAAAAAGCCATTTTTTGTCACCTTACATCACAAAAAGTGTAATAGCAAGCGATCAAAAAGTCGTACGCACCCCAAAATAGTGCTAATCAAACCGTCATCTCATCTCGAAAAAAATTTGCCCCTACACAAGACAGTCGCCAAAAAAATAAATAAAACTATGGCTTTAAGAATGTGGAGACACTAAAGAATATATTTTTTTTAAATGCTTTGTTATGTAAAACTGAAACAAACAACCCAAAAAAGTAGTCATATTTGGTATTGTCGCATCTGTGACAACCTGGTCTATAAAAATGTCACATGATCTAACCTGTCAGATGAATGTTGTAAATAACAAAAAATAAAAACGGTGCCAAAACAGCTATTTCTTGTTACCTTGCCTCACAAAAAGTGTAATATAGAGCAACCAAAAGTCATATGTACCCTAAAATAGTACCAATAAAACTGCGACACTATCCCGTACTTTCTAAAATCGAGTCACTTTTTTGGAGTTTCTACTCTAGGGGTGCATCAGGGGGGCTTCAAATGGGACATGGTGTAAAAAAAACAGTCCAGCAAAATCTGTCTTCCAAAAACCGTATGGCATTCCTTTCTTTCTGTGCCCTGCTGTGTGCCCGTACAGCAGTTTTACAACAACATATGGGGTGTTTCTGTAAACTACAGAATCAGGGCCATAAATATTGAGTTTTGTTTGGCTGTTAACCCTTGCTTTGTAACTGGAAAAAATGGATTCAAATTGAAAATCTGCCAAAAAAGTGAAATTTTGAAATGTTATCTCTATATTTCATAAATTCTTGTGGAACACCGAAAGGGTTTACAAAGTTTGTAAAATCAGTTTTGAATACCTTGAGGGGTGTAGTTTGTAAAATGGGGTCATTTTTGGGTGGTTTCTATTATGTAAGCCTCACAAAGTGACTTCAGACCTGAACTGGTCCTGAAAAAAGGTGGGTTTTAGAAATGTTCAGAAAAATTTCAAGATTTGCTTCTAAACTTCTAAGGCCTAGTTCACACGAACGTATGGCTTTTTCAGTGTTTTGCAGTCCGTTTTTCACGCATCCGTTTTTGTTTCAGCTGTGTTTCTGTTCCGTTTTTCCGTATGCCATGTACAGTATACAGTAATTACATAGAAAAAATTGGGCTGGGCATAACATTTTCAATAGATGGCTCCGAAAAAACGGAACGGATACGGAAGACATACAGATGCATTTCCGTACGTGTTCCGTTTTTTTTGAGGACCCATTGACTTGAATGGAGCCACGGAACGTGATTTGCGGGCAATAATAGGACATGTTCTATCTTTCAACGGAACGGAAATACGGAAACGGAATGCATACGGAGTACATTCAGGTTTTTTTGCGGAACCATTGAAATGAATGGTTCCGTATACGGAACACAAAAAAACGGCCCGTACACTCGCAAAAAAAAACGTTCGTGTGAACTAGGCCTAAGCCTTGTAACTTCCCCAAAAAATAAAATGGCATTCACAAAATGATCCAAACATGAAGTAGACATATGGGGAATGTAAAGTAATAACAATTCTTGGAAATATTACTATCTATTATAAAAAAAATAGAAATAAAAATTTGGAAATTAGCAAATGTGGTAAATTTTGATATTTTTAATTAATAAAAATAAAAATTTTTGACTCCATTTTACCAGTGTCATGATGTACAATAAGTGAGGAGAAAACACTCTCAGAATGGCCTGGATAAGTAAAAGCGTTTGAAAGTTATCACCACATAAAGTAACACGTCAGATTTGCAAAAAATGGCCTGGTCCTTAAGATGAAAATTAGCTCAGTCCTTAAGGGGTTAAAATTTAGACCATTTAATGTTAACTTTAATGTAATGTGAATGTAGCCATCCCATTGAAGTGAATGGGGACAGTGGCGTTGTAATTATACTGCTCACTGCTGCAATGTCGACGGCGAGCAGGTAAAAAGTAAGAAGATGACAGCGTTCACACGAGAGCTGTGTTCTCTGATCTGATATTAATGGGCTATGCTAAAATAAGTTACAACAAAAAGGCCTAATTCACCCTACACAGCTCTGTTGTGATGCAGTTGAAAAGTGCATGCACTTACTGGGCGCATTTATCAAGCTCGCCTGTTTTTATGCATAAAATTAGACAGGCGGATCTCATTCGGCTGTCTTTCTTTGCTGAGCATTTATTAAAAGTCACACAACAGTTCACGAATTAGACTAGGTGTATTTTTTATTAGTCTGACCTCTGGTGGTTGTTTTTCAGTAGGACAAGTTCATATTCACTTAAACTGGTCTAATTTATTTGCACATGAAAAAAGTCGCATCTGTGGAACGAAAAGTCGCATGTCTTCCGGAAAGTGCGACTTTTAATGCAAAAAAAGTCCCACTTCACCACTCAAAAAAGACAAAGAACAGTACACCAGCCCTGGAGGGGTGTAGAAATCGTTAATTTCTAACGATAATTTGTTTTCCCTTAGTCCTAACAGCAGCACAGATGGGGTTAACTGCCCCCCGTGGACTGGTAGGACCGGCAGAATTTTTAATGAGCCCAAAGAATAACCAATAGAAGAACTCCAGCTCCCTTAAGGGGAGGGGTTCACCCCCCAGCCCACCGTGTCTGTAACAAGAAAGTACTTTAGGGTGGGAAATTTGTGTACTGCTGTTAGGACTAAGGGAAAAAAAATTATTGTTAGAAATTAACGATTCCCTTACGTCCTACCAGCAGCACAGATGGGGAGATAGCAAGAAGAATCCCCTAGGGAGGGTCCTCATGCTTGGCAGAAGTAAGGACTGTCTGCCCAAAAGCCGAAAACTCTGCTACCTTAGCATCTATTCTATAATGGGAGATGAAGGTTGATTCAGAGCTCCAGGAAGCTGCCTTACAGATCAACTCTAGGGGGAGAAGACTTCTCTCCGCGACAGAGGTAGCTACGGCCCTTGTAGAATGGGCCCTCACAAACTCTGGAGGATCTAAGGATTGGGAGGTGAAAGCCTCCCTAATGGCTTTCTTGATCCAGCGACTAATAGTAGTTTTAGACGCTTTACGGCCTTTAGACTTACCGGCAAACAGGATGAAGAGGTTCTCATCTATCCTGAATTCTCTAGATCTATCCACATAGATCTGGAGGCATCTCAATATATCCAGTGGATGTTGGACTGGAACATCAGAGGAGGAGGTGGAGAATAATAAAGGTAGAGAGATTAATGCAAGACTAACCGATATGGAGGATAGAGCACGCCGTAATAATCTCAGAATAGTGGGCCTCCCAGAGGGGGTAGAGGGGGGGAACCCTGCGGCGTTTATGCAAAAATGGCTGATTGAAACGCTAGGATCAGACGGAGATACTCCTGCACTATGTGTGGAGAGAGCACATAGAATTCCTACAAAAAAGACTCCGCCGGGTGGCCCCCCTCGTGCCCTCTTAATTAGGATACTATCCTCCAGTGACAGAGACTGGGTGCTTCGACGCAAGAGGGATTTAGCTGAGACCACCCT
Organism: Bufo gargarizans; assembly: GCF_014858855.1. Classification (NCBI taxonomy): domain Eukaryota; kingdom Metazoa; phylum Chordata; class Amphibia; order Anura; family Bufonidae; genus Bufo; species Bufo gargarizans. The sequence continues at coordinate 43,082,436 of NC_058089.1, forward strand.
CGACGGACACCTGATACAGATATACCCCGACTTTTCTAAGGATACTCAAAGTAAGCGTAGGGAGTATTTTGATATTAAGAAAAGATTACGGGATGGAAATATCAAATACTCTATGTTATACCCTGCCAAGCTAAGAGTGGTGTACAGAGATACTGTAATGTTTTTCCATTCACCTAGAGAAACCTTAGAATGGTTAGATTCTGTTAGGGTTTAGACGTCGGGTTTTGGTGGCAGGAGACCTGCCCAATGAAGGGGGTGTGGGAACAGAGGGGGCGGCCCATGGACGGATGGGCGAAATGTAAGAGGTTTACAATGATGCTCTGCATCAGTGAACCAGTAAGGGGGATGAGGGGTGGGGGTCAAAGGGGGTGGGTGGGTAGTGGGTGGGGGAGGATCCTGGCTTGGTTGCGGTTGCCTTTGGGGGGCGATGGACGCCTCCTCTATAACTCATAATATGACCAATAATAGAGTCATGATATGGAATGTGCGTGGACTGGCCGATAGAACAAAACGGGTAGTGGTTTTTGATCTGATTATTCGACACCTCCCTGCAATAGTTGCCCTATTAGAAACGCACGCTACACCTAATATCCCTGAATACCTAATAAAGAGATGGGCGGGGCATCAGTTCCACTCCGGCTTCTCGACATACTCCCGAGGGATCAGTGTGTATGTACATCAAAGCATTGACTTTATTCTGCTGGACCAGTTGATTGATACAGACGGGAGATACATCTTCCTCTATGCCCAATGGAACGGCAGAAAGTGCGTCCTTGCTTTCCTGTATATCCCGCCACCGTTTACAATGACAGTCCTAAAACAGCTGGCGCTTTTTATGCATAATATAGAGCGATCGCCGATATTAATATGCGGTGATTTTAACTGCGTGCTTGATCCGGCGCTGGATAGAATTTCAGCTGCCCGGAATAGTGCGCAGGGAAAACACGCCCTACTTCGCGGGTTCTGTGAGGAGATAGGATTAACAGATGTTTGGCGATGGCTCTATGGTAACAAACAGGTGTTCTCTTGCTTTAGTAAAGCGTACAGTGCTATGTCCAGGATTGATATGGCCTTGGCTAATGAGCAGATGCTTGACTCCATCTTAAAAATGACATATGAGATCCATGGCATATCCGACTACTCACCGATTTTACTGGTGATGAAGACCGGACAACAAGCTGGGATTAGCAGATCGTTCAGATTGAATGAACATTGGCTAACTATACTACATGACTCTGCAGGGATAGACAGAGAACTTTTGCAATTTTGGCAAGAGAATAATGGCACAGCACATGTCCACTTTGTTTGGGATGCCATGAAGGCATTTATGCGCGGGCTCTACTTCTCCAGAATAAAAAAGAAAAAAAATTGGAGGCAAACATTTCATATCTGGAGGGTTGTATCCGTGTACGGAATGATGTGAATATGCGCACCAAGTTAAAATCCACTAAAGATCACTATATTACCTTTATGAGGAAAAAAGCGCAGAATCAACTATTTTTTAGGGGCTATAAAGATTTCTGTGAGGGAGGTACCCCGAGTAAACTATTGGTTTCCATTATAGCGAATCAAAAACCCCCCCAAAGAATTAGACAAATACTGACGGGTGATGGGCGTAGATTGGAAGGAGGAGTGGAGATGGAGAGAGAGTTTTTTAAGTACTTTGACAATTTATATCGATCCGGCGTGATAGATACAGTGACTAAAATAGACGACTATCTAGAACAGGTTAGGATCCCGGTGCTGTCGGACTCGGACTCAGCCCCCTTGAGCACCCCCATTTCTTTGGAGGAGCTACAGGCGGCCTTGCATGGGACCCGGGGCTCCTCGGTGCCCGGATCGGATGGGCTCCCATTTGGCATATACAAGTGCCATGCGGAGGTGCTTCTGCCCGGACTGTTACAGGTCCTAAATGAGTCTAGCAAATGTGGAAGGCTGCCCCCTTCTTTGACTGAAGCAACGGTCACACTGATCCTTAAGAAAGGGAAAATGGGCAATAAAGTTGAGGATTATCGCCCTATATCGTTGCTTAATGCAGACTATAAAATAGTTGCAAAAGTTCTCTCCAACAGGTTAAAAAAAGTAATAACCCGCCTGGTCCATGTAGATCAGACCGGGTTTATCCCCGGGCGACAGATACAGTCCAACATACGCCGGACCATCCTTAATATTCAGATTGGAGGGGGGGAGGACCGCTCCATCCTGTCATTGGACGCCGCCAAGGCGTTCGATCGGGTGGAGTGGTCCTTCCTCTGGCGTGTTATGCATAGGATGAATCTGGGCCAGGAATTCATTGGATGGGTCAAATTGCTATATAGTGAAGCAACAGCCAGAATTAAGGTCAATGGGGTGCTCACCCCTGCCGTTTCCCTAAAGCGGGGGACACGCCAGGGATGCCCCCTCTCTCCACTTCTCTTTTCAATTTTTATGGAACCCCTCGCCTGCAGGATACGGGCTGAAACCGGTATAGTGGGCTTCGGGGGGAGAGGGACGGATGATAAGATCTGTCTATACGCAGATGACGTCTTACTCTACCTGAATGACGGATGGAGAAGCGTCCCTGCTGTTATGCGGATAACAGAGGAATTCGGCAGAATTGCCGGATATGAGATAAACTGGACAAAGTCTGTACTCTTCCCCCTGAACCGGATGCCTCCCCTGAACGATCTTAGGATCAGAACCATTGCCCCCACAGACCATTTAGACTACCTTGGGATAAAAATCAGCAATACCATTAGGGATTATAATAAGCTAAACATTACCCCTTTAGTTGGGAAGATAAAAGAAAAAATAAGGGTTTGGCAGAAACTTCCGCTCTCGCAGATTAACAGGATTGCGCTAATTAAAATGGTTCTGCTGCCTTGGATACTGTACACGGTTAGCTCCTGTCCAGCTTGGATTGAGGATAGTGTTTTCAATTTGATTGATCGTTTGATAAATGACCTGATATGGGGCAGAAAAAGGGTCCGCATTAAATTACAATATTTGCGAATGGCGGCAAGTAATGGAGGCCTAGGCCTACCCCATTTTCAAATCTATTATCTGTGTGCACAACTACAATGGTGTGTTAATACTGGGGACGGAGCACTACTATCCCATATCCTAGGTCAACGCCAACAGCAGGTAAATAATATTTTTAGTATACTGGAAACTGGGCTGTTTCAGCGCGCAGATTATTTCTGCCCCATTGGGGCTGCGCTACAGAAGTCCTGGAATAAAATTAAGGTACTTATTCAGGCTCCCCAAATTCTGGACTTTTCCCCGTTATGGGATAACCCCGCGTTAACAGAATTCCTGACACTTAACGAAAATGAATATTGGACTCGTAGAGGTATCACATTAATTTCACATATATACACGAAAGGGAAAATTAAATCAATAAGAGAATTGACTCAACAGACACCAATAACTGCATTAGAGCACTATAGATACTGCCAATTACAACACGCATTAGTATGCACACTTAAAAAAACACCTTTGATAAGACTCACGCAGGGGTTTTTATTATTTTGCTATAACATAGTAGGGAACAAAGTTAAGATTTCACTAATATATAGGAGATTCATTGAGGAACTAAGCACTACCACTAAATTTAAAAGTGTAGATAAATGGAAGACGGATATTGGGGAATGTAATCCTTCACAATGGCGGGAAATATACCAAAACATTAAGAAGGCTTCCCTTTCACGACAACACCGATTGATACAATTTAAAATAATACATCGCCTATATGTTACCCCGAGTCTCTTATCCAAAATGTACAGTAATAAGGGTCAGGAATTTAGCTGTCTGAAATGCTCTCTCGTAGCCGCAGGGTTTGTACACATGTTGTGGGACTGCCCTGCCATTAGGACTTTTTGGGGCAGTATATTTCAGACCATGGCGGTAAATAGTAGGAATAACCACCCCTTTACTATCCAAGTAGCTGTGCTTGGACTCTTTCCCCCCGAGTACAAAAATAGAACCACCAAAAATGAACAGGCGTACTGGTTGAAGGGATTTCTTCTGGCTAAGGTGATAATCCTGAGACAGTGGGTGAAAGATAGACCACCAACAATAAATGAATGGCAAAGCTTAATGACGAGAATAACACACTTTAAGGGCATGAAACGACGCGGGGTGAGCTATGCCATATGAATGGGCGTATAGAGAGGGGAAATAGCGAGAGGAAACACCCTGATTGAAACTGATGACCACCTACTGGCTGTGGCTACTGCCTAACTATAATTTAATAAACTACTATGCATCCTTAACCCCTTAAGGACACAGCCCTATTTCACCTTAAGGACCAGGCCATTTTTTGCAAATCTGACCAGAGTCACTTTAAGTGCTGATAACTTTAAAACGCTTTGACTTATCCAGGCCATTCTGAGATTGTTTTTTCGTCACATATTGTACTTCATGACACTGGTAAAATGAAGTCAAAAAAATTATTTTTTTTGCACCAAAAAATACCAAATTTAACAAAAATTTGGAAAAATTAGCAAATTTCAAAGTTCCAGTTTTTCTACTTCTGTAATACATAGTAATACCCCCAAAAATTTGGATGACTTTACATTCCCCATATGTCTACTTCATGTTTGAATTATTTTGGGAATGATATTTTATTTTTTGGGGATGTTATAAGGCTTAGAAGTTTAGAAGCAAATCTTGAAATTTTTCAGAAATTTACAAAAACTCAATTTTTAGGGACCAGTTCAGGTCTCAAGTCACTTTGCGAGGCTTACATAATAGAAACCACCCAAAAATGACCCCATCTAAGAAACTACACCCCTCAAGGTATTCAAAACTGATTTTGAATACGTTGTTAACCCTTTAGGTGTTGCACAAGAGTTATTGGCAAATGGGGAGGAAATTTGAGAATTTTATTTTTTTGTCTAATTTTTCATTTTAACCCATTTTTTCCACTAACAAAGCAAGGGTTAACAGCCAAACAAGACGGTATCTTTATTGCCCTGACTCTGCCGTTTACAGAAACACCCAATATGTGGCCGTAAACTACTGTACGGCCACACAGCGGGGCGTAGAGTGAAAGGTGCGCCGTTTGGTTTTTGGAAGGCTGATTTTTATGGACTGGTTTATTTACACCATGTCCCATTTGAAGCCCCCTGATGCACCCCTAGAGTAGAAACTCCATAAAAGTGACCCCATCTAAGAAACTACACCCCTCAAGGTATTCAAAACTGATTTTACATACGTCGTTAACCCTTTAGGTGTTGCACAAGAGTTATTGGCAAATGGCGATGAAATTTGAGAATTTCATTTTTTTGCCTAATTTTCCATTTTAACCCATTTTTTCCACTAACAAAGCAAGGGTTAACAGCCAAACAAGACTGTATCTTTATTGCCCTGACTCTGCTGTTTACAGAAACACCCCATATGTGGCCGTAAACTACTGTACGGCCACACAGCGGGGCGTAGAGGGAAAGGTGCGCCGTTTGTTTTTTGGAGGGCTGATTTTTATGGACCGGTTTTTTGACACCAAGTCCCATTTGAAGCCCCCCTGATGCACCCCCAGATTATAAACTCCATAAAAGTGACCCCATCTAAGAAACTACACCCATCAAGGTATTCAAAACGGATTTTACAAACTTTGTTAACCCTTTAGGTGTTGCACAAGATTTAATGGAAAATAGAGATACAATTTCAAAATTTCACTTTTTTGGCAGATTTTCCATTTTAATTTTTTTTTTCCAGTTACAAAGCAAGGGTTAACAGCCAAACAAAACTCATTATTTATGGCCCTGATTCTGTAGTTTACAGAAACACCCCATATGTGGTCGTAAACCGCTGTACGGGCACACGGCAGGGCGCAGAAGGAAAGGAATGCCATACGGTTTTTGGAAGGCAGGTTTTGCTGGACTGTTTTTTTTTACACCATGTCCCATTTGAAGCCCCCCTGATGCACCCCTAGAGTAGAAACTCCAAAAAAGTGACCCCATTTTAGAAACTACGGGATAGGGTGGCAGTATTGTTGGTACTAGTTTAGGGTACATATGATTTTTGGTTGCTCTATATTACACTTTTTGTGCGGCAAGGTAACAAGAAATAGCTTTTTTGGCAGCGTTTTTTATTTTTTTATTTACAACATTCATCTGACAGGTTAGATCATGTGGTAATTTTATAGAGCAGGTTGTCACGGACGCGGCGATACCTAATATGTATACAATTTTTTTTATTTATGTACGTTTTACACAATGATTTCATTTTTAAAACAAAAAAAATGTTTTAGTGTCTCCATAGTCTAAGAGCCATTGTTTTTTCAGTTTTTGGGTGATTATCTTAAGTAGGGTCTCATTTTTTGCGGGATGAGATGACGGTTTTATTGGCACTATTTTGGGGTGCATATGACTTTTTGATCGCTTGCTATTACACTTTTTGTGACGTAAGATGACAAAAAATGGCTTTTTTTACACCGTTTTTATTTTTATTTTTTTACGGTGGTCACCTGAGGGGTTAGGTCATGTGATATTTTTATAGAGCCGGTCGATACGGACGCGGCGATACCTAATATGTATACTTTTTTTTATTTATGTAAGTTTTACACAATGATTTCATTTTTGAAACAAAAAAAATGATGTTTTAGTGTTTCCATAGTCTAAGAGCCATAGTTTTTTCAGTTTTTGGGCGATTATCTTAAGTAGGGTCTCATTTTTTGCGGGATGAGATGACGGTTTGATTGGCACTATTTTGGGGTGCATATGACTTTTTGATCGCTTGCTATTACACTTTTTGTGACGTAAGATGACAAAAAATGGCTTTTTTTACACCGTTTTTATTTTTATTTTTTTACGGTGGTCACCTGAGGGGTTAGGTCATGTGATATTTTTATAGAGCCGGTCGATACGGACGTGGCGATACCTAATATGTATACTTTTTTTTTATTTATGTAAGTTTTACACAATGATTTCATTTTTGAAACAAAAAAAATGATGTTTTAGTGTTTCCATAGTCTAAGAGCCATAGTTTTTTCAGTTTTTGGGCGATTATCTTAAGTAGGGTCTCATTTTTTGCGGGATGAGATGACGGTTTGATTGTTACAATTTTGGCGTACATGCGACTTTTTTGATCACTTTTATTACCTTTTTTTGGGAAGTAAGGTGGACAAAATTTCAATTTCATCATAGTTTTTTATTTTTTATTTTTATGGCGTTCACCGTTCGGGTAAAGTAACATGACCGTTTTATAGATCAGGTCGTTACGGACGCGGCGATACCAAACATGTGTAGGGAATTTTATTTTTTTAATTTTTAATCAGTGATAAATGTGTTTTTTGATTTTTACCTTTTTTTCACTTTTTTTTTGGCCCAGACCCACTTGGTTCTTGAAGATCCAGTGGGTCTGATGTCTGTATAATACAGTACAGTACAATATATATTGCACTGTACTATATTTTACTTACACTGAACAGATCTATGCTTTCAGCACAGATCTGTTCAGCACCATGGACAGCAGGACGCCTGAGAGGCGTCCTGTTGCCATGGGAACCTTCCCCGTCTGCTCAGTTATGGTCAGAACTGCGCAGACGGGGAAGGGTAAGGACGGGGCTCTGGGGGGGCTGTCTGGGGGGTCTCTCCCTCTCCATTGAGGGGCTGCAAAGGCACTGCAGCCCCCCGATCGGAGAGGGAGGGAGCTCCCTCTTACTGTTAACTTTTTCCATACAGCGGTCCGTACGGACCGCTGTATGGAAAGGGTTAAACGGCTGACATCGCATCACCGATGTCAGCCGTTTATACCAGGGTGCCAGCAATGTGCTGGCACCCTGGTATACCCACTGTACACCAACGATTACGCAATAGGAGGCGGGCGGGGGATCGCGATCCCGCCTGCCGCACCGCCCGCCTCCCGCACCGCCCCCACCGCCCGCAACACCCCCCCTGCACCTCCCACCGGGCTAAAATCATTCAGAGGTGCAGGGGGGGTAATAAATATATATTTTCGCCACACTAAAGTTTCTGATCGCCGCGGTCAGGGACCGCAGCGATCAGAAACTGCAGAAAGCGCAACAAACCGCAGGTCTGAATTGACCTGCGGTTTGTTGCGATCGCGGACATGGGGGGGTCACGGGACCCCCCCGCGCATTTAGCCGAGGTGCCTGCTCAATGATTTGAGCAGGCACCTTGTTCCGATCACAGCCGGCCGCACGGCAGTGATCGGAACAACACATGACGTACCGGTACGTCATGTGTCCTTAAGGACTCGGGAAACATGCCGTACCGATACGTCATGTGTCCTTAAGGGGTTAAACAATAAACTCTACCAGCACTGTCCACACTAGGTGGAGTTGATAAAACGCTCGGAGAAATACCCCAGAAAGGAGTAGGGGGACCTCGCCTCCCCTCGTGGCGGCCGCACCAAGCCAGACGGGATGGGTGGGGGGATGATGAGGGGGGGGGGATGGGTTCTTGGGTTTTGATATTTATGCCAGAGAATTGACGCTAAAATTGAGCTATCCTGATTATAGATGTGTCTCTACATATGCATGCTCTCTGGTATGGAAGTGATACACTGTTTTAAATGATTTGCTATACGTGTTTATCTCTTGTGACTAGATATCTGTTTTATCTTGTTCATATTTCGAAAAAAAATAATAAAGATATATAAAACAAAAAAAAAAAAAAAAAAAAAAAGGTAGAGAGATTACCTGATTGATATTTTGAAAGGTTGGAACCTTAGGTCTAAAAAAAGGTAGAAATTTTAGAAGGACCCTATCCTGTAGGAAAATGGTGTATGGGTGTAGAGCGGAAAAAGCTTGCAGCTCCGAAATTCTTTTGGCCGAGGTTATGGCCAGAAGAAAGACCACCTTGGGAGTTAGAAATTTAAAGCTTACCTCCTCCAAGGGTTCAAAGGGGGGAGATGCTAACCTCCTGAGAACAACTAACAAATCCCATTGAAGAACGGGTTTCAGTATTGTAGGCTTCAATCTTTCCGCTCCCTTAAGGAAGCGTTTGATGAGCGGGTCCCGAGAATATGGCCTGTTGAGACAGGCCGAGATGGCAAAACTTGGACCTTCAGGGTAGATGGGGAGAGACCTCTGTCTATCCCATCCTGAAGGAATTGTAAGATCGCTGAGAGGGGCGGATCTGCAGACGCCACCTGGTTGGAGTTACACCAAGAGGTGAAGATCATGATGATCCGGGAGTAGGCCTTCTTAGTAGACTCTGCTCTGGAATGCGACAAAGTTCTCAGGACCGACTCGGAGAGCCCATCCACTCTGGGAAGGAACTGATCAACCTCCAGGCTGTCAGGTTGAATCTGTGCAGATCTGGGCAGAGGTGAGTGTCCCGAGAATATGGCCTGTTGAGACAGGCCGAGATGGCAAAACTTGGACCTTCAGGGTAGATGGGGAGAGACCTCTGTCTATCCCATCCTGAAGGAATTGTAAGATCGCTGAGAGGGGCGGATCTGCAGACGCCACCTGGTTGGAGTTACACCAAGAGGTGAAGATCATGATGATCCGGGAGTAGGCCTTCTTAGTAGACTCTGCTCTGGAATGCGACAAAGTTCTCAGGACCGACTCGGAGAGCCCATCCACTCTGGGAAGGAACTGATCAACCTCCAGGCTGTCAGGTTGAATCTGTGCAGATCTGGGCAGAGGTGAGTGTCCCACGACACCAGGGTCTGCTCCGGGGGGAGTCTCCAATATTGTCCCCGACTCATCTGAATGAGCTGGGTAAACCAGGATCTCCTGGGCCAAAATGGTATGATGGCTATTACCGAGGCCTGATCCTGACGGATTTTCATCAATACCCTCGGAATCATAGAAAAAGGAGGGAAGATGTACGCCAGCCTGAACCTCCACGGTATTGTCAGAGCATCTATTGCCAGGGGGTTGTCCTCCCTGTAAAGGAAGCAGAACCTCTGCACCTTGGCATTGAACCTGGTTGCCATGAGATCCATCTCTGGCATACCCCATCTGAGGAGTAGCTGTTTGAAGATCTCCGGATGCAGTGACCACTCCATGGTCGGTAAGCCGCGACTTAGGCGGTCCGCGATGATGTTGAGGGAGCCTCGAATGTGAGTGGCAGATAGATGGGATAGGTTCAGCTCTGCCCACCGCAGAATTACCCCAATCTCTGAAAGAAGGGGTAAGGATTTTGTGCCTCCCTGCTTGTTTATGTAGAGCACGGCAGTCATGTTGTCTGACTGGACTTTCACTGCTTTGCCCCGAATCTGAGGGGCGAAGTGAAGGAGGGCTAGCCGGATAGCACGCATCTCGCGGAGATTCGAAGAAAGATGCCGCTCCTGAGGAGACCAAGATCCCCGAACTGGGGATCTGTCTAAATGGGCGCCCCAGCCTACAAGGGACGCGTCCGTAGTCAATATGAGCCAAACTGGTTGGGTCATAGACTTCCCTGCTGGTAGATGGAACCACCACCTCAGGGAATTCCGGGTTTTGTTGGATAGGGAGCACAGGGAATCTAGCCCCGCAGGGCTGCCGTTCCATTTGTTTAAGACCTCCGACTGAAGAGGTCGGAGGTGCCATAAAGCCCAAGGGACTGCAACCGCAGCCGCTGACATGAGCCCCAACATCTTAATAAGGGGCCGTATGGAGACTCGTCGTGGTACGTAAAGGGACCTTGCCAGGTCCTGAATTCGCGCTGTTCTTTCTGGTGTCAACTGGAGGGACATCTCCAGAGAGTCGATTACGAATCCTAGATAATGGAAAGAAGTTGAAGGGCTCACGTTCGACTTCTGCCAGTTGATAATCCAGCCTAGGTGGAGCAGAAAGGAAATTGTGACATGAAGATGATGGGAAAGTAGGGGGATCGAAGAGGCTAGAAGAAGCCAATCGTCCAGGTAAGGAACAATGGTCAGACCCTGGAGTCTCAGAGATGCCGCCACCGATACTACCACCTTGGTGAAGATAAGGTGGTGCTGATGAGATTCCAAAGGGAAGGGCAGCAAATTGAAAATGCCTGCGCACTCCTGAAATCTGGACCGCGATCCTGAGAAATTTCCGGGAGGAAGGATGGATCGGGATGTGGAGGTAAGCGTCCTTAAGGTCCAGAGTGGCCATCACATCCCCAGGACTGAGGAGGTGGCTGACTGACCTTATGGTTTCCATGCGGAACCTGGTTCTCCTTACGAAACGATTGAGGAATCTCAAATCTATGAACATCCGAAGATCTCCTGTCTTTTTGGGTACCAGAAATACTGGAGAGTAAATCCCTAGACCCCTCTCCCCTGCCGGTACCTCCTCCAGGGCTCCCTTGGAAAGGTAGTCCTGGATATAGGATTCTATGACCCTTTGTCTGGCTGGCGAAAAACTGCGCGTAGCAATAATTCTTTCTGGGGGGAGAGAAACGAGGTCTATTAGATAGCAGGTAGCTACTAGACGGTTCGGTTCAAAGGGAAGCCCACAGAGGTTGTACTTGGATGCATTGTCTGCATTCCAGGGCTTTAGCCACAGAGGTCTCCTAGCGGCAGACACTAGAGCCATAGTTTTGGCCGCCAACTTTAGCTGGAGCTGGGATGTGTCGCATAGGAAGTCCATGGCCAGATTGACGGCTTTGAAGGCGGCGAGAATATTGTCCCGGGAGACACTTTGGTCGACATCCGTCTGGATCTGGTTCAGTCTAGACCTAAGAAAGGAAGAGACCTCTGTGGCTGCAATGGATGTCGAGGCCAAGGCTGCGGCCGCCGAATAACTCCTTCTTAGGGTACATTCTGCCCTCCTATCTAGAGGGTCCTGCAGACTAGACCCATCGTCTGCAGGAACCAGAGTACGTCTGAACAGTTTGGCTATCGCCATGTCCACCTTAGGAATAAAACCCCATTATTCCACTAAGGGTTTAGCCATCGGAAACATTAATTAAAATTTCCGGGTAAGGACTGGACCTTTCTCCGGCTTCTTCCACTCTGTGCGCATCACAGAGAGAAGGGTCTCATCTGCCTTAAAAACCCGCTGGGTCCGGCAGGCGGGATCGGAAGACTCCCCTACGTCAACATCATGGTCACCCGACCTGATGGACTTTAGTAGCTTCTGTGTCTTTTCAGGCGGAAAGAAACAAGAAGTTGATTCTTCCTCATCAGAGGAAGATGACCCCACAGAAAGAGGCATTGGTCTATCAGTGGGGGGCGACCACCTCCATCGGAGTTTGAGAGGGAATTGGTAACCTCTCATTTAGAAGACGTACGACCCCCTTAATGGAGTCGTCTACGTAAGTCTTTGCCCACTGGTACATGTCCTGCATAGTAGGTTCTGTAGCAGTGGCGGTATGGCAGCTGTCACACCTGGAAAAGGGGCAATTATCAACCAGAGGCGTGTTGCAGTCGTAACAGGCCAGGTGTTTCCTCTTGGCCACTGACTTCCGTTGCTGGTCTGACTCTCTAGGAGAAGCCATAGCTGAAACGAAAGAAAAAAATTTAAGAGCATCCCTAAAAATAAGGGAGAGAAATACATTAACTAGCGGCACGAACCAGAGGAGAAGTCAAGCACAATGATAAAGCTGAAATAGAAAGCAATCGGATGAAAGCAATATCTCTCACTAAACGCAGGAGACTCTGGTAGCTAGCTTGTTAAAGCAGTGCAGCCAGAGACAGAATGAAGCTACTGTGGAGCTTAAAGGGACACTGACAGGCCCAATAACCATAATTAGCTGTACATATCCATGCACAGGTCTTCTAATGTGCATTAAAAACATATAAGTATCCCCCCTGTCCACATTATGAATACAGTTAACTCACCTTTTATAACCCGAACTAATCGCTGTTCTTTCTGCCCAAGGGGCGGGGTTTTAGCTTCTCTTGCGCCCAGCCAGCATCAGCCCAACCGCCGTTTTTGAAGCGCCGCCCACCTCATCAATATTCACTTAGCTGGGCGGCTTCTGCAGTCCCCGACCTTCCGCGATACGGCGCATGCCCAATAGAAAGCCATGTGCATTGGACTCGCTTTCAGCTTCTGCATGCGCCCGGCACCCATAGCTTTCTATTGGGCATGCGCCGGATCTCGGAAGGTCGGGGACAGCAGAAGCCGCCCAGCTAAGTGAATATTGATGAGCTGGGCGGCGCTTCAAAAATGGCGGTTGGGCTGATGCTGGCTGGGCGCAAGTGGAGCTGAAACCCCGCCCCTTGGGCAGAAAGAACAGCGATTAGTTCAGGTTATAAAACATGAGTTTACTGTATTCATAATGTGGACAGGGGTTATACTTATATGTTTTTAATGCACATAAGAAGACCTGTGCATGCATATGTACAGCTAATTATGGTTATTGGGCCTGTCAGTGTCCCTTTAAGTAGGTGAATGGCTCCCCCCAGGGGTGGGGCCAGTAATCAGCCCTCATCCAGGAGTCCCTGTGAAGCCACTCTGCATTAAAACCTTACAGAGGTAAAGAAAGGCATTTAATCTGCCCTAGAATGGCCTCCACTCCCTGTGGGAACAACACTCCGGCTGCCAGACTGATTTGCTTAAAGCAACAAAATCGAGATTAGCCGGAAAAACCGGAAGTGACGCCGCCAGTAACCACGCGTCACTTCCGGTCATGGCGGCGCCCATACCACGCCGGAGATCCGGCGAACCGAAGCATACAGGAGGGGAGCCAGTGCACAAAAGGGAACACATTGCCCCCAGGTAACGCCTATGAAAGCTGACTGGGGGGAAAAAATAGAAAGGAATAAGCGCAAAATATAAGCGCAAGATGAAAGTGACAAAGAAGAGAGACCAAACAAACATAGTGATAATGGTCTCCAGAACCCCCCAAAAAAGGGAGAGCTTTGCCAGTCCACCTGTCCAAAGGACAGAAAAAAACACGGTGTGCTGGGGGGCGAACGCCTCCCCTTAAGGGAGCTGGAGTTCTTCTATCGGTTATTCTTTGGGCTCATAAAAAATTCCGCCGGTCCTACCAGTCCACGGGGGGCAGTTAACCCCATCTGTGCTGCTGGTAGGACGTAAGGGAATTAGACTGCAAGAAAGATGCATCTACATAAATAGGTCAGAAAAAAGTTGAAAAAGTTAGAAAATTTTGAATTAGGCTCCTTTCACATCACCGTTTCTCCTTTCCGTTCTCTGGCTCCGTTGAGGAGCCGGAGAACGGAAAGGACGGATTCTGCAGATAACTGAGACCTAACTGAGCGTAACGGAGGCTAAAGACCCCGTAGACTATAATGGGGTCTGTTCGGTGTCCGCTCAACGGAGCTGGAGAACGGAAAGGAGAAACGGTGGTGTGAAAGCAGCCTTAAAGGGGTTCTTCACTTTCATTTAACTGATGATCTATCCTCTGGATAGATCATCAGCTTCTGATCGGCCGGGGTCCGACACCCGGGACCCCCGCCGATCAGCTGTTTGAGAAGGCAGCGGCGCTCCAGCAGCGCCTCGGCCTTCTCACTGTTTACCGCCGGGCCGCCCGCCCACTGACGTCATGACTTGTATCAACTAGAGTGGGCGCGGCTAAGCTCCATTCAAGTGAACAGAGCTTAGCCGCGCCCACTCTAGTTGATACAAGTCGTGACGTCAGTGGGCGGGCGGCCCGGCGGTAAACAGTGAGAAGGCCATGGCGCTGCTGGAGCGCCGCTGCCTTCTCAAACAGCTGATCGGCGGGGGTCCCGGGTGTCGGACCCTGGCCGATCAGAAGCTGATGATCTATCCAGAGGATAGATCATCAGTTAAATGAAAGTGAAGAACCCCTTTAAGCCTCATGCACACGTCAGTGAAACACCATATATTAGGAGAATCTTTGGTAGTCCTTGCGCCTGCCAGAAAATCTACGCTGGCGTAGTTTTTCTGCAACTTTGAAAACCTTTTTCCTGGTGTAAAATTAGTACATTTGCCAGGACCCTGGCCACTTATGTGTCGAACATGGCGTAAAAACACCCGAGTGACAAATTTTGCTAGTCCTTGCACCTGCCAGAAAATCTACGCCAGTTAGGGCGCCCTAACTTGCATAGTTTTTCAGCAACTTTTGTGCCCTTTTCCTAGTGAAATATTAGTAAATTTGTCACTCCTCTGTGTACATTGCGGCATATTAATGTGGGCCATTATTTCTACTCGGGGCACAACAGGTGGCCATTATTTCAACTGGGGGCCATTTTATTCTACCGAGAACACAACTTTCACCCATTAGTTCTACTAGGGGCACCACTATGGGTTATTATGGATACTCGGAGCACAACTATGGGCTATAATAGATACTGGTGGCACTATGGGGCTATTATAGATACTGGGGGCTACTATAAATACCAGCGACACTATGGGGGCCTTTAGAACTACTGGGGGTACTACAGAGGGTCATTATATATACTAGGGGGCACTATGGAGGGCATTATATGTACTGAGGGCCCTGTGGGAGGACATAATATATACTGCGGGGGGAGGAGTTTTAAACAAAAGCCAATAAAAAAAATTAAATTTGTTAAATATGGATGCAAAATGGATGGTCACAGTAATGCATAGTGACCATGAAAAACTGACAGTTAATGCATTTTTACCATACATTTTATTTTTTCACAGATGTAAAAATAGTACGCTTCTGGCAAGTTTACATGGCCAGAGGAGCAGCAAATTATAATCTTATCGGGAAGGAAGCATTCCTTCCAGACAACGGGCTGTTCATTAAAGGGATTCTGTCACCAGGATTAACGATATGTAGATATTTATATGTGCCCATTAGTCTTCAGCAGTGTTTACAATGATCCCTCTGTTTATGCTCTGTGTGCCTTATATTCTTATAAAAAGCGATCTTATTCATATGTAAATCACCCAAGGGGTTGTCCCACGATCTCCTGGAGCCCAGCCGTGCCCATCAATCTGGAGCCCAGCACCGCCTACTACTTAATTTATTCACTGCACTATCCTGACGTCATGTAATCTCTGCTCCATAGTCTCGCGCAGGCACAGTGGACACTGTAGTCTGCCCCCGTGCAGACTACTGGCACCGGCTTCAACTTGTCCACTGCGCATGCGCCGCTCCCTGTGCAACCCGATCGGACCAGAAAATACTTTCTTTCTCTGCGCAAGTCAGTCAAAATTGTCAAAGGAGCGATTGCAGGCAGAAGATTCCTCCGCCTAGGACCGACTTGCGCAGAGAAAGAGTCTTTTCCGGTCCGATCAGGGTGTGCAGGGAGCTGGCAAATGTGCAGTGGACAAGTTGAAGCCGGTGCCAGTAGTCCGCACGGACGCAGACTACAGTGTCCACTGCGCCTGCGCGAGACTACAGAGCAGAGATTACATGACGTCAGGATAGTGCAGTGAATAAATTAAGTATTAGGCGGTGCTGGGCTCCGGATTGATGGGCGCGGCTGGGCTCCAGGAGATCGTGAGACAACCCCTTGGGCTCCTGACAGAGATGATTTACATCTGAATAAGATCGCTTTTTATAAGAATATAAGGCACACAGAACATAAACAGAGGGATCATTGTAAACACTGCATGAAGACTAATGGGCACATATAAATATCTACATATCGTTAATCCTGGTGACAGAATCCCTTTAAGTGGAGGTGAAGTGCTGCATTTACATGAAGTGATCACCTCCACAGTATGAGGACGAGCGGTTGCTATTGCCATTGCTTGTCCTCATACATATCGCTGCCCAGAAACGATAATTTACTTGTCTGCTGCTGATGAACAAGCGTTTCACCCGTTCATCCGGTGATTGGCGGCACCTTTACAAGGGCAGATTGTTGGGAGCGAGCGTTCGGAAAAACGTTTGTCCCTGATTATCTGCCTGACAATTGGGATGTATAAGACTGGTTTCACACAGTGCAGGTGCGTTGCGGGAACATGCACGATTTTTCTGTGCGAGTGCAAAACATTGTAATGCGTTTTGCACGCACGTGAGAAAAATAGGCATGTTTGGTACCCAAACCCGAACTTCTTCACAGAAGTTCGGGTTTGGGTTAGGTGTTCTGTGGATTGTATTATTTTCTCTTATAACATGGTTATAAGGAAGAATAATAGCATTCTTAATACAGAATGCATAGTACAATAGCGCTGGAGGGGTTAAAAATAAAAATTATTTAACTCACCTTAATCCACTTGATTGCGCAGCCATCATCTCTTCTGTCTTCTTCTTTGCTGTGCACAGGAATAGGACCTTTGATGAAGTCACTGTGCTCATCACATGGTCCATCACATGGTTCATCACCATGGTGAGGGACCATGTGATTGGATCATGTGACGTCACCACGGGTCCTTAGCCGGCAGTTCAACATTACAGAAGAAGACAGAGATCCGCGACTATGCGATCAAGTGGACTCTCTATTTTACTTTGCATTCTGTATTTAGAATGCTATTATTTTCCCTTATAACCATATTATAAGGCAAAATAATACAGATCGGGTCCCCAGCCCGATCGTCACCTAGCAACCATGTGTGAAAATCGCACCGCATCCGCACTTGCTTGCGATTTTCACGCGACCCCATTCACTTCTATGCAACCTGCGTTGCGTGAAAAACGCTGAATATAGAGCATGCTGCGATTTTCACGCAACGCACAAGTGATGCGTGAAAATCACAGCTCATGTGCACAGCCCCATAGAAATGAATGGGTCAGGATTCAGTGCGGGTGCAATGCGTTCAACTCATGCATTGCACCCGCGCAGAATACTCGCCCGTGTGAAAGGGGCCTAAGGGTACTTTCGCACTAGCGTTTTTGCTGGATCCAGCAAGGTGCAGCAAAAACGCTTCTATCACTGATAATACAACCATCTGCATCCGTTATGATCCGGTTGTATTATCTTCAACATATATTCAACATTGCCAAGACGGATCCGTCATTTATTCCATTGAAAGTCAATGGAGGACAGATCCGTTTTCTATTGTGGCAGAGAAAATGGATCTGTCCCCATTGACTTGCATTGGGGTAATGCCGGATCCATCTTGCATCCGCATCCCAGAACGGAAAGCAAAATACAACATGTTGCGGTTTGCTCTCTGGTCTGGGAAACGCAATGGAACGGAATGCATTTTGGAGCATTCCGTTCTGTTCAGTTTTGTCCCCATTAACAATGAATGGGGACAAAACTGAAGCATTTTTTTCTGGTATTGAGCCCCTATGACGGAACTCATTATTAAATTAAATTAAACGCTAGTGTGAAAGTACCCCCTAAGCATTAGCACTGCAGGTGGCCCCCACCTACCATTTGCTGATTAGAGGTATTTTCTTTCAGAAGACCTTCCCCCTATCCAGACTAAAATTACTGTGACAAATTTTCAGATCCACCATATATTATTCATACTTGCCATCTTCTTTGAGAAGATCACCCCACCACCACCAGACCCAGAAGACCACTTTTCAATTCATCTGGGGGTGGTCGTCTCATATAGATTTGTAAACTGTATATATTTTCTTTCTAACATCCTAATTTCCTGCCGGCAAATCTATAGCTGCAGGTTTCTCAAGTCACTGGTCTCTCTGTGTCCTCATCTGACTTCTCTTAGTATCCTCAATTCACCTCCCATTGATCCGTCTGCAATATCCCTGCTGCACAGCCGACACAACTGCCTCAGCTCTGCGTGTTCTGTAACATGTAAACAAAGCAGTACTATACATCAACTGATGTGCCGATGCTGCAGATTCCTTTATGTCTCTCCCTGTAGATAGGTAGATATACTGTGTGTATGTATATATATGGAGATATACTGTATAAACATTTCTCTTTATGTCTATATAAATACATATATTTGTGTAAAGCTCAAAAAATAAGGTGTGCACACCTACTTCTAGTTTTGCATATAGGATCAAATATTTATTAATAAAAAAATGTTCATTCCCAGTTGCAGTGCATGATTCTGATTTTAATACATGATTGTATGAATAGACCGATCATGGAAAAATATAAAAAATGAATAGATGCCTATAAGCAAGAGGGTAAATAAATGACTGTATGGATAAATCGATTAATAAAGATCTATATAGATATATAAATGAGTGCCTATATAATAAGCACTCAAAATCACACAGGGATGTAGAGAATTGCCATATAATTTCCTTAGTGGTTCACAGTATTTAGCATATAATATCCACAACAAAGATTGTATACCATATAAATGAACAGAATTCCATAATTCCAATAATCTTAGATGGTGCCTAATTCATACATTCAAAAAAGGTCACTTTTTAGGCTGGGTTCACACGGGCAGGTCCGGATGCGTCCCGGTGTATTGCGGCAAACCCACGTGATTAGGTACGCAATTGCAGTCAGTTTTGACTGCGATTGCGTTCCGATGTTCAGTTTTTATCGCGCGGGTGCAATGTGTTTTGCATGCGCGTGATAAAAAACCGACTGTGGTAGCCAGACCCGAAGTTCTTCACAGAAGTTCAGGTTTGGGTTCGGTGTTGTGTAGATGTTATTATTTTCCCTTATAACATGGTTATATGGGAAAATAATAGCATTCTGAATACAAAATGCTTAGTAGGTGATCAATTGAGGGTTAAAAAAAATAAAAAAATTAACTCACCTTCTCCTCTTGATCGCGTAGTTCCCGGTCTCTTCTTTACTTCTTTAATGATGAACTACCGGCTAAAGGACCTGTGGTGACGTCAGATCACATGCTCCAATCACATGATCCATCACCGTGAGACCGGGAACTACGCGATCAAGAGGAGAAGGTGAGTTAATTTTTTTTATTATTTTTAACCCTTAATTGATCACCTACTATGCATTCTGTATTCAGAATGCTATTATTTTCCCTTATAACCAGGTTATAAGGGAAAATAATACAGTGAATAGACTGTCACCTAGCAACCATGCGTGAAAATCGCACCGCATCTGCACTTGCTTGCGGATGCTTGCGATTTTCACTCAGCCCCATTCACTTCTATGGGGCCTGCGTTGCTTGATAAACGCACAATATAGAACATGCTGCGATTTTCACGCAATGCATAAGTGATGCGTAAAAATCACAGCTCATGTGCACAGCCCCCTAAAAATGAATGGGTCCAGATTCAGTGCGGGTGCAATGCGTTCACCTCCCGCATTGCACCCGCACGGAAATCTCACCCGTGTGAACTCAGTCTTATTTAACAGAGGCGCTGGCCAGTTGAAGCACTGATCAATTGATGTAGACGGGCCAGGTGCACCTGGCTTACAATGCTCTGCTACACTCAATAGGAAGCAAGAAGCAAGTTCAGCACAACAATGATTGTATACCATATAGATGACCAGAATGATTATGGTGAACCTTTAGGTCCCTTTCACACGAGCGTGATTTCCGCGCGGGTGCAATGCGTGACGTGAACGCATAGCACCCGCACTGAATCGTGACCCAATTATTTCAATGGGTCTGTGCACATGAGCGTTGTTTTTCATGCATCAGTTCTGCGTTGCGTAAAAATCTCAGCATGTTCTATATTCTGCGTTTTTCACGCAGCCCATGCCCCATAGAAGTAAATGGGGCTGCGTGAAAAACGTATTGCATCCGCAAGCGGGTGCGATGCGTTTTTCACTGATGGTTGCTAAGAGATGTTATTTGTAAACCTTCAGTTTTTTATCACGCGCGTGAAAAACGCATCAAATCGCATTGCACCCACACGAAAAAAACTGGACAACTGAACGCAATCGCAGACAAAATTTACTGAACTTGCTTGCAAGTTTCACTGAACGCACCCTGAGCCAATCCGTCACGCCCGTGTGAACCCAGCCTTATACTATAAAAAAATCAAACACTTAGTCCATGATTCCACTAATGTTTGATGATGCCTAATTCATATATTCAAAATAAGTCACTCCACATTTATTCAACAGAAGCGTCTTGGCCAGTTGAAGCGCTGATCAATTACGGTGAACATGCCAGGTACCCATGTCTTGCCTGGCTTACAATGCTCCGCAACACTCAATAGGAGGCAGGAAAGGAGTTCCGCACTAGTGACATGCCCGATGACAGTGTCCTGCTTCAGTCATTTAACATCAATGATTCATATCGCCAGCACTATGCGTAGTGTTATTTCCTAACCTGGAGCTCAGATCGCCAATCTCGCAAATCTATGAGGTTTGTCGTTTGTGCACTTACCTCTCCTTCTTTTGTATCAGCGCTGGTTATACAGTTGCAAGAAAAAGTATGTGAACTCTTTGGAATGATTTGGATTTCTGCACAAATTGGTCATAAATGTGATCTGATCTTCATCTAAGTCACAACAATAGACAATCACAGTCTGCTTAAACTAATAACACACAAATAATTAAATGTTACCATGTATTTATTGAACACACCATGTAAACATTCACAGTGCAGGTGGAAAAAGTATGTGAACCCTTAGATTAAAGAACTGGTTGAACCTCCTTTGGCAGCAATAACTTCAACCAAACGTTTCCTGTAGTTGCAGATCAGACGTGCACAACGGTCAGGAGTAATTCTTGACCATTCCTCTTTACAGAACTGTTTCAGTTCAGCAATATTCTTGGGATGTCTGGTGTGAATCGCTTTCTTGAGGTCATGCCAGAGCATCTCAATAGGGTTGAGGTCAGGACTCTGACTGGGCCACTCCAGAAGGCGTATTTTCTTCTGTTTAAGCCATTCTGTTTTTGATTTACTTCTATGCTTTGGGTCGTTGTCCTGTTGCAACACTCATCTTCCGTTGAGCTTCAGCTGGTGGACACATGGCCTTAAGTTCTCCTGCAAAATGTCTTGGTAAACTTGGGAATTCATTTTTTCCTTTGATGATAGGAATCCGTCCAGGCCCTGATGCAGCAAAGCAGCCCCAAACCATGATGCCCCCACCACCATACTTCACAGTTGGGATGAGGTTTTAATGTTGGTGTGCTGTGCCTCTTTTTCTCCACACATAGTGTTGTGTGTTTCTTCCAAACAACTCAACTTTGGTTTCATCTGTCCACAGAATATTTAGCCAGTACTGCTGTGGAACATCCAGGTGCTCTTATGCAAACTGTAAACGTGCAGCAATGTTTTTTTGAACAGCAGTGGCTTCCTCTGTGGTATCCTCCCATGAAATCCATTCTTGTTTAGTGTTTACGTATCGTAGATTCGCTAACAGGGATGTTAGCATATGCCAGAGACTTTTGTAAGTCTTTAGCTGACACTCTAGGATTCTTCTTCACCTCATTGAGCAGTCTGCGCTGTGCTCTTGCAGTCATCTTTACAGGATGGCCACTCCAAGGGAGAGTAGCAGCAGTGCTGAACTTTCTCCATTTATAGACAATTTGTCTTACCGTGGACTGATGAACAGCAAGGCTTTTGCAGATACTTTTATAACCCTTTCCAGCTTTATGCAAGTCAACAATTCTTAATCGTAGGTCTTCTGAAAGCTCTTTTGTGTGAGGCATCATTCACATCAGGCAATGCTTCTTGTGAAAATCAAACCCAGAACTGGTGTGTGTTTTTTATAGGGCAGGGCAGCTGTAACCAATACCTCCAAACTCATCTCATTAATTGGACTCCAGTTGGCTGACACCTCACTCCAATTAGCTCTTGGAGATGTCATTAGTCTAGGGGTTCACATACTTTTTCCACCTGCACTGTGAATGTTTACATGGTGTGTTCAATAAAAACATGGTAACATTTAATTCTTTGTGTGTTATTAGTGTAACGGACCGTTTCAGCAGACAAGGGGTTAAAATCCGTTTAGGCGATATGCCCCTTTCTGAGAGACAGGCACGGCTACTGCAGAACACCAACCTCCCGAACTGGATACAAAATAGCACTCCAAACTGGAACCTCGCAAATAGCTGTCAGCAGACGAACAGGAAAAGCATTCAGTCAGCTTACACTCCTGGCAATCAGTCTCCAACAGCATACAGGGAATCCCCCCAATAACGAGACAAGGCTCCGTGTTAAGGGTCAAGCAGTGCTCTCACTGTACTTCAGATACAGACTCTTTTATTCATAAAAAACAAACATAGTACTGCCCACAGGGTTTTGAAATCCAACCAATCAGTAATTCACAACACACACAATGTAAATACAGCAACCAATCGTTCCCGCCCCCTAGAGGACCAGAAGGGAGACTGCGACACAGAACAGATACAACATATCCCCACAATGCATCATGGTTTCCTCCTCTCTGCCTGGGAGACAACCAAGGGCAATCCAATTATCTCTCAGGACAAAAATAGGTCACCAATACACATGTGGAGACAACAGGACAGACATCACCATTTAAACACACAATGGCACCCCCCCACAGCAAACACAGACATTTAACATATCCCCAGATAGCTCAAGTCTGAGTGCATATCATTAGGTGAATGGCACTCAGAATACACGAATACAATAATATTAGCTATCTGGGTGCCCTCACATAACATACAATTTAACCGAATGCATAATAACATAAAATACAATTCTACAGACAGATTTAAGCTGTGCGGCCGGTCTGTCTTCTCCTTTAAAGTTACTATGGGCCATAATCCTGAGGCAAGAGGCCTTCAAACAGCCCCCTCCAAAACACCGTGGAGAGGTTGGTTTCGCCACAATTAGTTTAAGCAGACTGTAATTGTCTATTGTTGTGACTTAGATGAAGATCAGATTACATTTTATTACCAATTTGTGCAGAAATCCATATCATTCCAAAGGGTTCACATACTTTTTCTTGCAACTGTACATACATATGTGTAGATAGTGTTGGGACTCGCTCTGGTAGACAGGATTAGCGGGCGCAGTATAGAGGCAACAACAAGTTCTTTGGATGAAACAGTTCAGTGTTTTATTCACACCTTAGGCAAGTGACAAAACAAGCAGTCATATTCAAACAAAAAGTCCCCCTGCGGTGTTGGTGGTAATTCACACCATGCGGCAATTCTGCCTCAAAGAGTCCTTGCTCATAGCAGCACATTTTCACACTAAACAGGTAGCAAGCCTTCATCTAGATACAAGGCTCCCAGATCCCAACTCAGAGATTTGGTTTCTGAGCCCAGCTGCCTATTTAAGGACAGCCAGGTCCTGCCAAAACCCGGACCTGCATTCAAAATCCGGTCCGGTATTCGACCTCACCTGGCTGTAAATCAGCCCAGCAGCACATGCTGGGAGAAAATACCTGTTTTCCCAGACCAAACATCTCACTGTGTCACGTACCCCCCACCCCCTTTGTTCAACCCTGAGGGGGTGAACACACACCAGACAGTGTACCCGGGACAGGGCATCCGCGTTTCCCTGTAACCAGCCTGCCCTGTGTTCCACCGAAATCTTAAAGTTTTGTAGGGAGAGAAATCATCGGATGACCCAGGATATTTCTGTCCTTGGCCTGGCTCATCCACTTGAGAGGGGAGTGGTCAGTCACCAGGCGGAATTTTCTCCCCAATAAATAATAGCAGAGAGATTCTAGTGCCCACTTGATAGCCAGGCACACTCCGCTATACTATACCGAGTCTCGGCTGGGGTGAGCTTACGACGAAGGAAGACAATGGGATGCTCCTCCCTGTTGACTTCCTGAGACACTACAGCACCGAGGCCTACTTCGGAGGCATCGGTCTGTACTATAAACTCCCTTTTGAAGTCGGGCGTCACCAAAACCAGGGACCCGCACAGGGCCGTCTTCAAAGTGGAGAAAGCCTCTTCCGCCCGATCATCCCAGCAAACCATCATTGACTTGCATCCCTTCAAGAGTCCCAGGAATTACTTTATTTGCCTAGTGGTGACAGGTCGGGGCCAATTCGGTATCGCCTCTATTTTGTTCACTTGGGGTTTAATGACTCCGCGCCAAATGACATATCCCAGGTACTTAGACTCTTCTAACCCTATTGCACATTTTTCTGTGTTAGTAATTAGGCCAGCTTTCCGAAGGGAGTCCACTGCAGCCTGCACTTTGGGTAAGTGACTTTCCGAGTCTGTACTGTGGATGACAATATCGTCCAGCTAAGCCGAAGCGTAGACATTGTAGACGAAGTACAATGTCCTTTAGTCACTGAAAAGTGGCGGGGGCGCCATGCAGACTAAAGGGTAAGACCTTATATTGATACAGCCCCTCAGGTGTGATGAAGGCAGTTTGCTCTTTGGCAGGCCCCATTAAGGGCACCTGCCAGTACCCTTTCGTGAGGTCAAAAACAGAAAAATACCCGGCTTGGCCTAACGTCTCGATGATCTCATCCATCCGGGGCATGGGATACACATCGAATTTGGAAACCTCGTTAAGTTTTCAAAAGTCGTTACAAAACCACAATGTCCCGTCCTGCTTCGGTATCAATACTATGGGACTGGCCCACTCACTTTTTGACTCCTCAATGACGTCTAGCTGCAACATTAGCTGCACCTTCTCCAATATGGTTTGTCGCCAAGCCTTGGGCACCCGGTATGGTTTTAATCGGACTTTTGCCTGAGGCTCAGTGACAATGTCATGCTGGATTATGGAAGTGGGTCCAAGGAGGTCCGAGAACACATCCATGTTCCGACTAACGAACTCCCTGGCCTCCTGAGTCTGTTTAGAGGAGAGGCTGTCAGCAATTTTTACTGTTGCAGCCGCCTCTCTTGCATCTGAGGGGCCGGTACTTCTCCTAGAAAACCCGGCCACGGGCTCTCTTCTGTACATGTTTCCCTATCTTTCCAAGGTTTGAGTAAATTCACATGGTAAACCTTGTAGTTTATATCTCCAATTTTCTTGATTAGGGCCCCTGCCACCTAGCCAGGAACTTACTGTCCACGGTCGGCACCAGAACCAAAACCCGATAACCCAGGTTAAAGATCCAGACCTGAGCCTGCCTATTATAGATCCGACTCTGGGCTTGCTGAGCTGCCTCCATATGCTCCATAACAAGAGGCAACACTGTCTCTATCCGATCTTGCATCTGGGTAACTTACTCAATGACACTTTTATGTGGAGTGGGTTGTTGTTCCCACGCCTCTTTGGCCACGTCCAAGAGACCACGAGGGTGTCTGCCATATAGCAGTTCGAAGAGCGAGAACCTAGTAGAGGCCTGGGGTACCTCTTGCACTGTGAACATGAGATAGGGCAGAAGGTGGTCCCAGTCCTTCCCATCTTTATACACTACTTTTTTTAAACTTTTTTTTATGTTTGGTTAAACCATTCTACCAGACCGTCCGTTTGCGGATGGTAAACGGATGTCCGTAGTTGTTTTATGTGCAGCAACTTACAGAGTTCCCTCATCACCTTGGACATAAAAGGGGTCCCTTGGTCGGTCAGAACCTCTTTAGGTAGTCCTACTTGGGAAAACATCTACATTAACTCCTTAACTATGAGTTTGGCCGAGGTATGTCGCAGTGGCACCGCCTCCGGGTACCAAGTGGCGTAGTCTAGAATGACTAAGATGTGTTGATGCCCTCTGGTGGACTTCGGTACTGGGCCTATGAGGTCCATAGCTAGTCGGTCAAAGGTTACTTTGATAATTGGGAGAGGTACTAGGGGAGTACGGAAATGTGGCTGGGGGCTAGTTATCTGGCAGGTCGGCCAAGACTTACAAAACTCTACCCCTCATTTGAATATGCTGGGCCAGTAAAACCGCTGTAGAATACGATCCTGAGTTTTCTGCAGCCCCAGATGACGCCCGAGAACATGTTGGTGGGCTAGATATAACACAAGCTTGCTATAAGCCTTGGGGACCACCAACTGTTCAATAAGCTCACCCCGTAGTTGGTTTATCCGATACAACATATCTTGATGAACCACAAAACGGGGAAACACTGACTCTGCCCTACATTGTTGTGGTTCACCATCTACTATTAACACATTTTCCCAGGCGCGGGATAGGGTTCGGTCCCGACGTTGGGCGCTACCAAAATTATCCGCAGAGACATTGAGGTCTGCCAATTCAGGACCCGGTGACAAGTCCTCCACGTCTCCCACATCACACTTAGTGGGGTTGTCTCCCCCTCTTCCACCGAAGTGGCGGTCACCCCTACCGCTAGCCATTCAGTCTTAGGTTCCCAGGGTTCTGGTCTCCCCCCTGAGCTGGGCCACTCTGCTAGGGTTACCCCTGTCTCATGGGTATCAGTCACTCTCATAGCAGGCCACAAGGGAAGTCTCTCCCTATTAGTTCATAATGTAGATTTGCGGCGACAGCCACCTCGTGGGTCCATCTACCGGCCCCCGTGGTTAGAGACACCAGCGCTGTGGGGTAGTTTATTAGGTCTCTGTGAATGCACATCTCCCCGACTTTCCGGCCAGTGTACTCAGTGGACCACATCAGGGTAGCCATTACTAGGGTCACTAGACTCCCTGAGTCCAGCAGAGCGTCCGCCGGAGTGTCTCCCACTTCCACCCGGCACAAGTGATCTAGAGACTCTGGGGTACCTGTTGCACACAGCCTCCTGGCATATAGCGACTGACGGTAGCCATAGTTAATGTCCATGGGCTCAACCCGATGGGGATAGTCAGCCCTTGCATGGCCAGGCTCCTGACACCGCCAGAAGACTATCGGAGCCAGATCCGCCATGGGTACATACCAGGTGGGTTTTATCGGCCCAAATCTCTGGGCCTGGGGCGGAGATTTCTGTGGTTTGCCGACCCTCTCCCAACAGGACCCTCCTTTAGATTCCTGGTAGCTTCATAGCGTTCCACCAGGTCCACCATCTCAAGGGCATTGCCAGGAGACACCTGACCGATCCAGTGCTGGAGAGAGTATGGCAAAGCCCTCCAGAACATATCGGCTAATAGTCTATCTAGCATAGCCGGGGGACTCAGTACATCAGGCTGAGCCACTTTTGCAAGAGGTAGAGTAAGTCTTAATACTGGGTCCTTGCAGGCTCAGCCGGCTTAAACCCCCACTGATGTACCCACTGGGCCAGGACCAACACATTCACCCCCAGTCTTGCCAAATTCTCACCCTTTACTTTTTGGTAGTTGGACGCTTGATCGTCTGGCAAGTCGAAATACACCCGCTGGGAAGCGGATTCCAGGAATGGAGCGACAACCTCAGCCCACTGGTCACGGGGTAGCTTTTCCCTGATCGCCACTTTCTCGTACATCGCCAGGTAGGTTTTGATGTCGTCTGCGGGGGTCATCTTAGGAATCGCGGCACGGACTGCTTTCTGGGCATCATGGACGCTCAGGGCTGCTCCTGCTGTCTGCAAAGCCATCATGTGTTGTGGCAGAAACTGGTTAGTCTCCTGCTACTGCAGGTTTGTCTCTCGCTACTGCAGATCAGCCTCCATGAGGGCCTTCACAACAGCCTCCATTTTGTTGTGTGGCACTGGTTATAATACAGCTGGTTTAATGTACGACATACAACCGTGCCTGAAAAATGCAGAAACCAAAAATATCGGCGTTCACGCCAGCCTCACTGCTCTTACCCGCATTCTCCACCAATTGTGGGGACTGGCTCTGGTAGACAAGTGACAAAACAAGCAGTGATATTCAAACAAAAAGTCACCTTGCGGTGTTGGTGGTAATTCACACCATGCGGCAATTCTTTATGTTTCTATATACATGTGTGTGAAGATATACTATTATGGATATATATATATATATATATATATATATATAACTTATACAGTACGATAGAAGTTACTTATACAGAATGCTCATCTCAATTACACATAATGTACAGACAATTTCATGAAGATGAACTTACTTAACCATATTTTGGGTGCGGAAAGGAACCAATGATCCCACATATGTAGGAAGATGCAAATCCAGTGTTCATGTCCAGATGTAAAACCATGGACCTAGCAGCAATATACAGTGGGATGCGAAAGTTTGGGCAACCTTGTTAATCATCATGATTTTCCTGTATACAGTCATGTGAAAAAATTAGGACACCCTTTGAAAGCATGTGGTTTTTTGTAACATTTTTAATAAAAGGTTATTTCATCTCCGTTTCAACAATACAGAGAGATTAAAGTAATCCAACTAAACAAAGAAAACTGAAGAAAAGTCTTTTCAAGATCTTCTGTAAATGTCATTCTACAAAAATGCCTATTCTAACTGAGGAAAAAGATAGGACACCCTTGCCCCTAATAGCGAGTGTTACCTCCTTTGGCTGAAATAACTGCAGTGAGACGGTTCTTGTAGCCATCTACCAGTCTTCGACATCGGTCTGAGGAAATTTTACCCCACTCCTCAATGCAGAACTTTTTCAGCTGTGAGATGTTTGAGGGGTTTCTTGCACGTACAGCCCTTTTCAAGTCACCCCACAGCATCTCAATGGGATTCAAATCTGGACTTTGACTTGGCCATTCCAGGACTCTCCATTTCTTCTTTTTCAGCCAATCTTTGGTTGATTTACTAGTATGTTTTGGGTCATTGTCATGTTGCATGGTCCAGTTCCGCTTCAGCTTTAATTTTCTAACTGATGGTCTCACATGTTCTTCAAGCACCTTCTGATACACAGTAGAATTCATCGTGGATTCTATGATGGTGAGCTGACCAGGTCCTGCTGCAGCAAAGCAGCCCCAAACCATGACACTTCCACCTCCATGCTTCACAGTTGGTATGAGGTTCTTTTCTTGGAATGCTGTGTTTGGTTTACGCCAAACATGTCCTCTGCTGTTGTGTCCAAATAATTCAATTTTGGACTCATCTGTCCAAAGAACATTATTCCAGAAGTCCTGGTCTTTGTCAACTTTATCTCTGGCAAATGTCAGTCTGGCCTCGATGTTTCTCTTGGAAAGCAAAGGTTTCCTCCTTGCACACCTCCCATGCAAGTTAAACTTGTACAGTCTCTTTCTGATTGTAGAGGCATGTACTTCTACATCAACAGTAGCCAGAGCCTGCTGTAGTTCTCGAGATGACACTTTAGGGTTTTTGGAGACCTCTTTTAGCATCTTGCGGTCTGCTCTTGGGGTGAACTTGCTGGGGCGACCAGTCCTGGGCATGTTGGCAGTTGTTTTGAAAGCCCTCCACTTGTAGACTATCTTCCGGACAGTGGAATGGCTGATTTCAAAATCTTTTGAGATCTTTTTAAATCCCTTCCCAGACTCATAGGCTGCTACAATCTTTTTTCTGAAGTCCTCTGACAGCTCTTTTGCTCTCACCATGGTGCTCACTCTCACTTCAACAGTCAGGAGCACACCAAACTAAATGTCTGAGGTTTAAATAGGGCAAGCCTCATTCAACATGCAGAGTAACGATCTACTAATTATGTGCACCTGGTGTGATATACCTGTGTGAGATCTGAGCCAACTTAAGAGGGAATACATGTGAGGGTGTCCTATCTTTTTCCTCAGTTAGAATAGGCATTTTTGTAGAATGACATTTACAGAAGATCTTGAAAAGACTTTTCTTCAGTTTTCTTTGTTTAGTTGGATTACTTTAATCTCTCTGTATTGTTGAAACGGAGATGAAATAACCTTTTATTAAAAATGTTACAAAAAACCACATGCTTTCAAAGGGTGTCCTAATTTTTTCACATGACTGTAAATCGTTGGTTGTTATGATAAAAAATGTCAGTTAAATATATCATATAGGAGACACACACAGTGATATTTGAGAAGTGAAATGAAGTTTATTGGATTTACAGAAAGTGTGTGATAATTGTTTAAACAAAATTAGGCAGGTGCATAAATTTGGGCACCACAAAAAAGAAATGAAATCAATATTTAGTAGATCCTCCTTTTGCAGAAATGACAGCCTCTAAACGCTTCCTGTAGGTTCCAATGAGAGTCTGGATTCTGGTTGAATGTATTTTGGACCATTCCTCTTTACAAAACATCTTTAGTTCATTCAGGTTTGATGGCTTCCGAGCATGGACAGCTCTCTTTAAGTCACACAGATTTTCAATTATATTCGGGTCTGGGGACTGAGATGGCCATTCCAGAACGTTGCACTTGTTCCTCTGCATAAATGCCTTAGTGGATTTTGAGCAGTGTTTAGGGTCGTTGTTATGGCCAAATAACTACATTTTAGTTTCATCAGTCCACAGCACCTTATTCCAAAATGAAGCTGGCTTGTCCAAATGTGCTTTAGCCCACCTCAAGCGGCACTTTTTGTGCTGTGGGCGGAGAAAAGGCTTCCTCTGCATCACTCTCGCATACAGCATCTCCTTGTGTAAAGTGCACCGAATGGTTGAACGATGCACAGTGACTCCATCTGCAGCAAGATGATGTTGTAGGTCTTTGGTGCTGGTCTGTGGGTTGACTCTGACTGTTCTCACCATGCGTCGCTTCTGTCTATCCGAGATTTTTCTTGGTCTGCCACTTCGAACCTTAACTTGAACTGAGCCTGTGGTCTTCCATTTCCCCAATATGTTCCTAACTGTGGAAACAGACAGCTGAAATCTCTGAGACAGCTTTCTGTATCCTTCCCCTAAACCATGATGGTGAACAATATTTGTCTTTAGGTCATTTGAGAGTTGTTTTGAGACCCCCATGTTGCTACTCTTCAGAGAAAATTAAAAGAGGAGGGAAACTTACAATTGACCCCCTTAAATACTCTTTCTCATAATTCGATTCTTTTTTTTTTTTTTTTATATATATCTTTATTGCCATCATCTCAAAAATCGTCATCTATAGATTGAATAAAAATTACATTTTTTGAGCCATCAGAAAAAGATGAAAAAAACATTCCAATCTTATTTTATACATACCCAAATATTTTTACTCCCAAATTACCCACCCACCCACCCACCTCCCTTAGGGGGGGGGGGGGGGGGAGAGGGAGACGTGTAATACAACAAAAAAAAAAAAATGTCTATCCAGCCCTAAAGTAACCACCTCTTCCATATTTCATCCGTAGTTTTTCCTTTTCTACTATGGCCCTCCATCACCCGTTCTTCTTTAATCAAGTCCTCCACTGCCGAACTGTTGGAGGGTCGACCCCTACCCATTTCTTAAGTATTAAGAGTCTAGCTTGAAATAGCACCTTACTCAGGACCATACTTATATCTCTATTTAGACCCAGGTGTTCGGTTGCCCCCAAAATACACGTCATCGGGTCTTCTGATATTTGAACCTTCAAAATTCGATATATAGTATCTGTTATTTCTGTCCAATATCTAAACAATCTGGGGCATCTCCAAAAGCAATGCATTAAGTCAGCATTCTCTCCCCCACATTTTACACAATCATCAAACAATCATCAAACACCCATTCTTTTCAGTATCCATGGGGATCTATGCAACCTATGGACCACAAAAAATTGTGAAATCTTATGTGAACCCCTATTTGAGACTCGAGAATAATTCTTTAATGCATCGTTCCATTTTTCTTCCGTAAAGAATTTCAGTTCATTCTCCCATTTTTTCCTAGCTAATATTGTGACCCGTTTCTTTTTTCCCCCATCAGTATCTTATATCTTTTTGCCGTTATTCCTCCTCTTTCCCCCAGATTAGTAAATTTGTGTAATAGCTCAGATCTTTCCATCTTATATTTATCCTCTTGCATAACTGACCTCAATGCATTCCTAAGCTGAAAATATTTATATATGTCCTTATGCGGTATACCAAACTCTCTAACCATTGTATTAAAATCTTTCAATTTACCCTGTTCAAATATCTGGTTTAAGTATTTCATCCCATTTTTTTCCCAGTCTATATACATTTTAATCCCCTGCAGTTCCTTAAGGTTAATATTTTTCCATATAGGTGTGTATTGCAAAAACCCTTTAATCTCTAGTATTTTTTTAATCTCCACCCATATGTATTCCATTAAGTTTAAAACTCTATTTCCAATACTATTTCTCCCCAATGTACCCGATTCCAACACCTCTAAAAAGTTCCATTCTTCTTTCCATCCCAGTCTGTTTACTACCTGCCTACCCACCAACCCCTCTAAACTACTCTTTATTTGACCATATTGTGTGATTGTATAATAAAAAAACCAATTCGGAACTGCGAGTCCACCATCTCTCACTGGGAGCTGAAGTATCTCTCTCTTTATTCTGGGAATCTTACCTTTCCAAACGAAATCTCCCATTAACCTATCAAGCAATCTAAAGGTATCCTGCGACAACCTGACTGGGGCATTTTGAAGGACATATAATATTTTAGGGAGAAAAACCATTTTTATTAAGTTTACCCGACCCTGTATTGAAATTGGTAATCTACGCCAGACATGTATTTTGGCCCTAAGTTCTTTTATTAGGGGAAGTACATTTAATTTTTCATATTCTCCTATGTTTCCGGAGATTTGTATCCCTAAATATTTAAAGTTTTCTTGTTTTCCCAACACCTGCACCTTTAAAGACCCCTGTGGTTGTGCATCTCCCAACATCAACATATATGATTTCCCCCAATTAATATTTAATCCAGAAAAACAACCAAACTTATCTATTATATCTATAACTCTATCAAACTGGTCTCCAGTATTGTGCATAAATAATAAAATATCATCCGCGTACATTATCAATTTTTCTCCCCCACCCTCATAGTGAAAGCCTTTAATTTCCCTATCGTTTCTTATTATACATGCCATAGGTTCGATCGCGATAGCGAATAATAGTGGAGAGAGAGGGCATCCCTGCCTAGTGCCCCGGTATAGGGTAAGGGGCAGGGACAAGCTCCCATCCACCATCACTCTGGCCCACGGATCCTGATATATTAACTGTATCCATCTTATAAATCCTTCCCCTATACCGACCCTTTTTAATACTGCCCATAAATATTCCCATTCAATACAGTCGAATGCCTTTTGGGCATCCAATGATAGTACGGCTTTCTCCCCCGCTTCTGTTCTATTAGCTTCAATATTTAAATACAACCTTCTTATATTTGAGTATATCGTTCTACCAGGTATAAAACCTGTTTGATCTAGGTTTATTATACCCTTAACCACCCTTGAGAGTCTATCGGCCAAAACTTTTGCCAGAATTTTAACATCGGTATTTAAAAGTGATATTGGCCTATATGATCCCGGGTCTAGTTGTTCTTTGCCCTTTTTTGGAATTAGTGTAATAATTGCCTCTTTCATAGAGTCTGGTAGGTCCCCAATTTTTTTAGCCTCGTCCAATGTTGTTTTTAGTTCAGGTACTAACACCTGGGAGAAGGTTTTATAAATTTCAAAAGGGAGCCCGTCACATCCTGGTGCCTTTTCAGATTTTACCTGCCCTAAAACCTTATTTATTTCTGCAATTGATATTTATTTTTCTAGAAATACTTTTTGGGCCTGGGATATCTCCCTAAGAGGAATATGTTCTAAATACAAGTCTAATTCTTGTTTTGAATATTGTACCCTAGACTTGTATACCTCCTGGAAATATTTTAGAAACACCTCTTTAACTCCTTCTGGTGTATTAATTGTCTCACCCATTTTATCTTTAATCGCCCCTATCCAGGATTTCTCTCTTTGATTTCTTGCTATATTTGCCAAGATTTTACCAACTTTTTCTCCCTCTGTGGCCAACCGGATCCCTTGAAAAATTAATTCTTTCCTACTTCTCTCCATATGATATACCTTTAACTTTTCCTGTTCTTCCTCCCATATTTTCTTATTATAGTCAGTGGGATATCTCATACATGTTATTGCTAATTCCTGGACTTTTTTTTCCAAAGCAATCCCCATTTCCCTGGTAGTTTTTTTCCAGTGGTTCACTTTTTTACAAAGCAATCCTCTTAGATATGCTTTAGCCGTATCCCAGACAATTAACCTACTTGCGGAGTAGTTGTTTTCCCTAAAAAAAATTTTTAATTCTTCCATTATGCTTTCTTTATCTGGGATCATTGGTAACCAATGGGAGTTAAACTTAAACGGTAGTGAGGCCTTCTTTTTATTCAAATCTAGTTCCATTACCACGGCATTATGATCTGATAGAGCCATGGGGAGATACTTTATTTTAATCCTATTATAGGACATCAGATTTTTATTTCCCAGGGCCATATCTATTCTAGACCAGGTTTGGTGTGTTTTGGAGTAGCAGGAATACATATTTTCATCCGGGTTCTGGAGGCGCCAAACGTCAATCCAGTTAAATTCATGGGCTAATTTATAAAAATCTACTTTTTGTGTTCTTCCCCCTCTGCTAGAGGTTCTATCCCTGAGTGGATCCATTACTGCATTATAGTCTCCAATCGCAATCATTATAGCTTCCTGTCTATCCAACATGAATCCATACAGTTGATATAAAATCTCTGACTTATACGGTGGAGGAATATAGATGTTTGCAATTACCATTTTAACCCCTTCTATATTACAATATAGGAAGAGGTATCTGCCACAATCATCGGCCTCACACGTCAAACATTCAAATTTTATTTTATTATGGATCAAAATTGAGACCCCTCTTGAATAAGTAGTGTATACAGAATGGTAACTTTCCCCTATCCATCTCTTCTGCAACCATCTTAAAGATTCCTTATCCAAATGTGTCTCTTGTAGGCAAATGATGGCTGGCAGAAACCTCTTCATCCACTCAAGGATAGCATACCTCTTCACTCTCTCCCTTAAACCCCTCGTATTCAGCGAAACAATCCTAACCATCTAGCAGAGGGGGGAAGAAAAAAAAAAAAAAAAAAAAAAACGTCTCCCTTGACCCACCCACACCCTCCCATCCTAAATAGCCCCCCTCCCTGCTATGCAGCAGTCGGGGCGACTCCATAACTTAGCATACTAGCTCCTTCCCTCTCCGCATCCCCCGGCCTCATAGGCCCTCCCCATCTGCCCAATCGCTAACCTCCTCCGGAGTCTGAAAGAAAACAGTCCTGCCTTTATATTCCACCCTTAATTTTGCCGGAAAGAGTAGTCTATATTTCAAACCTGCTTCCCTTAATCTTTTCTTAACAACAATATACTCTTTCCTGTGGGCGTTAGTATGTGCAGAATAATCTGGAAATAACCTTATCTTTACACCCTGTATCTGGTACTTTTCGGAGGTTCTTGCATCGGTTAATATTCTATCACGGTCCCTGCCTAATAGACATTTAACCAATATCTGTCTAGGAGATTCTCCTGGAACCCTCTTTCTTGTAGGGACCCTATGCGCTCTTTCAATAGCAAACAATGGAGATAGAGCACCTTCCGTACAATTTTCCCTTATCCATCTCTCCATATATTCGGTACAGTTGTCACCTTCTACGCGCTCTGGGATCCCTATGCATCTTATATTGGATCTCCTTGATCTATCCTCTTGACTTATTATTTTTTGTTCCATCCTAGTATTCATTTCCTTTAACAGAACCACCTCTTTCTCCAATTTCTGTACCGAATGTTCCAAAACGGGAACCTTATCCTCCATCTCATGTAGGCGCTGCCTTATCTTCTCCATCTCAACCCGTATTACACTAACGTCCATTTGCACTGCCCCGATCTGGGTCACCATATTCCCCATTAGGTTCTCCATCCTCGAGACAGTGCAAAGTATGTCTTTCATCATCTTTGCATCAGTTTCTGTGAATGCAGCTACTGTTCCCTTCTCCCCCCCTCCCCCCAGAATCCCACTATCCTGCACCAAATCATGAGACCCTGTTTCTATCCTTCTCTCCCTTTGTGGGGACCCAAAACCAGGCGAGTTTGGAGCTAAATATTTATTTAAGCCCTGCTGTTTGGGCCCAATCTCCAATCCCGTAGCTGATCTCCTATTACTACCCCCCGTAGGGCCTTTCTTGGGTGGCATTTTGGAGTCTCCTTACCTCCCTCTCCTACTCGGCTCCCGTCGGCCCACCCACAACAGGTCACGGGAAACCAGATCAAAATAAACAAAATATCCACAACTTGTTAATAAATAAAAATAAAAAAAAACACCAGAAAGGGAGGGGGGGGGGGAGGATGAAAACAATATAAAAAATTAAAAAAAACGTCCAAAGTTAAAGATGCTGTCCTTATTTTCCGTAGAAACACGCGAAGTCACCTCCGACGTTAAGGAAAAAGAACACAGAACTTTGTTAGTATCCACTTGTCTGTTAAATCTTCAACATAAAATAGGAAAAAAAAATAAAAATGAGAAAAAAACCGTAGGTAGAAGTAGTAGTCTGTTAGTCCAGATTTAATCCAGCGGAGGGTTAAGGGTGGAAGTATTAGAGAAGTCAACTGTTAATAGGTTATCCATTCCTAAGGGGGGAGGACTAGCAACTGCACCCTCCACCCCCAAACAGCCCCCTTCAATCTCAACAGTCCAGCAAACTCGCCACACTGACAGCAGGGACACAGTATCAGTGACAGACTGCCAGACAAATCAACGGATCCAGGCAGTGACAGAATAATATCAGGGGGCACCCCCAGCATGTCACATTACCAGACCAACATCTCGGCGTCTCAGTGTCTCACAGGCTGGGACCCACAGGACAGCGGGCAGCGCAGCAAGCGTGCGATCCAAACAGGCAGTGCCGGGGGAAGCAGGGGAAACAAAGTTAGTTCAAGGAAGTCCAATAGGGTTAGTTTAACTTAATACTTAAAAAAAAAATCTCAAAAACGGGTTATAAGGGGTTGTAGCCCGGAGTTCAAACCCCCAACGTTCTCCATTTTTTTTTCTCCCTTTCTCTCCACGTTCCTATTCACTCTAGTGCAGATCCATGCTCCATGAGCGCCTCTAATACCTGCCGGTGTCTCAAAGCAGGTATCGGCGCCCACTACTATTCAATCGGTGGCGGCCTCAAACTGTTCGGCTATAATCATAACAGCAGCAATGGGCCGACTATCCGCCAATCAGCTATAATCACGGGATCTTACCCACTGTCGCCACGGCAGCAAACATACAAGTTGGAATTTTGAACATATGTTACATATGGAGACCGGGGGAGCCGAACCCAGCCACGACCCCACAAACAGTCACCTCCGCGAATTTTCACTCCGGTCACAAAAGCTCACCACTCAGCAGACCTTCAGGAACAGTGGATATACCAGCAGCGAGTGTACGAATTTTCACTCCGGTCACAAAGCTCACCACACAGCAGACCTTCAGGAACAGTGGATATACCAGCAGCGAGTGTACCCCTCGGCGTCGGCGGCAGCAGCAAGCAGAAACCAGGGACCAGGGAGAACCCCTCTTCGGCTACAACGGGCAGGATCAACCTCTCAAAGTAAGTAAGGTAAGGCAGACAAGGATCAGCGTCCAGGACCTCTGGAACAGGTGGCCACACTCACGGACGCCATTTCAGAGCAGTCCGGCAGTCAGCAGGTGTTCGAGCAGCGAGCGGCGAGCAGCCAGTGCGCCAGGGCAGCGGAGGGGGCGGAGCCTAGCGTAAGACGTCCGACGCTCCCATGCTTCAGCTCATAATTGGATTCACCTGTGTATGTAGGTCAGGGGTCACTGAGCTTACCAAGCCAATTTGAGTTCCAATAATTCGTTCTAAAGGTTTTGGAATCAATAAAATGACAACAGCGCCCAAATTTATGCACCTGCCTAATTTTGTTTAAACAATTATAGCACACTTTCTGTAAATCCAATAAACTTAATTTCACGTCTCAAATATCACTGTGTGTGTCTCCTATATGATATATTTAACTGACATTTTTTATCGTAACAACCAACGATTTATACAGGAAAATCATGACGATTAACAAGGTTGCCCAAACTTCCGCATCCCACTGTATATGTGTATAATCTTTCCATTCACCCATTGATTCATCCATTTATAAGTGGTGTTCAATAATTTATCTACCTGAATATGAAAACAACATTTTCTGAGAAAATTGAACTTACTACTTTTCAGTGTAATCCCCCCAGACTTCAACACACTTATTCCACTTCACCTCCAATGTTCGGATGCCCTCAGAATAGGGTTTTTGCGATACCGAAATTTAGATTCGATTTTGATACCATAAAAAAGTATTGCGATACTCGATACCATTCAATACCACACAAAAAAAATAAAACACCCAAAAAGCTGCGTACATTCCGCATTTTATGGTGCGTCCGGCCCATAATCGAACAGTCCGATCCTATTTTTTTGGGGGAAAAGGTAACTAAATCGTGAATCACTGACACCCGACCTCTATGACAGGGCGCTGCGATCCGCGGCAGTTAACCCGTCAGGTGCCGCTGCCTACATTTGTATTAATGAGTGAGTTATGATTGGTGGCGCAGTGGTCACAGCCCCTCCCCTCTCTCTGACAATTGGCTTCTCAGCTGTTCCATGGCCAGGTGTGTGTTAGTCCCTCGTTATCCCAATTACAATGAGCAGATAAAAGGTCCAGAGTTCATTTCAAGTGTGATATTTGCATTTGGAATCTGTTGCTGTCAACACTCAAGATGAGATCCAAAGAGCTGCCACTATCAGTGAAGCAAGCCATCATGATGCTGAAAAAAACAAAACAAACCCATCAGAGAGATAGCAAAAACATTAGGCGTGGCCAAAACAACTGTTTGGAACATTCTTAAAAAGAAGGAACGCACCAGTGAGCTCAGCAACACCAAAAGACCCGGAAGACAGCGGAAAACAACTGTGGTGGATGAACGCACCGGTGAGCTCAGCAACACCAAAAGACCCGGAAGACTACGGAAAACATCTGTGGTGGATGACCGAAGAATTCTTTACCTGGTGAAGAAAACACCCTTCACAACAGTTGGCAAGACCAAGAACACTCTCCAGGAGGTAGGTGTATGTGTGTCAAAGTCAACAATCAAGAGAAGACTTCACCAGAGTGAATACAGAGGGTTCACAACAAGATGTAAACCATTGGTGAGCCTCAAAAACAGGAAGGTCAGATTAGTTTGCCAAACGACATCTAATAAAGCCTTCACAGTTCTGGAACAACATCCTATGGATAGAAGAGACCAAGATCAACTTGTACCAGAGTGATGGGAAGAGAAGAGTATGGAGAAGGTAAGGAACTGCTCATGATCCTAAGCATACCACCTCATCAGTGAAGCATGGTGGTGGTAGTGTCATGGCGTGGGCATGTTAGGCTGCCAATGTAACTGGTTCTCTTGTATTTATTGATGATGTGACTGCTGACAAAAGCAGCAGGATGAATTCTGAAGTGTTTCGGGCAATATTATCTGCTCATATTCAGCCAAATGCTTCAGAACTCATTGGACGGCGCTTCACAGTGCAGATGGACAATGACCCAAAGCATACTGCAAAAGCAACCAAAGAGTTTTTTAAGGGAAAGAAGTGGAATGTTATGCAATGGCCAAGTCAGTCACCTGACCTGAATCCGATTGAGCATGTATTTCACTTGCTACAGACAAAACTGAAGGGAAAATGCCCCAAGAACAAGCAGGAACTGAAGACAGTTGCAGTAGAGGCCTGGCAGTGCATCACCAGGGATGAAACCCAGCGCCTGGTAATGTCTATGCGTTCCAGACTTCAGGGTGTAATTTACTGCAAAGGATTTGCAACCAAGTATTAAAAAGTGAAAGTTTGATTTATGATTATTATTCTGTCCCATTACTTTTGGTTCCTTAACAAGTGGGAGGCACAGATGCAAACTGTTGTAATTCCTACACCGTTCACCTGATTTGGATGTAAATACCCTCAAATAAAGCTGACCATCTGCAGTTAAAGCACATCTTGTTCATTTCATTTCAAATCCATTGTGTATAGAGCCAAAAATGTTAGAATTGTGTCTATGTCCCAATAGTTATGGACCTGAATGTATACATTTAGTATTTAGGAAGAGATTTGCAATGCAATGGGAGTCATTTATTTTTTGTTACTCTTAGGCCTCATGCACATGGCTGTTGTTTTGGTCCGCATCGGAGCCGCAGTTTTTGCGGCTTGGGTGCGGACCCAATCACTTCAATGGGGGCGCAAAAGATGCAGACAGCACTCCATGTGATGTCCGCATCCGTTGCTCCGTTCCGTGGCCCCGCAATAAAAAAATAACCCGTCCTATTCTTGTCTGTTTTTCGGACAATAGGCATTTCTACAATGGGCTGTCTGTTCTGTTCCGCAAATTGTGGAAGGCACACGGGCAGCTTCCGTGCTTTGCGGATCCGCAATTTGCGGACCACAAAAAATGGAACGGTCGTGTGCATGTAGCCTTAGGCCTCATGCACACGACCGTTGCTTGCTTCCTCATCCGTTCCGCCGATTTTCGCGTTTCAGGTGCGGACCTATTCATTTCTATGGAGCCGTTGAAAATGCGGATAGTGCACTGTTTGCCATCCGCGTCCGTGATCCCAGTCCGTCCCAACAAAATATAACCTGTCCTATTATTTCCGCGGAAAACGGTTCGCGGACCCATTGTCATCAGCGTCCGTTTTATTCCTATAATTTGCATGGCAAACCTGTCTTAGACTTTTTTTTACATTCCTTTAAGTCTGGTGGTCCTCCAAAAATAAGGGAAGACACACGGAAACGGATCACAGAACAGCGGAACCCCATTTTGTGGAACGGAACACAACGGTCGTGTGCATGAGGCCTTACTCTGAAGTTGCTGAAAGAAGATGCACCTAAGGCTACTTTCACACTAGCGTTCGGGTTTCCGCTCGTGAGCTCCGTTTGAAGGAGCTCACGAGCGGACCCGAACGCAGCCGTCCAGCCCTGATGCAGTCTGAATGGAGGCGGATCCGCTCAGACTGCATCAGTCTGGCGGCGTTCAGCCTCCGCTCCGCTCGCCTCCGCACGGACAGGCGGACAGCTGAACGCTGCTTGCTGCGTTCGGGTGTCCGCCTGGCCGTGCGGATCCGTCCAGACTTTCAATGTAAGTCAATGGGGACGGATCCGTTTGAAGATGCCACAATGTGGCTCAATCTTCAAGCGGATCCGTCCCCCATTGACTTTACATTGAAAGTCTGGACGGATCCGTACTAGGCTATTTTCACACTTAGCTGTTCTATGCTAAAAATAATGCAGACGGATCCGTTCTGAACGGAGCCTCCGTCTGCATTATTATGAGCGGATCCGTTCAGAACGGATCCGCCCGAACGCTAGTGTGAAAGTAGCCTTATGGGGCATAAATTAGGAGCATCTTTGGTAGTCCTTGCGCCTTTCAGAAAAAAAATTCTGGCGTCATTTTTGGGCAACTTTTACACCTTTTTCATGGCATAAAATTATATCTGCTGGGACCCCGGCCACTCCAGGGACAAATTGCACAGGCGCTAAAGAAAAGTTACAATAAAGAGGCATAGTGCGTCAATGTAGAAGTGTTCCTAAATGGCCCTTCTCTCCCCCAGCTCTCTCTGTAATCCCTGACTTGTCCCTAGCCTCTGTCCTACTCTGTGGGGGCTTCCTGGCTGCAGTCCTCCGCTCCCCCAGCCGCCATGGCCGCCCTGCTCTACGCCGTGTACCGCAGTGTATTTATAGAAGCTATCTCTATGCAGTGTGACGCTCTCCAACGGGTTGCATTGTTTAGCTAGGTTTTGCAGTCTAGACACCGGGCCGGGCCACTTTGCAGCATTTCAAGGGGTGACATTTCACTCAAGCTCCCATTCTTCGGCTTAACTCGCCTTTCCTTACAGGAGGTATGCGCCCATTTAGCCACAGCACTAATGTTTCATCCATTATTTGGTGGATTATGTTACTCGGGGGGGTTCCGCTTTCTCGATGAACACGGCAGAGATTGTCTCCCCCTATTTCTGTGTAAAGAAGCCTGATCATCCCGCCATGTCCCGACCTGGCCCCTGATCACTTGACAACGACAGTCGGGACTGACCAATCAGCGAGCGCCGGTGATGTTCTTTGCGCGGTCATTGGACGAGCTCAGCGGTGACGTACACGGATGCGGAAGAGGGGTTAAGTCGGTGTGAAGCTGCGGCGTGCAGACAGATCAGGGGAGAGGTGAGGGCAGGAGGCCCGGGGAAGGGGGATGAGGAGGCCGGGGGATGAACGGGGTGCCGGGGCACGGGGGAGGGAGAGAAGAAGACACCGGGGAGGAGCGAGGGTGACTTGGGACGTAATCAGAGGGCCCCAGGATTTGATTATGGGGCGTAGAATGGAGGAGGTGATGCGGGAGGACTGGAGGGCAAGGGGCGCTCCGGAGGGGGACACGAGCCGCACAGAAGGGGCCGGTGAGGGGAACGGGGACATGCAGGAGCGGGGCTCTCTGGAGCTGGTCGGGGGTTGCGCGGAGCGCAGCAGTTCCCACTATGTGATCGGGGAGAGGGCACCTCTGGCGCTGACCAGGAGCCACACCGATGAGGAGCAGTACTGGGGAAGGGCCACTAGTAAGAGTTTCCCCCAGGAGGTGACAAGTGGCAGCCGGGGATCTGTAGGTGAGCGGTCCCCTCAGGGCATGGACGCTGGTGACTGTACCTGGGGGGACATAAGACCCTGCAAGGTGCATGGGCAAGTGGATCCAATTAGTGAGCAGCAGCCCAGTGTAGGAGAGGATGGCAGGGGCAATGAAGGGGCCAAAATGCAGGATAGGATGGAGATGCCCGTCCCAGAGGGGGCCAACCATGATGGCCAGGTGCTGCAGAAACGAAAAAAGAAGAGCAAATCTTCCAAAGAGAAGAAACGTGGCCAAGCTAATGGTGGCTGCAAAGACCTGGCTCAGGGAGGTGGTCACCAGAGCATGGAAGAGAGTAGCTTTGAGGATCTGTACAGGGGGCAAAGTTTAGACAAGGAGAAGGTGCTGCAGGACATCAGAGGAGAGGGCAAAATTAGAGAAGACTCTCAGTATGAATTGAGCAGCAGCAGCGCTGAGGCAACCGACATAGGGACATCTGAAGTGGACCTGAGACATGAGATCAATGGGAATAAATGCACATCAATGGGGATTGAGGGGAGGGGGACCACAGAGGGTCTGCTTTTCTCTAAAGAGACAGACAATAGTCTAGGGATGATGAAGGGCGTTATTGAAGAGGTTCCTGAAAGTGCAGAACATCATGAAGAGTGTCCACAATACAGTGGGAGCTATGTATGTAGGAGTCCAGGAAATGGGTGTAGTGGGTCTTCAGAGGGTCTTCAAATGGAGCAGGGTAATTATCATAGTGGAGATCCTTCTGGAGGATTAGGTAGGTGTGAAACAGAGGAGAAGAATTCCAACCCTATCAACTGCCAGCATTTACAATTTGTGTCACAGAACTCTTCGGCACCTGCTCATCAGACGGGCTCCGTGAGTCAGTCAGGTTTGGAAGGATGTGGAACTGTAGAGGAAACGGGCACATGGTGCTGGTGCCTTCATCTCTATTTAGGGGATTCTGAAGGTACCCCACATGTTGAAAGTGATACAGCTGGTGAGGGGCCCTCCCGAGAGTGTGGTTACTCAATGAGTAGCACTCTTCGTGTAGGGGAGCACCTGAGAGAAAGAAATGGGGATGGTGGTGCGAACCTAGGAGACATTCCTGAACCTCTTACCAAAAAGGGAGGGAAAATGGGAGAAACTCCTGAACTGCAGGAATGGGTCAATTGGTGGCAAGGGTGGGCAGGTTCTTGTCGAGCAATGTCAGGTCGTAGAAGGGGGAAAACAGCCCAGGCTTGGGGTTGTCGAGGGGAGGCAAGAGTAGAAGGACAGAAGCAGCAAGATGTGTGGGTGCTAAGAGAGTGGACTAGGAGAGATGCAGGGAGGAGAAGTGAAAATGGTCCAAGGGTTTCAGGTAGTGAGGTGTGGGTGCTGAGAGAGCAGGAGGAAGGAAAGGAAGACTCTGCGTGGCCCATAGGAAAGGAGGATGTGTGGGTCCCCAGAGAGCCTCGGAAACCTAGAAGTGCATATTTCATGACAGATGACACTAAGTGGACTCCTCGTAGTGCTAGACCTGGGGTTTCAGATAGAGGTGAACCTTGAGCAGGCATATGGGGTATTGTACCTCATCATATGGAGGAGACACTAAACTGTTATGTGTGCGTGTTGTGCGTGTCTGTCCTTAAAAGGGAAGGGGGAGGGGTGTATTGGGGTAACTGTTAATTTGTCACCTTTTGGGGGGAACAAGACACTTCTAGGGGTGCACATTGATTCACTGCACTAAGCAGATTTACTGGTGCTGCTTTCCTATTTCTTTCTAAGGTGCTACAACCAGGTGCTGTATACTGCATGCTGATCATTTTGTATCCTCTTTATGGGGCTTTGAGCAGCTGTTCCTTTAATGGGTCCTCACCCTGTATAGGAAGGGGCACGTCGGGGCTGCAAGGACTTCTTTAAATAGGTTAGGGAAGGGACACTTTTTGATATATTATTATGGTGCTGTTGCCTTTTTTTGTGGCAAATATGAAT
Organism: Bufo gargarizans; assembly: GCF_014858855.1. Taxonomy (NCBI): domain Eukaryota; kingdom Metazoa; phylum Chordata; class Amphibia; order Anura; family Bufonidae; genus Bufo; species Bufo gargarizans. The sequence continues at coordinate 43,127,185 of NC_058089.1, forward strand.
TCTACCTGTTAAACTATATGAACAGAGCCAGCAACCAAGGTAAGTGTTATTTACAATATAACATTACCGGCCGTAACCTATTCCGAGAATTCCCCTCCGTGGTGCATCCTCTCATCTATCCCATGAAGGAGAAGAGCCTGTTACCTAGAACGTTCTAGTTGGCTCTTGTTAATCTCTGACCATCCATACATAGATGAGGACAGTCCTGTGTAACAGGTTGTATCACTTTATTTAGCGGCTATATGTTCTCAGCCTTAGTATATTTTTCTGGTAGGGATCTTGTAAGGATGGTCTTTTTGAATGCAGTTAAGTGATTCTCTGTTGGGCCAGTTTATCCATTACATTGGAATATACAATGACCATGTTCCTATGTCCACATGTGTCCCGTCTCCCCTTCCTTTGCTGTTGTACAAGTGAGACCCCTTCTTACTATCACTTTCCATATTATTGTTTTTATCTTTGCAGAAAATAAAACAGTGCGACTGTTAACTGTTTGGGTGCCCATCCCACCATCATCATGAACGCTCTGTCATTCACGCCTCTGTGGTGCCTACTTGTCTTCTCTCTGCTTCCCCCTACTCTTGCTAAAGAGGGAAGTAAGAAGTTACAGATTGGTGTGAAGAAGAGAGTGGAGAATTGCCCCATTAAATCTCGCAAAGGGGATACCCTCAACATGCATTACACAGTAAGTACAGAAACGGAATATTTATCATTTGGAGGCATGCTTGTTGTGGAAGTGCTCTCCATTTAGTATAACCAAAACATTATGTGGCTCCAGCTATGTAGCATGTAATTCCAGGGCTTGTAAGAAAACCAAAATGCTGTTTTCTTCAAATGAACACTCTGTGGTCTAACCCAGGATTGGGTTCACACTGCATTGGGCTACTACTGTGTGTCCGGCAGAACAGGGTGGTCACAAGTCCTTGTTCTTAGCTGGCGAGCAGGAGGAGATTGGACTGCTTCATCGCCCCACTGCTGACTACCCCAAGAAATTAGATGTAAAACCTCTTCTAAAAATTCTAAAGTCTTATAGAATATATATATTTTTTTTTTTTTTTTTGTGCCGCCAGACGCAGGGCCTCTGTGGCGGTGCGGGTTGTTCAACGTAAAATATTTTAGTTTTCAAACCAGCACTTGGATATGAATATTTTTGTAATTGCATATAAATAAAAATTTACACTAAAATGTATCTGTAAAGCACCACCTATTTCTTTGTCCCTCTCACTGACATGGCCGCACATGCTCAGTTTCATGCTTCAACTGTCTCCTGAGCTGTGATAGGTGGAGCATGGACACGCCCCCTGAGCTGCAGCAGAATTGACACTTACCTTGAGTTTTCAGCTTGATGTAAATCTAGCAGAGCAATGAATGGGGAGATCTCTGGACCCATGTGAGGTACAGGGCTGGTTCGAGCTTTGTTACAAAGAGAATGACTTTGTACTATATGATGTCTGATATTAATATTTTACATTAGTCATCGGATAAACCCTTTAACTTTATTTAGGTTTGTATGTAAAACTACCTGGTATTCATGGCTAATAGGTCAGAAATGTTTAAAATGAGCATATCCTTTTAACATCTCAGGGAAGCTGATTGAAAGAACATGGAGACTGGCAGGTCTTTAGGCCCCTTGCAGACGAGCGCGTCATGCTGCGAGTCCACAGAGCAGCTCCCGGCCTGACCTTCCAGCACTGACGGGGTTGCATAATATTATATTAATGTATGGTGTTATGTAACCCTTACAGTTCTGGAATGTATTAGATGACACTGACCTAATGCTGCCAGTGTTATCCAATACATTCCAGAACTGTAAGGGTTACATAGCATCATAAAGCAATATAATGCTATGTGACCCTGTCAGTGCTGGGAGGTCAGGCCGGGAGCTGCGCTGCGGACTCGCAGCATGATGCGCTCGTCTGCAAGGGGCCTAAAGACCTGCCAGTCTCCATGTTCTTTCAATCCGCTTCCCTGAGATGTTAAATGGGTATGCTCCATTTTAAACATTCATCTCCAAGGGGTCTTATAGTCATGTCAGAGATAATGGTGCATACGTGCCAATGTAAGTGGAATCTGTGATCTTTATTGTAGAATTATCAATAGAAACGCTTTAAAAATGAGTCGCGCTACAGAAATGCACCCCCAAAACATATACAGAGGCATTCAAAATGTGGTCTACATGATAATTCAAAAAAAGTCTAGTTGCCATGCCTATAAGTGCCAATCTAGGAGAATGTAACCGCATATGATGCTATCAGATAAACCGCTTCTGTGCCTCCTGTTGGGTGTGTAAGAACCGGACTAATAGGCGCACCTAAGATATAGAAGAGGGAAAATAAGAATAAAAATTTCATCAAACCTCTGTATCAGACTGCATTCCTCCTCAGATCAGACCCCCAAGCTCCATCTGACAAAAAATAAAATAAATGAACTTTCCTCTCCTGCTCTGGACTGCGCTGACCCCCGCTCCCTGGTCTTCTGCCGTTCTAGCTCTGCACTGTGACCTGACGTCGCACAGCATCAGGTAATAATGCGTGCGCCTATGTGCAGTGCGGCACCTGGAAGATAACCAGGGAGGGGTGAGTACTCGCCACACCTCCTGCATACTGGTGACCGCTAATGAAAGCGCTCATTAGTATTTGCTCCATAAGACACACTGCCATTTCCCCCAGCTTTTGGGGTTGGAGGCGAGTGCGTCTTATGGTCCAAAACATAGTAAGTGGCTAGTAAAAGTCATTAAGGGTATTGCACCATGAGGACTAACATACATGAAAGTATATGCAAAACACTCTTCCAGAACCACATGTTGTGCAAATAAGCAAAATATACTAACCCATAAATCAAAACTGAGAATGTGTCCACCCGCTGTGCGTTCAAGATATCCACCTTCACCTGGTGCATCTGCACATACCTTTTGGAGTTTATGCACTCGCTCAAAGCGGTATTTCCATCTTGGATATTGGGGGCATATGAATAAATGTGGGATTAAGCTTCATTGGTGGCGCAGTGCACCCCCCCAAGCCCCCCAGTATCAGACATTGGTGGCGCAGTGCGCCCCCCCTCCCCCCCCCCCCCAATATTAGGCATTGGTGGCGCAGTGCGCCCCCCCTCCCCCCCAGTATTAAGCAGTGGTGCGCCCCCCCCCCCCCCCATCCCTCCTACCCCAGTCGCAGTGCGCCCCCCACAGGATTCCCTCTCCCCTGCTCCTCCGATCGGAGCCCCAGCAGTGTAATGCTGGGGCTCCGATCGGTTACCATGGCAGCCAGGACGCTATTGAAGCCCTGGCTGTCATGGTAAGCTCCATGCTGCTGTGTGCACAAAGCACACAGCAGCAGGGACAGTGTGAGCTCCTATTCACCCTGATAGATCTCTATCAGGGTGAATAGGACAAGGGTTCTAGTCCCTAAGGGGGCTAAAAGTTAGTTTAAAAAAAAAAAAAAGTAATAAAAATAAAAACACCAAAATATTAAATATAAATGAAAAAGAAAGATTTACAAAAAATAAAAATACCCATTAACAATAAACATTAATTTTCAGCAGATTTGTGGGAATTTTTTATTTTTTTTTTCAAAAATGAAAATTCCCAGAATATCGGTATAAATTATCGGCTATCGGCCTGAATGTTCACAAATTATCGGTATCGGTATCGGCCCTAAAAAATCAATATCGGTCGATCCCTAGTTTTTTTTCTGTCTTTGTAGTTGTGTGCCTTTTTGAGGAAAAGCAAGAAATCCAAAAAAAAAACAAAAAAAAAAACAACTTGTGTGTCCTGCATTTCATATTTCCCATAGACCATTTAGATGATTACATCTGGAGCTGGTGTTTTACAGCAAAAAGTTCAACAAAATGCAGAAGTCCAAAAAACCCACTAGTGTGTGAAAGCACCCTAAACATGGTTGTTTATTTCATGTGCCTCAATAAGAATGAAGACTTTCCTAAGGCGGGCTGCCACTAATATCTCCTGGTATCCCCTGAGTCCAGACTTTACCGCATTGTTCAACAAAAAGATTTTGAAAAACTTGCTTGAAAAGGTCAGCTGTATAAAAAGTGGACCTCCTGTCAGGTCAGATGGTGAACACACAGGTACCACTGTCCTCATAAGCGCCATGATATGCTGTCCGTATCTAGTTATGTATTTTGGACAATACTTGCTCTGCACTGTGCTCTTATTGATATTCAGTAGACCAAGGGTCCTCAAAGTCCTTTTTTCCCCTTCTACTGTCATTTCACTAAACCTCTGACATGTCATAGTATATGTCTGAAGGTTTAATCGGTGCTTGTCCAGGTGCAGAGCTGCCCACCGATCACTGAAATGAAGGGGTGAATGTGCTCAGCTGTGATTGCCCCTGCTCGGTTCTCATCAGAGAATGGCGAGCAGTGATTCATACACAGTTTATAGGGCAGATTTACTAATCCTATCTAAGATTTAGACAGTGCAAACTTAAGGTCCCTTTACAGTGTTCAACTGAGCAGACAATTGTCGGGAAAAGAAGCGTTCCTTCCTGACAGTCGCCTGCTCATCGGTGGAGAAGACCTCTGCATTTAATACCATCACACATCCCCATAAAGAATCATTGTTTGCCAGCAGTACAGTGTGCTCGCACAGCAGCAGGATCTCCTGCCGATGTAACGTTACATTACCCTACTTCGTGAGATTTCCCTACCTCCTAACTTCCTGTCGCACCGGAAATGACGTGTAGAGGCGTTCCTTAGTTTTGATGATCTGCGCATGTGCAAAAGGACAGTTTAGGGAAAATCTCACTGCGGAGTTCAGCAGCACACCGGGACACTGCGCATGCGCCGGAGAGCCAAATTAGGGAAATATTACGGCCCATTGCGCAAGCGCGGTTAATCCAATCTCCACGCCTGCGCAGTGTGGGGGTAGGGAAAAATTACGTCCAAGTGCGCAAGCGCCGAGGGTAGTATAAATATCCATTTCGCAAGCGCTGCTAACCCTTTGCTGGAGCTATTCTCATATAGCTCCAGCAAAGGGTTAGCAGCGCTTGCGAAATGGATATTTATACTACCCTCAGCGCTTGCGCACTTGGGCGTAATTTTTCCCTACCCCCACACTGCGCAGGCGCGGAGATTGGATGAACTTTCAGGAGTTAACCGCGCTTGTGCAATGGGCCGTAATACTTCTGCTCTCCGGCACATGCGCAGTGTCCCGGTGTGCTGCTGAACTCCACAGTGAGATTTTCCCTAAACTGTCCTTTGCGCATGCGCAGATCGTCAAGACTAAGGAACGCCTCTACACGTCATTTCCGTTGCGACAGGAAGTAGGGAAATCTCATGAAGTAGGGTAATGTAACGTTACACCGGCAAGTGATGATTTAGGTGATTGCTTGAAAGATCCATGAAGATCCGATGAAGGAGCCTTTTGCTCGTTCATCTGGTGATCGGCAGCCGCTTTACACCGGCAGATCATTGATAATGAGTGTTCCCACAAACGCTTGTTAGTGATGATCTGCCCGATGTTTGGGCAGTGTAAAGGGGCCTTTAGACTAGACAGTCTAAAGGTGTCCAGATTTATCACAGTGGCTGCTACTGAATGGTAAATCTGGCACACCTTAAAGGGGTTCTCTGGGAATAAAGGAAATGTAAAATTCTTAAATATTACTTTATTATAAATATATTCCCAAATAACTTTTGTTGGTCATAATGGCTCATTTTGTCTAGAGAGAAATCCTTAGGGGAAATAAAATGGCTGCCTTCCTATTAGTAGTACACACAAAACCTGTCTTAATCATGCAGCAGGACAAGTTACTTCACAAGACTGCGCTAAAGAGCTGCCTCATCCTCCTCACTGCTCTGCTTGTTAGGGATTATGATCCTGAATAAAGATCTTAAGCTTAATCTCTATGGTAATGGTGTTTGAGGAGACATGAAGTACAGAGACGATGGTAATAAAGACTACATACAAGTGCTGCTGCTCATCAGCCACATCACCACTGTACATGTCTCCTCATGAACTCCATTCCTACTGTGATTCAGCTGAAGATCTTATCTTTATTCAGGATCATAATAATTTCGTATTTTCATTTTCTTAATTCCCGGAGAACCCCTTAAAGGGCTTCTTTCTCCCCCACAAAAGTCATTCTTCAATATATAGTGCTCTTAGCCTTTTTCATTCACTAGTTTATTTAAAAAACAGACTTTTATTATCTGTAAATTACCTGTCTACCAGCAAGTAGGGCGGTTGCTTGCTGGTAGCAGCCGCATCCTGCGCCCTACCGGTCTTCAGTCGGCGCAGGCGCGCTGAGAGGAGGACGCTCGCTCGGCCGCTCCTTCCTCAATGCGCCGATGACGTCACATCTACACCCGGCGCAGGCGCACTGAGGAAGGAGTGGCCGAGCGAGCGTCTTCCTTTCAGTGCGCCGACTAAAGACCGGTACGGCGCAGGCGCAAGATTTATAACACAAACAGGGCCAGCCAGAGGACGAGAGCGATCGCTGACCCTGTCAATCAACAGGAGGAGGGGCGTTTTTCTGAAAGCAGGATGCGGCTGCTACCAGCAAGCAACCGCCCTACTTGCTGGTAGAGAGGTAATTTACATATTATAAAAGGTTTTTTTTAAAGAAACTAGTGAACGAAAAAGGCTAAGAGCACTATATATAGAAAAATTGCTGTATAAGGATTTTAAGTAGCCAAAAAATGAAAAATGACTTTTGGGGGGTGACAGAAGCCCTTTAAAGGCTTAGTCGCCAAAGTTTATAGCTCTTATTAGTTGGCTTACTTTGCACCAGAATTTTTCACAAAAATTCTGGCACAATTTTGACAGTGTTTCATCCTAGGCCAGGTACACTGGTGCCTTTGTAGTGATCGACAAGGGCCCCAGTGGTTAGACTTCTGACGATCAAACCCAAATCCCCCATCCTGTGGATAGGGAATAAGTTGTTGTAATGGGGCAACCCCTTTAACTGTAGTGTTAGGCATGTCCTCCATAACTCTGGTGCATTAGTAGTAAAGCTGTCACTGTGAGTCTGTACACCGCTCATCCCACCACAGCTGAAAGGGCTCAGCACTTAGAGAAGTGCTTCTACCATTTCGTTTCAGCAATTGGTCTGGTTCTTGGCATCCAAACCCTCACCACTCAAAGCTTCTGACATGTCCCATCTGCCATGCCTTGTCCCATGGGTTTGTCCCATCTGGGACATTTATGGCATACACACCTCTTGAAACCCCTCCTGTTTCCAGAACAAGTCCCTGATACTCCCAGTCAGGAATGGTGGTTTGCGGCTCAGCCACATAAGTCAGAGCCAGACAGTTTGGGGGTGGGGAGCAGACCCTATTATCTAATCACAGGAAACTCCATTTAAGGGGTATTCTCATCTGGGACCTGCTCCTATCTCCAGAATGGGGGTCCCATTGGGAATGGAGAAGGGCAACACATGTGGATCTCTCAGTACACTACAATGGCCCTACTAAAAATAGCCAAGCACATTGACCTATTTTCTGCCCTGTTCTGGAACCTGTTCATACCCAACATTTATGAACTATCCTGTTTTTACCCCAATATTTGTTTTTGGTTTTTTATTTTATTTTATTTTTTATAGCTGAGCAGCAATGCTGGGCCCAGCCTATAGACAAGAGGCACTGGTGACTTGCAGTTTAGGGACCTAGGTTTGAATCTGACCAAGCACAACATCTGCATGGAGTTTGTATGTTCTCCCCGTGTTTATGTGGGTTTCCTCACGGTACTCCAGTTTACTTCCACACTCCAGAAACATACTCATAGGGAACTTACATTGTGAGCCCCATTGGGGACAGCGAGTGATGCTAATGTCTATAAAGCGCTGTGGAATATGTTGGCTCTATATAAGTGAGTAAAGAAAAATAAATGAATTAACTTCCCTTTACATTCTGACAGCTGATTGACTCATCATGTGATCTCATATTCACTGCTGAGTAACAGAGAAGCAAGTGGTCAATGAGTTGATCTGCTCTTTAGACAGACTCGTAGATGATTAAACTCCTAGGACTTTTGTACAGATTATTTTAAAAAAAATTGATATTTTTAAGTGCATCTGAATGAACAGTTAAGGTAAAGTGTTTAAAAAAAAATACTATAAAAACCTATAGTTAGTCTATGTTCACCTTCAGGGCAATTTGTTTTGTTGCATTTTACTCATTGGGGGCTAAAAATAACTTTGTAGTTGGTCTTTATAAAAGAAAAAAATATTGAGCCATCATGTCACAAAGGGTTAACTGATTTTCTACCTGTGTGTATCCCACTTACACTTTGTGCCATCATCTATTAACCCTTATCTAAAAATTACTAAGAGGTCATAAACATTTATTTAAGCCACATTCTTATCAGTAAGATGGGGATTGAGCTCTGAGAATTTATAAAGTCAGAGATAAGGAGTGACTGAGCAGAGAGAAAATTCAGATCCCTCTGTTAGAGCATCTCAGCTCTGTACAGAGAAAAGGGTTCCATATTTGTGATGAAGACCAATTGAAAAAATGATTTATAGCTCATAATGAGTACAATGCACTAATAAACTAATGGCATTTTAAACATGGTGTGGACAGGGCCTTACATTTGACTTTGTGTTCAGGTTCTATTCACTCTTGGTTCACTAATTGAATACTGGTAAATGTCAGCAAAGAGATAAATTTAAAAAAAAATCTATATATATTATTTTTTTTCCCTCATCCTAGATGTAAAAATATGTTTTATGCAGACTATATGCAGAGGCGATATAAAAATGAGGGTAGAGAAGCAAGTTCTATGATGGTAATTGGGCTAAACAGACTGGATGGGTCTCCTGGGCATTATCACCTGTCAGCAATCTACTAAATCCTTCCTAATTGGGCAGATCGTCTTTATTAGGTTTGAAATATTATACATTTGCAGAAATACTTCCAATATGCTCAGTCCTGTAATCTTTTGCTATTTCTTTGCAGGGGAAGTTGGAGGACGGCACAGAGTTTGATAGCAGCGTATCCAGAAATCAGCCATTCACCTTCACACTGGGCACTGGACAGGTCATTAAGGGCTGGGACCAAGGTTTACTAGGGTATGTTTTATCTGACACGTGAATATGTAGGTATTAAGTGGGTCATTTATGAACAGATATACGCCACTTTTGTGGGATATATCTGGCACAGATTCTGGTGCACACCATGTTGCACATCTCCGCTCACACCAGGTCTAAAAAAGTGGGCAGAGAAGGGGACAGCCCTGCGGGCCCATCTCGTTCATAGTTTTCTATGCCTGGTAGATGTAAGGCAGCAAGGAAGCTATCTTACATTTAGAATTGGCAGTGGATACACCAAAGTTCTGTAGAGGCCGGCGCCTCTACATAACTTACCCGATCCACCATCAGTGCAGGGCCTTATTAAAACCGGCTTCTAAAACGTTGGTCTTAATAAATGTGCCCCAAAGTGTTTTCAGCAGTAATGAAAAATATCTGTTCATTGCCCCTGATGGGCCACGAATCCTGTAAAAACAGAGCCCATGACACCAGAGTGAAGAGAATTCACTATTTTTACTAGACTAAAGGGTCCTTTTGCAAATACAGATAATTCTGCCTGATTTGGTGCTCATTACCTGCATGTTTATGCAATAACTCATTCGTTTGTCAGCAGTTGATCACTAATATGATTTTGTCCACATAAGTTTTTTTTTGTTTTTTTTTTGGCAGCACATCCCCCGATTTACATGGCGCAATATTGCTGCCTTCAAATTAACATTTTTAATCCGGCATAAAAGATGCAATTACCCAATAAATGAGTGTTTGGTTGTTTGTCAGAAGATCGTCGGCATGATTACACTGGGAAAAGATCGGGGGAACGACTGTTTGTCACGGCCTCTGTGTTGTGCGCTGTGACACGGTTGCCATACATTCCGGTAGCCAGGGGCAACGTGTTGATGTCGGCTTGTATGTGCTTTTCTCGCCTTATTCTCCTGGTTCCTCTGTCTGGTGCTGGAGGGGTTAACTACCTTGCTGAGTGTGGTCACTAGGTGCTTCTTATACCTGTGGCTTAAGGCCAGGAGTCAGTTGTACTCCAGCCTTGGTGTGTGCTGGAGTTATGCTCCTTGTCTGGTTGTTCCATCTTCCAGTGTGAGGGCCACCTAGTGGGACATTGAGGTCTTCCCATTCCATCCTCCATGTTCACCTAGCTTACCTGTGTGGGTTTATGTTCAGGGTTTCGTGTCTTGTTGGTGTTTTATGTCCGGCATGTATGCAAGTCGTACCCTGTTTGTTGTTCCTCCGGAAGGGGGCTCCATGGTTTCCCGGAGGGGTGTACCAAAAGTCAAGTTTGTGAGCTGTTGCTGGAGTGCTGGTTCCTGTGTGTCAGTACGTACTGCATCCGTTTGGTGCTTGGATTGCAGTACGTTTCTTCCAGTTCACCTTTGTGTGGTCTTCTGTTGTGCCGTCCAGCAGCTGCGGCAGGTGTAAAAGGGAATATTAATTATTGATATTTTGGGTAATCTCAATTTATATTCATAAATGGGCACGAGTCGTCTGATGACTCCGCCTATTAATACAATAAAAGGAAGTACCTCTTAGCTAATTGTCTAGCTAACTAGCTACACCTCTATTGCCTCACACTACACTGAACTAAACTACGTGCAACTTACTACGGCAGCTACAAAAATAAATAAATATAAACAGTGTATTATAAGTAATAAAGGAATATTAAGACAACAACAAGTTTACAGTCTATAATATATATATTTTACATATCAATGGTTTAAATATATACACATATAGATGCACACGCCACAGTACAGTAATAGCACTACAAAAAACACAACCCTAACTACACTACACACAGTACAATATTTTGCACAATTCCACCACAAAATCTACCTAAACATTACTCGCATACATATAAATACCAGCAACCCACCCACTTGGCTACAGACTGTCTGTATGGGGTACAAGGGATTAACACAATTGTGGCACTGCAAGGGTTAACATGCATGCAGGCCATCAGGGCTCCAGATGGCGACCAAAACGGTCGCCAATGCGCCTTAAAATTTGCAGATGGCGACAAGACTTTTTAGTCTTGTCGCCATTTGCGACTGTACCGCCGCGATCCTGTGCAGCCTATGTTCTCGTAGCACAGTCAGTGGAGAAGGAAGGAGTCCCTCCCTCTCCACTGTGACGCGGCCGCCACTACCACCAATGGGCAGATAGCAGGGAGGAGGAGGGGAGGAGCTGTCGCCACTGCCCCACCAATGAATGTAAAACATAAGTATAGGCAGCGGTATCACAGACCCGGCACCCGGCCTCAATAACGGCATGCGATCTGCGGTAATTAACCCCTCAGGTGCCACAGATCGCATGCCCTGTTATTGAGGCCGGGTGCCGGGTTGTTGTTTTTTTTTCTTCCTCTCTCTGCGCTGTGATTGGTCAGCGCTGCTGTCAGGGGGAAGGACAGACACTGGCATCTCCTCCTCCTTGCTCTGAATGTTGAAATTACCGGGGGCCACAGCGGGTGAACGGAGCGGCGCCCAGGACTAATAGTAAGTGCACTTAGATCCCTGGGCGCCGCTCTATGCAGCCTGCTACTAATAAGTTAATATTCTTTGGACCCACGAAAGGTCCTCTTTAATTACTGTACATTCATTGGTGGTGCAGTGGGCCCTCCCAAAGCCTCATCCCCCCCCCCCCCCCCCCCATTATCACTGGCCACAAGTCCCCCCCCTCCCCCATTGTTATATGGTGGCCACAGGGTCCCATCTCCTCCATTGGTGGCAGTGGCAGATTACACTGCTGGGGCTTAGATCGTTACCATGGCAGCCAGGACGCTACTGGAGCCCTGGCTGCCATGTTCAGCTCCCTGCTGCTGTGTGTACAGAGCACAGGGCAGCAGGGAGATGTGTGAGATCCTATTCACCCTGATAGATCTCTATCAGGGTGAATAGCACAAGGGATGAAAAGATCCAGGTTCTAGTCCTAAGGGAAGAAATGGTTATTAAATAAAAAGTTAAACCAAAAAAACACCAAAATACTAAAAGTTTAAATGGCCCCTTCCCAGTTTTACATATAAAATTTACAAACAATAAAGAATTAACATATTACATATCGCCACGTCCCAAAAAGTGTGAGCTATTAAACTATAAAAAAATATTTCCGTTCGGTGAAGGCCGTAACAGAAAAAAAAAAAACTCTAAACCACGCAATTCGCCATTTTTAAGTCACCTTGTCCCCCAGAAGATGTCACTGGATGTGAGAGGTATGTGATGCTGTTTTCTCCTATTTGTAGTGCTGGCTCACTACTGTGACCTGCGTCTCATCTTCTCAAAGTCCTTTTTTTTAAATTATATGCATTTTAAATTTGGCGACTAAAAAATGTAATTTGGCTCCTAACTTTTTTAGTTTAGGAGCCAATGGCTCCTGGTAATTTTTTTTTGTCTGGAGCACTGGCCATGGAACACAATGTAGGCCAGGGGTAGGAGTGGTCCTGCAAGGGTTAATGCAGGATTAGCTGGGACTGCAGGGGTTAAGGACCTGCAGGACAGTGAAATACAGGGTTAATACAGCCCAGCAAGGGTTAATTGGTTAATGCTTGGGTTCAGGACAGCAGGGGTTACAGCAGAGGTTAATGCAGTAGCCTTGAAGGGGTTAAGGAAAAGGCAGGGAAAGCGATACTTAGCCATTCCAGGGGCTGTCTCAGCGCTGCCTGGGCTCTTCCTGTTCTGGTGGCCGGGACCGTGGGAGATCAGGTAGGCTGGTGCTTTTTTCTATAGTGTACAAGCACAGCCACCGCTGCTGGACTGCAGGGTGGTCGTAACCATGGAAACTTTCTCTGCATAATAAATGCTATTTGCTGAAGTGGTAAAAACCCTTTAAGTAATTTCCTAATGTGCTGTATTTATATATCCAATATAAATAACATATTTTTTTTATAGCAGATATAAATCATAGCTTAAAAAGCAGTAAGGAAATTTCTATAGAGTAAGGGAGCATTCACACGACTGTGTTGGTTCTGCGGTCCGCAAATCACGGATCCGTGTGTTACGTATGTCTTCAGTTATCTTCCAGTTTTTATTCGGTAAGTCCGTATAATACGGACGTGGTGCTTCTGTGTGTCTTCCGTTTTTCACGGTCTGCAAAAAACTGAAATGGGGTTTCCTAGAATGTTATCAGTCCAGGGGTCCGCAAAAAAATTATTACATACGGATACATTTCCGTGTGCTATCCGTTATTTTTTTTTTTTTTTTTTACGGACCCATTGACTTTCTATGGGGCCACGGACCGCAATTTGTGGCCAAGTATAGGACATGTTCTAAAATAAAAGGAACAGACACACGGAACGGACTGCACATGGATGACAATGAAAGGCATTCTGCAATTTTGGCAAACCCATAGAAATGAATGGGTCCGTGCATTGTCCGCAAAAATTTCGGAATGGACACAGAAAAAAATGCGGTTGTGTGAATGCTCCCTTAGGCTCAGTTTGCATCTACGTTCTTATGAATGGCGCAGTCTGGAACACAATTCTTTGCAGCAAAAAGTACTGGAACCCAGATGAAAATCTGATGGATTCCTCTCTTAGCCTTTTTTGCGTTTATTCTATATTTTCAAATTGACCATGTCCAGCTCTATCTAGCCCTGGCATCTGTTCAAGTGCTGGCAGCGTCCTGATGGCTGGCAGCACAATATCATGTTCTACAGTGGTAAGTGCAGCACAATGAATCATTTAAGCCGTGTCCATGTTCAGTGAGCTGGTAATGGGCCGGAGCTTTATGCACATGGTTGTCTGTAATCGGCCCTGCTCCCTTTCTTCAAGATAGGACTCTGCTGATGATGGATGTCAGCAGAAGTGCCACATTCTTCTGTGTATTCCTTTCGATCCATGTCATGTTAGGTTATTCAGTACTTCAGTGTTCCATATATTGACTAACAGGTCTCCCCCTGAAATGCCACCCACTCATCATTTTTAGAAGGACATCTGGAGCAGCGTACATCATATCTTGGCTTGCATTCTCTGTTTTAACCCTTCATGGGTATTTTACTGATTCCTCAGCCACTTGTCTTTATAATAGTGACATGTAAAAAATATGTTGCAGACAAAACATTTAGTGTCATTAAATTAATGATTTTTAATGAAGTAGTACCCACAAACCGACCTAACCGTCTCTCCTTATTCTCATTTCATTGCAATTCAAAACTGAGGGATGGTGTCCATGCGAAAAAGCCCTTTTTATGGTTACGTGACCTAGACTTTTTAAGAGGTAGAAAAGAAAGCTCGCCCTTGCATCAGCTGGGAAAAGTGGCTACAGCTTCCAGTAGAGGACAGCGCTCCAGTCTCCTGTTGTCTTTTAAAGGGCACCTGTCACGTTGAACGTGGTGATTTCAGCTGCAGACAGAATGTTCTAGAGCAGGAGGAGCTGAGCAGATTGATGTATAGTTTTGTGGGGAAAGATTTAGTGTAATTTGTATTTCATTCATTTACTGTACATTCCTGCTCATTCTGGCTCTGAAGTCCAGGAGTCGGTCCTATCAGTGACTGACAGCCGTCCCTCTATGACTGTGTATACAGAGAGCTGTCAGTCACTGATGGGACCGTCTCCTGGACTTCAATCAGTGACTGACAGCCGTCCCTCTATGACTGTGTATACAGAGAGCTGTCAGTCACTGATAGGACCGTCTCCTGGACTTCAATCAGTGACTGACAGCCGTCCCTCTATGACTGTGTATACAGAGAGCTGTCAGTCACTGATGGGACCGTCTCCTGGACTTCAATCAGTGACTGACAGCCGTCCCTCTATGACTGTGTATACAGAGAGCTGTCAGTCACTGATAGGACCGACTCCTGGACTTCAAAGACCAGGATGAGCAGGACTTTAAATGTGTAAAATACAGGTTTTACTGAATCTTTCCCCACAAAACTATATATCAATCTGCTCAGCTCCTCCTGCTCTAGAACATGCCGCCTGCCTACTTGGCATTTTCATGGTGACAGGTTCCCTTTAATAGCAGGAGGAGCTGAGCAGATTGATGTATAGTTTTGTGGGGAAAGATTTAGTGTAATTTGTATTTCATTCATTTACTGTACATTCCTGCTCATTCTGGCTCTGAAGTCCAGGAGTCGGTCCTATCAGTGACTGACAGCCGTCCCTCTATGACTGTGTATACAGAGAGCTGTCAGTCACTGATAGGACCGACTCCTGGACTTCAATCAGTGACTGACAGCCGTCCCTCTATGACTGTGTATACAGAGAGCTGTCAGTCACTGATAGGACCGCCTCCTGGACTTCAATCAGTGACTGACAGCCGTCCCTCTATGACTGTGTATACAGATAGCTGTCAGTCACTGATAGGACCGACTCCTGCACTTCAATCAGTGACTGACAGCCGTCCCTCTATGACTGTGTATACAGAGAGCTGTCAGTCACTGATAGGACCGACTCCTGCACTTCAATCAGTGACTGACAGCCGTCCCTCTATGACTGTGTATACAGAGAGCTGTCAGTCACTGATAGGACCGCCTCCTGGACTTCAATCAGTGACTGACAGCCGTCCCTCTATGACTGTGTATACAGATAGCTGTCAGTCACTGATAGGACCGACTCCTGCACTTCAATCAGTGACTGACAGCCGTCCCTCTATGACTGTGTATACAGAGAGCTGTCAGTCACTGATGGGACCGTCTCCTGGACTTCAATCAGTGACTGACAGCCGTCCCTCTATGACTGTGTATACAGAGAGCTGTCAGTCACTGATAGGACCGACTCCTGGACTTCAAAGACCAGGATGAGCAGGACTTTAAATGTGTAAAATACAGGTTTTACTGAATCTTTCCCCACAAAACTATATATCAATCTGCTCAGCTCCTCCTGCTCTAGAACATGCCGCCTGCCTACTTGGCATTTTCATGGTGACAGGTTCCCTTTAATAACATGTAAGTGATCCATCCTTTCTTCATGGTCATTCTCTAATTCCTTTGCGGCCATACTGAGCGTAACTGTCCTCTGCAGCACCACACCATGAACAATCAAGTATAAGGCCTCATGCACACAGCCGTTGCCCCGTCAGTCCATAGGGATGATAACGTTGGTCCCCACCACTGGGGCCATTCCAAGGCCTATGCCAGTGATGGCTAACCTTGGCACCCCAGCTGTGGTAAAACTACAACTCCCAAGATGCCCCCCTTGCTTGGCTGCTCTCAGAACTCTATAGAAATAAATGGAGCATGTTGGGAGTCGTAGTTTCACCACAGCTGGAGTGCCAAGGTTAGCCATCACTGGCCTATGCCCTCTGTCTCCGCACATTGAGGAAGCATTTGAACAGACCCTGCCGCTCCATTCAGTATCTTCAGAGCTGATGGAAGTCGCTTTTTTCCATCAGCCCCATAGACATTGAATGCAGCCAAATCTTTCAAACGTCAGCCCCCATTTTAGTGATCTGTGGGGTTCTCAGCAACCAGAAATGTATTGCCTATCCTGCAAATAGATGCTAAATGTAATTTGTCAAAAAAATAAATAAAAAAATTCAATACCCTAATGGCTACCAAAATGTTTTTTTGCAGCAGCCTTTAACCCCTCCACACCAAACCAATCAATGGACTCTTTACGTGATGAGGTTAATGGCACTGCATGACGTGCTGTGATCGGACGCTGTCATGTCAGTAGCCTGGTCCTGAACTGTGACCGGGAATGGAAATAATCAGTTCTTTATAAGAAACCCTGCACTCGGTGTTCATGTTCTCAAAGCTGGAGGCAGTCTACCGGTCTCTGCGTGTATGTGCAGGTCACCAGCAGCAGTCATCTGGGGGCTGTCACCATGCGTTAGCAGCAATCTGTATATGGGCAGAACACAGATAATATGTTCCTCCATCAGCTGTGTCCTCATAGTAAATGTAATAAACACAGTAAAATGGAAAAATCAATAAAATAAAAAACTTAGCTTGTGAGCCCCAATTGGGGACAGTTGGCTGCTAATGTCTGTAAAGCGCTGCTTAATATAGTAGGGATAGCTTTATCAAAACTGACTTATTTGCCCATAGCAACCCCTCAGATTCTGTCTATCCTCCAAGCCAGTTTTCCTTTACACCAGTTTGATAAATCTCCCCCATAGTGTTTCTTCACCCCCCTCAAAAATAAAGTGCTCACCCCTATAAACCCACACGGGCAAATTTTCATCATTTTAACATAATACAAATGTAAATTGCATGGAGTCGTCGGGTGCTTGGACATTGCAGGGGTTGTCTGGGATGATTAAGGCTCCCTTCCCTGGTGCTCCAGTCCTCCTGTCGCTGCTTGTTCAGACTGTGGCGGTGACTTCTGGGTACACAGCATGTGACGCCTGCAGCCGACCAATGTCCTCTTCTGCACCATTGGCTTTCATGGGCTCTGCTCAGCTATTCGAGCATGTGAAGTACGATCCATAGAAATAAGATTTAGGTGCCCTTTAACATGTTCCTGTCAGAATGTATGTTACATCAAGTATATAATAATAATAATCATCTCAAACCTCCAATTACAGCTGTTTAACCCTTTAATCATGCCACACTCTCTCTTGACCGCAGCAATCAAAGGAGGCAGGCGCACTTCTCGGATCAGGATTCCCGCTGACATGAATCGGGGTCTGGGGACCCTTATACAGTCGGCCCTAAGGATCTAGACTGGACTCCAGGGCTGACTGTACACTGAGCCTGCAGTTAGGGCACACAACTGTATATTATAAAATACATTATTTAGTGTATAGTTTATATAAATCCAAAAATCCTACATATATTACCTGTCCACATGACCATAATAACAATGTGGATTCATGTAGCCGTTTATGATGTATAAAACATTTTTAGAAAAAGCAAAAAATTGCTTTTTTTTTTATATTCAAGTTGGAAAAAATATCTAAGTTTCAATTACTTATTTGTAACACACTATGGGGGAAAATGTTTTCTCTCCCATCTAACAAAGCCTCATATAGCCACGTGTGGCTGCTGAAATGCAGAGAGGCAAAATGACAAAACTTAGCTGATCAGTAGGGGGTCCTAGGATAGATCGAGATATAAAAAGGCTGAAAACTCCTTTTAATGACCTGCTGTTTGTGGCAGCTGCTGGCACTGGAAACGGAGTCTCTAGCCAGAAGCAGAAGGCTGCGTCCATTGTGTAGTGGCCATACCGGCGTACTGCAGCTCGGCTACAGTTACCATCTGCCTGCTGTGCCGGTGGACTGCCAAGGGTGTGATATTGCTAACCTAACGGTATCTAAAAGGTGGAGAACTCCTTTAAGTTCCAAACATATCCATTAGTGGTTTATTAAAGTTTTAGAATATATATATATATATATCCAGTGAACATGAGTCTTGTCTACTTTTGCACATCTGTTTTTTCTTGGTAAAGACGTATCCTGGTTGTGCTCACTTTACATTCGTTTTGACTGAAAGCTCTGACAAAAGTAACAATCGTGACAAAAATACTAAACAAAAGCTCACATAACCCAAAGATAGGAGGTGCTGTTTACATCTCCCCCGGCCCCACCTGGCCCGTGCTGCATTCCTGCCCAGATAACCCTCATAGCCTTGTGTAAGCCGTCTCTGATAAGCCTAGCAGAAAATCATAATAAAAGGCTAGCCGTGTCTGAGGACAGATTGTGAGGCAGTATTGCGTTGCAGGTGCAGTTTTTTTTCTGTAAAGGACATATTTCATTTTATACTTGTTTATTATTTTTATATCTTTTAGTAAGTAGTGTCGTATCCAGTAAAAGCCTGGGTTTGTAGGTTTTTTGGCACTAAGACCTTTCTTTTTTAATCTTATCTCTGAGCGACCCTCTTTCTGCTTTTCTTTTTCTAACCAACCACTCAAATCTCCGGGCGTGTACACAGAATGTAAAGTGTGTCCGCTACACCGTATGTGCTGCCATTATGGCAAAATAATCTCCATTATTTGAACTTTATTTACCATTATTGATTATAATCATTACTTATTGTTTTTTAGCAGTAACATTTTATTTTTCTGTTGGTGGTGCACTGTATATAGAAGGGGTGTCCTGTATGTAGAGGGCTGCACATAAACACTAGATATTCTCCTTCAGTCCTCTATAGTGTATATAGAGGGGGGACTGGAGGAGGGGATATAGTGGATATAGAGGGGGGACTGGAGGAGGGGATATAGTGGATATAGAGGGGGGACTGGAGGAGGGGATATAGTGGATATAGAGGGGGGGACTGGAGGAGGGGATATAGTGGATATAGAGGGGGGGACTGGAGGAGGGGATATAGTGGATATAGAGGGGGGACTGGAGGAGGGGATAGAGTGGATATAGAGGGGGGACTGGAGGAGGGGGGGATATAGTGGATATAGAGGGGGGACTGGAGGAGGGGGGGGATATAGTGGATATAGAGGGGGGGACTGGAGGAGGGTGGGGATATAGTGGATATAGAGGGGGGACTGGAGGAGGGTGGGATATAGTGGATATAGAGGGGGGACTGGAGGAGGGTGGGGATATAGTGGATATAGAGGGGGGACTGGAGGAGGGTGGGGATATAGTGGATATAGAGGGGGACTGGAGGAGGGTGGGGATATAGTGGATATAGAGGGGGGACTGGAGGAGGGTGGGGATATAGTGGATATAGAGGGGGGACTGGAGGAGGGTGGGGATATAGTGGATATAGAGGGGGGACTGGAGGAGGGTGGGGATATAGTGGATATAGAGGGGGGACTGGAGGAGGGTGGGGATATAGTGGATATAGAGGGGGACTGGAGGAGGGTGGGGATATAGTGGATATAGAGGGGGGACTGGAGGAGGGTGGGGATATAGTGGATATAGAGGGGGGACTGGAGGAGGGTGGGGATATAGTGGATATAGAGGGGGGACTGGAGGAGGGTGGGGATATAGTGGATATAGAGGGGGGACTGGAGGAGGGTGGGGATATAGAGGGGGGACTGGAGGAGGGTGGGGATATAGTGGATATAGAGGGGGGACTGGAGGAGGGTGGGGATATAGTGGATATAGAGGGGGGACTGGAGGAGGGTGGGGATATAGTGGATATAGAGGGGGGACTGGAGGAGGGTGGGGATATAGTGGATATAGAGGGGGGACTGGAGGAGGGTGGGGATATAGTGGATATAGAGGGGGGACTGGAGGAGGGTGTGTATATAGAGGGGGGACTGGAGGAGGGTGTGTATATAGTGGATATAGAGGGGGGACTGGAGGAGGGTGTGGATATAGTGGATATAGAGGGGGGACTGGAGGAGGGTGTGTATACAGGTCCTTCTCAAAAAATTAGCAAATTGTGATAGTTAATTATTTTCTGTAATGTACTGATAAACATTAGACTTTCATATATTTTAGATTCATTACACACCAACTGAAGTAGTTCAAGCCTTTTATTGTTTTAATATTGATGATTTTGGCATACAGCTCATGAAAACCCCAAATTCCCCAAGTTCTCTAAACGAGCTATTAACCTAATCATCTGAATCAACTAATTAACTCTAAACACCTGCAAAAGATTCCTGAGGCTTTTAAAAACTCCCAGCCTGGTTCATTACTCAAAACCGCAATCATGGGTAAGACTGCCGACCTGACTGCTGTCCAGAAGGCCATCATTGACACCCTCAAGCAAGAGGGCAAGACACAGAAAGAAATTTCTGAACGAATAGGCTGTTCCCAGAGTGCTGTATCAAGGCACCTCAGTGGGAAGTCTGTGGGAAGGAAAAAGTGTGGCAGAAAACACTGCACAACGAGAAGAGGCGACCGGACCCTGAGGAAGATTGTGGAGAAGGACCGATTCCAGACCTTGGGGGACCTGCGGAAGCAGTGGACTGAGTCTGGAGTAGAAACATCCAGAGCCACCGTGTACAGGCGTGTGCAGGAAATGGGCTACAGGTGCCGCATTCCCCAGGTCAAGCCACTTTTGAACCAGAAACAGCGGCAGAAGCGCCTGACCTGGGCTACAGAGAAGCAGCACTGGACTGTTGCTCAGTGGTCCAAAGTACTTTTTTCGGATGAAAGCAAATTTTGCATGTCATTCGGAAATCAAGGTGCCAGAGTCTGGAGGAAGACTGGGGAGAGGGAAATGCCAAAATGCCTGAAGTCCAGTGTCAAGTACCCACAGTCAGTGATGGTCTGGGATGCCATGTCAGCTGCTGGTGTTGGTCCACTGTGTTTTATCAAGGGCAGGGTCAATGCAGCTAGCTATCAGGAGATTTTGGAGCACTTCATGCTTCCATCTGCTGAAAAGCTTTATGGAGATGAAGATTTCATTTTTCAGCACGACCTGACACCTGCTCACAGCGCCAAAACCACTGGTAAATGGTTTACTGACCATGGTATTACTGTACTCAATTGGCCTGCCAACTCTCCTGACCTGAACCCCATAGAGAATCTGTGGGATATTGGGAAGAGAAAGTTGAGAGACGCAAGACCCAACACTCTGGATGAGCTTAAGGCCGCTATGGAAGCATCCTGGGCCTCCATAACACCTCAGCAGTGCCACAGGCTGATTGCCTCCATGCCACGCCGCATTGAAGCAGTCATTTCTGCAAAAGGATTCCCGACCAAGTATTGAGTGCATAACTGAACATAATTATTTGAAGGTTGACTTTTTTTGTATTAAAAACACTTTCTTTTATTGGTCGGATGAAATATGCTAATTTTTTTAGATAGGAAATTTGGGTTTTCATGAGCTGTATGCCAAAATCATCAATATTAAAACAATAAAAGGCTTGAACTACTTCAGTTGTGTGTAATGAATCTAAAATATATGAAAGTCTAATGTTTATCAGTACATTACAGAAAATAATGAACTTTATCACAATATGCTAATTTTTTTTAGAAGGACCTGTATAGTGGATATAGAGGGGGGCTGGAGGAGGGTGTGGATATAGTGGATATAGAGGGGGGGACTGGAGGAGGGTGTGTATATAGTGGATATAGAGGGGGGGACTGGAGGAGGGTGTGTATATAGTGGATATAGAGGGGGGGACTGGAGGAGGGTGTATATAGTGTCTAAAGCCATACACAGACAAGCGAGTTCAGTGCTAGAAACTTACAGCGTGCAGCAGTGCGAGATCCTGTTCTGACCTCTCTGACAGGACCGCACAGCATTATAATGATTTATAATGCCGTGTTACCCTGAGAGACTTGGAATCTACTAAATTACAATAACCTAATGCTGTCAGTGTAATTCAGTAGGTTCCAGGTCTCGCAGGGACAGAGCATTATAAATCTTTATCCTGCGATCCTGTCAGAGGAGCAGAGTTCTGAGCGGATACTCTTGACTGCCACACGCTGAAAGTTTCTCGCATTCAACTTGCTTGTGGGTGTCTGGCCTAACAGAAATTGCACTGCAGCCCACTGCAACCAATCACAGTACAAGTTCCATGTTTCCAGAGTAGTTCTAAATTAAAGGTGTCCTGTGATTGGTTGCTATGGGCTTTTGCATACTTTTGCATTCTCATTAAAAGTGATGGTGAAAGATGTTGAAACTGTTGCGGGCAAGTGTGAACTTACCCTGAGAAAGATGGCAGTGGAGTGCCAGGGAGACCAGAGAGAGGATGGGGATCACCTTCTTCGAGCCCCATGTTGCTGTGCTTGCAGTCTGGAGCATAAGGGTGCTTTTTCACACTGCGGATTTTGTTGTAGAATTTTCTGCTACTGAAAATCTGTTCTTTTCCTTTGAATGGAGCGACAAGCACATAGATTTCTGAAGGCTCCACTTCAGGTACTTTTTTCAAGTATCCTATAAAAAAAGCTTATGTGGGAAAGCTTGAACATTAATTGCTTAGAGACACAGGCTTAAAACTAATGCACCACAAAATCTGACTGCAGCAATTTTTTCCAGGAAAAACCACGCTTATGCATATATTTTCTTTTTCTATAAAAATTTGGAATTCATAAAGTACAATTCTTATGGAATATGCCGGAGCATAATGGCTGTCACCGATGCATGTCTGTGACGAGTGGCTTACCACAGTGCAGGGCGGTAATCGGGTATATAGAAGGCTCGGGCCCTTTACAGACAGCAGGTGCACCTCATTACCGTTCACATTAGTCTGTTTTTAATGCTAATGAATCCAGAAGTGGAGCTGGGTTCTGCTGCTCGTGAATAATAATTATGTCACTGTCTGTCTTTAATATGTCACTGTTAAGGGGGGCAAGGTGTTGTGGAGGTCACATTTTAAGGGAACAGAGCTCTGTAGAGGTGACTGTTACGGGGCAGGTTATTGTGGAAATCACTGTTAACGAGACTGGGTACTGTGGATGTCACTAATAAAGGGGCTGCTGCTGTGGAAGTCACTGTTAAAGGGACGGGGTACTGTAGATGTCACTGTTATAGTGGATACTGTCTATCTTTTAATGACATACACAGGTGGATAGATTGGGAGGCCACATAGGAGGAAGTTACAGTAGTCTAGTCTAGGCGGGAGATGAGGGTATGTACAAGCATTTTTGCTGAGAAATGAGCAGATGCAAGAGATTTTTGAGTTGGGGGCAGCGGGTGGTTGAAATGGCTTTGATGTGCGGTTTGAAGGACGGGGCAGAATCAAAGGTTACTCCAAGGCAGCGGACTTGGTTTCCAGGGGGGAGTGTGAGCCATTGATCGTGATAGATAGGTCTGTTGGAGGGGTTGAGTGAGGTGGTAGATGATAAATTCTGGGTGAGTAAAATGAAATCCCCTATAAGAGTGTCAGTGGAGTGTGTCAGCCATGTTTCTCTTAAACCTAGAATGTAAAATTTGTAAGAGATGAAAAGGTCATGAATGTATGAACATTTATTGCAGACAGTGAGATATGATGGTGGGGATCTGCTGAGGAGCACCTGAATTTGCAGATATATTGCCAGCAATTAGGATAAGCAAAGAAAGTGTTAGTAGGTGGAAGTAGGAGAGAGCATGATGTGGCTGAGTGTGTTTGGAGAGAGACTTTATGTTAAGAAACAGAGCTGAGGAGATGGATGGAGAAATATTTATTTGCTGGGTGCAGCGGTTTTGACAGTAGGGATGAAGATTAAGAGGGGCATAAACCTTCTTTACAATGGTTGTAAAGAACCTTTGGTTCCCTTCTGGTTCAATTCTCATATAATTCAAATATGTGCACTTTAGAGAGTGGCACTTAAAGAATGCATCACCGAGAAGGCATTACATTTTTTGGTTCTTAAAGTGGATTTAGACGAACCAATATTCGTCCAGATTATCGGGAGCTCTTTCCCGATAATCTGGCCATCTAAATGTGCCGCCAATTACCCGATGAATGAGCAAAGCACTCGTTCATCAGGTGATCCTGTGGTTTGTGCAGGCACCACCTGTTTAGCATAACCTAAAAGCCACGCCCCCATTTCCCATAATTAAAAAGGCTTTAGGTATCGGACAGCCCCTTTAACATTTTAACAAAGCATCTGAGATAGTCTGGTCTCCTCTGGTGACTGAACCGCTTTATTTTCAGATGGAGGCACTGCCCCTTTGTGTTTTGAGAGAATTTTTGTCCACTATTTAAAAAAAAATAATAATTGTACCGGCCATTTATAGGTTTGTAAAAATTGTGTCCCAACCCCCCCACCATCCTCAAATGTCAATTTTTAAGACTACTTTTAATTTTTCTACAAAGGTAGAATCCTCCATGTTGGTTGTCAGTTTGCTTGTTTTGCTTGTACTTTTTAGCTCCAGGGCATCCTTTCTATGTATTGGAACCCAGAACTGAACTGTATATTCCAGACATGGCCGCTCCAAAGCTTTGTAAAGTGCTAATATTACGGCCTTATCCAGTGAGTCCATGTCTATTTTTAAAACATGGCAATATTCTGCCGGTGTGTAATTTATGGACATCTTCGATAGAGTACAATTTATCAAATAGCATGTTTTTATGTACAAAAATAGGAACTGTATTATTACCCATAACTATTTAGGTTGCAGGGGACAGACAGACTGAGCATCTGTCAGTGTTAGGCCTCTTGCACACGACTGTATGTATTTTACGGCCCGCAAAAACGGATCTGCAAAAAATCCGGATGATATCCGCGTGCATTCCATATTTTGCTGAACGGAACAGCTGGTCCCTAATAGAACAGTACTATCCTTGTCTGTAATGCGGACAATAATAGGACATGTTCTATTTTTTTGCACATGGAGTACCTTCCGTGTTGTTTTTTTTTTTTTTTTTTTTTTTTTTTTTTTTTTTTTTTGCTGACCCATTAAAATGAATGGTTCCGTATACGGTCTGCAAAAAAAAAAAAACAGAACGGCACTGAAAGAGAACATGTTTTGTGTGCAAGAGGCCTTAGTGTCAGGTTTCCTGCTGACTGATTTCCACTTCACGTGCATGCACAGCGATTAGTGTGTACCTCACAGAGGAGCGCAGTGCACAGACTGCTCTCGTCTTCTCTGTGCTGAGCCTCTCTCCAGTGGTGCCTGACCGAGTCAGTAGCAGCATTGCAGGCAGTGGAGAGAGGTTGTCTCTTGTGTTATCCTTCCTGCGCAGCATGACAGTTTTCTTATAGTGTATATAGTTTGTGTTCCGTGATTTACAGTAAATTAAGTATCTGCTGTGAGGATACTAGAGACCGTCATGATGCGTAGGGGGCCCAGTCTGGGACATGTGTGAATATTGCAGGGCCTTGGGACAGGCGGTGGGAACACTTTATGATGGGGACTGGAGAGCAGTATGATGGGATCTGGATGTCACTTAACTATAATGGGATGTGGACCCATGTAGAAAAAAAAAAATTGGTCACTGCACTTTCACACAACTGTGTCGGTGTCCTAAATACCAAAAATGTAAATGATTTTATTTAACAAAAATAACTGTCTTGCTGGCCACTAGGGGTCTCCCTTCATGCCAGGTTGCTGTCTCCTGCTGGTCATGTGAAGTCTAAGAAGTTTCAGGAAGTGGCGGCGTGTCCTTTGTGCCCCTGTATGACATTGACCTCAGAGGCCATGTCCTTCCTGCCTCTGTCTCTATGCTGCAGAATCTGTGTACATTAAACCTACTATGGCTTTATCCCCTGGTTTCTTCCCTGGATATACTCAGCACACAGCACTGTGTATTTATTGTGCAAGTGCTGTGTGCAGTAAGAGATAGAAGCGGGATGAATTAAGATGACAATGATAAAGAACTGGGGGAGGGACAGAGGTTAGTGATATTGCTTACTGAGAGCATAGACTGTTTGGGGAGTAGCGCCTATAGATTTGGTATGTCACAATAGTGTAGGCTGTACATCGCAGATTAAGGAAACTCTCCTTTAATTGTTCTGAGCACAAGACTATTGAAGGCCGTTATATATGACATGGTAAGTGCCGCCAATCCCACATGCTCCCTGATCTAGCTTGCTGGACACGGCAGGACAAAGCTGAATGGAGCAAAGTACAGAGGGGCAGAAGGTTCACCTTCCAATAAGACCATGACCCTAAACACACAAGATGATACAGGAGTAGCTTAGGGACAACTTTTCTTTAGAAACCTGAAAATGGCTGCCCACTAACGGCCCCATCAGACCTGGCAGAGCATGAGAGGCTCTACATAGAATAATATCAGAAAATCCCTAAATCCAGATGTGAAAACGTTACTGGCATAATACCCAAGAACACTGGAGGCTATAATCTCTGCCACAGTTGCTTGCACTAAGTACTGAGTAATGGGTGTGCCTACTTATGTCAGTGCAGTGTGTTCGTTTATTACGAATTTCACAAAAAGTTGTCCCCTGAATGAATCTGAAGCTTCTGCATTTTGTTTCAAACGAATCCCATAAAACTGTTCCATTTTACTGTAAGGATTGGTGGGCAAAAGCATGAGGGAGGAAGAAGGATGCTCCCATGACCCTGGGTGGAAGCGGGAGGAGGACAGCAATAACTGAACGGAGTTCTTAGAGAACTCTTGGGTGTAATCCATTGGAACCCGGAACCTTATTCACAATTACTTTAACTTGGATTAGACCATATCTGCTGTACATCCAGCCATTTAAGTACATTATTTGATGTATTAACAGCACTGGCTCTACCTAAATCAGCTACTTTTGATGATCATGTGGTTCTGTGTCTCCGAAGAGGCTGTATAATCGGTGGATAGCGCACAGACTGACGAGCCCAATGAGTCGGGGTAAATTGTGGGATTACTGTAGCTCAATGTTTTCTTATTGAGGAAAAAATGCCTCTACATTCTGCCCATGATGGTTGAATGATCGCTTGTGGCTTTTAGAGCATGGCGTGTGAACCTCTGACTCCACTCCCTGGAGCAAGAGACAGTCTTGCTGTGCTTTCAAATAAGAAAGACAAAGAAAGGGGTTTGCGGTTATGATTTTTTAGCAAGTGCCTACAGCATGCCTCCTGAAGCAGAAGATTCAAGCTCGCCTGCACCATGCTGCCTCATCTTCCGGTCCACGCACTGTTTACATCCGGTGGTGCATGGGCATGTTCACTTGCACCGCTGCAGTCAATTACTGGCTTCAGCGGTGACGATACATGTGACCATCCAGAACAGGCATCCTCAAACTGCGGCCCTCCAGCTGTTGTAAAACTACAACTCCCACAATGCCCTGCTGTAGGCTGATACCTGTAGGCTGCTGTTCAGGCATGCTGGGAGTTGTAGTTTTGCAACAGCTGGAGGGCCGCAGTTTGAGAATGCCTGATCCAGAAGAAGAGTGCAGGGATCAGAAGATGGACGCATGGAGCAGGTAGGTATGAGTCCTCTGTTTCAGGGGGCAGGCAGTAGGCAATCTTGATTACTGGAAAACCCCTTTAAGGTGTCACACACCTTTCTGTGTCTGTATATCTGCCCAGAAACAACGGATCCACAAAATACTGATACCTTCTGTCTCTATTCCACATTTTTCTCACTCCCATCAATAAAAAAAAAACTATTTTAGGCCGCAATATGGACAAAAATAGGGCGTGTTCTATAATTTGCAGAACGCCTACATAAATCAGCACAAAATAAGGATGTGTACATGGCCCCACAGAACCGAATGGGCCAGTGTGCTATCCGTAAAGAAATGTAGGTGTCACACAGATGTAAAATAGTTGTGTACATGAAGCCTTGTGATAATTATACTTATAGTTGTAAAATGACATTATGAGATATTCATTAGATCTACGGTTTAGTTATTAACATATCTTACTGGTGCATCAAAATCATTATGTAGTGAATATAAAGTGTATGTACAGTGTATGTGAAAATATTGGGAAGCTGCATTCTTTATGTCCACCAGCAGGGTGCGCTCCTTCCATCATTTACTAGCCAGCAGTTTGTGTGGCGCTTTGTTACTGGTAAAACTGCTGTCGGAAATGTGTTCCAGAATATGCCATCCGATACCTGAGGGGGGTGGGGGCGCTCATAAGAATCACATTATCTATGTCACCTTTATGATTCATCAGAAGTAGAAACTACCACGACTACACCCCACAATATGAATGCCCATCCGCCAGCTTTTGTGTAACGCAGAAAAACCCATTTACAGGGGCTTTCATGCGCTTTGTCTGGACAGGTCGTCTTTAATGAGGTTTTTTTAAAATTCTTTTACACCCTCTAGCTTCCTCATGTGTGGAGGCTGCTGGGGATGGGGGATAAATCCAGCAGTTGATTAATATGCATTATTTATTGTGACAGACGGAAAGTAATATGCATTAATTTGCCTGTCTGAGTGCCCGTGCTCCTGTCTCCACACTGGGTGGTGGGCAGATCCCAAATGCTATTTAATTAGCACCCATCTCCTCTCCATTTATCTGGCTGCCAATTTTCCATGCCTTCTGTTAAAATCGGGCTAATTTATAGCTGTGAGCTCAATTTGTGTTCCTGCCCGCGCAGTCTGGTCTCGCTGGCCTTGGTCTGTTCACTCGCTCATAGAGGCCTCTTGTCTGCTCAGCACAGAAGGCCGAGGATGATGGAGACCTCACTCTGCTGCCTGTCGCTTTGTAGAAGTCCCTAAATACGAGACATTTCACCCTCCCTTTATTGTAGGAACCTGCTTTGACCGCAGCCTGACCATCAGAAGCATTTTATTAAGAGCAGGTTTAGGCGTCATGCATATGGCCATTTCCGTCTTGCAGTCCGCAAACCGTGGATCCACAGAATATGGGTGCCGGCCATGTGCATCCCGCACTTTCCTCAATTCCTATTGTAGAAATGCCTGTTCTTGTCTGCAACACAGACAACAATAAGACATGTTCTATAATTTGTACAACAGCTGCACGGATACGGGCAACCCCCCTTG
This sequence comes from Bufo gargarizans, assembly GCF_014858855.1. NCBI lineage: Eukaryota > Metazoa > Chordata > Amphibia > Anura > Bufonidae > Bufo > Bufo gargarizans. The sequence continues at coordinate 43,156,296 of NC_058089.1, forward strand.
TAGAAGTGAATGAGTCCGCATGCGATCCACAAAAGCAGATCGGACACAGGCCCAAAATACGGTTACGGACAGAAGACATTAGTTTAAAGAGGAATTCCACTTTGTAGAGGATATTGGTCTAGTGCTCTAAATGATTTGATGGTACTATTACAGTTATCCTAATTCTAGCAGGTCCTGCTTTGCACTGCATGGCATTTGTGATTAAACCTGAAGTCTTGTACATTATTTCTTACGAGAAAATTTCATATTTGTCACCTTTTATTTTCTAGAATGTGTGAGGGAGAGAAAAGGAAGCTGGTTATTCCTTCAGAACTGGGTAAGGATTGTGGTGAAGGGGCAGTGGTTAATACTGCTTGCTTACAATGAGAATCTAATATCTGTATTTTTGTTTTCTCAGGATATGGAGATAGGGGAGCACCCCCAAAAATTCCAGGTAAGGTGCACCCCACATATAGATTTTACGGAATTTCCCATAATTTACATAAAATATAGCACTCAAAAGAGCCCTGGCCATACACATTTATTCTACCGAGCCCTGGCCATACACATTTATTCTACCGAGCCCTGGCCATACACATTTATTCCACCGAGCCCTGGCCATACACATTTATTCCACCGAGCCCTGGCCATACACATTTATTCCACCGAGCCCTGGCCATACACATTTATTCCACCGAGCCCTGGCCTGTAGTGAATGTAAACTTCTTACCAGTGACTGTATTTGTGAGTTATAACTAGGGATGAGTGAATTTCATGTTATGAAATTCGTTTGGTGGTAAAAGCATGATTGCGTTATGGATTCCATTACCACGGATCATAACGCAATTCTATGACTGAATGTATAACGCAATGCCTTTAGAGGCATTCCGTTATGAAGGCCATAGACTTCTGGTATGACAGAATGAATAACGGAATGCCTCTAAAGGCATTGCGTTACACATTCAGTCATAGAATTGCGTTATGGTCCGTAGTAATGGAATCCATAACGCAATCATGCTTTTACCACCAAATAAATTTCAAAATATGAAATTCACTCATCTCTAGTTATAACCTCCCATAGGGCATCTGTCAGCAGCTTCGTACCTATGAAAATGACTGACTAGTTGCATGTGCACTTGGCAGCTGAAGGCATCTGTGTTGGTCCCATGTTCATATGTGCCCGCATTGCTGAGAAAAATTGTTTTAATATATCTACATATGAGCCTCTAGGAGCAATGGGGGATTGCCATTGCAGAGAGAGCTGAGCCCATTGCTCCTAGAACCTCCTTCTTGCACTGGTGTATCCACAGGTTTTCAACGATGTTCAGATCAGGGGACTGTGAGGGCCATGGTAAAACTCTCTCCTTGCTCCTGAGCAAAAGGAAGGATTGAACTGCTTACCACAGAACCTGAATCTGTTGCTAAAGACAGGACCGTTCCAGTTCATAGCAGTCAATGTTTTTCATTCATCACTGAAAACAAAGGTGACAGTGGCCGGCTGCCAATAAAAGGACACGTATTGGGTGCAGTGACACCAAAGTTCCTTTTGCTAAGTAGCTGGAAATGGTCTGGGTAGAGGGGCAGGGGTGTGTAATGAAGTTGCCACCTGTTTCTGGATGGAAGAGGATAGAGACATGTCTAGCAGTCAGTGATGCACCAAGAGGTGCAGTACCCAAAAGTAGCCTTTGATAGCCTTTTTATAGGGCACCAGGGAAAGGACTTTTTTATTTTTTTTTTTTTTTTTTTTATGCTCTTCTAGTAAAACCCATTGTCTAATCAGTCCGCATCTGTAATCATTTACATATCTGCCTGAGACAAAACTGCGTGTTGAGGTTTGCATCAATCAGACAGTTCTATGTGGATACTTATTTATACTGTGCAAATGTTTAAGGCAGGTGTTTAAAATAAAAAAAATAAAAAAATAAATGCAAAGTCAGAATGCTTTCAAGAATAGAATATTTAATAGTTGTTGTTTTGTTAATTGATAAAAAAAAAAAAGTAAAGCACCAATTCTTCCAGGTACACTTGCACAGTTTTTACAGGAACTCACCGGGGAGGTTGTTATAAACATCTTGGAGAACGAACTACAGATCTTCTGTGGATGTAGGTTTGCTCAACTCCATTTGCAGCAGAGTAGAGACACACCATGCTTTCTTCCCTTGGAAATCAGAAGATGTCCAACAATGCCATCAGCTCAGAAGTGGCAGAAACCAGTGGTACCCACGTAAACCTATTTACTGTTCAGAGAAGCCTGGCCAGAAGTGGTCTTCATGGAAGAATTGTGGCCAAACAGCGATACTTTCAGCGTAGAAACAAGGCAGAAAACATGGGACTTGGGGTGCAGAAAAATGTCAGCGGTTGCTCTTGCCTGTTAAGTCCTTGGCCTTTATTCCTTTAGGTAACAAGTATAAACAGCTAAAGTTAAACCCTCATGGCTTACAGCTCTTGTAAAAAGGGCCATAAATGCCAAAAAAGGGCATAAAAATACTGATCTGAGGGGACAGCTGTAGCCTTTGACGTTTTCAATCAGTAAAAAGGAGATAAAATCTGCAAAAATACAAAACGAACAGCAGGTGGCAAAAAAAAGCAAAACGAATACCAATTTTTCTTTTAATATATAAATGCTAAAAAAAAAAGGTCTGAGCAGGTAGGTCTCCTAAGTAATGGTAAAGGGGAGTTAGTCACTGGAGATGAGGATAAGGTAGAGTTACTAAATGTTTTTTTTAGCTCTATATACAAAATAGAAAGGAGCGGATATTGGTGGTGCCAGGGCTGTTAGTACATCCATTAATATACTCAACTGGCTAACTGTAGATGTGGTCCAAGCTAAGTTAAATAAGGTAAATGTGAACTAAGCTCCAGGTCCAGATGGATTACACCCAAGAGTTCTTAAAATGCTCAGTTCAGTCATTGCTGTGCCCTTGTTTAGAATTTTTAAAGATTCTATAGGTACTGGTAGAGTGCCAAGTGATTGGTGCAAGGCAAATGTGGTGCCCATATTCAAAGAAGGATCTAGGACCTCTACAGGTAATTAAAGACCAGTACGTTTAAAGGATAACTGTCACATTTAGACCCTAATTTCAATTTACATATATGTAGTTACTAATAACATGATATTCCAGAATCAGTTACTATTAGACTGACTCACCCCATATTTAATAAGATTCAGCCCTTAGCAACCAGTCTGCATAAAACTGCAATCTCACTATTCAGTTAAGATGGCCGCCACTGCCCTCACCCTGAGGCTAATCCCTCCTGCCCTCACTAGCCAGTAACAATAGCCCCCCAAAAGTGTCAGTAACCAGAGCCTCCCCCTAAAGGGTTAATCTCCTGCAGCACAAAGGGGTTCTCTTATCACATGTTGCTTTCATTTATACACTGAGCAGACGGCAGATCTCCCTTCCCTGGTCTGCGCTGCTCCAACTCTGCATTGTCCATGTCTGCTGAATGAGGGCGCGTCTGCCAAGCGCAGGGACAGGGAGAAGTGCACACAGCCCGGGCACTGTTATCAGCTGCTGGGGAGGACCTGGCTTTAATCATTTACTTACAGTCCCTAGCTGTGTGCTCCATCAACAGATAGACGGACCATCCCTAGCAACCCTATTTTAAGCACAGGTAAAAGTAGGCAGTACAAGGAACATAAATGTGGAATTAAGGGGTAATTGAATACACAGTAAAAGGTTGAAATAGGGCCACCAAGGTTATATTAATCACCACAATCCAATACTCCAAAAAAAAAAAAATATATATATGACAGTTATCCTTTAACTTCTGTTGTGGGAAAAATATTTGAAGGACTCTTGAAGAGAACCTTTCATGGGTCAAAAACATTATAAACTAAGTATCAGGATACATAGGGCATAGTGCAGGGATCTCACGGCACGTACAATTTTTTTTCTGGGTGCCACTCCGTTCGCCCGCTGTGACCCCTGTTGTATTCTCCCGCCTGGTATGCTAATTTTAGAATCGGAACAATGAGGAGGAGACTTGGTCTTTCTCCGTGGGTGTCTCCTTCCCCCTGGCTGTAGCACTGTTCAATCACAGCGGAGAGCGTCACAGCCAGGGAGAAAAAACCAACTCGCCTTCTCCCTGGCTGTGACTCTCTCTGCTGCGATTGGACAGCGCTACAGCCAGGGAGAAGGAGACCCCCACAGAGAGACTGTGTCCTCCTCATTGTTCCGATGCAAAAATTAGCATACCAGGCGGGAGAATACAACGGGGTCACAGCGGGCGAATGGAGCGGTGCCCAGAAAAAAATTGTACGTGCTGTGAGATCCCTGCACTATGCCCTACGTATCCTGATACTTAGTTTATAATGTCTGGACCCATCAAAGGTCCTCTTTAAGAGACTATATACAGGAGTATGTGACTGTAAATAATATCATAAGTGATAACCAGCATGGGACAGACGTTGTCAGACTAACCTGATCTGTTTTCATGAGGAGGTGAGTAGAAGCCTGGACAGAGGGGTGGCTGTGGATGTAGTGTTTCTGGATTTTGCAAAAGCTTTTGATACTCGCCTTCATAGACGTTCAATAGGTAAAATAAGGTCTATAGACTTGGAAAGTATAGTTTGTAATTGGATTGGAAACTGGCTGAAGGACCATGTCCAGGGAGTTGTGGTCAATGATTCCTATTCAGAATGGTCCTGGGTTATAAGTGGTGACCCCAAGGTTCAGTGCTGGGTCGTCTATTATTTAATTTGTTTATTAATATTGAGGACGGGATTAATAGCACCATTTCTATTTTTGCAGATGACACTAAGCTATGTAGTACTCTGCAGTCTATGCAAGATGTTCATAAACTACAAGCTGAGTAGTAATAATCTCTGTGCTTCATATGTCCTAGGGGATATAACACTGGGAGAGTCACTTGTAGAGAAGGATTTGGGTGTCCTTGTATATATGATAGAGTAAATAACAGCATACAATGTCAATCAGCTGCTTCTAAGGCCACCAGGATATTGTCCTACATTAAACTGATAAGGGGCCTCGATGGTCTTTAGTTATGAAGAAAGATTAAAAGATTTAAGTTTATTTAGTCTTGAAAAGAGACGTCTAAGGGGGGGGACACGATTAACCTATACAAATATATAAATGGGCCGTACAGAAAATATGGTGAAGAGCTGTTTCATGTAAAATGCCCTCAAAAGACAAGGGGGCACTGCCTCCGACTGGAGAGGAAAAATTCAGTCTCGAAGTGTCAGTTTATTTACTGTAAGAACCTGTGGAATGGTTGCCATAGGACGTGGTAACAGCAGGATCAGTGGACCGTTTTAAAAAGGGCTTAGATGAAATATGACATTAATGTTTATGAAAATGAGTCGCACTTCCTTCTGGGATTCACATCCCTACCTATCCCTTGGTTGAACTTCATGCACTTACGTCTTTTTTTCTTTTTTTTTTCAACCGTATTTAGGCTACTTTCACACTAGCGTTCGATCGGATACGTTCTGAACGGATCCGATCATATTAATGCAGACGGAGGCTCCGTTCAGTACGGATCCGTCTGCATTAATAACTTAGAAAAAATTCTAAGTGTGAAAGTAGCCTGAGCGGATCCGTTCAGACTTTCAATGTAAAGTCAATGGGGGACGGATCCGCTTGAAGATTGAGCCATATGGTGACATCTTCAAGCGGATCCGTTCCCATTGACTTACATTGTAAGTCTGAACGGATCCGCTCGCCTCCGCACGGCCAGGCGGACAGCTGAACGCTGCAAGCAGCGTTCAGCTGTCCGCCTGTCCGTGCGAAGGCGAGCGGAGCGGAGGCTGAAAGCCGCCAGACTGATGCAGTCTGAGCGGATCCGCTCGGGTCCGCTCGTGAGCTCCTTCAAATGGAGCTCACGAACGGACCTATGAATGCTAGTGTGAAAGTAGCCTAACTATGCAAGTCAAAATTCTAAATATTTGGCTATAACATAAGGCAGTTTGTTTGCTGATGGAGAGGGGGTACAATAATGAGTGCCTGCAGGCAACAGTAAAGCAGGGTTGAGGTTCATTGAAGGTTTGGCACTGTATTCCAGAAAATGGAGTTTGAAATCTGGTCATGATTATTGATCTCCTCAGTGCTGAGAGAGACCGGTAGATACTTATCCATCATGCAGTAACATCAGGGAGGCGTCTGATGGGCACCAAATTTATTCTGCAGCAGGACATGAAACCAAACATACAGCCAATGTCATTAAGAGTAAGGCGTTCTGGAAGTGATGATGTGGCCCCCACTGATCTCCACATTATCAAGTCTGTCTGGGATTACATGAAGAGAAAGTTGAGCAAGACTACATCCACAGAAGTTTGGACCAAACTCCTGCTAAGTTCGTTCAAAAACTGTGTAAGTGTATCTAGAAGAACTGATGCTGTTCTGAAGGCTAAATATTGATGGGAATATGGATTCATTGTAACTGTATTGATAACGCCAGCGCATTCCATTGGAACTCATTTCCATGATCAATTTCAGACCAGCTTCACACTGCCAAAACCCATCCTAATTTCAGTTTATCTGTGGAAGTTCTAAAATGGAAGTAGATATTGGTTGTTGGTACAGGTCTCTTCCACATGGTGCAAATCATCATGACATGCCAATGAAGTACACAAGCTAAGTTAATGGTAAATCTAGATTGTGCTCTCTACTAATGTTTGTCATTCTGTATTAGGAGGAGCTACACTGATCTTCGAGGTGGAACTGCTGAAGATTGAAAGAAAAACTGATTTGTAGATGGGGTTGTGGGACAGACTTGTGTCTATGTTTGGGGTCCTGTTTGTGGGGAAAGCAGCGTCACACAAAGCTCAATAAACACAAACACTAAAACTTGTGCTCACATTTTTTTTAAGGTAAGAATTATTTTGTAGAAGGATCAGTGAACCAGAGATGCTTACTGCAGCTCATGGACAGTGATCACCGCTAATCTCATTGAAGCACATTAACATCAGCCTGAATGCATTGCTTACATAGGACTGTAGATTGCACTCCACGCTATGGGCCCATTTACATGAGCTGATGCACAGGGCAATGATCATGAATGTACCCTATGTTAATTTCCCAACACTGGCTGCTTGCTTAAGCTGTATTCACATGCAGCAATCATCCGCTCTGTATGGGGGTGACTAATCATTACTACATCCCTATACACGGGCCAGTTGTTGGGAATGACAGTTTGTACGAACATTCGTTCCTTTTCTTTTAATTGGTTGCTAATCTACCCATGTAAATGGGACTTTATAATTGGGGGATAGATTTAAAGGATACATGCGCTTTCAAGTGATTCTTTTTAGAATATGTCCATGTGTGTGTGCATGCATAAGTAATACCGCTATATCTGACCATTATATGACCTTTATCTTGCATTTTTAGTAGTTTCCCCCTGCAGATTCTGTAATTCTCAGTTATCCCTGAGTTTTTGGGAGCGGAGACTGTCTGCTGCCATGTCTCCCATACAGAGCACACACAAGGTAGAGGAGATTTTGCTTCCCTGTCATTCTTGTATGTACAGAGAAGCAGAAGAGCATGTAAGACGTTGTAGAGAAGCACTGAGCAGTATAGATGTGAAATCAGTAACTGAGGCAGTAAAACACTGAAGCATATGCTACTGCCATCGCTCATCCTCATACTGACTTATTGTTTCCGGGCAGCAGAAACAGTCTGCTGCCCAGGAATGATGGTTGAGGTTTCCGCATGAAAGATGAATTCACCTGATAAACATATTGCTCGTTCTTCAGGTAATATTCAGCACCTATACAGAAGCAGATTATTCGGAATGAGTGTACATAGTAACATTCATTCCTGATAATCCGCACGATAATCGGGCAGTATAAACCAGCCATAAGTGGGGGGGAAAAAGGCGTTTTTCTCTGAGATAAAATATATTGACAAAAGTATTTACATTCTACTCATTCCACCTACAGGAACAATTAGGACATCTCATTCTAAATCCATAGGCATTCATATGTAGTTGGTGCCCCCTTTTTTAAAGGGGTTTTCTACTTTCCCCAAGTTGATGACCTACTCTCAGGATAGGTTATCACTGTCAGATGAGGGTCCAACTCCCGGCACCCCTATCAATCAGCTGTATGAAGAGAATTCAGCTTTCATGCTTGCTGTCATTGCAGCAGCGAGCAGTGTAATCACAGCTCCTCCGTCCCCTTCACTTGAATGGTACAGAGCAATTGTAGTTACACTCCATCCCATTCAAGTGAGATGTTCGCATTGTAGTGCTGAGCAAGCAGGTAAACAGTGAAGAGAAGGCAGCGCTCCTCTGTTCATACAGCTGGTGGGCGAGGGTGCTGGGAGTCAGACCCCCACTTTATGCTAGGTTGAAAAGTTAGTGATCATTTAAAGTGGCCGTGCAGGATCCCAAAAAATTTCATTTCATTGTGTAAACCTCATCTAGACTTCTACAGAGCATAATAGTGTGCCTATCACCTTTTCCTTAGGCTCCATTCACACGTCCGTAATAACGGGTCCACATTGGTGCAGACCCATTTATTCTCTATGGGGACGGAATGGATGCAGACAGCATACAGTGTGCTATCCGCATTTACGGAGCGCGGCGTAGATCTTCTTGTCCGCGTTTTCGGGAAAAAAAATAGAACATGTCCTATTCTTGTCCGCAACTGCGGACAAGAATTGGCATTTCTATGGGGATGCCGGCCGGGTGTATTGCAGATCCGCAACACACTACGGATGTGTGAATGGACCCTTAGATAGTCTTCACTTTAGTCTCCCTGCTCCATTGTTTACAATCTGAACTTTCACTTTGTGGGCGTAGATGAGCCGCAGACACAACTCTTCCTATAGGGCTGTTTGCTGCAAGATCTGGCAGAAATGTACATGCCCACTACACCCTACCCTTGGCCAAAAACTCCATCCACTACACCCTCCATCTCTTTGCTGCCTCCTCCTAATGTTTCCTCCCACACAGCTTTGATATGACAAGCAGTTGACTCTGCCTACCCATCTTGTGGATCAAGATCACATGGGTCTGACATCACAACCATTCAGCCGGCGATTCTGACAGGGCTTCATGGGAGGCCTTGTGGTGACATCAGAAATCCAGTCTCCACAGAGGGCACAGTCACGTGACCACTCTCCTGATCTCCGGAGTGAGACAGAAAAAGTAGCGCAAGTGCATTGGTAAGTTGCAAGGCCTGGGAGTTGAAGAACAGGGAAAGGGAAAAATGTATACCCGGATAATCCCTTTAGGCTTAAAGTAGAAGTGTTAGCTGGATTATTCGCTTTGAACCATTTACTGAAAGAAGGGTCATCCAATGATAGCATGGACATACACAGAGAGCAATACCTCCTGACCAGGGTTGTTTCATCCGAAGTCGATTCGCATAAAACTTTGTTTTCCCTTTCATCCTCCATGACGGCATACCATGAGAGATGACCCGCCTCCCACCATGTAGGGACAGGAAGTATAAATTTGACCCTCCTTCGGCTCTTCCTCGGTATCTTCCTGTCCCTCCAGGTAGGAGATGGATCATCCTCATGGCACACGCTATGAGCCTGTTTCTGTTCCAGGCAGGCAGAAGCGGTAAGAAGAAAATAAATGCCTTAATACACATGAGGGAAGCAGGCAGCACCTGTGCCCTAGTTTGGTATTGAGATGCTGAGAAGACTGTAAGGATCCCTGCCTCTTACCCCCGCACGGCGCGTCGGGTGTGGAGGTCCATATGCGACCGGACACTCGGGGAGTCCCTCCGGTCTGTTAGTAAGCTCCTCATTGCTATAGGATAGTATTGGCACTCACAATGATGCCACTGGAAGTTGCATGCGGCTCACGTGCGTTCCAAGAGGTTCTTCCGGTCAGTGGAACGCATGCTGAGGGGGCGGAGATACAATCGGTGCGCAGGACCATAGCGGAAGTCGCCCGCTGATCTGAGGTCTGCAAGTAAGAGTATTTAAAAGGGGATCAGAGGTGATAGATTTAAATATGTCTGATCCAGGTACTGGTCAGATGGAAGCCTCTTATGGACCCTCTATTGTAAGTAAAAAGTCTCCGGAGGAGGGGAACGCTGGTTATGTTACCCTTGCCAACTCCTGGTTCTGTCTATTAGAGAGGAGCTAAGGGATGTAATAAGGGAATACATGAGATCTGCCATAGCAGAGAATCCTGTAGTTACTCCTGGGACATTAGCTCAAAACAAGGATAATGAAAATGAGAATCGCTGGCTCATCATCTTCTGACTTGGAGCAAGAATCAGATTCAGACTCCGGGAATTCATCTGGGTCTGATTCCGAATTTAAAAAGTTCCTTTTCTCCTCTGAGGACACAAAAGAGTTAGTAAAAGCTATCAGGGAAGTGCAGAGGTCCGTCCAGGACCAAATGTATAGCGGACTGGAACAAAAGAAAATAAGAGTTTTTCCGGTCCACAAAAACATGCAGGAATTATTAAAAAGAGAATGGAAAACTGGATAGAGAACTTTTTATCCCGAAGACTGAGATGTCGCCTTCCTTTTTGTGAAGAGGATGAGGCCCTGCTAATAACCTGCCCTAAAGTTGATGTATCTATCTAAGCTAGTTCAAGGGGCAAATGCACTTCCATTTACAGACATGGGGACCCTAAAAGACCCCATGGACAAGAAAGCTGCCAGATCATTAAAAAGGTGGTTGCTACAGTTAGAAGCTCCTCTAAAGGAAGGAGCATCTTATGACACACTAACGCTGGGTTCAGACCTAAGCGTTCGCGATGGAGCGCTCTGTATGCGCGATTGTACCAGTGTTTGCAATCGCGCATACAGAGACAAGCGAACGCCCATTGTCGCGCGTTCCCGAAAGTCTATGTACGGGAACGCGCAACAAGACGCCCCAAAGAAGCTCATGTACTTCTTGGGGCGTCGGGCGTTTTACAGCGCGATCGTACGCGCTGTAAAACGCCCAGATGAGGACCATGCCGATTGGGAAGCATTGGTTTCTCCTTGTTGAGCGTTTTACAGTGCGTAGGAACGCGCTGTAAAACGCTCAGGTGTGAACCCAGCCTCAAGGACTCCTTCCCTCTGCTCGTGAAAGCTGTTGACTTTCTGTCAGACTCTACTGCAGAGTCGGTCAGAATGGCAGCAAAAGCCACGGGTCTAGCAGTGGTGGCTAGAAGAGCTCTCTGGCTGAAATCCTGGTCTGGTTCAGTTCCAAGATTAATGTAGTTTACCTATCCATGGAAACTTAATATTTGGCAAAGATTTAGAGACTATTTAGAGAAGGCCTCGGACTCAAAAAAGTCCTTCCCTAAGGATACAAATAAAAGAAAATTTCCCTTTCGAATAATTAAAAAAAGGGGTTCCTTTCAGGACAAAGGGTTACGATATTACTTTTTAGCTTTCTCCTCCCTCAAACGTTTTCAGAATAACCCCAATCCAGAAATCGTCCGTCTTACAAGGAAAATTGGAGAAGGGGATTCAGAATCTATTGACTCAAAAAGCCATTATTCCGGTTCCTCTCACAACAAAAAAGGGCTACTATTAAACTACAAAAAAAAAACGTATGGAAAATCCCGATTAATAATAAACCTAAAGAGCCTGAACAAACTCATAAAATATGTCAGATTCAAAATGGAGACGATAAGATCCATAATAAATCTGTTACAAGAAGGAAATTTTTTGGCATCAATAGACCTAAAAGATGCTTATTACCATAAGTGTCTCCACATAGCAGTCTTTTGGGGGGGAAAACGATGTCATTTCCAGTTCCAAGTACTTCCCTTTGGAATCACCTCCTCCCCAAGAGTGTTTACCAAAGAAATGCTAGAGGTAGTGGCTCATTTAAGAAGGCGAAACATCCTAATTATACCCTACCTGGACGATCTGTTGATAGTAGGCAACTCAAAACAGGCACTGGAAAGCAATTTGTTTTTAACTTGTTAGACACTGTATCAGACAGGTTGGCTAATAAACTGGAAAAAGTAAAATCTCAGAATTTAACTTTCTTAGGAGTCCGTCTAGATTCTACTTGTCAAGAGACAGTTCTTACAACCCAGAAAGTAATAGGGATAAGCGAAAAAGGGACAAAATTTCAGAACCAATCTGTATGTACAATCAGGGAGGCAATGAAGCTACTGGGTTCCCTGACCTCATACATCCCGGCCGTAAAATGGGCACCGTTCCACACTCGGATCCTACAACAGTGGATATTAGGGTGTTGGGACAGAAGTCCGGAATTACTAGAGGGGGAAATTCAAATCCCTTTGCTAGTAATTCAGTCCCTGCAGTGGTGGAAGCAGTCAGAGCATCTGTTAAGAGGAGTTCCATGGAATCCCGAACATCTGATTATTATCACTACAGATGCAAGCCTTTGGGGATGGGGAGCGCACTGGTCTCCTCTCTCTTCTCAAGGAAAATGGTCAGACAGTCAGAAATCTCTCTTCAAATTAAAGGGAGTTGACGGCGGTCTGGGAAGCAATAAAGGCGTTTGCTCATTACATACAAAGCAAAGACGTGCAGGTAAGAACAGACAATACAACAGTAGTCGCTTACCTAAATCATCAGGGCGGAACAAGAAGTTTAGCATTGAGCCAGTTAACGGAAAAAAATTCTTCTGGGTGGAGGTTCACTTAAGATCCCTATCAGCTATACATCTAAAAGGGTCCCAAAACATAAAAGCAGATTTCTTAAGCAGAACTTCTTTAAAATCAACAGAATGAAGCCTAGAGAAACAGGTTTTTCTCCAAATCACAGAATTATGGGGGCTCCACAAGTGGATCTATTTGCCTCAGCAATAAATGCAAAAATAAAAAAGTTCTTTTCCCTAAATCCTTTCGACAGAAATATAGGGGTAGACGAAAATTGGATTTTCAACTGACATATGCCTTTCCCCCTCTTCAGCTAATTCCCAGGGTTAAAAAAAAGATTTGGCTAGCCGGGGCCCATGTGATTCTAATAGCCCCTCTATGGCTGAAAAAAACTTGGTTCCTATTGCTGAAGACTTTGTCAGTCCAGAGCCCATGGATTCTTCCTTGGAAACAAGATCTATTGTCTCAAGGTCCGATCTGCCATCCCAAAATAGAAAGGTTACATCTGACAGCCTGGAACCTAAAAGGATCATTTTTAGGTCAAAGGTTCTATCAGAAGCCATTATCGACACTATGTCAGCCAGCAGAAAAGATGTAACTTCAAAAATTTACCGCAAAGTTTGGAGAAAGTTCTGCAGTTGGTGTGTTCAAAAAAAACTTCTTCCCAGAAGTTTTCGGTCCAAGCAGTTTTAGGCTTCCTGTAGTCAGGCTTTGAAAATAGATTACGTCCAAATACATAAAGGGTGCACATATCAGCATTAAGTGCTGTATTTGGAGAAAAAATTGCAAAGCACCCATGGGTTATTAGGTTTTTGAGAGGGGCAGATAGGTTAAGACCACTTCTAAGACATACAGTTTCCCCTTGGGACCTCAATTTAGTACTATCAGGTCTGACAAATGCCCCCTTTGAACCCCTGTCAGAAACCTCCCTGAGATATTTGTCACTAAAGACTTTATTTTTGGTGGCAATTACCTCAGCACGTAGAGTAAGTGAAATTCAAGCTCTAAAGATAGTGGAACCCTTCTGCATCGTGTTTTCAGACAGAATTGTGTTCAGATTGGACAATTCTTTTCTTCCCAAAGTGGTATCAAATTTCCACAGACAAGAAGAAATTATATATAATAATTCTTTATATCTGAGGATAAGACTCTCTAGGCTCTCGGTCCGGAAAGACACTGAGGAAGAGCCGAAGGAGGGTCAAATTTATACTTCCTGTCCCTACCTGGTTGGAGGTGGGTCATCTCTCATGGTATGCCTTCATGGAGGATTAATGAAAAGGGAATTACCGGTAAGTAATTTTGTTTTCAATGCTGTACGGAATGAGTGCTTCTTACAGTATTAGAATGTATTGGCTCCGAGGAGTCGAAGTTATTACTTCTCAAAGCCTTGCAAGACTTCGCTTAATAACTTCATAAATTGATTTCTACTGTAAAAAAACATTTCCCCCTACTCGGGTTTGGTTCCAAGTGGAACGCTCTCACCTTAAAACAAAGGTTTATGCAAATCGACTTCGGATGTTTCATCCAAAGTTGATTCGTTCATCCCTACCCCCTGACTCCTCATTAGCGAATAGAATTTTCCAAAAAGGATTGCTAAGATGTTAAATATACACTGCGTGCACAATTATTAGGCAAGTTGTTTTTTCGAGGATTCATTTTATTATTGAACAACTAAAGTGCTCTCGGTCAATCCAAAATGGTAATAAAGCTCAAACCTGAATATTTAAGAAAGTAAAAGTGAGTTTTTGGCTTTCTTAGGAGAATATGTGCAAAATCATTGGGCAACTATTAGTGTACTGAATGATGTAACTAAATGAAAAAGGTTCCCGCTCTGCAGTGATTGGGGCCCGATTGCTGCTACTGCCTGTCTCCTACAGAAGCCTGAGACCCAGCCTCCATGCTGTCAATGTAATGCACTGACAGACTCAATGCAGTACAATACAGGCGGTGCTGGGCTCCTTTACAAGGGGCGTGGCTGGGCTCCAGAATGGTTAGCACAGCCCCTTACACGGCTGATTTACATATATATATATATATATATATATATACACACTCACCTTAAGAATTATTAGGAACACCTGTTCTATTTCTCATTAATGCGATTATCTAGTCAACCAATCACATGGCAGTTGCTTCAATGCATGTAGGGTTGTGGTCATGGTCAAGACAATCTCCTGAACTCCAAACTGAATGTCAGAATGGGAAAGAAAGGTGATTTAAGCAATTTTGAGCGTGGCATGGTTGTTGGTGCCAGACGGGCCGGTCTGAGTATTTCACAATCTGCTCAGTTACTGGGATTTTCACGCACAACCCTTTCTAGGGTTTACAAAGAATGGTGTGAAAAGGGAAAAACATCCAGTATGCGGCAGTCCTGTGGGCGAAAATGCCTTGTTGATGCTAGAGGTCAGAGGAGAATGGGCCGACTGATTCAAGCTGATAGAAGAGCAATGTTGACTGAAATAACCACTCGTTACAACCGAGGTATGCAGCAAAGCATTTGTCAAGCCACAACACGCACAACCTTGAGGCGGATGGGCTACAACAGCAGAAGACCCCACAAATAGGAAAAAGAGGCTACAATTTGCACGAGCTCACCAAAATTGGACTGTTGAAGACTGGAAAAATGTTGCCTGGTCTGATGAGTCTCGATTTCTGTTGAGACATTCAAATGGTAGAGTCCGAATTTGGCGTAAACAGAAGGAGAACATGTATCCATCATGCCTTGTTACCACTGTGCAGGCTGGTGGTGGTGGTGTAATGGTGTGGGGATGTTTTCTGGGCACACTTTAGACCCCTAAGTGCCAATTGGCCATCGTTTAAATGCCACGGGCTACCTGAGCATTGTTTCTGACCATGTCCATCCCTTCATGACCATCATGTACCCATCCTCTGATGGCTACTTCCAGCAGGATAATGCACCATGTCACAAAGCTCAAATCATTTCAAATTAGTTTCTTGAACATGACAATGAGTTCACTGTACTAAAATGGCCCCCACAGTCACCAGATCTCAACCCAATAGAGCATCTTTGGGATGTGGTGGAGCGGGAGCTTCGTGCCCTGGATGAGCATCCCTCAAATCTCCATCAACTGCAAGATGCTATCCTATCAATATGGGCCAACATTTCTAAAGAATGCTATCAGCACCTTGTTGAATCAATGCCACGTAGAATTAAGGCAGTTCTGAAGGCAAAAGGGGGTCCAATACCGTATTAGTATGGTGTTCCTAATAATTCTTTAGGTGAGTGTATAAAATCATTTTTTAAACTCAATAAATCACTCAGAGATATGGGACAGGTATATTGCGGACATGCTAGCGGCGATCTAGCCGTGCATGTCTGCAGCTCTATAGGGTAAAAAGAGGTGACAGAATCCCTTTAAAGTGAGAATAGTAAATAAACTACTCAAAATTTCCCCAAAAAATTGTGACCAGTATAGCCCCCCTTCTTTTCAGTGACGGTCATGAAACTTCCATCCATGGAGTCTGTCAGTTTCAAAATCTGTTGATCAACTTTTTGTACAGCAGCAGCCACAGCCTCCCAGACACTCTTCAGAGAGGTTTTCCTTCACTGTAAATCTCCCGTTTAAGAAGGGCCCACAAGTTCTCAATAGGGTTTAGGTCAGGTTATGAAGGTGGCCATGTAAATATTAGTCTATAAAACCTTTGGGGAAAAAAATCTGTCTTCAGATATTCCTTGGCCCAGTCTTGACATTTCAACTTATCTGTCTTGTTTGCAACAAAACATTTGATGGCTCTATGATCACGCCCCATTGTCTTAGCAATTTAAAGAGTGCTACATTTTTTGACTTTTCAGAATCAATTAAATCTTTTTTTGGCCCATTTTGCAAGAGGAAAACAAGCTGGCTTATAATTATGCACACCTTGATATATCTTGATCTCCTTAGGCTACACCCTCCCTCGTTACACAAATACACACCACATGATATTTTTTAATCCAATAAGCATTCAGGTTTATACAACTTAGAGTTGAAAAACATGCATAAAAATTATGATATGGTCAAAATACTAATTTGCCTTTGTGTATTTTACAAAATTCTTTCGGGATTGAGGATTATATACTGTGCAGCTTTGATAGTTTGTAGGCTTAAGGGGTTGTGTCAAGCAATCAGAAGATATAGAAGAAAAAATTGTGCCAGAATCGGTGAAGAATTAGCTAAGAAAGGATGGAAGATCACCAGTCACCTTTTCATCTTCTTTTTCAGAACTTGTCCAACCCTTCTCAATCTGCTTTTGCCAGACTTGGGGCATGCTCACATGTGGGTAGATTTGTTGCAGAAATTTTTGTGACTGGAAAATCCATTCTTTACAACTAAATGGGGTTGGTTCTGTAGTATGTGCCTGGATTTTTGCAAATCCCATTCAGATGGATTTCAGATGAATTTCTGCAACAAATCTGCTACGTGTGAACAAAACCTTATGTGACTCTACTTGCCTCTGTTTCATTCACCTCAATGAGGCCATTTTGTAGTTTCCCTGTTGCCCTCTACTAGGCCGCGGGAATTATAATGGAGCAACGATTCCAAGAGCCACTTGGGGAATCATGGTAGAATAATCCTAGCAGACAAAGTATTTAAAAGTGTTTTTTCAGGAGATAACTATTGATAACCTATCCAGAATTGTGACATAATTTCAATGCATTAGGCTCTGCCCCCTGAAGAAGCAAGGCAGCGAAACCCGGGTCGGGCAGGAACGTGACGGTCTTAATATTACTATATGCCTTTTGTCTACTAACTCTTGTGAGTAGAATAAAACTTTTTAAACCATCTTGCAAAAGGGTGCTTCACTATTCTGCCAATCTTCTTAAACCCTGTAGAGGAGAAGGTCTGTGGAAGATCGGATCTTGTTGGGTGAAGAGGAGAGGGGCCGGTGCCCTGTGCTATTCACTGTTGACCGGGGAACATAGTCTCAAGCAGCGCGGTTCCAAAACTTTCATTATCTGCATCTCCAGTGTGAATTACCTACCACACTACTCCGGAACCAGCAGCAGCGCAAGTAATCGTCCGTGTTGGGACACAGGACTGACTTTTCATTGTTATCTTAAGATGAATTTTGTAAATAACAAAAAAAAAAAACGTGCCAAAAAAGCTATTTCTTGGTACCTTGCATCACAAAAAGTGTAATATAGAGCAACCAAAAATCATATGTACCCTAAACTAGTACCAACAAAACTTCCACCCTATACCGTAGTTTCTGAAATGGGGTCACTTTTTTCGAATTTCTACTCTAGGGGTGCATCAGGGGGGGCTTCAAATGGGACATGGTGTCCAAAAAAAAACTGTCTATCTAAATCTAAAAAACCGTATAGCATTCCTTTCCTTCTGCGCCCTGCCATGTGCCCTGTCGTGTGCCCGTACAGCAGTTTACAACCACATATGGGGTGTTTCTGTAAACGATTTGCCATTAACTCTTGTGGAACACCTAAAGGGTTAATGACGTTTGTAAAATCAGTTTTGAATACCTTGAGGGGTGTAGTTTCTAGAATGGGGTCATGTTTGTGGTTTGGTGGTTTCTATTATGTAAGCCTCACAAAGTGACTTCAGACCTGAACTGGTCCCTAAAAAGTGGTTTTTAGAAAATTTCTGAAAAATTTCAAGATTTTCTTCTAAATTGCTAAGTCTTGTAACATCCACCAAAAATAAAATATCATTCCCAAATTGATCCAAACATGAAGTAGACATATGGGGAATGTAAAGTAATAACTATTGTTGTAAGTATTACCATTTATTATAGAAGTAGAGAAATTGAAACTTGGAAATTTGCAATTTTTTTTACACATTTTTGGTAAATTTGTTATTTTTTATAAATAAAAATGTTTTTTTTTTTAACTTCATTTTACCAGTGTCATAAGTCAAAGCGTTTTAAAGTTATCAGCACTTGAAGTGACACTGGTCAGATTTGCAAAAAATGGCCAAGTCCTTAAGGTGAAATAGGGCTGAGTCCTTAAGGGGTTAAAGACCAGATATCCGCTGTACATGTATGGCGAATAGTGTGAAGGGGTTAATAGGGTTGATCATGCAGAGCCTCTTTAAATATTTAGTTATTAAAGACTGTAAAACTTTCTAATTGCAACTTTTTGAAAATTATTAAAAACTTGGCTCAGTCATTGGCATACTAGACAGCTGTGACAACCACCCGCCAATTCAGTCGTAATATGCCACAGTTGCCATACAGGTCTCGTCCACTAGAGACTTCTGGTGGCGAATCCACTGTGAGCATAGTAGACATTCAAGATTGGTTGGTGTGCCCATACATGATACAATCGGAAAAATAAAATTATTGATTTCACGCTGAAAATCAAATGAATTTGCTGCCACCACCCTTCTTATTGAATCGGGGTGAAGAGACCCCGGCTAGCTAATCCTAAAGGGAAGAAACTGTTATTTGCAACCTAGCTAACCCATCAACAATTTATAAAAAATAAAACAATGCGGTAGTATGTCTCTTCTGAGGACAGAGTTCTTAGCATAGACCAGATAATCAAGTAACAAGGGCAAAACTGGAGTGATTAAATCGGTAATTTTATTTTAAAAACTACACACAAAAAATATATACATTAAAACTGACAGATAAATATACCTGCCAGTCAAACAGATTGGTTGGCTAGAAATGGGCAAGAGGTGGAAGGGAATAGATGTGTGTGTAAAGTCCAGAAAAAGTCTTTGAAGAAATAATCCAAGTTGGCAGGGTGCCCGCGTCCAGCGGGCGGTCGTGATGTTAGTTGACGTCAGATGGTAGATGAAGAACGCGGGCGGTCGTGATGTTAGTCGACGTCAGATGGTAGATGAAGGACCTGAGTGTGTCACTGTTTTTACCCATTCTGAAGTGGGGCGTGGTTATGACACGTACAGGTCCAGCCTGGTGTAATTGGAACAGGGGTAGTCCTTTGCCCCATTGGGAGAAAATCTGGCAGAATATTTGCTTTGCCAGTTTCTCCGTACCCGTAAGTCAGATCAAGAAATAGAGTTGATATGTATAATCAGTACAATTTTACCCATCATCTGATACCAAATATGACTGGAAGACCATACAGTGTGCTTGAGAACCGTTATATCTCAGATTGGGAATCTTCGAATGACTGGCGGATTTCCTGAAGGGTGGGTTATAATAATCTGAACAATTTCTGAAGAGATTATTCATTTTGTATTTTTCTATCCTATGAAATATGAGTGAAATATGGGAAAAATATGAGATCTATGCAATGGATTTACCTTTCTAACTGTGTCATCCCGTTGTCCGATACAGATCTGTCCTTTTCTTTTGAAGCTTTCAGACAAGGCTTAAGGTGTGAGGATTTATGCTGGGTTGGAGCCGCTCAGACTACAGAAAGGGAGTTTTTATGAGGTTGTCAGATTGATGGGTACTTAACCTGGCATGAGGGCAGGAAGAGTCTTTGGCAAGGAGGTGTTAATTGTACCTCTGATCTGTGAGCAGTAACCTAAAGTTAAATTATTTCTGGGTTTAAAAAAGATTTTAACTCTTTGTATGCAGGTGAAGGCCGCATTCGCGATTTCTTCGTATTGCAAATCGTCACAACAACGCTCTCCCTTACACCACCCATTGGCCACTTTATGATTATGCCACAGTTGTTGTTTTTTTACCCCAAAAAGACAATTATGAGCTGTATAGCCATAAAAATCTGCTGTACTTCAATGGAATTTGCTTCACTTTTCTATGAATTTCATGATCAGATAAGCATTAACAGTCAATGTACTTTCTAGTTGCCAGGGCTTCAGCACAACCCAGTGGTTGCAGTGGAGTAACTGTGTCACGTGTCAAACTTATGTTTACAGTGCCTCGTTTTCTGCGTGTCTCCTGGGTGCCATCACCAGGCAGTGGCCTCTTGAGACATTCAACAAAATATAAGGTTTGTTGTGATGATGGGAGATCAGAAATTGTAAATGCGGCGCAGTAAGAATGGACACACATTCTTATAACACTTAATTACATTTTTATTTAGTTAAAAAAAGATTTCTACAAAATAGTCATATAAAAAAGGCTCCCCTGCATCACCCCTCTAAGTAGACTGTCAACAGTTGCACACACTCCGTGGGTGCAGGAGGAGCCCTTGACCCTGCGATTCTGCACTTCTACCAGGATGACAGGGAGGTGCCATGTTCCACCGTCTCCATGAGTCAATCACTTCTTCTGAGGAGTACTCAGCTTCTGCATTCCCTGTATCTTCTCCAGTAATCCAGATATAAAGGCCTGATGGATGAAGAACGGTAATTAGTATCCCTTTCTGTTACACACATATCATGGACAGGTTTCCTCAAACCATTTACCAAACCAGGCTCTTTTTTAAATCAGATAGTTTTTATTAAAACTGCTTTTTTTTTAATTATACAAACAGGGACTCCTTATTTACAAATTGTCATTTATCTGACCTGCTATATTACTAACAGAGCCATTACTTAAACCTCCATAAAAAATAAACTCCCAATCCCCACACCCCCTAGCGAAGAGACGATCCGCCATTTGTAATAAACTTATCACATCTCATCAAACTTTCCATCTGACAATCGGTAAAATTATATCTCTCTCATGTATGTATGTAGGGCCTGTCCATAACTATACCTAACCACTTAGGGCTCTTTCACACTTGCTTTGTTCTTTTCCGGCATAGAGTTCCGTCGTCGGGGCTCTATGCCGGAAAAATCCTGATCAGGATTATCCTAATGCATTCTGAATGGAGTGAAATCCGTTCAGGATGCATCAGGATGTCTTCAGTTCAGGACTGGAACGTTTTTTGGCCGGAGAAAATACCGCAGCATGCTGCGCTTTTTGCTCCGGCCAAAAATCCTGAACACTTGCCGCAAGGCCGGATCCGGAATTAATGCCCATTGAAAGGCATTAATCCGGATCCGGCCTTAAGCTAAACGTCGTTTCGGCGCATTACCGGATCTGACGTTTAGGTTTTTCTGAATGGTTACCATGGCTGCCAGGACACTAAAGTCCTGTTTGCCATGGTAAAGTGTAGTGGGGCGCGGGGGAGCAGTATACTTACCGTCCGTGCGGCTCCCGGGGCGCTTCAGAGTGACGTCAGGGCATGGATGACGTGATCGCATGGATCACGTCATCCATGCGCAGGGCGCTCTGACGTCATTCTGGAGCGCCCCGGGAGCCGCACGGACGGTAAGTATACTGCTCCCCCGCGCCCCACTACTACTATGGCAACCAGGACTTTAATAGCGTCCTGGCTGCCATAGTAACACTGAACGCATTTTGAAGACAGATCAGTCTTCAAATGCTTTCAGTTCACTTGCGGTGTTACGGATACGGCGGGCACTTCCGGCAAATGGAGTACACAACGGATCCGGACAACGCAAGTGTGAAAGAGGCCTTAGTCAGGGCTCCTGGATCACTCTTCAGTCCAACCTGGTTCAATTCTTATCATATCCAACTCCTACGCAAATACTGTTGTCCTGCCCAGTCCGCCCCCCCACCAGCACAAGGGAAGGCTATACAGACCCAGGGAGGAGGACTCGGCCCCCGCTGAGAACCACTTATCCCAAATTGCTGCAAATTTGGCTTCATACTTCCTCTTTACATACACCCCCTTTCAAGACGGAGTATATCATTCATCCTATTAAGGAATTCAGCCACCGAACCAAACAATACTCTTAATTCTCTAGTGTAGCAGAAAATTTGGGTCCTGACATATTCTAGGGCCCTATTTGATCTGGTCATAGAGAAGCATGCCCTAGTTCCCATTTACATAGCCCAATAACAGGGGAAGATTGAGAACAAATATGTAAATGAGCCTAGACGATGTCAATGGAAAAATACAATAAAATAACCCTTGAAGACAATGTGATAGAGCTCCCCAACCCTGTTATACAGCTCTAGTCAAACATGGAACATGACCATTTCATATACACCCCTATGGTGATATGTGGAGCCTAGCCATTGCATACACACAGTCCTATAGTGAAACAAACGGCACCATAACTATATATACAGCTCTATAGGGAGTACCAGAATTATATCTACAACCATATAGTACTATATAGTAAGGAGCACAGTCATTACACAAACTGTCCTATAATAGCACCCTATACTTACCGTAGGCTGGCTGGTAGTCAGTAACCTTCATTAAACTGCATCTACATGCAGCAAGCATCCCGTCCGTACAGGGATGAACAATCGCTACTGCAACGGTTTATCCTCATGCATCTTTAGATTGTGTAGTCTGTTTATACCACCCATTAGTTTGCTTACCTTGTGTGGTACACGGTGCTGCAACTTGAAGGGTTTGCCTCACATCAGCAGATGGCAGTCATCATGTAGAGAAAGTTAATACAAGCCACCTACTAATGTATTGTTATTGTCCATATTGCTTCCTTTGCTGGCTTTATTCATTTTTACAATCACATTTACACTTCTCGCTTCTGTGGTTACAACTAGAGATGAGCAAATTTGATATTTTGAAGTTCGTTCACGCTTAGCTTACTGGTAAAAGGTGAATTGCGTTATGGATTCCGTTAGCACGGACCATAACGCAATTCTATGACGGAATGCCTTTAGGAGGCATTCCGTTATTCATTCCATAAAGCGTTCCATTATGCATTCAGTCATAGAACTGCGTTATGGTCCGTGGAAAAGCAATTCGACTTTTACCAGTAAGCGAAGCGTGAATGAATTTCATAACCTGAAATTCGCTTATCTCTAGTTACGACCACCCCGAAATCCAGCAGTGGTTGCCGTAATTGCAAAATATTGGAAAAAGCATATGAAAAAGAGTATGCATAGGCTGGCGCTCTGTCTATAGTGTGCAAGCACGACCACTGCTGCTGGATTATAGAATGTTCGTAACCGTGGAAACGAGTGTATAATGAGATGCAAAAATGAATCCAGCCAGCAAAAGAAGGCAATATAGACAATCACTATTCATTAGTAAGTGCCTTGTATCTTTATCTACATGATAAATGCTATTTGCTGAAGTAAGACAACCCCTTTAAGGGTGCGTTCATGGGACCGCGTTTTGTGGTCTGAAAATTACGGATCCGCAAAACACGGATAACGGCTGTGTGCGTTCCGCATTTTGCGGACAAGAATAGGACATGCTCTATCTTTTTTGCGGCGGAGCGGAATGGAACTACACGGTGTGCTGTCCGCATCTTTTGACGTCCCAACATGAACACTTGATAAATGTGGGGCATAGCTTGTGTGCCAGAATTTTGTCTCAATGCAAGTTCAATAAGATCAAAGTGGAGAAAGGTGGAAAGGTCGTGACTTCTGGCCATTGGTGGGGGGTCCCAGCTGTTAGAGCCCACTAATTTAGCATTCATGACCTGTCTACTAGACAAATACTTCTGGTAGGAATACCCCTTTAAAAAAATGCAAGGCCAGTACTGCAACAGGTTTGTAAATGTAGACACACACAAAACATAGCGCCGTACACTCACCTCAGTTGGTTTGTAACACTCATTAAGAAGTTCCTGCAAAGAAACAATAGAGGGACGTCAGAGCCGGGGGGGGGGGGGGGGGGGTCAATGCCGACACACGGTGCACTCAGCCATGCACACCAACCACTAACCTTTACCCTCTCT
Organism: Bufo gargarizans; assembly: GCF_014858855.1. Taxonomy (NCBI): domain Eukaryota; kingdom Metazoa; phylum Chordata; class Amphibia; order Anura; family Bufonidae; genus Bufo; species Bufo gargarizans. The sequence goes on from NC_058089.1 coordinate 43,180,347, forward strand.
CCCCTTTGTTCATCAGTTTCCATATCTAGTAATTCATCCACATCAATTTCCAGTTCTGGGATTTCTTCTTCCTGTAACAACAGACACAAAACCCATTAATCTCTTCGGATGAGGAAGCACAGTATGCTGAAGGTAGAGACAAAGCATATGTGGAGTGATCGTCACATGTTCAAAGGGTCCCAGAAATGCAGGACAAAAAAAATCACTTATTCAAGGGAGATGGGAGCAGATTTCTCCAAGAATCATTCTACAGACTCTTCCCTTAAGGAAGTCCTCTCCAGGGTTCTAATGCAGGTCCCTGCGGTGGCGGACCCCTGTAGTCATGGATTTGTAGGCTGCAGGATGGAATGAACACATTCACTTACTGCAATGGTTTGTCACAGTATGGACAGTATTCTACAGAAAACATATAGAAAATAAAAAAATAAAAACGTATACAATTGTTTAAGTGCAAATTACTCAAAGGTTAGCCTGGATGTGGATGAATGACGGGCGGCCACGTAATACACAGACATCACTGTAGAACATATAGTGGGACTTTCGATATTCTCCATTTTACTTGTGAGAGTGGGTAAAGTTATTATGACTAAGAACACTGTTGTTCGAAACACGTAAATCTATTGGGAGTAAGTGGGAACCAGTGCCACTGTTTGCTGTATCTATTTGGAATATTTTGGTGACTAAAGACCGGGATTGTTGAAACGTCTACCTCTGGTTCTGGAGCTTCTTTTCTGTTCATGTGGATCTACATCAGGACTGGCTTGGGTCCGCCCCGTGCACCGTTACACAGGATGTTATAGGTGAGCTGGCTGTAACCTCTTTTGTCTAAAGTTATTCATGGCAGATTTGATCACCGCACACATGGCCCGATACTACAACCATATCCAGCTCTATAGAATACAAGCTGAGTACGTTATTCATTTCCACATAATGTAAGTGATCCTCACATCTGATATTTTATATTTATGCTATTTACCTGTGAAAAAGAGCCCAAAGGCCTGCCCTAGCGGTTAGTGGAGCTGCGCCTATTCTGCCTGAGCCCCGCACCTCCCCTCATCCTGAAGTCCCCTCCCAGCTCCTCTGACGTCAAGCAGACCCTGCACTGTAATCTCGCACAGGCGCAACAAGATGTCACTTTAGCACCCACACAGTCTGCAATCCCTCCGCCGGCTTCACTTAACATACTGTGCTGCACTGAAGCTGGCAGACCATGTGGGTGCTCAAGTGACATCTTGTTACGCATGCGCAGTAGGTTAAATCTGGAGCTGGCAGACCATGTGGGTGCTCGAGTGACATCTTGTTACGCATGCGCAGTAGGTTAAATCTGGCGCTGGCAGAGGAGACCGTGCGGGTGCTCAAGTGACATCTTGTTGCACATGCGCAGTAGGTTAAAGGAAGCTGAAGCAGGCAGAGAGCTCGCAGAAATTTGATTGCGATGGATAACATTCTATGTACAGTGCTGAAGAATATGTCAGTGCCATATAAACAACGTGGCTAATACACAAAAATGCCAATATAACAGTAGCCACACTAATTATCAGATACCTACTAAATAGAACTTTTAGTGGGCGAATCATATGTACAGAATTGTGAGCTCCTGTTCCACCCTGGTTTGATGTGGTGAGAGGAGACGACAAGTCGGAGTAGGTTCACATCTGTCCAGCTGACCCTCGGAGTTCCTGTGGCGATGAGTCAGCTCTGTGGCGGTAAAGACTATGCTAGGAGGAATCCACCAAAATATCTGAGTAAAGGCTAACTACTGCCCAGCAATGAGGGAGTTTTACAATTTCTGGTGCATTTTGTTACTGGCAAAAATGCCGGCTCCAGATGTTACGTGGAAGTCTATGGGAAATATTAAGCATGGCACGAACACTTGAGGTGCTTTTTTTTTTTTGCTAGTTTTTTTGTGGGGGGAAGGGTATAATGGCGCCATATTCTGGGTTTGGCATTTTTTCCCTCATTTTCTGTTTTTGTCCTAGATATTCACATGTGTGTGCCATTTTTATGTGTGTTTTTGCAAGGCATTTTTTACGAATGTATTTTTCCACACACCTCTACAAGATAGTGACACCAGAGAGAGGTATATATTTTCCTTTTCCTATAAAAAAGGAAATCATGCAACAACAACAACAAAAAAAAAAAGGCAATTGCTGAACAGACTATTTGGATGCATTGTCAGGCTGCTTTTGAGCTTAAAACAGCTCTATGGCCACCTGCACACTGTGTGGATTATGTGCGTTTTTTCTGCACAGAAAAAACGCAGTGTAATATGGTACCAGCAAAGAGTATGAGATTAAACAAATCTAATTTAAAATTTGGGGGTCATTTACCAACTCATATATGCCAGTTTTCTGGCGTATACCTCTCACAGATTGCTGTGCAAAGGTTAATTGCGCCTCAATCTGCGACTTTTCCCCGTTCGCGCCAGATCTACAAAAGGGGTGTGGCCTGGGCGGGCAGTCAGGCCTGTCTCATTTATCATTTTCTATTTTAACTATAGAAAATGTTCCAAATCTATGCCAGCACGGAAGCTGGCATAGATTTAGACTGGCTGTGGATACGCTGAGGTTATGTAGAGGCCGGAGCCGTCTTTTTCTTCTGGGCAGATTTTGAAATCAACTTTTTGTGTTCAGATTTTACCCCTTTCAATGCAAGGGGATGATCTGTGGAACATGCGCATGAACTCTGCACCAAAAGCATTAAGTAATTAATGACATTTTTTGGCACAGATCTGGTGCAGATTTTGTGTTTTAAAATCTGCATTTATGTGCAGGTACCCTATGAGTCCAACACTATACAATAATCGTGATCACTGAGCAGAGCTCTCGGCAGGGGACAGGACAAGTACCCATGATCCGTGGCACAGGGGGTTGTCTGTACGGGCCAGTCCCATAATCCACAGAGCCCCTTTATGCCGCTCAGTGACCAAATTACATCTAGAAAATGTATTATTCATTGTTGTCTGTCTTAGGCTACTTTCACACTAGCGTTCGTCGGTCCGCTCGTGAGCTCCGTTTGAAGGGGCTCACGAGCGGACCCGAACGCAGCCGTCCAGCCCTGATGCAGTCTGAATGGAGCGGATCCGCTCAGACTGCATCAGTCTGGCGGCGTTCAGCCTCCGCACGGACAGGCGGACAGCTGAACGCTGCTTGCAGCGTTCGGGTGTCCGCCTGGCCGTGCGGATCCGTCCAGACTTACAATGTAAGTCAATGGGGACGGATCCGTTTGAAGATGCCACAATATGGCTCAATCTTCAGGCGGATCCGTCCCCCATTGACTTTACATTGAAAGTCTGGACGGATCCGTACGAGGCTATTTTCACACTTAGCTGTTATATGCTAAAATAATGCAGACGGATCCGTTCTGAACGGAGCCTCCATCTGCATTATTATGATCGGATCCGTTCAGAACGGATCCGATCGAACGCTAGTGTGAAAGTAGCCTTACCGTGTGACGTGTAGACTGAAGCGATGCTGGTGACGCGACTCCTCAGCTCATTAAAGCATTTACAGCATCAGACTGTTTAGCTAAACACATTCACAGACAGAGAATGTGTCCTGATGAGACTCCGCACACGCACCGTCAGTCATGTGGCCAGCAATACAAAGACAATGTATGACAGGATGATACTGCTGGTGCCCTCAATAGGCTCTCTCACTGGTGGCTATAGCCACTGGCAATACTGGATATAACAGCATTCCACTATTCAGGTTTGATTTCTAGTCTAATTGTCTATTTACAGCAGTCTGTAGTACGCCGACATGAGAATATGACATTGGATGCATAAATTAAGAGAGGGGATTAAAGAGCATTTCCGCTGTGTGACGATATAGGCCCACACTGCCCTTACAGAAAAGCTGTCTGCTCGCTGCTCTGCGAGGGGGACATTGGCAGAGCTCTGCAGGAGACCGTGTCGTCACCAATGGGCCACATATATGCAGCAAACAACTCTGCTAAGAAATTGAATTGCTTCCCCCTTTTTATTGGTTTTATGTCTGGGACCACACAGAGCTCTTGTCTGCTGCAGAATTTCACAAATATAATAACCTCATACAGATAAAACATGTCCAACGATGGAGAAATAGGAATTCCCATTGGAGGAGATATGCCTTGTGGACGACCCCTTTCCCTATGCCCTACTAGCTTGGGCTATTGCAGATTGGCCGCAAACAATCTGAACGGACGCCATGTAATACTAAATGTGACCAGACACTGCTGATCGATGTCAGCTCCCATATGAGAAGGGGTTGTTTAAGGTCAGAATACCCCTTTAAGGCAGTGAATGTATTTTCTGTGTTCACCAGGAGCCACTAACTGCATGACTTTTGTACGTTTCTACGGATGTGGTAGGCGACAGGCGAGACGCACCAGCAGAGAATGTGCAAACTGAATGTAAGGGTTAAGAGTTTCCTGAACACTTTGAATACTGTATGTATGCCCTACGTTACCACGTCTATCATAGTGTAAGCAAACATCTCAGGCAGTATTACATAGACAAGAGCAGCGCTCCTAACACTCTGGAGTCAGACGGGTGTACACTGATGTATACAGAAGTCAGTGATGTCAGATCTATGGCGCCTGACACCTCGAAGAATGGAGTAAACTCCGTCCCTGCTCCCCGGACACAGAGATCCCCTCACCTCCACATAGACAACGTGTTTGCAGGATTCTTAGCAATGGTCAGAAGGTTGGACACGGCCTGGATCCTCATAAACCCTGTGGTCGCAGTGCGGTAATGCTACAAATTTAATGCGACTTACAGGTAACAATGTCAACGCAAAAACTTCTATTCAAAGCATATGTTCCCTTTACCAACCATTTGTATTGCCCCAATGCATCATAAATAGGAAACAAATGAAGAAATTCTACATCAAGTCTTGATTAAAAAGAATCTGTCAGCATGACCAACCCTATTAAACCAGGCATATTGCCTGATAGGGTTGACCATGCTGAGTAAAATAATACCCTTCTTTTGTCTGTAGGTTTAATAGCTGCCATGGTATAATACTTTTTGTATTCATGTAAATTACGGTACCTCTTTCGAGCACGAGGGGGCCAGCTGGAGCACTTGGAGCACCTCTACTGCTACACCCCTTGGTGCTCTGTGTACTCGCCCTCCCCTCTGATTGACAGGACGAGACATGTCTTCTGGTGCCTGTGCGGAGGTCCAGCATCATTGGTGGCAGTGTGTTTTAGCCCATGGGCTGTGGCCTGTATGTAGGTGCCAGCACTCATTGGGGACAGTGGAGGAGATGATACTTACCTTTCCATCCTCCTCGCTGTCTATGATGCCTCCAGTGACTTCAGTACACCCAGAAGTGAACACCACGGCTTCACAGAAGGGCACCACGGCTTCACAGAAGGGTAGGAGCTCAGCAGCTGGGAGGATGGAAAGGGTTAAAAAAGCCACAGTGTGAACGGCCCCTAAGGCCTCATGCACACGACCGTTTTTCGGCATCCGTTGCTCTGTTCCGAGGCCCCCCAAAAAAATAATAATAATAATAATATAGCATGTCCTATTCTTGTCAGTTTTGCGGACAAGAATAGACATGTTTACAATGGGCCACCCGTTCCGTTCCGCAAATTGCGGAAGGCACACAGGCGGCTTATGTTTTTTGCGGACCGCAACAAACAGCACAGTCGTGTGCATGTAGCCCGAGGTTAGTATTCCTAGACAGTGTAAAGTACGGCTCTATTGGTAATTCTATTGTGTGCAAAAACGACTTTCCTTCAGTCACACTCACGTATCCACAGACTCCCAGCAACCCGTACATATAGATATTCAGGAACGTTATGAGCGCTGCCACATGTGAATTACTATTGTACTGTATACTGTAACATGGTGGTGTGAATGTGGTCCAGTACCACACACACACCACATCCCGAGAGTGGACCTCAACGCACATCCAGTATACGGACGCATGAACCTAGGCTTAGGGTACGTTCACACATAGCGGTTATGTCGTCGTTAATGCCTTGTGGCGATAACCATGCAGCAAAGACTGCAAGCAGTATAGCAGCGAATTGCAGCTATAGCACAGGTGATGCTCAATAAGGGTACTTTCACACTTGCGTTGTTTGATTCCGGCAGGCAGTTCCGTTGCCTGAACTGACTGCCTGATCAGGCAAACTGTATGCAAACGGATGTCATTATTTCTGACTGATCAGGCATTTTTCTGACTGATCAGGATCCTGATCAGTCAGAAAAATGCCTGATCAGTCAGAAAAATGCATTGCAATACCGGATCCGTTTTTCCGGTGTCATCAGGCAAAACGGATCCGTTTTTTTCATTTTTAAAGGTCTGCGCATGCGCAGACCGGAATGACGGATCCGGCATTCCGGTATTTTGAATGCCGGATCCGGCACTAATACATTCCTATGGAAAAAAATGCCGGATCCGGCATTCAGGCAAGTCTTCAGTTTTTTTCGCCGGAGATAAAACCGTAGCATGCTACGGTTTTCTCTTTTGCCTGATCAGTCAAAACGACTGAACTGAAGACATCCTGATGCAAACTGAACGGATTACTCTCCATTCAGAATGCATGGGGATATGCCTGATCAGTTATTTTCCGGTATAGAGCCCCTGTGACGGAACTCAGCGCCGGAAAAGAAAAACGCAAGTGTGAAAGTACCCTAAAACTGCAACACGCACATGGCAGCACGGCCCCTACGTCTGAATAGCCTAGGCACGGGCAGAGGACCTCACATGGTTAGCCATAAGTTATACTGCACAAGTACTGCCCATAACAAGCGCTTACAGAGCGACTGGAACATGCCTGAAGCCTGCGGATAATGTCAGGGTCAGGGAATGGCTATGAAAGCAGTTTCTTGTGGAACATTAGCCAGGAAATGCTCCATCTGTTGCTGGGCCTTGGCTGCCCCCTTGTAGCAATGTAGCGTGGACATCTACGTTGTCGCCAACCCTCCACTGTCTCTGCACTTTTAAATAAGCTTTGTTTCTTGTTTCCCATTACAGGCCTCAGTCAGCAGATCTGCACCCATGACACGTGCACTTGGCGGCTGAGGGCACCCGTGTTGGTCCCATGGTCATATGTGCCTGCATTGATGAGAAAAGTGGTTTTTTTTTGGAGCGGATTCCACAACCAAAACGCATGCAGACCTTCCCCACTGATTTCAATGGGGAATCTGCATGTCAATTCAAATAACGCCTTTTTCCACCTGCGGTTTTATAAACTGCACCATGGAAATAACAAGAGCCTTGTCCGCCATTTCTGTGTCCAGAATCCCCATAGCAAATGGGCAGAAATGAAAATCCATGCCAAAAACACATCAGGAAAAAACATAAAAAATAAAATAAAACAGATGCGCATTTCACATCAGGTTTTATTTTAAGCCCAGGAAATACTCTGTGTGAACGGGCCCCTATGGTCCCGATGCGGATTTCTGACAGATCCTAACCTATAGCCCGGGGTCTGCTGGTCTGTGGGAAAAAGCTGGGATTTTGGGATTCCCGCCCCAGCAGGATGAGATCATGGCCATGATGAGGGAAGTTGCTATGTAAGCGGTTGTATCACGTCAGAGCTTTGTGTATGGGCAGATCCACAATCTGATCTCTCGAGAATTCTCCTGTAAATGTGATGCCACCCCGCCTCAGTCTCCCGATTTATGGCTGTCACATGCTGACGACAGGTGTCCTCAGCTGTTCCTGGGGCTCGGGGTGGCATCAGAGCGCCGCCGCCTCACCCCCTGCCACATCCAATACCATCCAGGCCAGGGGGGCATATCAATTAGACAGCCATGCCCACCCAGTGTGCCAGCTGAGCTCCCCCTTTGTCCTAGGATATGGCCAGTTCTAATCTCATTGACTCCTCAGCCCGGGATTAGCTCATCTAATTACTAGGAAGTGTGTGCCAGGGGGAGGGGGGCACTCCCCCATGAGGGGTGGCTGGATTTGCCCTCACCTGGCAGTCATACAGCCCCACCAGCTGATCCAGGATCCACTCTTCCAGCCTCAGTCTTTTCCTCAGTTCCTTGCGGTCATACTTGACTGTCACTTTGCCCGGGTGTCGTCTCTCCGGCTCCACAGCTGTCTCTCCTGGGGATTGGAAGTAGACCCGGGGGGACGTGGGATGGGGGCCGGAGCCTGGGCTGCTGAGGGCGGCCATGGAAATAAGAGACAGCTCGGGGGAACAGGAGTGAGAGAGGTCGAGTGACAGCCGAGCAAACAAAGGCGGCCCGCACTTCTGCAAAGAACGGAAAAGTGACAGTCACCGGGAGAAGAGACACTCACTGAGACGTCCTCCGCCAGTCCATAACGTGGGCTCTCCGGGTCACTCACAACACAATGAAGTCTTTTCTGCAGTTCTCCAGGGTCTGACAGCCTCTTTCTCAGACAGCGGTCTCCTCCATGGCGTGCTCAGTCTCTGTCTCTTCCCCACGTGGACTACTCCCCGTGTCCAGCTGCCGTCTCTTCTGCTTCCTGTAAGTCTCTCTCTCTCTCCTTTGTTTCTGCCCGTCTCTCCCAGTTCCTCCCTCTCCTCCGCCTCTTAAAGAGACGCCCCCCTCCTCCTGGGCTGTCTCTTCCCCGGCAGCTGTCCCGTCCTTATTCCAGCTGTCCCTTCTCCTTGTATGTGTCTGGTCAGTGCCCTCTCTGTGCCCGGCAGCTGTTACCTCGCAGACCTGAGGTTTCCTGTCAGCCATCATTCAGTGCTGGGCGAGGTGCTGTAACCATTAGCAACGCAGGCCCATAATCCTCCCAAACACTAACCGGCATGTCTACCGGAAAATGGGAGAAGACCTGGAAACTTAAAGGGGTATTCCAGGGGCGTAGCTAGAAATGCATGGGCCCCATAGCAAAAAAACATTCATGGCTTCCCCCTATCTCCCACCCCCACATATCTATCGGGCCTCCCATCATTCCTTCCAGAGCTCCCACCCAAACACCCATCCTAGATCTCCCACCGCCATGAGCTGCTCCGGAGCTCCGCCTCCATCCCCATCATAATCAATGGGGACAGAGGAGCGGTCCAGCGAAATAGCGGCAGGACGGATCCGACAGGCTGAACAGCCTGCCGGATCCGTCCTGCCGCAAGTGTAAAAGTTCCCCTAATCTGTCATATAAGAAGGGGTGGGGGAACCCCAAAACAAGAGTGTGCCCCCCAAAAGAAGGAAGGGGCGCCCTCCTTATCACTGCTGGCATCTCTTTTTAACTTTAGATAATCAGACTCTCACTAATTACAGCACACACCCCTGTAGTGTCCACCATCAGACAGGAGAGGGAAGAAACCCCAGTTGGGGGGCACACTCTAGTTATGGGGTTTCTTCCCTCCCCTGTCTGATGGTGGACACTACAGGTGTAAAGTAACCTACTGGTAAGTGACAGGTCTGTGCGGCGCATTGCTTAATGATCTGTCACTTACCAGAAGGAGGAGCTCCCGGCCGGACACAGACATCGCAGCTCGCAGGTAAGTATGATGCTTCTACAAATTGCTAAGTAACCATGGTTACCGATCGGAGCCCCAGCGATTAAACTGGGACTCCGATCGGTACTCTCCACTGCCACCAATGATAGGGGGGGAGATTTTAATTAGGATGGGGAGGGAGGGGAGAAGGCCCACTGGCTACCAACGAGTTAACTACAGGGGAGGGAGGGGGGGCCCACTGGCTACCAATGAGTTAACTACAGGGGAGGGGGGGCCCACTGACCACCAACGAGTTAACTACAGGGGAGGGAGGGGGGGGGGCTGGCTACCAATGAGTTAACTACAGGGGAGGGAGGGGGGCCCACTGACCACCAACGAGTTAACTACAGGGGAGGGAGGGGGGGGCTGGCTACCAATGAGTTAACTACAGGGGAGGGAGGGGGGCCCACTGGCTACCAACGAGTTAACTACAGGGGGGGGGGGGCTGGCTACCAACGAGTTAACTACAGGGGAGGGAGGGGGGGCCCACTGGCCACCAATGAGTTAACTACGGGGGGGAGGGGCAGGCCGCACTGGCCACCAATAAGTTAATTACAGGGGGGGTGGGGGGGGCAGCCGCACTGGCCACCAATGAGTTAAAAACAGGGGGGGGCTGGCTACCAACGAGTTAACTACAGGGGAGGGAAGGGGGGGCCCACTGGCTACCAATGAGTTAACTACAGGGGAGGGAGGGGGGGGGGGCGTCCGCACTGGCCACCAATGTGTTAACTAACCAGGCAGCAGGGGGCAGTCATGTACACAGTTTTTTAGTATATTATAACCTGAAGCGTCCCCATCACCATGGGAACGCCTCTGTGTTAGAATATACTGTCGGATCTGAGTTTCACGATGTAACTCATATCCAACAGTATATTCTAACATAGAGGCGTTCCCATGGTGATGGGGACGCTTAAAGTTAAAATATACCATCGGATTGGAGAAAACTCTGATCCGATGGTATAATAGGGACTCCTGACTTTACATTGAAAGTCAATCGGGGACGGATCCGTTTGCAATTGCACTATATTGTGTCAACGTCAAACGGATCCGTCCCCATTGACTTGCATTGTAATTCAGGACGGATCCATTTGGCTCCGCACGGCTAGGCGGACACCAAAACGACTTTTTTTTCATGTCCGTGGATCCTCCAAAAATCAAGGAAGACCCACTGACGAAAAAACGGTCACGGACCTACGGACCCCGTTTTTGCAGACCGTGAAAAAATACTGTCGTGTGCATGAGGCCTCTCACTAATTACAAATTTACAGCACACACACCTGTAGTGTCCACTAAACAAGAATGGATTTCATGGGAGGATACCACAGAGGAAGCCACATCTGGCCAAAAAAAAAAACATTGCTGCACGTTTACAGTTTGCACAAGAGCACCTGGATGTTCCACAGCAGTACTGGCAAAATATTCTGTGGACAGATGAAACCAAAGTTGAGTTGTTTGGAAGAAACACACAACACTATGTGTGGAGAAAAAGAGGCACAGCACGCCAACATCAAAACCTCATCCCAACTGTGAAGTATGGTGGTGGGGCAGAGAAAATCCCCACCAGTACAGAGGCCAAGGCGAAGGAATTCAAACACCTCAGAGGGGCACTTAAAACTTGTTGGTATCCAGATTAGGCCTTTGTCAAAACATAAGGAAGGAGAAGAAAGAGCACCAAGACTACCAGTGAGGGCGAGAAGCATGACAGACGCAAGAATATGGTTATCCCATATTTAGCTGGGGTGTCTGAGAAACTCAAAAGGATTTTTAATAAACATCACATCCCTGTCTGCTTTAAGTTACCTTGATTTATTCTTTACAGATATATGGTGGTGAGGGCGTCATGGTTTGGGGCTGCTTTGCTGTATTGCTGAATATTCTTGGGATGTCTGGTGTGAATCACTTTCTTCAGGTCATGCCACAGCATCTCAATCGGGTTGAGGTCAGGACTCTGACTGGGCCACTCCAGAAGGTGTATTTTCTTCTGTTTAAGCCATTCTGTTGTTTATTTACTTCTATGCTTTGGGTCGTTGTCCTGTTGCAACACCCATCTTCTGTTGAGCTTCAGCTGGTGGAAAGATGGCCTAAAGAAGACCTTTCATCTGGCAAAACATTGTGAACTAAGTGTCATGATCTGTACAGCGGCGCCCAGGGATCTCACTGCACTTACTATTTTCCCTGGGCGCTGCTCCGTTCTCCTGCTATGCCCTCCGGTATGTTCGGTCACTTGGTTATAGTAGGAGGAGACTGCCCTTGTTCTCCTGGTCGTCTCCTTCTCCTAGGCTGTAGCGCTGGCCAATCGCAGCGCAGAGCTCACAGCCTGGGAGAAGGAGACGCCAAGCAAAATAAGGGCAGTCTCCTCCTACTATAACCAAGTCCCCTAAGTCTCTGCCTACTATAACCAAGCGACCGAACATACCGAAGGGCATAGCAGGAGAACGGAGCAGCGCCCAAGGATAATAGTAAGTGCAGGGAGATCCCTGGACCCCGCTGTACAGATCATGACACTTAGTTCACAGTGTTTTGCCAGATGAAAGGTCCTCTTTAACCCATTAAGGACACAGGGCGTACAGGTACGCCCTGATGTCCTGGTACTTAAGGACACAGGTAGTACCCGTACGTCCTGTGTAGTTCCAATCAGCGCAGCGGGCGGTGATCGGAACTGAGTGACTGCCAAATTAATTTGTCAGGCACTCTGGCACAATGCCTAGGGGGGTCCTGTGACCTCTGCGCATTGGCGATGACAGCAAACCGCAGGTCAATTCAGACCTGCGGGTTGCTGCGTTTCCGGGTTATTCGGGTCTCTGGTGACCTGATAACCCGGAACAGGATGGTGAACGGTGGTGTGATAATACACCACCAATCACCATCCTTAGATCCTGTGAGGTGATGGTGACATCACCTCACAGAATCTCTTCTGATTGGCTGCACGGGCGGCGGTTAACTCCCCCGTTATCTCCTCTCCTCCTCCATTCGGCCGTTGGACTTCGCAGAGAGAGGAGCCTGCTGCCCGATCTTCACAGTGCACCCCCTGATCTGTGCCTAGCACCCCCTCTTTGAATCCTCCACAGTGCCATCAGGCACTAAAAGGTAGCTTAGGGACAGGGTAGGGAAAGGTTTAGTTCAGGCAGGGAGACTTTAGGGAAAGTTAAAGTTTTTACTGTTGCATCATCCTCTTAGGGTGTCTGGGGTCCACAGCACAGTTGTGTGACCCTAGACCCTCACAGGGGTGCTGCAGCTTCCTCCTCCCCCTTCACCCTTTTTTTGGGGGCACAAGTTTATTTCTTTTGCGTACGCTGACAGTGGCCAGCACGTCCGGCCACTGTTAGTGCATCGCCCACCCCACCGCTGTTCAGCTTCGGACGGCTGATCAGCGAGTTCGAATTTTTTTTTTTTCACATTTTTTGGGGCTCTCTTTTTTTTTTTTTTTCTTTTCCTGTTAGATTTAGGGAAAAGTCCGGGAACACCCGTGCCCCCACACACATGCACACCTAAAAAAAGATTTGCACGCACACACACATGCAGACACACACTCCCCTATGGCCCGTCGGACGTTCTCGGCCGAGGAGGCATACGCCCTCCTTGCCTCCGAGTCTAAAAGCACCAGTGAGGACGAGGATGACCCCACGTTCCTTTTGTCATCCACGTCATCCTCATCATCAAGCGATGATGAACCTCCAAGGCGGCGGAGACGCCGCCAGGCGGATCGAGAGGACCCCCATGCTAGGGACCCTGTGGCCCACCCTAGTACGAGCAGCTCTGGGGCTCATGCTAGTTTTCCGGCCCACCAGGTCAGTCCACCTGAGCCCCCTGCAGGTGAACTTGGCTGGTGTACCCCAGAGCGATTTGAGCCTGTGATTCCTGATTTTGTTGGACAACCAGGAATCCAGATTTACACAGTGAGCTTCACTGAATACAACTTTTTTAGTCATTTTTTATGTGACCAACTGGTAAATCGAATGGTGGAGCAGACGAACCTGTACGCCCAACAGTTCGTCGCTCAAAACCCGGGCTTCTTTTTGGCTAGGCCCGGTGGCTGGACCCCGGTCAGTGCATCCGAGATGAGGACATTTTGGGGCCTCGTGCTGCACATGGGCCTAGTCAAAAAACCTAGTGCCAGGCTGTACTGGAGTGGGGAAGTCCTCTACCAGACCCTACTCTACAGTACAGCCATGACACGCTCCCGGTTTGACTCCATCCGGAAATGCCTGCATATGCAGATAATGCAGCATTTCCCCCCCGAGGTGATCCTGCCTATGACCGCCTGTACAAAATCAGGCCGGTCAGTGATCACTTCAGGGCCAAATTTTTGGAGGCCTACGTACCTGGAAGGGAGGTCGCGGTTGATGAGTCTCTCATTGTGTTCAAGGGAAGACTCATTGTTCGCCAGTATGTTCCCTCAAAGCGGGCGAGGTATGGCGTGAAGCTGTACAAACTCTGTGAGAGTACCTCAGGGTACACTTACAAGTTTGTGTGTATGAGGGGCGAGATTCCCGTATTCAACTACCAGAATGTACCCCAACTATGGGTGTTAGCGGGAAACTTGTGTGGGACCTTATGCACCCACTGCTAGATAAGGGTTACCACCTGTACGTGGATAACTTTTATACTAGTATCCCCTTGTTCCAGTCCCTTGCTGCCAGATCCATGTCCGCTTGTGGGACCGTGCGGAAAAATCATCACGGCCTCCCTGCCCACCCCCTCCAGGTACCTATCCCCAGGGGTGAGACCCGTGCCCTTACCAGTGGAAACATGCTACTGGTCAGATATAAGGACAAGAGGAATGTTCTAATAGTGTTACCACACACTAACCCAAACCCAAATCTATCTGGTGCACACACTTAGGTCCCTTTCACACGAGCAAGCTTTCCACGCGGGTGCAATGCGTGACGTGAACGCATAGCACCCGCACTGAATCCTGACCCATTCATTTTAATGGATCTGTGTACATGAGCGTTGTTTTTCACGCATCAGTTCTGCGTTGCGCGAAAATCGCAGCATGTTCTATATTCTGCGTTTTTCACGCAGCCCTGGCCCCATAGAAGTGAATAGGGCTGCGTGAAAAATGCATTGCATCCACAAGCAAGTGCGGGTGCGATGCGTTTTTCACTGATGGTTGCTAAGAGATGTTGTTTGTAAACATTCAGTTTTTTATCACGCGCGTGAAAAACGCATCAAAACGCATTGCACCCGCGCGGAAAAAACTGAACAACTAAACGCAATCGCAGACAAAACTGACTGAACTTGCTTGCAAAATAGTGCGTGTTTCACTGAACGCATCCGGCCCCAATCCGCAACGCCCGTGTGAAACCAGCCTTAGTATCCGGATATCCCATTACCATCACCACTCTTCCTCCACCCCACATCTTCACCCACCACCTCCCTTGAAAAACACTACAATCTATACCAGATTTTAACCTATTTTAAATATAATGATAAAATTCTACAACTTTTATACCAAATAAGAGTGTGCCTGCTACTTTTTTTTACTATTTCTATTATTTCCTTTGACTGGGTGAGTCAAAACAGCAGACTAGCACCTCTACCATTTCACTGAACAGTTGAGCCGTCATATACTTCTATACTACTGTTACCACTTTCCAGGTGTGGTCCCCCATTCTGGAAAGAAGGGACGGACCCAAAACAAGTGCAGAGTGTGTCACAGGAGGGGGATACGGAAGGACTTCACTACTCAATGTGACAAAAAATGGGTTAAAATGGAAATTTGGCAAAAAAATGAAATTCTGAAATTTCATCTCCATTTGCCAATAACTCTTGTGGAGCACCTAAAGGGTTAACATAGCTTGTAAGATCAGTTTTGAATACCTTGAGGGGTGTAGTTTCTTAGATGGGGTCACTTTCATGGAGTTTCTACTCCATGGGTGCATCAGGGGCAGGGCCGGCCTTAGGTGTTCAGGCGCCCTGTGCGAGCTAACCTTGTGGCGCCCCCCCCCTCAAAAAAATAAATAAAATATTGTGTGGCACAGTGTATGCTATATGTGTATAACAAACATATTTCACATGAAAACTTACAGTTACTTGGCTTGGCCCTTGGGGATCTCGGACGCCACTTCCACACTTTGGCCGGGGGCTCGGTGGAGCTGATGAGGTGTTTTATCCTAATGAGAAAGATTTCATAATAAGTATTTGGAGAAGGGGCAAAGGGATAGCAGAGCAGGGAGAGGCTGGTGCTGCTACTAGGGGGTCATACCATGGGGGAGTAATAAAGCCCACCATAATGCCCCCCCAGTAGTAATAATTATCCTTATAATGTGACAGTGCAAAAAATACCCCCTTGTAATGCCCCCATTTGAGCTAATGTCCTCATAGTGCCCCATAATGTGCCAGTATAAAATACCCCTATATAGTGCCCCTAGTAAATGACCCCATAGTGCTCCACACCCTCCTTCCTCCTAGTGCCCCCCATAATGTACCAGTATAAAATGCTCCAGTAGATGCCCTCAGTGTCCCCCATAATTTGCAAGTATAAAATACCCCTTCTTAGTGCCCCCCGTAGATGACCCCATAGTACTCCTCTCCCCCCTTTCCCATAGTACCCACCATGTGTCCCAGTATAAAATTGTACTGTACAGAGAGACCATATAAAATACCCCTTCTTTGTGGTCTCAGTAGATGCCCCTATAGTGCCCCCAATCATGTGCCAGTATTAACAGCCCCCCCCTGTGCCAGTAATAATAGCCCCCTATGCCAGTAATAGCAGCCCCCCTGTGCCATTGATAGCAGCCCCCAGTAATAACAGCCCCCCTGTGCCAGTAATAACAGCCCCCAGTAATAACAGCCCCTCTGTGCCAGTAATAACAGACCCCAGTAATAAGAGCCCCTCTGTGCCAGTAATAGCCCCCAGTAATAAGAGCCCCTCTGTGCCAGTAATAACAGCCCCCCCTTTGCCAGTAATAACAGCCCCCCCTTTGCCAGTAATAACAGCCCCCCTTTGCCAGTAATAACAGCCCCCGCCAGTAATAACAGCCCCCCCTTTGCCAGTAATAACAAACAGCCCCCCTTTGCCAGTAATAACAGTCCCCGCCAGTAAAAGTATTGTACATAATAAATAAAATAAAACAAAACACATACTTACCTCCATGTCAGTGATGCGATGCAGGCCTCTTCTGGCCTGTGTCCCAAGCTGTATGGCTCAGGCGGCGCGATGACGTCATCGCGCCGCCTGCGCCGGCCTCTGATAGGCTGCAGGCACTAGGCCGGCAGCCTATCAGAGGAAGGGAAAGGGACACGCCTCTCCCTCCCCTACCGCAGCACAGGCAGGCATCTGTATCGCTGTCCTGAGGACGGCGATACAGATGACTGGAGATGAGCGCTTCCACAATGGAAGCGCTCATCTCCCTGTGCCCAGCCGCCGCCGCCAGCTCGGGGGGGGGGGCAATTGCCCTGTTGCCCCCCCCCCTGCATCCGCCACTGACACAGGGGAGGGGGAATCAGGTCAAACAGGGGAGGGGGCTGGGAGAACACAAGTGCCGCCTCGCCTGCCACATATTACACTGCGAGCTGTCGGCCGCCCGGCGCCCCTGTTGCTATGGCGCCCTGTGCGGCCGCACAGCCCGCACACCCCAAAGGCCGGCCCTGATCAGGCGGGTTGAAACAGGACACGGTGTAAATAAACTGGTCCATAAAAATCAGCCCTCCAAAAACAACACGCCGCTTCTTTCCCTATACGCCCCGCCGTGTAGCCGTACAGTAGTGTACGACCACATATAGGGCATTTCTGTAAACAGCAAAGTCAGGGCAATAAAGATACAGTCTTGTTTGGCTGTTAACCCTTGCTTTGTTAGTGGAAAAAATTGGTTAAAATGGAAAATTTGGCAAAAAAATTAAATTCTGAAATTTCATCCACATTTGCCAATAACTCTTGTGCAACACCTAAAGGGTTAACAAAGTTTGTAAAACCAGTTTTGAATACCTTGAGTGGTGTAGTTTCTTAGATGGTGTCACTTTTATGGAGTTTTTACTCTAGGGGTGCATCAGGAGGGCTTCAAATGGGACATGGTGTAAATAAACCAGTCCAGCAAAATCGGCCTTCCAAAAACCATACAGCGCACCTTTCCCTCTACGCCCTACTGTGTGCCCGTACAGTAGTTTACAGCCACATATGGGGTGTTTATGCAAACTACAGAATCGGGGCAATAAATATAGCATTTTGTTTGGCTGTTGACCCTTGATTTGTTACTGGAAAAAATTGATTAAAATGGAAAATATGCCAAAGAATTGAAATTCTAAAATGTCATCTACATTTGCCAATAACTCTTGTGCAACACCTAAAGGGTTAACAAAGTTTGTAAAACCAGTTTTGAATACCTTGAGTGGTGTAGTTTCTTAGATGGTGTCACTTTTATGGAGTTTTTACTCTAGGGGTGCATCAGGATGGCTTCAAATAGGACATGGTGGAAATAAACCAGTCCAGCAAAATCTGCCTTCCAAAAACCACACGGCGCACCCTTCCCTCTACGCCCTACCATGTGCCCGTACAAAAGTTTACGACCACATATGGGGTGTTTCTGCAAACTACAGAATCGGGGCAATAAATATAGCATTTTGTTTGGCTGTTAACCCTCCCTGCTTTGTTACTTGTCATTTTAGAGAGATATTTCTCTCACCCAGCATGGGTATATGTAAAATGACACCCCAAAACACATTGCCCAACTTCTCCTGAGTACGGCGATACCACATGTGTGACACTTTTTTGCAGCCTAGGTGCGCAAAGGTGCCCAAATTCCTTTTAGGAGGGCATTTTTAGACATTTGGATTCCAGACTTCTTTACACGCATTAGGGCCCCTAAAATGCCAGGGCAGCATAAATACCCCACATGTGACCCCATTTTGGAAAGAAGACACCCCAAGGTATTCCATGAGGGGCATGGCGAGTTCATAGAAGATTTTTTTTTTTTTGGCACAAGTTAGCGGAAATTGATTTTTTTTTGTTTTTTCTCACAAAGTCTCCCTTTCCGCCAACTTGGGACAAAAAGTTAAATCTTTCATGGACTTAATATACCCCTCAGCGAATACCTTGGGCTGTCTTCTTTCCAAAATGGGGTCATTTGTGGGGTGTTTGTACTGCCCTGGCATTTGAGGGTCTCCGCAATCATTACATGTATGGCCAGCATTAGGAGTTTCTGCTATTCTCCTTATATTGAGCATACGGGTAATGAGATTATTTTTTTTTCGTTCAGCCTCTGGGCTGAAAGAAAAAATGAATGGCACAGATTTCTTCATTCGCATCGATCAATGTGGATGAAAAAATCTCTGACAAAAAAAAAAAAGGAGGGGAAAGGCATCTGCCAGAGCATAAGATTTCTCCATTCACGTCGAACGATGTGGATGATTAAATTATTGCCGGGATTTTATTTTTTTTTTATATATATACAAAGTGTTTGCCAAAGCATATGAACACCGCCCCTCAGCTCATATGCCTCGGCAAACGTATCTTTTTTTACTGCAGATGATAAATCTCGTCTTGCAGCGCCGCATATACCGACTTTTGTGTAATCTGACATAGGGTTGTTGCGGGTATCGAAATTTCTATACCCAATCGATACTTTTGTCCCGGTATCGATACAATACTGAGATTTCAGTTTTTTCGATACTGGGCTGCGCTTCTGCGCAGCCTAGTATCTCTAAACATGAGCGCACTGCTGTCGGCGCGCTCATGTTCTCTCAGCAGCACGGGGAGAAGGAAGCTGTCCTCCCTCCCCCCTGTGCTGCTGCCGCTGCCACCAATGAGAAGAGAGGGGCGGAGGAGGGGCGGGCGCACTGCGCCACCAATGAGAAGAGAGGGGCGGAGGAGGGGTGGGCGCACTGCGCCACCAATGATAGGACTATTCCCACACAGAGCGGCGCCCAGCGATGTCTCAGCACTCACCATTAGTCCAGGGCGCCGCTCCGTTCGCACGCAGTGCCCCATTACTGTCTCCTCTCCTGCTCCACATGCTGCTGATTACTATCGGAGCGATTGGAGGAGACATCAGCTTTACTAGTGGACGTTCCTTCTCCCTGCCCTGCGATTGGACAGCGCTACAGCCAGGAAGAAGGAACGCCCACTAGTGAAGCTGATGTCTCCTCCCATCGCTCCGATAGTAATCAGCAGCATGTGGAGCAGGAGAGGAGACAGTAATGGGACACTGTGGGCAAACGGAGCGGCATCCAGGACTAATGGTGAGTGCTGAGACATCGCTGGGCGCCGCTCTGTGTAGCCTAATAGTGAAAGTCTGGAGTCCCATATAAAGTAGTCAGTCTTTAACACATAATACAGGAGGCAGGTGTCGGCAGCAGAATCGCATTGCCGGCACCCTGCCCCTGACAGGGAGCTGCGATCAGCAGCAGTTAACCCCTCAGGTGCGGCACCTAAGGGGTTAACTGCCGCTGATCTGCCAGTACCCGCCTCCTGTATAAAGGGGTAATTATCATTGGTGGTGCAGTGTGCCCCCCCCCTCAACCCTTCATCCCATTAAAATCATTGGTGGCACAGTGCGCCGCCCCCTCTCAACCCCCCAGTATTAAAATCATTGGTGGCAGTGGCCACAGGGACCTCTCCCCTCCTCTCCCCCTCATTGGTGGTGCAGTGGCAGCTTCTGATCGGAGCCCCAGCTGTGTAAGCCTGGGGCTCCGATCGGTTACCATGGCAGCCAGGACACTACAGAAGCCCTGGTTGCCATGGTAACATCCCTGATGCCGTGTGCACAAAGCACAGAGCAGCAGGGAGAGTGTGAAGTCCTATTCACCCTGATAGATCTCTATCAGGCTGAATAGGATAAGGGATGAAAGATCCCAGATTCTAGCCCCTAAGGGGGGAAATAGTTATTAAATAAAAAGTGTAAAAAAAAAAAAAAAGTAAAAAAAAACCCCACCAAAATATAAAGTATAAATCACCCCCTTTTCCCAATTTCACATATAAAATATATAAATAATAAACATATTACATATAGCCACGTCAGAAAAGTCCAAACTATTAAAATATAAAAAAAAATCTAGGTGGTGAATGCCGGAACAGAAAAAAATAAATAAAAACTGCGCGATTCGCCATTTTTAAAAATGTGGAATGCACGTGGCTTATTTTTTTTTTGCGTGGTATCGAATGGTATCAAGTATCGCAATACTTTTTCATGGTATCGAAACCGAATCAAAAATTTGGTATCGCAACAACTCTAATCTGACAGCAGCGCAATGCTTCTGTCAGAATGCACATCAGTGCTGCAGCTGGTTCATCAGTTGGTCCACCTAGAAGGTGAAAAAAAAAAAAAAAAACAGGCCGCAACGCAATAAATTTATTAACATTAACTTTATATAACATTTGAACAGAACACTAACTTTTATAAACTTTATAGAACTTTTGGAACAGAACATTAACTTTTTTGCTTACCGGTGATTTTTGTTTTGTTTTGCTTTTTTTTTCCTTTATAGGACAAACCTCTCCTTCCCCATGGGACAATGTGCAAAGCGCAAATCGCCCAGAGATGTGGCGAAGTACATTATGCACTTTGTCCCAGGTGAAAAGAGAGGTTTGCAGCAGCTGTGAGTGAAAGGGCCCTAAGAGCCCTGTGTGCCTGTCCTATGTGACGCAATCCCTATGCTAATAGTGTACCTGTGTGTGGTACTTCCGGAAACACTCTCCTAAGCATAGGTCAGGGTGGTCAGGGCAGTCAGGACAGAAATAGCGGGTGTCACGCCTTATTCCACTCCTGCTACAGACACGACATCTTTTTCGGGGTGGCGCTTGGGTTGAGGTACCAGCAACGACATTGGGGAAATGTCGCTCGTGTAGACGGTTTACTACACTGGTGGATGGGGCCATGGAACCTCCTTGATACAGGAGGTTCTCGACGATCTCTCTGAAATTTGAGGAAGGATCCTGTTCTCACAGCCTTACTGTAGAGAACAAAACTATTGTACATAGCCAATTGAATTAAATATACAGAAACCTTCTTATACCAGCATCTGGTGCAGGGGGACACTAAATAAGTAGCCAACATCTGGTCATTGAAGTCCACCCCTCCCATGAGCAAATTATAGTCGTGCACCGAGAGGGGCTTTTCAATGACACGGGTTGCTCGCTTAATTTGTATTGTCGTGTCTGAGTGAATGGAGGAGAGCATGTAAACGTCACACTTGTCTCTCCATTTCACCGCGAGCAGTTCTTCGTTACAGAAGGCAGCCGTCTCCCTCCTTGCAAGACGGATGGCAATGAGCCGTTGGGGGAAGCCCCGGCAACTAGGTCGCGAAATGCCTGAAGAGGGGCACACTTTTGTAGAAATTGTCCACATAAAGATGGTACCCCTTGCCAAATAAGGGTGACACCAAGTCCCAGACTGTCTTCCCACTGCTCCCCAGGTAGTCAGGGCAACCGACCGGCTCCAGGGTCTGAACTTTACCCTCATAGACTCGAAATTTGTGCGTATAGCCTGTGGCCCTTTCACAGAGCTTATACAATTTGACCCCATACCGGGTGCGCTTGTGTTAAAACCACCCTAAATTAGGGCATTTTAGATACAATCTGGTGTTCCAGATCAATGTACCCCCCCAGGGGTTAATATCCACGCGTGGCTGAGAGACTGGACACTGACACAGAAGTTGGTCAAAGCAATCTCTCACTTTATTACATGGGCTAAGCGTATTTGAATCTTCAGAAGAGGGCATTCCTCTCTGAGGCTAAAACATTGTTTCATTGGTCAAAAAGGAAAAAGTGATAAGAGAAACAGAGATAACACTTCAACATCTGCGCAGTGAGTACCACTTTGGAATGTGAACTAATGTAAACATCTGGTTACCATCGCCATTTTGTAATGGAGTTTATTCTAACAAGAATACTGCCTACGTCATATGTGACACTTCAAAGAGGTGCTTCTCTATAGGCAGTGAATAATATATACATATCATCAAGCCATATGATTGGCTTACGCATTCCACCTGTTCATGTATAAGGCAATGCCTGACACTCTATGGAACACCTGTAGAAAGATGAGAAATCAGACACTTCCCACAGCACAGCCCTTTGCCCCCCTCTCTCTCCTCTCCAGTCTTGGAACAAAGAGGGGGGTGGGTGGGCACTTGGAAGTAGAAAAAGTTAACTCATTACAATCCTAGATATACAAAATATAGAATAAAATTTAACACTTGCTTGGGATGTATTGTTTGAAGCCAAGGCGCCCGGTAAAATGTATCAGGGACTCGTCTATACAGATGTTTTGCTCAGGGGTATACAAATCTGCAAATTTGGTGTGAAGGTGTTCTATGAGGGGCCAAATTTTGTGGAGCTGGTCAAAAGCTGGGTGGCCTCTGGGACGAGAAGTGCTGTTGTCACTAAAGTGCAGGAAACGCAGGATGGTCTCAAATCGCGTCCTGGGCATGGCAGCAGAGAACATGGGTATGTGATGAATTGGGTTCGTGGACCAATATGACAGCAATTCATGCTTTTTTGTCAAGCCCATGTTGAGGAGAAGGCCCAGAAAAGTTTTAAATTCGGAAACTTGGACGGGTTTCCACTGGAAAAACTGGGCATAAAAGCTTCCCGGGTTGGCGGCTATAAATTGAGTGGCATACCTATTTGTTTCTGCCACAACTAAGTCCAAGAGCTCCGCAGTCAAGACCAGCTCAAAAAACCCCAGTGCCGATCCGATCTGAGCTTTCTCAACCCGAACTCCAGACTGGGCGGTGAAAGGGGGAACTACTTGTGCGGCTATAGTTGGGGGCTGCCAATCAGGGTTTGCCAGCACCTCAGGGACTCTAGGGGCTCTACGGGCCTGTCTGTGCGGGGGAACTAATACATGTGTCACCGTACCAGCTTCAACTGCCCTTCTGGTGCTCGCCACTTCACCATGTTCTACGGCAGTGCTGGTACTAGGACCAGGATGGGCTGTGCTGCTGGTGTATGCCTCACCATGTAATCCGACAGCGCCAGCCCCACTCTGCTGCCCTTGAAGCGGATCCTGCGCAACCTGTGGTCTAGCAACACGGGGCCAGGTACACCTGGTGGTATCAGTCCGAACTTTGGGTCAGACTGCCACTGCTTTCTACAGGTTCGTATTCTGACCCGCTGGATTCGTCAGATGAGGGTTCCCATTCCTCATCCGACTGGGTCAGAAGCCTGTAGGCCTCTTCAGAAGAATACCCCTTACTTGCCATTTGGTCAACTAAATTTAGGGGGTATTCCCTGAGACTACCCAAGAAAAAAAGCAAGCCTGTATTACAAATGGGAGGCTAGCGAAGTACCGGAGGCCGCTGCGATTGATAAAAAATATCAAAACTGATTTTTTTTTTATCGCCGCAGCGCTGGTAAAGTGGTTGTGCAGTGATTACAAAAACCAACTAATACTATTATAGATCTGACTGAGATCAATTCTGATCACTTACAGATACTATAAAAGTACCAATGCTGATTAGCGATACGCTAATCAGCGAATCAGTGACTGCGGTGCAGTGGCCTGGGCGCTAACCGACGCTAACTACCTAACAAAGGGGCCTAAACTAACCTAAAACCTAACCGTCAATATTAGTGAAAAAAAAAAGTGACAGTTTACACTGATCACTTTTTTCCCTTTTACTAGTGATTGACAGGGGTGATCAAGGGGTTAATTGGGGTGATGGGGTAATCTGGGGCTAAATGTGTGGTGTTTGTGCACTTACAGTGATCTGTGCTCCTCTGCTGGGACCAACCGACGAAAAGGACCAGCAGAGGAGCACAGAAGCCATTTAACACATTATATTTATAAATATAATGTGTTAACTGGCTTGTGATTCGAAAATCACCAGCCTGCCAGCGATGATCATTGGCTGGCAGGCTGGTGACGAACTCCTCCTTTGACTTCTGCCGGTCCCGCAATGCGCATGCGCGGGCCGGCTATGCGCGTCATCTCACGAGCGTCAAGGAGGAATGAATTGACCGCCTCTGGACCGCAATCCTGCGTTAGGCGGTCCGGAGGCGGTTAATGCCATATCTTGCCCATTTGTTAATGGCGGAATCTAATCCTCCCTTTGAAAAGTAATAGGAACTCATCTACACAGACATTTTTATCAGGGTTGTACACCTCAGCAAACCTGGTGTTACAGTTGTCAAGGACAGGCCTAACCTTGAACAGATGGTCAAATGTCGGGTCGTTATGGGGTGGGTACTGTGTATTGTTGTTGTAGTTTAGGAATTTCCGAATTGTCTCAAATCACTTCCAGGTCATGGTGTTACTGTAAATTGAAGTCTGGTAGAAAATGTCCGAACTAATGTTCGGCTTCTTTACAACGCCCATATGCAGCACGAGTCCCCAAAACTTCATCTTCTCTGCTGCACTTACTGGGGTCCAATCTAGGGGTCTAGCGTATGGTGATGTAGGATTCTAAGCAATTAATTGTTGGGCATATAAATTGGTTTGGGCCACCATTAAATTTACAAAATCTTCTGAGAAGAAGATTTAGAAAAAATCTAGTTCAGTGAAGCCCACACAGTCTATCTGTATTGTGGAGCTGCCCTCAAAATCCGGAATTTGGGGCTGATAATTCTCAGGGGGTGGGGTCTATATGGGCTCACTTTGGGGGGCTGCTTCAGCTGTTGTTCTGGGGCACCTTCTAGAGGTGGTAAAGGAAAGTGTCATCCTCTTCTCCTTTTCTCTTCTTACTGGCAGACTCAGTATCGGAGGCAAGATAGGCGTATGCCTCTTCAGCTGAGTATACTCGTTGGGACGGACGAGCCATTTTTATTTTATTGGGGGTGAAAAATGTATACCTTTATTTAGTGTGAGGAGTGTGTTATTTTTTCACAAGTGAAGGGGCTTGTAATAAATTTGAAATACAGAGAAAAGCAGTAGAAAAAAAAGTTTGAAAAAAATTTGCAGGATGCACGCACAAACAAAAATGTTGCGTGCAAAAATCGACACTAACACTACCTAAATAAAATTGATTTCTATATATATTCAGCAGGCTGAATTTCAGCCTGCTTTTGTGAGAGGGGCATAGGGGGCTTCTTAAGCCCCGCCGCCCAGCACACATGGTGCTCGTCCTCTCTCACCTCACGTTGGTAGGAGGAGTTGCACCGGTCATTTTCATTTCTGGCCAAGCTGCCCGCACGTGCGGCGATTCTGTGCACCAGAACCCGCCGCTTCTTAGGTAAGTTGCCCACCCTCCGGTGTCCTTTTCACCCCCCTCCAGCTCCTGTCCACCCCGCTGCCGTACCTCCGCAACCCGTCCGGTCCTCTGCCTCTCCCACTGCTTCCGCCTTGCTGTCATGTGCTCCAGCGTGGAGCGCATCACGTGACCGCCGCGCGGCGAGCCAGAAGTCGGCGTGAGCCGCCGTCACGGTACGGGCGTGCTCCCAGTACCTCGGAGCTCAGGAATAGTTATTTTTCTTCCAGGGTCCCCAGCGTCGTCCCCCATCCAGACACGGGTCCCCCCGCCATGCAGCTCCGCCCTCCAGGCGCGGGACCCCGGCTCTGCCTGCGTCCACACGCAGCCTGCGCGTCACCCACGGCGGCGCTAGACCGCCCTGCGCTGGACCCCACGAATCGGGCTCTGCGCACTGGGGTGATGACGCACCCCCAGATGTAGCAGGGCTGGATGTTCCACACACACAGCTCTGCTATGTCCAGCAGCTTAACCTGTTTAGCTGCATCAGCGTGACAGTTGCCTTTCAGGAGGCCATTAACCTGTGCTGTCCGTCATTTGATTCTGCTCACCGGCTGCATCCATTCATGGTGCCCCATCTGTCGGGTTGTCTGGGGTCATGGGTGCCGGTGGCTCCTCAGGGGGCCCACGCTCGTCCATAACTTGCACCTGTCCTGTGGTCGCTCCGCCGGTACCGCATGCGTCCCGTGGACGGGCGGGGCGCTGCTTAAGGGGGGGCGCCTGTTTTCATGGTCTGTGAGAACCCCTTTTGGTGCGACATTGGTTCCAGTGGTTGGTAGTTGCGCCAGGGTCGTGGGTACTATACAGTGTGTCTAACTGCCTTAATAAACAGTTGCATTCCATCCCATTTACCCCGCTGCCAGGCGCCAGTTCAGAGTTGTCACATCCTCCCATCAACTCTGGATCTTGCCCGGGCATCCGCTGTCACGGCAAGCGTCCGCATGGCTGCCGTCACTCATTCCGGTTAAGTGGTGGCCGCCATGCTTTTTGTGACAGGGGGAAGTCTCTAGCTGCCTGAAGGTTCCGCCACGGGCGCGACAAGATTTTCGCCCTGTCTCCAATCGGTGCAGCAGTCCTGTCAAGTGCTCCACATCATATCTGTCCTTCCGGAATGTTCATGCGCAGGGTGCCTGCCATGAACACTCTGGTCCCAGTCTGGCCAGCACTGCCGATTAGCAGCTTCCAACCGCATGTCGAATCCAGCACAGCAGACCTCTCCGAAAAAATAAATAAAATACCCACAGGTTTTCAACACGTCCATCTTCCATAATCTGTCCGCAGGAACTACCTGCCTTCTTCACATTACTTTCCTCTCTCTTTCTTGTATGTCAATCCCACCCGCCTGCGTTGCTCAGGTACCACCCCCCCCGCCCCATTTGTCAGGGGTCTTTCCCTCGTCTCACCACAGGTACGCCCTGTATTCCCTCCTTTCCATTTGTCGTTTCTATTTCCTGTGTCCTATCCCTCTCTCTTTGTCTTCTCCTCGGGTCACACAACCCATGTCTTTTCACGCTGGTGCGCCGCACCACGCATTCTCACACGAACCTCCTGGCCTGGTACGCCCAGGCCCCACGTTTCCCAACAGTCATCCTTACCAGTTACGCCCTGGACCATTCCTTGCCCTTGTTCACATGTCTCTGGCTCCGGCCCCCAGGATCGCTGTTGCTAGTCTTTCCATCAGTCAATGGTTCATGGTCCATGCTCCACTACCGCCTCCATGCTGCTGGTTCCGCCCATTCCGCACATTCCCCACACCGTGCCCGCCTCCGCAGCAGTCACACGTTTCATTTCTGGCACCAGTACTGTCATACCCCATGAACATCTGGTCACGTGTCAGTCACGGTTCATGTAGTCAATATGTACGGTCTTGTTCTTTCAGGTGCTAAGCTAACCCGTGGGTACCCGTTTCCAGGTAAGTAGAAGGCACGATTCGTTATTTCGGCCTCCCGGCATAGCCAATCATGGCAACATATACCGTTCTTTTTAGGTGAAGTCCCTCCACCTCGCTACGAGCATTCTCCGGCAGCACCGCCCGCGCCTATCCCACAATTATCCCCTTCCAGCTTCCATCATGTCCCTCTTTGTTTTTCAGCTCAAAACATGTCTCACGTTTCCGACCTCAAGGACGCTCTGTCAACCGTAGAGTCTGCGGTGTCGGAGCGAGCAAACCGTTCATCCTACCGGACTTGGACAATCCCCAAGATGATCGCCGAACTGAACAAGCGAGAGATACGCCATTCGGCCACAGCCCGTAAGGCCAAACTAGATCGCCTTTTGTTTCCGGAGCCATCCACGGGGTCCACGGAGCAAGTCTCCATGTCGACGATCCAGTTGTCCCTAATGCAACTGCACGCCACCATCAACAACCTGTCCAGTTCCATCTGCGACATAAATACCAGACTCCAGGCAGTCGAAAGCAGGGACGGGTCACCTTCCGCTCCCAGCAGTCGGTCCCCAGGTCCTTCCACTTCCCGGTCTCCTTCCCCAGGTAGGTTTTCCGGGGCCCCCGAGATTGCTCCTTCCTTTTTTGTTCCCAAAAACTTGCGCAGGGTTGTCAATTTGGCGGCGGTCCTTATTTTCACTCATGACACCGTGGAAAATAGGACCATCGCATGCGGCGATGTGTCTGTGGTACTGAAGGCCTAAGACACTCGACTCAACAAAAAACTCTCAATCCCAGAGTTTGTGCTTGCGTTCAACCTGTATCGGGACATCATCTGCTCAGCGCAGCCAGCCAGAAGGGAGGAGCTTGACGCATACCTATATAGGGTCACGGAGCTCGGGTACAAATACAGAGGATTCGCCTATTACGACTACCATCGGTCATTCTCGGCGAAGGCAACCGCAGCCCTCGCCCAGTTCCAGCATGTCACCAATTGGGCATCCTAAGATATGGAGCTTTTCTGCAGACATTTTGCCGGTCTCAGGTCCCCGTATTGCTCCAACTGCCAGTCAGTACTGCACGCGTCCGACTGGTGCCCAAACTCACACGTCACCTCCCAGCCCAAACAGCAGCCCAGCACTTCAGCTGCCCAAAAGCCAGGTCTGCTCCTGGATAAATTAGGCCCCCCTATAGTATTCCTAGGAAAAAATCAATTGTGCAACAATTACAACAAGGCGCTCCACATCTGTTCCACCTGCTTTCGGGCCCAACCTCAATCCTCCTGCTCCCAGCGCGCGGCAAAAAGCTGACTAGCTGACATCAATGTCCCTCTTCTTGTCTCCCTCCTCAAAACCCACCACAACCCCGGCTTTGTCAAATTCCTGCAGTCCGCCTTTTCTGTAGGCTTCCACACCGGTCTCGTCACCTTACCCCGGGGTTCATGGGAGTCCCTTAACCTCGTGTCAGCCATGGAGGACCTGGCCTCGGTGGATTCTCTTCTGCAGGCCGAGTTGAAGAAGGGATTCATTATAGGCCCCTTTTCCCAACCTCCTTTCCAGGTCTATAGGGTAAGCCCCATCGGTCTGGTCAGCAAAAGAAACACCAATAAAAAGCGTTTGATTTACGATTTTCACAGAATCAAATGGAGGGACCAGTTCTATTTTGCCACCCGCCTCACGTTCGGGTCAAAGAGCAGCCCCTGGCTCTTTAATCAGTTCGCCCAGGCCCTCCATTGGATTCTGGTAAACCACGGCAACTGTCCTAGAGTAATCCATTGCCTGGACGACTTCTTACTGGTCGAGAACCCCAACCATGTGCCCGACAGGTTGGAAAGTCTCCTCAGCATTTTCGCCGCTTTACGGGTCCCAGTGGCGTCATCGAAGGTCGATGGCCCTTCCACGGTCATCACTTTCTTAGGCATCTCTTTAGACACCCGCAGAATGGAGGCCAGACTCCCAGAGGACAAATTAGTCAGGCTCCAAACGTCCATTTCCACTGTGGTAATGTGAACAGTGCTGGAAGGTTTGTTGTCCTACTTCAGGTACCTTAGATATGTGAGACAGATAAAATCCAGAGAGTGGCATTTGTCTCAGCAAAGCATAGTTTTCTGAGACATTTTTGTATAAATTTTCTGGGCTGGATTTTACTTGGACTGGTGGCTAGGCTTGGTAAAGGGAGTTCCCAGTCCACACCCTTCCAGTATGGGTTTTCCTTTTTACCTGAGGTGATCGCAGGTGAGGCCTGTCGTAATCAGGCTTGCATAAAGTGCCTCAGAGTAGGTCAGTCTGAGGAGGGAGAGCGAGACTGTTTTGTGAAGCAGAAGCTGTGTGTGTGGTCTCAGTCAGGAGGACTGAGGGGCCACAAGGCTTTGAATAGCCTGAGTTTTGGAGGACCTAGCGACACCTAGAGAACGAGGGTTGCACGCCCAGCGTCTGGAGGACTACTGGGCCACACTCCCCCAAAAGGTACTGGAGTTGCAGTATTGATGTTGGCTGAGGAAAGCCGCATATAATGTCCATGTGTGAACTGAGCTGTATGAGTGAGTGAGGTAGGGACGTATTTTGTTTAGGTAGCACCTAGACGGGCAGGAGTTTATTTGTGTTTTAAGTGTTGGTGGTGCGGGAACCTCACCCCACCCAGTGATGTATAACTGGACTATCCTTTATAAGAAGACTGTCAAAATAAATGCAAAGTTTGGACATGAAAATCCTTTGTCTGGTGAGATATCTGTGAGTGTGACCCCCCCTGAAAAGAGATGATCCCTTACACCACTCACGTAGGATCCAGGACCATGTCAAAGGGCAACCTACAGTCGTTGCTGGGCTCTCTCAATTTCGCCACCCGTATCATGCCACAGGGTCGATCCTTCATGTCAAGACTCCTCCAATTGTTGCCTACAGCCACAACGCAAGACTCACTGATTCAGCTGGACCGAGAAGCCCTGGCCGACCTAGCCATATGGAGGGTCTTCCTATCAGAATGGAACGGCATCTCCCTGTTCGTCCCCACTGGAGTCCCACCTGTTCGACCGTGTATTCCGATGCGGCCGCATCCGTCGGGTTCGGTGCCTTATTCGGCCACCAATGGTTCGCGGACTCCTGGCCCTCCCAAATCCACTCGGACCCTCAGGCCATTCAGTCCTCCCCTCTCCTAGAGTTATATCCCATCGTGGCGGCCGCGCAAGTCTGGGGCAAAGAATGAAGCAACATGGCGGTATCCTTCATCACTGACAACCGCATGGTAGTCGACATCATCAGCAAAGGCAGGTTCAGCTCGCCCAAGGTTATGCGCTTCCTACGCAAACTCACTTGGCTAGCTCTAAAATACAACTTCCACATCTCTTGTGCCCACATCCAGGGCATCAGGAACGTTGCGCAGATGCATTGTCTCGCCTAAATCTAAACCTTTTTTTTCAGATCATGCCACAAGCCGAAATAGTCGGGATAACCCCACGGATTTCGGCTCCCTGATCTTGGACTAGACAGGCACATGTCAGTGGCTCAGTCTCTCATCCGCAAGTCCCTGTCCGAGAACTCCACCAGGAACTACCAGTCAGGTTGGAAGGCATTCAAGGTTTTTTCTCACCTTCATCCTAGGGGCAACACGAGCGAAGTCACATTCATCATGGCTTTCCTGGCATACTGCCACAAAGACCTACACCTTTCGTACAGTACCATCAGGTTGTATTTGTCAGGGGTCCAGCATCACCTCATGATCTGTCATCCAGACAGCAACTCAACTTTTTCCTCCCATGCCATAAAAGCCACATTGCGGGGTATTCAGAAGAGCTCAAACAAGTCCGAACCCTCCAGGCAACCCATCTCAGGGGACTTGTTCAGGAAAATCTCATCCTCCCTAGACGGCAGTCCTTTTGACCCATTCAGAAGCAGCATTCTCAAAACTGCCCTCTATCTAAGTTTCTACAGCTTTCTCCGGCCCGGGAAATTCACCAGCACCTCCCCTCACAATGCATGCCCCGTACTATGCCAACTCGCCTGCAGAAACGAGCATTTCATCTTCACCTTACCCATTTCCAAAACCTCGCAAATGGGAGCCCCCTGTATGCATTGAATATTTCCCTACTACCAACCCTTGGTGCCCTGTGACCGTCCTCAACAGGTTATTAACTACCCTGGGTGACCGTTCTCCAGCCAGCCCTCTCCTTCCTTTCCCTTCACGGCCACTTTTATCCTCGCAGTTCATCAAACACATGCGCAGCCTCGCATCAGTTTTAGGGTTCGACCCCCGGGCCATCTCGGGCCATTCATTCTGGATCGGAGCCACCTCCGCCGCATCCAAACACGGGTAGAGATGTCGCAAACATAACATTTTCCGTTCACGAAGGGCGAACGCAAATTTCTGCAAATGTTCGCGAACGGGCGAACCGCCATTGACTTCAATAGGCAGGCGAATTTTAAAACCCACAGGGACTCTTTCTAGCCACAGTAGTGATGGAAAAGTTGTTTCAAGGGGACTAACACCTGGACTGTGGCATGCCTGAGGGGGATCCATGGCAAAACTCCCATGGAAAATTACATAGTTTAATTTTTTTTTGAACAACGTGGTTTAAAACATCCAGTGTGTGTATACGATCAATATAATGAAGTACGGACGGCACTCCTCGTCTTAAGACGAGGAGTGCCGTCCGTACTTCATTATATTGGATTTCCTGGCTATACGGTACGAGCACCTTCATTTATAACCATTTCAAAATATGTAATTTGCATACTCAGAGGAACGAGCAAGAGAAATTGTGTCGGAGGTCACGACCAATACTGATTTCCTTAAAACTCCACCTGCTGAGATACGCAGTAGAGATTGGGAAAAGGAATCAAGGAAGCTGATAGCGTGGGAGCTGCATGCAGCTACGCTGGCTGAATACTGCAGACAACAGAGGATTCCTCGTGGCTTGAGGGTGAATTTGAGACCGACTTTTTTCTGTGAGGATTTACAGTATTGTACTCAATTTGCCAACATATTAAATAAATGTTCCCATGATTTAATGGTACTAACTATTGAACATTTAAATGCATCAATTGTTGAAACAAAGGCACATATAACATCAATTGAACAACAATTAAAAGACTCTTTAACTGCTGAGGATTTGGTGGCTTTGAAACAGAAGATTGATAAAAATTGCAGTGAATTAAAAAAGGATATTGAAATCACCAAGCGCAAGAAATATACCAGAGATCTAGAGGATTATCAAAATAACAGAGTCTACAGGTGGCAGGATCCATCGGGCACAGCCGTTCCTTTAACAAGACGATTTGTACGACGAGCAGGTTCCCAATCATCAGGATCTGGCAGTGATTATAACATAGACTCTCGACCATCGGCTTCTTTTTTAGGACAAAGACGCCGAAGAGGAAAAATACCAGGAGAGCAGGACGCCATCACAAGAGAGGGACAATTACCGATGACAACCAGGTCCCAGGTATGAAGGAGACTTTGTTATATAACATATCCTCTAAGAACTTAACACCGTTACAAATACAATTATTGGAAAAAGGATTATCATTTAGTCCAACTGAGGCCTTTGATACTTTTCAGTTTGACATGGACTGTCGACGTTTTTTTAGAGGCATAAGATTAAAAGCACACTTTGCTTCCCAGGATATGTCGGTCTCCCCAGTAGAATCATCTAGTCATACAGGATTATCTTTGAGTCAATTTGGGTTGAGACTCAAAAGCAGTTATCAACCTCCAAAAACATATCACCCTACTGAGACCTACATATCCTTGGTACAGAGAGATTTTGAAGTTATTTTGTCTGGGATTCAACATGAGGAGTTGACTATTACGCATAATTTATCTGTAGCAGAAAAACAGGCTTTGCGTTCTTTGCTTGATGATAAATCAGTTATATTTAAGCCAGCTGATAAGGGGGGCTCACTTGTTTTACTTGATAGGGATTATTATATCTCTGAAATATTGTCACAGCTCTCTGATAGAGATACATATTGTCCTTTAAATAGTGATCCTGTTTTTGAAATTAAACGTAAATTGATATTAATTATAGAGAAATATAAGGACAGATGTGGTCTCGAGGAGAAGCTGTGTCAATTTTTGATTAATCAATATCCAGTTACTCCTATCCTGTACACTTTACCAAAGATCCACAAAAATTTGACAGCGCCCCCTGGTCGACCTATCGTGGCCTCTAATGAATCTATACTGTCTGCACCAGCTATGTTGATTGAGAAGGTTTTAACACCTCTGATAAAGAATTCTCATTCTTTTTTGTTAGACACTAATCATTTTTTGTCTAGCATTAATGAATTACATCTTGAGACAGGAGACCTTCTGGTCACAATGGATGTATGCAGTTTGTATACATCCATTGAACATACTAAAGGATTAACTGCGGTTGAATGTATCCTGGAATCATCTCAATACACGGTACATGAACGAGAATTTTTTCTGCAATTACTTGAATTGGTGTTAAGAGAGAATTATTTTTTATTCCAGGATACCTTCTTCCAGCAGAAGCGGGGTACCGCGATGGGCTCGCATGCCGCACCGCCATATGCAAATAGCTATATGATTTGGTTTGAAGAAAATTTTGTATACACAAACCCATTATATATACAGCATTGCATATTTTGGCGTCGTTTTATAGACGATATTTTTTGCATATGGCGGGGCGGCATCGAGTCATTACACAATTTTGCTCAGGAAATGAATAACATATGGCCAGAATTGTCCTTCACGATCCAAAGTGATTTAACACAGATTAATTTTCTTGACACATTGGTGATTAAAGGTCAAGACAATCAGATTCACACTGATTTGTACATAAAGAAGACTGACAAGAACAGTTTGTTACATTTTTCCAGTAATCACTCACCTTTTGTCAAGAAATCTCTACCATACTCACAATTTCAGCGGGTTAAGAGAATTGTATCAGATGAACCCATCAGACAGATCAGATTAAGTGAGATGACACAAAAATTTGCAACAAGAGGCTACCCTAGGCCACTTCTAGAGCAGGAATTACAAAAATGTAGTAGCCCAATTATTCACAAGCATAGCAGGGCCGGTAAACGTTTACCCTTTATTGTCAAATACCATCCTTTCATTAATAAATTTCGTCATGTCATCAATAAGCACTGGGGAATTATGCGTACGGCCTATCCCGATATTGTTGAATTTAGGGAACCTCCCATGATCTGCTATAAGAGAACGAAAAACATTCGTGATACCATTGTAAAAGCAGACATAGGAGGTTCCACTATGCCACGTCAACTTTTTCTATCCACTCCAAAAAAGGGAACTTTTCCCTGTTTGCATTGTGTGCATTGCTCAGCTGTGATTAGAGGTGAAACTTTTTCTCATCCACACACTGGGAAGCAGTTTCCAATAAGAGGTTTTTTTACTTGTGACAGCAATTTTGTTGTGTATTTACTAAAGTGCCCATGTGGTCTGATATACATTGGCGAAACGTCTGTCAGAATGAAGGATAGATTCAGTAACCATAAATCTACAATAAGGAAAAAAATTTTACTATTGCCGGTTCCCCTTCATTTTGACAGATGTTCCCACAATGTATCTCAATTGAGATTTCAAATTATTGAGCAAGTGTTGCCAGCACGCAGAGGTGGCAATAGAATTCTCATGCTCAAAAAACGTGAGAGTTTTTGGATACATACTTTACAGACCATTGAGCCCAGAGGTCTCAATGGAGAGTACGATTTAAATGCATTCCTGTGAATAATATTTTTTCTCCTATTTTTTCTCCTTTTTAGGTATATGTGTGTATATATATATATATATACAAAAAATGTATATTTTTTCATGATAGTTTTTTCTTTATAGTCTCAGAAAAAATAATAGAAGCCAAAATAGAAGAAATTCAAGATCACAGCCAGCGTTTACTGTCATATGTAATTCTATTCTACATGAATTGTGATATATATAATTTTCTTCAGCAGTCTCACACTGACAGCTCACCTGCTTTTCCTTTTTCCTTTCTCTTTCCCTATTGGATCGATTCATCTAACCTTGTTATATATATATGTAATAGCATTTGAATATGTGTCAATTGTTTGTAACAATGTCATGAAATTGCAATATACCTTTTCATTTGATAGCTATATATATGTCTAGAATACCCACATAATGGGGTGATATATACACAAAGTATTCAAGTATGTGTCAATTGTTTGTAGCAATGTCATGACATTGTAGCATACCTTTTTATTTCGATCCGGTGCAGGAATGACATGAATTCCTGCACATAATGATTTGTTGATACTGGTAGTCATGGTGATGTGACCTCACCACGCTCTCAGCGTCAGATACGGCGCACTATGTAAATCTCTAGTCTACATAGATGTATTAGGCTTGACAAAGGCTCATAGAGCCGAAACACGTGTCGCTGTTAATCTATTCATTTGTTCTCTGCTTTGGACCGTCTAATGCTTGAATAAAGCAGTTTTCTTCAACTATATCCGAGTGCCGGTCTTATTCTGTGTATACGATCAGGTATGATGTTGTATCGATCAGGTAGTGTAAGGGTTACGCCCGCTTCACAGACATTGACAGACCAAACTCCCCTTTTAATGCACCGCAAACGACCGCAAACAGTCCATTTGCCCAACCGCAAACTTCCCATTTGCACAAGGTTGGATACCAAGCTAGCCATGTCCCGTTGATGTCATTGAAGGTTTCTTCCTCCACCCAGCCATGTACAACACCAAGGGTCCCCGAAAAGTGAATTGAATTGATTTTTCGAACGGGGAGATGGTTAAAAAAACGCTGGCTCCTTCCCCCTTGTTTGAATCCACGCCACGATCACTGCGTCTGCGCCGTGCAATTTACTGTCACACCCGATATGAGTGGTATTTTCTGTAGTACTATTCTCATCAGTTTAATCCCTGTTACGTCCCATATCAGGGATTGCCTTTTGTGAAAAAAAAATTTGGCCGGGTACCTTCGACTGCCTTCACAGTGACAGACCAAACTCTGATACACCAAACTGAATTGATTTTAGGAACCGGGAGATGGAAAAAGCAGCTTGAGTAGAGGCCTAGCCACTAGCCAGTGGCCACAATACAGTCTGTGTGGGCCTGACACACACGGGCTTGCAAATGTAATTATATCACTGAAAAATATTAAATATTATTTTTTTTATTTGCAAGGTATTTGAGTGAGTGACACCCTGTAACGGTATGAGTGGAGGCCTAGCCACTAGCCAGTGGCCACAATACAGTCTGTGTAGGCCTGACACACACTGGCTTGCAACTGTGATTATATCACAGAAAAATATTAAATAGATTTTTTTTATTTGCAAGGTATTTGAGTGAGTGACACCCTGTAACGGTATGAGTGGAGGCCTAGCCACTAGCCAGTGGCCACAATACAGTCTGTGTGGGCCTGACACACACGGGCTTGCAAATGTGATTATATCACAGAAAAATATTAAATAGAATTTATTTTTATCTGCCAGGTATTTTCTGTCACACCCTGTATGAATGGTGTGCACACAGTGCTGTCTGTGACTGAGCCTGCAGCCTCTCACAAACGGGCAGCCAGGCAACTGCAATATATATGTATAAAATAAAAAAAGCAGACTGATGTACCAGCCCTGAAAAGGGCTTTTTGGGGTGCTGTCAGGACGCTGTCCTTACAGCAAATGAGTCTGTGGACACAGAACACTGCCCTAGCTAACGCTTTCCCTATTGAATCAGCAGCATCCCTCCTCTCACTGAGAATGCAGCTTCCGAATGAATCTAAAATGGATGCTGTCCAGGAGGTGGGAGGGTCTGGGAGGGAGGGTCTGCTGCTGATTGGCTGGAATGTGTCTGCTGACTGTGAGGTACAGGGTCAAAGTTTACTCAGTGATGATGTATAGGGGGCGGACCGAACATCGCATATGTTCGCCCGCCGCGGCGAACGCGAACAAGTTATGTTCGCCGGCGAATAGTTCGGGACATCACTAAACACGGGGTCCCGGCTCACATCATACGCAAAATGGGTCGATGGAAGTCATCTTGTTTCTCACAGTACATCCTGCATCCAAAAGCTGAGATCGCCAGAGCTTTCTCCGACTTAGTACTGTAATGCTACCATCTACAATAAAAGGGTTATATAATAACCATTTCCTACTCACATTTTTTGCCCCCTTTATTTGGCCTACCCTCGTCACGTGGCTAAGGGCACACCACTAGCCACCTAGTTAGATTAGGTTCAGACTCACATACCAGGCTTCGCGCCGTAGCCAGGACCACAAATATATATATATATATATATATATATATATTAGCAAAAGAAGAGCAGCATTCCAACACAGGATAAAACAAAAATCCAAATGTTTTATTCACCCATGGTGTGGCAATGTTTCGGCTCTACAATTGAGCCTTTCTCAAGCAATACAAGGGACTCAGTAAATCAAATATATACACCCACATCATTAACAAAGTGTCACATGATCATTTCAATACATAAAATGTAACCATCTGTTGAGTCATAAATACAAAAGATAAAAAGATACACGTGTACAAATCAATAATTACAATATATCCATAAACATATATACAGTCAGGTCCATAAATATTGGGACATCGACACAATTCTAAAATTTTTGGCTCTATACACCTCCATAATGGATTTGAAAAAAACTAACAAGATGTGCTTTAACTGCAGACCGTCAGCTTTAATTTGAGGGTATTTACATCCAAATCAGTTAAACGGTGTAGGAATTACAACAGTTTGCATATGTGCCTCCCACTCGTTAAGGGACCAAAAATAATGGGCCATAATAATATTCATAAATCAAACTTTCACTTTTTAATACTTGGTTGCAAATCCTTTGCAGTCAATTACAGCCTGAAGTCTGGAACGCATAGACATCACCAGACGCTGGGTTTCATCCCTGGTGATGCTCTGCCAGGCCTCTACTGCAACTGTCTTCAGTTCTTGCTTGTTCTTGGGTCATTTTTCCTGATGCTTGTTCTTGGGGCATTTTTCCTCAGCATTTGGCTGAATATGAGCAGATAATATTGCCAGAAACTCTTCAGAATTCACCCTGCTGCTTTTGTCAGCAGTCACATCAATAAATACAAGAGAACCGGTTACATTGCCAGCCATACATGCCCACGCCATGACACTACCACCACCATGCTTCACTGATGAGGTGGTATTGTTAGGAACATGAGCAGTTCCTTTCCTTCTCCATACTCTTCTCTTCTCATCACTCTGGTACAAGTTGATCTTGGGCTCATCTGTCTATAGGATGTTGTTCCAGAACTGTGAAGGCTTTTTTAGATGTCGTTTGGAAAACTCTAATCTGGCCTTCCTGTTTTTGAGGCTAACCAATGGTTTACATCTTGTGGCGAACCCTCTGTATTAACTCTGGTCTTCTCTGTTGTTGACTTTGACACACATACACCTACCTCCTGGAGAGTGTTCTTGATCTGGCCAACTGTCGTGAAGGGTGTTTTCTTCAACAGGGAAAGAATTCTTCGGTCATCCACCACAGTTGTTTTCCGTGGTCCTCTGGGTCTTTTGGTGTTGCTGAGCTCACTGGTGCGTTCCTTCTTTTTAAGAATGTTCTAAACAGTTGTTTTGGCCACACCTAATGTTTTTGCTATCTCTCTGATGGGTTTGTTTTGTTTTTTCAGCCTAATGATGGCTTGCTTCACTGATAATGACAGCTCTTTGGATCTCATCTTGAGAGTTGTCAGCAACAGATTCCAAATGCAAATAGCACACTTGAAATGAACTCTGGACCTTTTATCTGTTCATTGTAATTGGGATGTTGAGGGAATAACACACACCTGGCCATGGAACTGACAGTCTGCAGTTAAAGCACATCTTGTTCGTTTCATTTCAAATCCATTGTGGTGGTGTATAGAGCCAAAAATGTTAGAATTGTATCAATGTCCCAATATTTATGTACCTGACTGTATGTGGTTCCGTGCAGACAATATCTGAATGGATAGTCCACTTGGAGAATTGAGTTTGTTCCACCCGCTACAGTACCTGCAATGACCCCTAAATTGCCACCATTCAGATTTGGCGGAGACCACAACAAATTCCAGGGATTCCTCAATCAATATAGGCTATACTTTGATGCAAATTCAACTCAGTTTCCTACTGAAAGATCTAAAGTCTTATGTATTATGCTGCTAACACATAAAGCCATTGCCTGGGCTAGTCCGTTGGTTGAGACTCAAGATGCCCGGCTAAATCACTTAGAGGACTTTATCGATGCCCTGAGTCAAATGTTTGACGATCCCAATCGAGGTGCTACAGCTGAAGCAGCATTACTAGCATTGCGCCAGGGCAGAGTATGCAATGGAGTTCAATGGGTGAGCTGTCGACACAGCGAAAAATGTATTTTTTTAGGAAAGGAATATGCAGCACATTAAAAGATGAACTTGCCCATGTGGAGGCCCCTTTAGGTTTGGATGCTTTTATTAACCATTGCATTTGAATCGATACCCGACTGTCTGAACGACGACAACAGAAATGGGCTACCTTGAATTGTGATATTAAGCAGTCCCCCTCCTTTCCTGTCTCCATTTCCAAGGAACCCCAAGGAAAGATTTACAGAGAATCAGGAAGTGAACCTATGCAAGTAGATTCCATACTAAGACACGAAAGCGTTGATCGAAGGGAGCAGAGTGTCACGGACGGTGTACAGGAAACAAGACAAAGCAACATGCATATATGACTGAGTGGATCCAAAGCTAAGGAACCAAAAGGGAGACCCCTGCACAAGACCTGAGACTTTCCCTGGCTGCTCAGCCTATGCAAAGATCCCAGAGGTGGAAGGTTGCATATCCACGTACCTCGACTATATAACCCCTGAACACCCTACAATAGTGAGGGGACACGACCACCGGCTCCCTACACCAGACACGGAGGGAGACAGGGTCACCTGGGATCCAGCAAACAGAAAATAACAGATAAATGTTCAGCACTTAACTTTGTAGCAGACTGGAAAACAAGATCAGCATGCACACACACTCCAGGAAGTAGTATAAGCCGCCCAGTAATGCATTATGGGGCGGAATTTAAAGGGATGCAATCAGTCTAACTCCATGACAGCTGAGAGAGGCTAACGGGATGAGGAACTGAACAGCACAACAAAGAGAACTCAAGGAGGAGGTTCTGAAAGGCCTCTGTCAGAGCTTCTCAGCTGTCTAGTTGTGACAGTACCCCTCCCTCTACGAATGGACTCCGGACACTCAGAGCCCACCTTCTCAGGATGGGACCTATGGAAAGCCCTGATGAGACGAGAGGCCTTAATGTCCGTCACTGGGACCCACATCCTCTCCTCAGGACCATAACCCTCCCAATGAACAAGGTACTGAAGAGAACCGCGGACAAGACGAGAATCCACAATCCTAGAGACCTGAAATTCAAGATTCCCATCAACCATAATCGGAGGAGGAGGCAAAGGCGAGGGTTCAATGGGTTGAACATAAGGTTTCAATAAGGACTTATGAAAAACAACATTATGGATCTTCCAAGTCTGAGGAAGATCAAGACGGTAGGCAACAGGATTGATGACAGACAGGATTTTGTAAGGCCCAATAAACCTAGGACCCAACTTCCAGGAGGGAACCTTCAATTTGATATTCTTGGTAGACAACCACACCAGATCACCAATATTCAGGTCCGGACCAAGCACACGTCTCTTATCTGCCACACGCTTATATCTCTCACTCATGCTCTTTAGATTATCCTGAATCTTTTGCCAAATAGATGACAAAGACGAGGAGAATCTGTCCTCATCAGGTAAACCAGAAGACCCCTCTCCCGAGAAAGTCCCAAACTGCGGATGAAACCCATATGCACCAAAAAATGGTGACTTATCAGAGGACTCCTGACGACGGTTATTTAAAGCAAACTCAGCAAGGGACAAAAAAGAACACCAATCCTCTTGATTCTCCGCCACAAAACAGCGCAGATATGTCTCCAGATTCTGATTGACGCGCTCCGTCTGGCCATTCGACTGCGGGTGGAAAGCAGAAGAGAATGACAACCGAACCCCCAAGCGAGAACAGAAAGCCTTCCAGAATCTGGAAACAAACTGCGTGCCCCTATCAGAGACTATGTCTGAAGGAATACCGTGCAATTTGACCATGTGATCAATAAATGCCTGCGCCAGCGTCTTAGCATTGGGCAAACCAGGAAAAGGGATGAAATGCACCATTTTGCTAAAACGGTCCACCACCACCAGAATCACAGTCTTCCCCGAGGAACGAGGCAGGTCCGTTATAAAGTCCATGGACAGATGTGTCCAAGGACGGGAAGGAATGGGTAAGGGAAGGAGAGGACCTGATGGCCGTGAATGAGGGACTTTGGCACGAGCGCAAGTCTCGCAGGCTGCCACAAAACCCTCAACCGACTTACGAAGCGCAGGCCACCAGAATCTCCGAGCGATGAGATCCAGTGTGGCTCTTGCCCCCGGGTGCCCAGCAAGGACCGTATCGTGGTGTTCCTTAAAAATCTTGTGTCTTAAAGTGAGAGGCACAAACAACCTCCCAGGAGGACAAAGATCAGGAGTCTCTAACTGGGCTGCCTGCACCTCTGCCTCCAATTCAGAAAAGAGAGCAGAGACCACCACACCTTCAGCCAAAATGGGACCCGGGTCTTCAAAATTCCCGCCTCCCGGAAAACAACGTGACAGGGCATCTGCCTTCACATTCTTAACTCCAGGGCGGAACGTGACCACAAAATTAAACCTCGAAAAGAACAAAGACCATCTGGCCTGTCTCGGGTTTAGACGCTTGGCTGACTCCAAGTAGGCCAGATTTTTATGGTCAGTAAATACGGTAATAGGGTGTCTGGCTCCCTCTAGCCAATGGCGCCATTCCTCAAAAGCCAACTTGATGGCCAACAATTCCCTATCTCCTACATCGTAATTTCTCTCTGCGGAGGAGAGCTTTTTCGAGAAAAAGGCACACGGTCGCCATTTGGCAGGAGAGGAACCCTGAGACAAGACCGCCCCCACACCCACCTCAGAAGCATCAACCTCAACTATGAAGGGTAAAGAAATATCAGGTTGCACCAAGATGGGAGCGGAAGCAAAACTCTCCTTGATATTAGAAAAAGCCTTACGCGCCTCTACTGACCAAGAAGAAAAATCTACCCCCTTTCTGGCCATATCAGTGAGTGGTTTAACAATAGAGGAATAATTCAAAATAAACTTCCTGTAATAATTGGCAAAGCCCAAAAACCGCATCAGCGCCTTCTGATTCTCAGGAAGCTCCCACTCAAGCACAGCGCGGACCTTCTCGGGGTCCATGCGAAAACCAGAAGCGGAGAGAAGAAACCCCAGAAATTGAATTTCTTGAACCGCAAACACACATTTTTACAGTTTCGCATATAATTTATTCTCCCGCAGGATGAGCAACACTTGACGTAAATGTTCCTTATGAGTTTTGAAAACAGGAGAAAAAATCTAAATGTCATCCAAATACACTAATACAAATTTTCCCATCAAATGATAAAAAATGCTGTTCACGAAA
Organism: Bufo gargarizans; assembly: GCF_014858855.1. Classification (NCBI taxonomy): domain Eukaryota; kingdom Metazoa; phylum Chordata; class Amphibia; order Anura; family Bufonidae; genus Bufo; species Bufo gargarizans. The sequence continues at coordinate 43,223,262 of NC_058089.1, forward strand.
TGCTGAAAAACGGCTGGGGCATTCATCAAACCAAAAGGCATAACGAAATTCTCAAAATGGCCCTCAGGGGTATTGAAGGCCGTCTTCCATTCGTCTCCTTCTCTGACCCTGACCAGGTTGTATGCCCCTCTTAGATCTAATTTGGAAAAGACTTTAGCCCCAACAACCTGGTTAAACAGGTCCGGGATCAGAGGAAGCGGATAAGGGTCACGAATAGTGATACTGTTCAGCTCCCTGAAATCCAGACAAGGTCTTAAAGAACCATCTTTTTTCTTAACAAAGAAAAAAACAGCGGCAACAGGTGACTTCGAGGGTCGTATGTGTCCTTTTCTCAGACTCTCAGAGATATAAGCATGCATAGCGATCCTCTCAGGTTGGGAAAGATTGTATAAACGAGATTTAGGCAGTTTGTCGCCTGGGATGAGATTAATAGGGCAATCGTACTCCCTGTGCGGGGGCAAATCCTGAACTCCACTCTCAGAGAAGACATCCGAAAATCCAGAGAGAAAAGATGGTACAGTCTTAGTAGCAACCTCAGAAACAGATGTCGTGAGGCAATTCTCTCTGCAAAAGTCACTCCAACCATTTATTTGCTTCGCTTGCCAATCAATGGTGGGGTTATGTTTAGTGAGCCAGGGTAGCCCCAACACTAGAGGAGTAGGCAAACCGCTAAGGACGAAACATGACACATCCTCAACATGAGCATCACTCACAATTAAACGGATATTGTGAACTATGCCCTTTAATGAATTCTGAGAAAATGGAGCGGAATCAATAGCAAAAACAGGAATATCCTTTCCCAAAGTGCGCACCTGGAAACCATGAGTTATCGCAAATTGATTATCAATGAGATTGACCGCTGCTCCACTATCCACAAAAATCTCACAAAAAAATGTTCTTGCTCTCTAGCGCCACCCTAGCCGGCAGGACAAAACGGGAACTACAAGCAAACGGAAAACCTTCAATTTCCGCCTCAACCCTGCCAATAGTAACAGACGGAACATTTTTTCCTGTTTGTTTCTTTATTACTCCCAGAAAACTGCTGAATCTCCTAGAGGGACAAATATTTGCCAAATGATTTATACCTCCACAACAAAAACAAACCCTCCCATGCGAGCTGAATCTTCTATTGTCAGAAGCAATCAACACCAGCTGCATGGGCTCCTGCTCAGAAGGGGCTGACAGCGACTGAGGCCCCTGCACACAGAATGGGACCGCTGCACTGTCCTGGGACTGAGTATGACAGGAAGGGGACATCTCTCCTCTCTCTCTAAGACGCCTGTCAATACGAACGGCCTGAGACATAGCAGAGTCCAAAGAAATAGGCCTCTCATGAAAGGCAAATGCATCTTTCAATCCCTCTGAAAGACCATAGCAAAATTGACTTCGGAGTGCAGCATCATTCCAACCAGTATCAACTGCCCATCTCCGAAATTCTGAGCAGTATATTTCTGCGGATTGTTTACCCTGGCATAATAGACGTAGTCTAGACTCAGCCAGAGCAATACGATCCGGATCATCATATATCTGACCCAGGGCTAAAAATAATTCATCCACTGAATGGAGAGGCCGTGCCCCCTCCGGCAGCGAAAAGGCCCAGGACTGAGCGTTACCCCTGAGCAGCGATATAATGATCCCCACCCTCCGTTCCTCATCACCAGAGGAATGGGGAAGAAGGCGAAAATGGAGTTTGCAAGCCTCTCTAAAACGCACAAAATTCTCACTACCCCCGGAGAACGTATCCGGGAGCGAGATCTTAGGCTCAGAACAAACTCCATGAACGCAAGCTGAACCGGACACTTGAAGCTGAGAAAAAGTCTTACGGAGATCAGCTACCTCCAATGAAAGACCCTGGAAGCGTTCAGCCAAAAGTGAAACCGGATCCATGCTTGAGACGGTTTTGGCGGCTTATAATGTCACGGACGGTGTACAGGAAACAAGACAAAGCAACATGCATATATGACTGAGTGGATCCAAAGCTAAGGAACCAAAAGGGAGACCCCTGCACAAGACCTGAGACTTTCCCTGGCTGCTCAGCCTATGCAAAGATCCCAGAGGTGGAAGGTTGCATATCCACGTACCTCGACTATATAACCCCTGAACACCCTACAATAGTGAGGGGACACGACCACCGGCTCCCTACACCAGACACGGAGGGAGTCAGGGTCACCTGGGATCCAGCAAACAGAAAATAACAGATAAATGTTCAGCACTTAACTTTGTAGCAGACTGGAAAACAAGATCAGCATGCACACACACTCCAGGAAGTAGTATAAGCCGCCCAGTAATGCATTATGGGGCGGAATTTAAAGGGATGCAATCAGTCCAACTCCATGACAGCTGAGAGAGGCTAACGAGATGAGGAACTGAACAGCACAACAAAGAGAACTCAAGGAGGAGGTTCTGAAAGGCCTCTGTCAGAGCTTCTCAGCTGTCTGGTTGTGACACAGAGGCTCCGTGAAAGTCTATGCTTTTACTGTGGAAAGTCTGACCACTTGTTTATCAACTGCCCTAGCTGTCCACGGAGGTTGGTGGCAGCTATTACAGATCCTGAGTTTTCAGATGGAGAATCAATTGCTTCGGAAACAGAATTATCTGAGAAAGCAATCATCAGCCTCTCATATTAAGAAAGATAATAAAGACTCACATTGATTCCTTCTCATTAAGTTCTTGATTAACTCTCAGTGGATATCCACCTCTGCTATGGTGGACTCCGGGGCTAGTAGCAATTTCATGGACCTTTCTTTTGCTCAAAGGCAAGGGGTTAAATTTCAGAAAAAACTCTCACCCGTGGTAATGGAGACCGTAGACAGATCTCCACTAACCTTAGGGCCAGTGGATCAAGAGACAGAACCACTTGAAATCATTATAACACCCCATCACCGTGAAGTCCTATCACTTCTATTGATCTCTTCTCTACATTTCCCTGTTATTCTAAGCCTAGCACAAAACCCTGTTATCAACTGGGAAACCAAAGAAATAAGCTTCCCAGCGGAGGATGTTCTTTCGACAGCTCAGTCTGAACAATGTTCAGAAAATTCGGCTCAAGATAATAAGGTAATAGAGTTACCCTCTGTATATAAGGGATTTTCGCACGTTTGCGATAAACAAAATGCAGACAAGCTCCCCCCACACCAACCCTACGATTGTCCTATAGAATTGCTTCCTTTTGCATCTATACCTTTTGGAAACATCTACCCTTTGGCATGCCCTGAAGTAAAAGCCCTCAAGGACTACATAGAAGAAAATCGGGCTAAGGGGTTTATCCGCCATTCTTCCTCACTGGCGGGGGTTCCCATATTCTTTGTAAAGAAGAAGGACAGTTCTCTAAGACCTTGCATTGATTATCGAGAACTTAACAAAATTGCAATAAAAAAACGTTATCCTCTACCATTGATCCCCGAGCTTTTGTAGAGAGTGCGACATGCAATTTTTTTTTACCAAGTTAGACCTGCGAGGCGCCTATAACCTGGTTCGTATCAGATCTGAAGACGAATGGAAGACAGTTTTTAGGTCACATTACAGACATTTTGAATATCTTGTTATGCCTGTCACGTACCGGCAGGACAGGTAGTGGATCCTCTGGACCAGAGAGGCGATGGCGCGGGTTGTACTAAAGGACCGTTTCTAAGCAGTTACTGGTCTTCACCAAAGCCCGCCACAAGGCAGGATGGATTTGCTGCGGCGGTAACTACCGGGTCGTGTCCCCTAGTAACAACTCGACCTCTCTGGCAGCTGATAAGGCGTGGTACACAGGGAGAAGGCAAGAGCATAGTCGGATGTAGCAGAGGTCAGGGCAGGCGGCAAAGGTTCAAAGGCGAGTAGACGGTAGCAACGGGTTCGGCAACAGGCAAGGCAAACTAACACAGTGGAACGCTTTCTCTGAGGCACAAGGCTCAAAGATCCGGCAGGAAGCTGTGGGAGGAGAAGGTATAAATGGGCAGTGCACAGGTGCAGCCTAATTAAGTCAGCACTGCCTCTCACAAACCTTAACCTTTAATAACCCCTTTGGACCAGGCACCAATCACTGGTGCACTGGCCCTTTGAATCTAAGAGTCCCGGCGCGCGCGTGCCCTAGAGAGCGAGGACGCACACGCCGAGACACTGGAGTGCTGCCTGGGGGCATACGCTGTGAGCGCTCCGAGGCCAGCAGGGGACCCGGAGCGCTCAGCGTAACAATGCCTTTTGGTCTTTGCAATGCCCCGGCCACTTTTCAACATGTCGTCAATCATATCTTTAGAGATCTTCTGGACCAGTTCGTAGTCATCTATTTGAACGATATCTTGATCTTCTCCAACTCTATGGAAGAACAGAGACATGTGAAACTCATTTTGGAATGTCTAAGAAAGAATCAACTTTACATTAAGATTGAAAAATGTGAATTTCACCAGACTGAGATTCAATTCCTTGGCTATATAATTTCACCTCATGGTCTACACATGGACTCCAGCAAGATTAAAGCAATAGTAGACTGCCCTACCCCCTTGAGCATAAAAGATGTTCAACTTTTCAATTTTTATAGACACTTCATTAAGAATTTCTCAGGCTACTTTTACACTGGTGTTTTGAATTCCATTTGTGAGATCAGTTCAAAACGGATCAGTTCAGCCCCAATGCATTCTGAATGGATAAGAATCCGTTCAGAATGCATCAGTTTGGCTCCGTTCCGCCTCCATTCCGCTCTGGATGCGGACACCAAAACGCTGCTTTGCAGTGTTTTGGTGTCCGTCTGGCGTTGTGGAGCCAAATCAGATCCGTCCTGACTTACAATGTAAGTCAATGGGAGCGGATCCATTTTCACTGACACAATACGGTGCAATTGAAAACGGGTCCGCCCCCCCATTGACTTTCAATGTAAGTCAGGACGGATCCGTTTTGACTTTGTTCTTCATAATGCAAACGGATCCATTCTGAACGGATACATTGTTTGCATTATAGGTTCGGATCCGTCTGTACAGATACCAGACGGATCCGCACCTAACGCAGGTGTGAAAGTAGCCTCAGAAATAATTACTCCTACTACACAGTTGACTAAGAAAAAAATGTTTTTGCCTGGCCCCCCTAAGCACAGAAATCCTTTTGTCTCCTAAAGTCCAAGTTCACTACAGCCCCTGTATTAGTTCATCCCGACCCAGAACTTGCCTTCAATGTGGAAGTAGATGTTTTAGACTGTGCTATAGGTGCTATTCTGTCTCAGAGAACGGGAGACAAAAGGTTTATTGCATCCGTGAGTTTTTTTTCTCCCAACGTTTAATAAGATTACACTACAATAAGACTGAAAAGTCAAAAGTTAGTCCATGATTCTAAGATTGTGGGTCACAAAGGAGTGCAGAAAACACCGGAATTTTTATCTCATTTCTTTTGGTGGCCCAATTATCAACAGGATGTAAGGAAATATGTCATGTCATGTGACGTTTGTGCTAGATGCAAGACTCCACGTTCTTTACCCATGGGTTTATTACAGCCTTTGTCTGCCCCCTATTGTCCCCGGGGTTCTATTTCCATGGACTTTATCATAGATCTACCTATCGCTAAGGGAAAAAATACAATTCTGGTAGTAGTTGACAGGCTCACCAAGGCTGCATATTTCATTCCATGTACCGGCCTACCTTCTGCCAAAGATACCGCTGACCTTCTAGTTCAGAATGGGTTTAGTTTTTGTGGAGTTCCTGATGAAGTTATCTCGGATCATGGGGTGCAGTTTACATCAAAATTTTGGCGTAGTTTTTGTACAGCATTTGAGATTGATATTAATCTATCAACCGCCTTTCACCCACAATCTAATTGACAAACTGAACGCACAAATCAGACTTTGGAACAGTATCTTCGATGCTATAGCTGTCCTTTACAAGATGATTAGGTCGATCTGCTTCCTGTTGCTGAGTTCTCTTACAATAACTCCCAAAATGCCTTTACCAAGCAAACTCCTTTCTTTGCAAATTTGGGGTATCATCCAAATATTCTTCCAAATCTCCCTGCTGTTTGACCTATTCCAGTAGTCGCGGAAAGGATCTCCGCATTACAGCAACATGCGGAACTAAAAGGAACATTAGAGAGGGCTCAAGAAAATTACAAGAAGGCGGCAGATGATCTATGAAAATTCATCCTGTTTTTCATGAGTCTCTACTAAAGCCTGCCGTGCCCAACCCTTTTCCAGAATGTGTCCCTCCTCCTCCCGATGCGGTGGAGATAGATGGACAAGAACAGTTTGTTGTAGAGAAAATCTTGGAATTTTCAGGAACCATCTACAATACCTCATTAAGTGATTATTACAAATAGGTTACACAAAACATACACATACACATAAACGGTAATTAAATATACTATGTTAAATAGAGCCGGAAAGAGTAAGTACAAAACCCACTCAGTGTACATAAATACACCAACCAACGAGAATAAACTGAGATTAAACGGGTATATCATCAAAAATAGATCCTTTATTAAATAAATGACACATAAACGAGACATGAGACAACAGATAAAAATTGGCTACATCTGAGGAGGCATATTAGCACAGGTGAAACATGGGGGGAAAGGATAGAGTGGAAAAAAGGAGGTGGAAAAAAGGAGTACAATACCTCACAAATTTCTGCATGTATTTCTGCAACCACAAATATTCAGTATATAGGGGCAAAAAACAACAACTTAAAAGTACTAAAGTGCAAGTGCTGAATGGTAAAACACCATATCAATAAATGGTTACAGACTACACCGCGACATATGGATGTGTAATGGTTCCAAATATGGGACCATACAACAAACAAAAAAGAGAGTTAAAGTGCAAATGCATAAGAAGTCACCATATCAATGATCAAATATCACAGTTGTAACTGTGGTGACAACTTAAACCTCCATATACTGTACGTACAGGTATGGCTCAGGTGCACAGCAACATCCATCTATGGATAACCCGAGTGGGTATAGCTAAACACCTAGAGCCAGTAAGCACATCCCCCAAAGTCCACAACAACATAGCACATCTACATACACATGATATGGAGATGTACACCTCAGGAGAGCCACGTAACCCCGACGCGCGTTTCGGCGGATGCCTTCCTACATTTTTTGGAGGTTAGCGGTTAGTACAGCCTTCCCAAGGGAGTACTCTACAGCCTGCACTTTGGGTAGGTGACTTTCCTAGTCGGTACTGTGGATGACAATATCGTCCATTAGTCACTGAAAAGTGGCAGAGGCGCCATGCAGACCAAATGGTAACACCTTATATTGCTACAGCCCCTCTGGTGTGATGAAGGCAGTTTTCTTTTTGGCAGCCTCTGTGAAGGGTACCTGCCAGTACCCTTTGGTGAGGTCCAAAACAAAAAATTACCGGGTTTGTCCTAACCTCTCGATAAGCTCATCCACCCGGGGCATGGAATACGCATCGAATTTGGAGATCTCGTTTAGTTTACGAAAATCGTTACAGAACCGTAACGTCCCGCCCGGCTTAGGTATTAAAACTATAGGACCGGCCCACTCACTTTTAGACTCCTCAACAATGTCTAGTTGCAGCATTAGCTGCACTTCCTCCGAGATGGCTTGTCGCTGAGCCTCAGGTACCCGGTGTGGTTTTAACCAGATTTTTGCCTGAGGCTCAGTGACAATGTCTTGCTGAATTGTGGAAGTGCATCCGGGGAGGTCTGAGAACACATCTGTGTTCCTGCTGACAAATTCCCTGGCTTTCTGAGTCTGTTTGGGGGAGAGGCTGTCAGCAATCTTCACTCTGGCAACCGCTTACCTTGCATCAGACCGAGGGGCCGGAACCTTTTCCCCTAGAAAACTCAGCCACGGGCTGTCGTCAGTACCGCTCTCTCTATCTTTCCAAGGTTTGAGTAAATTCACATGGTACACCTGCTACGGCTTTCGCCACCCTGGCTGGTGTACCTTGTATTTTACCTCTCCAACTTTTTCAATTACTTCATAGGGTCCCTGCCACCCAGCCAGGAACTTACTATCCACGGTCGGCACCAGAACCAAAACCTGATCTCCCAGGTTAAAGATCCAGACCCGAGCCTGCCGATTATAGACCCGACTTTGAGCTCGCTGAGCTGCCTACATATGCTCTCTTACAAGAGGAAATACTGTTTCTATGCGTTCTTGTATCTGGCTGATGTATTCAATAATACTTTTGTATGGGGTGGGTTGTTGCTCCCACGCCTCTTTGGTAGTGATGGACTTGTGGTTCGCCCGGTGGTCGGTTCATGGCGAACTTTGCGCATTTGCGATCCGCCGAACTGGTGAACATATGGCGATGTCCGCGCGCGCCATATTCTTTTGCATTGCGCCAAACTTTGACCCATGACACATCCATCAGGTGGGACAGGACAGCCAATTGAAATGTTTCAGCACATGGACACACCCCCAACCCTATAACAAAACCCGATCTGGCAGCCATTTTACATTATGTGTTTTGTCAGTGTAGGGAGAGGTTGCATTTTGGAGCAGGGACAGGCTGTTAGGAACTTAGGGACACCAAACGCTAGCTAATAGGGCCACAAAATTCTTTTTAATGACTGGTAACGTTGTGCTATCGATAGGTGTGATACACAGAGGGGTGTAATATACTTATAATATACTTTCTAACATAGAAAGTATATTATAGTGCATTTTTATGCTTCCAGAGAATACTGATGAAGGGCTGTGATCTATCAGCTTCGACAAAATAGTGATTGAGGTTTTCCATATACATGCATCCACAAAATTACTGCTTGAGGGTGATATACGAGCTTCAACTAACAACTGATTGAGGCCTGCCATATATCAGCTTCCACAAAATAGCAATAGAGGTTTTCTATATATCTGCGTTCACAAAATTACTGCTTGAGGGCAGGGCGGTGCAAGGATTTTTGCCAACACAAGCGAAGCTACATGTTGGCGCCTCCTCCACCAGAACTCCCCCTAATACCAGCATCCCAGCCGGACATCACTCCAATCGCCTGAATGCCTGCTTCACAAAACCCTGCAGTCCACCTACCGCACCCACCTCCTGTGCATATATATATATATATATATATATATATATATATGTTTCTTTAACTTATTTTTCTTTTATGAAAAATAACAAACTAAATTGTGGTTTTTGTTAAAGGATAACTGTCACACTTAGACCCTAATTTCAATTTTCATATATGTAGTTACTAATAACATGATATTCCAGAATCAGTTACTATTAGACTGACTTACCCCATATTTAATAAGATTCAGCCCTTAGCAACCAGTCTGCATAAAACTGCTATTTCACTATTCAGTTAAGATGGCTGCCACTGCCCTCACCCTGAGGCTAATCCCGCCTGCCCTCACTAGCCAGTAACAATAGCCCCCCAAAAGTGTCAGTAATCAGAGCCCTCCCCCTAAAGGGTTAATCTCCTGCAGCACAAAGGGGTTCTCTTACCACATGTTGCTTTTATTTATACACTGAGCAGACGGCAGATCTCCCTTCCCTGGTCTGCGCTGCGCCAACTCTGCATTGTCCCAGTCTGCTGAGTGAGGGAGCGTCTGCCAAGCGCAGGGACAGGGAGAAGTGCACAAAGCCCAGGCACTGTTATCAGCTGCTGGGGAGGACCTGGCTTTAATCATTTACTTACAGTCCCTGGCTGTCAGTAATGTGACCTTGCACGCTGTGTGCTTCTGCGTCCTCCGTCCTTTAACACATAGACGGACCCTGCATAGCAACCTGATTTTAAGCACAGGTAAAATTAGGCAGTACAGGGAACAAAACTGTGGAATTAAGGGGTAATTGAATACACAGTGAAAAGTTGAAATAGGGCCACCAAGGAGATATTAATCACCACAATCCAATACTCAAAAAATAATTAAAAATATGACAGCTATATTTTAAGTGCGTTTTATTAACAGTTTAACAAAATAAGTTATACATCTATAAAACAAAATTTTCAACAATCAGTAAAAGTGCAGGAAATAGTGAAAACATACTTGTTTTAAAACAGAGTAAAAACTACACACAAACAGTGCTACACTAAAACAGCCCGTTCGAGGCAAAACATTACCAGTTATTGGTCAAAAAGAAGTGCAATAAGGATCAATGAGGTTTGAAACCAACACATTAATCCCATTTTTCTTTTCGCATTTCTCCCCCTCAATGTCACATTTCTCCCCATCAATGTCACATTTCTGCCCCTCCATGTCACATCAGCCCCTCCTTTTTACATCACCCCCTTGTGTCACATCACAATGATCACATCACCCCCTTTGTGTCACATTTCTTCCCCCCCATGGCACACATTCCCCCCCCCCATGTCACATCATCCCCCCATGTCACATTTCTTCCCCTCCATGTCACCCCCCCATTAATGTTGTGTAAAAAAACATTGTGCTCACCTACTGCAGTCTGTCTGACTGTGTTAGTCACAACTCCCTGCTGCCGTCACCCCCTTCCTGACCCTGTGTTGCCGTGTGCTGCTCTGTGAGTGAGGGCCGGGGCCGCACGGCACACGCAGCACACAACACAGCTGTCAGAGCGCTCACAGCCGAGCGGCGTAAGTGATTTATTTAAAAATAAAAAATATATATTTTTCCGCCCCCCTTGATTTGGCATCTCTGCGCCCTAAGGCAGCCACTTGGTCTGCCTTATTATAGCTCTGAGCTTGCTTGAGGGTGATATACCAGCTTCAACTAACAACTGATTGAGGCCTGCCAAATATCAGGTTACACAAAATAGTGATAGAGGTTTTCCATATACCTGCGGCCACAAAATTACTGCTTGAGGGTGATATATGAGCTTTAACTAACAACTGATTGAGGCCTTCCATATATCAGCTCCCACAAATGGTGATAAAGGTTTTCCATATACCTGTGTCCACAAAATACAGATTGCGGGTTTTGATATACCTGCTTCAACTAACAACTGATTGAGGCCTGCCATATATCAGCTTCCACAAAATAGTGATAGAGGTTTTCCATATACATGAGTCTAGAGATGGCCTTGCGGTTTGCCCGACGGTCGTTTCGCTGTGAACTTTGCTCGTTCACGATTCGGCGAACATGCAAACATATGGCGATATTTGCATGCACCATATTTTTTTGCATAGCGCCGAACTTTGACCCATGACACATCCATCAGGTGGGACGGGACAGCCAATTGAGACGTTTCAACACATGGACACCCCCCCAACCCTATAACAGAACCCGATCTGGCAGCCATTTTACATTATGTGTTTTGCAAATGTAGGGAGAGGTTGCATTTTGGAGCAGGGACAGTTAGGGATACCAAACACTATCTAATAGGGCCACAAAAGTCCTTTTAAGGACTGGTATAGATGTTCTATCGATCGGTGTGATATGGAGGGGTGTGCATACTAACAGAAATTATATTATAGTGTATTTGTATTATGCAGCATTTGATTGCGGTTCTGCTGCGATACCTCAGCTAGATAGAGGGACAAACGCTATTGGAGTAACTAATTGCAATGGGTGTGATATACCTTTTCCCCCCCAAAAAAAATAGCTTGAGGACTGCGATATACCTTCTTCCACAAAATCCTGATTGAGAGGTGCTATATATCTGTTTCCGCCAAATACTGATTGAGGGGTGCCGTATACCAGTTTCTGCCAAATATTGATTGAGGGGTGCCGCATACCTGTTTCCGCCAAATACTGATTGAGAGGTGCTATATACCTGTTTCCGCCAAATGCTGATCAAGGGCTGCGATATACCTTCTTCCACAAATACTGCTCTTCTCTATGGACTTAGGCAGAGAATCATTTAGAAAATGACAGGCGGAGTAAGAGGCAGACCGTTCTGCAGGGATGGTAGGGGTAGGGCAGGTGCACCAGGCCGGAGCGTAAGTGGGAAGTTGGAGAAGGCGCTTGCGATAACTTAAAAATAAAAAAGAGTTGCTTGAGTGGCTCACTCAGCCTTCCGCTCCTGCCAACCACCTCATCCACTTGCAGTACGTCAGTCCCTTAGGGTGAGCGAATGTGAGGTCACGGGGGTCAGTTAACAGACCGAGGGTTGCTGTTAGTTTTCACAGTTGTAGGATACCCATGGCAGGCGTACAGCAGTGATGGAGAGGCTGGCACAAAGATCCTCTGAGGCACTCTGAGTATAGGGACCAGGCCTGGTGGTAGGTGAGGTGCCCTGGGTGTTGTAGGTTTAGTGCGCCGGTGGCAAGATCCCTTATAGTTTGTGACGCCAGTGCCGGTAACGGTGGCACACCGGTTTGTTGGAGGAATAATGGAGGTACACATGTTTGTAGTGAACTAGAACTCCTCTTTACTGAACAGTTCAACTATATACAGGCTTCAAACAGTTCGATATGAGAGATTTTGGTAACAGGCAGGCTCCACATAAATGGCAGGCAAAAATCCTAGCAAGATACTCAGAGGGAATAACACTCACAGATCAGGCTGTACTTTCTGCAGAATCCTGTCTGGCTTTCTCCAAGGCCCGTATGCCTAATAGCTGGCTTTTCTTTGGGTAGGGAAAAACCTTCTTCTGGTATAAATCCTCTTGCTGTAAATAACCTTCTGCCCTTCAGCTTGCTACTTGGCTGGATAAGATTGGCTCTGCTCTGTACTTTACAAGATGCAAGATATCTTCAGGAGGCAACTATTTCTCCTGCCATAACCTCTGAGCTTCACTTGCTCAGCACTTCAGGCAGGCTAGACTGAACTACCTAGCCTCCTGGACTAGACTGGACTGACCCGTTCCTGTCTGGGCATAACTATATATACTAGGTGGTTCCTTAGCTCCCTCTACAGCTTAGGAGGAGAAACTACACCCCTAGTAGGCCTGGTACACAGGAGATAACATGACAATATACATTATAATACAAAATACCAATCTCCCACAGGAGGTGGGGGCAACATGACCCTTAGCAGTGCCCGCCTTTACGTAGTGGGACACTACACACTGTATCTGCACCCTCCTCACTTTCTGCTGTGTGCACCCCTGAAGACACCACCACCACCATAGCTCCTCCACTCGAGTCAGAGGAATTATTTTCCCATCCATTCCCAGACCTTACCGATGCGCAGCCAGTCTTGGCATCGGATGAGGAAGAGGAGGTAGCAACGGCCGCCACCCAGCGGTCTGACGACAGTACCCAGATCAGCCCAAGGAGGGTGGTGCCCGCTGTTGCTGCCTACTCCGAGATCTCTAATGTCAGTGGTGGTGAAGCTAACGATGATGACGTGTCGATGGATGATGCGTGGGTGCCTCCAAGAGAGGAAGAGGAGGGTAGTTCAGAGGGAGAGACGGAGCAGCAGATAGGGAGGAGAAGGAGGCAGAACTCGCAGTGCACAGGAGGCAAAAAGCAGACTGCAAATGTATCTGGAGCGAGCCATCCACCATGCACGGTCACATCTTTCGCTCCTAGGACGCCAGCACATGGCTCTGCAGTGTGTGCTTTATTTAACGTGTTAGCTGCTGATAATAGTGTTGCCATTTGCAGCTTGTGCTGTCTTGGCACTCTTGGCTTGCCCCTTGTCGAGTGTCCTGTCCAAAAGGAACGTTCAGCGCAGCAGGGGGGATCGTGACCGATAAGCGCACTCTCCTAACTCAGAACATTTTTAAAAATGAATGAGGCATGGAGGAATTCAACACCTATGATGACCACGTGTAATTAAATTTCCTAATGCCAGTCCACACATATCCGCCACCACCCAGAACAAAGAATGGCCCTTGCCTTTTATGTCAGGTGAATGCCTAATTTTTGGGGCCTGTACTGGCTGACAGTTACATATTTATCCTTTGATTACCTTATGCACTTCCAGCCACAGAATCTAAAGTTTTTTGCTGTCAGGTGAATGCCTATTGGCTAATTTTTAGGGCCTGTACTGACCGACAGTAACATATTTATCCTATGACCGCCTAATGTACCTCCAGCCACAGAATCCAAAGTTCTTTGCTGTCAGGTGAATGCCTATTGCCTAATTTTTGGGGCCTGTACTGGCCGACAGTTACATTTTTATACTGTGACTGCCTAATGTACAAACCGGATTTCAAAAAAGTTGGGACACTATACAAATCGTGAATAAAAACTGAATGCAATGATGTGGAGGTGCCAACTTCTAATATTTTATTCAGAATAGAACATAAATCACGGAACAAAAGTTTAAACTGAGAAAATGTACCATTTTAAGGGAAAAATATGTTGAATCAGAATTTCATGGTGTCAACAAATCCCCAAAAAGTTGGGACAAGGCCATTTTCACCCTTGTGTGGCATCTCCCCTTCTTCTTACAACACTCAGACGTCTGGGGACCGAGGAGACCAGTTTCTCAAGTTTAGAAATAGGAATGCTCTCCCATTCTTGTCTAATACAGGCCTCTAACTGTTCAATCGTCTTGGGCCTTCTTTGTTGCACCTTCCTCTTTATGATGCGCCAAATGTGAAAGATCTGGACTGCAGACTGGCCATTTCAGTACCTGGATCCTTCTCCTACGCAGCCATGATGTTGTGATTGATGCAGAATGTGGTCTGGCATTATCTTGTTGAAAAATGCAGGGTCTTCCCTGAAAGAGATGACGTCTGGCTGGGAGCATATTTTGTTCTAGAACCTGAATATATTTTTCTGCATTGATGGTGCCTTTCCAGACATGCAAGTTGCCCATGCCACACGCACTCATGCAACCCCATACCATCAGAGATGCAGGCTTCTGAACTGAGCGTTGATAACAACATGGGTTGTCCTTGTCCTCTTTGGTCCGGATGACATGGCGTCCCAGATTTCCAAAAAGAACTTTGAATCGTGACTCGTCTACCCACAGAACAGTCTTCCATTTTGCCACACTCCATTTTAAATGATCTCTGGCCCAGTGAAAACGCCTGAACTTGTGGATCTTGCTTAGAAATGGCTTCTTCTTTGCACTGTAGAGTTTCAGCTGGCAACGGCAGATGGCACGGTGGATTGTGTTCACTGACAATGGTTTCTGGAAGTATTCCTGAGCCCATTCTCTGATTTCCTTTACAGTAGCATTCCTGTTTGTGGTGCAGTGTCGTTTAAGGGCCCGGAGATCACGGGCATTCAGTATGGTTTTACGGCCTTGACCCTTACGCACAGAGATTGTTCCAGATTCTCTGAATCTTTGGATGATGTTATGCTCTTTTTATACCCAATTAGGCCAATTGACCTAATTAGTGTTAATTGGTCTTCCAGCTCTTCGTTATGCTCAAATTTACTTTTTCCAGCCTCTTATCGCTACTTATCCCAACTTTTTGGGGATTTGTTGACACCGTGAAAATTTGAATCAACGTATTTTTCCTTTAAAATTATACATTTACTCGGATTAAACGTTTGATCTGTCATCTGCGTTCTATTACAAATAAACTATTGACATTTGCCATCTCCACATGATTGCATTCAGTTTTTATTCACAATTTGTTTAGTGTCCCAACTTTTTTGGAATCTGGTTTGTACCTCCAGCCACAGAATCCAAAGTTCTGTGCTGTCAGGTGAATGCCTAGTGGCTAATTTTTGGGGCCTGTACTGGCCGACAGTTACATATTTATCCTGTGACCCCCTAATGTACCTCCAGCCACAGAATCCAAAGTTCTTTGCTGTCAGGTGAATGCCTATTGCCTAATTTTTGGGGCCTATACTGGCCGACAGTTACAGTTTTATCCTGTGACCGCCTAATGTACATCCAGCCACAGAATCCAAAGTTCTTTGCTGTCATGTGAATGCCTATTGCCAACTTTTTGTGGCCTATACTGGCCGACAGTTACATTTTTATCCTGTGACTGCCTAATGTACCTCCAGCCACAGAATTCAAAGTTCTGTGCTGTCAGGTGCATGTCTATTGGCAAATTTTTGGTGCCTGTACTGGCCGCCAGTTACAGTTTTATCCTGTGACCGTCTAATGTACCTCCAGCCACAGAATTCAAAGTTCTTTGCTGTTAGGTGAATGCTTATTGCCTAATTGTTGGGGCCTGTACTGGCAGACAGTTACATTTTTATCCTTTGACTGCCTAATGTACCTCCAGTCACAGAATCCAGTGGCGTAGCGTGTGTTGCCAGCACCCGGGGCGAACCTACTTTGGCCCCCTCTAACTTTTGTGCATGCGTCTTTTTATAGAATGGTGCCCCACAGGCATACCAAGACCAATATTACCACTAATACTATAAAAGCGACATATACCGCAATTTATTGCAGGATCTCATAAAATACAGGGTTCCATATGGCTTTACATTCCATACATAATGGACACTGATATCCAGTTTCATCTTGATCTGTTCCCATGAGTCCAGAACACAGCTCTACACAATCCCTGATCCATAGAAAGCTTCTGTGCTTAGATTCCTACTGCCAGTTACTGTCATGGCACTGCTCTACTGTGCAACATCCTGATAACAGATAAACTCTGATCTGCCGCTGAATTGGTTTGTAGCAAAACAAGAAGCAGGCCAGAACCTACAAAAAAACAAAAGCATACTTGAAATCTAGTAGACAACATTATAGCTAATGTTCAGTCAATTCTAAATCCAAGTAAATCCACTTACCTCAATTTAAAATCGTCTGCTTTTGATTTTTGCAAATTTTTCAATTACGGTTTCAAACTCTATTTTGAAATCTCGCTCGGTTGAAAGCATTGCTAGGTTAGTCAGTCTTTCCTGGCTCATTGTAGATCTTAGATATGTTTTGATTAATTTCAGTTTGGAGAAACTTCTTTCACAACTGGCAGTTGAAACAGTGATTGTTAAAAATATTCTTAATGCAACAACAAAGTTAGTCAAACTCTCCTGCAGCTTCTACTTGTACACCCATCGAAGCAAATCTAAAGCTGTCCAGTTAGCAGGCTGTTCATCGGTGTTGACTTCCTTATACAAGACAATGTGCTTCCGAAGGCGATTTATTTAATTGAACATAGCTGCAGTAATCAACTTTGTGTACTACATGTGTGCTCAATTTGTTCAATGATAAAATCATCTTTTTCAATATCTAGCAAAGTCTGGATTTGCAGGGAAAAAAAATCTCTGGTGAAGCATATTCATCTGTGTTGAGCGTTTTGTGATTTCTGCTTTAAGACGATCAATTGCTTCTAGTTGTTCTCTTCTTGTTTCTTGTATTAAGGTCAAGCCAGCATCACAACTTAGCTCACCAGGCATCTTTTTACGTCTTCCAACTCTTCTCTCTGTAGAAATGTTGTACATTTGACATATCTGCAGAGCTTTCTCAGTTGCCTCTAACACTACACTGTCTCGTTTTTCCTGGCAAAATGAAACCAGTGCTTTCAGCTTTCGCACACATTGATCAAGGGCAAGTCCTTTTTGCTGCAGGTAGAGCTGAGCATCATTCACTTTGTTTAATACTGGACTCCAAAAATGCAAGAATGAAAAAAAAGGATAAGTCATAATGCAAACTAATAGACTTCCTGCATCCCCTTTGGTTTCAAAGTTTTCTCCTGGCCTGTCTCGCAGCATTTCCAAAGCATCTATTATTTTATTAGTGTGTTTAGCAATTACACATACAGCTTCATGCTTTGAACTCCATCTTGTGTCACATGATCGCTTTAAGTTAATTGGTACATGTTCCTTAAGAAGAAGTTATAGACTTTGTTCCAACACCAACTGAATGCACACCGGCAAGATTGAGCGAGTGATTGTTACATGGCACAAACACTTCTTTGGGATTGATATCCAAAATGCGCTTCTGTACTCCACTAATATGTCCAGCCATAGTTGCTGCGTTGTCGTATCCTTGGCCATAGCAGTGCTCTAGCTTAAGGCCATCTGTCTTTAACTTGTCACAAATGTGTTTTGTAATAATATCTGCTGATTTCCCAGATAACTGAATAAAATCAATGAATGATTTGAGAATGTTGACTTCAGTATCTTCAATGTGAACATATCGAATCACTTGAGACATTTGGTCAGTGTGAGAAATATCTAGAGTGCTATCAAACATGATAGCAAAATATTTGGCCTTTGTGATTCTTTGCAAGATGGCTGTTCTAACATGATCACCAAGCAAGCTGATTAACTCATTCTGGCTCTGTGGAGAGAGGTAGGATACAGAGTACCCATGTGCCTGCTGAACTTTGTGAAGGTGCTGATTGGCAACTGGGTCATATTTTGCTAGTAGCTTGAAAGTTTCTAGGAAATTTCCACACTTATCATCACTGCTTATATTTTCAGAGTGACCACGTAAGGATTGCCTTGCTAGATATAGCACACAGTCAAGTATTCTCACTAGGATTGCTCTCCACTTTTCAAATGACCTCTTTTGTACAAGCTGGGCAGCAGCATCAATAGTTTCTTGTTTTTGTAGCCGCATTTCAAATTCTTTCCACATTGTAAATGCACGAAGGTGGTAAAAACTACGCTCATGTTCTAGCAACCTGGGGTTTAGTTTTCTCCATGCTTTAAATCCATTAGACTTTCCAAATGAACTTTTCCCTTTGGCCGTATGGAAAAGCATACAAAGAAAGCAATATGCAGCACATTTCATAGGTGAAAACACTAACCATGTCCTTAACATAGTCTCGCCATTCTCCAAATTCATGTAGAACCATTCCTTAGAAAATGACCTGCCATCACTATCTTTTGGAAACAATGCATCCTTATTCTGTAGTTCCACTGTTCCTCTCTTGACAAGTTCAGTTTTCAAAGTTTCATCCACAGTATCTGGCCAATAGCCAATATCGGTGAAGACTTTGAGGTCAATTCTTTCGAGTATAATATTTGGCTGAGCAGAAATATTTGGCTGAGCAGAAGTAGGAGCATCTTCACACAAAGCTGTCTCTTCTGTTTCTAAAGTAACAATAGGAATGTCCACAGGCACTTGTTCTGGTTCGTGAGGCTCTTGTGATGCTACTGGTGATGGTGATCCTAATGTACTTACAGCTGTGTTCACAAGAAACCTGTCAAGGCTTCCAGCTATTTTAGCTTGCTGCTTCTCCTCTTTCTGCCTTGTGCACCTGATTCTTTTTTGTTTGGCATAATAGCTAACAGCAAAGGTGTAGTCTTCTGCCCAAAAAAATAAAATAAAAATTCTAACTAAAATATTTATTCACGGTCACTCATTGGGCCACCATACACATGACAATATCATGGCTAGACATGTGTGTCCAGGCATTCACTTACCTTGTGTCTTTGTGATGATGTTGAGAAGGTCCTTGTTTCTCCTGGTAGGGTATAGTTTAAGCTGGTTAAGGAGTTTCTCTTTATAGTTCACCTCGTTGGTCTCCAAATGGCAAGAGCTGGAATGACACAGGAAGGCATCTTACAAATTCAGCCACACTCACTATCCACCAAGCATGGGGGCCCATGCATTCACTTACCTTGTGTCTTTGTGATGATGTTGAGTAGGTCCTTGTTTCTCCTGGTAGGGTATAGTTTAAGCTGGGTAAGGAGTTTCTCCTTATAGTTGACCGCGTTGGTCTCCAAATGGCAAGAGCTGGAATGACACAGGAAGGCATCTTACAAATTCAGCCACACTCACTATGCACCAAGCATGGGTGTCCATCCCTAAAAAACAAGTACCAGCAAACAAGCAGCTGCCTGGACCCCATGTAGACTGACCCATGGCAGTCACAGGCAGAGCTGCACACAGACTTGACATCCTCCCTCCACAGAAACCAGGAGCCCTCTCACAAAGTTTGATTTTTTTTAGGACCATCACACATCTGTTTTAAGACCAATGGTAGTCTATAGGGTTATTCACATTGTAGTTTTTTGACTGTGAAAAACTGACGTAAAAAAATAGAACATGTTCTATCTTGTCCGTTTTTAAATGACAGACTGCCCCCATATAATTGAATGGATCCAAAGGAATCAGTGAAATAAACGTCCATTAAAAATTTAAATTTTTAGGCTACTTTCACACTTGCGGCAGTGTGATCCGGTGGGCAGTTCCGTCGTCGGAACTGCCCGCTGGATCCGCCGCTGACTGAAAGAATTTGTGAGACAGATCCGGATGCGGATCCGTCTCACAAATGCATTGCAAGGACGGATCCGTCTCTCCGCTTGTCATGCGGACAGACGGATCCGTCTTGTACATTTTTTCACATTTCACTTGCGCATTCAGGCAAGTCTTCAGTTTCACCGGAGAGAAAACCGTAGCATGCTATGGTTTTCTCTTTTGCCTGATCAGTCAAAACGACTGAACTGAAGACATCCTGTTGCAAACTGAACGGATTACTCTCCATTCAGAATGTATGGAGATATACCTGATCAGTTCTTTTCCGGTATAGAGCCCCTGTGACGGAACTCTATGCCGGAAAAGAAAAACGCAAGTGTTAAAGTACCCTTAACTGACTTTTTTCACAGTCGTGTGCATATAGCCTTAGTCCCCTGGCTAGGTGGCCACACAAACAGGGCAGAGGGCATCACCAAGGTGAGGTACATGGCTTCTGCATCCCGACAAGGCTGGAGACATACCGCCCCTAAACTCAGTCACAAAGGTCTATAAAGAGCACCTTGTGACCACACACACCCAGACCAAGACCATTAACCCCATCAGAATTAAACAGGGAGGGGAGCCCGCATGAATACTGAAGTGAAAGCACAGGCTGCAGTACTGGACGTTGCTCCTAGAAACCAGCATTCCGGCGATTGAACAGCCTGACATATCTGTCCCACCTCTAGTTTACACGTGACGTGCCTCTGGACTGACGCTCCATTACCATTGACTATAATGGGGGTGGTGGCGGAGTTCCGGCAGCAGTATGGTAGCGCACAGTAAGAGGCCGCCAGAACTCCACCACCGCCCCCATTATAGTCAATGGGGATGGATCGTCACTCCGGGGGCACATGTAAATCACCGGCAGGATCCGACAGCCTGCCCTGCCGCTAATGAGAAATTAGCCTAAAACTTGGTCAGCGACTGCAGAGATACTTGTCTGGACATGAGGTGAAGTGAAGACTGAAGAGAAAGCTGATAGCCAAACAGCAGGTATGCAGTGAAGTGCCATGAGAGCCAGGCAGGCCAAGCAGGTGGCAGTCAGGGTGCTGGTGAAGGGTGACCAGAGACAGTACTAACTCTAGGATGCCATCTTCCACCCATCTATGCTGTCCATACCAGCCCAGCCCCAGCGTAGAGAGATGGGCAGATGGCATCCCAGAGGCAGTACTGTCTCAGTGCCTCTCTACAGTTATCCTGCCAAATCAGAACCATGAATGCCAAACTGCCATGCCACCAATTTGGCCTGGCAGAGATCTGGCACCTCACTCATTGATTTATTACCATTATTATTGCATGCTCAGTCTGGCTCAGACACTGGTGCACACTGTAAAACCACAAGCTGAGCCACCATCCCCCCACACACAGACTCAGGGACAGGGAGGGAGGTCATCATTGTGACATGACATGGCCACCCAACTTAATCACTACTAGTGCCACTATTTCACTAACTCAGCCTCGGCATGGGGCAGCAGCTGACTGGCTCCCTTTCTACCTCTGCTCTGTAGTAGTCTCAGTCTGGACTCTTCTAGGGCGGCTCACTGGCTCAGGGCTCACTCAGGCTCAGCCTCAGGGCCTGGTCAATCTGACTCAACAAAACAGTTCTCTGTCTGGAGTCTGTCTGACACAGTGCACAGGTGACTCAGTCTGTCTTCTGCCGCGGCGCCGCCTCCTGCCTCCTCCTGGCAATCTTCTGCTGGCTCTGGCTCCCGCGCTCCGCACTGTGTTTCCCGCCTGGAAAGTTGGCGGAGTCAGAGGGAGCCAGGCCAGCCTAATGATTGCCACTAGGAACATTAATTAGTGTTAACAGTTAACTAACCCTTACCAACCCAGTAGTACAGCTCTCTGCCTCCTCAGACTGGCTGTTGCGCAGGACCCGTCACTCGTCTCCGGCAGAGACAGCCGCATCCTGCAAAAACATACTATTATAAACTTTCAACCGGACCCCCCCCCCCTGCAGTTTGGCGCCCGGGGCAACGGCCCCTCTGGCCCCCCCCACGCTACGCCCCTGAAAGAATCCAAAGTTCTTTGCTGTCAGATGAATGCCTAATTTATGGGCCCTGTACTTGCCGCCTAATGTACCTCCAGCCACAGAATCACAAGTTCTTTTGTGTCAGGTGAATGCCACATTTTTGGGGCATCTACTCCAGTGGCCTACAGTTCTATTTTTATCCAGTGACCGCCTAATGTACCTCCAGCCACAGAATCACAAGTTCTTTTCTTTCAGACGAATGCCTAATTTTCGGGGCCTGTACTGGCCGACAGTTCTATTTTTATCCAGTGACCACCTAATGTACCTCCAGCCACATAATCACAAGTTCATTTTTGTGAGGTGAATGCCTAATTTTTGGGGCTCGTACTCCCGTGGCCTAAAATAAAAATTTTCGACGCTCCAGCAGGGCACATTTTTGAAAGTTTCCCTTTAGGATGCATATAAATGCCCCCTGATTAAAATACATATTTTTTGTTGGAATTTTTGCCAATGATGCCCCTCTGGTATATTAATGTCCATGTTGTGGGACTATTTGTGTACTTCTAGTAAGGGTTTGCTTGCTGAAAATATGACCTGAAGGTTTTTCAGGTTCGCCTGCTATTAAAGTGAATGGGGCCCTCCACAAACGAGCGGTTTGTGAACATTTGATGTTTGTCCATCACTATGCGTGGTGACGTCATGGCGCTTGAGCGCAGGTCCTTTGGCAGGTCCTTCAGAATCAAGATAGGAGCGACTGCCTCTGCATGTGCAAGTGGATGAGATGAGTCATTTTTTTTAACTCCTAAAAGGCCATATTGCACCAGTATAAACATTTTTAACTGCTGTTAGACGGATGCACTCCTCTCTAAGCGGCCATAAAAAACTGTCCAATTTATTTCAATGGGGTCCATCTGGCCATGAAAACAGCCAAAAATATGACATGTTTGGACATTGTTGTTGTTAGCCCGCACCACCATCATGTTAAGGATAGGCCTCTGCCATGAGGCGAGATGAGCATCTGCCTCTTGGGGGAGATCGGCAGTTTGCGGTAGAACACAGGAGCCTATGGATCCTGTCCCCGCCATTCAGCCTCATAAGCCTTAGGCGATCTCCTGTACCAGGACGTTGCATCTCAGACCAGGAGTTGTCTTCTCGGGTAGAATGCTGGCTTGGCCCTTGTTGCCCTGTGGAGGTTCAGAGAACATCCTGGAAAGGGTATCTGCTTTGCCATTCTTCGACCCTGGGTGATATGTGATAATGAAATTGAATCGAGAAAAAAAAAAGGCTCCATCTGGCTTGTCTGGCGGAAAACCTCTTGGCAGAACGGATGAATTTGAGGTTTCGGTGGTCAGTAAACACAGTTATGGGATTGATGGCCCCCTCCAATAGATGTCTCCACTCCGAGACGGCATCTTTGATTGCCAGCAACTCCTTATTCCCGATGTCATAGTTCCTCTCTGCAGGGGACATTTGGCGAGAGAAGAAGGCGCAAGGGTGTAAAAGCATATTTTCTCCCGTATGTTGTGATAGGACAGCGCCTATTGCGATGTCGGAAGCGTCCACTTCGACTGTGAATGGCAGTTCGGGATTAGGATGGATCAGAATTGGAGCAGACGTGAAGAGGGATTTAAGCTTGGTGAAGGCTTCCTGTGCTTCGGGTGTCCAGGAAAAGGGCACAGTCTTTTTGGTTAACTGGGTAATTGGAGTAATGATTTTTGAGAAGTTCCGAATGAATTTTCGGTAAAAGTTGGCGAAGCCGACAAACCTCTGTATTTCCTTTTCGTTCTTAGGGGGAGGTCAATCTATTACAACCTGAATTTTCCGAGGATCCATACTCAGCCCTTCCGGGGAGATGATGTAACCGAGAAACTGGGTGGTGGTCTGTTCGAACTCGCATTTCTCGAGCTTGATGTGAAAATAAAAATATCGTCCAGGTATACCACTATGAACAGATCCAGCATGTCCCTAAGGACGTCATTAATGAAATGTTGAAAAGTGGCTGGGGCATTGCAAAGTCCGAAGGGCATAACTAAGTATTCAAAATGTCCGTATCGTGTGCGAAAGGCGGTCTTCCATTCATCCCCGGGGCGAATGCGAACCAGATTATAGGCCCCTCGAAGATCGAGCTTCGTAAAGACTTTCGCCGCCCGGAGTCTCTCGAGAAGTTCTGAAACCAGGGGGAGAGGGTAACGTTTTTTTACCGTAATATCATTCATCTTGCGGTAGTCAACGCAAGGGCGTAGAGAGGAGTCTTTTTTCTCCACGAAGAAGAAGGGTGCTCCCGCAGGGGAGGTGGAGGGTCGAATGAAGCCCTTCTTTAGGTCCTCGTCCAAGTAGTCCTTCAGGGCCTTGAGTTCAGGCTCCAAGAGGGAGTAGATGCTGCCGAAGGGTATTTCAGCCCCAGGTAATAATTCAATTGGGCAGTCGTATGGTCGATGCGGGGGCAGCTTGTCTGCGTTTTTTTGTCGCAGACATCCTGAAACTCGCTATATTGTGGAGGCAACAGCTCCTTGACAGTTGGTTCCGAGTTGATAGATTCTTTGGGCGTTGGGGAAGCAGGTTCATGCAGACAGTTCGAAGAGCAGAACTCGGATGTGAACCGTAGACAGCGGGTTTCCCAGTCCACCGAAGGGTTGTGAGTGGCTAACCACGGGAGGCCCAAGATCACCGGAAACTTGGGGGAGGCAATCAAAGAGAAGTGGATCGTCTCGTGGTGGTCGGTTTTAATGTGGAGCTGTAATTCTGCGGTCTGATGTGTAAATGGTCCCGAGGAGAGTGTGAACCCATCCACCGTTTCCAGATCGATGGGGGCTGTCTTGGTTACAAGCGGAATGTTGTTCTCGTGAGCAAAAGTTAGATCCATAAAATCGTCGCCAGCCCCGGAGTCGAGCATTGCGGAACAGAGAAGTTGTCGATCCCCGATGGTAATGACAATTGGAACGGTGAAGTGGGACCCGGTGGCTGCTAACTCAGTTGTCTCTGCCGTCACCGGTGGGGTTGCGGCCTGCCGCTGCTCTCGCAGTTCAGTGATGACAATGGTTCTGCAGGATTTGTTGGGGCATTTGATGGCAATGTGCCCTGGCTCCCCACAGTAGAGGCAGAGGCCTTCAGCCAGTCGTCGTTCTTTTTCTGCTACGGACAGAGTCTTGCGCACTGCATCGACTCGATGGGAGGTTGGGCGACCTGCTGGGTAGTAGAGGAGTAAGTGGTTCTGTCGCCTTGGAACCAGAGCCTTTCTTACCTTGTCTCGGTGAGCCTCTGATCAATACGGACACACACCTGAATGAAGTCGTCCAAATCATCCGGGGCTTCAAGTCTGGCAAGTTCATCTTTGATCGCCGAAATTGGCTCCTTTGAGCAGCTGGGTTCCAGTTGGTGTCTGAGACCCAGCGGCCGGACTCGGTGGCGTACTCGGCCTTGGAGTTGCGAAAATTTGGAGTTGCGAAAATTTCTCTTGGTAGGTGGTGCCGAACTCTTGCAGCTCAGACACCTGCTTGTGCAGGGTGGCCACTGCGGACTCAATTTTTCTTGGGCTGGTTATTCTGTTACGGATGGTAGTGTCGATTGAGGCTCACCTGAGTCAGAGGACACCCGAGCTGGAAGTATGGAGTCCAGTGGCAGAGGCCCACAGAGGCAGGAGGCAGGTAGCGTGGTCGATCAGTCCAGGTCGGCAGCAGAGATGGCAGCGAGGTAACAGCAGGAGTAGACGGAGGCGTGGTCGGTGGAAAGCAGCGAGTAAATGCAGGCAGCAAATCAGCAAGGTCAAACGGTCCGGGTTGGCAACGATGGTGAATCAGCAGTAGTGGTGGAGGAGCAGAGAGGAAGCTTGCTACAGGCTTGGAGGCACAATAACCAGCAAAGGGCAGGGTTCAAGGGCTGGGTTTTATAGGGAAGTAGCAGGTGCAAGAGATTGGAATAATCAGCAGGTCAAGGCAAGGACAAGAGAGGTAGTTAAAGTTAACTAGAGAATAGTCCAAGGAGAGATGGTAGCCTAGTGGGTAGAGCTACCGCCTAGGACATGGCTGGCACGGGTTCGAGTCCTGACACACCTATTTGGCGCCTAAGAATATCCAATCTTCCCACAGAGAAAAACATTTTTGGAATCAGCTTCTATTCTCATATTTTTCTCAATTATGTCGTTATATTACACTACACCACAGCGCACCACTACTTCCCGTGCAGTCACTCATCCACAACACATAGACAACACTTCCTCACAAACAAATGCATGCTTGGGAGTCGGTGTGAATTACCGTCAATACCAGCATGCGGCATTAAGTATAATTCCCGTTTTAAATCAAATGCAGCACAAAAATGTTTTGGGGGACATATTCAATCATCCTGCAGAACGCCTCTCTCATCCCATGGATCCACATATCTGCAATACAAAACAAATATCATTATCCTCGCAAAAATTCATAACTGGTCTGTACATTCAATGTAATGATGTATCTAGTGATCATGCAATCGGGAGCCAGTGTCCCCTATCTGATCCCTACTGTAACACGATAATCTATATTCAAACCATGGGGTTTTAATGTACCAAGGCGATGTATCCATTTTAGTTCACATTTCTTCAAGAGAGTAAGTCTGTCACCCCCTCTTTTTAATACATCAATTCTTTCCAAAATTGTAAATTTCTGATCTTCTTTCTTATGTTGTTTTTCGGAAAAATGTTTAGCCACAGGAAGATCTTTTCTTTTATATCTAATAGACTGTCAATGATTATTTAGTCTCGCCTTAATATCGCACGTAGTGTCCCCCACATAGAGTAAGTGACATGGGCACCACAACACATATACTACCCATGAGGAATCACAAGTCAAGTATTCTTTGATCTCAAAACGTTCCCCAGTCTGCGGATGTGTGAAATCCCTACCCTTCTGTAGATACTTACAGTGGGATGCGAAAGTTTGGGCAACCTTGTTAATCATCATGATTTTCCTGTATAAATCGTTGGTTGTTACGATAAAAAATGGCAGTTAAATATATCATATTGGAGACACACACAGTGATATTTGAGAAGTGAAATGAAGTTTATTAGATTTACAGAAAGTGTGCTATAATTGTTTAAACAAAATTAGGCAGGTGCATACATTTGGGCACTGTTGTCATTTTATTGATTTCAAAACCTTTAGAACTAATTATTGGAACTCAAATTGGTTTGGTAAGCTCAGTGACCCCTGACCTACATACACAGGTAAATCCAATTATGAGAAAGAGAATTTAAGGGGGTCAATTGTAAGTTTTCCTCCTCTTTTAATTTTCTCTGAAGAGTAGCAACATGGGGGCCTCAAAACAACTCTCAAATGACCTGAAGACAAAGATTGTTCACCATCATGGTTTAGGGGAAGGATACAGAAAGCTGTCTCAGAGATTTCAGCTGTCTTTCCACAGTTAGGAACATATTGAGGAAATGGAATACCACAGGCTCAGTTCAAGTTAAGGCTCGAAGTGGCAGACCAAGAAAAATATTGGATAGACAGAAGCGACGAATGGTGAGAACAGTCAGAGTCAACCCACAGACCAGCACCAAAGACCTAAAACATCCTCTTGCTGCAGATGGAGTCACTGTGCATCGTTCAACCATTCGCCGCACTTTACACAAGGAGATGCTGTATGCGAGAGTGATGCAGAGGAAGCCTTTTCTCCTCCCACAGCACAAAAAGTGCCGCTTGAGGTGGGCTAAAGCACATTTGGACAAGCCAGCTTCATTTTGGAATAAGGTGCTGTGGACTGATGAAACTAAAATTGAGTTATTTGGCCATAACTAGGGGCGTTATGCATGGAGGAAAAAGAACACAGCATTCCAAGAAAAACACCTGCTACCTACAGTAAAATCTGGTGGTGGTTCCATCATGCTGTGGGCTGTGTGGCCAGTGCAGGGACTGGGAATCTTGTCAAAATTGAGGGACACATGGATTCCACTCAGTATCAGCAGATTCTGAAGACCAATGTCCAGGAATCAGTGACAAAGCTGAAGCTGTGCCGGGGCTGGATCTTTCAACAAGACAACGACCCTAAACACTGCTCAGAATCCACTAAGGCAGTTATGAAGAGGAACAAGTACAACGTTCTGGAATGGCCATCTCAGTCCCCAGACCTGAATATAAATGAAAATCTCTGGTGTGACCTAAAGAGGGCTGTCCATGCTCGGAAGCCATCAAACCTGAATGAACTAAAGATGTTTTGTAAAGAGGAATGGTCCAAAATGCCTTCAACCAGAATCCAGTCTCTCATTGAAACCTACAGGAAGCGTTTAGAGGCTGTAATTTCTGCAAAAGGAGGATCTACTAAATATTGATTTCATTTCTTTTTTGTGGTGCCCAAATTTATGCACCTGCCTAATTTTGTTTAAACAATTATAGCACACTTTCTGTAAATCCAATAAGCTTCATTTCACGTCTCAAATATCACTGTGTGTGTCTCCTATATGATATATTTAACTGACATTTTTTATCGTAACAACCAACGATTTATACAGGAAAATCATGACTATTAACAAGGTTGCCCAAACTTTCGCATCCCACTGTACAATTCTCACACCGCAGACATGGGTAACAACCTGTCCTCTTAGATTTACATAAGGTCTGCTGGACTTGTTTTTTCTGCCCCTCTACCTCAGTTCTAACAATCCTGTCTTTGATGTTTCTGGAGCGTTTATACGACATTAAGGGCGGTGCAGTGAAGGCCGAAATCACAGGGAAACCGCTCCTCAATGCACCCCAGTGTGAACGCACAATCCGCTCCACTGCTGGACTTAACTCACGTTACTTGGTCGGCTTTATTCCTATTCTCCTGAATAACCCTTTTAGGATAGCCTCTGATTTTAAATGAATTTTCCAATTTTTTTTAAAGCCCCTTCCGCGTGCTCCTCATTGTCTACAATTCTTTTTACCCGCAACATCTGGCCATATGGTAGTGACCTGATCGTTTTTCGTGGGTGCCCACTTGCAAAATGTAAAATCGTGTTTTTATCTGTAGCTTTAATATTTAGATCTGTATGTAGGCTCCCATTTTCCACGTAGATCTGTGTATCTAAAAATTGCACCCGTTCACTCGAGGCTGTTAGCGTAAATTTTATATTGTTATCCATATTGTTCAGAAAATCATGAAATACATGTAGCGACTTGCTTGTACCATTCCAAATAATGAACACGTCATCTATGAATCTCCACCACCCCAGCACATTGCTGAAGTGGGGAGAGTCATAGATGACGCGTTCCTCCAATGATCGCACAAAGATATTTGCATAGTTGGTCGCGACGTTGGATCCCATCGCCGTGCCCACCCTCTGCACGTAATACCTGTCCTGGAAGGCAAAATAATTATGCCGCAGCGTAATCTCCAGCATATCTACCAAAAAACTCCTCGCCTGTTCCGTATAATGGGAATGTTGCAACATATTATGTACAGATCAAATCCCTGTTCATGCCCTATTGATGTGTATAGCGAGACTGTATCAAAGGACGCCAGTATCACTCCCTCCGTAATTGCAATCTTCTGCAAAAAGTCTCCAGTGTCCCTGATATACGACCTTGCTTCCATCGCCAACTGCCTCAATGCTCTGTCCCAAAAAATTGCAATATTGGACAAGATTGATCCCCTGCCCAAAATAATCGGGCGACCTGGGGAATCAATCAGGCTCTTATGGATTTTTGGAAGGACGTATATCAGGGGGGTCACTGGAGACTTCACCACCAAGAACTGTGCCAATTGTGCATCTATTATGCCTTCATTTAAGGCCCCGTTAACTTTCTCCTCGATAATTTTCATGATCTCAAATTTGGGGTCCCTTGATAACGCCTCATACGTATCATTAGCAGACAATTGCCTGTTGATCTCCTGGATGTATTTGGGGGTGTCCATCACCACGATCGCACCCCCCTTAAAAACAACATAAGGAACAAGATCAGAAATTTACAATTTTGGAAAGAATTAATGTGTTAAAAAGAGGGGTTGACAGACTCACTCTCTTGAAGAAATGTGAACTAAAGTGGATACATCGCATTGGTACATTAAAACCCCATGGTTTGAATATATATTATCGTGTTACAGTAGGGATGAGATAGGGGACACGGGCTCCCGATTGCATGATCACTAGATACATCATTACATTGAATATACAGACCAGTTATGAATTTTTGCGAGGATAATGATATTTGTTTTGTATTGCAGATATGTGGATCCTGCAGGATGATTGAATATGTCCCTCAAAAAAAAATTGTGCTGCATTTGATTTAAACGGGAATTATATACTTAATGCCGCATGCTGGTATTGACGGTAATTCACACCGACTCCCAAGCATGCGTTTGTTTGTGAGGAAGTGTTGTCTATGTGTTGTGGATGAGTGACTGCACAGGAAGAAGTGGTGCGCTGTGGTGTAGTGTAATATAATGACATAATTGAGAAAAATATGAGAATAGAAGCCGATTCTAACATTTTTTTTATCTGTGAGAAGATTGGATATTCTTAGGCGCCAAATAGGCGTCACATGACCACTTGGCACTAGATCCCTGTGCAGACCAGTCCGCAACTCAAGCGATAGCACTGACATGATCATCTATAGCAATATTTTTTTTTTATGCACCCTGCAGATGGGTGGTGTTCACACTATGCGTTTTATTTTTTAAAAACAGCAAGCTGGATGAAATGCATTCAAGTGCAGCACGTGTCTCTCTATCCTGATGAATTGATGAATTTAATATAGCCAAGTGGTTTTATTGTGATTTTAAAATGCACTTGCACTTTTTTATAATATGAGATTGTTCTTATATACTTTGATTGGAAGCTGCACTTTATTGGCACAAGCACTTTATATACAAAGACGCATGAGAATATATATCAAGATCACAACGCATGAGAATATATATCAAGATCACAATACAAGAAGATCCGTTGAAAGATTGGAATGAAGCAAATTTTTTTACTTTGATTTTGTATCATCTGTCACTAATTGTTATAAATTGATTAATTGATGTTGTACACATGTATTGAAAAGTTGGATTTGTATTTAGATGCCAGCATGTTGTTGGTCTGTGCACTTGGCTTGAGAAGGATCCCAGAAGGGGACTGAAACGTTGCCTATTTTTGTGTCACATGTGTGAATAAAGACACTGTGTTTTTTTTACAAGAAGAGTGCTGCATTGATTTTTCCTTGAATATATATATATATATATATATATATATATATATATATATATAAAATCTATATTGTATTGATCTACTACCAATACAGGGGCCATTATATATATACTACTACTACACAGGGGGCATTATATACAGTCATGTGAAAAAATTAGGACACCCTTTGAAAGCATGTGGTTTTTTGTAACATTTTTAATAAAAGGTTATTTCATCTCCGTTTCAACAATACAGAGAGATTAAAGTAATCCAACTAAACAAAGAAAACTGAAGAAAAGTCTTTTCAAGATCTTCTGTAAATGTCATTCTACAAAAATGCCTATTCTAACTGAGGAAAAAGATAGGACACCCTTGCCCCTAATAGCGAGTGTTACCTCCTTTGGCTGAAATAACTGCATCTACCAGTCTTCGACATCGGTCTGAGGAAATTTTACCCCACTCCTCAATGCAGAACTTTTTCAGCTGTGAGATGTTTGAGGGGTTTCTTGCACGTACAGCCCTTTTCAAGTCACCCCACAGCATCTCAATGGGATTCAAATCTGGACTTTGACTTGGCCATTCCAGGACTCTCCATTTCTTCTTTTTCAGCCAATCTTTGGTTGATTTACTAGTATGCTTTGGGTCATTGTCATGTTGCATGGTCCAGTTCCGCTTCAGCTTTAATTTTCTAACTGATGGTCTCACATGTTCTTCAAGCACCTTCTGATACACAGTAGAATTCATCGTGGATTCTATGATGGTGAGCTGACCAGGTCCTGCTGCAGCAAAGCAGCCCCAAACCATGACACTTCCACCTCCATGCTTCACAGTTGGTATGAGGTTCTTTTCTTGGAATGCTGTGTTTGGTTTACGCCAAACATGTCCTCTGCTGTTGTGTCCAAATAATTCAATTTTGGACTCATCTGTCCAAAGAACATTATTCCAGAAGTCCTGGTCTTTGTCAACTTTATCTCTGGCAAATGTCAGTCTGGCCTCGATGTTTCTCTTGGAAAGCAAAGGTTTCCTCCTTGCACACCTCCCATGCAAGTTAAACTTGTACAGTCTCTTTCTGATTGTAGAGGCATGTACTTCTACATCAACAGTAGCCAGAGCCTGCTGTAGTTCTCGAGATGACACTTTAGGGTTTTTGGAGACCTCTTTTAGCATCTTGCGGTCTGCTCTTGGGGTGAACTTGCTGGGGCGACCAGTCCTGGGCATGTTGGCAGTTGTTTTGAAAGCCCTCCACTTGTAGACTATCTTCCGGACAGTGGAATGGCTGATTTCAAAATCTTTTGAGATCTTTTTAAATCCCTTCCCAGACTCATAGGCTGCTACAATCTTTTTTCTGAAGTCCTCTGACAGCTCTTTTGCTCTCACCATGGTGCTCACTCTCACTTCAACAGTCAGGAGCACACCAAACTAAATGTCTGAGGTTTAAATAGGGCAAGCCTCATTCAACATGCAGAGTAACGATCTACTAATTATGTGCACCTGGTGTGATATACCTGTGTGAGATCTGAGCCAATTTAAGAGGGAATACATGTGAGGGTGTCCTATCTTTTTCCTCAGTTAGAATAGGCATTTTTGTAGAATGACATTTACAGAAGATCTTGAAAAGACTTTTCTTCAGTTTTCTTTGTTTAGTTGGATTACTTTAATCTCTCTGTATTGTTGAAACGGAGATGAAATAACCTTTTATTAAAAATGTTACAAAAAACCACATGCTTTCAAAGGGTGTCCTAATTTTTTTCACATGACTGTATACTACCAATAAAGGGGGACATTATATATACTACTACTACAGAGAGGGCATTATATATACTACCAATACAAGGGGGCATTATATATACTACCACTGTGAGGGTTCATTATGCACTGGCAAGCAAAAGGGCAACAATGTTTTGGACTTTTAATTTCAGGTTCCATATCTCACCATCCACTACAGCTTCAAACATGAGACAACCATGATTTTATAGACAATCATCTTGGCTATCTCATACATAACTTGGACTTGCAACTATTTAGCATATGATTAGTTATGCAGATTCTTGTCATGTAACTGCATTGTTACTGTTTTGCTCCTGGTGGTGAAACAATTTTTTTCTTCTTGCATACTACAAATTACAACCTGTTCTCACATTCCCTAATAGCTTAGTGTGTTATTAGGTTGATTCCCAAGTGAAAAGTCACTGGTTCGAATCGAGGAGCAGCCATGAAGAAGATTTCCCAAGAAAAGGGAAACAGCATCACCCAGCTCATTGATAGCAGCCAAGAAAATTGCCAAACAGCATCATGTGAGTACCATGACAGTTGGAAGAATACAAAATGAAGTACGTCCATCCATTCCAAAGCCAAGAGGTGGATGTCCAGGCAAAATATCGGAGTCAACCAGTTAGCTCATCACACAGTCTATCAGTTCTGGCGCAACAAACTCGGCAGTGACGGAGGCTCGTATGCTTCATAATAGTGAGATCACAGACGTCCATGCAAACACCACGGGACACACATTACACAAGTCTGGAATGGTGGCCCTAAAAGAAGTGTCGGCTTAAGTGTACAAAAAGTATGAACAGTGGACAGTAGAAGATTGGAATCAGGTGATTTGGAGTGATGAGACGAAAGTCAATAGACTGGGCTCTGATAGGTGCAAATGGGTCTGGAAGAAACAAGGGAAAAGGGGGCTAACGTATTGAGAAAATGAAGGAAGTGTCAGATTTGGTGAAGGAAGCCTGATAATATGGGGTTGTTTCACAGCCAAAGGTGTTGGATACCTGACCAGGATGAATGGTAGTCTCAATGCTGAGCAATATGTGAATATCCTACAGGACAGGAGTACTAAGGGTATGTAAAGAGGACAACAACCCAAATCATAAGTCGAGATTGGCGAAGAAATGCAATGACAATGAAGTAGAGGTGCTGTATTGGCCCCCACAGTCTCTAGACCTTGTAGTAGTGGGCCACGTCTCTTGGTACCGTCGGATACTGATCCTTGTGAAAGTAATATTAGCTCTTTTAGATATATGGAGACTTGCAAGTATAAGCAACCAGCACTGATGAAAGAAGACTCGCGTACAGTCTGCTTAGTTTCCAAGAAATTCTGTGTCTCTGTTAACATGTGTTATGGCCGTCCAATAATATTACAGATAGGCAGGTACAATCCACCTCATGCCTTGACCAATAGGAATACATTTCAGAACCGGAAAATACACAATTGGACACCCCCTGAGAGTCTTATCACTGGTATTTGTGATCCAAGTACAGCAGTCCTCTCATATAAACTCACAGAAACCCCCCTTAGAGGCTAAAAGGTAATCCAGCGCCATCTTCTCCTGTAAGACAAGGGTTTTTATCTGCCTTTGTTCTTCAGTGATCTCCTGCACTGCTGCAACGGTCTCGTTGAACATTTTATCCACAATGGACGAGAAGTTGTTCAGTCGCTTCATTAACTTGATACCCCACCCAGTCCAAGCTGGGAACCATGCCCACACCTGATCATGGGAGCAAAACAGCTCTCTGCGATTCCTGGCCTGCATCCTTGCCCTCCTCCGCAATTGCAGATCCTCTCGATCAGCGGCAATATATGAAGCGGGTACGAGTTTAACTAACACACATGAACCTCTAGCATTACGGGGAATCACCTTGTAAGCTGCAGAACCACTCAAAAAGTAGTAGTAGCGACCTGTCAGCACTGTGCATAATGAATTTTTCTGACTGTCACAGGCGCTGAGTAGGAGCATGATGGATTGGGGGATTGCTCCCTTCTTCCAGCAAATGTAGTCTGGCCTATTAGTGTCATTGAAGAGCTTGGGAGTTTGGTTGGATAGGTTGACTGTTATACCTGTCTCACAGGTAGTGGTCCCTATGAATTTACTCTCTGCGCCAAACTTAAGGTTGAGCCACATCTGGGAACTGCCTAAATGTTCTGATACCCATATAGGTTTGTCTAACGACAAGCAGGAATCAGAGATAACATTAAAACTATAGCTGATGTTCCCTTCCAGAAATGTGTTATTAAATTCTATAGATAAATGTCTTCTAGTGGTTTTGGCAAGCTTCTTGTACTTTTTCATGCCAATACCGACGTCATATATGGCATGAACTGCCACCAAGGCTGGGGTGTAGTGACTAGGAGGGTGTTTCAAGCATACCCAGCAATTGGTCCTATTCGCTGCCTTAGCTAATTGGAGGTGCATTTTCAACAATAGATTAGGATGCTTATAATCACTACCATTGATAAAATACACAAAGCTAAGAAAGATAGTAAAAACGATACACCTCATTCTGGCCTGTGGTTAAGCAGCTTCTTGCAATGACTGGCGTGGACCCAGTTGTCTCGTCCTTCGAGCTTGTGAGGTTGGCATCGTCAGTTGTTCCTGGAACGGCCCAAGATATCTCGGTTCTAGTCCCGACCTCTGATGTTTCTTGTGAAAATCTTTATTTATGTGAATTTTTTCCGCATAAAGACATACAAAGCTCAAATAAGTACATCAGATATTAAAGTGAATATAATCAACATTATTGCACCAATCTGACCATCAATCAAAGCGGAAAGAGGATCGACCGGAGGGCCAGCCGCAAGTAAGAGATGTTATGGGCAAACATTTAAGGCTAGAGTCAACTAACTCTTCCATTCACGCTACTACATTCTTAGGCCGAGATGGAGAATTGGCTAAGAGACAAACCTCCTCCCAGTTGTCGCCTTCCACAATGTTCAAGGCAGTATAAGAGGACATACATAAAAACCATCAAACAAAAAGGACAAAGGGGAAAAAATACATGTCAGTCAGGATGTCAAGCATTCGATCATAGGGCTGTTACATCAAAACCTTCACCTCTTTGGCGTATGGAATGTGAACGAATGAAAAATGCATTATCTACAGCACCTTATTTGTGGGGATGACACTTTAGACGGACTAACCCTTGTCCTGAACATATTTCTCCTCCATGTGCATGAGCCAGGGTTGCCAGGTTTTAAGGAACAAACTCCTGTTTTTGTTTTCCCACCCCACCAATTCCTCCATTCGACATATTAGATTCATTTTATCATACCACATCGTCAAAGTTGGGGGGGTCCACCTCCCTCCACTTAATGGGAATAAGGAGTTTTGCAGCTGTAATCATATGAGTGGCCAGCGAGGATTTATTTGGTCTAAAGTTTTTCTCTGGACGCCACAATAAGACCAATGGGCCCGTGAGAACAATTTGGGTATGGCATATCTTATTAATTGTAGTTTCAATTTCATGCCAGAAATGTCTCAGGGCCTGGCAGGCCCACCAAATGTGCGAGATGCTACCTACCCCAGTGGAACACCTCCAGCAAACATTTGAAGGGATTAAGTTAATTTTGTGAAGAAATTCCGGCATTCGATACCATCTGGGTATCTTGATCGAATTCTCTTGGACCCGCACACACCTTGAGAATCCATGGGAATGAGATAGTATAAATGCCTTATGTAGGTCATCCAATGTGATATTCAGTTCTCTCTCCAACTCCCTCAAATAAGCTGGGGTCTGCTTATCTCTCCCAGCCAATAATTGTCTATATATTAAAGAGAGGCACTTTGGGGGAGTGGAAGGGAGAAGGACATAATTTTCCAACCAGGTAGGATCTGGGAGGGGCAGGTGCGAAGACCTTGAGAACTTGGCGCATGTACTCTCGAAGTCCCATTTCTGGATCATATTTATCGCATGAACAAGGTTTCCAGTTAGGGCAGCATAATAGTCAGAGTTCGGAAGGATTCTAACTAAGTCACCCAATCTGAGGTTATGAACAAATCCCCAAACCTCGGATTGTTTAAGTGACGTGGTGGAGAGTATTTGTGGGAGTAGCTGAAGAGGCACAATGGGTGAAAGGCAGTTCCTACCCATATTGAGAGCCGAGGTGGCAATACAGTGCATAATAGTACACCTCGTGATATCACTCAAGACTACCTGTCTATTGGGGATCTTGCTACTGTGTCTCCACCGAAGGTATTCTTGATTCGCCCCCAGAAGGGCCTTTTCTAGAGAAATATGTAAAGGGAAAGGTTGCGGCTTGGATAGGGCCAACCATATTTCCAAATGAATAGCCTGAATGTACATAGATAGATCCAGGAGGGATATGCCCCCCTGTTTCCTACGCCTGGTTAGGAGTGCATAAGACAGTCTAGCTCTTTTGCCTGCCCAGAGAAACCTACCCATGAGTGCTTTCAGTTTATTCAGGAATAATTTTGGGACAGAGATTGGAAGGGACCTAAATGTGTACATAACCTGAGAAAGGACATACGTCAGAACATTTTTTCTCCCTATCCAAGAAAGGTTAGGTAAAGAGGGTTTAGAGAGGAACGCTTTTATTTTATTTAGTAAGGGGATATAATTAAGCCTGAAGAGGAGAGCTGGGTTAGCCGGCACCATAATCCCTAGATATTTTATAGCTTCAGAGGGCCATTTAAAAGGAGTCAGAACTTCTAACTGCTTCTTTTTGGCACGGTCCAATGAGAATCCTAAGGCTTCAGATTTCTCCATATTTATTTTAAAATTAGAGACATCTCCAAATTGTTCAAAAATTCCCAGGACATGAGGCATGGCTTCCTCTGGGTTCGTAATCATCAATAGAAGGTCGTCAGCAAACGCCGCCATCTTATGATGTACGCCCTCAATTCTCAATCCTTTAATGTTGGGGGACTGTCTAAATTTCAATAAAAGAGTCTCCAAAGTCAAAACAAACAGGGCTGGGGAAAGTGGGCATCCCTGCCTAGTTCCATTTTTAATCTGAAAGGTGTTCGACAGAGTTCCATTACCTAATACTTTGGCCGAAGGAGCAGAATATAACGAAAATATTGCATCAATGACCTGCAAAGGAAAGCCAAACGCAACCAAGCAGGATTTCATGAAAAGCCAATTAACTCTGTCGAACGCCTTTTCAGCATCCGTCCCCAGGAGCAGAAGTGGGGTCTTTCTTTCCTTAGCTACAAATATGGACTGCAGTACTCTACTGATGTTGTGTCTACCCTCCCTCCCCAGCACAAAACCCACTTGTTCTTCTCCTATTAGATCTGGGAGCAGTTTGGATATGCACTGGCTCAAAAGCTTCGCCCACCACTTCAGATCCGTATTGAGCAGGGAAATGGGTCGATAACTACCGCAATCTTCCGGATCTTTCCCCTCTTTATGCAAAATAGTTATGTGCGCCAACTGGGCCTGGGGAGTGAGGGAAGAACCCGACATCAGAGAGTTGCATAGATTAGTGAAATGTGGCAACATTACCTCCTTGAATTTTTTATAATAGGCAATCGGGAACCCGTCAGGACCCGGGCTTTTACCAGACGGGATAGTGTGGAGAGTCATTTCTATCTCCTGAATTGTGAAAGGCGTTAAGAGGCTAGCTTTCCCTGCTTCAGAGAGAGTAGGTATTTTGATGGAATGAAGGAAAGAATCAATATGATCCTGCATATGGGCAGGAGCGTTCCTAGGAGCATCCTCTAGGTTGTAACGTGAAGTGTAGAATTTACAGAATTCTTCGGCTATGGCAGGGGTCGTAGTCAGTCTATTACCTGTTTTAGTCCTTACCGCGCTAGTAAAGGTCTTATTTCTCTGGGCCTTCAAAAGAGCTGACATAAGTTTAGAACCCTTATCTCCATGTGAGTAATATCTATGATGTTTCTTGTAGATGACCCAATCACCTTGTTTCCCGTTGCCGCCAGGTAGTTGAGCAGTGACACAGTATGTTGATAACAATCCTCTGAGGTGGGACACATACTGTAGCAACATCACCCCTGGATTCATCAGGGTCCACTGATCCAAAACGATTTTTAATTTGCAGCTGTATTCCGAGGGACTGGTCACTGACCCCTGTTGGAGATGTGTCCAAGTGAGTTGCTGACCCTGGAATGAAAAGGCAAAAAGGTATTGGCACTGGGGATCCAGTGGTAATGAAACAAATGCATTTGCTAGTGACAGAGAAAAATGTTGTGTTTGGTGGCATTGAGGCCAGTAGAGTGTGTGGGTTGGGCACCATGGGAGCGTCGCTGATGATGATCTTTGTTTACAGCTCTTAGGTCATGTACTAGTCGGTATGTCATTTCCTGGCCTTTGGCTGTCTTTTTGGCTACTGGGAACAGTGGGGTGTTGCAGGGCGATTTAGTTGGTGTGAGGACCCCTATCTGTAGATAACGGTGTATCTGGATTTTCAGACTGTCCATATGGGCCACGCTCAAAGGGTATTGTGGTAGTCTGGGCAAAACGCTTCCTGGCCTAATGTTGACTGTAGCCGGTGGCACCGGCAATAGACCCACATCATATTTGCCAACCGCCTAGATTTTGGGATCAATCTCTGCCAATACATCCAGCTCGACCACAGTTATGGCACTTGTAGTTACTAAACCTTTGCTTCCGAGCATCCCTTCTCTTCCATTCTCTCTCAGGGTCCTGTGATACAAGGACCTTAGCCGCCTTGTCCTGCTTCCTTCTATCCATCTCTCTCTATAGCGAAGAGAGTGGACAAAATTGCAGACATGGACATATCACTGTATTCGGATCTGGCTAGGAGTAGCCGGTCCCGAATCTTGGTGTTGATGCCCTCCAAGAATTTGGCCCTGAGCAAGAGATGGGTGGGAGTGACCTTCGTGCCAACGGGTGTTACATCAGCACCGACCTCGAGGTCCGCGTCCAGTGCCGCCTGTTTCAGGTGCTGCCAGAAACAAGCACACTCTTCACCTGTGTTTTGATTTAACTTCATCATATCCATGGTGGAATTAGCACCATATAGTTCTGGAAGTGTGGATTTAAGAGCTATACAAAACGCCTTACCTCCTGAGGTGGCCTGCTCGTGGGTGGTGATGTTACAGCTTGCTGTAATGACACTGGTTACCTCCGGGCCCACCTTGGCCTAAAGAATCTGGGCACAATCCGTTCTACTCATGCCATAACTAAACTGGTTCTGGATGAACATCCTTGCAAACCCCCGTGGGTTGGTCCTATAGTCCAGTAACTCGGCCAGGATTGTCCAGATTTCTGCAGGGGTAAAAGGGACATGCCACACTACTCTCTCCATTAATATGCGCTCACCTTGCGTGTTGGGTGGTCCTTCATACTGTTGTACCCGTACTGCATAGGCCTCAGACTGGGGGCCATGCAACGAGCCAGGCGCACATCTGAGAGTTGGGATACAGTTTGGGAGTTGTGGTCGTTTCGGAGGTTTTGAGCTCATTGATGCAGTACACACAATTTTTTAATCTGGTATGGATCCCTCTATACTCACATATTGTTTTTAGGTCACAGGTGGAGAAAGCCTCATAGTTAGAAACAGAGGGAGGAGATGTAGGAGTGGGTGACGGAGAAGATTTAGGGACAGGAAAGGGGGGTTGAGAAACTGTTTGGGAAGAGCTGGCAGTGTCAGTAGGTACCCTGTCAGCAGTGGAGTTGGAAGTGACATTTGGGGACTTACTTACCTCGGGTACTGGTTGTGTTTCAGTAGGCCCGGGTTTAGTGGATCCAGCCTGTTTTAACAAAGTCAGCCCAGATAGAGCCTGCTTCCTGCATTGGATCCCTAACATTAGTTACCCCCTCAGGCCAGGTGTACATCACTCAGTTCTTCTGGATTTAAACCGTTTTCTGAATGCCCTGCTTACTTACCATGATTGAGTTTTGCAGCCACCATTGCGCTACCTCCAACATTTTTGTCGACTGGAGTCTGGGCCTGAACTCTGCAATACATTTTTCCCATCTCTATAAATCAAAAATATCTTCCAAAGGGATACTCCAATTAGTTCTCTTGGACCACCTACTCCATTCTTTAAGGGGCTTTGTGGCCTTCACCCCATAACTAGATCTCATGTACTGAGAAGCCGTCTGACCCCTCGAGGGGACTATTTCCCCCCCCCCAGAACATGGATCTGCCACAACCCATCCTTGGTTAACCAAGCTGTTACCAGTGTTGCCTGCGTCCAGGGACACGCTTTTGACCGTACACAGAGGGTACCGCCCGGCTCCTTCTCATGGTATGTCTGTCCAACCCTGACTTTTACACAGCCTATGTCGGACAGATAGAAATCTTGTGCACTGAGAGCGGCCTATTGCTACTCTTAATGCTATTTCCACTCCCTTTTGCTGGATTCCCAGTATGCCTCCTAAAAGGCTATACACACAGCTGAGCTACGCCTGTGTTTGGCCAGCGGAGGCTACCCAATAAATGAGACCCGCTTTTCTCCAGCTAAGTGTGGCTCCTCCAGTCAATCTCCTGCTGATAAAATAAAAAGAAATACGGGGTTAACCTCTGGTTGTTAAAGAAAGAATAGTCCTGGAGTGAAGAACGGTCACTTGGAAAAGAGAAATAGAAGGAAAAAAGTATGCTACGATCGGATAAAGAACTGCAGAAAAAGGTAAATATAAAACTTAAGGGATCACACTTGGATCATATAATTGAGTTGTAATAAATTTAATAACTACTGGTGCTATGGCGCAGATTTATAGATTACATTCTATTTATCTGGGAAGATACAAGAGAGGAGTTAGAATGTTTCCTAAAACAGATAAATGAGAATGATAGGAACTTAACATTTTCCCCAGTTGTGAGTTGCAAAGAGGTGGAGTTCCTAGATTTAGACATTAAAGTAGAGGGGAATAGTCTGATCTGTAGTACCCATTTTAAAACAGTGTCTAAAAACAGCTTCATTAGGTTCTCAAGCTGCCACCTACCACGGTGGCTGATCAATGTGCCTACAAGCCAGTTTAGAAGATTGAAGCGAAACTGCACAATAGAAGAAAAATTTGAACAGGAAGCTGAGCTGCTAAAAAATCGACTGGTAGAAAGGGAATATCCACTGAAAATTGTCGATAGGTCCCCCGATAAAGTGAGGAAAATGGAGAGGAGAGAGTTTTTTTCTAATAAGAAGGCTCCTGCAGATGACGACACTCCCAAACTTATCCTACCATTTAGTTCCAAATATCGTACTGTGGAAAGGATTGTTAAAAAACATTGGAATCATTTGTTAAAAGACAAAACTATAGGGCCCTATCTTCGCGACACTCCAAATATAGTGTATACTAAAGCTACAAATCTAGCGGGCAAAGTGGCTCCAACCGTTAAGAACCCAATAAACAAGGGGGGAGGAAATTGGTTATCTACAAAGGGGTTCTTTAGGTGTGGGAGATGTGCCAACTGCAAAATTACAAGGTTCCCAAGGAAGAGAGAAAAGGTACAGTCCACCACAAACTCATTTAGTCTGAACATTAGGGATTGCCTCACCTGTGACACAACGGATGTCATATACCTGCTACAATGCGGGTACAACAAACAATATATAGGGAGGACAAAGAGGACTCTCAAAAAGAGAGTAGCAGAGCATATAGCCAACATAAAAAGGGCTATGAGGCACACTCCCTTTCCAAACATTTTAAATTGGTACATGGAAGTGACCCTTCAGGACTAATGTTTACAGCTATTGAGAAGATCAAGAGACCTTGGAGAGGGGGAAACCATATTGCGCATATGTCCAGACAGGAGTCGAGACACATTTTTGAGTTTGAGACTATGATGCCGGGGGGTTTGAATGCCAAGTTGGAGCTTTTTGGCTTCCTGTAAGGAGGGGGAGCCTGTTGGGGATGGGACATCGGAGTTTTAGTCGTGTTATCGACACCCCGATCTCCTCTCCCTGCATGCCCCCCCTCTCCCATTTCATCTGGACCACTCGGCATTTGAGGAGTCTGGATCACTCGACATGTGAGCCTCTTCTCAACTATTATGCCTTGAATAGAGATATATGCGTCAGTATTCCCCCCCCCCCCCCCCAACAAGATTATTATCGATGTTGTTATTATACACCATGAATAGTAAGTTGTCATTAAAGATCTGTCTGCACAGGAATTGTGATGTTTTAACCTTATTTGTATTGTCATGCCCCACTCTGACGATGTGCGGAGGTCAGCCAGGATAGCAGCACGAGTTTAGTGATTGCTTTGGAGCCATGCTGGATCCGCCTCTCTCAGGTGCACTGGGTGGGGTCTTTAGTTTAAATAGCACACTTCCCAGTGTCCTGAGCAGATTATACTGTTCATTCTGGTCTGGGAAGCTTGGAGAGAAGGTTGGCTGTCAGTTCCTGCTCTCAGAGATAAGTGTCATTGCTAGTTCGGTTGTTTGTGTCTTCTTGTTCATCCAGGTTCTGTGCGAGCAGATTACTCCTATCTCCCCACTTCACCATCTTAGGGAGTTCAAGGTTTTTGTTAGCCCAGGCTGGAGGAAACTAGCACACCTACCTTCTAGGTCTGCTGTGGGCTGAGCAGTGCAGGGAAAGAGGTCAGGGATAAGTTAGGAGGTGACCCTTCCCCTGTCTCTCGTCCAGAGCCTGGTTGGTGTGTTATCTTTGGTACAAAGTGTACGTCCGCTGTGACATGTATTGGTTTGTATTAAATTTTTACAAATTGTATTGGGTTATTATTGTAAGACATGAGGAGGATTGCAAGACATGAGGAGGAAAGTATATATGTAGATATATATAACAATATAGTACAACATATAGACAGTAACAAAGAAAAAGGTTATCAACAGGGTTCCAGTCCGGATTTTGAATGTGAACCACTAAATAATGCAGACTGGCAAGTATCCGCCTATAAAAGGATCAGTGCTACAGCTCACTCCTGATGACCACTGAGGAAGGGGCTGCCCCCGAAACGCGTATGGTCCCAGGAAGTGAGCGCAGATAATTGATGTATACATAAAGGACATTTCATCTTTAATGACAGGCCTGTCTAAGAACTAGCTTAAGCCCAGCCAGGACCTCCGGCAAGAAAAGTCAGCTGACCGGCAAGGAAAGTTACTTCCGCATCACGTGAAATACCGTGCCGACGCTGGCTTCGTCACCACGTGGGACGCTGCGTAAAGGGTGAGAAGCGGGACAGAGGAGGACGCCGCAAAGCGGGAGGCCGGTAAGAGATGCCGATTACCAGGAGGCGGGGGCGAGGGGCACACCGGAGAGTCCGGTAAGAGAAACCTATATCTTATAGCGCACTTCACAGCCGGCTGGCTGACACGTTCAGCACAATAGATTTACGGACCCAGGTAACCCCATGTTGATACAAACATAACTGGATCACCAAATCGGGCTGCATTGAATGTCTGCACTCCAAATGACATTGTTGCACTGTTAAAGAAATCAGGATACCAACTACTACTTCTTGAAATATAGTGCAGCAGTCTGCATCCAAGGACATAATTATTCCTGACAAGGAGGGATATATATATACATATATACTAACAGTGGACTAATTTGATACTTGTCTTCCACAAGTCCAATTGCATTTTATATTGTGTTATTGATTGATGTGGTTTTAATACTTTGTGTGCAGATATTTTACTATTTTTAGTATTTTAGGGATTGCCTATTCCTTGTTATTATTCTGCAGT
Organism: Bufo gargarizans; assembly: GCF_014858855.1. NCBI lineage: Eukaryota > Metazoa > Chordata > Amphibia > Anura > Bufonidae > Bufo > Bufo gargarizans. The sequence continues at coordinate 43,267,596 of NC_058089.1, forward strand.
GTAGTTATTAAATTTATTACAACTCAATTATATGATCCAAGTGTGATCCCTTATGTAGAGAGTGCCCCTCTTTATTTTATACATATAGTTTTTTCTACATAGGTCTGGGGTGAGGCCTTTAGAGGTGAGCACCTCGTTCCAGAACCGATTAGTGGGTGCAGCCGCTGTTTGCTACGATATATACAAAATATAAAACTTGCCTCACTATTCAAAGGTAAATCCCGTAATTAATCAAAGAAATACCCAAACAAAAATTACTGAAAATAAAACCGAAAAAGATGCCAAAGTATGAAAAAGGAAAAAAACTGAAAAAGAACTTGGTTACAACAATAAAAACCTAAAAAATAAAAATGGGGGACTTCCGGTTCCGGCGCTGAGATGCAGGACGTGGAGTAAGTTTGCTCCGGCCGTCCCTCACCAAGATCGTGCTCCGGATTCAATATACCAGCACAGAAGGGGTAGTTTCGGCAACCCTAAACTCCTCAGAGGATCCTGTCCAGTCGTCCATGGACAGATACCTACTCCGGAGCGGCAACAAGCAGTTACGGAGCGGCGCTTCACAGGCCGATAACACCATGCTGAACAAGATGGCGGATTTGCGCCCGACATCCCCGAGCAGTGCCATAGATAACGATACTGATGCCTTGCCCGTTACCCAGGCAGATAGCCAACCTGAGACGGCTAATATAAATGACAAAATTCTAGCCATAGAAGTAGCCAGACACTTGGCACCTGATATTAAAGACAAAGACACTCTCTAAAACGCTGACGCAGTCTCTAAAACAACTGCATGAAGCGGTAGCGCAGCATGACACGTGCCTAGAAGATCTTGGGCTGCGGCTCGCCCTGATGGAATAGGAGAATTCTTGTTTGGCTATTCAGGAGCTACAAAAGCACAATATAATATTGAATGATCGTCTGGAGGACTTGGAGAATCGCTCCAGATGGAATAACCTGAGGCTCTTAGGCCTACCGGAATCTATCAAGCCGCAGGCCTTCAAAGACATCTGTGAGAGAGAACTACCAATGGCCCTGGGGCTAGATGGCAGGCACAAAGTAGAAAGGGCTCATCGTGTCGGACCGGCGCCAGATTTAAAGCGTTCATCTGCCAGGGTCGGTAACGACCTGATACTGAGACCCCGCCAAGTCATCATGCGTTACTTGGACTTTAGTGACAAGGAGCACATACTAAAGGCCTTCAGAGCCCGGAAGAAGCCCTTGAAGATCAGAGGGCATGTCATTCTACTCTTTGCTGATTATTCAGCTCAAGTGGTGAGACAGAGAAGGGACATATGCTCGACTCTATTCCGGCAGCAAATCAGGTTTCAACTGCAATACCTGACCACATTGAGAGTGACTCTTCCAGATGGTACAGTTACCTCATTCCGAGATCCATCAGCAACAGCAAAGTCGATGCAATCGCTACTAGAATCGGAAGGTCTGGGGGACGCGGGAGACCATAGATATGCTAAATCTCCGCTGAGGGAGAGAGCAAGAAGCCCGGAATGGAAACACTTACCTCAGAGGGAGCGAGGTTGTAGAGGCTGGGAGAAACCATCCGGAAGGGGCCGTATGCCCCATGTCAGCTAAGGATGCTAGCTTTTTCAAGTAGTCCGTGTTTTATGCCACTCATTGCCCTTCTCTTATTATTGGGAGGATATCATGTCCGCTTAAGCGTTCAGTTACCACAGTTGGTGTTACTATAACAGTTAAAGTATGGCTTACTGCATTACACCTGCCGCTGACACAAGGATTTCAGCAGCAGCAAAAGTAAAGTAAACTAGTAGAATGTAGAGGGTGGGGGGAGGAGGGGTTTTTGAAACTCAGAAAAAAGGAAGCAATAAGCTAAAATAAGATAGAGTTGGGGGTAAAGGAGTTGGTATTCATCACGATTGACGCTTATCTTTGAGGGGTCACTGTTCTGAATATCGAGGGGAAAGAGGGGGTAGGTTACATTGTTGTGTCAGGGACTGTTTTCTTTTTTTTCTCTTTCTCTTTTTATATTATTTTCTCTCTCCTTTACGGTCCTCCCAGAATCACAAAGTTGGTGTTGATCTTGCTGAATCTATTTCTAGGCGATTAATAGGTACTGAAACATGAAGGTGATTTCATGCAATGTAAAGGGCTTGAGGTCACCCCACAAGAGATGGATGGTGTTACGTCACCTAAAGAGAGCTAATCCTGACATTGCGCTTCTTCAGGAGACACATCTAGCAATGGGTGATATCGAAAGAATAAACAAATTATGGGTTAGGGAGGTTCATGGGTCGGCTTCGATTGACAGAAAAGCGGGAGTCCTAATCCTATTGAATAAGAACCTGAGCTGCCAGGTCCTGGGGTCATCATCTGATACTAGAGGTCGATGGGTCCAGATCCTCCTATCAGTTCAAGACACTCAATATAGCGTCTACAGCATTTATGGCCCTAATGTTAATAATGCATTTTTTTTTTTATGACCTAGAAGTACAATTACTGACTGACCCCTGCCCAAACAAAATTATAGGGGGAGATTTCAATTCAGTAGTGCTGACAGCAGTAGATAGAAGACAGGGTAAACCCATACAGGCGAGTTCTAATCCGCAAGACCAAGTCATGGGTAGGTTGATGGAGGGAGTGGTTCTGTTGGATCCATGGCGCCAAATGCATCCTGATGAAAGAAGCTACACCTTTTATTCACATTAAAGACACTCATGGTCGAGACTTGACTATATCCTGGTTAGTTCCCACTTGATGGGAAAGGTGGAAATGTCATCTATCAGTGACATGATGATATCAGATCACTCCCCAGTCTGGATCCAGTTGAGGGACACGTATCCCAGAGGCTCAAATTATTTATGGAGGTTCCCCTCAAATTTAATAACCAGTGAAGACTTCGTTAATAAGCTGATAGGGTGGTGGGAAGAATTCAAAGGGGATAATCAAGAACATGAAGATTCACCTGAGCTGCTCTGGAATACCTCTAAAGTAGTCATTAGGGGAAAGCTCATGAGCTATATATTTGGAAGGAAAAAGCCAGCCCAAGTATGCCTGGAGCAGACAAGCCTGTTAGTCAGGCAAACATACCAAGCTTTTACTCAATCTCCCACCGCCGAGAATAAGCAGAAATGGGTGTCAGCTAGGGGAGCCTTCAAGGCTAATGAGAAGGATAGGGAGTTATTGCATAACACAAACCTCACAGCGACCCTACATTAATTTGGGAACAAGTCGGGCCGTCTTATGGCCAATCTTGCAAAAGGTAGAAGATCCCCCCAGTCAATACTAGGGATGAGAGAGGCAAAAGGGGGAGTGGCTACTAATCCGGCCATCATCAACTCAATAGTAGGAGACTATTACGAGCAGCTATGTCGAGATAGTACGAAACCAGATCTAGCGGCTAATCTCTTAGATAAGGTCAAATTACCTAGTCTTAAGAAATGTAAAGTCTCAATGGTGAGGTCAGATTAAAAAGCTTGGTAATTCTAAAGTACCTGGTCCAGATGGCTTTACCGGGGAATATTACAAGTTTGCTAAAACTGTTTAACGAAGTACTAAAAGGTACTGCATCCCCAGATAAAGAAAATGTCAGATACATCAAATTAATGCCCAAAACTGGAAAAGACCCCCCTACTCACCAGGTTCCTATAGGCCTATTTCGCTCATTAATGTGGACACTAAGATCATTAAAAAAATTATGGCGGACCATCTGGCACTCATATTACCTTCCCTGATCGGGAAACAACAGGTCGGATTTGTGCAGCGACGTTCAGCGGGAACGAACATCCGCACGGTACTAACGGTGTTAGATAAGGTACATCATAAGCCTAGGGTGGGAGAGACTCCAACCATGCTCACTCTAGCATTTGACAATGTCCGGTGGGCATGGCTGGAGGCAGTTTTGGACAGGATGGGTTTCTCAGGGGCATTTAGAGTCTATCTATCGCAGCTATATAATCATCCCAAATGCAAGGATTTATACACAGGGATTTCTATCTTGACCCTTCAGACTCCAGAAGGGGACTCGTCAAGGTTGTCCGCTGTCGCCCCTTCTGTTCAACCTTTCCCTCGAACCGTTAGCAAGGTACTTGTGTCACTCAGACCTTTACGAAGGGATAGGGATTGGAAGCAAGCAATTGAAAGTCACACTATTCGCAGATGATGTAGTATTGTTTTTAGCCAAGCCACAGGAGCACATTGAGCGAATAATGAAAGCTCTGGCCCTTTTCGGGACATACGCGGGTTATAAGATAAATACACCAAAATGCAAGCTATTCACCTTAACCCGGAAAGGTGAAGGAAGGTTTTGTCTACCACTTCACTTGGGTATTGCTAAGGCTCAAAGCTATATTACATATCTGGGAATAAAAATTGGCAGAGAACCACATTCACTGTACCGCCTGAATTTCCCCCCACTTATCACCAAAATCATAAATGAGCTGGATAGATGACAGGGACTCCCATTATCTTTAGCAGGCAGGTGTCATCTGGTAAAAATGATGAGCATGTCCAAGCTTCTTTATCCCCTTCAGACGATCCCACTCCTTATCCGACATGCAGATATTAAAAAGTTGGAAAGCAGGTTCCTACGTTTCATCTGGCAGGGGAAGAAGCCCAGAATATCACTGGACAAGCTAAAATTCAGACATGAAATGGGAGGCTTTAATTTCCCGAATATCAGAGGCTATAACCTGAACTGTCTTAGTAGATATATCCTGGATTGGGTCAATGGGACGTCGTTTTACTCGAATCTGCTCCTTGAACGGCAGTTGGTGCGACCCTGGGACCTGGTGGCTCTATTACATTCTAAGAGATCTATGCTACCCGCGCCTGTCAAACACTCTCTGGTGGTGAGAGATATCACTATAGCTTGGAAAGTTCTCAGAAACCACTTTCAACTTCCTTATCAAATTTCCAAACATCTTCCCTTTCGGGGTAATCCCTCTTTTGAGCCAGGTAGAAGTAGCGCACTGTTCAAGGATTGGACTCTCAAGGGGGTTAATAAAGTAGGCTACATCGCAGGAACTAAAAGATAGGCTGGGGCTGGGTAAATCGTCATATCTTTAATATACCCAGGTTAGGAATTATTGCGGATGTTTAGCCAGGGATTTAACCAAAGAATGGTTTCCTAATTTTGATTCATTTTTGAACATTAAAACAAAAAGATCCTTGTCTATGTTACACCATGTATTGAGAGATAGGTGGAATACCAAGGACCCTAAAGGGATCTTCAAAAAGTGGGGCCAAAAATTGGGGGTAGCGGAGATACATGACCGGGTATGGACAGGGATCTCAGCTATGCGCAAGGCCATTATAAATGAAAAGTGGAGGGAGACCCATATAAAAATATTACACCATGCCATTTATGGGTTCGACTTGCCCAAATCCACATCCAATCCTGGGAGACTGATGGTCTGCCCAAAATGCTCAACTCCCAAGACCGACTTATATCATGGCTTTTGGGAATGCTCTACGCTGGCCAAATTTTGGGGAGAGATTAACCAGTCACTAGGCAAGATTAGTAAATATCGCAGTGAAATTACACCATCACTGGTAATATTACATTCCGACACAGAATCGGATACTGTTACCCAGCGGTCATTAGAAAGGCTGGTATCACCGTTTTACCTCAGGTGAGGCATAGATTGATCATGGTAGCCAAGAGGAGCTTGCTGCAGCTATGGATATCCCCAGAGATTCCAACCCAGGAGATGGTGATTGCCCAAATGCGTCACTTATTTCACCTAGAATGGTTAGAATCGCTAAAGCAAAAAGAGTCTTTGGGAAAGCAACTATTCCATACATTGAAATTATTTTTGCTGGTGTATATACCGTGCTCAGAATATAGGCAAATAATGGGTCCCTTTAAGTTAACTACCTGGTATTTGCTAGAGGATGTGAAGGGCAGCCTTGGTCAGCTGAAAGTAGTCTAACTTTGGTATGTAAGGTAGCCAGGATTATACAAGTTAGGGGGGTGATTTTGTGATCTTAATGGTTTATATGGATCTACACCAGATGGGAGGGGAGGTGAGGGAAAAGAGTTGGGGGAGGATGGGGAGGGGAAGAGGTGTTTTGGAGATAACATAAAGTCTCATTTACGCTGATCTTGACTTGAGTCCTCAATGGAAGACTATTGTACAACTTCATTCATCGTGATGTATGTTATCTACTTTTGTAATGTATAAAATATAACAAAACTCAATAAAAAAGATATTGAAAAAAAAATAAAAATGGGTTAGTAAAAGAAAGTTGTTTGACCGTTAGTAAAAGAAAACCTGTAAAAAACAATGTAGCCTTCTCAACTAAAGTTTTTGCATTAAAGATGTCTGAAAATTTGATAAAAACACAAAAATAAAGAAAAACAGATAAAAGTAAAAATCCCAAAAATGTTAAAAATCAAACTTAAAAGGAATTCACTTCATAAAAATGACTAAAAAGTTAAAAAGTTGTAGGAAGTGAGCCCACACCATTATTCCCGCCCCCTGGATTCAAACAAAGCTTTGCTTGCTCCACCAGGCCACATGAGGGACAAAGCAACAACCGCCTCACATGGTTTACCCTAAAATGGTGGCTACTCACTTAACCAGATACTAACAAAAAAACTAGAATTGGGGAAATAAACGGTTAAAAACTGTGAAATTAAATTTAAAATGGATTTTTATCCCGTTTTTCAATTCATATCGGGTGGACGGTTTTCCCAACTTTGAATTGATCTTAACCAAAAATGGCTCCCCTCCCCCACGCTTCCAGCTACTCAAACAAAGGGATGGATCTTACAAACACATGGATGGACAATACAGTGTAACAGAAATGGCTACCTTTCCCCACGCTTCCAGCCACTCAAACAAAGGGAAGAATCTTACAAGCACATGGATGGACAATACAAAGACACTTTATACTTACCCCAGAAGCAACTTTTTAACCCTCTAAACATACACCCCTTTGGTGCTGGATTGGCTGGGGGAACCAAGATATGGATCCCCAACTAATGCCTCCAAATCCTACCCAATTAATACAATGAATTTCTCCTCCTTATATCTAAAATTGTAAGAGCAAAAAGTAGGCTCTTTACTGAGCGTCGCTAACAAAAGGAGCTAACACAGAGAAATATTAGCAGTTATTAGAACCACAAAGATTTTAAAAAAGGTTGAAATATAGTTTGCACTTACTCAAATTTTGCCGGCTTTGTTTGTGAAACCAATATCTCGCTGGTTTTCTCCCCCCTTTTAGCTGCTATTGTTGCAACGTACTTTTTTTTATAGATCGCCATCTGTAGTAGTGGGCCATGTCCCTTGGTACCGTCGAATCCTTATCCTTGTGAAGTGCTATTAGCTCTTTTAGATATATGGAGACTTGCAAGTGTAAGCAACCAGCACAGATGAAAGAAGACTCGCGTACAGTATGCTTAGTTTCCAAGAAATAAACGATGACGTGATGACGTAGTGGACGTCGCGCTCCCGGCTTTCCCCGCTGCTCAGCTACCCCGCTGCCGCTTCGATTATGCTGGCGTCTTTGTGCCGAATCCTCCATCTACCCTCTCTGCGACCGGGACCGTGTGATCAGCGCTGTTGAACCGTGGCGCTGTTGCCTTTTGCCCAAGCCTGCCACGCTGCTGCTATCGGCTGTCGGGTTCGGATGTGGGGGCTGCCTCCGGCTCTTTGTCGATTCTGCCATTCCTGGTTTTGCCGCTCCTGCGGCTCCTGCCTCCTTTCTTGCCCTCCATGTCGCTGTGAACAGTTTGCTGTCTGGAGGTTTTTTTTCCTTTACCCCCGTGGAGCGTGCCTCCGGTTCCTGCCTGATCTGCTACCTCCCTTTCTGGTGTCAGTGAGTAACCTCTGTGTTCCCCCTACCTGTGTTCCCCCTACCTGTGTTCCCCCTATCTGATGGTTTGTTGGAGAAGACGATAAGCTTCTCTCCTCTAGTGACTAACCTCCTCATGACTGCTGACTCCAACTAACCTTGAACGGAGTTTGACTCAGTTGCATATGATTACAACAAAGTGAACTTTAAAGTTTAAAGTATAAGGTGGAGGGGAAAAAAAAAAAAAAAAGAATAAGAGGAGAAAGAGTATAAAGAAGAGTGGACACAAAAAAAAAAAAAAAAAGGGGGGGGAGCGAAAAAAAAAAAAAAAAGAGGAAAAAAAAAAAAAAAAAAAAAAAAGGAGAAGAAAAACAGAACTAAGAAGTAGGCACTAAAAAAAAAAAGGGGAAGGGGGATAAGGAAAAAGGAAAAAAGAAAAAGAAAAGGAAAAAAAAAAAAAAAAAGAGAAAGAAGAAGAGCCAAGAAGAAAAGATATATATTTAAAGGAGAGAAGGAGGCGGAATAAGGGGAAAAAAAACCAAATAAATATTCCAAAAAAAAATAAATATTAAAAAAAAAATATATAATAAAGAGGAATAAAGAGGAATAAGATATGGGCCCAAAAGCCTTTAGGCGTTCGACTGATCTATCAGGTCAGAAACACGGGTCCAGAACTACTGAACCAACAAAACTGGACCAGTTTCTGAAATCCCCAAGGGTCAATACGAGGGGCGGACAAAAGGAATTTTTTGAAAAAAAAAATTATGAATCAGAGGTAACTGAGCGAGAAATACAAATAGGCGCTAGATACCCTGAAGAGGAAGATGGAATAATGGGGGAAGCTATCCCTAATGACAACTCTTCCCCGCTGGAAGAAATACTCCTAGCGGTTAAACAGAACGGGGATTTAATACAGGTGGTTACAACCCAACTTGGATCTATTCAAGTTGATGTGGGACTAATAAAAGATGAATTGTCCAAAATGCGAGACAGAGTCAACACCCTTGAAAGTTCCGTCACCCTTATACAGAAGGAATCCAAAAAAATAAATACGGAAGTTTCTATACTTAAAGTGGAAAATAATCTCCTGAAGAAAAAGGTAGTGGACCTGGAGGATAGGTCACGAAGATACAACGTGAGAATAATAGGGATTCCAGAGGGTGAGGAAGGAAAAAATCCAACTGAATTTGTACAGAAATTAATTCTTGAGAACTTTGGTAAAGAGTCATTTTCTCCTCTTTTTATGATTGAGAGAGCTCATCGGGTCCCAGGAGGAAAACCAATTCCAGGGAGACAACCTCGGACAATCCTTGCTAAGTCATTGACTACAGGGGACAGAGATGTCCTCCTGAGAAGGGCGAGGGAATCCTCACCGGTTGTGTATAACGGGATTAGACTGGCCTTTTTTCCTGATTTTTCGAAAGAAATACAAGAAAAGAGACGCACATTCATGACTGTTAAAAAGAAGCTAAGAGAAAGGGATATTAAATATTCTCTTATATTCCCGGCCAAATTGCGGATTATTTTTGAAGATAAAACCCTTTTTTTTGATACCTCAGAAGAAGCCGCGGATTGGATTGAGCGAAACAATCGATGACCCAATTGGGTTACGATCTGGCGGGAATAATTAGTATTATAAGGGGCTCATACCCCTAAAATGTAGTTTTCTTTGCTTCATAATGGCGGTGTGGGGGTGGTTGAGTGGGGGGAGGGTCGAGGGTTGGTCATAGGAAAGAAATCTACTACAATATGTGGTGGATTGCCTGTGGGAGGGGGGTGAGGGGGGGGGGTTGGGTTGTGGTGCGTCAAAGTGGGTGTGGTTCCCCTTTTTTCAGTTTATTATTTTCTTTTTTTTTTCCTCTTGTTTCCTCCTTTTTCCCTCTCTCCTGATCTTCCATTTAACCATTGTTGATGACGATGATTAGAATTTTTTCTTGGAATGTACGTGGTTTGGGGGAGAGAGGTAAGAGACAAGCGGTTTTTGACTTGACTCAGGCCCATCTACCAGCAATAGTATGCCTGCTAGAGACCCATCTTACTGAGGAGACCACTAGAGTGGTCGACAGGGGATGGGCTGTGCATACGTATCATTCTACCCTCTCCAACTACTCGAGAGGTGTTACGGTGTTGATACATAGACTTATTGACTTCGTTTGTGAGGCATCCTCTGTCGACCAACAGGGGAGATTTATTTTTTTATATTGCAGGTTAGGGGGAGAGTTATGTATTTTGGCCTTTGTCTATATCCCTCCGCCATTTTCTCTTCTGGTTCTTAATTCTCTTCTATTATTCATGGATAAATGGCCAGAATGTCCAACATTGATTATTGGTGATTTTAACTGTGTCATCGATCCTCTATGTGACAGGGTCTCTATGAGTGCTAGGAGTGACAGCCCGGTCCAGGGGTCTCCCCTCGCACGGTTTTGTCTGGAGGCTGGATTTGAGGATGCTTGGGAGTCTCTGGGACAGGGGAAAAGGGTTTTTTCATGCTTTAGTAAAGCAGGCAAATCATTGTCCAGAATAGACCTAGTACTGATAAATAGCAAATATGTGAAACTGATAAAACAAATGAAATATGAAACAAGGTCAATATCTGATCACTCCCCGTTAGTACTTGAATTATGCTTCTCTCAGGAAAGATATACACCAAAACCTCCCTTTAGACTAAACCCTTACTGGTTATCAGTTATAAAGACACATGAAATAATTCGAAATGAAATAGGCCGATTCTGGGATATTAATTACGGCTCAGCAAAAATTCAAGTGGTATGGGATACCTTTAAGGCGTACATGAGGGGATTGATGGTTAGTAATATCACGAATCTTAGAAGGGAATATGGAAAAAAACAGAGAAATCTAGAAAAACATGTAATCTCAGCGACAGAATCCTTCCATATAAATAAGACGGAGAATAATAGGGAAAATATGCAAAAAGCCACACAAATATATGCTAATTTTTTACTGGATAAAGCTCAACAGAATCTCTTCTTTAAAGGGCAAAAATATTTTACAGAGTCTGGGCGACCTGGTAAGCTCCTCTCCAGAGTAATCTCCAATCAACAACCTAAAAAACATATAGACAAGGTTCGAGTGAGTGATGGTAGAATAGTTACTGGACAGGGTCCGGTGGAGAAGGCCTTTTTTGATTATTTTCTTGATCTGTATAAGGCTGATTCTAATATTACAGATGATAAGATAGATTTTTATCTAGATAGGATCAACTTTTCAACTATCACTGAGATGCAAAAGAAAGCATTAGAATTGGAGGTCTCAATTCATTAACTTGAAGGAGCTATTAAATTAGGTTCAGCTAATTCTACTCCTGGTTCAGACGGGCTTCCATATAAATTTTATAGTAAATATGGGGACTGTATTTTTCCTAGATTATTGGAGGTCTTTGCTGAATCAATGGAGGATGGGAGGTTGCCAGATTCAATGATGGAGGCTACAGTGATACTAATTCCAAAAAAAGGCAAGGACCCTCTAGATTTAGAATCTTATAGACCAATTTCACTGCTTAATGCAGATGTAAAGCTTTTGGCGAGGGTCCTTGCTACAAGGCTCTCTGGGGTCATCTCCTCCATAGTCCATCCCGATCAGAGCGGTTTTATTAAAAATAAGGGTACACATCATAATATACATCGGCTCTTTTCTAATATCCAGGCCCCTGGGGGGACCGCCCGCTCCATCCTGTCATTGGATGCCTCTAAGGCCTTTGACAGGGTGGAGTGGCGTTTCCTCTGGAAGGTTCTTGTTAGGATGGGCTTTGGAGAGAGGTTTATACGTACTCTTAGGTTATTGTATGGATCTCCAAGGGCTAAATTGAGTCTTAATGGAATTTTGAGTAGTAGTATCGAGTTAAACAGAGGCACCCGTCAGGGCTGCCCATTATCTCCCTTATTATTTGATATATATATCGAACCCCTTGCGATGGCCATCAGGCAGGACGATCAGGTTAAAGGATTTGGTACGCTAGGAACACAAGATCGCATCTCATTATATGCAGATGATGTTCTGTTTTTTATAGATCATACGGAAACCACTCTCCCTAGGATTATTCAAATGGTTAAATTATTTGGTGAGGTGTCTGGTCTTCTTATAAACTGGGCCAAGACCAGTCTGCTCCCAATAGACCCCCTGCCACAGAAAGAGGCTCCTGTTACACAGTTGGATATTGTTGATACTTTTCAATATTTGGGTTTGACTATATCGTCTCGGGTTGAAAACTTTGTAGAACTTAATTTGATCCCCATAATGGTAAAGATCAGAGCTAAAATAGGAATCTGGCTGAAACTTCCCCTATCTAGAGCTGATCGAGTTTCACTAGTTAAAATGGTGATACTACCACAATTTCTTTATGTGCTCAGGAATACACCTATTTGGATACAAGACAAACATTTTAAACTTATGGAGAGACTAATTAATGATTTAATATGGGGAAGAAAGCGAGTTCGAATTAAGTTGGAGTATTTGTATAAATCAGTGGAGTGCGGGGGTTTAAATCTCCCCTACTTTAAGGGGTACTTTATTGCAGCCCAGCTATTGAGATGCTATGAATCAGAGCATAGCGCACTACTGGGGAAGTTGGTAACTAGTCACGCCCACAATAACATTTTTTCCTTGTTGGAATCTGGCCTATTGAAGAGTTATGAGCAAGGCTATAGAGAGACTATAAAACTACTCCTTAAGGTGTGGGCTATAACTAGGACATGGTTGAAGGTTAAGGGTTCACTCACATTTACGCCTCTTTGGCATAATTTGCATTTACAAAGGCTGGATGAAATTGCAGCTGACACATTTTGGCAGAAGAATAAAATTTTATATATTTCACAGGTAGTTAAAGATAGAGAAATTAAACCCTATATAGAAATGACACAAAATATAAAAAATCTTTCATGGTTTAGGTATTTCCAATTGCGTTCTGTATTATCTAGTTTGGATGATAAGCGGATGTTGGATATAGATAATTTATCCTTTCTGAATGATTGGGTAGGGGGTACATTTTCTAGAATAAAAATTTCAAACATATATAAGTTATTACTTAACCCCTTAAGGACCAGGCTCATTTTCACCTTAAGGACCAGGCCATTTTTTGCAAATCTGACCAGTGTCACTTTAAGTGCTGATAACTTTAAAACGCTTTTACTTATACAGGCCATTCTGAGATTGTTTTTTCGTCACATATTGTACTTCATGACACTGGTAAAATAAAGTCAAAAAAATTAATTTTTTTGCATAATAAAATACCTAATTTACCAAAATTTTTGAAAAATTAGCAAATTTCAAAGTTTCAGTTTCTCTACTTCTGTAATACATAGTAATACCCCCAAAAATTGTGATGACTTTACATTCCCCATATGTCTACTTCATGTTTGAATTATTTTGGGAATGATATTTTATTTTTTGGGGATGTTACAAGGCTTAGAAGTTTAGAAGCAAATCTTGAAATTTTTCAGAAATTTACAAAAACCCAATTTTTAGGGACCACTACAGCTCTGAAGTCACTTTGCAAGGCTTACATAATAGAAACCGCCCAAAAATGACCCCATTCTATAAACTACACCCCTCAAGGTATTCAAAACTGATTTTACAAACTCTGTTAACCCTTTAGGTGTTGCACAAGAGTTATTGGCAAATGGGGATGAAATTTGAGAATTTCATTTTTTTGCCTAATTTTCAATTTTAACCCATTTTTTCCACTAACAAAGCAAGGGTTAACAGCCAAAAAAGACTGTATCTTTATTGCCCTGACTCTGCCGTTTACAGAAACACCCCATATGTGGCCGTAAACTACTGTACGGCCACACAGCGGGGCGTAGAGTGAAAGGTGCGCCGGATGGTTTTTGGAAGCCAGATTTTGCTGGACAGTTTTTTTGACACCATGTCCCATTTGAAGCCCCCTGATGCACCCCTAGAGTAGAAACTCCATAAAAGTGACCCCATCTAAGAAACTACACCCCTCAAGGTATTCAAAACTGATTTTACAAACTTCGTTAACCCTTTAGGTGTTGCACAAGAGTTATTGGCAAATGGGGATGAAATTTGAGAATTTCATTTTTTTGCCAAATTTTCAATTTTAACCCATTTTTTCCACTAACAAAGCAAGGGTTAACAGCCAAACAAGACTGTATCTTTATTGCCCTGACTCTGCCGTTTACAGAAACACCCCATATGTGGCCGTAAACTACTGTACGGCCACACAGCGGGGCGTAGAGTGAAAGGTTCGCTGTATGGTTTTTGGAAGCCAGATTTTGCTGGACAGTTTTTTTGACACCATGTCCCATTTGAAGCCCCCTGATGCACCCCTAGAGTAGAAACTCCATAAAAGTGACCCCATCTAAGAAACTACACCCCTCAAGGTATTCAAAACTGATTTTACAAACTTTGTTAACCCTTTAGGTGTTGCACGAGATTTAATGGAAAATAGAGATACAATTTCAAAATTTCACTTTTTTGGCAGATTTTCCATTTTAATATTTTTTTTCCAGTTACAAAGCAAGGGTTAACAGCCAAACAAAACTCATTATTTATGGCCCTGATTCTGTAGTTTACAGAAACACCTCATATGTGGCTGTAGAACGCTGTACGGGCACACGGCAGGGCGCAGAAGGAAAGGAATGCCATACGGTTTTTGGAAGGCAGATTTTGCTGGACTGGTTTTTCGACACCATGTCCCATTTGAAGCCCCCTGATGCACCCCTAGAGTAGAAACTCCATAAAAGTTACCCCATCTAAGAAACTACACCCCTCAAGGTATTCAAACTGATTTTACAAACTTTGTTAACCCTTTAGGTGTTGCACAAGATTTAATGGAAAATAGAGATACAATTTCAAAATTTAACTTTTTTGGCAGATTTTCCATTTTAATATTTTTTTTCCAGTTACAAAGCAAGGGTTAACAGCCAAACAAAACTCATTATTTATGGCCCTGATTCTGTAGTTTACAGAAACACCTCATATGTGGTTGTAGACCGCTGTACGGGCACACGGCAGGGCGCAGAAGGAAAGGAATGCCATACGGTTTTTGGAAGGCAGATTTTGCTGGACTGGTTTTTCGACACCATGTCCCATTTGAAGCCCCCTGATGCACCCCTAGAGTAGAAACTCCATAAAAGTTACCCCATCTAAGAAACTACACCCCTCAAGGTATTCAAACTGATTTTACAAACTTTGTTAACCCTTTAGGTGTTGCACAAGATTTAATGGAAAATAGAGATACAATTTCAAAATTTAACTTTTTTGGCAGATTTTCCATTTTAATATTTTTTTTCCAGTTACAAAGCAAGGGTTAACAGCCAAACAAAACTCATTATTTATGGCCCTGATTCTGTAGTTTACAGAAACACCTCATATGTGGTTGTAGACCGCTGTACGGGCACACGGCAGGGCGCAGAAGGAAAGGAATGCCATACGGTTTTTGGAAGGCAGATTTTGCTGGACTGGTTTTTTTGACACCATGTCCTATTTGAAGCCCCCCTGATGCACCCCTAGAGTAGAAACTCCAAAAAAGTGACCCCATTTTAGAAAGTACGGAATAGGGTGGCAGTATTGTTGGTACTAGTTCAGGGTAGATATGATTTTTGGTTGCTCTATATTACACTTTTTGTGCGGCAAGGTAACAAGAAATAGCTTTTTTGGCACGTTTTTTTTTTTGTTATTTACAACATTCATCTGACAGGTTAGATCACGTGGTAATTTTATAGAGCAGGTTGTCACGGACGTAGCGATACCTAATATGTATACAATTTTTTTTATTTATGTAAGTTTTATACAATAACTTCATTTTTAAAACCAAAAAATTGTTTAGTGTCTCCATAGTCTGAGAGCCATAGTTTTTTCAGTTTTTGGGCGATTATCTTGAGTAGGGTCTAATTTTTTGCGGGATGAGATGACAGTTTGAATGGCACTATTTTGGGGTGCATATGACTTTTTGATCGCTTGCTATTACACTTTTTGTGACGTAAGATGGCAAAAAATTGCTTTTTTTGCACAATTTATTATTTTTATTTTTTATGGTGGTCACCTGAGGGGTTAGGTCATATGATATTTATATAGAGCCGGTCGATACGGACGCGGCAATACCTAATATGTCTACTTTATTTTTATTTATGTAGGTTTTACACAATGATTTTATTTTTGAAACAAAAAAAATGATGTTTTAGTGTTTCCATAGTCTAAGAGCCATAGTTTTTTCAGTTTTTGGGTGATTATCTTGAGTAGGGTCAAATTTTTTGCGGGATGAGATGACGGTTTGATTGGTACTATTTTGGCGTACATGCGACTTTTTTGATCACTTTTATTACCTTTTTTGGGAAGTAAGGTGGGCAAAATTTCAATTTTCTCATAGTTTTTATTTTTTTATTTTTATGGCGTTCACTGTGCGGGGAAAGTAACATGACCGTTTTATAGATCAGGTCGTTACGGACGCGGCGATACCTAATATGTGTAGTTTATTTTATTTTTTTAATTTTTATTCAGTGATAAATGTTTTTTTTTTTAATCTTAACTTTTTTCACTTATTTTTTTTTTTTTTGACCCAGACCCACTTGGTTCTTGAAGATCCAGTGGGTCTGATGTCTGTAAAATACAGTACAGAACCTATATAGGTATCTGTAACTGTATTTTACTTACACTGAACAGATCTATGCTTTCAGCATAGATCTGTTCAGCACCATGGACAGCAGGACGCCTGAGCAGGCGTCCTGTTGTCATGGGAACCTTCCCCGTCTGCTCAGTTATGGTCAGAACTGCGCAGACGGGGAAGGGTAAGGACGGGGCTCTGGGGGGGCTGTCTGGGGGCTCTCTCCCTCTCCCATCGGGGGGCTGCAAAGGCACAGCAGCCCCCCGATCGGAGAGGGAGGGAGCTCCCTTTTACTGTTAACCTTTTCCATACAGCGGTCCGTACGGACCGCTGTATGGAAAGGGTTAAACGGCTGACATCGCATCAACGATGTCAGCCGTTTATACCAGGGTGCCAGCAATGTGCTGGCACCCTGGTATACCCACTGTACACCAACGATTATGCAATGGGAGGCGGGCGGGGGATCGCGATCCCGCCTGCCGCACCGCCTGCCTCCCGCAACGCCCCCACCGCCTGCGACACCCCCCCTGCACCACCCGCCGCCATCAAATCATACAGGGGTGCAGGGGGGGGTGCGCAATATTGATTTTAGGCACTCAGAAGTTTCTGATCCCCGCGGTCAGGGACCGCGGGGATCAGAAACTGCAAAAAGCGCAGCAAACCGCAGGTCTGAATTGACCTGCGGTTTGCTGCGATCGCCGACACGGGGGGGTCACATGACCCCCCCTGGCGTTTTAACAGGATGCCGGCTGAATGATTTCAGCCGGCATCCTGTTCAAATTAACCCCTGCGGCGCCGGAATGCCGATTTTAAAGTCAGGACGTACCGGTACGTCCTTGGTCCTTAAGGACTCGGGAAATAGGGCGTACCGGTACGTCCTATGTCCTTAAGGGGTTAAGGTACGGTTTAGTGACATACACTCACCAGGACAAAAAGCGTGGGAGGTGGATTGTCCGAATGTACAAATAGAAGGGTGGGAGAATATTTTTGGGAATCTATCTTCACTATCTCAGAACTTTAACCATGTCCTGATACAATTTTATATCTGCCACAGATTATATATTACTCCATTGTGGATGAATAAATGCGGGCTAAGAGACACGTCCAACTGTCCCAAATGTGACACTGTAGGAGCAGACTTTCTCCATATGATATGGACCTGTCCAGAACTTATAAACTACTGGAATGGTATCAATAACTGTATTATGTGTAAACTAAAAATTCGAATTCCTTTTGAACCACAAGTATTTGTTCTCAATGATCTCTACAAATTAAAAAATCATAACCATCAAAAGATTCTCCTGAGTAGAGTACTGATGTTGGCTAGAGTTTTGATCAGCCGTACCTGGTTTGCCCGATCCACTCCAGACATAAACACTTGGATAAATTTAATTGATAAGGTAAAGAACTACGAAAAAAATTTATATAGACGGAGGGAAAATGAATACCAATGGAGTAGGATATGGGGTGGTTGGAGGTCTGGTTAGTTGAGATCAAGTTGTTTCATATATAGGGGTCCTACTTTGACGCACCACAAACTGGGAGGGAGGGAGGGGAGGGTTTTCTAAATACCATGAAAAGATGAGTGGAATATATTTATATATAATTACTCGGGTCACTAAGAATTGAGAGATTGTAAAAACTTTTTTATTGCAAATGTTTTGTAGTTTTCCCATTGGGGAAATAAACGGTTAAAAACTGTGAAATTAAATTTAAAATGGATTTTTATCCCGTTTTTCAATTCATATCGGGTGGACGGTTTTCCCAACTTTGAATTGATCTTAACCAAAAATGGCTCCCCTCCCCCACGCTTCCAGCTACTCAAACAAAGGGATGGATCTTACAGACACATGGATGGACAATACAGTGTAACAGAAATGGCTACCTTTCCCCACGCTTCCAGCCACTCAAACAAAGGGAAGAATCTTACAAGCACATGGATGGACAATACAAAGACACTTTATACTTACCCCAGAAGCAACTTTTTAACCCTCTAAACATACACCCCTTTGGTGCTGGATTGGCTGGGGGAACCAAGATATGGATCCCCAACTAATGCCTCCAAATCCTACCCAATTAATACAATGAATTTCTCCTCCTTATATCTAAAATTGTAAGAGCAAAAAGTAGGCTCTTTACTGAGCGTCGCTAACAAAAGGAGCTAACACAGAGAAATATTAGCAGTTATTAGAACCACAAAGATTTTAAAAAAGGTTGAAATATAGTTTGCACTTACTCAAATTTTGCCGGCTTTGTTTGTGAAACCAATATCTCGCTGGTTTTCTCCCCCCTTTTAGCTGCTATTGTTGCAACGTACTTTTTTTTATAGATCGCCATCTGTAGTAGTGGGCCATGTCCCTTGGTACCGTCGAATCCTTATCCTTGTGAAGTGCTATTAGCTCTTTTAGATATATGGAGACTTGCAAGTGTAAGCAACCAGCACAGATGAAAGAAGACTCGCGTACAGTATGCTTAGTTTCCAAGAAATTCCGTGTCTCTGTTAACATGTGTTAGACCTTTTACTGAGCTAACCCTGCCCTCCATGGCACATTGCCGCCCAATAATATTACAGATAGGCAGGTACAATCCACCTCATGCCTTGACCAATTGGAATACATTTTATAACTGGAAGGGACACATTTGGACACCCCCTGAGAGTGCCAGTGGGTGGAGCTCAAACATGCGCACAATCCACCACTACACCCAGAACATGTGCAAATGCTTCCAAATGAATCAGCCTTTACTTAAATAGATTTGGCCCTAATCGGACAACATCCATTTAATCCAGTACAAATGTCCTACTGACCCAAAGTGAACCTCTGTTAGACATGGTTCCGAAAGGGGGGATCAGTCCCCGAGGAAGGTCTTTTAAAACAGGGTCGACCAGGAAAGGTGATATAGCATTCACATGGACACCAGTCCCACCAACCAATGTTTAGCAGCATGTTGGGGCCCACATGGTTCAGTGAGACCGGCATTAGTGTACTATATCCCACCGTTGCTGATGAGGACCCGCTGGTAGCTTTCACTAAGAACATTGCTCTCAGAGCCAGCAGCTATTAGATCTCTCTCAAACCAACAGTGGTGGCTTTCACATGGGGGAGTAGGAACCAGAGTGCTGATCTGTAGTATTTCCCTGGTACGGTCTTGACCCGATCACGCTCTCTTATAACCGTAATTGGGTCAGACTTTACACAGGGAGGCATATACAAAATAAACCCACATAACATTCCTAAGCTAAACAGAAAGTCCACTATAGTCATCCTATGCTTATAAAAATTTCCACGACAACCTCAACCCATTTGATCACTTGTGGGTAGAGTTGAAGAAAAAGCTGTATTCGTAACCCAAGTGAGTTGACCAGTATGCACCAACATTGGTAACGCGTAAAAGAGACATGGGAACAGATTTCAGTCAAGATATGCTTGAATCTGATCCAGACCATGCACAGAAGGATTCAGGCAGTGTTGAAAGCCAAAGGTGGATTTACAAAAAACGAACAAAATAATTAAAATTTAGAATTTGAGGAGAAAAACTGTAACAATGCAGAAACATAACAAGAATATGCATAACTAATATCCTAAACAGTTGCAAGTCCAATTTATTTATAAGATAGCCAAGATGATTGTCTATAAAATGATGGTAGTCTCACGTTCTAAGCTGTAGTGGATAGTGAGATATGGATCTTGCTAGTCAAAAGTTCAAAACATTGTTACCCTTTTACTCATCAGTGTATATAATACCAAACCAGGGTGCGATTATATATACTATTGTGGGGATTCGCTCTGGTAGTTAGCAATAGCGGATGCAGTATAGAGGCAAAGTACACAGTTCTTGAATAAAACAGCGATGTTTATTCACACATTGGTGTATAACAAAATGCAGATAAGGTGTATCACAAAACTCAGGTGGCTTGGTGTTTGTTCACACACAAGGAAAGTCTATAAACAATAAAAGACACCTTTTCTCCTGGGTGTTAATTCACACCCTGTTAGCAGTTCAGCCTCATCAAGTCCAAAGGCGGCCTGTTCTCCTTTAGAGGGGCCTGAGTCCTCCAGCCCGGCTCAAACCTCAAATCCCAGTACAGCCCTCAGTTCACAGCACACAGAATTCTGAGTTCCACTGTCAGAGGTAGGTAAATCCACACACCTGGCAGTGCTGGCTGGTTTTTATGCCTGGCACAACCCGGCCTGGAACATGGGGAGTAGTCACCCACCCAACACTTTGACTATTCCCAGTAAGAGCCTTCCCGGATCAGATATGACAGCCATGCTAAATCTCAAGGTGTAAATTAGCAATAGCTGCTGCTGACACATAAAATACCGGCTCTTACTTTACCGAGGCCAGGAACCTCGGTGACACATACCTTCCATCCACGATAATTCCAGGTACCTTCTTACAATATATACCACCAATACAGGGGGCCATTATATATACTATAACTACAGAGAGGACATTATATTTGTGAACAATATAGGGGGCTTTTATATGTACCAGTATAGAGGGGGTATTATAGATACTACCAATCCAAGTGGGGGATTCTACTACAGGTTGTCTACAAGCGCGTAGAATATTATATATACCACCACAAAAGTGAGGCAGTATATATACCTCCACTACAGGGAGCCATTATAGTATGAGGGTGGGGGGTGAGAGCCTTATACATACTAGCATTACAGAGAGGCATTTTCCTATAGGGGGCACTATGGTGGGTGACAGTATTATACATATCATTCATTCTGCAGGCTTCCTCTGCCCTGCGTTGTCTTCGGTAGGGGCAGGTGCAACTGATTTCACTACTACAACCAATACACTACGTGCAGAATTATTAGGCAAATGAGTATTTTGACCACATCATCCTCTTTATGCATGTTGTCTTACTCCAAGCTGTATAGGCTCGAAAGCCTACTACCAATTAAGCATATTAGGTGATGTGCATCTCTGTAATGAGAAGGGGTGTGGTCTAATGACATCAACACCCTATATCGGGTGTGCATAATTATTAGGCAACTTCCTTTCCTTTGGCAAAATGGGTCAAAAGAAGGACTTGACAGGCTCAGAAAAGTCAAAAATAGTGAGATATCTTGCAGAGGGATGCAGAACTCTTAAAATTGCAAAGCTTCTGAAGCGTGATCATCGAACAATCAAGCGTTTCATTCAAAATAGTCAACAGGGTCGCAAGAAGCGTGTGGAAAAACCAAGGCGCAAAATAACTGCCCATGAACTGAGAAAAGTCAAGCGTGCAGCTGCCAAGATGCCACTTGCCACCAGTTTGGCCATATTTCAGAGCTGCAACATCACTGGAGTGCCCAAAAGCACAAGGTGTGCAATACTCAGAGACATGGCCAAGGTAAGAAAGGCTGAAAGACGACCACCACTGAACAAGACACACAAGCTGAAACGTCAAGACTGGGCCAAGAAATATCTCTGATTTTTCTAAGTTTTTATGGACTGATGAAATGAGAGTGAGTCTTGATGGGCCAGATGGCTGGATTGGTAAAGGGCAGAGAGCTCCAGTCCGACTCAGACGCCAGCAAGGTGGAGGTGGAGTACTGGTTTGGGCTGGTATCATCAAAGATGAGCTTGTGGGGCCTTTTTGGGTTGAGGATGGAGTCAAGCTCAACTCCCAGTCCTACTGCCAGTTTCTGTAAGACACCTTCTTCAAGCAGTGGTACAGGAAGAAGTCTGCAAGGTAAGAAAAACATGATTTTCATGCAGGACAATGCTCCATCACACGCATCCAAGTACTCCACAACGTGGCTGGCAAGAAAGGGTATAAAAGAAGAAAATCTAATGACATGGCCTCCTTGTTCACCTGATCTGAACCCCATTGAGAACCTGTGGTCCATCATCAAATGTGAGATTTACAAGGAGGGAAAACAGTACACCTCTCTGAACAGTGTCTGGGAGGCTGTGGTTGCTGCTGCACGCAATGTTGATGGTGAACAGATCAAAACACTGACAGAATCCATGGATGGCAGGCTTTTGAGTGTCCTTGCAAAGAAAGGTGGCTATATTGGTCACTGATTTGTTTTTGTTTTGTTTTTGAATGTCAGAAATGTATATTTGTGAATGTTGAGATGTTATATTGGTTTCACTGGTAAAAATAAATAATTGAAATGGGTATATATTTGTTTTTTGTTAAGTTGCCTAATAATTATGTACAGTAATAGTCACCTGCACACACAGATATCCCCCTAAAATAGCTAAAACTAAAAACAAACTAAAAACTACTTCCAAAAATATTCAGCTTTGATATTAATGAGTTTTTTTGGGTTCATTGAGAACATGTTTGTTGTTCAATAATAAAATTAATCCTCAAAAATACAACTTGCCTAATAATTCTGCACTCCCTGTATAATCATTAATAAGATGAAAATCAATGTGTGACAATATACACAATATTACAAAAAAACCAAAGATACATAAACATATTTTATTGAATGACATCATTTAGAAGATGACATATAAATGAATCAATATATAAATAAGTATATAGCAGCAATGCGGTCAGCGCTGCGAAAAAGCAGCTCCCCAGCAGGTATACAAGGTTAGAATTCCAACTAGGAGTAACCTCTATGACTATTATCATAATACATAAAGAGACATAAAGAGGCATAAAGGACTCCTTCAAAGGAGGAAGGAAGTACACTCCAACAAATAATACAGGAAAGACCGCAAAAAGTTACATAAACCCAATAGGTGAGAGGAGTTACAGCACGGAAAACTACATGCATATGTACCATCCTAAATGCAACCTAATAGCAGCAAATACCTGATGAATTATGAATAGGGAGATCAAACCTGGACCTGCAAGGAACGCACCCTGATGCGCGTTTCGCTCCGCTTTCTCAGCTTGCCTCCCTGATCCTCTTAAATACCCCATCTAATTGGTAGATGTGAACACTCAAGTCTCGCTGTACTGTATGCGAATCCGCAAATATCGTCACATCCGCCTGTCCCACCTCAAAAAGATGGACGGCGCAATCTTGCGTGATCAGCGAGCGCTCACATGATAATACTGGTCATAAGATCGGCATCAACCGCAACCCTTGTATCGGCGCCTAGTGTGCAGCACTGTGGCTATGGGAACCGGTGATGTCATAATAGCAGCACCAAAAGCCCTCCCCTTCATTCTAAACTGAACAGATATCGAGTGCTCCGCTCAATCAAAAGAGCGGTAATGATACTAAATATCTAAAAGTGTTCAGGGCATACACCCTCCAACGTCCACATTTAATGATGGTAGAACCTGTCGGTGAATGTTACTAAAATAATGAACATCATATCATAAATCAACATAAGAAAGGCGTACTACATTAAGCACAATAAAGTGCCTGTGCCTATATCATATAAATCATGATTTGAGCAAATGGAGTGCAAACAAACAATATATAAAGGAGTTATTATACAAACATTATAATGTATATCGAGAAGGGTCAAAATAAAATCACACTTCTCCTTTTGCTGTTAGCAAAGAGTATGGATTTTTGTTCACGTGAGTCAACTTGGGTGTCCAAGGTTGATGCAGTTTATGTGTGAGGCACGGCGTTTGGTGAGGACCTGGGTCGAAATAGTGCCATGGAGTTGGAAGCACAGCTAAGGAATACACAACACAGACGCATGAAACTATGGTGAAATAAAGCCACCTTAGATAAGTACATTGAGAAGGGACTTATTCCTAGAGAATTACAGGTGCAGATGTTCCCCTCATATGGGAGAGAGGATGAGTACTTCTGTAAGAAATGGGAGTCCCCTTGTGGTTCCTGTTTGGTCACCCTCTCGCATCTTATTATTGAGACAAAGGATAAGACCATGACACTACTTGAAACTGAGATTGCGATGTTAGAGGAACAACTTTCCCAGAAATTGAATACTGTCGAATTGGAATTAGGAGAGAAATTGATGAGGCCTCTCTGGTCTGGGAAAAACAAATCAAGTCTGTTAAAAACATAAAATTCCAACAAGATTTGTAGGACATGGAGAGTAACAGAATCTATCGGAGGAAAAATAATAGAAGCACGAGGGGAGGTCACGTTCTGCATCAATATACTCACGGACCTCCATGAGTGAGGAGGGTAGTGTATCCGTGTAGGATATACGGAGATACCCAAGGAGAGACAACAAGCGTGAGATGGCAGATGTCAAACAACCTAGGGGAAAGAGACGCCAAGATGGCAGACAACAATTGCATGTAATTAATTTGTCTGACCGAGTTCTTACGGATGATCAATTGTCAATACTGGGGAAGGGTTTATCCTTCTCACCTACCTGCAACTTTGACTATTTCTCCAGTGAAGGATTTGCATCTTTTCGCCAGACGTCTCATTAAAAAAAAAAAAAAAATTATTCAAAGATGGACTCCAATTTTACTACACAATCTGAACAGGGAAAACTAGCTACTTTAATATCACTATTTGAGGAACAAGAAGCAGTTGAACAATCTGGTGAGTTCCCCAAAACCTGGATTTCTAAATCCATGAACTTTCCAGCGCTATCCCTGTACCCGAATGTGGGCTATTTTGTTAAATTGGTTGAGGGAGAGTTATCCCAAATCTCTAATCATGGAGGTAGGGATAATTGTACCAATCTGGAGAGACAAGCATTGAAGGAGATGGAAAAATAGGGTGATGTAGTTATAAAACAGGCAGACAAGGGTGGGAACATTGTGATTTGGCCAACTGCCATGTATGAGAGAGAGGTCCGCAGACAGTTGCAGAATGGCGACTGGTATAAGAAGTTAACATTCAACCCCCTAATCAAGTTCAAGCAGAAATTGAAACTAATTCTGCAAGCGGGGGTTGAGGGGGGCATTATCTCTGCTAGACAGAGTTCCCACCTCTTGCCTGACTACACTGTAATTTCCACCCTTTACCTTCTACCCAAGGAACAT
This sequence comes from Bufo gargarizans, assembly GCF_014858855.1. Taxonomy (NCBI): domain Eukaryota; kingdom Metazoa; phylum Chordata; class Amphibia; order Anura; family Bufonidae; genus Bufo; species Bufo gargarizans. The sequence goes on from NC_058089.1 coordinate 43,292,843, forward strand.
AAGGATTTGCTGAATCCACCTGGTAGACGCATCGTCTCAGGGTTGAATGGTCTGAATGACACAATTTGTTAATATATCGACTACTTTTTTCAACCATTTGTGGAGGAGTTGCCTTAATATTTGAAGAATACCATGGATATTTTAAGGAAAGTGGAGGATATTCTCCTAGAACCTGATATGCTTATTGCCACACGTGACGTGGAATCTCTGTACACATCCATTAAACATCAGGATGGTCTAGAGGCAACGGAATTCTTTCTAAAGACCACGAGTATGGTTAAGGAGAAGTGTGATTTTATTTTGACCCTTCTCGAGTATGTCCTAACTCATAATTTTTTTCTGTTTCGGGGGTCCTTCTACATGCAGCTCCAGGTCACCGCAATGGGGGCGTCTTGTGCGCCCTCATATTCGAATTTGTTCCTGGGGCTGTGGGAGAGGGAGATACTCCAGGCGCATTCCCTGCCAGAGGCTAACAAGGTCCAATATTGGGGACGATATATTGATGACATACTGATTATATGGCAGGGAACTAAGGATGAGTTTGGACGGTATAGTCGATTATTGAATAGCAAACATTAAACTTACCTTCAAGGTGGCCCGTACGAACGTGGAGTTCTTGGATGTGGTCTTCCAGGTGGATTCAGGAGGACATATTGGAACTAATCTGTACAGAAAAGAAGAGAAAAAAGAAAAAAAAATGCATTCCTACATGCGAGATTTTCACACCCTGGTAATCTGATCAAGAACATACCAGTGGGGAAGTTCCTGTGGGCCCGCAGGATCTGCTAATCTGAGGAAATGTTTGAATTGTAGGCTGATGACCTTAGGAAAAGATTTGTAGAGAAGGAATATGGTGAACGTTGCATTGAGACAGCCTATAAGAGAGCACGACTGTCAAAGAGAGGTGATCTTCTCCATAAGAAATGAATACGTCAAGACCCACAACAAATCAAATTTATTACTGGATTCAACAACAAATGGAAGGAGGTAAATACAGCCTTGAACAAGTATTGGAATATTCTCATGTTGGACCCTCAATTACAACAAGTGGTGCCTCCAGGTGCTTCTATAACCTTCCGGAGAGCTAGGAATCTGCAAGACCAATTGGTCCGCAGTCACTATGCTCGTAAGGAGGTGGACCACTTTGGGACCAAGGGGCCCCCTTGGGTGAGTAAAGAATGTGGGAAATGTGTGGCTTGTGCCAACATGGATAGGGCAACCCACTTCCATAATTCCACAGGTGATAAAGTCTTTAGGATTACACACCCGATCACCTGTACAATGATTGGGGCCATCTATTGGGCAACTTGCCCATGTGATCTTATTTACGATATTTACGATATTTGCAGATTCGCATACAGTACCGCGAGACGTGAGTGTTCACATCTACCAATTAGATGGGGGTATTTAAGAGGATCAGGGAGGCAAGCTAGGAACGCCCCTTGAGAAAGCGGAGCGAAACACACGTCAGGGTGCGCTCCTTGCAGGACTACGTTTGATCTCCCTATTCATAATTCATCAGGTATTTGCTGCTATTAGGTTGCATTTAGGATGGTACATATGCATGTGGTTTTCCGTGCTGTAACTCCTCTTACCTATTGGGTTTATGTAACTTTTTGCGATCTTTCCTGTATTATTTGTTGGAGTGTACTTCCTTCCTCCTTTGGAGGAGTTCTTTATGCCTCTTTATGTATTATGATAATAGTCATAGAGGTTACTCCTAGTTGGATTTCTAACCTTGTATACCTGCTGGGGAGCTGCTTTTTCTCAGCGCTGACCGCATTGCTGCTACATACTTATTTATATATTGATTCATTTATATGTTGTCTTCTAAATTATGTCATTCAATAAAATATGTTATCGTAATACATGTGTGTCTTTGGTTTTTTTGTAACATGATGTCACTACTGTTACACATGTGAGCTGCTCCTCTGGGTGGCTACAGGCGCAATGTCAGAAACCCTACTCCGTTAATTGCTTTGATGTTCTGTGTGCCCCCTCTGCCTGCCAGCAGCTGGCTCGACCGCCAGCATCCACGCTGCTTGTCCCCCTGCAGCCTGTGCTTTACCACTGGGCCCTCCTTCACTGTCCTTAGTGCATGCATGTGCACTCCCTGGTTCTCAAAGGGCCAGCATGCACTTTCTAGTTTGCCTCCCCTGACCTCAGACTTGTTTCACATAATTGAACAAACGCTGCCTGTCCCGATCTCTGCCTGTTTTCTGACTACGAATATTGCCTGACCCGTTGGTGCTTTGCACCAGCGTCTCTGACTGCAGTGATTCAGCTGCCAACCACACTGGAACTATTTCAAGAGGTAACAGCCTGGTTGCTCCTCTGCAGTGAAGACCAGATTCCTGTATAGGAATTAAAGGATAAAAACCAGAAGACTGCCAGGATAATGCCCTTAGCTTTAGCCCAAAGTCAATCTGGTTGGTTGGTGCAGTGGTTCCACATCCACTGCACATAACAGTAAGCTCAGGCCATGGAACCGGCTGGCCCACCCCAGATAGGTCTACCAGAGGTTTTCCAAGAATTGGCTCAAGAGCGTGAATGTCAGGAGAAATTATTGACCTATATTCACAACATATCCGACCGCCTGAATGCTCTGACTACTATCACAACTTAACTTCAACTTCCAGTTGCAGCTGCAGTACTAGTTCCTCTACCTCAAGTTACACCCACAGGAGAATCAAGTTACGTCTATCACTTCCCCCCATTTTATGATGTGGATCCCAAACTGTGTAGCGGTTTCATCAACCAGTGCACATTGATTTCGAATTGCAGCTACACCAGCTTCCTTCTTTCTGGGCCAAGGTGGCATTCCTGATCTCACTGCTTTTTTGTGAGTCTCTAGCCTTGGCGAATTCACTATGGCAGGAGGAGGTCCTGTGATCGGTAATCTGCAGGAGTTCCTATCAACCTTTCGCAAAGTCTTTAAAGAATCCAGAGGTACTTATTTTTTTTATTTTCAATGCTTTATTGAAAATGTAAATCAGTAGTACAAGTAGTTCCACAGAAATGAACAATACACATCCATATACAATATCGCACTACTTAGCTATAGTTATAATAACTAAATTAACAACTAAATTAACAAGGTAGATGTCATTTCCAGTCATATTGTATAAGCATTATCATTTGTATTTTGTGTTTCTAATAAAAATAGTATACCATAGTACATTCAATGGACATTGCTAAAGTGCCTGAAATCTTCCCAAGGTTTCCAAAGGGCGGTGAATTTATTATGAGAACGGTTTTCCCAAGCTGCTAAATCTTCGAATCTATAGATGGCGTCCACCTTATTTATCCAATAATCTAGTGGTGGGAGGTCTGGAGATAGCCAATATCTAGGAACTAAGAGGCGTGCTGCCGATAGCAATTTTTTTAACAGTGGTGGGACACCGGTGGATGCGTGGGAGGGGGGAGGCCTAATAAAGCGAGTTGGGGCGAAAGCGGGGTTTTGGATTTGCAAATCATATTACATTGTTTAAAGATCTCAGACCACCATTTATACAATGGTGGGCAGGACCACCAAATGCGAAAGAACTTGTGCCCCACTCACCACACCTCAAGCATGTGTCAGAGCCCATATCGTTATATCTACAGGTGATTTCAGGTGTTTTATACCACCTGGTGAGGATTTTATAACCGTTTTCTTGTATCCTAACACATCTGGATGAGCTATGGGGTTCTCTAAAAAGTATCAATTGGTCTTCTTTTAAAATTACGTTTCTAAGTCTTTTTCCCAAGCTCCAATGAAGGCCAGCTTAGGGGGACAGATAGGGGAGCTCAGTCTTCTATATAGCTGGGAAATTTATTTTTTAAGAGTAGGTTTTGAGCTGATGAGGCTTTCAAACCAAGTTAGGGGCCTCAAAAGAGCTTGGTAGGGAATATGTCTTGTCAAGCTGGAGTATAGAAATGAGAAGAGGGAAGGGAATGGCTTTGCTTCAGGAAAAACGGAAACAAAGTGATCCTTGTGAACCATTTTGCCATCCTCCCCAAAAAGGGAAAGTGCAAGGGTTTCAGAGTTTCAAACAGATGCAGGGAGACTTTGTTTCAGTTCTGGTGGAGCCAGGCCAATTAGATCTTTTACCTGGATAAGTGGGGAGGGTAGTGGGAAACCATTGTCAGATCTTTGGAATTTATCCCAAGCTTCTAGGGTTACCTTTATAGTTGGGCTAATATTCTCATAATTAACTCGGTTCTTTTGGGAATGGACCAGAAGGACTCTAAATGAGGTGTTAGCTAGGACGGATTCCATACTAGTCCAAGATTTGTGTAGGGGTTCTCTGGACTAGTCTACAACTCTGGTTAGTAAGGTTGCTGTGTTATAAAGCGAAGGGTTCGGAAGGTTAATGCCACCAAAGGATTTGGGGTTTTGTAAAGTAGAAAGGCGTATGCGGGCTTTTTTGTGGCCCCATATAAAGGAGCGAATTTCCTTAGTAAGGGATTTGAGATAGGAATCGGGGATAGGGAGAGGAAGGACTTGTGGCAAATTATTCAGTTTAGGGAGGACTAGTGATGTGAATATATTTTGTGACCAAACCAAGAGAGTGTCTGAAGGTGGAGGTTATTTAATTGATCCTGCATAGCTTGTAATAGTGGGACGTAATTAAGTTGAAATAGTTTGGAGAGATCAGTGCCAATTTTGACTCCCAAGTAGGTTATGTAAGGGGTATCCCAGTTAATCGGAGAACGGGCTGCCAGGTCATTTTTAGTTTGGGCACTCAAACCTATGCTTAAAATGTGGGATTTTTTCATATTTATCTTAAGATTGGACAGGGGGCTAATTTTTTCTAGCGTATCATATATTCGTGGTAGAGACACCTTTGGGTTAGAGGTAAGGAGTAGGAGGTCATCAGCGAAAGCTGCAGTTTTGTGTTCGTGGTTCCCTAGTTTAACACCCTTAATTTTATAGTTTTGACGGAAGGTTTGAAGGATTGGTTCCATAGTCAGTATGAATACCAGAGGGGAGAGTGGGCACCCCTGGCGAGTTCCATTTCTAATAGGAAAGGAAGGGGAGGTAGTTTAATTCACCAGCACCGACGCCGAGGCATTGGCATACATGGAGAAAACTGCTTCTATAAAAGGTGCAGGTAGGCCGAATTTAACCAATGTAAGGCGTAGAAAATCCCAACTGATCCTATCAAAAGCCTTCTCGGTATCGGTGCTGAGGAGAACTAGAGGATGGGAGAATTTAGTGGCATAGTGAATGGCATTGAGAATTCTGACTGAGTTATCTTTGCCTTCCCTGCCAACCACAAAGCCTGTCTGGTCACCATGAATCAATGATGGGAGGATAGGGGAGAGGCTGTTGGCTAACATTTTGGCCAGGAGTTTTAAGTCCAGATTTAATAAGGAAATGGAGCGGTAGTTAGCGCAGTGAGCTGGATCCTTACCTTCCTTGGGTATGATGGTGATAAGAGCTCTCCTCATATCTAGAGTGAATGGGATGCCTTTAAGCGATTGGTTGCATATAGTTAAAAGGTAAGGGGCAATGGAATCCCTAAATGTGCTATAGTAGAGGGCAGTGAGACTATCAGGGCCTGGGGCCTTATTTTTTGGGAGCTGCTTAATGGCGTCATTCAATTCATCTATAGAGAAGGGGGTTTCTAGTATCTTTTTATGGGAGGGGTGGAGTTTAGAGAGTGAGATTGTGTCCAGAAATCTGCTGATGGCTTCTATGTTGGATGGGATATTGGCTGAAGGAATAGGTTGGGGAAGGTTATATAGGGACTGGTAGAAAGCCTGAAATTGGGAGGCAATGTCCTTAGATGTTATGGCTATTTCCCCATTGCTTTTATGGATTTTACAAATATAGTTGTGAGTTCTCCTTTGTTTTATCTTATTCATAACAAACTTAGACGCTTTATCGCCATGGGCAAAGTATTTGAATTGGGAATTAAGGAAAAATTTGGCCGACATTGAGTTTAAGTGATTTATTAATTCAGAGCGAAGTTTATTGAGCTTAGGGAGGTGTTGGTCAGAGAGGGATTTTTTGTGAATAGACTCAAGTTTCCGTATTTCCGATAGAAGATCATCAATTCGGGCCTTTCTTAGTTTTTTAAGATGAGTGCCAAGACTAATGAGTTGGCCCCTTATGTACGCCTTATGGGAATCCCAAAGGATGTGGGGGGAGGTATCAGGGAGGGCATTTAAGGAGAAGAAATCGTTAAGGGACTTCTGGATTATGGATTTGTTTTCATTTGAGGAGATCAGGTGTGCATTGAGCCTCCAATTAGTTACCTTGAGTGACATTTGGGGGATAGAAATAGTGATAAAAATTGGAGAGTGATCAGATAGGTGAATAGAGTCTATGTGGGCTCTTGAGCATAGTTGGAGATGTTTTTTAGAGACAAATAAGTAATCTAGCCTTTGGTATGAGCTATGGGCGTTGGAAAAAAAGGTGTAGTCTCTTTCAGTGGGATTAAATATTCTCCAAACGTCAACCAGGTCCAGGTTGTGGAATTTGTCACATAGGGAATTGAGAGTTTTCCGTGAGAGAACAGATTTTTTTGTTGAAGAATCTAAAACGGAATTCAGAGTGACATTAAAGTCACCTCCCATGATGACTGTACCTTCCTGGAAGGATTCTATCATTGGGTAGATAGCATCGAACCAAGAAGCCTGGTTGACATTGGGTGCATATAGATTAATTAAAGTGTAAACCTGGTTAGCTATAGATCCCTTTAACATTAAATACCTTCCTTCTGTATCTTGAATGTGCGAACAGCATTGAAATGCTGTGTTTTTGCTAAAACCAATACTAATCCCTTTGGAAGAGGAGGAGCCCAAAACCGCAGTGGAACCACATGGGGAAGCTGGAACGGGATAGGTCTGGGTAGCGATTGAACTTAAAGTGAGTTTCTTGCAGAAATAAAATGGAGGTGTTCCTCTTTTTTAAAAGTGAGAATATTTGGCACCTTTTAGAGGGGGGCGTTAAAGCCCTTAACGTTAAATGAGGCTATCGTTAGATCTGCCATATCGCTTCGATTTGTGAGTTGGTCCACTGCGATTCAGACTTCCATAAGCAAAAAACATGTATCACGAAAAAGGTAACTGCAGACATGCAAGTTAGCGATAAGAATACAAATATAGAGTTCTGTGACTGAAAGGAGGTAATGAGACAATAAGATGGGCATCTACATAACAGATATTTAAATTACAACCTAAAACAAAGAAATGTAAAAAAAGTATACAAAAAGGCAAGTGTGCAAGTGTGCAAAACTCTAAGTGGTAGAGTAGAAGGGGAATATCAATGACATGAATATATCACCCTATGACAGGATATAGATCCAGGTAAGGACAAATCGGATTCAGATATAAGGGTAGAGGTAGGGGAGGTAGGGTGAAAGTGGAGAGTTGTAGGTAAGAGGAGGGAGAGTCAGGAGGAAAGGATACAAAAGGAGGATTGGAGGGTGGGAAAGTGGATCCCTTATAGAAAGCACGCAAGTGATGGTCCAGCTCACTCTCCTAAGGGAAGTCTTCTAGGCGTAGACTGTGAGGCATCTCTTCTGTTTCTGGAAGATCTCGGGGTGCGTTGTTTTTCCCATGGAGTGGGGATAGGTAGATCCGGCAGGGATGATAAGTTCTGGACTAAGTCCCAGTTTTGTATATCCAAAGGCCTGATGTTAAGGTGGTCGTAGACCTGGTCTAGGTCTGTGAACGTGGATATATTGATTCTGCGACCTTCATAAAAGAACGACAGACCAAAGGGAAAGGTCCACCTGTATGGTGTGTTGTGTGATCTAAGCCAGTCCGTCAACGGTTTTAGGGATCTCCTCTTCTTCAAAGTCAATAGTGATATTGTAACCATCCCAAGAAATCTCTCCTGCTGAACGGGCTTTATTCAAGATGGCTTCTTTAACCGGAAAACTTAGAAATTTACAAATAATGTCCCTTGGTGTGTCTGTTGTAGCTGGTTTGGGTCTTAGGACCCTATGAGCCCTTTCTAGTATCACTTCGTGAGCTGATTCAGGGCCCAAGATGGAGTGGCAGATTTGGGTAATAACATGCAGAATATCGCTTGCGGCTGTCAATTCTGGCACACCCCGGAAGCGCAAGTTGTTGCGTCTGCCGCGATTTTCCTGGTCCTCAAGAGCGCAATATAGGGAATTAAAATTGCTTTGTATGGAGACCAGGTTGTTAGCTACCCCCATTTGGTGACTCACCAGAGCCGATTGCGATTCTTCCAGGGCCTCAACTCTTCTTCCGATTTGTCGGACGTCTTGTTTGATCGCTGTAAGATCGGTGCTTAGAGGCTCCAAGGTTGCTGTCTCGACCTCAGTATCTTTTGTCGGATCTAGCGGTTCATTCTGTGAACGGCCTGTGACGCGTGGTGAGGCCGGCGCCATCTTGCCTTCCCGAGCCACATAAGCGGAGGCAGCTTTTTTGATAAATTTGTCCATGTCACCTTTGCACACTGGTGTCTTGTGCTGTTCTGCGGTGTCACAGGACTTGGATCCTCCGATTTTGACCATAGCTGGATCTTCAGGCGGTAGATACAAGCTATTAGGGTGATGTTATGTACGGAGCTGTTCACTCAAGCAGCCATCTACTGCAGGCGCTAGCTCCGCCCCTCACCAGGTGTACCTCTTTTGCCGCCTCCTCCTTACTGCAATTTCGTCAGGGCAACCTCACAGTTGATTAATAGTAAGTACTCCATTCAGTTCTGTGCCCTGGCTTCTGAGTTGGCCTAAAACAATGAGGCTTTAGGAGCAGTATTCTGGGAGGGTCTGATGTGCCAGTTCCTTTAGAAGCTTTGATCTCCCTTGCCACCCGTTTTGATCTTCGGTTCTGGGAACGTGCCAAAGAAGCAGTCCGTGAGAGACCTCCTCGGTTAGCACCATCATTTCAGAGACGTCTGGTTCCTTCTTCATATTCTGCACCTGAACGTATGCAAATGAACAGAGTCAGGTTTTATGAAGTGTAACGTCAGCACAGGAACTCTAAAAATCTGTGTCTGTATTGTGAAGGCAAATCACACCATGTCCACATAAGTCTTCACGAAGCAGGAAACTCCTGAGCCTAGGGTCCATAAGAGAGTGCCCTAGGTGAACATCAGCTCTCTCTAAAATTGACTCTACCCGTATTATTGCCTTACAGTGGTACGCAGTTTACCGTTCAGGATTTCTTAGGCTGTGGCTCTGCAGTAAATCTCCTGCATCAGGACTTGATGAACCAGTACCAAATACCATTCCAGAGTCTTGCGAAGCCCTTGGTAGTAATATTCGTCAATGGAAAGACTCTCTCAGAGACTATACAGTACATCAACTAACTCTTTGCATTTCAAGTGGACAGCATGGTGGCTCAGTGGTTAGCATTGGTGCCTTTCAGTGCTGGGGTGCCAGGTTCAAATCGTCTGGGTGGGCAGTTTCCTCCCACATTCCAAAGACATACTGATAGGAATCATAGATTATGAGCTCCACTGAGTACAGCAAGCGATGATAATGTCTGTAAAGCACTGCGGAATATGTCAGCGCTATATATGTGAGTAAAAAAATAAAAAATAAGTGGGCACACTCCACACTGAGAAAATTTCCTTGTATGTCCTGCTTGTGTAATCTTCTTTGACCTGAGCATGAACTTTCTTTGTGAAGAAGAAAGATGGGTCGCTTCATCCTTGAATTGATTACAATGGTTTAAATAAAATAATGGTGAAGAATACATTTCCACAATCCTTGACCCCTGAACTATTTGACAGGCTACGTGGCACCAGAATGTTACCAAATTAGATCTTCATAGAGCATACAACCAGATCCACATCTGTGAAGGAGATGAGTGGAAAATTTTAATACCTGTGATGGCTACTGCGTGTATTAAGTCATGCCCTTTTACCTTAGCAATGCTTCAGCAGTCTTCCAAGAATTTAGTGAATTACATCTTCCGGGATCTTCTCAAGTCTGTGTTGTTGTGTACCTTGATGACATCCTGATCTTCCCACCAGTCATGGTCTCCCATCGTAAACACGCCAACACTCACTGTACTCTGGTGGCTAAGGGAGGATTGACTATGCAAAATAAAAAAAAAATGTTTTTAAGAATGTTCCTTTCCTAACATAGTAACATGGTTTGTAGGGCTGAAAGAATACATACTGTATGTCCATCCAGTTTTACCTGCAAAATTGACCCAGAGTAAGGCAAAAAAAAACATGAGGTAGAAGCCAATTTTCATAATTTTAGGGAAAACATTATTTCTCTAGCTCCAATCAGGCAATCAGAATAAATCCCTGGATCAATGACCCCAGAATTCTATTGACTATAACATTTAATACTATTACACTCCACTGACTCCAGAAATACATCCAGACCCCTCTTGAACTCTTTTAGTGAGTTCACCATCACCACCTCCTCTGGCAGAGTTCTCTCATGTACACTTAGCTTTTTTCTTCAGTGCAAAAATGTACTTGTTTTTCTGCAGAATGTCAATTGTGTGATTTCACATCTAATGTAGAGTTGTTTTCCCCTTAGACTTAAATAGGATTGTTAACATATACAGAATATCTTATCTTGTAATCTTAAAAATTTGCAAAATAAAATAATTTATAAGAATATCTGCACAAAACTTCAAAAAAGCTAAATGTAGCCAACTAAGAGAGGCCATTGGCCTAACTAGCTGGGACAAAATCATCAATAACTATACAGCCACAAGATGGGATATTTTTAAAAGCATGCTAAACTCTAATTGTGAGAGGTACATACCTTTATGGGAATAAAAGGGTGAGGAACAACAACAACAAAAAACAATGTGGATAAATAGAATTATAAAGAAAGCAATACATGACAAAAAGAAAGCATTTAAATCACTAAAACAGGAGGGTAGCGAGAAAGCATTTAAAAACTATAAGGAAAAAAAATGAAGTATGTAAAAGACAAATAAAAGCAGTCACGCTATTGACCGAGAGATTCATTGGTAAAGAGAGCAAAACTATCCCTAAAATGTTCTTCAATTATATAAATGGTCAAAAGCACAAATCTGAAGGTGTTGGTCATTTACAGAGTGATGAGGGGTGAGTTGCAGACAGCGACGAGAATAAATCAAAGCTATTAAATACTTTTTTTCTCCACTGTATTCAATGAGGAAAGTAAACTGTCAGATGAAATGCAGAACATTTAAATTCCCCATTAAAATTGCACTGTCTGACCGAGGAAGAAGTGCAGCGGCTTCTTAAAAAGATTAAAATAGAAAAACCACCGGGACCAGATGACATACACCCCCGTATCCTAAGATAATTAAATAATGTCATAGCCAGACCCTTATTTCTGATATTTAAGGACTCTATACTGACAGGGAGTGTTCCACAGGATTGGCGCATAGCAGATGTGGTGCCAATATTCAAAAAAGGGTAAAAAAACTGAGTCCAGAAACTTTATGATGGTAAGTTTAACATCTGTCTTGGGTAAACTGTTTGAAGGTTTTCTAAGAGATGCTATCTTGGAGTACCGCAATGAAAATAGGCAAATAACACCATATCAGCATGGCTTCATGACGGATCAGTCATGTCTAGCTAATTTAATCAGTTTCTATGAGAAGGTAAGTTCTAGACTTGACCATGGCGAAACAATGGATGTCGCATATCTTGACTTCTCCAAAGTATGTGATACTGTACCACATAAAAGGTTAGTACAGTGTATAAAATGAGAATGCTTGGACTGGGAGAAAATGTCTGTATGTGAGCAAGTAACTGGCTCTGTGATAGAAAACAGAGGGTGCTTATCAATGGTACACACCCAGATTGGGTCACTGTCACTAGTGGGGCACCACAGGGGTCAGTATTGCGCCCTATTGTCTTCAATATATTTATTAATGATCTTGTAGAAGACTTGCACAGTAAAATATACATTTTAGCAGATGACACCAAACTGTGTAAAGCAATTAACACGGAAGAGGACAGTATACTGCTACAGAGGGATCTGGATAGATTGGAGGCTTGGGCAGATAAGTGGCAGATGAGGTTTAACAGTGACAAATGTAAGGCTATGCACATGGGAAGGAAAAATATATGTCACCAGTACATACTAAATGGTAAAACACTGGGAAACACTGGTTTCTACAGCGAATTTTTCTGTTCAATAAAATTTCTAAGTTCTTTTCAATGTCAGTGTCAGAAAGCTGCTGCCAAGGCCAGTAAGATAATGGGTTGCTGCATCAAAAGGGGCATAGATGCCCGTGATGAGAACATAGTCCTGCCACTTTGCAGCTCACTAGTCAGACCACACATGGAGTACTGTGTACAGTTCTGGGCTCCTGTGAACAAGGCAGACATAGCACAGCTGGAGAGGGTTCATAGGAGGGCAACTAAAGTAATAACTGGAATGGGAGGACTACAGTACCCAGAAAGATTATGAAAAGTTATTCACTTTAGAAAAAAGACGACTGAGGGAAGATCTAATAACTATGTATAAATATATCAGGGGTCAGTACAGAGATTTCTCCCATCATCTATTTATCCCCACTGTGACTGTGATGAGGGGACATCCTCTGTATCTGGAGGAAAGAAGGTTTCTATACAAACATAGAAGATGATTCTTTATGGTAACAGCAGTGAGTCTATGGAACTACAGTGGGATGCGAAAGTTTGGGCAACCTTGTTAATCGTCATGATTTTCCTGTATAAATCGTTGGTTGTTACAATAAAAAATGTCAGTTAAATATATCATATAGGAGACACACACAGTGATATTTGAGAAGTGAAATGAAGTTTATTGGATTTACAGAAAGTGTGCTATAATTGTTTAAACAAAATTAGGCAGGTGTATAAATTTGGGCACTGTTGTCATTTTATTGATTCCAAAACCTTTAGAACAAATTATTGGACTCAAATTGGCTTGGTAAGCTCAGTGACCCCTGACCTACATACACAGGTGAATCCAATTATGAGAAAGAGTATTTAAGGGGGTCAATTGTAAGTTTCCCTCCTCTTTTACTTTTCTCTGAAGAGTAGCAACATGGGGGTCTCAAAACAACTCTCAAATGACCTGAAGACAAAGATTGTTCACCATCATGGTTTAGGGGAAGGATACAGAAAGCTGTCTCAGAGATTTCAGCTGTCGGCTTCCACAGTTAGGAACATATTGAGGAAATGGAAGACCACAGGCTCAGTTCAAGTTAAGGCTCGAAGTGGCAGACCAAGAAAAATATTGGATAGACAGAAGCGACGAATGGTGAAAACAGTCAGAGTCAACCCACAGACCAGCACCATAGACCTACAACATCATCTTGCTGCAGATGGAGTCACTGTGCATCGTTCAACCATTCGGCGCACTTTACACAAGGAGATGCTGTATGCGACAGTGATGCAGAGGAAGCCTTTTCTCCTCCCACAGCACAAAAAGTGCCGCTTGAGGTGGGCTAAGGCACATTTGGACAAGCCAGCTTCATTTTGGAATAAGGTGCTGTGGACTGATGAAACTAAAATTGAGTTATTTGGCCATAACAAGGGGCGTTATGCATGGAGGAAAAATAACACAGCATTCCAAGAAAAACACCTGCTACCTACAGTAAAATATGGTGGTGGTTCCATCATGCTGTGGGCTGTGTGGCCAGTGCAGGGACTGGGAATCTTGTCAAAGTTCAGGGACGCATGGATTCCACTCAGTATCAGAAGATTCTGGAGACCAATGTCCAGGAATCAGTGACAAAGCTGAAGCTGCATTGGGGCTAGATCTTTCAACAAGACAACGACCCTAAACACTGCTCAAAATCCACTAAGGCATTTATGCAGAGGAACAATTCCAGAAAATTGATACATCCTAAGTCATTTTCACCAAAATGTAGAATAATGAGATCTGGTAAAGGTAAGTACAATGCTAGGGAGTTACACAAAGACCAAACATCTCTAAATTTTAATTCGGATTGTGCAGACCAATGAATGTATATATTACATTTTAAACCAAGGTCGTGTAAATATTTTCTTTGAGAAGCTATCTTTAATGCTCCATTAACAATGTGGTTTCCTACAATCCAAATCTTGAGATTACCTGTAAGATAAATAAAATTATTCTAATAACAATTCTGGTCTGATTTAGATCTTGAATCTATCAGATTTCAATCTACCTAGATTTTGTATTAAGGATGAAGACAATCCTTGTTGCACAGCCAAGGTCCAGTGGCGTAACTACCGGGGAAGCAGGGGAAGCAGCTGCTTCGGGGCCCGGGCTGCCAAGGGGGCCCGGCGCCCCGGCAGTGTGTGTGACAGTTTATTTTCAAGTGTGTGTGACAGTTTATTTTCAAGTTAGTTAAATATCGTGTTCAGGGCCCCTTCACAGCAGCCGCTTGTGTGATCTAATCTTACTGTCTGCTAAAGTCTCCTGGTCTGGGTTCGAACCCACAACCTCCAATCTATCAGTGAATCAGTGGCAAAGCATTTACCCTCACAGCCATAAAGGCTGCATTCCAACTGATTGGGGAAAAAAAAAAAAAAAAAACTACATCTATACACATGACAGCTGCCCAAACACACCTAGCACTGCTATATCTGTATATGACAGCTGTCCCTGCACACTCAGCCCTGCTATATCTCTATATATGACAGCTGCCACAGCAAACCCAGCTCTACTACATCTATACACATGACAGCTGCCGAAACACAGTCAGCTCTGCTACATCTATACACATGACAGCTGCCCCCAACACACCCAGCACTGCTATATCTCTATATGACAGCTGTCCCAGCACACTCAGCCCTGCTATATCTCTATATATGACAGCTGCCCTAGTAAACCCAGCTCTACTACATCTATACACATGACAGCTGCTGAAACACAGCCAGCTCTGCTACATCTATACACATGACAGCTGCCCCCAACACACCAGCACTGCTATATCTCTATATGAGAGCTGTCCCAGCACACTCAGCTCTGCTATATCTCTATATATGACAGCTGCCCCAGTAAACCCAGCTCTACTACATCTATACACATGACAGCTGCTGAAACACAGCCAGCTCTGCTACATCTATACACATGACAGCTGCCCCCAACACACCAGCACTGCTATATCTCTATATGACAGCAGTCCCAGCACACTCAGCTCTGCTATATCTCTATATATGACAGCTGCCCCAGCAAACCCAGCTCTACTACATCTATACACATGACAGATGCCTAAACACACCCAGCTCTGCTACATCTATACACATGACAGCTGCACCAACACACTCAGCTCTGCTATATCTCTATATATGACAGCTGCCCCAGCAAACCCAGCTCTACTACATCTATACATGACAGATGCCCAAACACACCCAGCTCTGCTACATCTATACACATGACAGCTGCACCAGCACACTCAGCTCTACTATATCTCTATATATGACAACTGCCCCAGCAAACCCAGCTCTACTACATCTATACACATGACAGCTGCCGAAACACAGCCAGCTCTGCTACATCTATACACATGACAGCTGCCCCAGCACACTCAGCTCTGCTATATCTCTATATATCTATCTACTGTATAGCAATACTTAGAGATATATAGATGTAGCAGAGCTGGGTGTGCTGGAGCAGCTATCATATCTAAAGATATAGCAGAGCTAAGTGTGCTGGGACAGCTGTCATATAGAGATATAGCAGTGCTGGGTGTGTTTGGGCAGCTGTCATATGCATAGATGTAGCAGAGCTGGGTTTGCTGGGGCAGCTATCATATATAGAGATATAGCAGAGCTGAGTGTGCTGGAACAGCTGTCATATAGAGATATATCTAAGATACTGCTATATCTGTATATGACAGCTGTCTCAGCACATTCAGCTCTGCTATATCTCTATATATGAGCAGCTGTCATGTGTAAAGATGTACACTTAGCCAGCTATAACAGTAGAAGTCTCATATTTTTTCTGTCAGCCACAAGGCAGCTGGTATGGTCTAGTGGTTAGCTGCTTTGCCTCTGAAGCAGAAGGTCGTGGGTTCGAATCCCAGCAGAATCTTTTCTCAAATACAAGCACTGACTCCATATAAGGACATACAAGGCGGGACACAGGAAGAGGCTGCATCGCATCGCTGACATGGAGGTAAGTAGAAGTGTTTATTTTTATTTTTTTAATACCCGACTGTTACTGCCATGGGGGAGCGGGAGGCACCTGATACTGGCACATGGGGGGAGGGGGGTTGGCACCTGATACTGGCACCTGGGGGGGAGGGGGGTTGGCACCTGATACTGGCACATGGGGGGGGGGAAGAGGCACCTGATACTGGCACATGGGGGGGAGAGGGGTTGGCACCTGATACTGGCATATGGGGGGGGGGAGGGAGAGTGGAACCTGATACTGGCATATGGGGGGGAGAGTGGCACCTGATACTGGCACATGGGGGGGAGAGGGGTTGGCACCTGATACTGGCATATGGGGGGGGAGGGAGAGTGGCACCTGATACTGGCATATGGGGGGGAAAGTGGCACCTGATACTGGCACCTGGGGGGGAGGGGGAGTTGGCACCTGATACTGGCACATGGGGGGGAGAGGGGTTGGCACCTGATACCGGCATATGGGGTGGGGGGGGGAGGGAGAGAGGCACTTGATACTGGCACTTTTTTTGTGGGGGGGGGGGAGATGGCACTATGATACTGGGACTTGGGGGGGGGAGAGGCATCTGATACTGGCACCTGGAGGGGAGAGGGGGGGTTGGCACTTGATACTGGCACATAGGGGGGAAGAGAGGAACCTGATACTGGCACATGGGGAGGGGGAGGGAGAGAGGCACTTGATATTGGCACTTTTTTTGTGGGGGGGGAGATGGCACTATGATACTGGGACATGGGGGGGGGAGGAGAGAGGCACTTGATACTGGCATGTGGGGGGGGGTTGGCACTATGATACTGGCACATAGGGGGGAGAGGCACTTAATACTGGCACTTTTTTGGGGGGGAGATGGCACTATGATAATGGGACATGGGGGGAAGAGAGAGGCACTTGATACTGGCACATGGGGGGTGGGAAGGAGAGAGGCACTTGATACTGGCACATGGGGGGAGATGGCACTATAATACTGGGACATGTGGGGGGGGGAGAGGCACTTGCTACTGGCACATGATGGGGGGGCATCTATGGGGACACTTACTGGCACATTATTGGGGGGCATTATGGGGGACACTAGGCCGGCAGCCTATCAGAGGCCGGACACTGAGGGGCATCTACTGAGGCACTATATATGGGGCATTTTATACTGGTACATTATGGGGGCACTAGCAGGAAGGGGGAGAGGAGCACTATGGGGGAATTTACTGGGGGCACTATATAGGGGTATTTTATACTGGCACATTATGGGGGCACTATGGGGACATTAGCTCAACTGGGGGCATTACAAGGGGGTATTTTTGCACTGTCACATTATAAGGAGAATTATTACAACTGGGTGGGCATTATGGTGGGCTTTATTACTCCCCCATGGTATGACCCCCTAGTAGCAGCACCAGCCTCTCCCTGCTTTGCTATTCCTCTGCCCCGTCTCCAAATCCTTATTATGAAATCTTTCTCATTAGGATAAAACACAACATCAGCTCCGCCGAGCCCCCGGCCAAAGTGTGGAAGTGGTGTCCGAGATCCCCAAGGGCCAAGCCAAGAAATTGTAAGTGTTCATATGAAATATGTTTATGTTATACACATATAGCCTACACTGTGCCCCACAATGTACAGTATACCTCTATATTGTGCCCCACAATGTACAGTATACTGCTACACTGTGCCCCACAATATACAGTATACCGCTACACTGTGCCACACAATATACAGTATACCTCTACACATGTGCCCCACAATATACAGTATACCGCTACACTGTGCCACACAATATACAGTATACCTCTACACTGTGCCTCACAATATACCTCTACACTGTGCCACACAATATACAGTATACCTCTACACTATGCCTCACAATATACAGTATACCTCTACACTGTGCCTCACAATATACCTCTACACTGTGCCACACAATATACAGTATACCTCTACACTGTGCCTCACAATATACCTCTACACTGTGCCACACAATATACAGTATACCGCTACACTGTGCCACACAATATACAGTATACCTCTACACTGTGCCACACAATATACCTCTACACTGTGCCACACAATATACAGTATACCGCTACACTGTGCCACACAATATACAGTATACCGCTACACTGTGCCAAAGGAGTGGGGTTTACACAGGAGGAGGGAGAAGCGAAGCGCGCTGAGGGGGCCCTTACAAATATTTGCTGTGGGGCCCAGTCACTTCTAGTTACGCCCCTGCCAAGGTCGCTGCTCCTATTCTGAATGAATAGGCAGAAATATTATAGTCTTGATAGCCTAACATATGTAGACCTTTCTTTAAAATTGCGTTAAATTGAAATCTAGTAAGGGGAGAATGGTCCCAGTGTATGAATAAAGGACTATTCACCTTTGGCCTACTATTTAACCAATTTTGCATTGACATAATAGGGCATAATCGGGTGTTATGGAGGGGGTGTAAAGTTATCCAATGACCTTTTTGTAGTTGATCTGTTTTTGGCTGTTTTGATGTACTGTGTTTATTCACAGCTGTGAATTCGCTGATCCGGAGAGCAGCGAAGAAGGCCAACAGAAAAACTGATCGGAAAAGCAGAGTTTCTAGATCCGAAGAACATATTGAGGGTAAAATGTAATAACATTTTCTTGGATATTGGTCTGACAGTAAATCTATTCAGACCTTTTAAGGTCTGATTCAAAATGAAATTATTTTTTACTGGTTGTAGACCTAAAATTTTGAAAAAGAATGAGATACCGATAAAAGTTTTGTTTTATAGTATGGAAAGAGTTTTTATTTTAGAATATGACATCCATATTTTCCAAGCAGATGCGTAAGGGTACTTTCACACTTGTGGCAGAGGATTCGGGCAGGCAGTTCCGTCGCAACGTATGCAAACTGATGGCATTTGTCAGACGGATCAGGATCCTGATCCATATGACAAATGCATTGAGATGCCGGGTCCGTCTCTCCGGTATCATCTGGAAAAACGGATCTGGCATTTATTTTAATTTTTTTATTTTTTTGCGGTCTGAGCATGTGGATCCGTTTTGCCGGAACACTTGGGGCCGTATCCGGCATTAATGCATACTGCAGTATTATCTCCATCCTGAAAAGGCAAAAAGACTAAACTGAAGACATCCTGATGCATCCTGAACGGATTGCTATCCATTCAGAATGCATTAGGATAAAACTGATCAGGACGGAACTCAATGCCGGAAAAGAATAACACTAGTGTGAAAGTACCCTAAGAAGACCATGTATTTGGAGAAAGAGTTTTCCATATAAAGTTGGATAGAGTCGGGCAGGGAGAGTTGCAGGTTGCCGCTTCTGGCACTAGTTCTTTGAAGAGTGTGAGATTTAGTGATGAGCGGCAGGGGCAATATTTGAATATATATTCTTGATTGCAAAAATCGGCAATGTAATATTCGCGTAATGTGCGCGAAATACAGGCATGGGTCACTTATGCTACATTTTTCAAGCTAGTATAAGTTTCCTGAGACTGGAGAAAATGGTTGGCACAGAAGAACATTAGAATAGCTTTATATGCAGATAGAGTGCTCCAATATATTTGCGCTTGCGAATTTTAGGGAATTAATGATGCGCATATTTTTTCGCAATACGTGCGACTTGTAAGATCACAGCACTATGTCTGTAGCATATATGTATGGACAGCAGAACCTATCACACTGCCTAACACCCTGCACTGGAACCACTGGAACCTATCAGCTACACTATAGATCAATCTAACCTACACTGACTATCTCCCCCTAACTATCTGAATTATATATATCTAAGTTAACTGTCTAATGTAATACAACAAAGCACAGAGCACAGCAATTACACTGCTGTCACTTTCATACCTGCAATAAACTTTAAAAATAGCTGCTGGGGAGGTTCTTATATAGTAAGGGGTAGGCAACTTTTCTATTGGTTGCTAGGGATGTTGCTAAGCTGTGACAAAGCCTTCTCATTGGCCCACAAGCTAGAAGAAGGGAGGGGTGATCACCTGATGTGTACTGCGTTAATTTTTTTTTATAATATTCGTCATTACGAATATATAGCACTATATTCTAAATATTCGTGAATTCTCGAAGTGCCGATATTCGTGATAAAAATTCGTAATACGAATATTTGCGCTCAACACTAGTGAGATTCTGACGAGATAAAGCATCTGCTATTAAGTTAGTGTCACCACCAGACATCTGAGAAGCTCTGACAGACGTTCTTCAGAACCTCCTCCTTGAGGTTCCTTTTGTTTTGCTTTCGTTTTCTCATCTCGTTAGCCTCTCTCAGCTGTCATGTAGTTGCACTGATTTCATCCCTTTAAATCCCTTCCCATACTGCATAACTTTGCGGTTTATACAACTTCCTGGAGTGTGTGCATGCTGGATGCTACTACTGAGTCTTCTACAGATAAGTTTGTTCATTCATTTGTGTTTCCCTGTTTGCTGGATCCTAGGTAACCCTGACTCCCTCCGTATTAAGTGTAGGGAGCCGGTGGTCGTGTCCCCTCACTATTATAGGGTGTTCAGGTGTCATACAGTCGAGGAACGAGGGTATGCAATCATTTACCATAGAGATTTTTGCATAGGCTGAGCATTAAGGGAGAGAGCCAGGTCTGTTACAGGGCTTACCCTCTGGTTCCTTATTTTCGGATCCAGTCAGTCGGATCTTCATTTTGTGTCTTCTAGTTTTCTGTACACCTTCCGTGACATTATAAACCACCTAAAGCGTCTTAAGCATGAATCCGGTTTCAACCTTGATTGACCGCATGCATGGTCTTTCACTGGAGGTAGCAGATCTCCGGAAAACTGTCTCTCAGTTTGAGGTGACCGTTTCTGCTTGCATTCATGGAATTTGTTCTGAGCCTAAAATCTCGCTTCCGGATAAGTTCTCTGGGAGTAGTGAGAATTTTGTTTGTTTTAGAGAGGCTTGTAAACTCCATTTTCGTCTACTTCCCCATTCCTCTGGTGATGAGGAGCGGAGGATGGGGATCAACATCTCGCTGCTCAGGGATAACGCTCAGTCCTGGGCCTTTTCGCTGCCGGTGGGGGCACAGTCCCTCTGTTCAGTGGATGATTTTTTTTTAGCCCTGGGTCAGATATATGATGATCCGGATCGTATTGCTCTGGCTGAGTCTAGACTACGTCTTTTATGCCAGGGTAAACAGTCCACAGAGATATACTGTTCAGAATTTCGGAGATGGGCAGCTGATACTGGTTGGAATGATGCTGCACTCCGAAGTCAATTTTGCCATGGTCTTTCAGAGGGATTGAAAGATGCATTTGCCTTTCATGAGAGACCTACCTCCTTGGACTCTGCCATGTCTCAGGCCGTTCGTATTGATAGGCGTCTTAGAGAGACAGGGGAGATCACTCCTTCCTGTCATACTCAGTCCAAGGACAGTGCAGCGGTCTCATTCAGTGCACAGGGGTCTCAGTCGCTCTCAATCCCTTCTGAGCAGGAGCCCATGCAGCTGGGTTTGCTTGCCTCTGACAATAGAATATTCAGCTCTCATAGGAAGGTTTGTTTCTGTTGTGGAGGTATAAATCATTTGGCAAATGTTTGTCCCTCTAGGAGATTCAGGCAGTTTTTTGAGAGTAATAAAGAAAAAAAAAGAAAAAAATCCTCTAAAAGCATTTCCTTCTGTTACTATTGGCAAGATTGATGCGGAAATTGAAGGTTTTCCGTTTGCTTGTAGTTCCCGTTTTTTCCTACCTGCCAGGGTGGCGCTAGAGAGCAAGAAAATTTTTTGTGAGATTTTTGTAGATAGTGGAGCAGCTGTCAATCTCATTGATAATCAATTTGCTATAACTCATGGTTTCCAGGTATGCAGTTTGGGAAAGGATATACCTGTTTTTGCTATTGATTCCGTTCCACTTTCTTAGAAATCGTTAAAGGGCATAGTTGACAATATCTGTTTGATTGTGAGTGATACTCATGTTGAGGATGTGTCATGTTTCGTCCTAAGCGGGTTGCCTACTCCTCTAGTGTTGAGGCTACCCTGGCTCAATAAACATAACCCCACCATTGATTAGCAAGCGAGGCAAATAAATGGTTGGAGTGACTTTTGCAGAGAGAATTGCCTCACGACAACTGTTTCTGAGGTTTCTACTAAGACTGTACCATCTTTTCTCTCTGAATTTTCGGATTTGTGTTTTCTGAGAGTGGTGTTCAGGACTAGCCCCCTCACAGGGAGTACGGTTGCCCTATTAATCTCACCCCAGGCGCCAAGGTGCCTAAATCTCGTTTATACAATCTCTCCCAACCTGAAAGGGTCGCTATGCGTGCTTATATCTCTGAGAGTCTGAGAAAGGGACACATACAATCTGTTTAACCAGATTGTTGGGGCTAAAGTTTTTTCCAAGTTGGATCTAAGAGGGGCATACAACCTGGTCAGGGTCAGAGAAGGAGACGAATGGAAGACGGCCTTCAATACCCCTGAGGGCCATTTTGAGAATTTGGTTATGCTTTTTGGTTTGATGAATGCTCCAGCTGTCTTTCAGCATTTTGTGAACAGCATTTTTTTATCATTTAATGGGGAAATTTGTATTAGTGTATCTAGATGACATTTAGATTTTTTCTCCTGATTTCAAAACTCATAAGGACCACCTACGTCAGGTCTTGCTCATCCTGCGGGAGAATAAATTGTACGCTAAACTGGAAAAATGTGTGTTTGCGGTTCCAGAAATTTCTGGGGTTTCTTCTCTCCGCTTCTGGTTTTCGCATGGACCCCACTCACTGATATGACTAGAAAGGGGGTAGATTTTTCCTCCTGGTCGGTAGAGGCGCGTAAGGCCTTTTCTAGTATCAAGGAGAGTTTTGCTTCCGCTCCCATCTTGGTACAACCTGATATTTCTCTGTCCTTCATAGTTGAGGTGGACGCTTCTGAAGTGGGTGTGGGTGCGGTCTTGTCTCAGGGTCCCTCTCCTGCCAAATGGCGACCGTGTGCCTTTTTCTCGAAGAAACTCTCCTCCGCAGAGAGAAATTGCGATGTGGGAGATAGGGAGTTGTTGGCCATCAAGTTAGCTTTTGAGGAATGGCGCCATTGGCTAGAGGGAGCCAGACACCCTATCACGTTGTTTTTTTTCCGGGAGGTGGGAATTTTGAAGACCCGGGTCCCATTTTGGCTGAAGGTGTGGTGGTCTCTGCTCTTTATCCTGAATTGGAGGCAGAGGTTCAGGTAGCCCAGTCAGAGGCTCCTAATCTTTGTCCTCCTGGGAGGTTGTTTGTGCCTCTCGCTTTAAGACACAAGATTTTTAAGGAGCACCATGATACTGTCCTTGCTGGGAACCCGGGGGCAAGAGCCACAGTGGATCTCATCGCTCGGAGATTCTAGTGGCTGGCGCTTCATAAGCCGGTTGAGGGTTTTGTGGCAGCCTGCGAGACCTGTGCTCGTGCCAAAGTCCCTCATTCACGGCCATCAGGTCCTCTCCTTCCGTTACCCATTCCTTCCCGTCCTTGGACACATCTGTCCATGGACTTCATTACGGACCTGCCTTGTTCCTCGGGGAAGACTGTGATTCTGGTGGTGGTGGACCGTTTTAGCAAAATGGTGCATTTCATTCCTTTTCCTGGCTTGCCCAATGCTAAGACGCTGGCGCAGGCATTTATTGATCACATTGTCAAATTGCATGGTATTCCTTCAGACATAGTCTCTGATAGGGGCACGCAGTTTGTTTCCAGATTCTGGAAGGCTTTCTGTTCTCCCTTGGGGGTTCGGTTGTCATTCTCTTCTGCTTTCCACCCGCAGTCGAATGGCCAGACAGAGTGCGTCAATCAGAATCTGGAGACATATCTGCACTGTTTTGTGGCGGAGAATCAGGAGGATTGGTGTTCTTTTTTGTCCCTTGCTGAGTTTGCTTTAAATAACCGTCGTCAGGAGTCCTCTGATAAGTCACCATTTTTTGGTGCATATGGGTTTCATCCACAGTTTGGGACATTCTCTGGAGAGGGGTCTTCTGGTTTACCTGATGAGGACAGCTTCTCCTCGTCTTTGTCATCTATTTGGCAAAAGATTCAGGAGAATCTAAAGAGCATGAGTGAGAGATATAAGCGTGTGGCAGATAAGAGACGTGTGCCTGGTCCGGACCTGAATGTTGGTGATCTGGTGTGGTTGTCTACTAAGAAAATCAAATTGAAGGTTCCCTCCTGGAAGTTGGGTCCTAAGTTTATTGGGCCTTACAAAATCTTGTCCGTCATCAATCCTGTTGCCTACCGTCTTGATCTTCCTCAGACTTGGAAGATCCATAATGTTTTTCATAAGTCCTTATTAAAACTTATGTCCAACCCATTGTAAAACTACTGTAGTTCGCAAAGTAATATAGTAACCTGGATAGATTTTTGATGCAAGACAATTAATAGCGAAAACTACACTTATGTTATCTGATAATAACAGAATACTTTTGTTAGCAAAATTCGACCGCCAAATATGCAATGCCACTAAGACAGGAAACAGTTCGATAAAGACTATATTTTTTACTATACCTGTATCCTTCCATTTTTGAGGCCATATTTCCGCAGACCAAAAAGGGTAAAAAAATGCACCATTACCTATGGACCCTGCTGCGTCTGTGTACAATTGTAATGCGTCAGAATCTATGAATTCCTGCTGCCAGATTGTCTTGCCATTGAAATTAGAGAGAAATAATAGCCATATATGTAAATTTTCTCTTAACTATATTGTTAATCTAATGTAATAAGGGTGAGGGAATACCTTTTGTAGAATTATATAATCTTTTAGAGAAAACTCTACCCATGGGTCTGAGCCGAGAAATGAAGTTTAAAGAACCCAATAATGATTGTAGTTCTTTTAAAGTGCATTTTCTTTTAGCCAATAACAAATTGATAGAAATTTTGATGTTGTCTATTTTTTCTTCAGGAATACTGAATTCAGGAATACTAAATTCAATCAATAGTTATACCTAGAAACGTTAATTTGTTAGCTGGAAATACTGTTTTCTCTTCTGCTAATGGGATATTGAAAACATTCGTTTTTTGGAAAATAATTTCCAGTAATATTTGACAGTTGGAATCTCCTCTTCCCATGAATAGGAAGTCGTCTAAGTAATGTTATATATGTCCATCTAAGTGAAATTGTTTAATAACCCATTGTACAAAAGATGAGAAGGCTTCAAAGTAACATGAGAAAGTAAAACCCATTGGTAGAGTCTTGTCAAAGAAATATTAGCCCTCGAATTGAAATCCAAGTGAATTAAAACCTTTAGGGTGAATAGGAAGAAGTCTGAATGCAGATTTAATATCTGTTTTGGCTAGGAGTGCATTCTTGCTCAATTCCCTTAATTTGACAATGACCATATCAAAAGAGAAACAGAAGCGTGAGTTTTATCAATTTCATCATTTAATGACTGGTCCTTAGGGAAGGAAAGGTTGTGAATTAAATGGAAAGAGTTAGTTTCTTTTTTAGAGACTAGTCCTAAAGGGGACAAACGAAAATGTTGAAAAGAAGGGGAAGAGAACGGGCCAGCAACACAGGCTAAATCAATTTCTTTAAAAAAAACTATTTTTAACTATGGATGGATATAATTTTACAGCCAGTCCCTGAAAATTCAGGGACATAGAAGGCGGAAGAAGAAACAGAAAATAATAACCTAGCCATCGCTTTTTTGGATAGCAATTTAACCAGGGGGTTATCTTTGTTAGTTTCACTGGAGTTGTTGCTTTTTCCTTGAGTATCTTTTGAAGTTGAGGCCCCAGCTGACCTAAGCTTCTTGAAACACTTGTGTTCCATCTGCATATGTTTTCATAAATACAAAGCATAGGCCTCTCATTTGCGTCCCATCTGCATGTTTTCATAAATGCTAAGCATAGGCCTCTCTTGTTGTTACTTTGTTGGCGAAAATGTTTATTCTTTTGTGGTAACATTAGATTTAGGCTACTTTCACACTTGCGGTAGAGTGATCCGGCAAGCAGTTCCGTTGCCGGAACTGCCTGCCGGATCCGGCAAAACGTATGTCAACTGATGGCATTTGTAAGACTGATCAGGCTCCTGATCAGTCTTAAAAATGCCTGATCAGTCAGAAAAATGCATTGAAATGCCGGATCCGTCTTTCAGGTGTCATCCGGCAAAACGGATCGGGCATTAATTTTTTTGACCTTTTGTCCAGTCTATGCATGCGCAGACCGGAAGGACGGATCTGGCATTCCGGTATTTTGAATGCCAGATCCGGCACTAATACATTCCTATGGAAAAAAAATGCCGGATCCGGCATTTAGGCAAGTCTTTCGTTTTTTTGGCCGGAGATAAAACCGTAGCATGCTGCGGTTTTATCTTTTGCATGATCAGTCAAAATGACTGAACTGAAGACATCCTGTTGCATCCTGAACGGATTACTCTCCATTCAGAATGCATGGGGATATGCCTGATCAGTTCTTTTCCGGCATTGAGCCCTTTTGACGGAACTCAGTGCCGGAAAACAAAAACGCTAGTGTGAAGTACCCTTATCTATAGGCCAACGTCCTTGGATCCCCATTGCATATTAGGGTAAACTGACAGTTTCTGCCTGAAAGATTCATCATATGAATTCCAAGCCAATCCACCGAAACTTCGATAGGCTTCCAAAATTGAATCCATGTGATAAAATAATCCACAGCATAACTCTGGTTTACGTTCACACATCACTGCCGTATAAATAGTGAAGGCCTGTAACAAATTAAAAATAGATTAGTTTTTTGTGTTTTTTGTTTCCGGATCCTTATTGTCCTTTAATTCGGTTTTATTACCGTACAATGGGAGTAGGGAATATAAATTAATTTATTCCCTGTTCCATATTTTTTCTTTTACTGTGAATGACAGGTGATATCCAAGAGGTGAAATATGACAAGTCAAAGCCTCTTTGAGGCAGGATTGATGTATATCCTCTAAATTATTCATTTGAGGGTTAACAAGATCTTTATTTATGCCCAGAAATCTGTCATTGCATGATTGAGGATTGACAGATGTCTTATCCACCCGGACCTGAGTTAAGGAATAAGAATCCTTATTTATGTTTGATAACAACTTTAAAAACTCATTAAGTAAATATAATTTATCATCACTCTGTGGTATTTAGTTAATAAAATTGTGCAGCATCTGTGTGCCAACCTGACTATTTTGACCGTTAATCTCACCCTTGTTAATAGTTCCAACTGTAGAAGGCTCGAGGGAAGGGCGAAGGAGGTGGAGGAGAGAAGGTCTTTAGTTCCTGGCAACTCCGTTTTGAAGGTAAGTTTTCCTTCGGGCAGTCACTGCGCATGCGCGCACCAGTGACGTCTGAGATATCGATCCTCTCTGGGCTCGTGCTCGGGGCTGCGCAGAAGACCTGAGAAAAAGATCCTGGAGCTTCATCCAAAAAGGTAAGTTCATTGGATAGGCATTTTTGTAGCCAGGTGACTCCTCCTTTAGATTCAGCTTTGTAGATGATTTGTTTGAGAAGTTCTTCCATAGGTAAATATGTCCTGTTTGTTTGTTGTCCAGTGCTGTGAATGCGCACTGACCGTTATCTCCTTCTATTACAGGTACCTGGAACGTCCGTTGAAGAGAAGGACCAATCACCATTCTCCAAGGGCACCTGCAACTTTTCCCAGATGTCATTCGCCGATGACTTCACCAATCAAATCCTGTTGCCAGGTAAGAAATCAATAACCTCATTATACACCACATACACCTATACAATGAACGGAACCATGCCATCATTGTATACACACTTCCGGGCCCATACAAATTCCTATCAGTATTTTATTATTGTTTTTGCTTCCTTGTATGTCAGTGTCAACCCATAGTGACTTTACATGTTCATTACATCCACTTATATCCTCCCAGAGTGTGGGCTTTAACACACAACTTTACATAAAGGCCAACATCCCCCCCTCCCTCCGATTTTGACGATCCATTCTAAACAGACTGTAACTCTGTACGTTAACTGCCCAGTCATAGCTACCATCCAGCCATGTCTCAGTTATTCCTATGTCATAGTCCTCCTCTGACATTACTAATTCCAGTTCACCAGGCTTATGGCATTAGTTTACATACAATTAAGAAGGGATATTCTTTACCCTACACCTTTACTTATGAGCTGTTCTAATCACTCCCCCCATTCCATTATCTTGCCCCAGGTCTCTATCTACACTATCTTTCCCTCCTATAATGTAATTACTCCCTCCCAGTCCCTAGTTTAAACACTTCTACAACGATCTAGCCACCTTCTCCCCCCAAACAGCTGCACCTTCCCCATTGAGGTGTAGCTCATCCCTATGGTAGAGCCTGTAGCTGACAGAGAAGTCAGCCAGTTCTCCAGGAACACAAACCCCTCCTTTCTATTCCAGTTCTTTAGCCATTTATTTACCTCCCTAATCTCCAATTGCTTTTCTGGTGTGGCTATTGGTACAGGTAGCTGTCACGGATGTACCGAGACATATGAACGTTCCCGCGACAGGTGGAAAGAGATCTGTCAGACTGGCAACACATGGTTTGAGCTGACATGTTTTCCTTTTGGATCAAATGATGTCTGTGTTGTTTCTGGTGCTTGCCACACCTTTTTTCCCCAGGTGTGACTATTTTGGTCATTAACCTTCTCTATTTATTGTTGTTTCTCCTACTATGCTATGCGGTTTATAGTTTTTGTTGGATTTATGGTTAGCTTGTGTTTGGTTCTCTGCTGAGTTCCTGGTGCTACAAAAGCTTCATTAAAGAGAAGTGTTTCCTTTCCCTTTTTGTATTTTGCTTAAATATTTGTGTGTGTTGCCTTTCCCTGTTGTTTGTCATTAGGTCTGAGGGAGACTCCTGTTCGTCCTTCCCTTTGGAGGAACAGGTAGACTCAGTCCTGACATTGGTTCCAGGGTCCTATAGGGCGAGATGGGATTCTAGGTATCCAGTGTATGAAGTCACCTACCTTTGGGGCCTGTTCATACTAGTAGTCTGTCAGTACTGGAGTTAAGGTTTTCTCTAAGCGGTGTCAATTTTCCTTCCCTAGTTTCCAGGCCTTATTCCAGTATCCCCCTTTCCCTCCTATGCTTGGTGTGATGTTTTCCTCCCACACACGAGCGTGACAGTAGTATTTCAGAGAATACTACATTTGAGGTCTTTGCCCTGAGCTTGTGACCTAAGTCCCTGAAATAATCTTTATGGACCCTCCACCAACCATTAACTTTGTCATTGATTCCAATGTGAACAATGACCAGGTCACCCTCTTCGATGATCCCAGTCTTTGTGACAGATCGCTTTATCTGTACCCCTAAATATTGAATCTCCCACTAACAGCAACTCGCTGGCCTGCTCTGCACTCCTACTAGCCTCCTTCTGGAGCTGAAATCCCCCTGACTGGCAGAGGAAGTTTCTTGCTGCCGCAGTGTGTCGCTGGTCTGACATCCTCCTCATCTAATAATTTTGGGGTGTGTCAGACCAAGGCTAGTCTCCCTGGCACTCTTCCCTCTACCCTGCCTTCTAAGTTTTACCCAGCTAGCTACCTCACTTTCCTATTTCTCCATACTACCATTTTCACTCACATCTACCCCATCGAGTGTCTGCGCAGTGAGCAGCAAACTACTTCTCATATTGTCAAGGTAGCTCAGTGTTGCAATTCACTCATTTACATATGGAATACAGGCTTCCAAACGTGCAATTTCCTCACATTTTGCAAGGCAATAGGCATGCTCAAGCTGCTGTTTCAGAACTGCATGCATTGCACAAAATGCACACTGGACAGCATTGCCAATTATGGAGCACATACTTGCTAATGGGGATTACAGCAGAAAAAAACAAAACTAGGTAAATTATACAATTCAATGAAAGTGATAAATTAATAACTGCCACTGCCTCCTAAAATCCCTAATCTAAAGTAATTTAATCTCAAGGCACACACTTAATACAAAACACACTTTAGATTAAAAAAAAACACAGTCACAAGCTTGCAAACTCTCTGTTTCAGTCTGCTTATAAAGTTGCTATTCCCATATAGTTCCAAACCGGTCAGCAGTTTTTTCCTCTGGATTCCTATGCTATATAATATCTAAACATGGCTTACAAATGGACCCTGAGAAGTTGTCTGTAGTGATAAACTAGCCATGACCTACAGGCCTACGTGCAATCCAATGTTTTCTGGACATTGTAAACTACTACAGGCAGTTTATTCCCCACTTCTCCACCATGACTGCACCTATCTCTTCTCTGACCCACAACTGAATGATTGCCTGGGTGTGAACATTTAAGGCTGAATCCGCCTTCCAGAACCTTAAACAAGCTGTTGCTGTTGCTTGCTATCTGAATCCTGAGTATGCAGATATGTGTAAAATCAGGACATGTGACAGCTTTCCCAGAACAGTTAGCAGAAGGGGAGACTATACTTATTGATTCAAGATGGTTGGTATGTATGCACATATGGTACACCAATATTAGTAAATCTTACTTGGTGTATCTATAACCTCCCTCATACCATTATATAACTAAGTAGATCTGCCATATAGGACTTTTGGAATGAGGAAAACTCAGAGTTGTTCGTTAATGTTATGTTAATCTCTAGTGCAATAAGCAATTACAACATGTCTGGAGCTTGTCCTACTGCCTCATGAGGTTCAGTTTTCAGGACAGTGGGAGTGGTAGAAAGTGAAAATGAGATCAGATGCTGATGTAATGTGAGATATTGCTGTATTCATGTGATTCATGCTGATCACACACTTCATCATAAAATGTAATCGTAGTAATGTTTTCTTAGCTTTTTGTACATCTCCTGACCTGCCTAGTCATGTTTACAGTAATTTATGCATCAAGGAAGTGATGGCCTACTTTGCGTTCTTGCAATGTTGACTTGTATGTTCCCATTTCCTGCCTGTGTACACTGCACATGATGGTCAGAACTGTGAAGATGCTATGACACTGCTCGAGTCATCATCTGGTCTGCAGGCAGAAAAGAGTCAGCCACATTTAATTTTTACCAGATCATTTTAAGAGAGTCTGAAGCTTACAAATTATATTCCCACACTAGCATGTGAACCCACTTGCCAGTTCTCAAGCCTGGAGATGAACTTATTTAGAATTAACCTCCCTTTTTATGCCTTTCACTTATCTGTGCATCATATGGCAGCCCTTTACCTCTCTGTAGTAGCCCTGTCTTCCTGTATCTGGAGTTAATGCAATAGGCCCAATTTAAGGCCTATTCTTTGTAGCACATTTGTTATCCCTTTAATGGCATCACAGATTTTGCAGTAAGATGTTATTTTAAAGTTTATAGTGAAACATGTTCTGTTTTCTGGCATTTGTCAGTTACCGGTTTATTTGTTTCTGTTGTTGTTCTCACAGGTTTCTCCATAGAATTGTGACAAAATAACCCCAAAAGTCTTGTAAAATACTCTATTTAATAACACTGAAAAAGTATTTACTCAGCTTGTATTACTAGAAACATTCCAACATAAATTACTTGATTACTTTTTTGAATGAGAACGCTTTGCAAATAGCTGTGTACATAATGAATGTTCATTAGGCTCCATTCACACGTCCGCAGTGTTTTACGGATCCGCAAAACACCGGGCTGGCAATCCAATAGAAATGTCTATTGTTGTCCACAGCTGCGAACAAGAATAAGACATGTTCTATTTATCCCTTTGTCCTATGACAGCACCAGGAGAGAGGGATCCCCCTCCCAGAACAGGAAACCCACAGGTCTAAATCTTCACAGACGTCCCTTCTCCTCAGTGGTTTCCTGTCCTAGGATGACAACCTACAGGTGTTTGTTATTTTCGGTGGGGAGTAGTGTCTCCCTTTTAACATTGCAGGCTGGCTGGAGAAGGTGTGCGCCGGGTGACCCCGCTCCACACACCTTGGAAAGGAGACGGATGGCTAAATACCGGGTACTGAAGTCCTCTCTACCCTCCCTCCTTCCCTACCTCCCTCCAACCCTCCCCGCTCTGTACCTGAACAAGATCGGGCATCCCGCGCAAGGACATGTGCAGCGCGGGTAGCGAGCGCAGGGCAGAGGAAATAGCAAGGAAGGGAAAGATCCAGTAACACAGAGAAGAGGCGTGGCTTAAGGGAAAGGCGGCAAATTTGAAAAGGAAGGAGCGCAGAGCGTCGAGAGCAGCACATAGGCTTCTGCCTGACGTTTCGTGTGCCGTTTCTGAAGATAAACCCACTATCCAGCCAGTCTCCCCTGTGATCTTTGCTGGGGTCTTCCAGATCCAGGGCTATAGGGATATTTCCAGCATGGAGATTCTGGAGAAAACCCTAAGGACCCAGTTACCCCTGCACCTATAGTAGGAATTGGTATGAGCCTGAAGAAATGTAAGTGATCTACATTTAACTTCTTTACCTCTAGAGATTCTGATTTTCTGTTTTTTTAAATTTCCAGGGTGTAACTGAGAAACCCAAAAAAGCTACCGCTACGTATGGTCAAATGTATGAAGAAAATGATTAGAGAAAAGTTAAGTCTTATGTCAAGTAAAGAACGCAGGCGAAAGAGCGCCAAAGATAACACATCTTTTTCAATTGGAAATTCTGACCCCTCTAGTTCAGAGGATGGACTTGAAAGCGGTGAAAGGGAGTCCATTACATCCTCTTCAGATGAGGAATGCAGTGGTAGGCTTTTTTTCCTGTTCAGGAAGTAGATCAATTAATCAAGGCAATGGGGGCAACTATGAATCTTACAAAACAAAAGATACAAAAGAGGTTCGCTCGATTCAGGATATCATGTTTGGGGGCATGCAGACTAAGAAAAGAAGAGCCTTTTTTATCCACAAGAATGTAGAGGCCATGATGAATAGATGGGGGAAACATCCGGATAAAAGAAGCTTTATCCCATCAGTAATCAAAAGAAAATATCTGATTGAAGAGGGTTAATGTTCTCTATGGGATAGGGCCCCCAAAATTGATGTGCCCATAGCTAAAGTGTCTCGAAGGTCATCCCTACCCTTTGATGATTTGGGTAATCTTAAGGATCCGATGGACAGAAAGGCTGACACCTTTTTAAGGAAAACATGGGAATCCATAGGTGCATCCTTTAAACCTAATATAGCTTCCACCTGTACGGCTAGGGCACAAATATTTTAGATGAAACAGCTGGAGATGCAGATCCGGGATAAGAGATAAATTATTAGAATCGGTCGAGGCTATTGGAAAAGCAGCTGATTTTTTGGCAGACGCCTCTGTGGATGCAGTTAGGTTGTCCGCTAGGGCTTTATCCATGGCTAATTCTGCTCGTAGGGCTATTTGGCTCAAGAATTGGTCAGGAGATGTGGAGATGCTTATGTGGTATCCCTTGTAAGGGGAAATATTTGTTTGGGTCTTCCTTGGACGACATATTAGAGAAGGCAGGGTATAAAAAGAAGGGGTTCCCGTCTTCTTTTCAGTTGTCCTTTCGTAAGCAGGACCGTTTTTCCCAGAGAGGCAGAGGAAATAGGGATAGGAATAGGAGTCCAGCAAATAGGAGTGACAGATTTAAATTCTCCAGGTCCAAAGGGCTCCTGTTCAAAAATCAATCCAGGGACCCCCCTAAGAAAGACAGCTCCCAATGACGCCAGGTTACGCGAGTAGATCATTCAACTCAGACTGCCTTAGAAGAGGAGGTTTCAAAGCTCATTAAAAAAGGTGCACTCATTCAGTGTCCGGAAGAAGAAATGGGCACAGGATATTATTCTACTCTGTTTTTAGTAAGAAAACCAAGTGGAGAATGCAGGACTATCATAAACTTGAAGTCTCTAAACAAATACCTGTTATACCAACGCTTCAAAATGGAGACTATAAAGACAGTAATTCAGCTTCTTTACAAGGACTGTTTTATGGCAGCTTTAGACATCAAAGATGCCTACTTTCAGCTTCTGATTTTTCCAGGGCACCAGAAGTATCTCAGAGTGGCCTTGAGATTCCAGGGGGAGCTGAAACATTTTTCAATTCGAGGTATTACCTTTCGGAATCTCGATGGCGCCAATGATTTTTACAAAATTAATCTCAGAGATGGCAGCCCATATCAGGTAAAGGGATATCCTGTTTATCTCATACTTAGACGACTTTCTGATTGTCGCACTGTCTTACCAAAGAAGCTTATTTCAGGTCCAGCAGGTGGTAGAAATCACGACAACCCTGGGCTGGATCCTAAACAGAGAAAAATCAAGAGTGATTCCAGAAAATACTTTGTCTCAGAGATCCTTCCTAACCTCAGAAAAGACTTTGAAAATAAGGTCAGTGGTTCACACCCTGATAAACAATCCGTGTGTATCCATAAGGAAGGGGATGTCAGTACTGGGAACTCTGACCGCCTGTATACCAGCAGTTCAATGGGCTCAGATTCATTACAGAGCCCTCCAAGAGGAAATCTTGGGGAACTGGTCAGGAAAAATGGAGTACCTGGAAAGCAGTATGGGGATATCAGCCCGGACTTGTCAGACAATTAAGTGGTGGTTGTCACTAGAGAACCTGGGGCAGGGAGTTCCATGGAGGATCAAAGATCCCCTTCTAGTTACCACGGATGCTAGCCCAGTAGGTGTCACCACCACTTCTGTGAGAAGGTCTGACAGACGTCCTTGTCTACCTCTTGCATGATGTTCTTTTTTTGGTTTCACTTTCTCATCTCATTTCCTTCTCCCAGGTGTCACCTATTTAGATTAATCCTCTTTCCTTTATATTCCATCCCATACTACCTCACTTTGCGGTTTATACTACTTCCTGGATTGAAATGTTCACTGCTGGAGGCTTCTGCTGCTGCTTGTTCAGATATTGTGTATTGTGTTTCCTTGCTGGCTTGATTCTAGGTGACCCTGACTCCCTCCGTATGAAGTGCAGGGAGCCGGAGGTCGTGTCTGTCACGAACTATGGATCCGATCGCTACGGATCCCACAGCTGTGACGTAGTGGTCTGTGACGGAGTCTGCGCACACACAGAGACCTCACGTGACCGGGGTATTACCATTCGGCTAACACCCCCCACTACACTTCGGTAACTGCCACCACGTGGGTTCCCGGTCCACGAACCGACTATCCGGGTAATTCACTATCACACAGATCAGTGGATGAACCGGATATCACTTACTGACCAACCGCAGTCAATCACCCCCAGCTACAATTCCTAAATGCAATTTAACTAACTACCTGGTAACGTCTCTTCAAAGGCAAGGTACGTTGTTAAGCAGCTTAGAATATGGAAGACTTGGCCACTTAGATTTTATAATCTTTAATAAGAGGTAAAAAGCAGTGCATACAAGTCTAATGAAAATGACTATAAATCTACAGAATAATAATTACAATATAAATAATCACGACAGTTCAAATGAAAGGGAAAAAGATGAAAGAATACTTAGTTTCTCTGCAGGGTTTCAGATGGTCGTTCATATGTCCTTTTTGAATCCTTGCAAACCCCTTTTCAGTATGTATCAGGGGAGACCCTCAAAGTTCTTCTGATACAGGGATATGCCGTCAATGTCCAATTAAGTGTCTGGTGATGTTCCATGGGTCTCTCTCCTCTGTCCTTGTGCATGGATTTTTATGAACTCTCCCATGGGCAGGAGACTTACTCCTGTCAGCCAATGGCAGCAGAGTGACTGACTGTGAAGCTTAGGGATTGGCCCCCAAGTGTTTTATGACCCCATCAAAGTTCAGTTCCTACAATGAGGATTATACTTAAGCCCGTATCTCCCTGATACATCGGCATATTTTTATACAGAATACATATTTGCGATCCTTATTTATTTACCTACAGAATGAGACCACACACGGTAATGCTGGAACTGTAGTTCTTCTACCACCCATAGGTCAGCTACAGAATCACATCCTCTAGTCATATTTGATACCCAATTAACCACAATACTCTGCAGAGCCTGGATCTGGTGTCAGAAAGGGCATAAGTTGATTCATAAATGAAATATGAAAGTGGACTGGTTTTATGTCCAGAGCTAATTAAGGGCTATTAGCTCTCCTCAAACCAGACCTGGAAATTAATGACGTCACGCTCCAGCCAGGCTTGACAGCGAGCTGATCTTATCTTACCGGACAGGATGAGCTGGGCCTGGTATAGCCTTTATGACCTTTTTATAGCTGGCCTCAAAGAGTAGTGGTAATAAAAGTGTCCATCTATATCATAGGCGACCCAGGCTTCAGGAAGATGAGAGTTCACCGTTTTTTTTACATATGCCAGAAGCATATAAGATGGCTACCCAGAGGAATTATGTATGTATGCCGGCACAGTGTCCCCTCACTATTATAGGGTTTTCAGGTGTCACACAGTCTTAAGTACGGGGGCATACAATCGTCTACCTTTGAGACCCTTGTATGTGCTTAGCAGTCAGGGTGAGCTCTTAGGGTTTTATAGGGGTCACCTATATGCTCCTTAGTTTGGGATCAAGCCAGTCAAACGTTTATTCATAACTTCCAGCTATCTGCAACATCATCCGTGACAGTAGGGTGGGGAGCTCATGTGGGAGAGACCTTGCTTCAAGGATTGTGGGACTGTTGGATGTTGGATAGTTCTTCAAATCTAAAAGAGCTTATGGAAGGCCGATTTTCTAAGCCGTCGATCTCTGGATCAGAGGGAATGGTCTCTGAACCTTTCTGTTTTCAGCAAGATTGTCAAGTTATGGGGGAGGCCTCAAATAGATCTTTTTGCCACCAGGGAGAACAGGAAGGTAAAAAGATTCTATTCCCTGTCTCCCAGGGATCGACCAGATGCGATAGATGCTCTGGTTCAGCCTTGGAGTCAGGGTCTATTATATGCCTTCCCTCCACTTCAGTTGATACCGAGGGTTCTCAAGAAGGTCAGGGAAGACAAAGCCAGAATCATCATGATTGCTCCCTTCTGGCCACGTCGAGCATGGTTCTATTGGCTGAAAGTGATGTCAGTAGCAGATCCTTGGGTCCTTCCAGAGATCCCAGATCTTCTTTTTCAGGGTCCTATTGTCCACCCCCTGTGAAAAGGCTCAATTTGACGGCGTGGCTATTGAACGGTGCCTTTTACTAGATAGAGGTCTTTCTGAATCGGTGGTTGCTACCATGCTGTTAAGTAGGAAGCCAGTAACTACTAATATCTATGCTAGAACTTGGATTACCTTTTTTAAGTTTCTAGGAGTCCCTCCTTGCACATCCTACCCTCTTCAGTTAAGTAAAATCTTAGATTTCCTTCAGAGAGGTGTAGAGCAAGGCCTAGCACTATGTACTATCAAAATCCAGGTGGCCGCACTCAGTGTTCTATTCGATTACAGGTTGGCGTGTCATCCTTGGATTATAAGGTTTTGTAAATCAATATCTAGGAGTCTCCCTGCCAGGAATTTCAAAGCTCCTCCTTGGGATCTTAATCTGGTGTTAAGGGCCTTGGTTTAACTTCCCTTTAGTCCTATAGACTCTCTGCCAATTAAGTTCCTGACCTTGAAATG
The DNA here is from genome assembly GCF_014858855.1 of Bufo gargarizans. Taxonomy (NCBI): domain Eukaryota; kingdom Metazoa; phylum Chordata; class Amphibia; order Anura; family Bufonidae; genus Bufo; species Bufo gargarizans. The sequence continues at coordinate 43,330,177 of NC_058089.1, forward strand.
TATTTTTTTGGTAGCTACTACATCAGCCAGGAGAATTAGTGAGCTTCAGGCTCTTTCCATCAGCCCTCCATATACGATTTTCCAAGATGATTGTGTCCGTCTTAGGCCAGACCTAGCATTTTTACCCAAAGTAGCATCGGAATTCCATAGAAGTCAGGAAGTGATTCTTCTTTACTTCTAAGAGAATCTGAGGAACGAGGAAGAGGCAGATTTACACTCTTTGGATGTTAGAGAATGTGTCCTACAATACCTAGAGGCTACAAAAGGTTGGAGGAAGTCCTCTTCATTGTTTGTCTTATTTTCAGGCAAGAATAAGGGAAAATCAGCTAGTAAAAGTACTTTAGCCCGTTGGATCATGCAGGCCATTTCTTTGGCATATCTTTCTATGCAGGAACCTGTCCCGTCTGGCTGGTCGGCCCATTCCACAAGAGTGGTAGTAAGTTTAGCAACTTCCTGGGCAGAAAAGGCAGAGGTTTCTATATAAGACATTTGCAGAGCAGCAACGTGGTCTTCTGCTTCTACCTTCTATAGACACTATAGATTAAACCTGTTACAAGTGTCTAATCTTTCCTTTGGACGCAAAGTCCTTCAGGCTGTGGACCCCCCTAATTTTTTACTCTCTGGGATATCTCCTGGTGCTGTCATAGGACGAAGGGATAAATGATCATTACATACCGGTAATGTTGTTTTCCGGAGTCCATGACAGCACCACTTTAATCCCCCCCTGTTTCCTTTCCACCTTACTCTTCTATTCTGTTCTTTTTGGTGTTGGATCCTGCATCACTGGGTGTGCAGTAAAAAAAAAAAAAAAGATACAATTACCTGATGAACAAACGTTTTTCTCGTCTATCTAATATGTATACTTTTTTTTTTATTTATGTAAGTTTTACACAATAACAGCTTCTTTAAAACAAAAAAAATGATGTTTTAGTGTCTCCATATTCTGAACCATAGTTTTTTTTTTTTTGGGCGATTGTCTCAGTTAGGGGCTCATTTTTTGCGGGATGAGGTGACGGTTAGATTGGTACTATTTTGGTGGGCAAACGCCTTTTTGATCGCTTGCGGTTGTACTTTTTGTGATGTAAGGTGACAAAAAAATTGTTTATTTAGCACAGTTTTTATATTTTATTTTTTACGGTGTTCATCTGAGGGGTGAGGTCATGTGATATGTTTATAGAGCCGGACGATACCTATTTTTCCCCCCTATTTTTTTAAACTTTATTTGGGGAAAATGACGTTTTTGTTTATTTTTACTTGAAACTTTTGGGGGGAAAACGTTATTTTTTCAACTTTTTTTTACTTTATTTTTTGTCCCACTTTGGGACTTCAACTTTTGGGGGTCTAATCCCTTTTACAATGCATTCCAATACTTCTGTATTGGAATGCATTGGCTGTATGAGTAATACAGTGTGTATTACTCAAACAGCTTCCTGTCTGTGAGATCCAGTGGGCTGGATCTCACAGGCTCAGCACCGGAAGGCAGCGCAAACCCAATGGCACCGCCGCCCGTCGAATAAGGTAAAACCGCAAACCGTAGGTCTGAATTGACCTGCGGTTTGCGGCGATATCCTGCGGACATCCTGTTCCGATTAACCCCCGCCGCGCCGCAATTAAATTTTAAAGTTAGGACGTACCGATACGCCCTGGGTCCTTAAGGACCTAGTGGTATACCCGAGCGTGACTCGGGGTTAATTTTCACTGCCAGGAGCGGTAACCCTGAGTCACGCTCGGGGTAACATTGAAAAGTTGTCAGCGGAGTCCCTTTACCTTCACCGCTGTGATCGCAGACGAGATGGCCAGCCGGCATCTGACTTCCTGGTTCCGTTCCCTGCGAGCACCTGCGGCGCATGGGAGCGGAACTGGGCGGGAAATTCAAAATTTTAAAGTGACACACACACATAAAAGAGGTAATACATTGTAATCTGAGAGGATTGCACTGTATCACCTCCGATCTGACAGTTGATCACTGTAAAGTGCCCCTTGCCTGACATATTGAATACAATTATATTAATTAGATTATAATTCATGATTTTGTGTTTCAAACTTTAGTAAGTAATTCGTTTGGTAAGCAATTACTAAGAATTGCAGGCCTACAATACATAACACCAAATTTCCATGCAAAAAGTTGTACCACTTTTGGTACAAAATTCCTGACATAATCATACCGCTAGGGAGGTTAAGGGATTAAGTAAAATTATAGGACCACTGTGGAGGCATGAAAAATGTGTTCTCTGATCTTACGATAATAATACAGCTCCCACTTCTACTTTTATGTTTAGTCACCACAATTTATCTTCCCCTATTTGTAGTTGGCGTGGGAAGGCTTACAAAAGGGAAACAGGTTGCGACTCTTAAATACTTATTATGATTTTGCACAGCTGAGTAATAGAGAAATGACTGACCTGATGACTATCTTCCAGGTCTCATTACTCAGAAATAAGTAACGGATGTGTGGAGTGTATTGTCTTTAATATGAGATAAGACAATATAATACAGTAGGGTTTAATTACCATTATGTTACATAACTAGCATTGTGTGTAGCTTCAATTTTTTTTATTATTGCATTGTACTCATATTGAGCTAAAATCATTTAGTGAATTGGTCTTTATTAAAAAATATGGAGCCTTATTTTCTGTACAGGACTGAGTTTCTCTAGTAGCAGGATCTGAATTTTCTCTCTGTCCTATCAGCCAGCTCACCTGATGGGCTCTTTATCAGTAATGGCCAGTTCGCAGTGTTCGCCAGCGAACACATGTGGGCTGCCATCTTGACTCACAAGTCCGGCGAGGCACAGGTAAGCCCTTACCTGTGCCTGTGTCGCGATCCGGTCTGAAATCAAATGCGGTCACCGGGAGCAGGCAGTTCCGAGAACAGCCGCAGGGGGTCTTCATCGGGCTGTTCTCAGAACTGCCTGCTCCCCGTGACCGCATTTGTTTCAGACCGGCACAGGCACAGGGAAGAGCTTACCTGTGCATCGCCAGACTTGTGAGTCAAGATGGCGAACACTGCGAACTGGCCATCACTGCTCTTTATCTCTGCTCTCAGACCTTATAAACACTCATTATAGCTCAGTTCTTATCTTACTCATAAGAATGTGGCTTAAATAAATAGTTATGACCTCTTAGTAAGGCCTCATGCACACGACCGTTACGTTTTTTGCGCTCTGCAAATTGTGGATCTGCAAAACATGGAAGCCGCCCGTATGCTTTCCGCAATTTGCGGAACAGAACAGACGGCCCATTGTAGAAATGCCAAAAAAACTGACAAGAATAGGACATGTTATATTTTTTTGCGGGGCTACATAACGGAGCAACGGATGCGGACAGCACATGGAGTGCTGTCTGCATCTTTTGCGGCCGCATTGAAGTGAATGCGTCCACACCTGAATAGCAAAAACTGCGGCTCGGATGCGGACCAGAACAGCGGTTGTGTGCATGAGGCCTAAATTAAAGATGAGGGTTATTAGATGACCGGCACAAGGTGAAAGTAAAAAGTACAATTCACATAGCTAGACAATTAGGTTAACCCTTTGTGACAGAGCAGCTCCATATTTTCAATTGAAAAAATGATATTTAGCCCAAAACGAGTAAACTGCAATCATAAAAAAATTGTCTCTAAGGGTGTACATAGCCTTTAAAGTGGCCCTGGAAAGGACCTAAAAGGGGCAGAATGCACAGCCACACAAGTAGGCAGGGACAACAGAAGTAGGCAGGGCCAGTAAACCTTAGTACAGCACAAAACAATACCCCAGTAGGACCAAAAATTAGTGCAGTACCAAATACTGCCACAGCAGAACCAAATACCACAGTACAGCACAAAATAATGCTACTCTTGCTGGAGTTTTCAACTATGTCACCATCCAGAGGATGGGTATACTGTTGAATTCAGGAGGGCAAGCTGCATAGGTACCTGATGCTCCTATTAATGATTGTTATATACCTGGTCAGCAGCTATGAAGTGGGTTCAGGTTGCACCTGTGTATTGCCCCACTGGAAAATTGGTCCACATTGGCCGTACACGCTGCAGATTTGCTACCAGTCGAGTTTAGAGCTCTCTTCCACACACTGTGAAAAATAATCTACAAGTGTAAATTGATCCAAAGATTCTCAATGCAAATCCACGGCAAAAGCTTTGATAGCTGCAGCGGACCTAGATGATATATAGATATACTGGTAGTAGTTCTCTTTATTTGCACTTTATAGGCAGCGTTGTATATACAATGATAATATAATTGTCTCATACAATTATGGCAGGTTTGATTGTGTCCTATCCACTCCTGATTCACACCGCTTCCATCTTTTTCATATTCTTTTTAAAGTGAAGTTTTAACCAGCTGTTAACAATAAAGATTATTGCCAATGAGAGTGAAGGGAAAGGTTAGGATTCCAAAGAGGAATTGTGTGTGTTGTGTACAATAGAGAGAAGCAGGGCAGTTGACAGACAGGGAGAGAGGAGGCAAGACCTGTGGCTGACTGTGGCTGTTATCAGAAGTGCAGGTGCCTCTCAAAAGCAAATACTTTCATCCCCCCCCCCCCCCATTTTTACAGAGATCCTTTTTTTGTGGGGTTCAATATAATTATGCTAAATATATACAGTGCTGCCCATAATTATTCATACCCCTGGCAAATTTTGACTTAAAGTTACTTTTATTCAACCAAGTAATTTTTTGACGGGAAAAAAAGGTGTCTTCTAAAAGATAATAAGACAATGTACAAGAGGCATTATTGTGGGGAAAAAAACATTTCTCAGCTTTTATTTACATTTGAGCAAAAAATACAAGATGTTCCGCACTGTGGAAAATCTCAGAGGACGTGGTCGGAAGCCAAAAGTGTCACCTGTGCTGGCCAGGAGGATAGTTAGAGAGGTGAAAAAGAATCCAAGGATCGCCACCAAGGCCATCCTGGTGAATCTGGGCTCTGCTGGTGGCAATGTCTCAAGGCAGACAATCCAACCGATGCTGCACAATGCAGACCTAGGAGGACGCCACTTCTCCAGATAAGGCACACAAAAGCTCGCTTGGCCTTTGCAAAAGCACATCTTCTGTGTTATGGTCAGATGAAACAAAAGTTTAATTGTTTAGTCACAATGATGTTTCCTTCATTTGGTGTAAAAAAGGAGAAGCCTTCAACCCAAAGAACACCATTCCCACTGTCAAACATGGTGGTGGGAACCTAATGCTTTGGGGGTGTTTTTCAGCCAATGGACCAGGGAACCTAATCACAGTAAACGGCACCATTAAAAAAGAGCAAGACATGAGGATTCTCAACGACAACATCAGGCAGTCTGCAGAGAAACTTGGCCTTGGGCACCAGTGGTCATTTCAGCATGACAATGACCCAAAACACACAGCAAAAGTGGTGAAGGAATGGTTAGCAAACAACAACTTTAATGTTTTGGAGTGGCCCAGCCAGAGTCCAGACTTTAATCCAATTGAGAATCTGTGAAGGGAGCTAAAGATCAGGGTGATGGCAAGAAGACCCTCCAACCTGAAAGATTTGGAGCTCATTGCTAAAGATGAATGGGCAAAGATTCCTGTGGAGACATGCAAAAAGCTGGTCTGCAATTAATGGAAGCGTTTGATTGCTGTAATAGCCAATAATGGCTTTTCTATTGACTATTGAGAAGGGTATGAATAATTTTGGACTGGACAATTTTTGCGCAAATGTAAATAAAAGCTGAGAAATGTTTTTTTTTTTTTCCCCCCACAATAATGCCTCTTGTACATTGTCTTATTATCTTTTGGAAGACACCTATGTCATTTCCCATCAAAAAATTACTTGCTGGTTGAATATAAGTAACTTTAAGTCAAACTTTTCAAGTGCAGAATTATTAGGCAAGTTGTATTTTTGAGGATTAATTTTATTATTGAACAACAACCATGTTCTCAATGAACCCAAAAAACTCATTAATATCAAAGCTGAATATTTTTGGAAGTAGTTTTTAGTTTGTTTTTAGTTTTAGCTATTTTAGGGGGATATCTGTGTGTGCAGGTGACTATTACTGTGCATAATTATTAGGCAACTTAACAAAAAACAAATATATACCCATTTCAATTATTTATTTTTACCAGTGAAACCAATATAACATCTCAACATTCACAAATATACATTTCTGACATTCAAAAACAAAACAAAAACAAATCAGTGACCAATATAGCCACCTTTCTTTGCAAGGACACTCAAAAGCCTGCCATCCATGGATTCTGTCAGTGTTTTGATCTGTTCACCATCAACATTGCGTGCAGCAGCAACCACAGCCTCCCAGACACTGTTCAGAGAGGTGTACTGTTTTCCCTCCTTGTAAATCTCACATTTGATGATGGACCACAGGTTCTCAATGGGGTTCAGATCAGGTGAACAAGGAGGCCATGTCATTAGATTTTCTTCTTTTATACCCTTTCTTGCCAGCCACGCTGTGGAGTACTTGGACGCGTGTGATGGAGCATTGTCCTGCATGAAAATAATGTTTTTCTTGAAGGATGCAGACTTCTTCCTGTACCACTGCTTGAAGAAGGTGTCTTCCAGAAACTGGCAGTAGGACTGGGAGTTCAGCTTGACTCCATCCTCAACCCGAAAAGGCCCCACAAGCTCATCTTTAATGATACCAGCCCAAACCAGTACTCCACCTCCACCTTGCTGGCGTCTGAGTCGGACTGGAGCTCTCTGCCCTTTACCAATCCAGCCACGGGCCCATCCATCTGGCCCATCAAGACTCACTCTCATTTCATCAGTCCATAAAACCTTAGAAAAATCAGTCTTGAGATATTTCTTGGCCCAGTCTTGACGTTTCAGCTTGTGTGTCTTGTTCAGTGGGGGTCGTCTTTCAGCCTTTCTTACCTTGGCCATGTCTCTGAGTATTGCACACCTTGTGCTTTTGGGCACTCCAGTGATGTTGCAGCTCTGAAATATCCCCACCCTTCTCATTACAGAGATGCACATCACCTAATATGCTTAATTGGTAGTAGGCTTTCAAGCCTATACAGCTTGGAGTAAGACAACATGCATAAAGAGGATGATGTGGTCAAAATACTCATTTGCCTAATAATTCTGCACTCCCTGTATATATACTGTATATATATATATATATATATATATATATATATATAGACGAAAACGGACAGCAACTCCAAGTAGTACAAAAAATAATAATTTATTGGGCCACAGTGGCACAGAGGCGACGTTTCGGCTCAAAATCCAGAGCCTTTCTCAAGCTTGAGAAAGGCTCTGAATTTTGAGCCGAAACGTCGCCTCTGTGCCACTGTAGCCCAATAAATTATTATTTTTTGTACTACTTGGAGTTGCTGTCCGTTTTCGTCTAAATACAATGGTAAGCAGTGAATTCCCTGGACCTAGCACCCTATTTTCTCTCTTTGGTATAAATTGGTGCTGCCACACATTTTTCTTTTTATATATATATATATATATATATATATATATTTTGTGACACAGTGAGAGGTTTTGTCTGGGAAGGCAGGTATTTTCCTCCCAACATGTGCGGCTGGGCTAGTTTCCAGCCAGGTGAGGTCAAATACCGGACCGGAGTTTAAGGGCCGGTCCGGGTTTCGGCAGCATCTGGCTGTCCTTAAATAGTCAGTTGGACTCAGCAGCTAAGTCTCTGTGTTGAGATCTGAGGTTTTGTGCCGGACGGGAGGGCTGAGACCCATGTGCAGGGGGAAAGGGCCCACTAAAGCCTGCTGTGGACTACTGGAGGCAGAACTGCCAACAAGGTGACTTTTGCAAAACAAACTTTCAATTGTGTGTTAATTAACACCAAAGACTGCAAAGTGACCTGTTCTGTGCAAATTGAACTTTCCATTTGTGTGTGAATTAATACCAAAGACTGCAAAGTGACGTGTTGTTTTTTGTAACTGCCGCAAGTGTGAATAAACACTGAAGTTTGAGTTAAGAACTTGTATTTTGCTTCTGTACTGCGTCCGCTTACCCTATCTATCAGAGCGAAACCCCACAATATATATAAGTGATTACTGGGGGTTCTGTATATCCACGGTGTAGCAGTAATCTACCTGTGTGAATTGAAGGGGTTTTCCGACCCCTACTTGAAATTTAGCCCATTAAAATTACCTGTGGACGGAAGACAGGGGTTCACAGTATCCTCTTCATGTTCACTTGACCGTTCCTGCAGCATTTTCTTGTCCTCCGGTCCCTCTCTGTCTTCTTCTCTTCCTCTTTGAAGGCAGGAGATGGTGCGTCATCACTGTACGGTTCGGTTCCTGCTCAGTATTAGATCAGAAAAGGTGAGACTGCAGCACATCATCCGAACAGCGGAAAGGATAATTGTCTGTAGCTTACCTTCCCTGCAGGATCCCTGCACGATCTTCATGCTAGCAGCTTTAGAAAGAGAGCGGCTAAGATTGCCTCAGACCCCTCTCACCCTGCTCACTTCATCTTCCAGCCTATGCCTTCAGGAGTGAGATACTGTTCAGTGGCTACTAAAACTTCCAGGCACAGGAACAGCTTTTTTCCCTCAGGCAGTTGCCTTGCTTAATAAAAACAGAAAACCTATATATAGCCCTAACAAAATTGCGGGCTCACCCCTAATTAGAATATATATAACCGATTGAAGGAGTAAGGTGAATAAAATATAATTTGATTTAAAGAACCTATACTACAATAGTACAAAAATACTCAATTTTATTAAGAAAATCACAAAAGACACATGATCAGCACTGGTCACAAATAAGACAATACATACAGGTTACAATACATGTTAAAAACCAAGTGAACCGATGGTAGGCTGCCAATACAGATATCTAAAGTAAAGTGCAAGTGCATAGTTATACCCAAAAGGTCATAAGTGGTGGACATATAGTATCCAAACGCTGTAGCTATTGGACACCACTAATATCCACATGTATATACGTGTCAAAATTTGCCACTAGCCGGTGTAAATATATACACCAAAGTTATCAAAATTAGGGCAATACCAATATCACAATTGTATTTGACACATGATGGAAGCTATTATATATACTGACCAATTGATTCAATTGTATCCTGCAGCAATACCACCGGTCCACTCCCCAACGCACGTTTCGCGTACAGCTTTTTCAAGGGGTGTTGGTTGGCAGAGAGGAGGGTCACCCATAAATAGGTCAAGTGGAAACATATGATTGGTTGTTGGACTAAAATTTAATTGCATTTAGGGCTCACCTGAATATTAACACATGGCGGACATTACTGGTGCCTGGCCCCTCATCCGCATGCCACCACATCCGGTGGCGCCGCGCCGGTCCAGAGAAGGCAGTCACGCACATCATGTGCGACGCGCGTCACTCTGGAGCGGCCGGCAGCACACGAATGCGGCGCATGCGCAGAACACCAAGGACACCTATTCCGCCATATTAAGTAAGGGCGCATGACATAACATACGGATATATCAAGAAAATCAGATTGCTTTACATAAAATGATGGCATCTTATCGTATATAAACCATACTATAATAGACACAGTTCTTATCCTGAGGCATGAACATATATATGCTGACAATCCACATGCCAATATTTATCAGTTTGTCAATGTATGTATACACGTACACAGAACCTCATTTCAGTTCAACTTCAATGTAAATGCATATATATATATATATATATACAGACGTGGACAAAATTGTTGGTACCCTTTGGTCAATGAAAGAAAAAGTCACAATGGTCACAGAAATAACTTTAATCTGACAAAAGTAATAATAAATTAAAATTCTATAAATGTTAACCAATGAAAGTCAGACATTGTTTTTCAACCATGCTTCAACAGAATTATGTAAAAAAATAAACTCATGAAACAGGCATGGACAAAAATGATGGTACCCCTAGAAAACACAGAACATAATGTGACCAAAGGGACATGTTAATTCAAGGTGTGTCCACTAATTAGCATCACAGGTGTCTACAACCTTGTAATCAGCCATTGGGCCTATATATATGGCTCCAGGTAATCACTGTGTTGTTTGGTGATATGGTGTGTACCACACTCGACATGGACCAGAGGAAGCAAAGGAAAGAGCTGTCTCAAGAGATCAGAAAGAAAATTATAGACAAGCATGTTAAAGGTAAAGGCTATAAGACCATCTCCAAGCAACTAGATGTTCCTGTGAGTACAGTTGCACATATTATTCATAAGTTTAAGATCCATGGGACTGTAGCCAACCTCCCTGGACGTGGCCGCAGGAGGAAAATTGATGACAAATCTAAGAGACGGATAATCCGAATGGTAACAAAAGAGCCTAGAAAGACTTCTAAAGAGATTCAAGGTGAACTTCATGCTCAAGGAACATCAGTGTCAGATCGCACCATCCGTCGTTGTTTGAGCCAAAGTGGACTACATGGGAGACGACCAAGGAGGACACCATTGTTGAAAACGAATCATAAAAAAGCAAGACTGGAATATGCCAAACTACATGTTGACAAGCCACAAAGCTTCTGGGAGAATGTCCTGTGGACAGATGAGACAAAAATCGAAGTTTTTGCCAAGGCACATCAGCTGTATGTTCACAGACGAAAAAATGAAGCATATCAAGAAAAGAACACTGTCCCTACTGTGAAACATGGAGGAGGCTCTGTTATGTTCTGGGGCTGCTTTGCTGCGTCTGGCACAGGGTGTCTTGAATCTGTGCAGGGTACAATGAAATCTCAAGACTATCAAGGAATTCTAGAGAGAAATGTACTAGCCAGTGTCAGAAAGCTTGGTCTCAGTCGCAGGTCATGGGTCTTGCAACAGGACAATGACCCAAAACACACCGCTAAAAACACCCAAGAATGGCTAAGAGGAAAAAATTGGACTATTCTAAAGTGGCCTTCTATGAGCCCTGACCTCAATCCTATTGAGCATCTTTGGAAGGAGCTGAAACATGCAGTCTGGAAAAGGCACCCTTCAAACCGGACACAACTGGAGCAGTTTGCTCATGAGGAGTGGGCCAAAATACCTGCTGAGAGGTGCAGATGTCTCATTGACAGTTACAGGAAGCGTTTGATTGCAGTGATTGCCTCAAAAGGTTGCGCAACAAAATATTAAGTTAGGGGTACCATCATTTTTGTCCATGCCTGTTTCATGAGTTTATTTTTTTACATAATTCTGTTGAAGCATGGTTGAAAAACAATGTCTGACTTTCATTGGTTAACATTTATAGAATTTTAATTTATTATTACTTTTGTCAGATTAAAGTTATTTCTGTGACCATTGTGACTTTTTCTTTCATTGACCAAAGGGTACCAACAATTTTGTCCACGTCTGTATATATATGTTTGTCAGGCAACAATACCAGAAGTGCACTTGCACTAGATGGATATTATACACCTGACCACAATAGTCATACACATCGAATAACATGTAATTCGATATGTTGTACTAGGGTGGTAACGCATGCGCAGGAGAGGGTAAAGGCCAAGCCTATGCCAAATAGTGTGAAAGACAAGTGATAAGACATTGTTATATTTAGAAACAGATTACAAGCAAATTATCATAATAATTAGTTTTACAATATACTGAGGCCATAATTTGACCAAAACAGTATTATCACTTGCAGGGCCGGACTGGCCATAGGGCAGACCGGGCATTTGCCCGGTGGGCCGGGCCGCCTCAGGGCTCGAGTGGGTGTGCCTAATCACACCCCTGTCTGTCTGTGCTCCGCCTCCTGCCAGCCCCGGCCGCACATCTTAATAATCTGTCTGATCAGGGCCGGGCCGCCTCAGGGCTCGAGTGGGTGTGCCGGTATGGCCTAATCACACCCCTCCCTGTGCTCCGCCTCCTGCCAGCCCCGGCCGCACACTCATACTTACTCACTGTGTGAGTCCACCCCCACTGCTCCGCCTCCTGTGCCCGGCCTCTGTGACTCCATCTTCCGGCGGCCGGCAGCGTAACGTCACTCAGACGTCACCCGCCTGCTCCGCCTTCATTAATAAAGAGGGAGGAGCGTGCGACGTGACGTAGTGAGTGACGGCACGTTACGCTACGCGGCCGGCCTAGTTTGAATGTTGAAGAGCGGGACTGGACTGGAGCCACCACCGCACCAGCCCACCAGCTTCTGCCTGCCCGCCTGCCCCAGTACTAGTGCCCAACTGGCTTTGGTAAGTTAGTGATGATAGTGATAGATTATATTAGATAGTAACTTTATGTAAGTGAGAGAGCTATTGAGCTTGTAAATAAACTTGTGCAAACTGCAAAGTATATGAGTAGTTTAGTTACTAACTACTCATATACTTTGCACAAGTTTATTTACAAGCTCAATAGCTCACTTACATAAGGAACAGACGTCTTACAATAGGGAGGGACACTGTTATGGGGGGGGGGGAGATGTGATATGTGGATGATGACACATTTATATAGCACAAGATGCTTGCGCTGCCATATATGTGTGTCATCCACAGATCCCCCCGGCCACCCATAACAGTGTCATCCACAGATGCCCCCCCCCCCGGTATCTGTGTCAGAGTCCATCATTCCACAATCCACACAGATGCCACCATGCCAGTGTCATCCACAGATGCCCATACCAGTGTGTCATCCACAGATCCCCCATAACAGTGCGTCATCCACAGATGTCCCCATAACAGTGTCATCCACAGAAACAGTGTCATCCACAGATGCCCCATAACAGTGCGTCATCCACTGATGCCCATAACAGTGCGTCATCCACTGATGCCCATAACAGTGCGTCATCCACTGATGCCCATAACAGTGCGTCATCCACTGATGCCCATAACAGTGCGTCATCCACTGATGCCCATAACAGTGCGTCATCCACTTATGCCCATAACAGTGCGTCATCCACTGATGCCCATAACAGTGCGTCATCCACTGATGCCCATAACAGTGTCATCCACAGATGCCCCCATAACCGTGTGTCATCCACTGATGCCCATAACAGTGCGTCATCCACTGATGCCCATAACAGTGTCATCCACAGATGCCCCCATAACCTTGTGTCATCCACTGATGCCCCCATAACCGTGCGTCATCCACTGATGCCCCCATAACCGTGCGTCATCCACTGATGCCCATAACAGTGTCATCCATAGATGCCCCCATAACAGTGCATCATCCACAGATGCTCATAACAGTGCGTCATCCACAGATGCCCATAACAGTGCGTCATCCACAGATGCCCATAACAGTGCGTCATCCACTGATGCCCATAACAGTGCGTCATCCACTGATGCCCATAACAGTGCGTCATCCACTGATGCCCATAACAGTGCATCATCCACTGATGCCCATAACAGTGCATCATCCACTGATGCCCATAACAGTGCGTCATCCACTGATGCCCATAACAGTGTCATCCACAGATGCCCCCATAACCGTGTGTCATCCACTGATGCCCATAACAGTGTGTCATCCACTGATGCCCATAACATTGTGTCATCCACTGATGCCCATAACAGTGTGTCATCCACAGGTCCCCCATAACAGTGCGCCTGCGAGGAGAGACAGAAAGGAGGGCAAATAATCAGTGGAAGCAAGCAGAGGACGGCAAAGCAGACAACTTAATAGCTTCTTTTGTAAGTAAATTGTTTTATTATAAATGTAGTAAGTAAATGTAGTGGTGCTATAATGTGGACCCCAGGCCTCTCTGATGTCCTGCAGGCTGGTGCTGTGGCAGCATACGGTTGGTCAGGCAGCAGAAAGGCTCTGGGGCAGTCATTGCGCTCTGGAACTTTTCCCTTCACAGCCACTGCTATCTCTCTCTTGTACAGTGCAGACTCTGCAAGAGGCTTTCAGTTTGCTCTCCGTCCTCATAAAAGTCTATGGGAATCAAAACAGATCCATCTGGTTCCTGTTATGCAAGTCGGAAAACAAAGTCAATTGTGCTTCCGGTTTTGGCTCCACCCCTAGACTGCATGGGGGTGGGGCCTGTTGGGTGTCATGTGATTGGGCTGCTCAGTCAAAAATGCCCGGGCCTATTTTTTGTCCCAGTCCGGCCCTGATCACTTGGCCTCAATGGGGGGCCTTGAACTACAAATTACGAGGATACTAGGCGTTGTTGTTCCTATTAGCCTCTTTTTCCTGACATACACATTTAGCCATGGCAGGAATAAGTAGTAATAAGGTCTCCCAACTCAGAGGCCTCAAAGTGCAAAGTGAGGTGTGAGAGGAAGAATTATTAATTATAAAAAACAAAATAAGGTGAATGAATAACAATATAAGTTACATCAATTCTACATATTAATAGTGTCTAAAGTGCCACCATTACATATAATTAGCTATAATTAGTTGGTCTACAGAAAACATTTTTCTAAAACATGTTCAAATGATATTTTTACAGCCCCGGAGGAATTGGAGGCGCTTCGAATACTAGAGGAACTACTGATGGAGCAGGAAGGAGGTGAGTCGAAATTTCCGCCCTTTACTCGTGGCCGGTCTGTCACATTTCCACCCTTGTCTTTGAGCCCGGCAATTGAAACGTTTGTAAAAATGGTGGTGAAGGACTTATTTATCCTCCCCACGAAACGTTCATATGACAACTTGAACCAATCTCAGAGAGTGGCTTTAAAACAATTGAGGGCAATGAAGAAGGTGGTATTTAAGCCGGCGGACAAGGGTGGAAATGTGGTAGTCTGGCCTATCGAGATGTATGAGGCGGAGGCCCCATCATTGCTGCAGGATACAATTGAATCAATTGGTCAGTATATATAATAGCTTCCATCATGTGTCAAATACAATTGTGATATTGGTATTGCCCTAATTTTGATAACTTTGGTGTATATATTTACACCGGCTAGTGGCAAATTTTGACACATATATACATGTGGATATTAGTGGTGTCCAATAGCTACAGCGTTTGGATACTATATGTCCACCACTTATGACCTTTTGGGTATAACTATGCACTTGCACTTTACTTTAGATATCTGTATTGGCAGCCTACCATCGGTTCACTTGGTTTTTAACATGTATTGTAACCTGTATGTATTGTCTTATTTGTGACCAGTGCTGATCATGTGTCTTTTGTGATTTTCTTAATAAAATTGAGTATTTTTGTACTATTGTAGTATATGTTCTTTAAATCAAATTATATTTTATTCACCTTACTCCTTCAATCGGTTATATATATTCTAATTAGGGGTAAGCCCGCAATTTTGTTAGGGCTATATATAGGTTTTCATATTTATCTGTGTTACAGATTTGCCCTACGTAATGGATTTACGTTCTAAAGAGACGGAATGGCTGGCACAGGTCACAAGGATTTTCAAGGAGGAGAGCATTCCCAACCCTAATTCTATACAACCTGATGTATCTGAGACACAGAAACTTCTCAAGAACTTATACCGCAGCAGAACCGAAACATGGTGGAACAAAGCTGCGCTTGAACAGTACCTGACCAGAGATCTGGCACCCAGGGGCCTTCGAGTTCAGGTATGCCCCTCATTCCCTTTGGGAGATGACATCTTAAAACAGAGATGGGAAGATGCCTGTAAATTATGTTCACGTACTTTCATTGAGCTACTAATTGGATATGAAAAGAAGCAACTGGAGGACATAGAGAAGTCAATTGCACCACTACAGGATAAATTGCGACTGATAGGTAGCCCGGAGATGATGGCACGATTTGAACAAGATCTAAACAACGATCAAGCCCGATGGGAAAAAGAAATTCAAGAACAAAAGGCAAAGAAATTTCAGCGTGATATTGCAGACTATCAAAATGAAAGAATATTTCGGTGGCATTATAAACGTAACACCGATCGTTCTGCCTCGAGCTCGGTGACATCTATACGGAGCAATCATTCACAACGTGCTGAGGGCTCAACAGTAGTGGGACAGACGATGATGACATCAAAAACTCCAATTAAACGAAAATATAACAATCTGGACGACTCCAAAAATGGGGAATTAAAGGTAATTAACCTTTCGGATATAGCCTTTTCAGATCCCCAACTGGAACTGCTGTCTCTTGGACTATCTTTTAGTCCTGTGTCTGTATATGACAACTTCACTGCAATCAAGGATACGTTCCTGTTTGCAAGGAAGTTGGTCTACAGAAAACATTTTTCTAAAACATGTTCAAATGATATTTTTACAGCCCCGGAGGAATTGGAGGCGCTTCGAATACTAGAGGAACTACTGATGGAGCAGGAAGGAGGTGAGTCAAAATTTCCGCCCTTTACTCGTGGCCGGTCTGTCACATTTCCACCCTTGTCTTTGAGCCCGGCAATTGAAACGTTTGTAAAAATGGTGGTGAAGGACTTATTTATCCTCCCCACGAAACGTTCATATGACAACTTGAACCAATCTCAGAGAGTGGCTTTAAAACAATTGAGGGCAATGAAGAAGGTGGTATTTAAGCCGGCGGACAAGGGTGGAAATGTGGTAGTCTGGCCTATCGAGATGTATGAGGCGGAGGCCCATCGTCAATTACGTGACACCGCCTGCTACCGTAGATTGACCTCTAATCCTACCAACGACTACCAAATGCAGATACAGGCCGTTTTGCTGACAGCGGTGGAGTCATCAGTCATTAATAGGACTGTATACAATGGCTTGATAGTGAAGCATCCAATAACCCCCACACTGTATCTACTACCGAAGGTGCATAAATCTTCAACGAGACCTCCGGGTAGACCGATAGTGTCGGGGTGTGGTGGACTGAGCGAACCCATTTGTCGCTTTTTGGATTTCTACCTCAAGCCATGTGTTCAATGTCTTCCATCTTATGTACGTGACTCCACCGATGTGTTAAAGCGGCTGGAGAATGTCCATATGGAAGACGATATGTATCTCGTGACATGCGATGTAGAATCGCTGTATACCTGTATCCAGCATGAACTTGGTTTGAAGGCCTCCAGTTTCTTTTTGCGGACAAGGAATCTATCGCCGGAACTGGTGGAATTCATACTAGTTCTGTTGGATTTTGTACATACACACAATCACTTCCTTTTTAAAGACCGACACTATCTCCAATTACGAGGTGTGGCGATGGGGGCGACTTGTGCGCCCTCATACGCTAACCTATTTTTGGGTCTTTGGGAACGTGAATACGTACAACAGATCATGGATGGGGCGGATGGACAGGTTATATCCTGGATCCGCTTTATAGATGATATCTTGTTTGTTTGGCAGGGATCCAGGAGGGCACTTGATTCATTTTTGGTACAACTGAACGCGAATGACTGGAATATAAGATTGACCCAAACCATTTCCCAAAGTCAAATGACATTTCTGGATATTAACATCAAGACGACCACGGATGGCACTCTGTCGACGGCAATTCATCGTAAGGATACCGCTGTAAACGCTTTGTTGCACGCATCGTCCTTTCATCCACAACATCAAAAAAGATCCATACCGATTGGTCAGTTTCTAAGAGCCAAAAGATTGTGTACTACAACAGAGGACTTTGAAAAAGAATCGACTCAGCTTCGACAACGGTTTGCACAAAGGGGATATCACCCTGTGGTTATTGAACGGGGGTATCAGCGAGCTGTCAATACATCACGACAGACCCTCCTTACAACAAAGCCTAAAAAAGTTCATAATGCAGCGGTGGATGAAGTTCGACCAGTCTGCATGATTACGGATTATAGTCCACAATGGAATAACATCAGAAAAACGTTTGTAAAATATTGGCCTGTATTGCAAAGTGATCATGTCCTGAATTCGGTTCTCACTTCGGCCCCCACTCTGGTCTCTAGACGTAGCAGGAATCTTAGTGACATTTTGGTATCTAGCCATTATGTCCCACCTAACAACCAGGAATTCCTGTTTCAGTCTAAGGGACCAAAGTGGGGCTCGACACCGTGCGGACATTGTAGCATTTGCAAGGCTATGGTAAAAAGTGTGTCATTTAGCGATTCATCTGGCAAAGATGTATACAAAATTGTGCATTTTATCAACTGTAGTACCTGTGGCATCATCTACTACGCAACATGCCCATGTGGGTTAATCTACATAGGCATGACAACACGTGAATTGCGTATACGCGTTCGGGAACATCAGAGTGATATTCGGATGGCGTCAAAGGTGCCAGCTGATGATAGGGAACGAATATTGAAACTTAAACCAGTTGCACGACATTTTCGGTTGAAACATAATAATCGATGGCAGGACCTGAGGGTTCGTGGCATCGATAGGGTAAATCTAGGATCCCGAGGAGGCGATCTTTTCAGACGACTCGAACAAGTGGAAAGTAAATGGATAATTAAACTTCAAACCCAGGTGCCATATGGGTTGAATGATAAGGTGCCTTTTGCATCTTTCTTGTGAATGCCTCCTCCTTGAATCTCCGTGATCTGTCCAGGTTTCTTTATGTTTATGTGTATGGCGATGATGGTAGGGCACTCACCTATGGGTGCTGGACAGGATGGTCGATTTTTCTACCATATAGTGGCTCGGGGCATGACAATTGGCTGCATGATACCTTTAGTATGACTGGGAATGTGATCAGTCTGAACATCGGCTATACCGGTGTACAGGTGATTGGTGCGTAGACAGGGGTGTATGCTAAATATTCACGACCTGGTAGGGTATATCCTCATTTGTTCTTTCTTTCTTTGGGATACTAACATACATATTTTTCTGATTTATGGCATATATAGCTAATTATATGTAATGGTGGCACTTTAGACACTATTAATATGTAGAATTGATGTAACTTATATTGTTATTCATTCACCTTATTTTGTTTTTTATAATTAATAATTCTTCCTCTCACACCTCACTTTGCACTTTGAGGCCTCTGAGTTGGGAGACCTTATTACTACTTATTCCTGCCATGGCTAAATGTGTATGTCAGGAAAAAGAGGCTAATAGGAACAACAACGCCTAGTATCCTCGTAATTTGTAGTTCAAGGCCCCCCATTGAGGCCAAGTGATAATACTGTTTTGGTCAAATTATGGCCTCAGTATATTGTAAAACTAATTATTATGATAATTTGCTTGTAATCTGTTTCTAAATATAACAATGTCTTATCACTTGTCTTTCACACTATTTGGCATAGGCTTGGCCTTTACCCTCTCCTGCGCATGCGTTACCACCCTAGTACAACATATCGAATTACATGTTATTGTCATGGTCTTACCTCCTTGCTGTTCCCTTCGTTTGACATGTGCTGGCGGCCATCTTGGTTTCTGGGTTTTCTTGTAGCCTCCCACCCTGGGCTCCTCCTTCCCACTGGGAGGAGCTGGATGCCCAGCTCATATATATAGGAGGTCTGTGGCTTCAGTTCCTTGCTTGGTCCTCCTGTGTTCACATGCTTCCAAGACTGCTGCTGCTTCTGGTTCCTGATCCTGGCCTCGTCTGACTACCCCGTTGGTTCCTGATTCCGGCTTCGTCTGACTACCCCGTTGGTTCCTGATTCCGGCTTCGTCTGACTACCCCGTTGGTTCCTGATTCCGGCTTCGTCTGACTACCCCGTTGGTTCCTGATTCCGGCTTCGTCTGACTACCCCGTTGGTTCCTGTTCCTGGCTTCGTCTGACTACCCTTCTGGTTCCTGACCTCTGTCTCCGCAAGACCCTGCTTTGGTTTAGCCATCCGTTCGGACTTTGCTTACGGCTTGCTCTTCAATAAAACCTTCTTATTTTCCACTTATCTCTTGTTGTACGTCTGGTTCATGGTTCCATGACATTTATTCGATGTGTATGACTATTGTGGTCAGGTGTATAATATCCGTCTAGTGCAAGTGCACTTCTGGTATTGTTGCCTGACAAACATATATATATATATATGCATTTACATTGAAGTTGAACTGAAATGAGGTTCTGTGTACGTGTATACATACATTGACAAACTGATAAATATTGGCATGTGGATTGTCAGCATATATATGTTCATGCCTCAGGATAAGAACTGTGTCTATTATAGTATGGTTTATATACGATAAGATGCCATCATTTTATGTAAAGCAATCTGATTTTCTTGATATATCCGTATGTTATGCGCCCTTACTTAATATGGCGGAATAGGTGTCCTTGGTGTTCTGCGCATGCGCCGCGTTCGTGTGCCGCCGGCCGCTCCAGAGTGACGCGTGTCGCACAGGATGTGCGTGACTGCCTTCTCTGGACCGGCGCGGCGCCACCGGATGTGGTGGCATGCGGATGAGGGGCCAGGCACCAGTAATGTCCGCCATGTGTTAATATTCAGGTGAGCCCTAAATGCAATTAAATTTTAGTCCAACAACCAATCATATGTTTCCACTTGACCTATTTATGGGTGACCCTCCTCTCTGCCAACCAACACCCCTTGAAAAAGCTGTACGCGAAACGTGCGTTGGGGAGTGGACCGGTGGTATTGCTGCAGGATACAATTGAATCAATTGGTCAGTATATATAATAGCTTCCATCATGTGTCAAATACAATTGTGATATTGGTATTGCCCTAATTTTGATAACTTTGGTGTATATATTTACACCGGCTAGTGGCAAATTTTGACACATATATACATGTGGATATTAGTGGTGTCCAATAGCTACAGCGTTTGGATACTATATGTCCACCACTTATGACCTTTTGGGTATAACTATGCACTTGCACTTTACTTTAGATATCTGTATTGGCAGCCTACCATCGGTTCACTTGGTTTTTAACATGTATTGTAACCTGTATGTATTGTCTTATTTGTGACCAGTGCTGATCATGTGTCTTTTGTGATTTTCTTAATAAAATTGAGTATTTTTGTACTATTGTAGTATATGTTCTTTAAATCAAATTATATTTTATTCACCTTACTCCTTCAATCGGTTATATATTAATGAAAACAGAGCCTGGAAACTATAGGCTGGTAAGCTTAACATCTGTTGTCGATAAACTGTGTGAAGGTTTTCTGAGAGATGCTATCTTAGAGCATCTCAACGGAAATAAGCAAATAACGCCATATCAGCATGGCTTATTTAATCAGTTTCTATGAGGAGGTAAGTTCTAGACTTGACAGCGGCAAATCAATGAATGTCGTATATCTGGACTTCTCCAAAGCATTTGACACTGTACCACATAAAAGGTTAGTTAGTGGTACACACTCAGATTGGGTCACTGTCACTAGTGGAGTATCTCAGGGGTCAGTATTGGCCCCTATTCTCTTTAATATATTTATTAATGATCTTGTAGAAGGCTTGCATAGTAAAGTATCAATTTTCGCAGATGACACTAAACTGTGTAAAGTAATTAACACTGAAGAGGACAGTATACTACTACAGAGCGATCTGGATAGATTGGAGGCTTGGGCAGATAAGTGGCAGATGAGGTTTAACACTGACAAATGTAAAGTTATGCACATGGGAAGGAATAATGCAAGTCACCCGTACATACTAAATGGTAAAATACTCAGTTACACTGACATGGATAAGGATCTAGAAATTTTAATAAACAGCAAACTAAGCTGCTAAGGCCAATAACATAATGGGTTGCATCAAAAGGGGCATAGATGCCCGTGATGAGAACATAGTCCTACCACTTTACAAATCATTATTCAGACCACACATTGAGTACTGTGTACAGTTCTGGGCTCCTGTGAACAAGGCAGACATAGCAGAGCTGGAGAGGGTCCAGAGGCGGGCAACTAAAGTAATAACTGGATTGGGGCCACTACAGTACCCTGAAAGATTATCAAAATTAGGGTTTTTCACTTTAGAAAAAAGATGACTGAGAGGAGATCTAATTACTATGTATAAATATATGAGGGGTCAGTACAGAGATCTATCCCATCATCTTTTTATCCCCAGGACTGTAACTGTGACGAGGGGACATCCTCTGTGTCTGGAGGAAAGAAGGTTTGTACACAAACATAGAAGAGGATTCTTTACGGTAAGAGCAGTGAGACTATGAAACTCTCTGCCTGAGGAGGTGGTGATGGTGAGTACAATAAAGGAATTCAAGAGGGGCCTGGATGTATTTCTGGAGCGTAATAATACTACAGGCTATAGCTACTAGAGAGGGGTCGTTGATCCAGGGAGTTATTCTGATTGCCTGATTTGAGTCGGGAAGGATTTTTTTATTCCCCTAAAGTGAGGAAAATTGGCTTCTACCTTACAGTTTTTTTTTTTTTTTGCCTTCCTCTGGATCAACTTGCAGGATGACAGGCCGAACTGGATGGACAAATGTCTTTTTTCGGCCTTATGTACTATGTTACTATGTTACTAATGCAGAACCACGCTAATGCTGCTATGACTTGAAAGCATTACAGCATAGAACTGAAAACAAACACTTCTCCCTGTTTATTGCCACTAAAACTTTCATACTGTCCTTGTCATGCACTATCTATACTGTCTGTCCTTGTACTGTTTTGTTTGTGTCTGTCAAGCAACTGCCATGTCAAATTTCTTGTAAGTGCAAACTTATTTGGCCAAATAAATTGATTCTGATTCTGATGTGGGGGCACTGTGAATGATACTGTTATGTGGGCACTGTGGATGTCACTGTTATGGAGGTTGCTGTGGATGTCTTTTTTTATTGGGGCACTGTGGAAGTCACTGTTATGGGGGAGCGGTGGATGACACTGTTATAAGGGCTCAGTATGCATGATAGGGCCCATGGAAATGACTGTGATCGGCCCAGGAATCCATGTCACAGTCCATGTGTCGGCCATATTCTCCAGGCCGACCGAAGCTTTCCTGACTCGCACTGCCTTATGACAGTAAGGTATGATACAACCAGTCTGTATCTGACTGCGGGGCAGTTGTTGTGTTCTCAACTCCTCATGTGTACATACCCCCCGATCAGATAAAGACGTATCATAAATTACTGTGATGCACTCAGTTCAGGTCAGGACCGCGTGTCACGGATGTTCCGGCAACAGGTGGAAGGAGATTGGTGAGACTGGCAACACGTGATTTGATCTGACAGGTTTTCCTTGTGGATCAATAGGCATCTGCATTGTTTCTGGTATGGCCACACCCCTTGCCTCAGGTGTTGCTAATGTGATCATTTAACCCTCCTTATTTATAGTTGCTTCTCCCACTATGCTATGCGGTTTATAGCTTCAGTTTCAGTTGTGGATTGCTGGTGTATGGATCTCGGCAGAGTTCCTGGTGCTTCCATAGCTCCTTTAAAGTTAAGTCTTTCCTTTCCCTTCTTGTATTTTGTTTGGGTTCTGTGTGTTGCTTTTCCCTATTGTTTGTATTAGGCCTGAAGGAGACTCCTGTTCGTCCTTCCATTTGGAGGAACAGGTAGTCTCGTCCCTGCCATTAGTACCAGGGTCCTATAGAGCTAGATAGGACTCTAGGTATTACTGTGTATGAACACACCTATCTCTCGGGTCTGTTCATACTGGTAGTCAGTCAGGATCTTGGCTAGGGATTTACTGGGAGGTGTCCTTCCTTCCCTAGTTCTCAGGCCTGATTACCTGTTTCCCTCTTCCATCTTATGCTTGGTGTGGTGTGTCCCTCCCACACCAAAGCGTGACATTATAAACACCAAAACCGTAATTTTTGGTTTGTGTGCAGCCATTGCTGCACTGGCAGGTCAGCTGCAAGGGCTATCTTTGGAGGTAGCTGACCTCCGCACGACCATCTCGCAGATGCAGAGACCACAGGCTGCTGGTCCTAGTGGTGGTGGTGGTTGCCAGGCCTGTCTTGAACCTAAAGTTGTCCTCCCGCACAGATTCTCTGGGGGATGTGATAATTTCATTTTGTTTAGGGAGGCGTGCAAACTGTATTTTAGGCTACGTACACTCTGATCTGGGGATGAGAAACAGCGAGTCTTAGACAATGGGGGCATATTGCTAGGCTACCCAATTTCTCCTGGCGGCTGAGGTGGCGCTAGAGTCAAAAACTGTGGGGATTGAGGTGAACCTGATGCTGAGTTTGTGTGGATGCACGGGTTGCCACTGAGTGCATTAGAAAAAACATCCCTGTTTTTGCTAATGATTCTGCACCTCTAGCTCAGAAGTGTTTATCTGAAATGGTGCATGAAATCAGATTAAGAGTGGGTGACTTTCATCAAGAATTTATCTTGTGTTTTGTGTTGGAGAGTCTCCCTGCACCGGTGGTTCTGGGTTTACCGTGGTTAAGCAAGCACAATCCAACCATCAATTGGCAAGCTAGACAGATTTTGGATTCGGGTGATTATTGCATTGACAATTGTCTGCATACATCTTTTTCTGTTTTAACTACTAAACATTACCCTCTTTTATATCTGATTTTGCCAACGTGTTTTTTGAGAGTGGATGCCAGGATTTACCTCTGCATCGGGAATATGATTGTCCTATCAATCTTATTCTCAGAGCTAAAGTGCCAAAATCTAGGTTGTATAACCTTTTCGAACCTGAAAGACAGGCCATGAAAGAGTATATTGCCGAGAGTTTGGCTAAAGGACAAATAAGACCTTCCAAGTCTCCAGTGGCAGCAGGGTTCTTATTTGTTAAAAAAAAAACCTGATTATTGGTGCCAAGGTGTTCTCCAAGTTGGACTTAAGGGGGGCATATAATCTGGTTAGGGTCAAGGAAGGGGATGAATGAAGACGGCTTTTCTCCTGATGCAGCCAGCCAGTCGCAGGGGGAACACATGAGGTTCACGGTGGACCGATGAGGGGTCAAATGGTATAACACACAGTTCATCAGTTTACTCACGGTTAGCAGATAGCCTCCCTGGGCTGGCAGCACAGTGTTGAGGTGGACAGCATGAAATCCTCCGGGGCACGCTCTGTGGTAGGAAGCATCAGCCAAGATGGTGGTTGAGGTGCCCTTGATGTTAAGGGTACTTAGGGTGCTTGTTGCGTCATTTTATGGTTTTTGTCGTGACGCCAGTACCGTTAATGGTGGTACAACCATGGGTAGTAATAATGAGGTAGACAGTGGTAAGATGCAACTCACAACTTTTACTTTGGATGTCTTTCAGTTGCAGTAGTATAATAATGCAATCCTTAGATGATACAGAGATAATTCTGCAAATACACTGTTTAAGGCTTGTCAGGTTTTTGGTGGGTTTTGGAGCAGTGGGGTAGGTGTACCTGGTTCCTTTAGATGCCTTGGATCCTATTCCTTGACTTTCCCTACAAGCTAAATATTTTTAGACAGGAAAACTCAACTGTCCCTTAGAAGGTTGGTGTGGCTGCCTGAAGCTGTAAAACCTCCACCATGCAAAGGTGTCTTTGGCCCTCAAATATGGCTCTTATCACTGATGAATTCCTAGGAATGCTTGTTTCTTTTCCAGAGATGCAAACTCTTCTCCTACTGGTCAGGGATGCAAGTCTATAGTCCAGCTACAGAAGGAAAACGCTCTTCTGTGCCTAAACATCTCAGTAAACACCTTCTAGCGAAGTTGGCTTCACTCACTAATCTGTGTTGCGAAGTCTTCACTCTATCTTTCATCCCACTAACTTGATCTGACTACCTCAGATCTGCTCACTTCTGAACTACATCCTGGTTTCAACTCCTCTACCTCCACTCCTCAACTCCTCAACTGACTAACTAGGCCTGACCTGAGTATATATAGGACTTGAACTTTATCCCCATCTAGTGGCGGGATGTATAAATTGCACCTAATAGGCCTGTTAACAGGGATTTTGCAGTTACACAAATGCAAAATTATACATGACAACCTAGTGCTTATAATAAAGTAAAAAGTGCTTTTAAGCAGTGCCCACACACACCTAGTGGGACGCTGCACTGAGGGGCACCTTGAGAACCTGCTCATGCCTTTTGGGTTGACCAATGCTCCTGCGGTTTTCCAGCATTTTGTGAATTACATTTTTCATCACCTTGTGGGGAGGTTTGTAGTCGTGTATTTAGATAATATTCTAATTTATTCTCCAGACGTGGAGACACATCAGTATCACATTAGACAGGTGTTACAGATCCTAAAAGACAATAAATTGTACGCAAAAAATAGAGAAGTGTGTTTTTGCTGTACACGAGGTGCAGTTTTTGGCCTACCTGCTGTCATCTTCAGGTTTTCGAAAAGATCCAGAGAAAGTCCATGCTGTATTAGACTGGGATTGACCCGAAAATATGAAGGCTCTTATTAGGTTTTTGGGGTTCACCAACTATTACAAAAAATTTATTCAGAACTATTTGACAATCATAAAACCCTTAACTGACATGACTAAGAAAGGGACAGATGATCTAATTCGGCAATGCAAGCCTTTTCTGTGATTAAGGAATGCTTCTCTTCTGCCCCTATACTGGTAGTCAGTCAGGATCTTGGCTAGGGTTGTACTAGGAGGTGTCCTTCTTCCTTCCCTAGTTCTCAGGCCTGATTCCCTGTTTCCCCCTTCCCTCTTATGATCAGTGTGGTGTATCCCTCCCACACCGAAGCGTGACACAACGTTTCCCGAGCTGATCATGGTAGTATCACACATGTATCACACATAATAGGCCAAGATAAACCCTTCAGCAACCAGGAGCAAAAAACATAGGATTAGGCCTCATGCACTCAACTGTATCCGTTTTGCTGTCTGCAAGTTGCGCATCTTCTAAATAAGGATACTCTCCGTGTACGACCTGCATTTTTTGGCAGAGCCATTGACCTCTATGGGTTAAAGGTCTGCATTGTGTAGATCAGCATAGGACATGTTATATGTTTTGCAGAACTGGCATACGGATGTGAAAAACACAGAGGACGTCTAAGTGCTTTCCTCATCTGTATGTCAGTTCGATAAAAGATAGAAACTGCCCTTTTCTGGTCCTCAAAATGCAGACCCGGAACCCACAAAAGTTAATGGCTCTGCAAAAAAATGTGAGCCGCACATGGACAATATCTTTATTTAGTAGATGCGCAACTTTCAGATTGCAAAACGGATACAGTCATGTTCATGAGGCTTAAGATACACTGCTCAGCAGGCTGCATCATAAAAGATAGGATAAGATACACAGGTCAGCAGGCAGGATCATGCAAGATAGGATTAGATACACAGCCCAGCAGGGAGGATCATACAAGATAGGATTAGATACACACTTCAGCAGGCAGGATCATACAAGATTTGATTAGATACACAACTCAGCAGACAGGTTTCCACATGAGAATCTTGGATACAGGAACAGTAGACCGTATCATAGTAACATAGTATATAAGGCCCATAAAATACATTTATCCATCCAGTTCAGCATGTTATCCTGCAAGTTGATCAAGAGGAAGGCAAAAAAAGAAACTGTGAGGTAGAAGACAACTTTCCCAACTTTGGGGGATACAAATTCCTTCCCGACTCCAATCAGGCAATCAGAGTAACTCCCTGGATCAACGACCCATCTCTAGTAGCTATAGCCTGTAATATTATTACACTCCAGAAATCCATCCAGGCCCCTCTTGAACTCTTTTAGTGAACTCACCATCACCACCTCCTCAGGCAGAGAGTTCCATAGTCTCACTGCTCTTACCGTAAAGAATCCTCTTCTATGTTTGTGTACAAACCTTCTTTCCTCCAGATGCAGAGGATGTCCCCTTGTCACAGTCACAGTCCTGGGGATAAATAGATGATGAGAAAGATCTCTGTAATGACCCCTGATATATGTATACATAGTAATTAGATCTCCCCTAAGTAGTCTTTTTTTTTTAAAGTGAATAACCCTAATGTTGATAATCTTTCAGGGTACTGTAGTCCTCCAATTCCAGTTATTACTTTAGTTGCCCTCCTCTGGACCCTCTCCAGCTCTGCTATGTCTGCCTTGTTCACAGGAGCCCAGAACTGTACACAGTACTCCATGTGTGGTCTGACTAGTGATTTGTAAAGTGGCAGGGCTATGTTTTCATCACTGGCATCCATGCCCTTTTTGATGCAACCCATTATCCTATTGGCCTTAGCAGCAGCTGCCTGACACTGGTTTCGACAGCTTAGTTTGATGTTCACTAAAATCCCAAAGTCCTTATCCATGTCAGTGTTACCCAGTGTTTTACCATTTAGTATGTACTGGTGACTTGCATTATTCCTTCCCATGTGCATAACCTTACATTTGTCAGTGTTAAACATCATTTGCCACTTATCTGCCCAAGCCTCCAATCTATCCAGATCCATCTGTAGCAGTATACTGTCCTCTTCCATGTCAATTACTTTACACAGTTTAGTGTCATCTGCAAAAATTGATATTTTACTGTGCAAGCCTTCTACAAGATCATTAATAAATATATTAAAGAGAATAGGGGCCAATACTGACCCCTGAGGTACTCCACTAGTGACAGTGACCCAATCTGAGTGTGTACCACTAATAACCACCCTCTTTTTTTTTATCCCTCAGCCAGTTACTTACCCACATACAGACGTTTTTGCCCAGTCCAAGCATTCTCATTTTATATACTAACCTTTTATGCAGTACAGTGTCAAATGCTTTGGAGAAGTCCAGATATACGTCATCCATTGATTCGCCACTGTTAAGTCTAGAACTTACTAATTCCAGCAATAGTAATAACCCTTACAAAAAGTATACTTTAATAATAATCATACAAATATGACGTACACAACACATCTACTAAAGTAGATCTACCGATGACTAGGCTAACCACTGATGGGTGGGGAAGCTATCCCTACATTAAATGTAGGGATAGCTTCCCCACCCATCAGTGGTTAGCGTAGTCATCGGTAGATCTACTTTAGTAGATGTGTTGTGTACGTCATATTTGTATGATTATTATTAAAGTATACTTTTTGTAAGGGTTATTACTATTGCTGGAATTAGTGTTTCTCTCTACTTTTTGACCCAATATATTTTTGTATCTCCACTTGCTGGAACTAGTATAAGTCTAGAACTTACCTCCTTATATAAACTGATTAAATTAGTTTGACATGACCGATCTCTCATAAAGCCATGCTGATATGGAGTTATTTGCTTATTTTCATTGAGGTACTCCAAGATAGCATCTCTTAGAAAACCTTCAAACAGTTGACCCACGACAGATGTTAAACTTACTGGCCTATAGTTTCTGGGCTCTGTTTTTAGACCCTTTTTAAATGTTGGCACTATATTTGCTATGCGTCAATCCTCCCTGTCAGTATAGAGTCCTTAAATATCAAAAATAAGGGTCTGGCTATGACATTACTTAATTATCTTAGGATACGGGTTGTATGCCACCTGGTCCTGGTGATTTGTCTATTTTAATCTTTTTAAGACGCCACTGTACTTCTTCCTGGGTCAGATAGGGCACTATGGGGAATTAACTTTTACATTCTGCATTTCATCTGACAGTTTATTTTTTTCAGTGAATACATGGAGAGAAAAATATTTAATAGCTTTGCTTTCTCCTCATCGATCTCTACAACTCCCCCCTCATTACTCTGTAGAGGGCCGACACCTTCAGATTTATACTTTTTACTATTTATATAATTGAAAAACATTTTAGGGTTAGTTTTCGTCTCTTTGGCAATTAATCTCTCGGTCTCTAGGTTGGCTGATTTTATTTGTTTTTTACATATTCTATTTTTTTCCTTATATTTTTTTAGTGCTTCCTCGCTACGCTCCTGTTTTAGTGATTTAAATGCTTTCTTTACAGTTCTATTTATCCACATTGTTTTTTTCTTGTTCCTTAACCTTTTATTTCCATAAGGTGTGTACCTCTCACAATTAGATTTTAGGATGTTTTTAAAAATATCTTATTTTGTGGCTGTATTTTTATTTTTGAGGACTTTGTCCCAGTTAGTTAGGCCTATGGCCTCTCTTAGTTGGCTAAATGTAGCTTTTTTGATGTTTGGCATTTTTTTTTCTCCCTGAAGAAACACTCTTTTGAATGATAATTGGAAGGTTATTACTTTATGGTCACTATTCCCCAGGTGCCCCCCGACCTGCACATCTGTTGTTCTGTAAGGTTTATTGGTTAATACTAAGTATTGCGGATTATATATTTAGATACAGAGGCACAGCAGACAGTATCATACAAGATGGGATTAGATACACACCAGACAGTATAATACAAGATATAATTAGATTAATTAAACCTGCATGCATATATGATTACTACAAGACATAGCTGCAATCTACCTGTGTGTATTAATGAGAAATTGAGTGTCAAGCCTTAATTGTCTATTTACGTATATTCAGTTTCCACATGTTTGGAATTACATTTTTTTAAGGGGATTGTTAAATGTAATTAAACCAGCATATATATATGTGATTACTGCAAGAGGCAGGGTAGGGCAGCAATCTAACTGTAAGTGATAACGAGAAATTGAGCATCAGACCTCAATTGTCTGTTTACATATGTTCAGTTTCCACACGGTTGCAATTTAAAATTTTTTGGGGGACTTGTTTAATTTAATTAAACCAGCATATAGGTGATCAACAGCAAAACACAGGCCAGCACACAAAAGTATCTGTGATGAATAACAAATTTAGGACTAAAGCAGTTTCCCTATAGTCACATGTTTTTAATCAATTTGTATAGGGAGGGTCATTGATTGTATTCAAACTAGCAGGATATGTACGTGATTACTACACCAATACACAGGGTAGTGCACAGCATTATCTGAAAGGCCCGAAAATGTCTGGGCTACGGGAGGGTTCCAAACAAAAGACCCATAGCCAGAATGTGGTTAGTAGCAGCATGAACTATTTGGCCAAAAGAAAGAAAGGCGCAACATTATAGTTGAGGAGAAAGTGGATGAGACAGTGGATTGGATGGCTCACTCCTCCTCTCAGTCGCAGCAGGATGATGTGGAGGTGACTTTAGAGTCAAACACTGTGCCATGGAGCCAGGGGTCACAGCATTCCTCCTGCTCCTCCTTCTTGCAGCCCCAGGGAAGGTTTTCAATGGAGTCCTCTCATGCTTCAGGGAGCAGCAGGGAGCATGTGTTGCTTCGAGGTCAGGCAGTGGCAGCTCATCCGAGATGCCTGTCGGGTGCTGAAGCCCTTCGAAGTGGCCGCAAAGTTTGTCAGCAGGTACAACTGCGGATGAACAACACCATCCCTCATATTTCTTAGAACAGATGCTGACGTTCGTGTTGTAGAGGACCACAAAGAAAGAAGAGCAGCTGCTGCATCTTGCTGTCCACCCTATAGCTGTTAGGGACAAGCAAAGGGAATATGCCCTGGAGGAGGAGAATGATGAGTATGAGGAGCTGCTTCTGCAAGAAGAGGAGGAGTTGGAAGTGTTGGAAGAGCAAGAGGACGAGGGTGGCACCGGCCAAGACACTTAATCATCCTCTCAGTGGGGGTGCGGAGCCAGAAGGAACGGGTTCCCCAGTCATTCTAGCCAGAATGGCCACATGTATGCTTGCTTGCTTACGCAGTGTCATAAGTATTGTTGACATAAAGCAGTCTGATGATTACTGGATAGCCATGCTGGGGAAAAATGTTTTCCTCTGGCAGAAATGGGGGACAAATTATGTTACTACCAGGAAAAACTGTATTTGCATGTTTTTCCACAGGAAGGCAATATATATGCACCAGCTGTGTGAAACAGAGAAGTTTATTAATATATACTCCATACCTAGAAGATAGACAGTCAGCCTGAAGTTACATTAGCGTGAGTGTGACCAGAGTCAGTATCTCACTAAGAGCTTGTTATTAGGATTACAGATACAACTAACTTGTGATGTCCTGTGAATGGATTACAACTACCGCTTTACACTGCAATAATCTGTCTAATCTACCTCAAGGCAAGTGATTCTCAGTAAGTGTTCCATTTCTTTATTTAAATGGACTTCTCTTTATTTTACCACCTTATTTTCATCCAAGGGTGCAGGCATCATGACATCAGGGACCGTGCCTTCCCTGCACCTTAAACCCTATACCACCAAGGGCACCTCAACTACCATCTGGCAGGAGTTCTCTCAACACCAGAATGTGACCCGTAGGTATCCGGTGCCTTCCTTCTCGTCACTGTACGCCAGCCCAAGGAGCTCTTCAAAACTGTGAGCACCAACTACTACCCCCATCAGGCCACCAAACTCATGCATGTCCCTGAGGACCCATCGCTGCACACACACCAAGCAAAACTGTCACCATAGTGGCCCCATTGATGCAAAACTATACATATTATATATCCACACTCCTAGCACAAAATAAGGAACACATTTTAATAATTTATTTTGGTGTCTGCATATTTTAATAAAATCAAAGGCTATAATTAATATTGTACATTGTAATCAAACTGTATAGGATTAGGGTCAAAAGTATACAAAAAAAAACTCATGTTCAGGTTTAAAACACTAGTGTGCCCTAAACAGCACACTTACTGAACAGACAGCCGGTGTTTCATCATAGGTCCTCAGGGCTGACTGCTGATCATACCCCCAGTCTTAGATCGGGTCACCAGGAAACAGTCATCCGATTGTAGGAAAAAAAATATATATTGATTTGGCGTCTTATCTCTAGTACTACTCATGCAGTACTGCAGATAATACTCTGAAATCGTGGTGAAGGATTCCTCTGACTTACTAGGATGGAAGATTAATATGGCCATTTCACCAACCCATCCCTTTTCCCCATAACAAACACACGGATACCTCATTTATTTATTAGCGGCCCATTTATTAACAGATTACCCATGATAACATTTTCATTACATAACTTGCATATTCAGTCAGGTTCATAAATATTGGGACATAGACACAATTCTAAAATTTTTGGCCTTATACACCATCACAATGGATTTCAAATGAAATGCACAAGATGTGCTTTACCTGCAGACTGACAGCTTTATTTGAGGGTATTTACATCCAAATCAGGTGAATGGTGTAGGAATTACAACAGTTTGCATATGTGCCTCCCACTTGTTAAGGGACCAAAAGTAATGGGCCATAATAATAATCAAAAATCAAACTTTCACTTTTTAATACTTGGTTGCAAATCCTTTGCAGTCAATTACAGCCTAAAGTCTGGAACGCATAGACATCACCAGACGCTGGGTTTCATCCCTGGTGATGTTCTGCCAGGCCTCTACTGCAACTGTCTTCAGTTCTTGCTTGTTCTTAGGGCATTTTCCCTTCAGTTTTGTCTTCAGCAAGTGAAATGCATGCTCAATCGGATTCAGGTCAGGTAATTGACTAACATTCCATTGTATAACATTCCACTTCTTTCCCTTAAAAAACTCTTTGGTTGCTTTTGCAGTATGCTTTGGGCCATTGTCCATCTGCACTGTGAAGCGCCGTCCAATGAGTTCTGAAACATTTGGCTTAATATGAGCAGATAATATTGCCCGAAACTCTTCAGAATTAATCCTGCTGCTTTTGTCAGCAGTCACATCATCAATAAATACAAGAGAACCAGTTTCATTGGCAGCCTTACATGCCCACGCCATGACACTACCACCACCATGCTTCACTGATGAGGTGGTATTCTTAGGATCATGAGCAGTTCCTTTCCTTCTCCATACTCTTCTCTTCCCATCACTCTGGTACAAGTTGATCTTGGTCTCATCTGTCCATAGGATGTTGTTCCAGAACTGTGAAGGCTTTTTTAGATGTCATTTGGCAAACTCTAATATGGCCTTCTTGTTTTTGAGGCTCACCAATGGTTTACATCTTGTGGTGAACCCACTATATTCACTCTGGTGAAGTCTTCTCTTGATTGTTGATTTTGACACACATATACCTACCTCCTGGAGAGTGTTCTTGATCTGGCCAACTGTTGTGAAGGGTGTTTTCTTCACCAGGGAAAGAATTCTTCAGTCATCCACCACAGTTGTTTTCCGTGGTCTTCCGGGGCCTTTTGGTGTTGCTGAGCTTACTGGTGCGTTCCTCTTCTTTTTAAGAATGTTCCAAACAGTTGCTTTGGCCACACCTAATGTTTTTGCTATCTCTATGATGGGTTTGTTTTGTTTTTTTCAGCCTAATGATGGCTTGCTTCACTGATCGTGACAGCTCTTTGGATCTCATCTTGAGAGTTGACAGCAACAGATTCCAAATGCAAATAGCACACTTGAAATGAACTCTGGACCTTTTATCTGTTCATTGTAATTGGGATAATGAGGGAATAACACACACCTGGCCATGGAACAGCTGAGAAGCCAATTGCCCCATTACTTTTGGTCCCTTAACAAGTGGGAGGCACATATGCAAACTGTTGTAATTCCTACACCGTTCACCTGATTTAGATGTAAATGTCCTCAAATTAAAGCTGACAGTCTGCAGTTAAAGCACATCCTGTTCATTTCATTTCAAATCCATTGTGGTGGTGTGTAGAGCCAAAAATGTTAGAATTGTGTCAATGTCCCAATATTTATGGACGTGACTGTATATCTGAACAATATCCCAACTTTATAACCACCTGATAATGAGGGATCCTGGAAAGCAACCCCATCCTTTTGATCCTCCAGTTGAAGTTTCACCTTACCCTCGGCCGCACTCACCGACCCAAGGAGACCAAACATAAACATCATGACCCTGCAGGCCTTCTAGCCCAAACAGGAGCCCCCATCCTTCAACTTACCAAACCTCCTAAGATGCACGCCCCAAAGAGTCATGCAACTATGTCAAATAATTTTGCCTCCCAGAATCCCCCTTTTTACCTGCCGCAAATGAACATCGGTGACACCTCACCTATGTTCGTCCTGCCACACCCGAACTGCTGTCTCCAACCCCTCTTGCAACCCCAATGCCCACAAATCAATCCCTACCTAATTTAAATAAACTCCACCTGGCCGTAGAAACTGAGTAGACAACTCCCTATGACGCACCACAAATACCACCTCAGACCAGACGATCAACAGGCCCGGGAACTCTCCCTACAGCCACAACAGATCCAACTTATGTCGCTTATGACATCCCTAGATCGACACCCCCCCCCAAATTGTTCCCACCAACATGAAGAACCAAAATATCTGGGAGTCTATCTAAAGAAACATGGAATCTAAACACCGGAAGAACCCTACCCCACAACAGATCTCGTAAACCTATACAACTAACCAGTACCACCTCGTTCGGAAACTGCCTTCTGTTCTTTTGAACATCAGCCCACAGGGCTCCCCAATATACATAAGAATTCCCAAATATCCAGGCTAAACAAGAAGAGGACCCTCCAACAACAAGAAGGAAAACATTACACATCAAAACTACTACAGGCCCCCCCCCCTTTTCCCCATGTAACCCAGAACCAACAAGCCATCTACTCCATCACCTCCTAAAGCAAATGAGGGCGAACATATGAATGAAAAAATGCCGACTCCCAACAGCCGATCCGCTTAATTGCAGCATCACCTAAACCCCACCTGGCTGCCTCTGTAGCCGCCCCACCCCTAAAGGAATGGGAAGCAAACTCCCCAGCTGGCAAGCCCATGATAAAAATAGTTGTAGAGCAGCACAAAATGGACCTTCTGGCCTATCTTCTGTGAACCAGCTGGTAAACCCGGAACTGTCAAGCACTTCTGAAAAATTGCTATAAATTAAAAATGGGAGATAGCGGAACCATCCTGATGAGCTAACAAAGGCTCCGTCCCCTCTGGGCGATACTGCAGCAATTCCTCCACACACAGAACCGGACGCACTGCACAGCCTAACAACAGATGTAAATTAATCCACACCCCTTTCCCAACTGGGTCAGTCTTTGACCTCCTCAACAAACACTGCAAACCATCCATCCCGACACGTACGTCCCCCCGCAGCAAACCCCAAACCAGTTTGCTACTGCTAGACACTAACTCCAAAACCCGAAATGCCCCAAAGAAAACCAAAGAAAAAGCCACCCTAAACAAATAAGCCTCGTATTCAAACCTGCAAATGCATTGAACCAGACCGACAGAGGAATTATATGTGAGGTCATGGTGTGAGCATTAGGTGGGCCGAGGTAGATACAGTTCTGGTTACTCACGGTTATGTCATCCCTCGGCAGGCCTGCACAAGTGATAAGGAGAACGGCACAGGAATTATCTGGGGCACATTCTGGTGTGAGGGACACAGGCCAGATGGTGGTTCGAGGTTCCCTTGATGGTCTGTATTAATGTGCCTATGGCAAGGTCCCATGTAGTCGTGACACCAGTACCTTTTATGGTGGTACAACCATTTACTGTAGTGTTACCTGAGGAATTGGAGACTGAGACAAGGATGGTGCAATCCAGCTTATAACTTTTACTGAACGTTGCTCCTGGTAATGGTTATATTCAAGTATAAAACAGTCTGTAGTTCATCCAGATATGAAATACAGTCTCTCACGCATACGGGGGTAGGATATTGTAAGTCCTCAGATAAAACAGGCTCTTTGTCTTTTATATATATGAAAGCTACTGCTTCAGACTAAGCTTTTAAAGTATAAAAAGTCTTAGGCTGGTATTAACTCTTGCCTTATTCTAACCTGAATTAAAGGTGGTTTTCAGAATCCTTAAACCTCTATTTCCAGTGCTTTTCTGACAGTTGGCCTAACTGTCCTCAGGATTTAAACTGGAGGTGTGGATGCCGGAAGCTGTGTCCTACTCCTAATTGCAAAGGTGCCTGGGACGCCTCTGAGTACGGCCATTTGCTATCCTTTGATTTGAATAAAATATACTAGTCCCCTTGAATACTTGCTGTTTGCAGCTTATCACTGGTCACCCCGGAGGAGCAAGCCATTTGCGTATTTATAGCATTGCGTATTTATTGTACCACCCCTAGATTATCGCAACAAAACCACACGTGTTTGTTACGTAACAGGTTCCCCCACAACTCAGTGGCTAATACGATTGGAAATAACTCAAGAAGCAGCAAATTAGTTAAGAAACCCGCCGTACGCCAATCCTCAGGCCAAGGACCCGCACTCCACTGTCCGTGGCAAAAGGCCCCATAACCACACGCACAGGATGCATCCGTATACAGCTCCAAATCAAAACTTGACACCGTCGCCTCCGTCCAAACTGAACGCCCATTAAACTCGCCCAAAAAACGTTCCAACACCGCCAAGTCATTCCTTATTTCCACATAGTGAAACGGTGCTGTCACCCCTGCCGTCGCCAAAGCCAAACGTCTACAAAAAACCCGACCCATCGGCAGGATTCGACAAGCAAAATTACATTTTCCCAACATTGACTGAACCCTTCTAAGCTGGACCTTCTTGACCCGTCGCAACGAAGCCAACTCTGCCTGCAAATATGACACATTGTCTTCAGGTAAACGACATTCCATCTCCACAGTGTCGATAACTATACCTAAAAACTTGACCAACGTGAAAGGTCCCTCTGTTTTTTCCAGAGCCAACGGAACCCCAAACGCTGCTGCCACCTGCTCCATTGTATGTAGCAAAGTGGAACACACCCACGACCCCACCGGGCCCAAAAATAGGAAATCGTCCAGATAATGCAATGCGGAATTCCAACCTGACTCCTGTTTCACTATCCACTCCAAAAACGAGCTGAATGTCTCAAACAATAAACAAGAGATTGCACATCCCATAGGCAAACAACAGTCAACATAAAATTGACCCTCCCATTGAAACCACAACAAATGAAAACTACTTGGATGAATCGGCAGCAAACGGAACGCTGCTTCAGTATCCGTTTTTTCCAAAAGAGCTCCCCAACCAAAACGCCGAACCCAACTGACCGCCACGTCAAACAACGTGTACGAAACCAAACATAACTCATGCTCAATACCATCATTAACCAAACTCCCAGCCAGATAAGAGAGGTGGTGAATGAGCCAGAATCCGGAATTTGTTTGGCTCCGTTTTAGGAACCAAGTCAAGGGGAGACACTCTCAACCCCAGCAAAGAAGGAACAGAAAACGGCCTCGCTATGCGACACACTCTTAATTCTTTCTCTATCTTTTGCTTCACCACGTCTGGCCTAGTCAATGCTGAAACCAAGTTCCACACTACCACCTTGGAACCAACTGATTCACACAGAATTCCGAATCCCTTCTGTAAAACCCGAAAGCAACAATTCAGCCCCTTCCCTATTTGGATACCTCTTTAGGAATGGCAACATTGCGTCCACCTTCACCGGTGTCATTCCTCTTCTGCACAGCCTCAAATTCCCTACCT
This sequence comes from Bufo gargarizans, assembly GCF_014858855.1. Taxonomy (NCBI): domain Eukaryota; kingdom Metazoa; phylum Chordata; class Amphibia; order Anura; family Bufonidae; genus Bufo; species Bufo gargarizans. The sequence continues at coordinate 43,367,925 of NC_058089.1, forward strand.
CGCTTGAAACAACGGAACAAGCTGTGCTGCCCCCCACATCCGGAGCATTCATGGTTGAATAGGCAATCAGAAAGAAAGTTGCAGAACCCTTCATTGTATTGCCAGCAACACCCTTTCCTACCGCCCACTGACGAAACCTAGGCCCCCTAAGTACCCCTGGTCCCCTCACGAAAGGGCTGCATCCCTGCCTTCGGAGCCGCCATTAAACGCATCCAAAGGCTAATGTCTTTGTGATCCCATCTGATATTGGGGCGCATCGCCTTCCGCTGCCGGAACTATTCGTCATCCCTAAGCCAAACTACTCCCCCGTAGACCCTATAAGCCTCTCCAGTGGCGTCCATATAACAAAACAACGCTGAGCACTGTTCCGGGAGCTTTTCCTCCACTACACTAGCCAAAACCGCAAACGCTTGCATCCAATTCATAAACGGTATCAAATGGTAACGCCGCTTTTCCTCTTCTTCTTTCTTGCTCTCGTCAGGTTTCACGCTATCTAGGTTGAATTTCTCTAAAGGAAGCCCTTCCAAAACTTCTCTCTGATCTCCTGCTTCCAATGTGCCCCCCGGGGACCTTCAAAGCACACGTAAACTCCCCCTCTCGCTGCGTCCGCCAACCTTACGTCCTCAACCACTGCAACATTTTCGCTACTCCCTGCTACCACCCCAGAAGGCCCCGCCACTTCAGACCCGTCCGATGCCAACTCAGGCCTCCTTCCAATGGAACCCTGACTCTCGCCTGATGTGGCAAGCGCTGGTGCTCATGCCGTAGCCTGAGAAACCCCTGAACTAGACCCCAAGCGTGACACCAACTCCAACAATCCGGCCAACAACTCCTGCGCCATCCCTCCTGCACTCTCAACCCCAGTTATGCCTGCACTACTTTCCCCAAACCCCCCCCCGGAACCGCATGCTGTACCCCTGCCATCCACTCAACAGGCTGTCCCTGAGAGGACCTCTCAGTGGCCGCTGGACTTTGCCATGCAGATCTTTCCTGGGTCACCAGGATAGATATCTCCGCAGGAACAGGAGGTGCGCGGAGTCGCTGTGTCATCCAACCTCTCCTGGGAGTCCTAAGTTCAGCGTCCCACTAGCTTAAGTGGGAACTGCAAAAGCTTTTTGTTATTATCTGTATATCATGCTGTATTATGTTATCCTGTGATATTCCTATTTACCAGGCTGTCAGGTACACTACATACATCCACCACTAGATGAGGGTAGCGCCACAGTATAAATAGTGTAGTTCAGGCCTAGTTAGGGAGTTAAGTCAGTTGAGAGGATAAGTGGAAAGTGAAGGAGTGAGAGTGCAGCTGTAGCTGTGTTAAATGCAAGGCAATTCAAGTGAAACGGAGGGGAGATAAACCCAAAGGACAACAGCCATTTATTCAGGCTTCAGGGGCCTTTGGATTCAAGGAGAAGGACTGGCTAGCTTCGGGCAGCCTCACCATTAAAGAGCTGGAAAAACAGAACCAGAATAAGGAACTGAATATCAGTGAGTACATAACTTACCACCCTAGCCTGACACAGTACCATCAGCACAGCCTGTTACTAGGATTTATTACATCTTACTTGCATGTGTATCAGAGACTGTTTTATTGCTGGATGTAAACTGTTACCAAGAAGCTGATTAAAGTAAAGTTTACCTGCCTCATTCTTCCCACTCCACACCACTATTACCCTCAACCTCTTGCACCATAAAGCTGCTGGCATCATGACATTATTCAAACCAGGGCCCAGCTGCCCAGGCACTCAACAATCATTCTGCATCAAGGGCACCTCAATCACCACCTAGCCAGTGTCCCCTGCAACCGAGTGTGCCCCGGTGAACCTTGCGTGTTCTACCCCTGCAGACTGGCACGTTGCATAAATTTGGCATCACAAACAGGATTCAATATCCTCTGTGCCTTATGTGAATGAGCCCCAATTGTTTGACTGTTTCTATTGGGCTAAAGAGCTGTTTAAACTGCGTAAAACTGCAAGGATATACTGTGCAAATTGACTGCTTTAAAATCGCACTGTTGAAATTGATAAAATCGCATATTTTTGTGTCACTAGAACTGCTTGCTGCGATTGAATTGACTTTGACCTTGAATTTAATATAGCCGTCGGAGGCCTTCTTGTCTGATTTTTGACGCCATCGCTCTGTAAAATGCCCTGTATGGCGGGAAAATAGAGTGCCACCCCTATATGCAAAATAACCCGGACGGCCCACTATACCTTCATCATAGTGATCCGGGAAGGCCGGTCTTGTATGCAAAACTTTGCTCCGCCACTTCTGTCTGTCAGACACACTGGAGGGAGGAGCCACACGCAAGAGGTGAGCGTGACGTGCGTACGCATGCCCAAGTATACGCGAGACTTCGCATGTAAGTGACGGGAGGAGAAAGTAAGTGCGATCACCATCCGTCCTTTATGGAACATTTATATGTTAGTACTCCGATACCCCTGCAGTCTGAGAACTCTCCAAAAATAACAGGGAGCGCTGCCGGAAAAGTTAAATTAAATACGAACTGCTTAAACATTATATTCAGCCGGCACCGCGATTCTTAAAGGGCCATACCCCCACATAATAAAGGTGGCCCATCGCAACGCAGTATAAAAAGTGTGCGCAACTAGATTTCACCTGCCATCACCATGTCAGTGCAGGAAGATAATGTGCAGCCTGACCTCAATAGGTCCCCCGCAGTAGCCGCAGCCGGTTCCAATGCATTGCCAGCCGCCGCAGTACCAAGTATGATGCCTCTCACGATGCCTTACTACTTAAGGGCACCCTGTTTCCCACGATACTCCGGGGAAGCTCATACTTTAAGGGACTTGCTATATTCAGGTTGTATCCTGTAACAGTAGAGCAACAAAGGGAAATTCTGCTTGCGCAATTGGAAGGAGCTGCCCTCAGAGAGGTGAAGTCCTGGCCAAGCTCAAAGAGGAGAACGCTGGAGCAGATATTTGAACGGCTCAGCACCACTTTTGAACCCAAGACTGTGTCAGAGGTCAAGATGAGGTTCTTCAGCAAGAAACAGCAATCTGGTGAGTCACTCAGAGACTTTGCATTGTTACTGCAGGAAGCCCTCAGAGCTGTGGTACAGGAAGACCCCATGAAGCGGAAAATAAGGAAAAGACGCTTAAGGAGCAATTCATTGAAGGTGTTAACACAGAAGCCTTAAAAAGTCAGTTAAGGATGCTCGCGGCTCAGCATTCGAGTTCCACTTTTCTAGACTTCAAAGAGTTAGCTATTAGCATTATGGGGACAAACACCCCATCAAAGCCTACTAGGCCTGCCAAAATTCCTATGGATACACCAGTTGTATCTCCAAAATGTTGTTCCATAGCTAGTCAAACAACTCCAGCCCCGACTCCTGATGCAGTTGCCGCCTTGACAGAGCAAGTCAACTTTCTGACCAAAAGTCTGGAGAAAGTGTGTAAAAAAACTGGAAGAATGGGAAAAGCCCTTGCTGCTGGAGGAGGAGACTCTTCCCTCCGGATTATAAAGAGACATATCCCAGAAATTCTGGAGGATGCCTTCCTGACCGCTCCAGTGCTTGGAGACGACCTATTTCCACCTACTGTCACAAGCTAGGCCATACAGAAATTATGTGCTGGCAGTGAAAAGGTCAACCCTCGAGGTCGAGGACCGCCCCTCGGAAGGTGAACCAGTAGGTCCAAAAGATCCCCGCTGGATGCCTAGATATGTAGGATCACGTCCAGAAGTGCTTCTTCAAATAAATGGGGTTCCCTTTGTTGCTTTATTGGATACCTGGTCCCAAGTCACAACCATTCAACAGTCGGCATTTGAAAAATACTGGGATCAGGACCAGTTAACGCAAACACCAAAATCCTGGCTGAGTCTTATAGCCAGCAACAGCAAACCCGTGCCAGTGCATGATTACTGGGAGCCAACTCTCCTAGTAGGAGGAACTACATTACCCCGGCAAGGTATCATTGTTGTGCAGGTCAAGGAAGATCACAACCCTCCAGTAGTCCTAGGGATGAACGTCCTTAGGAATTGTTATGCTGAAATGCTTGAAGCTTTGCACAAATCTATATCTAACAAAATCACAGAAATATAGTGGCAAATATGGGGGAACTGCTCAAACCTCCATCACACTGTCTGATATAGGTGTGGCTTACAGTCTTGCTTTATTCACATTGCATTAGTTGTCCTGCTATGCAGTTGTGTGGAAGCTTGGCTGTGAGCTGGATCTCATCACCTTCAGACTGTGTTCACACCATAGTTAGCGTAGTGGTAGGACCCTTGCCATGCTGAGAGACCGTGACGTGGTGCATGATGGGCTCCGATGTGTTCCTGACAGGAATATATTGGCAAAAGTCTCAGCTTTTAATATCTGCTTGTATGACTAGCCAGTATAGTCAGTGGCATATCCGTTTGGTGCATTTTTTTTCTGTGATTTATATAATTATATTTTCATCCGCACAATGCTCCGTTTTGTGTAGGATGCCTTTGTGGTGCATGTGGACAGCACCAGCATCCTCCATTGTATGCATTTTTTGCTGGGTATGGTCGTTTGCTGCGGTCCACATGCGGTGAGTTTGCTCCCCCAATGAGAAACACGCTACAGTGTTTGGGGTTTGAGCAGTTCCCCCATATTTGCTACTATATTTCTGTGATTTTGTTTTATATGTATTGAATGTGCCTTTACCTGGCATTTAAACATTCTTCTGCACCTGGTAACCTCCATCACACTGTCTGATATGGGTGTGGCTTACAGTCTTGCTTTATTCACATTGCATTAGTTGTCCTGCTATGCGGTTGTGTGGAAGCTTGGCTGTGAGCTGGATTTCATCACCTTCAGACTGTGTTTAGACCATAGTTAGCGTAGTGGTAGGACCCTTGCCATGCTGAGAGACCGTGACGTGGTGCATGATGGCCTCCGATGTGTTCCTGACAGGAATATATTGGCAAAAGTCTCAGCTTTTAATATCTGCTTGTATGCCTTATCTCACCTGCCCACCAAAGAAGATCCTACAGAACAGATGGATGTATGGGAAGAAGTTGAGATGCCCGCTTTTTACCGACATTTTGCCCAAGACGTAATCACCGACGAAGGTAAATACGTTTTCCAATTCCAACAACAGACAGATCCAAAATGCCAAGTTGAGAAAGAAGGTTGGATCAAGTTGCAATCAGAAAGCAGAGCCTTAGGTGAACTTCAAGACTTCATCACCAGTGGGAGAACCCTGGAACGAATCCGCCGGAGAAATGCAGTTCCAGAATTACTCAAACTGTGGAAACAACTTTTTATGCAAAAGCACTTGATGTTCAGACGAACTCTAGATCCAATTACCAATGATCGGCTGTACCAAATCCTGATACCCCGTCAAGATGCCAGAATCGTTCTCAAAATATATCATGATAAGTCAGGACACTTTGGGGTACAAAAGACTGCGGCTACTATCCGCCACAGGTTTTATTGGATTGGAATGAGAGGAGATATTGAGAGTTGGTGTAGAGAATGTGCTACTTGTGCCCTTGGGAGAAATAAAAGACATGAGCAGAGAGCACCATTCCATTCCATCGTGAGCAAAATTCCTCTAGAAATAGTGGCCATTGACCACGTAAAGTTAGAACCAAGTCGCTCAGGGTATACCTACGCCATGACAATAATTGATCACTACACCAAATTTATAGTAGCTGTACCTGTTACAGACCTGACAGCCAAAACCACCGCAAATGTTTTCTGGAAAAACTTCCTGTTGCCCTATGGATGCCCTGAAAAGATTCTTACAGATCAACGATCTGCCTTCGAGTCCCAATTGTTACATTAACTGTGTTCACTTAACAATTGCCAGAAGATCCGAACCACAGCTTACCATCCTCAAGGTAATGGACTTTGTGAAAAGATTAATCAAACCTTAATTGAAATGCTGAGGGCTGTACCACCTGCTAAGAGAACTGAGTGACCAACTTTACTGCCTGAATTGATGTATACTTACAACAATACCATCCATTGTTCTACTGGGTATACTCCATATTATCTTATGTTTGGCCACCAAGGAAAGTTGCCTGCAGATCACACCCTGGATGTGCAAGTTCCAGATTCAATTAATCCTTTTCCCCAAACTGATTGGGTGAGTGAACATCAGAAACGCCTAGCCGATGCCCAGGAGACTGTCCAAATCTGCATGGCAAATGCGTGCGACAAACAAGAGAATGACTATAACCAGTCTGCTAAAGCAGAACCTTTAGAAATTGGTAACCAAGTGTGGCTGAGAAATAATCATCGCACTAGCAAGCTCGATAGCAAATGGGAAAGAGAACCCTTCCTCATTACAGCTATTCCTAATGGTGAGAATGAAATCACTAAGGAAAACAGAGCACCACAAATAGTGCATCGCAACCGCCTTAAGTTGTGTTTAAAAAGAGCTGTTCAAGAGGAAATTCCATCCACAGTACAAGTGCCTGAAAAACCAGCTGAACCAGAAGGAACAATGCAGTCCATGGAGAAATTATTACTGGAATCAGATCCTCTACAGTGGTTCCTTATGCCGTGGCTTAATATTCCTGTACCTGCTAAGGTAAATGCAGTTCCACCTCAGCCAGAAGAACTACCTCATGGAGGGTCCTCATAAAACGCTGAAGTACCCAGTTCTCTTGAACCAACGCCTATGGAATCTCTATAACTTCGGAGATCCGACAGGACTACTAAGGGGCAACCGCCTGCTCGTTACAGAGACTTTCTGCAAATACGGCCGAGGAGAAGACGTCTAGCCCTGCCTGTTCAACAGTAATTCCCTTTCCTACAATTTGAAGCTACAGAGCTGGGTGAGAGACTTATTACTTTGATTGTTTTGCCTTACCCAATGCCATTCTCAAACCTGCTTCTAGTTGTTTGTTGCAACGTTTAAGCCTTGTGCCCGAAGATAGACTTTAACGTACCTGAGCCTCCGTGATTTTCCTCTATTGGCATTTTGCTCAGGGAACGGACTCATGGACATGAGCCTCCTGTAAGATTTATTGTTGGATTTTATTATGGACTATCCTGGTTTTTATTGTTCGCTGTGCCAGGTCAGCACCCCAGCTCATAAGTCTTGGAGGAGAACGACAGCCCCTTGTCACCAAGATTATACTAAAGTGTATTTTCATGATAATTGTTATTTACATCTATATGCTTGTTTGCATGCTTGCCTCTTTTGTGTTTTTAAGGAGACTTCATGAAGAATGTGTTGAGGCCGACACATATTAAACAAAGTGGGTATGCAGCGTCCCACTAGCTTATGTGGGAACTGCAAAAGATTTTTGTTATCATCTGTATACCATGCTGTATTATGTTATCCTGTGATATTCCTATTTACCAGGCTGTCAGGTGCACTACATACATCCACCACTAGATGGGGGTAGCACCACAGTATTAATAGTGTAGTTCAGGCCTAGTTAGGGAGTTAAGTCAGTTGAGAGGAGAAGTGTTAAGTGAAGGAGTGAGAGTGCAGCTGTAGCTGTGTTAAATGCAAGGCAATTCAAGTGAAATGGACTGGAGATAAACTCAAAGGACAACAGACATTTATTCAGGCTTCAAGGGCCTTTGGATTCAAGGTGAAGGACTTACTAGCTTGCCCCCACCTGGAAAAGCCGCTCCCAGCTTGACGAGGGACCCGCCTGACGCCTGCTGCCCGCGGTCCCACTTACAGGTAAGCCCTGTCCTGAGGCTCGCCCCCTGCACAGAGTATCCTGCTGGGGGAACACCGCCGGCTGACTAGACCCCCTATTCTGCCTGGGAGAGCAGGCGGGGGAACACCCCCGCCCCTCTCCCGCTGGTCCCCGCTGCTGTATCATATTCCTTCTGCTGCGTCGGCAGACAGACGCGGAGCTCCCCGCCCACCGCACGGGAGGGTCCCTGCTGGGGCTCTGCAGCCGGCGCCGGACCCAAGGGTTCATTTCAGGGCTCAGGCACGTCAGTGGCAACGACCTCCGAGCGCTTACCCTCAAGGGAACATCAACCAGGTACCCCGCTGGCCCATGCATAGCAGCCTGAAGAGACTGCTGCAACCAGCCCGCTCCATGCTGCACCGCCGCAGCACTAAATGCCGCCATCAATTCTTCCAGATCACCCATGATACCCTAACTTTCAACCTTTCTCCAGGGCAAGTGACTGACCCCGCCCCATGATACCCTAACTTTCAACCTTTCTCCAGGGCAAGTGACTGACCCCGCCCCCCCTCACTTAAATACGTCCGCCAACCTATGCAGCCCCACCTTCTGCTCCACCAATCCTCACGATGTCCCTATTTTGAATTATTAACCCCTTCTATGCCTACCACTTCTTTCTAAGGGTACTTTCACACTAGCGTTTTTCTTTTCCAGCATCGAGTTCCGTCCTAGGGGCTCTATACCGGAAAAGAACTGATCAGTTTTATCCCCATGCATTCTGAATGGAGAGTAAGGCTACTTTCACACCTGCGTTTAGGTGCGGATCCGTCTGGTATCTGCACAGACGGATCCGCACCTATAAATGCAAACAATGGTATCCGTTTAGTACGGATCCGTCTGCATAACTTAGTAAAAAAAAGTCTAAGTCTAAATGTAAGTCAAATGGATCCGACCTGACTTTACATTGAAAGTCAAATGGGGGGCGGATCCTTTTACAATTGCACCAATATTGTGTCAATGTAAACGGATCCGTCCCCATTGACTTACATTGCAAGCAGCGTTTTGGTGTCCGCCTCCAGAGCCAAACTGATGCATTCTGAATGGATCCGTATCCATTCAGAATGCATTGTGGCTAAACTGATCAGTTTGGGTCCGCTTGTGAGAGCCCTGAAACGGATCTCACAGGCGGACCCAGAAATGGCAGTGTAAAAGTAGCCTAATCCGTTCAGGATGCATCAGGATGTCTTCAGTTCAGTCTTTTTGACTTTTCAGGACGGAGATAATACCGCAGAATGCTGCGGTTTTATCTCCGGCCAAAAAACTGAACACTTGCCTGAATGCTGGATCCGGCATTTTTTTCCATAGGAATGTATTAGTGCTGGATACGGCATTCTAATTGCCGCATGCACAGACCTTTAAAAATGTGGAAAAAAAAATACTGGATCAGTTTTCACTGATGACACCCGAAAAACTGATCCGACATTGCAATGCACTTTTCTGACTGATCGGGCATTTTTCAGACTGATATGGATCCTGAAAATGACATGCGTTTCCATACAGTTTGCCTGATCCGGAATCAAACAACGCAAGTGTAAAAGTACCCCAAGTCAACTCGCCATGTCACCCCGCTCCATTGCTCTTTCTTCTGAGGGGTTAACACAAAATTGTGATTTAAACAGTGTGATGACACATTCCTTTTTTGCATATGAAAGTGTCTGCCTTTATTAAGGACACCTCCAGGCTAGTGTGATGTAGGAAGCAAGGATAATAAATTCCAGAGGGTGCTTTGATCCCACAACCTCATGTGACAACACATGCATTGTGTCACTAACTTGCCAGCTCCGCAGGCTCTGACACTTCTGGTACTCTAATAATATTTCACTATAGTCTTGTACATAATTGCTGGCTGTGTCACTGGTATTTCAATAGTAAATGCTTTCAAGATCAGATCCAAAGTAACTCCAGGAAAAAGAAATACCCACATCCCACAGCGATACTTAAGATGAGAGCAACAACTATCTACAAGTCTTGGAAATGCTCAAGAAATGAGAGGATTGGATGAGAACACAATATACACTGAGCCTGGAATAGTTATTAGAAAAGACCTTAGTCAATCTCAGGAAAGACCCATGTCCTGTCTGAGACAAACAAGCAAGGCATAGAGTAGAAAAACACAAGTGCCCTGAGAAGAGATCATGACCTGAGGCTGGAAGGGTGCCAGTGTCACATGAACACTAAACTTTTGGTTTTCTGGGGGATATTTTCTCTTTAGAAGTAATAGTATCATTATCTATGTCCATCTAAAGAGGTTTGATAATCCATGTGCTTATTATTGCTGTCAGAATAAAGGACTGACTACTCTCAGGGCTCTAACAAGTAACATCGAGGCTCCACAGCAAAACTTGGAATTGGACTCCACTATGAGTGAGGTTACATTCACACCACAGTGAAAAACAGCTGTCACACGGCCATTTTCAGACATAAATAAAGTATATGGGGCTATTCACATGACATATTTTTTAACGCTCAGTGAACAGTCCTATTCGCTGCTTTCACGGCCAGATGGACCCCATTGAAATCAATGAGCCTGGTTTTTAACTGCATATAAACATGACAAGCGTATTGTCGAGTCGTTCCCCTATGTCCCCCCTATTCCCAACCAAATAAAGACGCAACCCCACAGGTGGATTTTATTGGCCACAGAAGCCATTTATTAAATAACAAACATACAATAAATACTGTATATACTCGAGTATAAGCCGACCCGAATATAAGCCGAGGCCCCTAATTTTACCCCCAAAAAATGGGAAAAATTATTGACTCGAGTATAAGACTAGGGTGGGAAATGCAGCAGCTACTGGTAAATTTCAAAAATAAAAATAGATACCGTACCAATAAAATTCAATTTTTGGGAAAATACCAGTTCATTCGAATTTTTATGCGAAAATTTGAATGCGATCTTTTTGCGAATTTTCGCAATCAAGAGAAAAACCCTCCCTACTTTATACTTGGCCAGGGAGGGGGGGCTGTCCAGGGGGAGGGGGGGATGTCCAGGGGGAGGGAGGGCTGTCCAGTGGGAGGGGAGGCTGTGCAGGGGCCGGTACTTACTGCTGGTGTAAATCACGCGGTCTGCTCCCAGTGTAAATCTCGCGGCCCGCGTGTCTCGCGAGATTTACACTGGGAGCTTAACAGAGGTGCTGCGCAGACGTGCTGGGAGCTGACCGGAGCAGCTGTAAAGGTAAGTAACAGCTTCTCCGGCCCCCAACATGTCATGGTCTGTATTATGGCAATGTAAGTTGCCATAATACAGACCTAGACTCGAGTATAAGACGAGGGGGCTTTTTGAGCACAAAAATATGTGCCAAAAAACTTGTCTTATACTCGAGTATATACGGTAATATAAATAACCAACCCCAAAAGGCCTTCCCACCTGAATGCCTGCCCAAGGAAAACCTAAAACACGGGGAGGGTCCTTGGAGCCCTGCAAACCTGATGGGTATCTCAATTAAATTAAATTACCTATAGCTGATAAACGCAGCAACAAACATGAGCAGATACCCGCCATATCACGCCCCAAATTCCAGTACATGGGGGTTCCTCCCCACCACGCCAGATTCACCATAACCACCAACTCCAAGGACCCACCACTGCTCCGGCTGCTTTGACATTAGAAAAAACTGTCCCTGCTTGACCAAACCAAAAATCCACCCATAACCACTCTGCCATAATCCAAGAACCGCCATCAACCCAACCACCGCTTGAAAAACACAGCCCAAAGGATGGGTGTGTGGGGGCTGCTGCAGATCAGCTGTTCCCTGAGAAATATCCCCTCTTCCCGCTCCTCCCACCCCTTTTAAAACCTTACCCCCTCCCCAAATGCAACGCCCATACTTAACCTCCAAATTAACCCCTTAACTCCCTAACAGCTCCACTCCCTTCAAGCCTCTGTAATGCCAGGCCTCCCCCCAGGCTTGCAGCCCTAGGTCCGGCCTGTACTGGAATACACCTGTCAAAAACGTCTACAATGGTCTTTCAGGAGTTAAAAATAGTTACAGGTACTTCATTCACTTGAACGTGCGGGGACACACACTCCTCAAACAATATTCACTGAATGCACCAAGACCTGCGCTCCCCGCACAAATTGGGTCCATTATTTATAATAGGGCTCTATGAAATAATATAATATAAACATACTGAGAGCACAGCAAGGGTTGGGGTTTTAACTTAAAGAGGACCTTTCTTGGATTTTTTTTTAGTTTAATTAAATACCTTTCCTGATGCTACCACCCTGCCTGTTTTTTTCAAATATCGCTGGTACACACCGCTGTGCCCCCTGCAGTTTTCCTGCTCAGTTTGTTAATACTGAACATCAAAACAGGGAGGAGAAGACGCCAGGGTTTCTCAATGGGCGTCTCCTTTTCCCTGGCTGTGCCGCGATCCAATCACAGTGGAGAGCGTCACAGCCAGGGAGAAGGTGAGCTTTTTTTCTCCCTGAAAGTCATCTATATTAATGGCCATTTTTCACGGCCTTAAAAAATGGATGTATAATGGCTGTTAAAAATGGGCAGACGGACAGAAAATGGATGCACAAATGGTTGAAAAATGGGCGTGGAAAACTGACAGTGTGTCCGTTTTCAACTGCCTTTTTTTCACTGCCATTTGAAAGCAGCCTAACTATAGCAGTGATTTTAGAACATGAATTTTGGTCTACACTCTTTGTGATGTATTTTTTTTAAAACTCTTTTATTATTACAAACAAAAAGTTACATAAACAGTTTTACGATATAAGAGACAGTCTCTCAACTTACTCTAGTACCGCACACTGCTACACATTTCTTGTAGTTTCAGCAGACCTTTTAAGTGGAATGAACAGAGGGATTATGGGCATTTGTTAAGGCCTGGCGCAGTCTTGACACAGAATACAGTGTGTGTGGAGATCTGCACCATACGCCTCAGACCCTGTCAAATTTCTGAGGTCTGTTGCAGTGTTTGTATACCAATGAAATATAGGGTAAGATCTAATTTATTTGTGTTTCCCACATACTTAAAGGGAACCTGTCATCAACTTTATGCTACCCATACTAACGGCATCATAAAGTAGAGACAGGTGAGTTGATTTCAGCGGTCTGTCATTTAAAAGTTAAAAGTAAGTGGTTGCCGAGAACCAACATCAGAATCATTGCAGACTGGGCCTGGAAAAGAGTCCCGGCCACCTGAGAAGAGTCCTGGTAATTCCTGCTCTCCCTGCCGATGACTGACAGTCTCCTACCTAGTTTTCTCCCTTTCTCTCTAGGAGAGAACTGCCAACCATCAGCAGATGGGTGAGAGTGCAGGAGATTATGTATAACCAGGACTCTTCTCGAGTAGATTTGACTCTTTTCAAGGCCTCGGTTGCAATGATTATGATGCTGGTTCTCAGCAACCACTTACATTTAGCTCATGAGTGACACACCGCTGAAATCAGCATTTCTGTCACTAATTTATGCTGCCCTCAGTGAGGTCAGCAGAAAGTTGATGACAGGTTCCCTTTAAGGCTGGCACATTTGGGCTGTATCTCCTCAAAGCTATACATTTACGTGCCAGCAGAAGGATTGACATATAGTGATCCCATCAATCTTCCTCCATTATTCTCAGAAGACACAGATCTGGAAGGCATGTGACCTGAACCGGCAGCAGGTCTGAAAGAAAAGCTGTCACCCTAGTCCAGAAGGCAGCAATTGGACTGGTGTAAGATATGTTTGGTGAATAATGTAGAGCTGAATTAATGTATTATTTATTGCTAGTGATACCTGTAAATGTGACTCTAATACATCTGTTATTGATTCATCTGTGAGTGTGGGTATCTGTGCTATCTCTAGGGCTGAGCGGAGTGTAGATAATAATTGGGGAGCTAATTTCTCGGAATATCTGGTGTATACCTCTTTAGGGAGCCCATCCGGGCCTGGGGATTCCCTGTTATTAAGGTCAGAAATTGCTTGGAGTACCTCCTCCAGAGTGATGGGTTGTTCCAGTTGGACACACTGGGATGTGGTCAGGGGACCCCCTCTAGATAGGTGGCTATATTTTCTTCAGAAACAGTTATGCTAGACTTATATAGGTTTTTATAAAATTGCTTAAAGGTATGTAGGATGTCTGCCTGCGCATGGAGCTCCTGACCTGTCAGGGATCATATTGCTAAAATCTTACAGGAAGGTAGGGAATGTTTGATTAATTGTGCTAGTAATTTAGGAGATTGGTTGCCTAGCTTAAAAGCCGTTTGTAGTGTCCCACTAGGTAGGGGTGGGCACTACACAAGGGTCAATTGGTGTGCGCGTTACTCCTACTCACAAGGGACAGAAATGTTATATTTAATTGTGCATTTAATGTATTTTCTAATGTGTTTTTATATGCAAGGTTCCCCTGTATGATGCAATAGCAGGCCTAGTTGGGTGTAGTTAGACATCCCAGACACTAGAGGGAGATAGGGAGCTCCTAGTATAAATGTCCAGGCTTAGACAGGGAGAGTTAGTGCAGTGCAGAGTCAGGAGTCTGAGAAGACAGAGGTTAGAAAGCCTGCTCCTGACATGCAGCTTGATAGCCCTGGCTGCTAGCTATGACCAGGAGGCTAGTGAGGAGATCCAGCCTGCCTGAAGCCAAGAAAGCCTTAGTTAGCTCTGAAGTCACCCCAGTAGCAGGACAGAACCTCCTGGGAGAAACCCACAGTCAATCACCAGCCAAGTAAGGAAATTCCAGGGAAAGATAAGTAACCCTGATGGGCAGTTGCAGATAGAAAGTAACGCAAGGATTTAATTAATACCAGAGGAAGATATAATTACCAAGGATTTAAGCCACCCTTTAGGCATCCGGGCCTTGGGATAGAAAGCCAGACAGGAGTTCTAGAAGGAACAGTGTACACTATTTCTGAGGAAAGGTACAACCTGCTGCTGAGTGCATTGTGAATTTACCCTCTGCGTATCTTGCATAATTAATACCTGCCATTCTGTGGAGAAAGCCTACTTGTGAAACTGTGATTTAAAGACTGTGTTACCACCTGCTGTACAAAGTTGGACTGTTCAGTAAAGTAACGTTTGGTTCACTATACTACCTGTGTACCTCCATCATTCCAACTACCAACCGGTGTGCCACCGTCAAAGGCACTGGCGTCACGAATCCCACAGGGACCTTGCCCCAGGCACTCAAAATACCTGTAACATCCAGGGCACCTCATCCACCATCAGGCCTGGTCCCTACATACAGAGTGTGCCCCAGAGGAACCGTGTCAACCTCTCCTTCACTGCCACGTGCCTGCCCAGGGTTCTCCAATACAGTGAGTAACCCTCGATTGCCCATAACCGTGGCCTCACTTCGCTATACCCTGCAGGTCTGGCTTGTTGCACGTTTGCTTTAGAAAGAACAGTTTCCTGTCCGCCTTTTAGAGCTGTTAGGTATTGCCTCCGTATCTGGAGCCATGTTGAATGTAATGCTGTTCCAAAGTAGTGCATTCCACCAGAAAGGGTGTATGTTCATTTTATATGTCACTGAGGGGGCGTTTCGAGTCAAGGCCCCTGTTATTGGTGAGTGATCTGACACTCCTCTAGGTAAGGGTTCTTTCACACGTTTTTCTTTTCCGGCATAGAGTTCCGACACAGGGGCTCTATACCGGAAAATAACTGATCAGGCATATCCCCATGCATTCTGAATGGAGAGTAAGTACCTTATGGAGCGAAGGTTTAGTAACACATTTTCACTTCCTAGCATGTAATCAATTTTTGTCAGTGAGTAATGCCTGCTGCTGTGGCAGCAATATTCCAGGGTCGTGGGCTGAGTAACCCTCCAGAGATGAGACCAGCGGAATTCCGTCATCAATCTGCTTAACTGTGAGGGAGCCCCTGACGCCGATGGGTTCCCCCCCCCATCCACAAATCGATCAATGGACGGATCTAATAGCATGTTCATGTCTCCCATACAAATGGTTTTGGCGTGGGAATATGTAGCAGCAAAAGCTGCAGCCAGGTGTAGCACGTGCATAGAACCAGGGGAAGGATTGTATATTCCAAGTATAGTATACTGTACATTGTTAATTAGAAAGTGGATAAAGACATATCTTCCTTCTAAATCAACCGCTAGATCTTTCACCTCCCATCGTAGATTTTTGTGTATTAGTATGGATACTCCCCTAGAGGAGTGCGCAGCCCATTGAACCCATGGCTTCTGTAGTACTCGCGAGGTGTTGTTTGTAAGGCGTATTTTTTGAAGGCATAAGATATGCGGGCCAGAGTTTATAATAAGCGAGAATACCATGGACCTTTTGCATGGTGTCCCCAAGCCCCTGACATTTCATGACATAATCTTTAGTTCCGCCATAGTGTCTGTAGTAGAAGTATGACGTGCAGGTGTATGAATACTACAGTTGGTTTGTGATTGTGCAACAGTGTAAGTAGAGAGATTATATTCAACATTTGGGGGATTCTAATGCCCGAAACAGTTAAAGAAACTAACCATAAACTCATAACAGTGCAATGGTTGTGTAGTCACCTTTCAGGTCTGGGGTGTCTAACACAAATCCAGACTATCAGCCAGAAAAAACGGGATGCCTCTGCCAGGGATGTTGGGTGGCAGAAGCATGTGGGTTGCGGCTGTAGCATATAAAATTCTAGATTATGTGAGCAAACAAACAGTATATGAACATTCATATTCAGTTATTATAACATATACAAGAGGCTACAAAGATCAATATCTAAATTGTTGTGCATAGTATCAAACCAGGTTCACGATGCCATCCGATGGTAAGTCCACTGATGTCGCCGGGGTCTTTAACGTCTCAGAGAGTGCCGCCTTAGTGCCAGCCATTCAATGACTTCTCCTGGTGCAGTGAAGAAAATTGCTCTGTCTCCATCGACTAATCAAAGCTTGGCAGGGTATCCCATGGAGTCTCTCAAACGTCTCTTGACATCCATGAAGATGGCCAGTTGCTTTTGAAGTTCCATGGAGAAATCCGGGAAAATTGAGACTCTGGCACTCTAGCAGTCCTCGCTGCCCTCACACATTGCACTGCTGGCTGTGTAGGAGGAGCTTGTGGACTCCTCCTACACAGCAGTGCAATGTGTGACAGTATCCTGCTGGGGAGCACAGAGTGAGCTGTGACCATCGGAGAAAGTAGGAGAGTATTTCTTTTTTTTTTTTTTTTTTTTTACACATATCTGACTATAACCACTGTGAGGGGGAACTTATATGGCATAGCTGCTGGGAGGGGGCACATATCTCGACTGTGAAGGGGGCACATCTGGGCATAGCTACTGTGAAGGGGGTACATCTGTGCAGATTTTACCTGAAAATTCACAGCGCAATACAGTATCTCATGTACACAGTGTGTATTCTGTACTTATGAAAATTGACCTATGGTGTGGCTTTTAAAATTTGCAGTACGTCAATTGGTTTTGCAGCTCAATGTCTGATGTATTGTGGTTTCCCCATAGACTTCAATGAGGTTGTTAAAATACACAGAATATCCATGCCAAAAACCATGATAAACAGTGGGGATTCATGTGCAGTTTTTATCTTGTTTTTATGCTGTTTTCATATGGATTCACTGCATAGAAATCTGCGGGCCTTTAGCGGACTATTGGACTTTTTTCATCCTGTTCCATGTGTTATCCATGATTCTTGGCTCCTTTTTTGGATTTAAAAAGTAATTAGAAGAATGTATATTAACATATACATTTTTAACAACAGTACATGCAAAAAATAGAAAAAAAGTAGGTAAAAAGACAGTAATATGTTCCTACAACATAGGTAAGGACCCTTCAGCCATTGTTGGCAATAGCTGCAATAAGATCACAGGTTGCTACAAATGCCGACTTCCTCTACATATCCCTATTAGGAAAAAATCTGACATGGTTAGAAAGTTAGCCAATGTCGTTGAGATGCCCTCAACAGTTTAAAATCCTTTAGAGAAGTATTCTAAAGCACCTATACACTGATCCATGTGCCCACCTCTATACATATCTGTGTACTTGTGAACTCTCCTGAATTTTCAGAGCCAACCCCAGCAAATCAATGTCCTGGCCAAGTCCCAGTAAACACCACCCCTATGATGTCAAATTCCACATCCCCTGATGTAATTTGTAATCATGACCATATTATCCATGTGGCAGGCACAGCACTATGAAGTGCCTTTTGCGCTGTGGCATTAGAAGAATTTTGATATCTCTCACTTTTAGTCTAACCAGACTGTCTATTACTCTGTAATTCCTCTAGTGCCATTCTATGGAAACAGTAGGTTTAAAAAGCACACCAAATGCTTCATATAACTTCTTTATTAGAACTGCAAGTAAACACACATATAACTGGTTTAGTATACAGTTCTGATCACTATATTAACAGTAGGAACATTATATAACTGTTTTAAATACCTATTTTGGCCTCTCTGCTTCCATAAAACAGAGCACTTAGTGGAGTGAATGTCTGTTCACCTTCTCTCTCTGGTGAATAATGATTTCTAGCAGCTCCTGCTAGGGAAATTTTCCACACAGGCTGTGTGTGAGGCTGGCTGTGATTGGTCAAAACTACTGCTGTGTGTGAAGCTGGCTGTGATTGGTCTAGACTCCTGCCCAGCAACAACAGTTTAACTCTATGCTTTCTGTTGTTTCTGCTGTGTCATTGAGCTTACCTCACATCGATATAATGAATCTTAAAGGCATATTATCTTTTCTGCTTCTGTTAGCACAATATATAACAGTTATATGACATCCAAACATGAAATCACTGTAAATAACTCTGCCCTTGTCTTTAACGCACCAACATAGGAACTTTATTAAAGTTATTGGCAGGTCTAGCTGTATAAACATATAAGCTATATTAGCAACCTAGGACAGGTCTTAGCTGGCCAGCTGCAATCCAGTCAGTGGCTGATTAGGGTACTGCAGCAAAGGGAAGATGTTGGCCATAAAAGGGAGGAGTATGTGCCATTCCATAGGCACATGCTGAAGTGCTGAGGAAGAATCATATGATAGAGCCTGATCTGCTGATGAACAAGTGTTGGCTCTTTAATCAGCTGTTCACCTGCTCAATTGTGCAGTGTAATAGGGCCCTAAGTCTTGTCATGACTGGGGTAATTCCAGTATATGAAGAAGAAGAAGAGCACTGCATGTCCTCTTCCCTGCGCTCCGCTCCTCCTGTCCCCTTCACCTCCACTGCTGTCTTGCAAAGGGCCCCTGCTTCCTGACCAGGCTGCCAGCATGAGAAGTCCAGATATCTACAAATTGTAAATTTATATATTTGTGTACTGTCTGCTCACTGTTCATCTATCTATTTTCTATTTTCGGTTCATGACAGATAAATACATAGATAAAATAATAATTGTAGATAGATTCTAAATAAAGGGATTTTCTATTAGATGGGAAAAAACTGCTCTATAGTGGTAAGGAAGCTTTGTAAATGTAAAAAAAAAAAGCAGTATTCACCTCGTGGAAACCCCACCACTCTGCTCTCTGCTTTTGGTCCAATGACTGGTCTAATTCTGCAGAGTTTGAACTCCCCTGTGGTGATCATAATTGCTGGACCGGAGAACACAGAGTGACAGTGGACCAGGCACTGTCGATACGGGAGCAAATGCTGCTACTGTAAAGTGTAACTATCATTTCATTTTTTTTCTAATGTGTAGGCAAAATGATAAGGAATGTTTTGTAATATACTTTGAATTTGTATATTTCTATAAAAAAATTGGCCCTGAAGTTGTCCCTTAAGGGTGTATTAGACGGGGGCGTGGTCTGGCTGCCTAGGTGGATGGGTGCATAGAGCCTGAGCTCCCGTGCTAGCACCGAATACAGCGACGAATTTAAGCACAGCGATACCCTGCTATACTTGAATAGTGAGGGGATCCTCACCAGCGATGACTGGGCGCAGAAAGAAAATGGCCAAGCAGCCCAAACTCACAAAATTCTACTTTTCCAGAGACGCCGGAGAAATCCAATCATTTTTTAGAACTTGATACATAACCAGCATGGATCCACCTAGGTGATGTGCCTAGTCCTAGCACAATATAGTGAATTTTCACTTCAGCAGTGGACAATTATTTACTGCTGGTCTTCAAAACCACTATCCTTAAAATATATGTGACAGTAGTGATTAGAGTAATTTTATATATATGCATTTTTTCTATGTTTTTAAACTACAAGTCTCCATGTATATGTAATATCCATCATGAATTTTATATGTAAAAAAATCTTTTCCGTATACATGTAGCTCATAATTTGATTCTATTTTTATTTATTTGTATACGTCAGTATTGATCAATTTCCATTTTTATCTATACATGTATTTATATCTATATACATATACGTATATTTTTTATCATTCTATATTTATCTTTATATTATCGTTTTTATTGACGGATACACCTGTATTGTGTTTTTCCATATATGTGTTTCCCCCTCCTTTTTTTTTTAACCCACCCTTTAGACTTGATAAAGGGGTCCCTAGTACCCCGAAATGCGTTGTCTATGAATAAAGCAAAAAATAGCTGAAACCCAAATACTGTCTACGACCGGTTGTGTCAGTGCGCCCTTTAAGGTCCATACGTTGGACGTAAAGTTCACCGTCTCGGATCTGGGAGACAGCAGCACGATCGCTAGCAGTGAACCGGATAAATCCCCAGGCCTGGCTGACACACTAGGCCAGGCGGGCCGCGATTCTTTGCCCTGTGGAGCATTGAGGGAGCTTCCCTCCGCTTCCCCCACCTTTCATCAGGACATTTCACGGCCGCAGGCCCACCTAGGAGCTGTTTATACACCCTCAAAGGAGACTGCTAAGCTTTTACACGAAACCCCTGTGGAAGATGGGGAGACAGCGCTGCAAGCGTTAACGGTGTCCAACATCGCTCTCACCGACACAGCGATGAGAGACATGCTTATTCTACAGCGGCGGTCCATGCTGCTGGACATAAAGTCCATCATAGTTCCCCTGCGATCCGATATTGATGACCTAGGGGTCCGGATGGACCACCTAGAAAACAAGTTTGGGGACTTTGCAGCTTCTCATAACGCTCTCATCGACACTCACACGGAGCTAGAGGCAGAGGTTGAAAGTATTAAGGCCAAGATGGCCAACCTGGAAGACAGAAGTCGGCGCAATAACATAAAGTTGAGAGGAATCCCAGAATCTGTGACTCCCAGAGACATCCCTGAATATGTGCGGTCTCTTCTGAAAGCGGCACTACCGGACTGCCCGGACAGAGATTTGGAGATTGACAGGGCGCACCGTGTACCTCGGCCGCGACACCTGGAAGAATCAGTGCCTCGAGATGTGCTAGCCAGGGTGCATTTTTTTAAGGTCAAAGAGCAATTGCTGGCTTCTGCAAGGAAGAATGGAGGCCTCCCTGCACCTTTCCACAAAGTTCTCCTGTTTGCCGACTTGTCTGCTGCCACGTTGCAATTGAGAAGAGCCTTCTTACCTATCACGTCGGCCCTCAGGAGCGCAGATATCCCATATCGTTGGGGCTTTCCTGTACGTCTGCTGGTTCATCATGACGGGTCCCTCCATGCCATCAAATCTATAGAAGAAGGACTGGCGCTCCTGCAGAGTTGGGACATTCCGGTTTCCACCATGGAGGAAGAACCTCATCGGATCCCTGCTAAAATCCGGAAAGACTGGTCAAGAGTTCGCTGAGTATCAACCTTGATCAGGGCGCATATACCTCGCCTTTCAGGTGCTGTACGTTAGTACGGGTTCTGTCGCCCCAACCTACTTTTTGCTTTCCTAGGTTACAGACGGGACATTTGCCCTTTTCTTTTGTATTGAACCTCTTTCAGGTTCACAATGTTGTACGTTGGGTTTAATACCGTGCCTTGCCTCTTACGGTTTTGGGGGCTACAACCCTCAGTGGTTCATATAATGCCTGTATTCACTCGTGCTGCCTATGTCCAGGAGACGCGGACGTCCTTGCTGGGAGACGTCCTGTGTCTAGTATCTCTCTTATTACCTACTAGTGTGAAAATGCTGTTTATTCTGATATATAATGGTAATAACCTTTGCTAGTCTGAACGCCAATGGTTTAAATAGTCCTATGCGTAGAGCTCATTTGTGGAAAGAATCAAAGGTGTTGAAATGTGATATCTTGAGTATACAGGAAACGCATTTGCTTCAAGTCGACGCTTTTAGATTGAGGCATCCGCAGTTTCCTCACATATTTCAATCACACTTTCATTCTAAATCCAGGGGGGTCATGATAGCTGTGAAAAACACGGTTGCATTTACTCATATAGCTGATCATGTGGATCCCTTGGGGCAAAATGTCATATTGGTTTGTACCCTGAACAATGTTCTATATCCGATAGTGTCTTTATATGCACCTAACCAGGGCCAATTGCACTTCCTCCGCAAAGTACTAAGGCTGGTAAAAAAGAAACAACAGGGAAAATTTGTGGTTTGTGGAGATTTTAACATGACTTCTGACCCACTGGTTGACACCTCTTCATCCCCATCAAGGCCCACCCCCTCCCTCGCTGATACTTTCTGGATGGAGGAGCTATATGACGTTTGGCGTATCCAGCATGCATCTGCTAGAGACTACACATTTCACTCTAGAGTTCATAATGTGTATTCCAGAATTGACATGTTCCTCGTGGATAGAGCACTTCTCCCCCACGCCCAAGCCTCCTCCCTAGAAACTATCAAGTGGTCTGATCATGCGGCTATCACCTTGTCCATCTCTGAAACAGCTAGCTCCCCCCAAACCTACTTGTGGAGAAGCAGTCCATTCTTACTGTCTGATCCTCAATATAGGACAAAAATAGAGGCAGATATACTGGATTTCTTTCAGCATAATAACTCTTCACACACGGATCCGATGACCTTGTGGAACGCCCACAAAGCTTGTATTAGAGGGTCCTTCATACAACAGGGAGCGATAAGGAAAAAACGGATGGAGGCAGGAATGAATGACATTTTATCCCAATTACAACGGGTAGAAGCAAGCAACAAGGCGGGCCCTACTCTGCTTTTAGCTGAGGAAATCAGACGCCTCAGACAGGAGCTGAGAGGGTATATGCTTTCCTCATATGAGAAAATGCACTGCAAATCAAAAGCGACCTATTATTCACAAGATAATAAGGCGGGTAAGCTTCTAGCGTCGCGACTTAAATCCCGGCATATCAAGAGCAGAATCCCACACATACTCCACCCTCATTCTCAGGAGAAAGTTTACTCCCCTATAGATATAGCTAATGGTTTCATGGCATACTATGCAGACCTGTATAATTTACGTGACACCCTTCCTGCACCAAGCGAGCTTAATGAACGGATTAGCCTTTATCTCCAGTCCCTACAGCTACCCTCACTGAATAGTTCCCAGCTTTTAGATCTCAATTCTCCAATTGAAATAAAGGAGGTGGAAGCAGTGATTAAGCAGGATAAAGCACCTGGCCCTGATGGCTTTGCCAGCCACTATTATAAGCAATTTAGACCGGTCATTAGCCCTTACCTAACGGAATTCTGCCAATCAGCTATGTCCCGAGGCTCCTTCCCAGTCGAAAATCTACAGGCCCTGATAATCACTCTCCCCAAACCGGGCAAGGAACCAGATAGGCCCCAAAATTTCAGGCCTATTTCACTGTTAAATCAGGATGTAAAGATTTATGCGAAACTTTTGGCCACCCGGCTAGCAAAAATTCTCCCCTCTATCATCCATGTAGACCAGGCTGGATTTGTTCCATCCCGACAAACCTACTATAATACAAGACGTCTCCTGGGTATATTACACCATGTTCAGAAGAATAGAATCCCCACACTGGCCCTGGCGTTAGTGTCATGGTCTTACCTTCTCACTGTTCTCCTTCGTTTGACATGTGCTGGCGGCCATCTTGGTTTCTGGGTTTCTTGTAGCCTCCCACCCTGCGGCTCCTCCTTCCCACTGGGAGGAGCTGGATGCCTAGCTCATATATATAGAAGGTCTGTGGCTTCAGTTCCTTGCTTGGTCCTCCTGTGTGCACATGCTTCAAAGACTGCTGCTGCTTCTGGTTCCTGATCCTGGCCTCGTCTGACTACCCCGTTGGTTCCCGATCCTGGCTTTGTCTGACTACCCCGTTGGTTCCTGATCCTGGCTACGTCTGACTACCCTCCTGGTTCCTGACCTCCGTCTACGCAAGACCCTGCTTCAGTTTAGCCATCCGTTTGGACTTTAGCTACGGCTTGATTTTCAATAAAGCCTTCTTATTCCACCTATCTCTGTTGTACGTCTGGTTCATGGTTCCATGACATTAGGACCAAGCCATGAATTCTGACGGTACAGGGCCATCCTCGCTACCTACGCTGGTTGCCAGACTTGATCAGCAGGATCACCTGTTGGGTCGGTTCGCTGTGGCGTTACAAACCCTGCTTGAACGCACGGCTCATTTAGCTTCCGTTGCCGATGGGTCGGTTGTCGCTCCTGGGCCCGCTCCTACTGCCGCTCCGGTTGTTGCGCCAGAGTCTACCCCGACACCTGTTGCTGCACCTGCGGTGTTTCGGGGTATGACCGGTTCTGCCCCCCTTCCACAGCGCTTTGGGGGAGAGCCAACTCAGTGCCGAGGTTTCCTTAACCAGGTGGCCATTTATTTCGAGTTGCTGCCACATGCCTTTCCTACTGAGAGATCAAAGGTGGGCTTCTTGATCTCGCTGCTCTCGGACAAGGCCTTGGCCTGGGCCAGCCCTTTATGGGAGAACAACAATCCGGTGGTTGCCGAGTTTTCCGGTTTTGTTGCTTCTCTTCGGAAGGTATTCGATGTGCCGGCTCGTGCTGCCTCTGCTGCGAGGCTCCTTATGTCCATCAGACAGGGTTCACGATCCGTAGCTGAATACGCCATTGAGTTTCGTACTCTGGCAGCAGAGGTGGGCTGGAATAATGAGGCTCTGGTCGCTGCTTTCTCTCATGGTCTCTCGGATGCCTTGAAGGATGAGATTGCAGCCAAGGACCTACCAGTGGAGCTCGAGTCCCTTATTTCTTTCCTGATTTTGATTGACACCAGACTCAGGGAGAGACCTTCCTTTAAGGAGAGCCTGCGGAGGCCTTCTAACAGATTGGCGCCTACGTTTGCTGTCCCACCCGTGCCTCCCTCTCCTCCCACGCCTCCTGGGGATGACTGGTCTGGGGGTCAACCCATGCAGCTGGGGGTTGCTCGCCTGTCCGAGGGGGAGAGGGTACTCCGGAGACGCGAGGGCTGATGCATGTACTGTGGTCTCGGTGGGCATTTTCGATTGGCATGCCCGAACCGTCCGGGAAACGCTCGCACCTGAGATCCTGTCGGGGGCAGATCTTGGGTGGAGTCTCCTCGTCCCCGGTTTCCCGTGTTGACAAACCACTGATTACTGTTGTCCTCTCCTGGGTCGGGGGCTCGGTGACGACCCAGGCGTTGGTGGACTCTGGTGCTGGTGGCTTGTTCATTGATAGTGTGTTCGCCGCCGCCAATTCCATTCCTCTGCAGCCTCGAGGTTCCCCACTGGCTCTTGAGGCGATAGACGGCAGACCCCTTCTGCCGCCACACGTGACTCAGGAGACCCTTCCAGTGGGGATGGCCATTGGTGCCGTTCACAGAGAGTCGGTCTGTCTCCAGGTTATTTCGTCTCCACACTACTCGGTGGTCTTGGGGTACCCCTGGCTCCAGAAGCATAATCCGACTTTCGATTGGAGATCGGCCGAGATCCTCTCGTGGTCACCGCAGTGTGGGGCTAGTTGCATCCATGGGCCTGTCAAGTTGCTGTGTACTTCCTCGGACTCTCTGTTGCCTCCTGAATACGAGGAGTACCGGGATGTATTCGATAAGGTGCGTGCGGTTGCCCTACCTCCGCACCGCCCATACGATTGTGCCATAGAGTTACAATCTGGTGCCGTTCCTCCTCGTGGCAAAGTCTATCCACTGTCGGTAGCGGAGAATGAGGCCATGGAGGAGTACGTGAGGGAGGCGCTTTCACGCGGACACATTCGCAAATCCTCGTCCCCGGCAGGGGCTGGATTTTTCTTTGTGAAAAAGAAGGGCGGTGAGTTGAGGCCTTGCATCGACTACAGGGGTCTCAATCGCATCACGATCAAGAACGCTTACCCGATACCCTTGATTTCCGAGCTGTTCGATCGCCTCAAAGGGGCCACGGTCTTTACCAAACTCGACCTGAGGGCGGCATATAACCTGGTAAGGATCAAGGCGGGCGATGAGTGGAAGACCGCGTTTAACACCAGGACCGGTCATTATGAATCCTTGGTTATGCCCTTTGGGTTGTGCAATGCGCCCGCAGTCTTCCAGGAATTCATCAACGATGTTTTCCGTGACCTGTTGCAGCAGTGTGTGGTGGTCTATTTGGATGACATCTTGGTATATTCTGCATCCATGGAGGCCCACATTCTGGATGTCAGACGAGTGTTGCAACGCTTACGAGAGAACAAGCTGTTCGGTAAGCTTGAGAAATGCGAATTTCACCGATCCCAGGTAACCTTCTTAGGTTACATCATTTCCGCTGAGGGGTTCTCCATGGATCCTGAGAAGGTTTCGGCTGTCTTACAGTGGCCCCAGCCCAGTGGGCTTCGTGCCCTGCAGCGCTTTTTGGGCTTCGCCAATTATTATCGGAAGTTCATCAGGGACTTTTCCATGCTAGCCAAGCCTCTCACGGATCTGACCAGGAAGGGCAGTAATCCTCAGGTCTGGCCGCTCGAGGCCATCCGAGCTTTTGAGGCTCTAAAGTCCGCCTTTGTGTCGGCTCCGATTCTGTCGCATCCCAACCCTGGGTTGCCTTTTGTCCTCGAGGTGGACGCGTCTGAGACGGGAGTAGGCGCCCTCCTGTCTCAGCGTAGAACACCAGAGGGTCCTCTGCTTCCTTGTGGGTTTTACTCCCGGAAACTGTCTTCCGCGGAGTGCAACTATCAGATTGGTGACAGGGAGTTATTGGCCATCGTGCAGGCCCTTAAAGAATGGAGGCACTTGCTCGAGGGCTCGGTGGTTCCGGTTCTCATCCTGACGGACCACAAGAATCTGACCTACCTCTCTGAGGCCAAGAGATTGACACCACGTCAGGCCAGATGGGCTCTGTTCTTGTCACGTTTTAATTACGTGGTCTCCTACCTACCCGGCTCCAAGAACATCAGAGCGGATGCCTTATCACGGCAGTACTCCGAGCTGTCCGGGGAGGAGTCGATTCCGACTACGGTCATACCCCCGAATCAGATCCTGGCTGCTATTCGCACCAGCCTGACCTCTCCTCTGGGTGAGCAGATTTTGGCGGCTCAATCTGGTGCTCCCTCTGGGAGACCCAACGGCAGATGTTTTGTGCCTGAGGAGTTGCGCACTCGGTTGTTGCGAACCTACCATAACTCCAAGGCCGCGGGGCACCCTGGAAAGAATCAGCTGTCCTGGGCGGTTTCACGTCTGTTCTGGTGGCCTTCTCTACGTTCCGACATCGCCGCATATGTAGCGGCATGCTCCGTTTGTGCCCAGAGTAAGTCCCCTCGGCACCTTCCGTTGGGCCTTTTGCAACCCATAGCCACCGGGGAGCGTCCATGGTCACACCTGGGGATGGATTTCATTGTGGACCTTCCTGCATCCCGAGGCCATACGGTCATTCTCATGATTGTGGATCGGTTTTCCAAAATGTGCGACTGTGTTCCTCTCAAGAAGTTACCCTCTGCACAAGAGTTGGCCTCGATTTTTGCCAGGGAGGTCTTCCGGTTGCACGGTTTGCCCAAGGAGATTGTGTCGGATCGGGGGAGTCAGTTTGTGTCCAGGTTCTGGCGCGCCTTTTGCTCCCAGTTGGGGATTCATCTCTCTTTCTCCTCGGCCTACCACCCTCAGTCCAATGGGGCCGCAGAACGATCCAATCAGGCCTTGGAGCAATTCCTTCGTTGCTATGTCTCCGATCACCAAGACAATTGGGTTGACCTCCTGCCTTGGGCTGAGTTTGCCAGGAACACGGCGGTGAACTCTTCCTCTGGGACGTCTCCCTTCATGGCCAATTATGGGTTCCAACCTGCCGTGTTACCGGAGGTATTCTCTCCCCAGGATACTCCGGCTGTGGAGGATCACCTTTCCGTCCTACGTACTTCTTGGGTACAGATCCAGAGGTCCCTTGAGGTCTCTGCGCAACGCCAGAGACTCCAGGCTAATCGCAGACGAGCGCCCGCTCCTTCCTACCAGGTCGGAGACCGTGTATGGTTGTCCACCCGCAACCTCAACCTTCGAGTGCCCACTCCCAAGCTGGCGCCTCGCTTTGTTGGTCCCTTCCGAGTGCTTCACAGGGTAAACCCGGTAGCCTATGCCCTTGCGCTTCCTCCTGGCATGCGGATCTCCAACGTGTTTCATGTCTCCCTGTTGAAGCCATTGGTGTTTAATCGTTTCACTTCCTCGGTTCCTCGGCCCCGTCCGGTCCAAGTGGGCAATCGTAAGGAATATGAGGTGAGCAATATCCTGGACTCACGCCTGGTCCGCGGTCGGTTGCAGTTTTTGGTCCATTGGCGTGGTTATGGTCCAGAGGAGCGTTCCTGGGTTCCCTCCACAGATGTCCATGCTCCTGCGTTGCTCCGAGCCTTCCACGCACGCTTCCCTCTGAAACCGTTCCTTACTCCGCGGAGGAGGGGCCCTTGAGGGGGAGGTACTGTCATGGTCTTACCTTCTCACTGTTCTCCTTCGTTTGACATGTGCTGGCGGCCATCTTGGTTTCTGGGTTTCTTGTAGCCTCCCACCCTGCGGCTCCTCCTTCCCACTGGGAGGAGCTGGATGCCTAGCTCATATATATAGAAGGTCTGTGGCTTCAGTTCCTTGCTTGGTCCTCCTGTGTGCACATGCTTCAAAGACTGCTGCTGCTTCTGGTTCCTGATCCTGGCCTCGTCTGACTACCCCGTTGGTTCCCGATCCTGGCTTTGTCTGACTACCCCGTTGGTTCCTGATCCTGGCTACGTCTGACTACCCTCCTGGTTCCTGACCTCCGTCTACGCAAGACCCTGCTTCAGTTTAGCCATCCGTTTGGACTTTAGCTACGGCTTGATTTTCAATAAAGCCTTCTTATTCCACCTATCTCTGTTGTACGTCTGGTTCATGGTTCCATGACAGTTAGATACGGAAAAGGCCTTTGATAGGCTCCGTTGGACTTTTGCCTTTTCGGTGCTTGAGAAGATGGGCTTTATTGGGAATATACTCATCGCCATCAGGGCACTTTACAGTAACCCCAAGGCCAGAACATTCGTAAACAGAGCTTTGTCGGAAGTGTTTGAGCTTACGAATGGAACCCGACAGGGATGCCCTCTCTCCCCCCTGATCGTCATAATTGCCATGAAACCATTGGCCCAGGCGATCAGACAAGACCCTAATATAGTGGGGGTTGATATTGGTGGTAGCTCTCATGTCATATCCCTATATGCAGACGATGTTTGTTTGACCCTGACCAATACCATAGATTCCTTAAAGGAAGTTATGGCCCAGATTTCCATTTATGGTGACCTCTCCTATTACCATCTAAACTCCTCAAAGACGCAAGCATTACCCATCCATATGTTAGAGCACCAAGTGGTCAATCTTCGAAGTGCATGGAACTTTGATTGGAGACATGATAACATTAAATACCTAGGGGTCAATATGTCATCCTCTCAGAGCCTACTTTATACCCATAACTATGATGCCCTACTACGTTCTATAGAAAAAGAATTCTCAGATTTTGCCAAATTTGATACATCGTGGATGGGGAAGATTGCTTCATTTAAAATGTTCATACTTCCTAGGTTTCTCTACTTGTATCGCACCCTGCCTATAATCCTCCCAGAAAAGTTTTTCTCCCAAGCACACTCCCTCATCTCTAAATACATATGGGACAAGAAACACCCCAGGATTGCCCGAGACATTATGATCAGGGAACGCCGCATGGGTGGCCTAGCGTTGCCAGACTTAAAATTGTACTATATATCCTCCTTGGTTTCCATGCTGAGGGGATGGACTCAGGCTTCCAAGGATTTGCCCTGGGTTCAACTTGAAGCCTCTCAAGTGGCCCCTTATTCTTTGGAGGGGTTGTTGAGCTTGCCCTTTTGGAAGATCCCTGCTCCTAAGAACTTAGGCCCGGCAGTGTTGGCTTCGTTGAAGGCGTGGTCCACTTATCACGTTTTGGCAGATGCAGACACTCCCCCCACGACTGCTTCCTTGCCCTTTTCTCTGCTACGGACCCTACTTCCTCAAACTGATCTGTCACGGTGGGCATCGGCTGGTATACACAAGGTGGGAGATTTATTAACGCATGGGGTACTACAGTCATTCCAGTGGATAAGTGAGAATTTTTCTATCCTTAACCAGGATTTTTTCAAATATCTCCAGATCCGTTCTCTGTTACAGGACCTGCAGCCATCCGGAGTAAAAATGGACATATTAGCAAAACTGTATCTCACTAGCAATACGAAAGGTTTGAAACCCCTTTATAATTCCGTTCTTCACCCAGGGTCCTTTAAACGCTCGCACATGATGACAGCGTGGAAGAAGGACATGAATCTGTCTATCTCTGAAACGGAATGGATGCAGGCCCTCAGGATGTTACATAAATATTTGAGGTGTGTATCCCAACCGGAATCAGCACTTAAAACCATATTGCGGTGGTACTACACGCCAGACAAACTGGCACATATGTACGACTCAGTATCTGACCGGTGTTGGAGAGGTTGCGGATGTAGAGGGTCCCTGTTCCACATATTATGGCAATGCCCTCTGATCCAAGTGTACTGGTCTCAATGTAGGGAACTGCTGGCCAGAATTGTGCCTTATGGGGTGACATGGACACCGCAACTGGTCCTGTTGTTGATAGGAGTAAACAATCTTCCTGTCCATCTGAGGGCCTTAGTCTGTATCTTTTGTGTGACAGCAAAATTATTATTGTTGCGAAAGTGGAAGACCCCTGACATTCCAGACATATCTGAATTGACAGCCGCACTTAATATTACTTATTCATATGAGAGGATTATTGCTCTGGGGGGAGGAGGATATGATAGGTTCCTCCGAAATTGGAAGCTATGGACGTGCTCCCCATTTAGTACTCAGTTTTAGTTTCCAAATTTTAGTATACTACTTGGAGTCTCCAGCGCCATATCCAAGTTGGATTTTACACCAACCCACATTTGAGAGCAGACGGGTCTAAATCTGTGGACATTCTGCCAATGGCTTGATTATAAGACATAGGTAGCCACGTATCTCAACTTAATGATTTATGCTGTCAGCAGGCATTTCTAATACTTGTCAAGCACTCTGTTTTTTGTTTTTTGTTTTGTTTTTTCTTCGTATAGAAGAAATGTTCCTTTTATTAATTATTATTGTTTACCCGTCGGGTGGCCCGATGATTTATGTATGTTTTATTTTGTGCTAAACTCAATAAAAAACTATTGAAACAAAGGGTGTATTAGACACCACAATCAGGCAGATGATTGTTGGGAGGGAAGCCTTCCTTCCCGCCAATCGCCTGCTCGCTAGCGGAGAAGACCGTTGTTATTACATGCAGTGATCTCCTCCATGGC
This sequence comes from Bufo gargarizans, assembly GCF_014858855.1. Lineage (NCBI taxonomy): Eukaryota > Metazoa > Chordata > Amphibia > Anura > Bufonidae > Bufo > Bufo gargarizans. The sequence goes on from NC_058089.1 coordinate 43,398,997, forward strand.
ATGATAGATCTGCTGCTGGCAAATGATTTTTTAAGTGTGTTTAAAATCAAAATTTCCAGATGAACAATCGTTTGCTTGTTCATCAGGTAATCGGCGGCAGTATTACACTGCAAGATTATCGCTAACGAGCATTCATACAAACTCTCATTAGCGATCATTGAGCAGAAAATCTGCCCATGTAATACACCCTTTAGCTGCACTCACTAAATAATTGTGGCTAAGGAAAACCGGTCTTGGCTGCTCAGCGCAATGCAGTACTGTGCACTGAAGATGCTCCTGGAGCCAGCCTGCCCCTAACCTCCCCTCCTACAGAGAAGGAATAATAATAATAAAGGACCCTATATATGCTGTAAATTCACTTCTGCCCTGTTGTGGAACGGAAGTACTGATGCAGACAGCAAATGGAGTTTTGTGGCCCCATTGAAGTAAATGGGTCCGCATCCGTGCTGCAGAAAATGCGGCTCAGATGTGGATCCAAACATTGTTTGTGTGCATGAGGCCTTATCCTGATGATGTATCACCCCATGTATAAATGTCTGTAACATCTTTTATATGTTGTGCCTTTCTCACAGTCATGGTTATACTGCCTGAAGAAGGAGCCTCTGTGCTCTGAAAGCTTGCAGACAATATTTTTCTGGTAGCCAATTAAGGTCCCACTGCTATAATACACTGAGCAAAAATATAAACGCAACACTTTCGGTTTTTCTCCCATTTTGCATGAGCTGAACTTAAAGATCTGGAACATTTTCTACATACACAAAAGACCCATTATGCTCAAATATCACAAATCTGTATAAATGTGTCTGTGTTAGTGAGCACTTCTCTTTTACCGAGATGATCCATCCCACCTCACAGGTGTGGCATATCAAGCTGCTGATTAGACAGCATGAATATTGCACAGGTGTGCCTTAGACTGCCCACAATAAAAGCCACTCAGAAATGTGCAGTTTGATCACACAGCACAATGTGCAGAAATTATTTGGTTATGCAAACCGATTGTTGCTGCAGCTGTCCGGGTGGCTGGTCTCAGACGATCATGGAGGTGAACATGCTGGATGTGAGGGTCCTGGGCTGGTGTGGTTACACGTGGTCTGCGGTTGTGAGGCCGGTTGGATGTACTGCCAAATTCTCTGAAACGCCTTTAGAGACGGCTTATGGTAGAGAAATGAACATTCATTGTATGAGCAACAGCTCTGGTAGACAATCCTGCAGTCAGCATACCAATTGTGGCAAACTGTCATAAACCATCTCAGGGAAGCTCATCTGCATGCTTGTCGTCCTCATCGGGGTCTGGACCTGACTGCAGTTCGTCGTCGTAACCGACTTGAGTGGGCAAATGCTCACATTCGATGGCGTCTGGCACGTTGGAGAGGCGTTCTGTTCACGGACGAGTCCCGGATTTCACTGTTCAGTGCAGATGGCAGACAACGTGTGTGGCATTGTGTGGGTGAGAGGTTTGCTGATGTCAACGTTGTGGATCGAGTGGCCCATGGTGGCGGTGGGTTTATGGTATGGGCAGGCATATGTTATGGACAATGAACACAGGTGCATTTTATTGATGGCGCTTTGAATGCACAGAGATACTGTGAGGAGATCCTGAGGCCCATTGTTGTGCCATTCATCCACCACCATCACCTCATGTTGCAACATGATAATGCACGGCCCAATATTCCAAGGATCTGTACACAATTCCTGGAAGCTGAAAACATCCCAGTTCTTGCATGGCCAGCATACACACCGGACATGTCACCCATTGAGCATGTTTGGGATTCTCTGGATTGGCGTATACGACAATGTGTTCCAGTTCCTGCCAATATTCTGCAACTTCGCACAGCTGTTGAAGAGGAGTGGACCAACATTCCACAGGCCACAATCAACAACCTGATCAACTCTATGCGACGGAGATGTGTTGCACTGAGGCTAGTGGTGGCCACACCAGATACTGACTGGTTTTCTGACCCCCCCCCCCCAATCCCCTTTTTATAGTGGGCAGTCTAAGGCACACCTGTGCAATATTCATGCTGTCTAATCAGCACCTTGATATGCCACACCTGTGAGGTGGGATGGATTATCTCGGCAAAGGAGAAGTGCTCACTAACAGAGATTTAGAGAGATTTGTGAACAATATTTGAGAGTAATGGGTCTTTTGTGTATGTAGAAAATGTTTCAGATCATTGAGTTGAGCTCATGCAAAATGAGAGCAAAACCGAAAGTGTTGCATTTATATTTTTGCTCAGTGTACTTTTGTGTTTTTTTAATGCAAAAGTACTCATCACATAAGTTTTCTCTGGGTAAGGCCTCATGCACACGACCGTTGTTGTGTTTTGTTCCGCAAAATAGGGTTCCGTGGTTCCGTGATCCGTTTCCTTTTTTGTTTCCGTGTGTCTTCCTTTATTTTTGGAGGATCACCAGACATGAAGGAAAGTAAAAAAAAGTCTAAGTCAAGTTTGCCATGCAAATGATAGGAAAAAAACGGACGCTAATGACAATCTTGTGTGCCTTTCGTTTTTTCACTGACCCATTGACTTGAATGGGTCCGCAAACCGTTTTCCGTGAAAAAAATACGACAGGTTATATTTTTTTGACGGACTGGAACCACGGATCACGGACGCAGATGACAAACGGTGCATTAGCCAAGTTTTCAACGGACCCATTGAAAGTCAATGGGTCCGCAGAAAATCACGAAAAACAGAACAACGGACACGGAATGAAACAACGGTCGTGTGCATGAGGCCTAACACAGTGCCACTCTATTTATTCTCTACATCAGGAAATCTGTAAAATAATATCAGCCAAATACTGTAATACATACTTGGTAAAAGAATTATATTCCTTGAAAGAGAATTGAAGACTTTTTGCCTCTACTTCCTTCTCATGAACTCGTACATTTTCCCTGTCAGCACCTGCACTGGGTGATCCTCCAGAGATGACAGTTCACTGTGCAGTGCTGACAGAAACTGATTAAACTAGCCGCCACTCTATGTGACAACCCCTAACAGCTCATTTTGTATTATAACTCCTCTAAGCTACCATGCTTGAAGAATTGCTAATTGCAGGCACCGGAGGAGATCAGAGTTCTGCCTGATTCTTAAGGGTCATGATAATGAGGTTCTTGAGTTCTACCGCCAAGACAACTTAAAGACTTATAAATGAACTGTTGACTAGAAGCCTGGAGAGAAAATGAAACCACAGCTGTGTGGTTGATCCTTGGTTAGGCTGAGGCTTAATTCACATCACTGTTCAGCCTTTCCGTTTAGGAGCAGCAGAAGAACGGAAAGGATGGAGAAGGCACATAACTGAGCCAAACGGAGCCCTGTGGTTTCATTTTCTGTGAACGAAGCTTTAGGCTAGTTTCACACTAGCGGCAGGGGAGTCCGGCAGGCTGTTCCAGTGGGTGAACACCCTGTCGGATCCGTCCTGCCGCTAGTTCACGTGTTCCCCCGGACTGCCGCTCTGTCCCCATAGACTATAATGGGGAGGGCGGAGTTCCGGCGGCAGCATGGAAGCACACGCCGAGAGGCGGCCAGGGTAAAAGTACTGCCGGACACCCCTGCCGCTAGTGTGAAAGTACCCTTACATTGTAGAACAACAGACTGCTTTCATACAGCCATAATATAAGGATGAGCAAATTGATTTGTAACTAACTAGGTTTGGTTCGAATTACACAGAAATTCATCTGATAAACTAAGCTTGTTAGGTTTGCTTCAGATGAAATCATTAAAACATTGAGCAGCGCCATTTTACTGCACATGATGGTGGGGAAAACCACAAGAGAGTAAGAAGAAGGATGCTTACATGACCCTGGGAGGAAGTGGGGAAGGGCTTTTTTTTAATGCTTCCCATTTCTTGATCATCTCTGAGATGGTTCTACACCTTGATTGGAGTCCTCCAGTGATAAATTCAGTTGATTGGACATGCCTGCCTATGAGAGCTGGCAATGTATATGGGAGCAAAAACCAAGCCATGAGGAGGAAAGAATTGCCAATATGACAGGATTGTGTGGAGGCACATACATGTATCTAGAGAAGGGTAAAACATTTCTACTGCATTGAAGTTTCTACAAGCACAGTGACCTCCATAATTCTTAAATGGAAGAAGTTTGGAGTAACCAGGACTCTTCCTAAAGCTGTGTGCCCCACCAAACTGAGTAATTGGGGGAGAAGACCCTTGGTAAGAGAGATGACTCTCAATCTAGCTGAGCTCCAAAGATCCTTTGTGCAAATAGGAGAATCAGAATTGTTTTATATTAGCACAAGGCTGCAATATAACAAAATATGAAAAAAGTTAAAGGGTCTGAAGATTTTCCGAATGCACTGTATGCATTTGTTCCATGCTAATTTAAAAGGGGACCTGTTGCCAAAAATGCAGTGCAGTCTGCAGCCAGCAGGAAAAGCTGAGCTGACTGATATATCATTTTTTGGGAAAAGATTTAGTAAAACTTTATATTATGCAATTGATACATTTACATCTCTCCTCTTATTTATTTCATTGTTCGTGTGGGAGATGTTATCCATGATTGATGGCATTCTCTGTGTAACGGGCCTTTACATGGGCCGAGAATCCGGCAGAAAATCACTAATCAGTGTTCATAGCAAGGCTTATTAGCAATGATCTGCCGGTGTAAAAGTGCTGCCAATTACCTAATGAATTAGTGAAACGCTCGTTCATTGAGTAATAGATCATTTGTGTAAACAGAAAAAACTTTGTTTGCTAGCAGCAGATCGTGCTGTGTAAGCGTCATCTGCTGGCAGCAAACAACAAGTCTGTATGGAGAACAGCAATGGCATTAGCGATTGTTCCTCCCCATACTGTGGAGGAGATCGCTGCATGTAAATGCAAGGTCTCCTCCCTCCTGACAATTACAGGCTGTTTCGTCCCATCTAAAAATACCTTAAGTGTTGTAAGAAGGTACCTGGAATCATTGTGGATGGAAGGTACGTGTCACCGAGGTTTCTGGCCTCGGTGAAGTAAGAGCCTGTGTTTTATGTGTCAGCAGCAGCTATTGGTAATTGAAACCTAAAGATTTAGCATGGCTGTTATAGCTGATCTGGGACAGCTCTTACTGGGAGTAGCCAAAGTGCTGGGTGGGTTACTACTCCCCATGTTCCAGGCTGGGTTTTGCCAGGCATAAAAACCATCCAGCACTGCCAGGTGTGTGGATTTACCTCGCTCTGACAGTGGAGCTCAGGAGTCTGTGTGCTGTGAACTGAGGGCTGTGCTGGGATTTGAGGTTTGAGCCGGGATGGAGGACTCGGGCCCCTCTAAAGGAGAACAGGCCGCCTATGGACATGATGAGGCTGAACGGCTAACAGGGTGTGAATTAAAACCCAGGAGAAAAGGTGGTTTTTATTGTTTATGGACTTTCCTTGTGTGTGAACAAACACCAAGCCACCTGCGTTTTGTGATACACCTTATCTGCATTTTGTTACACACTAATGTGTGAATAAACACCGCTGTTTGATTCAAGAACTGTGTACTTTGCCTCTATACTGCATCTGCTTCCTAACTACCAAATCGAATCCCCACAATGTGTATACAGAGATAGCAGTAAGTCACTGATTATACCTCTCACGTGCACAATGAAATCAAAAATAGCAGAGACAGTTTTACTGAATCTTTTCCCACAAAAGTATATATCAATTTGCTTGGCTCTTCCTGCTCTATAACCTACTTCATACCTCTCAACCTCCTAAATAAACAAAGAGGGATACATTGTGTGGCGCGCAAAGCGCGCTGCGGCAAATTTTTTCCACACTAAGCGACACCTCTAACTCCGCTCAAAACATAACTATGCACGTAATCTCAACCAGTCCTCTTAATGCCCCCACATAGTAATTATTCCCCCTTCATGCCATCGAACAGTATTTATGCCCACATTGTGCCCCCTCACAGAATTATGCCCAGCTGTGCCCCTAGTAATATGCCCAGTTATGTGCCCCCAGTAATATGCTCAGTTATGCCCCCAGTAATTTGTCCAGCAGTGCCCCCCAGTAATATGTCCAGTTATGTGCCCCCCAGTAATATGTCGAGTGCTGTGCCCACAGTAATATGCCCAGCTGTGCCCCCAGTAGTATGTCCAGCTGTGCCCCCAGTAGTATGTCCAGCTGTGACCCCAGTAGTATGTCCAGCTGTGTCCCCAGTAGTTAGTGCAGCTGAGCCCCCCAGTAATATGTACAGATGTGCCCCCAGTATTATGTCCAGCTTTGCCCACAGTAATATGCCTAGCTGTGCCCCCAGTAGTATGCCTAGTTATGTGCCCCTCACAGAAAGTAAAACAAATAAACACCACATACTTACCTTGTTCCTTGCAGCAGCAGCAGGACATCAGCTGCTCTGGTCTGTGGAGGAGGCGGAGCCGAGGCTGACTGCCGGCCCTGCCCCCCTCATGGACAAGAGGTGTGGAGAGCCGGCGGGGGGGAGGAATGATGAAGCAGGGAGCCAATACCGGCCCTCTGCTTCATCATAATACAGGCAACTGCCCCCAGTAATATGCCCAGTTATGTGGCCCTCACAGAAAGTAAAAAAACAACAACACATATTTAGCTTGTTCCTTTCAGCAGCAACAGCACATTGGCTGTTCTGGTCTGTGGACATGAAGAGCCAAGGTTGACATGCTGCCCCCACCCCCAACAGACAAGAGGTGTGGAGAGCCAGCAGGGGGGAGGAATCATGACGCAGGGAGCCAATGCCGACTCTCTGCTTCATCATAATACAGGAAGCAGAGACAGCTGCCAGACAGTGGGACATAGCTCCCCTGTACTGGTATAGCGGGACAGTCACTGCACTCTGGGACTGTCCCACCAGATTGGAATGTTGGGAGGTATGCTACTCCCTGCAGACTGCATGGCATTTCGTGGTGACAGGTTCCCTTTAAGGCTACTTTCACACTAGCGTTTTGGCTTTCCGTTTGTGAGATCCGTCATGGGCAAAGTGGTCCAAAACAGATCAGTTTTGCCCTAATGCATTCTGATGGGAAAATTATACGAATGCATCAGTTTGCCTCCTTTTAGTCACCATTCCGCTCAGAAAGCGGACACCAAAACGCTGCCTGCAGCATTTTTCTGTCCCTCCTGGGATGCGGAGCGAGACGGATACGTCCTGACACACAATGTAAGTCAATGGGGAAGGATCTGTTTTCTCTAACACAATAGAAAACGGATCCGTCTCCCATTGACTTTTAATGGCATTCATGACCGATCCGTCTTGGCTATATAAGACATAATACAACCGGATCTGTTTATGACGGATGCATGAGCTTTACTATTGTAACAGAAGCGTTTTTTCAGATCCATGACGGATCCGGAAAAAACGCTAGTGTGAAAGTAGCCTAAGAAAGTAGCATATGATACTGCACCATATAGTTTGCGTTATGGATCTAAACTGTGGAACAAACTTTGCAAAAAAAAGTGTGAATGAAGCCTAAATAGAAGCTATAGACCCTTAGCATGACAGGAAATAAGAAAATGTCTGCATTTGCAACGGGTCGCCTCCAGCCAGGGCCCTCTATATCGTGTCCCAGGTTTAGTAGTAATGCCGAGTGGTGTAGTGCGGTCTAAATGTCTCTCTATGCTCCTACCTAGATACCGCTGGACCCCAGGCTTTGGCTCCGAAACAATGAAAAGGGGGAATAATTGAGGGATTTGAAAGAATAACTTGAGTCCAGACCTTGAGATGAAGCTCAATGGCAGCTTTACTTTGAATAAACGTTTCTTCAAACAGTTTACAGTTTTTGTCTTGTTTCCAGCAAGCTTTAGCATTAAACTGGCAGGCAAACTCAACTATGCTTTATCTCTTTCTCTCACTCTGCTGTACTGACAAGTTGACTGAATAACTTGGCTTCTTCTTTATGCTGCACTTCTCTCTTCTTAGTCAGACTTAGATTAGGGCAAGGAACTATGCTTTTGGCTTATGAGGCTTTTAAGCTTCTACCTCCATGGCCAGCAGAGCTTTGGGTTCTCTAGCTGGCATGGGCACGTCCAGCAGAGACATGCCCCTGCACACCCTTCCCCTTGCAGGGGGTAAACTCCAACTAACTATAACCTTCTGCCTCCACCCTTATGGCAGGAAGCAGGACTTGCCCACTTCAGCCCAAAGAGGGAAGAATGGAATGGTAAGTTCCATTCTCTCTAACTATAGCTCTGCCATGTTTGCTTCCACCTGCTGGTGAACCAGGCATATTACATGTTATAAACAGTTACATAACATTATTATAGATGCACAATGTTGAGGGACCTGGAAATAAATACACAAGATGCCAAGATGTTAGACCATTAAAGACGGTAGCAAGGTGCAGAAGTGGTAGCACCACTATAGGGGGTTACATTACTGGACTGTACAAGAGAAGCTGCCAGAATGGCACCTCTTTTGACATGACTTCCTGCTCTCCAGCTATTGATTGAAGCTTTAGCTCACAGACTATGTTGATATTCTCTTCCTACTCCCTGCATATAACAGGTAATACTGTACACAGGTAATAGGGAGAGAACTCTTCTCCAATTTTTGTTTCACCTGCATTTTGGCTAGAAAGCATGGACAATTCCTAACAGTAAGGGCCCATTGACACAACCGTATTCTGTACACCGCATGTTATCCACATGTTATCCGTTTAGCATTTAGCGCAGACGCAGTGAGTGAAGCCGTCAGCCGGCGAGCTTCCTTCTCTCACTGTGCTTGCGCTGAATTCTGAACGGGACGGTGCAGGCACGAGATTTCCACCGCAGACAGGGCCGGCAAAGGGAGACCAGCGCTGCCTGGCTCTGTCAATCAAGTGTAGCAGGGCATGACCAGAGGTGGGAGAACAGAGCCTATAGGAGCAGGAGCAACGCCCCCCTGCTCCTAGAGGCTCATTTGCATATGATAAAAGTTATTTTTTCTCAATAACGGTGGCATGCAGTGAGGTGGCACTAATATAGTTTGTTAGTACATCACTAATGTCATCCAGGTTAATAACCATTTTTCTGCTGACAGAAACCCTTTAACAGTGAATTTCCTACTGTCATACCCTCTTTAAGACCAGGTTAGGTTCAGAAAGTGCACTAGCACCTAAATTGTACAGTATGACCACAGCTTTACAAATGCACTAGACAGGGATTCATGTGGTACAGCATACTATTCACACACGTATTGACTACAAGAAGCACACTTGCTAATGACTCTAATAAGCAGCAAAAGATTTCTAGGTCAGCTCAGTGGGGTGAGTTTTCCTGCTAGTATACAGCTGTGATAATTAGTAATGCCATTTTACATCCATATAGATCCTGTGGATGCTTTCCATGAGCTGGTATACTAACCAACATTCAAAGCATTACAAGTGCAATGTACTTCACAATAATTAACACCAAGTATTATTATAAGACATTTGGCAAATGTCCTGCTGATAAGGTGATCCCACTGACTTACTAGAATGGAAGATTAGTACGGCCATTATTACCAACCCATCCACTTTCCCATACAAACACACAGAGACCTCCTTTTGGTGTAAAAGGCCCATTTATTAACAGATTAACCATAATAACATTTTCTTTACATAACTTGTATATATATCTGAACAATGTCCGAACTTCGTAACCACCTGATAACGAGGGATCCTGGAAGGCAACACCATCCTTTTGATCCTCCATTTAAAGTTTTACCTTACCCTCGGCCACACTTACCTACCCAAGGGCACCAAACATAAACTTCGTGCCCCTGCAGGCCTTCTAGCCCAAACAGGAGCCTCCATCCTTTAACTCACCAAACCTCCTCAGATGCATGCCCCAAAGAGTCATGCAACTATTTCAAATAGTTTTGCCTCCCAGAATCCCCCCTTTTACCTGCCGCAAACGAACATCGCTGACACCTCACCTATGTTCATCCTGCCACACCCAAACTGTCGTCTCCAACCCCTCTTGCAACCCCAACGCCCACAAATCAATTCCTACCTCATTTAAATGAACTCCATCTGGCCGTAGAAACTGGGTAGTCACCTCCTCAAACTCCCTATGACGCACAACAAATCCCCCTTGCCGCCATATAAATCGCCCTTCCTCTTTGTTCAACTTTGCCCGTGCTTTGTTGATACGATCTACGGATCTGGCAAGCCACCATGTATGACGGGCTACCACCTCAGACAAGATGATCGACAGGCCCGGGAACTCTGCCTACAGCCGCAACAGATCCAACTTGATGTCCCTTATGACATCCCTAGATCAATGCACCCCCAAATCGTTCCCACCAACATGAAGAACCAAAATATCTAAAGAAACATAGAATCTAAACACCGGAAGAACCCTTCCCCACAAAAGACCTCGTAAACCTAACCAGTACCACTTAGTTTGGAAAACCCAACTTTCTGTTCTTTCAAACATAAGCCCGCAGGGCTCCCCTATATGCGTAAGAATGCCCAAATGTCCAGGACAAACACAAAGAGACCCTGCAACAACAAGAAGGAAAACATCACACATCAAAGTTACTATAGCGTCCCACCCTTTACCCCCGTGTTACCCAGCAACCAACAAGCCATCTAAACTATCACCTCTTAAAGCAAATGAGGGCGAACATAAGAAGGAAAACATGCCGACTCCCAACAGTCGATCCGCTTAATTGCAGCATTGCCTAAACCCCACCTGGCTGCCTCTGTAGCTTCCACAATCCTAAAGGAATGGGAAGCAAACTACACCAGCCGGCAAACCCGTGATTGTCAAGCACTTCCGAAAAATTGCTATAAATTGAAAACGGGATAGAGCGGAACCATCCTGGGCGATATTGCAGCAATTCTTCCACAAACTTAACCGGACACACCGCACAGCCCAACAACGGTTATAAATTAATCCGCGCCCCTTTCCCAACTGGGTCAGTCTTTGACCTCCTTAACAAACACTGCAAACCATCCATCCTGGCACGTATGCCCCCCCCCCCCCCCGTAGCAAACCCCCAACATGTTCGCTACTACTAGACACTAACTTCAAAACCTGAAATGCCACAAAGAAAGCCAAAGAAAAAGCCGCCCGAAACAACCAAGCCTCATATTCAGACCTGCAAACTTCCTTCAACATCTTACACACTGTTTGTAACACCAAAAACAAGATCTGGCTGGTGCACCCCGCCTATAGCCCTTCAGTGCCTGACGTACCAAAAACCCTTTTGATACATCCAATAACCCCTGTAAACGCAAAAAAAGCAACTGCTGCAGCATTTTTTGACACAGTTGAAAAAGACGCACCTCTCTCAAAGGATAACCCAATACACCTATAACGTCTGAAAATTGTCCGACGACACGCAGCACCCCACTTGCTCTATCAACTTTTCCCACTGCGACCAAATGGATGCATAAACCATGTACCTCTATTGAACGATTGCCGAATCAAGGATACTGACACCCCAAGGCCACACTCCAGAGCCACTGGGGGCAAGGCAGCCCTTTCTCTTTCACCGCTGGCACAAACTGACGAAAACGATCCCACTGGAAATGAGAAAGAGAATCTGCCACTGAATTATCAACTCCGGGCACTTGCACTGCTACAAAACATGAATTCAACTCCAACCCCCTAAGAACCAAATGCCATAACAATCGCAAAACCGTCAATGAACTAGCAGGTTCCCCCACAACTTAGTCGCTAATACGATCTGAAATAACTCCACACTGGCACCTCTATCCAAACTGAACGCCCATTAAACTTGCCCAAAAAAATCCCAAACCGCCAAGTCATCCCTTACTTCTGCTGCCAATCTCACATAGTGAAACGGTGCTGTCATTCCTGCCGTCGCAAAATCCAAACGTCTACAAAAAACCCGACCCATCGGCAATATTCGACAAGCAAAATTCAATTTTCCCAACACTGGCTAAACTCTTCTAAGCTGGACCTTCTTGATCCGTCGCAACAAAGCCACCTACGCCTGTACACCTTGTCCTCGGGTAACCGACATTCAATCTCCACAGTATCGATAACTATACCTAAGAACTTGATCGACGTAGAAGGTCCCTCTGTTTTTTCCAGAGCCAACGGAACCCCAAACTATGCTACCACCCATTCCATTGTATATAGCAAGGTGGAACACACCCGCGACCCAGCCGGGCCTAAAAACAGGAAATCGTCCAGATAATGCAATGTGGAATTCCAACCTGACTCCTGTTTCACTACCCACTCTAAAAACGAACTGAATGTCTCAAACACTGAACAAGAGATTGCACATCCCATAGGTAAACAACAGTCAACGTAAAACTGACCCTCCTATTGAAACCCAAACAAATGAAAACTACTTGGATGAATTTGCAGCCAACTGAACGCCGCTTCAATATCCGTTTTTGCCAAAAGAGCTCCCTGACCAAAATGTCGAACCCAACTGACCGCCGCGTCAAACAAGGTGTACGAAACTGAACTTGGATAGCACCTTAGGAATGGCAACATCGCGTCCACCTTCACCGTTGTAATTCCTCTTCTGCACAGCCTCGAATCCCCTACCCCTACCTCGCTTGAAACAACAGGACAAGCTGTGTGCCCCCCAACATCCAGAGCATTTGAGTTTGAACCCGCAGTCTGAAAGGAACTTGCAGAACCCTTCATTGTATTGCCAGCAACACCCTTTCCTACCACCCGCTGATGAGTCAGAGGCCGAGGAACCCCACAAAAGGGCTGCATCCCTGCCTTTGGAGCTGCCATCGAACGCATCCAAAGACTGATGTCTTTGTGATCCCATCTGACACTGGGCCGAAACTGTTCGTCGTACCTAAGCCACACTACTCCCCTGTACACCCTGTAAGCCTCTTCAATGGCGTCCATATAACAAAACAACGCCGAGCATTTTTCCGGGAACTTTTCCCCCACTACACTAGCCAAAATCGCAAACGCTTGCATCCAATTCATAAATGTAGGCTGTATCAAATGGTAACGCCGCTTTTCTTCCTCTTCTTTCGTGCTCTCGTTTTACCTTGACTAGGTTAAACTTCTCTAAATAAAGCAACGAAAAAATTTCTACATATTCGCCCATCCAAATCTTCTCCTTGACCTCCTGCTTCAAAAGTGCCCCAAGGGGACCTTCAAAGCACACATAAACTTCTCCTCTCACCGCGTCCGCCAACCTTACGTCCTCCACCATTGCAACTTTTTCACTGCTATCACACCAGAAGGCCCCACCACCTCAGCCCTGTCCGACGCCAACTCAGGCCTCCTTCCTACAGAACCCTGACTCTCCCCTGACGTGACGAGCGACGGTGCCCACACCGTAGCCGGAGAAACCCCTGAACTAGACCCCAAGCGCAACACCAACTCCAATAACCCCACTATCAACTCCTGCGCCATCCCTCCTGCATTCTCAACTCCAGTTGTGCCTACACTACTCTCCCCAAACCCCCCTGAAATGCACGCTGTACCCCTGCCATCCACTTACCAGGCCGCAGTTCTTTCTTGTGTCACCGGCGTAGATGTCTCCGCAGGAACAGGACAGGTGTGTGACATCGCTGTGTCATCCAACCTCTCCTGCTCGTCCTAAGCGTCTTGGCTCCATTGCCCTTCATCGACAGACTTCACAGCTGGAGACCCCCCCGTGATCTAGAAGGTGCAGGGGTTGCATCTTCATCCATGATAGGACCTAACCTTTTATTCATTAGAAACACTTGACCAGAGCCTGCAGAGCAGACCTGGTGTACCGGCGCCTCTTTGTGTACACTCTGGGTACTTTTACCTGCAGACTGGCTGTTCAATTCTGCCGACACCCTGCCATCACTAGCCTCACTAACAGGCAGAGGTTCTTCCCCTTCCTCACTTGCTCCGGCTCCTGAAGCATGCTGCTGGCCCTCGTCTCTAGGTCGTAGTGCTCTACTCCTCTCCCTGCTCCTCCTGATGACCTGGCCCCCACCTGGAGAAGCCGCTCCCCGGCCTGATGAGGGACCCGCCTGATGCCTGCTGCCCGCGGTCCTGCTGACAGGTAAGCTCTGTTCTAAGGCTCGCCCCCTGCACAGAATCTGTTAATCGGGGAACGCCGCCATCTGACTAGACCCCCCCACATGACCTTGAAGAGTCGGCGGGGGAACACCCCTGCCCCTCTCCCACTGGTCCCGGCTGCTGTATCAGACTCCTTCCGCTGCGCAGCGGGCGCTCATGGAGCTCCCTACTCGCCACACCGGAGGGTCCCTGCTGGGGTTCTGTAGCTGGCGCCGGATCCTAGGGGTCATTTCAGGGCTCAGGTGCGTTGTTGGCAATGACCTCTGAGCGCTTGCCCTTACGGGGACATCGTCCAGGGACCCCACTGGCCCATGCAGAGCAGCCAGAAGAGACTGCTGCAACCAGCCCGCTCCATGCTGCACCTAACCGCTGCCATCGATTCCGCCAGATCCGCAATGCTACCTGAACTTTCAACCAACATTCAACCTTTTCCCAGGACAAGGGACTGGACCCGCCCCTAGCTCCCTTAAAACTGCCCACCAACCTTCACTGCCCCACCTTCTGCTCTACCAATCCTGACCATTGTCTCTACTTTGATTTATTAACCCCTTCTATGCCTACCCACTCCCTGTAGCTAGCCAGCTAGGACCTGTCCTAGGTTGCTAGTATAGCTTATATGTGTATACAGCTAGACCTGCCAATAGCCTTAATACAGTTCCTATGTTTATGTGTTAAAGACAACAGCAGAGTTATTTGCTGTGAAATCATGTTTTGGATGTCATATAACTGTTATATTTTGTGTTCACAGAAGCAGAAAAAGATAATATGCCTTTAAGATTCATTTTATAATGTAGGGTAAGCTCAGTGACACAGCAGAAACAACAGAAAGCATAGTGTTATCTGTTGTTGCCGGGCAGAAGTCTAGACCAATCAAATCCAGCCTCACACACAGCAGGAGTTTTCACCAATCACAGCCAGCCTCACACACAGCCTGTGTGGGAATTCCTTCAGCTCCTGCTGCTAGAATCATTATTCACGAGAGATAGGAGCCTGAAGATACATTCACTCCACTGAGAGTCCAGTTTTTTGGGAACAAAAGGCCAAAATAGGTATTTAAAACTGTTATATAATGTTCTATTGTTAGTATTGTGTTTAGAACTGTATACTGAACTAGATATATAAATGTTTACTTACCGTTCCACCAATTGCAACCATACAATAGCAAATACAAATTGCCAAATACAAATTGCAAGCATACAATTGCAAGCATTCAGATTCCATACTGCAACCCAAACTGCAAACTGCTCATACCAGATCATAAGTAATTGCATACTGCAAACCAAGTTGAGCAAGCAGAACTATAATTTAGACCTCATATATACCTCTCAGAGAGATCATAAAGTGCTTAAATAACTTAAAGTGAGAGTACAGATACTCAAGAGAGAAATATATCCACCATTTTATGTTGAATGACAAGATTGAACAGTTGAACCACCATTTTAATCATACCGCCATTTTGTGATATCTTTTCAACACGTGTTTTATACATGGACTATCTGCTGCGGAGGCGGCAGTGTTATATATGAAGAAAAGTTGAAGTTAATAAAGAAGTTATATAAAACATTTGGTGTGCTCTTTAAACCTACTGTTTCCATAGAACGGCGCTAGAAGAATTACAGAGTAATAGACAGTCCGGTTAGACTCAAAGTAAGAGCTATCAAAATTCTTCTAATGCCACAGCGCAGGCACTTCATAGTGCTGCGTCTGCCACACTCCCCCCTAAGTCAACTCGCTATTCCGCTATGGCTACGCCCTGCTCCATCGCTCTTTCTGATGCAAACCTAGGAGGACCTAAAGGCATTGCCCCGATTTATTGTGATTAATATTAGGAAATTCACTGTGACAACCTTGTGCTTCTGTCAGACTCAGTTATTTTCACTGGGAGCTGTAGCATTTGTATTGTTCAAGGAAAGAGAGAAGTTTAAAGGATAAATACACAACATATTTCATCATTACGGAAGGTGTATATGCTTTTAAAGAAAAAAATATCCAGGCATGTACTGCTCCAGACCAATATGATCAAATAGGCAAATGTATGTCAAAGGCTTATACTTTAGGTGTACATCTGGCAAGTTTACACCTGGATACCTAATGTCAGACTGAAGTGCCTAGGCCTCACACATGTACATTGCGAACTTGGGCACTTGGGCATCTATATTCTATATTAAAGTAAATTTTCATTGCAGCCATAACTGTTTGATTGCTTGGGGCCTGCCATTCATTGTAAACACAGCCACAATGATCATCCACATCCTTTTGAAGATCTCCTTGGTCACTGCTTCTTTTCATGATATGATACTACTCCCTGTACATTTGGGTTCCAAGGCTACTTCCCAGAAAGTGTTGTGAGGCTTCTGTGATACCCAAGAGATTTGCCAACTGGTCTAGGAGGTCTCTCAGTTTTCCAGGAGCCTCCCAGATGTTGACATGTTCATGAAACTGTGCCTGGTACTGCAAATCAATTTCATCCATGTGAATCTGACTCGTGGGAAATGCCAGCAGATTTGAATATGCTGTGTAATTTATAGTGTGTCATATCCACATGAACTGTGCCTGCTGCTGCATATTATATAGTGTACCATACCCCCACAAACTGTACATCCTGCTGCATATTATATACCGTGCTTTACCTCCCATTAACTGTGCCTACTGCTTATTATATAGTGTGCCATACCCTCCATGAACTATGCCTGTTGCTTATTATATAGTGTACCCCCCATAAACTGTGCTTGCTGCTGTTTTTTTTATATACTGTACCATACCTCCCCATAATCTTGTACTGCTGCCCCCGCCCCCTCAAGGCCTGACTTACTGTATGGTGTTTTGTAGGTGTCACTATGGAAAAGGGCAGCGGTCAGAGCCAAGGTTCTTCACAGCACTGGACTGTAATGGTGACGCTGCTGAAGACTGGTAAGGTCATAGTGCAAAGTGCTAAGTTGGCAAATCAGCAGCAGACTCTACTAGCAATGGTAATGCTGATTGGCCAGCCCAGCGCCCAGAAGAGGGACAACACAATGGGCTTGTTGGGACTCAGGTGGGGCAGCTATGAAGCAACTGGTGTACTGGCCTGTTGTGTAAGGGGGGGAGGGTTGGACTGACCCACCCGAGTACCAGAGGATCCTCCGGTGGGCCCTAAAATTATTCAGTCACTAAATACTGTAATACCTCCACACCATGACATAACTACCAAACTAGCAGAAAGACCAATTTATCACCATATGATGACCTTATAGTGGTAGACACCAGTACTACACTAGAGTACTATAGAGTATTATCGTGCTGTACAGAACAGTTATATCCAGTGACTCCCAGGTGACATCTTTTCTGATTACATTTATTCACTTTCTGATGACCTCTTGGCCACCAGAAAGTAGCAAACAGATAGTGGCAAGCAGGTAGTCTGGGCCTCCCACACAGTGATGATGTCTCCTTATTGCCCCTCCACCAGTGTACATCATTACCATGTTGGTACCTGCAACACAGGAATGATGTACACTTACTGCCCCAAGTATTGGTGTTGTCATCACCTGCTTGCCAGTACCAATGTGTCACGACCAGAGGATGTGGATTCTCTGGGTCAGCTGATAGTGGACTAGGAATTAGCCCAATATTGCTGACTGCTGACTCCCAGAGTCAGGACACTGGTGTGTATGCCAGTCAATCAGAAAGCAGCTAACTGCAGGAGTGTGTACAGAGTCCAACAAAGGCAGAGTAATGGAACAGATGATCTTTACTGGCAGAAGGTAGATAAAAGTCACTTGAAACAAAGGCAAAACAAAGTTCAGAGTAATACAGTATGCTGGGTCAGGCAGACTCGTAGTCAGGCAGTGCAAGGTCAGAGGTCCAGACGAACTTACAGATGACTGTGCAGGCAGACTCGTAGTCAGGCAATGCAGGGGTCAATAGTCCAGGTAATCCATGTAGCAGACGGCAGGCAGAATTGTAGTCAGGCAATGAAGGGGTCATGCTGGAGGTAGACAGGCAGAGAAGGTCAGGGTTAATTGACAAGACTCCAGTACACAGCAGGGCAGAGCAGCAGGAAGCTTCAGCAGAAGTTATTAGATATAACAACCACGTGCCCTAAATACTAGTAAACCCACCTCCGAGCAGAGACAGTAATCAGGAATCATGCCCTCTACTCCTATAACAAAGGGAGAGGTGCACAAGACGAGACCTGGCAGTGAGGGTGGATGCGGCGGTATGGTGGCGGGTGCCTGCTCCTCCTGGGAGGTAGGCCAGAGCTGGGACCCATGGCGCTGCCATGTGCAGACAGCGGTCTGCCACTCTGCGGTGAGTCACTGACCCAATACTGACACAATAAATTGTGGAGAAAGTAGCATCCGAAGGACAGAGAAACAGTTGACAGAGATGCCTGTTTAGGTGCATACTAAGTGCTGCACAGAGGAAGCAATGTTGTGGCTGCTCTGCCCATGCACTGGGTGGACACAATGTTAAGGAGACAGGATGAAAATTGGAATAAGAGGGTCCCTGCTGCGCCAAAAGCTTTATGGATCCTATGTCACTGTGTGGGCTGGCTGGACATGAGGGCTTTCACTAATGCGAACTGGGAGGCCGAAAGGGATTTTTCATAATCTTACTTTTGATACATCACAGATTAGACATATACTATACAAGCCTCATCTCTTGTGGAATGCAGTACCTCGAATTAACATATCTCACAATAGCAGCCTGCCTGAACAGAAGGCTATTTAACATCTCACCTCACATACAACGATGGCAACTTATTCAACTTATTAGCATGTAGATAAACCTGTTGAATATGTAAAATAACCCTTTTCATGTATTGTATATAGCAGATACCAGTATTGTTTAACAAAGTTTCAACTGTATCTTGACAAACATGTTTCCCAAGGCCTGCTAAGAACTACCAGAATTGTTCCAATTGGATCTTGAGAGACAATATGCTCCCACCCCAATAAGCCCTATAAATATGTGCTGGGAAATAAAGATTTCAGATATTTAACAATCTAAGTTGAGTCTGGGTTGATATTTATCTCCTGATCAGAAGCAAACCGGATATTCATTGCACAGGGAAATATTCACGGGTTGGAGGTCTGATGCCTCATCATATAACCATCATAAACCTGCCTGAGAGAAACCGCTAACAGAGGCCTATTTGTTGGTTCAATGGCCCACTGGGGGATTTACTGGCTACTGGTGGGTCATTCCAAGCCTGTTTAAACTATCTGGGGTTACAAGGGATTCTGTGCAATGCTGTAAGTGATGTTAGATCCCAAAAACATAAGCCCATGTTCCTGTCATTGTGGGAGGTGCAGAATGACATAGTGGACAGACCTGTGTCTGATACATGATGCACTGTATAATTGTATCTAGTCTTTGTGCAACAGGTGATTAACAATAAATGAGTAATACGTATAGGTCCTCGAGGCATGAATCGGGTTACCAAATAGGATGTAATCATTTTTAATATAAGACAAAATGAGGCAGCAAAATAAAATGGAATAAAATGAAATTATTATTACATAGGGCATAGATAGTATGGATCCAGTCCTATAATTATATAAGGTATAGTTCTACGGGCCCTGCAGCTAAAAACATCACCAGAAAAACAGAGTATCCACCAGATAAGACATCACTATAAAATGTCTCTAATAACTGGACCAATATGCAGTTCGAGCAGATCCAGCATCATGTTATATGAGACCATTGGATGGTACCGGTACACAAGATCTCTGAAGTATCACAAAACCCTTATGACAGGCATGTCCAAACTGCGGCCCTCCAGCTGTTGCAAAACTACAACTCCCAGCATGCCTGGATAGCTTACAGCTATTAGGGCATGCTGGGAGTTGTAGTTTTGCAACAGCTGGAGGGCCGCAGTTTGGACATGCCTGCCTTATGATATTGATTGCACTGGGTATTTTAAGCAATGTGCTGACAGAGAATAAGTTCAATAGTTCTCTTGCTGTGGGCACGTGTCCATAATGCTGACCAGTAAGATGATATTGAGTGTATCCACTAGGACTCGCTGGAATATGGATATATATGGTATATGTTCCCTAAATCACATATTTTGGTGTCACTCAGATAAAGCATCAGCAAAATGAATGTAGATACTGTAAATGGTGACCTCTGGTCTTTTTACATCAATATTTCTGCTATCCATGCATTTTCTCTTTTGCATACGTACTTGATTTATGTTGGTTTTACCATTAGGTGCTTATACTTTGTGATAAATATTTTATATACATTGAATGTCCATATGTCTGAGAATGGGTATGTCTCTGCCATTCAATAAAGATGTCATTATTTCTTCTACTTATTGTGTTCTGTGTACATTA
This sequence comes from Bufo gargarizans, assembly GCF_014858855.1. Lineage (NCBI taxonomy): Eukaryota > Metazoa > Chordata > Amphibia > Anura > Bufonidae > Bufo > Bufo gargarizans. Next base: position 43,419,239 of record NC_058089.1, read on the forward strand.
TTTGTTAAGCGTTCCTGATAGGCGAGTGTAAAGGCAGCATTCATGACCTCAAGCTGAAGAGACGTTGGCTGATGCAACAAGACAATGACCTAAAGCACACAAGTAATTCAACTAAAGAATCATTGAAAGGTATGTAATTTGGAATGGCCAAAATCATAGTCCTGACCTTAACTCAATGGAGATGCTGTGACATAATAACATAGTAACATTGTTTTTAAGGCTGAAAAAAGACCTACATCCATCCAGTTCAGCCTGTTATTGTCACCGCCGGCCCTGGGAGAGAGCTTAGAAGTTCAGATAGACGGAAGACTCAGGAGTCTATCTGACAGATCTCTCTAGTTTTCATTGTTGCTGACTGGCTACCACCCCTTCGCAGATGCTGCTCATTATCAGTCCGCCTCTCACTTGTTTCCCTGCGGCTGATAGTTCTTCTGTGGAGTGCTCTGCTTGTGTGGTGGTTTTCCTGTTCCAGTTGCTTCTCAAGCTAAGTCATTTTCCTTTTTATTGGTGTGTCTGTTCTGACTAGGCCTCAGGAAGACACTAGCTCCTTCAGTTTGGAAGGAGCTGGTTGCCTCTTTACCTGTTCCCTAAGCTGAGGGTTTGGTGCAATGTTTCAGCAGTCTCAGGTTCCTGTGCATGTGCATTTCTACCTTTGAGATTTGCACATGTTGTTAGCAGCTTAGGGAGAGAATCAGGGATTGCTAGGAGGTGACCTCTTTGTTCCCTAGGTTTGGTGCCTAGTCTGTGGTTGTTTTGTTGTGGTCCCCCTTTGTTGTCTTTCCTTCCCCGTACTACCCGTGATATTTACCCTGCAAGTTGACATGACCTGAAGAGGGCTGTGTACACAAGCATCCCAGAAATATTGATGAACTGATAGACATGTGCTGAGAATGATTCCAAATTTATCTCAATGTTGTGAAAATCTTAAGGCCTTATACACATTACTGTATCGTCAGCTTAACATGCCGGGAGAGAAAGTTTGGGTAAACGAAATATTTTCACCCAATTCTTTTGTTCTCCCTTGAGAGAGGCCTACGCCAGAAGTGTCTGGCAGCACCTTTCTCCTCACTGACAACTGTGGCAATGTGAACATTGAGGTGTTGTTTCCCCAGGTTCCAGTCCGGGACTTAGGGCATGCTCATGTCCAGGGATCCTATTTATTCCTGCTACTGGATCTTGGGTGTGTCTCACTCTGAATAACATAACAAAAACAAAGACAGGTGCACTATGCAGTCTTACTAACCCTCGTACTGGTGTAAAATTGAGAATTAGCCAACATATCCTGCTTGGAGGACATGTCTGAGCCCGAGCACCGTGCCAAGGTTTCTCAAGTAGCTTGGGAACCTAACGCTAAATCTACCTGGGCCGTATGGGCAAAACCAGGAGCCAGTGGGCGAATTACAGGTGCGCAAGGTCCGACTCAAAGCAATCTCCCAGTAACCTCCAGCATGTTACCATGCATACAATGGGAGGAGGCAGAGAGCTCTGAGCCCCACCCAAGACTGGCTGATATAGCCCGGGCCTCACATGTGCACCAGAATGCTGCCTGTGGATGGAAATAAAGGCACATTCAGACTAGGAGTTTCTACACCTCCAAAAATTCTAAATACAAACTACAAATTGGCGTGGTATTAAAAAGCAGAAAGTGCTCAACCCCATATGAGGTGGTGCATCTATACTGGGGGGGGGGGGGGGGCAGATCCTGCACTTGTGGCCCGTTGCTAATGGCAATCCCCAGCAAAAATGCATACAATGTAGGATGCCTGCAGTGGACCACAAGTACCACAATGGACATCCTACACAGGATAGCAATTGTGTGGATGTGATAAGCAGTCAAAATAACATAACAAAAACAAAGACAGGTGCACTATGCGGTCTTACTAACCCTAGTACTGGTGTAAAATTGAGAATTAGCCAACATATCCTGGTGATGTGAGCACACATGGTTAATGGGGGAGATTAGTCCCTGAACAGTAGAACAATGTACCACAACTCCATAGTCTGCTAAATCTTCCTAAAGGTCTTTCACAGTCAAACAGGGGTTCTGATTTGCCTTTCTAGCAATTCTATAAATAGCTGTCTCTGAAATCTTCCAGACCTTCTCTTGACCTCCACTGTTCCCGTTAACTGGCATTTCTTAATTACATTTCTGAGGAAATGGCAACCTGAAAATGCTTTGCTATCTTCTTATAGCCTCCTCCTGCTTTGTGGGGCTAAACCATTTTCAGAGTGTTAGGAGGCTACTTTGAAGAACCCATGGCTGCTTTTTTTTTTATAAAGCTTTGAAATTTGTAGCATCTGTGTTTTCCTAACGATGATTCTGAACAAGCCTTGACCCTAATGGGGAGTGGGGAGCATGATTAAGGGACCATGTCCTTCGAAACATCGCACAGATGGATCAGGAAGTCACCGTTCTCAAAATGCTATACTGTGAATTTTCAATTCAAGTCAGAGGAAGGAATAAAGAAATTACGCACTTTAAAAGTATCTCATGGTCATGAGTAGTATATTGATGCTCACTTTGATATATTGAATAAACTTTTTGACTGCTGAGCTGCGTTTATTATACATTGTGTAAACAGGGTCTTGGTGAGACTCCGCAGCATGAAGATTGTCCTGTGTGTGGCTATAGTTGATTTGGACTGTAACTTTATGCCTTTTTGAGGTTATTTCATCTTCAATTTGCTTTAATGTTCACAGTAACAGTGATTTTGTCCAGGGTGCTCAAACCTTTACATGCTATTGCATAAAGGGGGGCACAGAAGAAACACTATATATAACAGGGGCACAGAAGATGCACTTTAGGCTACTTTCACACTAGAGTTTGGGGCTCCGCTTGTGAGTTCCGTTTGAAGGCTCTGAACGTATCCGTACTGCCCTAATGCATTCTGAGTGGATGCGGATCCGCTCAGAATGCATCAGTCTGGCACCGTTTGTCCTCCGCTCAGCAGGCGGACACCCGAACGCTGCTTGCAGCGTTCGGGTGTCCGCCTGGCCGTGTGGAGGCAAACGAATCCGTCCAGACTTACAATGTAAGTCAATGGGGATGGATCCGTTTGAAGTTGACACCATATGGCTCAATTTCAAACGGATCCGTCCCCCATTTACTTTCAATGTAAAGTCTGGACGGATCCATCTGAGCAACTTTCACACTTAGAACTTTTTCTAAACTATAATGCAGATGGATCCGTTCTGAACGGATCCCATTGTCTGCATTATAGGAGCGGATCCGTCTGTGCAGACACCAGACGGATCCGCTCTGAACGCAAGTGTGAAAGTAGCCTTATATATGTATTATCGTGTACAATCGTGGCCAAAAGTTTTGAGAATTACACAAATATTATTTTTCACAAAGTTTGCTGCTAAACTGCTTTTAGATCTTTGTTTCAGTGGTTTCTGTGATGTAGTGAAATATAATTACACGCACTTCATACGTTTCGAAGGCTTTTATCAACAATTACATGACGTTTATGCAAAGAGTCAGTATTTGCAGTGTTGGCCCTTCTTTTTCAGGACCTCTGCAATTCGACTGGGCATGCTCTCAATCAACTTCTGGGCCAATTCCTGACTGATAGCAACCCATTCTTTCATAATCACTTCTTGGAGTTTGTCAGAATTAGTGGGTTTTTGTTTGTCCACTCGCCTCTTGAGGATTGACCACAAGTTCTCAATGGGATTAAGATCTGGGGAGTTTCCAGGCCAATGTCAACGTTTTGGTCCCCGAGCCACATAGTTATCACTTTTGCCTTATGGCACGGTGCTCCATCGTGCTGGAAAATGCATTGTTCTTCACCAAACTGTTGTTGGATTGTTGGAAGAAGTTGCTGTTGGAGGGTGTTTTGGTACCATTCTTTATTCATGGCTGTGTTTTTGGGCAAAATTGTGAGTGAGCCCACTCCCTTGGATGAGAAGCAACCCCACACATGAATGGTCTCAGGATGCTTTACTGTTGGCATGACACAGGACTGATGGTAGTGCTCACCTTTTCTTCTCCGGACAAGCCTTTTTCCTGATGCCCCAAACAATTGGAAAGAGACTTCATCGGAGAATATGACTTTGCCCCAGTCCTCAGCAGTCCATTCACCATATTTTCTGCAGAAGATCAATCTGTCCCTGATGTTTTTTTTTGGAGAGAAGTGGCTTCTTTGCGGCCCTTCCTGACACCAGTCCATCTTCCAAAAGTCTATTTATGCAATTCATCTGATCACTCTTCATAACATTCTGGAGTATATGCAAATTGCTATTATAAAAACTTAAGCAGCAACTTTTCCAATTTCCAATATTTATGTAATTCTCAAAACTTTTGGCCACGACTGTAGTGATGAGCGGCAGGGGCAATATTTGATTTTGTGATATTTTACGAATATATGGGCGAATATTCGTCATATATTAGCAAATTTGCTATCTTCGTACACTAAGGGGCGTGGCCTAATTCCGCAACTGTTTTCAAACTACCCAAAGTTTGAGAAGATTAGAAAAGATGATGGGAAGCATTTTCGCAACAGTGAAGAAAAACTAATGATCACTGTAAGTAATTTGACATTACAGCAGTGTATTTGATTACATTTCACATGCATGTCAGAACATCGCTTTATATGGAGATAGAGTGTTATAAAATATTCGGGATTGAGAAAATCGCCACTTATGATGCAAATGTTTTTTCGTAATACATACAACTTCACATTTTATCAGGTCTAAGTAGATATTACTGATTGGTGCACTAAGTATTGTTATGACATCACAGCAATATGTCTGTAGCATGTATGTATGGACAGCAGAGAAATCTCTTACATGCACATAGCACATCCATTTTTCCTGCCGCACACTATATACCACACACACACAGTCTATAGATTAGAGTTTGTGTCCTGTTGGTCGGGACTCAGGAGACAGTATTTGCTGGTTCCCAGGGTGCACCAATGGGCAGCGAACCAGCTTTACACCCTATACCATACCGTCACTTCACTAGACAGGTACATCTCTGCTCAGCTGGCCAATATCTGATTGCTCAGACCCCACACACATAAAATCGCAATCGCAATACAATCCGATCTTATAATGGTAACATTAAATCTAATATTTCCAGTTCAAAGACTTAATTACGTTTTGATGTTTTGTTGAGGACATTATGTTCAATACTTGCAACAACAAAAAAATGGGATTTTATGCTTGCGTCTTTATCCTGTATCACATGTTGGAGCGGGGCTACGACCGCACCCAGGTCCACGCAGAGAAGCAGGCCATTGTGTGAGAGATCCGGTCCGAGCTGAAAAGAAAATTTAAGTTCAATCACCCTCGGATGGCCGTATTGAAAAAATGGTCCGATTCGAAGCGTCGGAACTCGGATCGGATCAGAGAGATCTGCGACAGAATAGAACAGGTACAATGCTTATATTACTTTTGTATCTCTCTCCAACACTCTGTAATGTATATATACAGTTATGAAAATAAGTATTTCATCCCTTTACCAATGATTACTTATTAACTGGTGTGACATGTAGCAAGTCAGCCAGTTACATCATACATCTCTACCTCACCATGAGTATATATATACAGACGTGGACAAAATTGTTGGTACCCTTTGGTCAATGAAAGAAAAAGTCACAATGGTCACAGAAATAACTTTAATCTGACAAAAGTAATAATAAATTAAAATTCTATAAATGTTAACCAATGAAAGTCAGACATTGTTTTTCAACCATGCTTCAACAGAATTATGTAAAAAAATAAACTCATGAAACAGGCATGGACAAAAATGATGGTACCCCTAGAAAACACAGAACATAATGTGACCAAAGGGACATGTTAATTCAAGGTGTGTCCACTAATTAGCATCACAGGTGTCTACAACCTTGTAATCAGCCATTGGGCCTATATATATGGCTCCAGGTAATCACTGTGTTGTTTGGTGATATGGTGTGTACCACACTCGACATGGACCAGAGGAAGCAAAGGAAAGAGCTGTCTCAAGAGATCAGAAAGAAAATTATAGACAAGCATGTTAAAGGTAAAGGCTATAAGACCATCTCCAAGCAACTAGATGTTCCTGTGAGTACAGTTGCACATATTATTCATAAGTTTAAGATCCATGGGACTGTAGCCAACCTCCCTGGACGTGGCCGCAGGAGGAAAATTGATGACAAATCTAAGAGACGGATAATCCGAATGGTAACAAAAGAGCCTAGAAAGACTTCTAAAGAGATTCAAGGTGAACTTCATGCTCAAGGAACATCAGTGTCAGATCGCACCATCCGTCGTTGTTTGAGCCAAAGTGGACTACATGGGAGACGACCATGGAGGACACCATTGTTGAAAACGAATCATAAAAAAGCAAGACTGGAATATGCCAAACTACATGTTGACAAGCCACAAAGCTTCTGGGAGAATGTCCTGTGGACAGATGAGACAAAAATCGAAGTTTTTGCCAAGGCACATCAGCTGTATGTTCACAGACGAAAAAATGAAGCATATCAAGAAAAGAACACTGTCCCTACTGTGAAACATGGAGGAGGCTCTGTTATGTTCTGGGGCTGCTTTGCTGCGTCTGGCACAGGGTGTCTTGAATCTGTGCAGGGTACAATGAAATCTCAAGACTATCAAGGAATTCTAGAGAGAAATGTACTAGCCAGTGTCAGAAAGCTTGGTCTCAGTCGCAGGTCATGGGTCTTGCAACAGGACAATGACCCAAAACACACCGCTAAAAACACCCAAGAATGGCTAAGAGGAAAAAATTGGACTATTCTAAAGTGGCCTTCTATGAGCCCTGACCTCAATCCTATTGAGCATCTTTGGAAGGAGCTGAAACATGCAGTCTGGAAAAGGCACCCTTCAAACCGGACACAACTGGAGCAGTTTGCTCATGAGGAGTGGGCCAAAATACCTGCTGAGAGGTGCAGATGTCTCATTGACAGTTACAGGAAGCGTTTGATTGCAGTGATTGCCTCAAAAGGTTGCGCAACAAAATATTAAGTTAGGGGTACCATCATTTTTGTCCATGCCTGTTTCATGAGTTTATTTTTTTACATAATTCTGTTGAAGCATGGTTGAAAAACAATGTCTGACTTTCATTGGTTAACATTTATAGAATTTTAATTTATTATTACTTTTGTCAGATTAAAGTTATTTCTGTGACCATTGTGACTTTTTCTTTCATTGACCAAAGGGTACCAACAATTTTGTCCACGTCTGTATATATATATATATATATATATATATATATATATATATATATATATTTATACACACAGCGAGGTACAAATGTATGATCTGTGTGTGTGTATATGCAGTCCTGATCAAAAGTTTAAGACCACTTGAAAAATGGCAAAAAATCATATTTTATATTGTTGGATCTTAACAAGGTTCCAAGTAAAGCTTAAACGTGCAACACGAAGAAATGGGAGTGAGACAAAACATTTTTTGAGCATTCAATTAATTTAAAATAACGATTAAACTGAAACAGGCTGTTTTTCAACTGATCCAAATTTTAGGACCACATGCCTTTAAAAGGCCAAATCTGTGCAAAGATGTGGATTCATTGTCATTTTCTGTCAGATAGTCACACGTTGTGATGGCAAAGGCAAAAAAACTCTCCCTTTTTGAACGTGGTCGGGTGGTTGAACTGCATAAGCAGGGTCTCTCACAGCGCGCCATCGCTGCTGAGGTGGGACGCAGTAAGACAGTCATTTGGAATTTCTTAAATGATCCTGAGGGTTATGGAACAAAAGAGTCAAGTGGAAGACCCCAAAAAATTTAATCAGCACTGAGCCGGAGGATCCAATTGGCTGGCCGTCAAGACACTGGACGATCCTCGACCCAAATGAATGCCCTTACTGGTGCTGACTGCAGCCCCATAACCATCATCCGGCATCTGAGACTGAAGGACTTCAAAAACTAAAAACGTCTTCAAAGACCTCGTCTCCTTGAACGCCACAGAACTGCTCATTTGGACTTTGCAAGAGAGCACCAAACATGGGTCATTCAAAGGTGGAAGAAAGTTTTATTCTCTGATGAGAAAAAATGTAACCTTGATGGTCCTGATGGTTTCCAAAGTACTGCATGACAAGCAGATCCCACCTGAGATGTTTTCTACGCGCCACAGTGGAGGGGGCGCCATAATGGTCTGGGGTGCTTTTTCCTTCAGTGGAACAATGGAGCTTCAGGAAGTGCAGGGGCGTCAAACGGGCACTGACTATGTCCAGATGTTGCAGAGAGCATTCCTCATGACTGAGGGCCCTCGTCTGTGTGGTAACGACTGGGTTTTTCAATAGGACAACGCTACAGTACACAATGCCCGCAGGACAAGGGACTTCTTCCAGGAGAATAACATCACTCTTTTGGCCCATCCTGCGTGTTCCCCTGATCTAAATCCAATTGAGAACATTTGGGGATGGATGGCAAGGGAAGTTTACAAAAATGGACAACAGTTCCAGTCAGTAGATGGCCTTCGTGCGGCCGTCTTCACCACTTGCAGAAATGTTCCCACTCACCTCATGGAAACTCTTGCATCAAGCATGCCGAAACGAATTTTCGCAGTGATAAACAATAATGGCGGAGCTACTCATTACTGAGTTCATGTTTGGAAGTTTGATTTCTTTTGGGGGGGTTTATATTTTTTTGGGAGAGGTGTGGTCCTAAACTTTTGATTAGCTGAAAAACAGCCTGTTTCAGTTTATTCGTTGTTTTCATTAAATTGAATGCTCAAAAAATGTTTTGTATCAATCACATTTCTTCTTGTTGTATGTTGAAGCTCTACTTGGAACCTTGTTAAGATCCAGCCATGCTAAATATGATTTTTTGCCATTATTCAAGTGGTCTTAAACTTTTGATCAGGACTGTACATAAACTGCAATCATCATTCTGTATTCCAGTAAAAGGCCCTGTACACCATTACATTAGATACATCACACACTTAACTCCTTAACGCCCGATGATGTACATGTACATCAGATGTGGACGTGAATTAAATCCTAGTGGCGTAAATGTACTGCATGGTGATCGGGCGGGTGCAGGAGCTGCGCCCACCCGATCGGGGGCAGGGGTCCAGCAATCACTGATAGCCGGACCACTGCTGTATCCGCCTGAAATCACTGATTCCATCACATTAACCCCTGCACCACAAACTGAGATGCCGCCACATCTTATGATCCCTCCCTGGTGCCTCGGAGGGACACCCAATGGGCAGTAAAGCTTATGTATCGTCCCTGCCCATGTCTGCTGGTCCAGGCTTCAATTGTCAGATGTACCCTGTCGCTGACAGCATGATCCAGCGACAGGGATACATTCTGCACAATGTGCTGGTGTAGAGCAGGGATGCTGGTCCTGGCAAATGGCGGAGGAGAGGGAGTGGGGGAGTGGGAATGCATTGTTGGAAGGGGGTGGGGTGGCTGCAGGACAGTGGCAGGAGCTGCTGCGCACTGCTGGCACTGCTACGACCACCCTGCATCTGTTCCCACTCCCGCCAATGGTTGACTCTTAGGTGCTGAGTAAGGGCAGTGGTACCCAGCCGAGCAACAGACCTCCCTCTCCTCATCCTGGCATGGCACAGCTGACAGATGGCAATTGTCACATTGTCTGCTACCAGGGTGAAGTAAGCCCAAACAGGCGACTTACGCACTGACCTACTGTCAGATGGGGTGGTGCTGGCTTGCGCCTGTTCGGGCTCGGTGCGCACAGGTGGAGCCGACACCTGTTGCTACCGCCTCCTGCTGCCATTACCAGTGGAGCCCCTGCCACTGGGTTCTCTGCAGTGCTGCTGTCACCTGACAAGGAAGGTGGCACCCATTCAAAATCACCCTTCTCTTCATCGCCTGTAATCTCAGACCCAAGGTCGACCAGTGGTTGACTGAAGGGAACTGCAGACGTGGAGCCCCTGACCTGGCTCCGCTGTCCCCTCGTCGACGCATAGGTCTGACTAGGTGCGGGGGAAACCACCCGCACCAGTTGGAAGGGATGTCACTGGGGTACTGACGGGCGGTACCTCCTCCCCCTCCTCCATCCCTTCCAAAAGGTCCTGACCATCCGGACCAAGCTATAGCTCACTCTCCTGCATTGGCTCCCCCAAGATTTCCCTCTCACTGTCGCTGTCAAACAGTATCAGGGTCGATTCTTGGGGGCTGGTCCTGCAGGAGGTAAAGAGCTGCTGCTGCTCAGAGCTGGGGCAGAGGACTCTGTGCCACTGGCTTGGGTCACGAATGACACCACTGCCTTGGCGTTCCGAGATGAAATGGGGCCTGCCACGCCCCCAAAAAATCACAGATCAGGCAGACGCCCCTGCCACCTGCGCCCGCCCCTCTGTGGGTAGAGGAGCGACCCGGTGCTGGCAGCGGTCCAGCACTGTTACCAAATCCCCTACCATGACCATGGCTGCCAGAACGATTTTGACTAATAATTTACAATAAACCAAAGATAGGAACCTAGGTGAAATGTGGACTCCTTCTACTACTTTCCCCCTGGTCCTGTCACATATGATAAAGGATATACAGTACAGACCAAAAGTTTGGACACACCTTCTCATTTAAAGAGTTTTCTTTATTTTCATGACTATGAAAATTGTAGATTCACACTGAGGGCATCAAAACTATGAATTAACACATGTGGAATTATATACATAACAAAAAAGTGTGAAACAACTGAAAATATGTCATATTCTAGGTTCTTCAAAGTAGCCACCTTTTGCTTTGATTACTGCTTTGCACACTCTTGGCATTCTCTTGATGAGCTTCAAGAGGAAGTCACCTAAAATGGTCTTCCAACAGTATTGAAGGAGTTCCCAGAGATGCTTAGCACTTGTTGGCCCTTTTGCCTTGACTCTGCGGTCCAGCTCACCCCAAACCATCTCCATTGGGTTCAGGTCCGGAGACTGTGGAGGCCAGGTCATCTGGCACAGCACCCAATCACTCTCCTTCATTGTCAAATAGCCCTTACACAGCCTGGAGGTGTGTTTGGGGTCATTGTCCTGTTGAAAAATAAATGATGGTCCAATTAAAAGCAAACCGGATGGAATAGCATGCCGCTGTGGTAGCCATGTGGTAGCCATGCTGGTTCAGTGTCAGTGTCCCCAACAGTGTCACCAGCAAAGCACCCCCACACCATCACACCTCCTCCTCCATGCTTCACGGTGGGAACCAGGCATGTAGAGTCCATCCGTTCACCTTTTCTGCGTCGCACAAAGACACGGTGGTTGGAACCAAAGATCTCAAATTTGGACTCATCAGACCAAAGCACAGATTTCCACTGGTCTAATGTCCATTTCTTGTGTTCTTTAGCCCAAACAAGTCTCTTCTGCTTATTGCCTGTCCTTAGCAGTGGTTTCCTAGCAGATCTACCATGAAGGCCTGATTCAAACAGTCTCCTCTTAACTGTTAACCTGCGATTTCTGAGGCTGGTGACTCGGATGAACTTATCCTCCACAGCAGAGGTGACTCTTGGTCTTCCTTTCCTGGGGCGGTCCGCATGTGAGCCAGTTTCTTTGTAGCGCTTGATGGTTTTTGTAACTGCACTTGGGGGCACTTTCAAAGTTTTCCCAATTTTTCGGACTGACTGAACTTAATTTCTTAAAGTAATGATGGCCACTCGTTTTTCTTTACTTAGCTGCTTTTTTCTTGCCATAATACAAATTCTAACAGTCTATTCAGTAGGACTATCAGCTGTGTATCCACCTGACTTCTCCACAACGCAACTGATGGTCCCAACTCCATTTATAAGGCAAGAAATCCCACTTATTAAACCTGACAGGGCACACCTGTGAAGTGAAAACCATTTCAGGTGACTACCTCTTGAAGTTCATCAAGAGAATACCAAGAGTGTGCAAAGCAGTAATCAAAGCAAAAGGTGGCTACTTTGAAGAACCTAGAATATGACATATTTTCAGTTGTTTCACACTTTTTTGTATATAATTCCACATGTGTTAATTCATAGTTTTGATGCCTTCAGTGTGAATCTACAATTTTCATAGTCATGAAAATAAAGAAAACTCTTTGAATGAGAAGGTGTGTCCAAACTTTTGGTCTGTACTGTATACAAAGATTAAGTAAAGTGAAAGTCACAGAGTTATGAGATAGATGGGCGGGCTCCATAGACAAGCGCCCAATATGGCTGTCGTCCGAGGGCCATATGATACAAATAGAGGTGATGGTAGCAAGTCATCTTACCCTGATGATGTCTTTAATGGAGATGAGCTCTCTGTTCCAAAACTAAGTGTTTTATTCTCTCATAGCCCTACCTAAAGGTTAGTACACATGTACATTTACCCCATACTGCTGAAATGTGGCCAGGTTTAAATCTCACTAAATAACTTCATGAAGTTAAAGGGGAAGAGCCAATTAAAAACCTCGCTTTACAATATATACAGGAAACACAGAAGAGGCACTACATATATAAAGGGGACACAATCAGAGACACTATACAAAAAGGGGGCACAATCAGATTCATTATATACAGGGGCAGAAAAGACACTTCATGAAGTTAAAGGGGAAGAGCCAATTAAAAACCTTGCTTTACAATATATAAAAGGAACACAGAAGAGGCACTATATATATATATATATAAAGGGGACACAATCAGAGACACTATACAAAAAGGGGGCACAGTCAGATTCATTATATACAGGGGCAGAAAAGACACACTATACACTGTACACAGAGTGCATCGAAAAGAGAAGAGTCACTATATATAGGAGGCACCAAGCATCTTGTAGATTGTAAGCCCTCACGGGCAGGGCCCTCTCTCCTTCTGTACCAGTCTGTAACTCATCTTGTTCATGCTTAGTGCAATTGTCTGTATTATGTATGTCATTGCGCCATGGAATGAATGGTGCTTTAATAATAAATAATAATAATGATAATAATGTGGCACTATATACAGAGGGGACAGAGTGTTTGACACAACCATTAGGGCCACTGTGTGTGGCACTTTATTTTCAGAGGGCATATTATGTGACATGACTGTATTCACTGCACAGTGTAGGGGTGTGGAATTAAGAGGAGTTTATGTGAGCATACTGATTGCCGATTTGTTGTAAAAGCAAGAAGCTGTAGAACTCTGGCCTTGAAACTTTGCAGAAGCCAGAGAAGTCATGATGGTGGTCTGAACTGGCTGTAAAGAAAAGGAAAGAAATCTTGAGTGATTAAATGCAAATATTTATTCAGCCATTGACTGCGTATGATTAGTGCTGTAGTCACAAGATAACAGAACACTGATGCTACTGCAATAAAACTAATAGTGCCGCAGAATAAAACTAGCCAGTACAGCGTCTGACTGATAAACAAAAGTATATAAATAATTAAATGTTAAACCACTCCAAACCAAACACTACGACCTATACAATGCTGCCCTGATGGTAGATCCTGAAATAATGTTTATCAGGGTTCCAGCTCTCTGGGCACATATTAGGAACATACCACTGATGGTCTCAGAGTTGCCCAGTTATTTATATACTCATTTTATTGCAAATGGTAGTAATGAATTTTTTAAGCTGGTGATGTAAATATATATTGCACTTGGTTATGGTGCTGTATTTATGCACTTGGGTTAACTCTGGTACTATATTTATGGTATCAGCTTCTGGTGTTGCATTTGACTTAAGGGTTTGGTTTTGGTATTGTATTTGCCTTATGAGCTCGGTTTTGGTGCTGTATTTATGTAGGGATCTTGGTTCTGCCATTGTATTTGTTTGTTTAACTTGGATCTGATGCTATACTTTGATCTGATACTGTCTATTTGGATCTGAGTTGGAGGCCCAGTTTGGGGATTCTATCACAGACAAGTCAAAAAAGTCCATCTTTCAGGACTTTCTTGTCCAGTAAAAAGCAGCATCCAGAACGGAAGCTGAATGGACCCGATTGTAGTCAATGGAGTCTGTTCAGCTCAGTCTAAGTTATGTTCTGGAACTTCCATTGTTTTCACTGTTGTGTTCCTATAATGGAACAGAACAACGGAATTTGTTAACGCTCTTGTGAACCCAGCCTAAGAATAAAACCTGTATTTAGGGGATGTCAGAATAGTGCTGTTCACACGGTAAATCCTTCGATCAGTACATAGTGAATGAGTTGTCCATGCATATGACTACATATATACATGTAGGGAGTATTTGTGAGTAGGTATATATGTAGAAGTTATTATATCTGTAGTACAAACTTGCCAACTCTCCTGAAACATCCTGGAGGCTTCCTGTAAAAAGGGGTGACCTCTTGAACTTGTAAATGGAGGACACATTATGAAAGGGGAGGGGGGCATTCACAAAAGGAGGTGAAATTTGTATAAAAGCGTTGTGTTCACACCGGAAAAAAAATCTTCTCCCTTCTGCAAAGCAACTTGTTCATGATTACAAGTAAACTGCAGTATGGTGCACACCGCACTGGAAATTCCTCCTGGTTTACTTCAAAGCAGTGTATGAGTCTTACTTAATGTTGTCCAGTATGTGGTAAAGGCGCTCTTCGCATTAGCTAGGGGGCTTCCAATGAATGGAGTGCTCTGCCCCCATAATCATGGTTAGGGAATAGAATAAAAAATCTTCAATCAGAAAATAAAAACAGATTAGATAAAAAGGATATATGTTGCTATCTGGTTTTAACTGACAGATAAAAAATGTTGTGACACATTTCCTTTAAGGGACGTTCACACATATCTGTTGTGGTGTGGTTTGATGTGATAGGGTAAAACATATTAAATAAATCATGTCAAAAACCACATCAAAACCTCATTGCAGTTTTTATGATGTAGATTTGGTGCAGTTTAACCACATTTCAGCTGCTACATATGAACATACCCTAAGGCTGGTTTCACACGGGTGAGATTTCCGCGCGGGTGCAATGCGTGAGGTGAACACATTGCACCCGCACTGAATCCGGACCCATTCATTTCTATGGGGCTGTGCACATGAGCAGTGATTTTCACGCATCACTTGTGTGTTGCGTGAAAATTGCAGCATGTTCTATATTGTGCGTTTTTCATGCAACACAGGCCCCATAGAAGTGAATGGGGCTGCGTGAAAATCACAAGCAAGTGCGGATTCTGTGTGATTTTTACGCACGTTTGATAGGAGACGATCGGGATGGGGACCCGATCTGTATTATTTTCCCTTATAACCATGGTGATGGATCATCTGATGGACCATGTGATGAGCGCAGTGACGTCACCACAGGTCCTTTACCCAGGTCCTGAAGAAAGAAGACAGAAGAGAAGTCAGGCTGCGCGAACAAGTGGATTAAGGTGAGTTAAATTATTTTCATTTTTTTTAACCCCTCCAGCCCTATTGTACTATGCATTCTGTATAAAAGAATGCTATTATTTTCCCTTATAACCATGTTATAAGGGAAAATAATACAATCTACAGAACATCAATCCCAAGCCCGAACTTCTGTGAAGAAGTTGGGGTTTGGGTACCAAACATGCAGATTTTTCTCATGCACGTGCAAAACGCATTACAATGTTTTGCACTTGCGTGGAAAAATCGCGCATGTTTCCGCAACGCACCCACATCTTTTTCCCAACGCCCGTGTGAAACCAGCCTAAGGGTACAACCAAACGTCGAGTGCTGCTGCAGTCATACTGGCTGCAGCTGTCTCAGTGGGTCTGTATTGTTAATGGCTGTGTGGTACCTTCAGAAGATAATAAGGGCGCAGTGCAAAATAGGAAGAGTGAGCCTATCAAAGTTCTATCAAAGTTCAGTGGTTAGTATGAAAACTGCAAGATGTCTGGATTATTTTTTAATATGTGACAGGGAATATTAAAAATAATCTGATAAAATCAGATCCCTTTGGAATCCACACTTGTCCCCAGAGTGGGGAGTCCCCTGACCCCTGTTCCATCTGGTGACGTGGCCTCTAGCCGACGCATCCAGGTGGAGAACATATAAAGAGTTGGGTGTGCATGTGCACAGCTCTTTCCATTGACTTCTATATGAGTGTAGTAAGTTGTCCATAGCCTTTAAAGAAGTTGCTGGTTTGTGTGCGA
Organism: Bufo gargarizans; assembly: GCF_014858855.1. NCBI lineage: Eukaryota > Metazoa > Chordata > Amphibia > Anura > Bufonidae > Bufo > Bufo gargarizans. The sequence continues at coordinate 43,435,190 of NC_058089.1, forward strand.
ATGCACACAGTAGGGTATTTGCTTGGCGCACAAAAGGACGACCTCAGTCAGCGGACTTTGGTGAAATAGCTGTTTTTATTGTTCAGTAGACAACGCGTTTCGGAGTTTATAACTCCTTTATCAAGTCTTAATCGGGCGTCAGCAGAGAGACTGGCCAGATGGCTGGAGCGTCTGGTTGTGCTGCCATCTGGCCAGTCTCTCTGCTGACGCCCGATTAACACTTGATAAAGGAGTTATAAACTCCGAAACGCGTTGTCTACTGAACAATAAAAACAGCTATTTCACCAAAGTCCGCTGACTGAGGTCGTCCTTTTGTGCGCCAAGCAAATACCCTACTGTGTGCATTCGCACACAAACCAGCAACTTCTTCCTTCACAGTCCCTAGGAGTCCTGGCAACTCCACCCTAAGGGACCGAACGGGTATTGGCAGCACCGACCCTCCCAAAAATACCAACGCCCCCTTATTTCTCCACGTGTACCTACCTCCACGGACGTTGTGCTCCAACCAGCACAACACCAAAAGGTGAGCACACTTCGACCATTACGCAAAACAACACAACCGCCACCCACCACCCTATGAGCGCCTCTCCCTTCTCTTTTCTCTCTTGCCAAATTGCTCTATAGCCTTTAAAGGGGTTATCCCATGACTAATGAAGGCATCAGATAGTATGTGACGATCTCTTTCTAACAAAGCTAGAACCAGCTTTGTACCTCACATGGATCCAGAGATCTCTCTGTTTATTGCTCTGCTAGGTTTATATCAAGCTGACAGCTGAAGGGGAGTGTCTTTTCTGCTGCAGCTCAGGGGGCGTGTCCATGCTCTCTCTATCACAGCTCATGAGGCAGTTGAAGGATGAAACTGAGCATGTGCGGCCTTCTCAGTCAGCAGGACAGAGAAATAAGAAAAAAAAACTGCAGGTGGCGCTATACAGATGCGTTTTATTGAATAATTCAATGGCTATGTAAAATTTATAGAATATTTTTTGTGGGACAACCCCTTTAAATGCTTAAAATTTAACATGACAGAAGATAAAAAGTTAAATGATGATATTAAATGATTACATAATGTACAGTAAAATGTTAAATTTTTCATGTACAGAAAGGGAAGATGTTGTTTAACCATTGCCTCAGTTTTGAAGTGTTATGCGCCTTTGAACATTCCCCATCAGTGTGTTCATAATGAGTCTTAATTGATACAGTGTGAATATATTTGTTGTGATCTGTGAGCATGAATATAGATGTGTGGCCTGAAGTTACACTGTAATAAGTTTGATTTAATGGATTGCATGTGTTAGCTGATCCAGTGAGATGTGCTTACAGATAGTCTGTGTGTACACAGGGGTGTATACAGGATTTTGTGTGTTTGCATTTATACATCTGCAGCACTCACACATATAGAAATGGATAAATGCACACGATACAGGGTGCCGTCATACATACTAAACCTGCAGCCGCAGCAGAAAATCAGCAGACTATGTGGCCAAAAGCTGCAGTGACAAAATCCCTACCAAAGTGCATTTTTTCTGTCAACAAATTAAACATTTTCAAATAAACAAATAGAAAAAAGCAAAATATAAAAGATAGGGGAATTGATGTTAAACAGTCGTCACATAGAAATTGGATGCAAATCTATAGACACATTATATGCTGAATAGTACAATATAATGCGGAACATGAATATTAATAATATAATCACTCAAAAGACAGCAAAGGAAGAGAAAACATACAGAAGAGGAAGAAAAAGAGAAAAAGAAGACGAAAGAAAGAAGAAAAAAGAAAGAGGAGAGAGGAAGTAGAAACGGGTAAGGGAAAAATGGGAAGCTAGGGATAGAACCCATAGATCCAATCCATCAATCAATCAATTTAATGCAAGCAAGAGGCGAGTAAGGGTACAGCAACACGTTCAGGTTTCTTGATGCAGTTTTGGAAGCCAAAACCAGGAGTAAATTCTAAAAAAGATAAATGGTATTGGTCCTTTATACTTTCTCTCATTATATGATCCATTGCTAATTTTGGCCTTCAAAACAGTAATAAAGAGTCTTTCAAGATATAATATCCTTGTAATATACACAATAACATGTAAATATACTTACTGTATACTGTGCATGATTATTGATGATATGTACTTTGTATTATGTCTATTGCTTTATGTATACATCGAAAAAGAAATGTATACTGACATAAATGATTTGTATGCCTGTTATATATGAAAAAATTTCAATAAAAACAAAATGTTACAAGAAACCTGACCATGTGGCCTGCTCTTAAAAGAGGTCCATGACTGCATCTGAGTTTAGAGATTATTTGCATATCCACATCCATCCAATTAAAGAGAATCATCTCAATAATCCACTCTTCAATCGAAGGAGGTTCAGTTGATTCCAAATGTCTTCAATGGCCGATCTAGCCACCATCAAAAAGTGACAGAGTATGCCCTTTTTAAACAAAGAGATAGGTCCAGGTATAAGCAAGAGCAAAGCCATCTGGGAGGTCAGATGTGTATCTGTCACTAGTTTTAGATATCACATGTGGCATCCCAGAAAAGTTGGATGGCAACTTAAATGGGCCCTGTCACCTCTCCTGACAGGCCTGTTTTAATGGCTTCATGCATTCCCCATGTAATAACAATTCTGGAGCATCTATTCTTATGGCTCTATGTTGTGTCATTATTTCATTCTTTCTACTAGAAGTTATTATCACATTGCTATTAGCCTTCAGTAAGGGTACAAAAGGAAGGTAACAAGTTGGGGGGGTACTTGCATAGACTGACTCTGTCCAATCAGTGTTGTCATCAGACTGTGCAGGTACACCCACCAACTGGTTACCTCCCCTCTGTACCCTTACTAAAGGCTAATAGCAATTCAATTATAACTTCTAGAAGAAATAATAAAGGAATCTCACAATATTCAGACATAAGAATAGATGTTCCAGAATTGTTATTACAGTTGTGTTCAAAATTATTCAACCCCCGCTGAAATGGAGTGTTTTGCCCAGTTTGACATTGATTTTGATCATTTCAGTCATCTTGTTTACAATTAAATCAAAGAGGCACTTGTAAGGCTATGTTCACATCTGCGTTCAAGCTCTCCGTTCCTGTAGTCCGCCCGGAAGTAGAAAAAAAATCTAAAAACGTATCCGTTCAACCTCCCATAGAAACTAATTGATGTATGTATGCATACGTTTGACTCCGTTAGTTGGTAATACATTCGGAATATGTTTTTTCAGATGGAAAAAAAATCCTGCTTGCAGGATTTTTTTCTACGTTCAGAATAGCGGATTCTTGACGGAGCGTCCCTTCACGTTCATTGTAGTAAATGAGAAACGGATTGTTACATTTTTCCTTCGCGGACACAACGTTCCTATAGTAAGTTTTTTTTGTTTATGAACATGCGCAGAACAAACAGGAACTTCCAAACGAAGACAGGAAAACAAGGGAGTGTCATGTGACAGTCACGTGAGCGCTACTCCTCACCATTTCTGAAAGCTGATGTTCAAGTTGGAGAAAGTCTCAAGAAAAGGGTATGAATTGATGCAATTGAAAAGTATTTACTTTGATCATCTACTTTGGAATGCTATTTGGCTACTGGGGGCTAATATCTTTAAGCTGTAGATGCTATTAGGCACATGGGGGATGGTATTAGTCTTTTGTGAGATGCTATTACACTACTGGGACATGCTATTTGGCTACTGGGGGCAAATATTTTGAAACTGTGGATGATATAAGGCTACTGGGGGATGCTATAAGGCTACTGGGGAATGCTATTATGCTACTGGGGAAGGCTATTGGAGGATGCTATTCGGCTACTGCCGGGGGTACTACTAGGCTACTGGAGGATGCTATAAGGCTAGTGGGGGATGCTATAAGGCTACTGGGGAATGCTATAAGGCTACCGTGGGCCGGATGAGAGTCATGAGGATCTAATCTACCGTCTGATTTTGTGTGGGTCATTCACAATGTAGAGTGATCTAAGTTGTGGTCTGGTCTGTTGATGTTGGCAAAAGTCGAATTGCAATAGGGGGTTGATATAATTTTAAGGACCAGAAGAGCAATTTTGTGTTTTGACTAATCCCTGTTTTAACCCTTGTTGCATCTTGTGCCAATGTGTATGTTGAAATATGTCTATAAGCTCTTGTCTATAATGGTTCTGTAACGTTTTCAGATGTCTTCGCCTTCTCCTTCGGTTGGCAGTCAAAGTACTCCATCCTTTCACATGCAGGTAAAAATATTTAAATAAAAATAAATTATTAATGTTACAAATAATAAATATGCCTGAACCACAATACATATTTATATATTTCAGGGACACTCCGACACTGGATCCTCTGCTGGCGAGGAATTGCGTTTTTCTTCCGAATCAATGGAGTCAGTAAGTGTGGAATGTTATATTTAGATTTTTTGGTTTCTACACATCCATAATTGGTACAATGGATATAAACTCGAAAGGTACATGATTTGCCAACACCGCAAAAGGATAGATAGGCCAATGTATTGGCAACAAGATTTGAAAGAGTGTATATGGGTGATGCATTTTGGTTGCTGCAGGGCAGGCAGACGTCAATTTTCAATTAATCCAAAACTGTGTTTGTTTTTCAGACACAGGAGGGTACACATTCCATTGAAAATCCGCGAAGTAGACGTCATAACGACGATGATGTGAGTATCTATACTTAGGTTCTCTAAAGTAATCAATTGTCTTTTGTGATAACTATCAATTGTCTTTTGTGATAACTATATTATTTATTAGGACACAAACAGGCAAAGTTAAAATCCATCACCTGTTCAAACAAAAACTTCCAGACGTGGTGGTCGCGGACAACGTGGTCGTGGCAGTCGTCGTGGACGTGTAGGCCGTGTGAGTAGGCACATGTGCTGTGATGTGAGCTGTCCACACTGCCCCCAGTATACAGTATCTTATATCACCTATAAGATAACGTGGCCATCACACCCCAAAAAAATATATTATTATAACAAATGACCGTGAGGATTGGAGACATTGGTTTTACCCAAACAAAAATTTTAGTTTTGCTTATCCCATAATGGACATACCATGAACAAGGGCTACTCTCATATTAAATTAAAAACAATGAGCCGCTCGCCAAGTCTATATCTTTATACCCCTTCACACCCAAAGACCAAATACAAGGAAACCAATTTTTTTAAAAAATTTTTTAATTAAAACCAAAGATGCCGTGGGCAGTGGTTGCACATGCAACATATTCGCTATACAAGTTTTAACAAAAAAACTTAAGTGCAGTTGGAATTACAGGTAGCTTTTTAAGGTAATGATAACATTTGTTTTAAACCAAATAGTGTAGACAGCAAGAATTGGACGAGGAAGATAGGCAATTTCTCCAAATCATAAACTGTGAGCTGCTAATACAGCTAGTAGAAGCAAGGCCAGCTCTATGGGACCAAACAGACCCCAAACACTCGGACCACAACACGACTCGTCGACAATGGCAAGAGGTCTATGCCAATGTGGTTCCCACATGGAACGATTTGAGCCGTCAGGCTCAAAATAATTGTGGTACATTAATTTCATTCCTTTTGTTAATTCATTTGGTTTTAGAAGATTTGATAGTGATGTTTCTAGTTGGAAGAATAGGGAAGTGAGCATAAGTTTTCTGTTCGGAAAAGTTGTTTTCAAAAACTGATACAGCCAATTCAGGTACCGGGCAAAATAACAGTTATATACAATGCAGAATGTTGGACTGCCTGGGGCAACAGTTTTTTATGCAATCCGATGTCGACGGTTAAGAATATATATAGCAGTATATACGGTTATTATAATTGATCTTTATTTTCTAGCTGAAATCATATCAACACGCTGGAGGTCAATATGCGATAGGTATATGCGCAACCTCAATCGTGATCGAACGGCGCCAAGTGGTTCAGGTGCTTCTCGAAGGAAACCTTACCAATATGCACCACATCTTCAATTTCTTCAACGTTGTTTTCAGCAGCGCACGTGAGTTAAATATCCTAAAGGGAAGCAAAAAACAATAATGAATATAGAAATTATACCTTTATTTTCCCTATCTATTTTAGGACTCATTCAAGCACACTCCCTCCTGAAGCAGAACCTCTTGAACATGAGGAATCAACCGAACAATTGTCTGGACGATCTACCGATCAAACTTCGTTATCATCTCAGTCACAGGATTCTGCTCTGGAGTCGCGCCGCCGCCAAACTGAGACGTGCTCAGATTGAAGATACTTGACAGTTCATTTCTTCTGCCTTTGACAGAGTTTTAAGTAGGCCGAGACCACTTTGAAGACCACATAGAGTCTTTGAGGATCTTGCACTGATCTTCCGAGATTGTTTATTAAAAATAGAGGAGGAGCAAACTCGGTATAAGCAAGAGTTAACTACCATGATCAAGCATGTCGAGGTAGTTTGTCGTCCAGAACCCCTTAACCATAATCAGCAGTTTCTCTTAACGTTAAGTCATTGAATGGACAACATGACTCCAGAGCAGAATTGTGATTGTCGAGTGACATTGACCAAAGCTGTTTGGAATATTAAAAACCCTCCACCCTCTCATTTTGGTCCTCTGGCTCAGTCGTATCCCCCAGCCACCTCCTACCCAACATCCATGACTTCTCCACCGGCTCACTCATACACTGAGCCACATATCGCTCCCCAGTCACAAAACTTTCAACAGTCACAAAACTTTCAACAGTCACAAAACTTACTCCTATCCCAAAACTTTCAACAACCACAAAAAATTCCCCATTCACAAAACTTTAGCCAGTCCAAAAACTTTCCACCATCCAACACTTTACCTCTGTACCACAACTTCCCACAGGCCCAAAACTTAGGCACTGCACCCAACTTTCCAGCTTTCCTCAACTTCCATCAACATCCCACAACTTTATTCCATCCTAAAGCCATCCACCGTCCCAAAGACAACCTACGTCCCACCAATACCCAACGTCTCACACATTTCCACCTTCTCAAAGCCATAGCACATCCCTCAGCTATCAACCTGCATCAACCTTTCAAGAGACTTTAAGCCAATCTCAATCACAGCTACCTTACTATGTCTCTGCACAAACACCTTTGCAATCCAAAAGCACTGGTAGTTCTCAAACACGTCTACAGACACCTAGTCCTGATGTGATTTCTATGTCAGCTCCAAATAGAATCTCCAAAAACAAAGGTGTTTCTACCTCAGTTTTTCCCACTCCCACCGCTTTTAATACCCCTTTCTCAAACAAATCTGTTCCATACCAATCTGGTACTGATTCATATTCCCTTCATACTCCACAACATCAACAACAGGGTTAATATATGTCAGATCGCAACCGTCGTTCATGCAATCACTCCTAGACCAAAGTGCAGAAGATGATGGGTCCCCAATTGCAGCCCCAGGAAAGGCTCCATTCACTCAACCACCATCCTAGTTAACACAATATATAATATGTTTTCTTGAAGTTTATAAATGAGTACCTCACAAGGTTTATATTGACCACTGTGTCAATTTTTGCACTTTAATGATGTTGAACTTGAAAAATTTTCTATGTTTTATACTTTTATAGTTTTAGATTACTTTTAAGGATGTTTCAGATATGTGTGTAATCATTGTGCACTTATCAGCTTTCAGAAGCCCATACAAGCTGCTAAATATAGGCAGGTGGTTTGATTTCCTCGTTCGGACATTTAGATTTTTTAAGAACTAACATGATAATCATAGCAGATTGGACCATGAAAATAGTAATTGGCCTTATTATTCATGATTACTTTATCTCCAGGCCAAGGTGTTGATGACTGACAGTTTTCCAGCTAGTTTTTTTCCCTTATAATAAGGAGAAAAATGCCATTCATCAGCACATGGGTCAGAGACACAGAGATTAGCTACCATGACTTGACTCAGGTTGGTTCAACTCTTTTACGGTAATGGACTGCAATAATTATGATGATAGTTCTTGTTTAACACTTGTGAGTGAGTGACACAGTACACAAATCCATATTCTGTCACTTATTCAGCACCTTGCGTGGTCTGCACGAAGCTGATGACTTTTTCTGTCTTCCACCTGTTGTTGTTCCATTGCTATTGTCTCGCTATCGTGATCCTCCATTGTACACTAGCTTGAAAACAATGCAAATACAATACTAGAAATGGCATATGTCATTACTATTTTCTTTAATATAATGTCTCATGCACAAGACTGAACACACTCAGAGACATGGGGTTTGTCCCAAAAAAATTGTACCTGCTGATGTAATTTAAAGGGCTACTGGAGGACACACCATCAGTGATTACACTGATTCTTTGCATGTTGTGCCACCCACATGGCTGTAGTCTAGCACTTTTTACATCATATTGATGATGCACAGTAGCCCTGTGTTTGGTAAGACATGCATAGCAGCATTGAAATAACTGATAATGTGCACTTCCATTTGCATGTTCCATGTCACCATATAACTCCTGTCCCGCTGAAGGAAGACATGTCTCGCGGTGCATACTGTAGTCTGATGATTCAGAACTTGGTATGATGATGCTATCACATAGCATATGCAATCATGAGAATGGTGTACACTTGCATCATGTACTAAGGAGGATCACAGTCACAGATAGAACAACCTTTTCACAATGGACATTTTGGTATTCCTACATGTACGGTAGAGAATATCTTATCCTTTTCTAATGTGAATTCTACTTCCATTGTGTTGAGCTATGTGCTTTTATGGAAGTTTATTTGTAAACTTATGCAAATGATTATTAAAATATAAAAATATATATTAAAAAAAGTCTTTATCTAAATAAATTCTTTTATTATTTCAAATATACTTTGTCAGTGGTTTTAATACAGTCAAGACTCAAAACGACAAACAAGGGATATGCAGATGGTTGGAGAGGCATAGCTTTACCTTTTGCTGAATTAAATGTAGGTAGACCGATGCATCATGGTTGACTCAACAATAAACAACAATATATTAAGAACAAACAATAAAATAAACTATTATGTACATAACTAATTACAACTTTCAACTGTACATATTTAATAAACAAACAGTAACAAACAATAGAGAATTATATATATTTTTTTTAAAACAACGCTGGAATATATAAGTTCAAATATGTTCATCCTGCCAACGCACAGATCCAGCTGAAGAAATGAAATACTCTGCAAATCGATCGCGCATGCGACTCACAGCAACTGTTGATCTTGGGCCAGTTTCTATGTGATCTGGTGGATTTAATGCCAGTGGCTCCGTAGGCAAAGGCTCTTTGGTCAGTACATAATTGTGCAACACAACACATGCTTTTATGACATCATCCACAGAATCTGTTTTCAATTGTATTGCACAAGTGAATATTCGCCATTTTGCAGTCAGTCTGTAATTGAACACTCTTTTGCGATAGTCTAGACCATGGCTGGCATATGGCTTCAGTAAATTTCCACACATTTGGAAAGCTTCATCTCCGACTAGAACAAATGGAAGAGCAGGGTTTGTAGTACCTGGTAAAGGCCTGGGCTCTGGTATACCAAAGTTTCCCGAGTACAGCCTTCTTCCCATATTAGAATTTTTAAAAACACGTGAGTCATTCGTTCGTCCAAAAGCTCCAATATCAACAGCCACAAATTTGTAATGTGCATCAACAATTGCCATTAGGATCACAGAAAAATACTTTTTATAGTTAAAAAAGGAGGATCCACTATGTGGGGGCTTCAAGACCCTCACATGCTTCCCATCCACTGCACCAATACAATTGGGAAACTGTGTCACCTCATAAAACTTGTCGGCTATGCTGATCCACTGTTGGCAAGTAGGATGGGGAAGAAATTCTTCACGCAGAAGATTCCAAATTGCCCGGCAGGTATCTTTAACAATGTAAGATATTGTAGATTTTCCTAGCCGAAATTGAAAATGAAGACTGGAAAAACTTTCACCACTAGCCAGAAACCTAAAAAAAAAAAAAGCATTGTTCCTCTTCCAGCAATTGAATGTCACAATATAGCACCATTATATAGCATGCAGATAGGGGAGGGACAACTGAAAAAATAAAATAAAAGGGAAAACGGATCCGTTACCTGAGTAACTGAACGGATTGAACGGACATTTTTAATCCGTTTATTAACATATCCGTTAGATGGTATCCGTTTCAAAACGTAGCAAAATATGTCCATTGCGTTCCGTTATAAATGAATCCGTTTCAATTTTGAGACGGACGCAATTCATAACGGAAAGCCGAACGGAGGACTAAACGCTGATGTGAACACAAATATAACATAACATTTATAATGAAATAACCACAAATGTCTTTTCTGTGCTCACATCATTATCAGTTTTATTCAACCCCCAAGTGGCATTCAATCTTAGTACTTAGTACAACATCCTTTTCCAGTTATAACAGCTTTTAAATGTGAAGCATAGCTTGACACAAGTGTCTTCCAGCGATCTACGGGTATCTTCGCCCATTCTTCATGGGCAAAAGCCTCCAGTTCAGTCACATTCTTAGGCTTGCGCTGCAACTGCTTTCTTTAAGTCCCACCAGAGGTTCTCAATCGGATTTAAGTCTGGTGACTGTGATGGCCACTTCAAAATGTTCCAGCCTTTAATCTGCAACCATGCTCTAGTGGACTTGGAGATATGCTTGGGATCATTGTCCTGTTGAAAGGTCCAACATCTCACAAGCCTCAGGTTTGTGACGGACTGCATCACATTTTCATCCAATATCTCCTGGTACTGAAGAGAATTCATGGTATCTTGCACACACTGAAGCTTCCCTGTACCTGTAGAAGCAAAACAGCCCCAAAGCATGATTGACCCCCCACCATGCTTCACAGTAGGCAAGGTGTTCTTTTCATCATAGGCCTTGTTCTTCCTCCTCCAAACATAGCGTTGATCCATGGGCCCAAACAGTTCTAATTTTGTTTCATCAGAACACTATCCCAAAACTTTTGTGGTTTGTCCACATGACTTTTGGCATACTGCAGTCGACTCTTCTTATTCTTTGGAGACAGCAAGGGGATGCGCCTGAGAGTTCTGGCATGGAGGCCTTCATTACGCAGTGTGCGCCTTATTGTCTGAGCTGAAACTTCAGTACCCACATCTGACAAATCTTTTTTCAGTTCCTCAGCAGTCACACGGGGACTTTTCTCCACTTTGCGCTTCAGGTAGCGCACAGCAGTCGAAGTCAGCATCTTCTTTCTGCCACGACCAGGTAGCGTTTCAACAGTGCCCTTTGCCTTGAATTTGCGAATGATGCTTCCTATGGTGTCTCTTGGTATGTTTAACATCTTTGCAATCTTCTTATAGCCATTGCCCTTCCTGTGAAGAGAAATCACCTCTTCTCTTGTCTTCCTGGACCATTCTCTTGACTTCACCATGTTTGTAAACACACCAGTAAATGTCTAGAAGGAGCTGAGTATCACAGTCCTTTTAAATCTGCCTAATTGGTGCTTATTATGCTTGATTGCTGCTCCTTGACATCCACAGGTGTTTTCAATACCTGATCGAAAACACTCGAATGAACCTCTGTTCTTAAGAGTGGTAGTCTTTAAGGGGTTGAATAATTGTGTCAATGAAGAAATCACAAAAAAAAACATTTAATACTGTATTACAAAAACAATTGATGTCATTTTAGTCGCATTTGGTTCTTTAAAAAGTCCTTGTAAGATTTCATTCTCAACACAATTACAAATGTACACTAAATTCCCTAAAACCCTTTACAGCATTGGGGGTTGAATAATTTTGAACACAACTGTACATGGGGAATGCATGAAGTTATTAAAACAGACATGTCAGGAGAGGTGACAGGTCCTCTTTAAGACCACCAGATGCAGTGTCTTGAAAACGTATTACTACCCCTTGAGCTTTTCCACATTTTTTCACGTTACACCCTCAAATGTTATTGTATTTTCTTGGGATTTTATGGAATAGACCAACATAAAGTAGAAAGTGTGTGTGAAGTGAAAAGAAAATGATACATGGTTTTCAAAAGTTCTAATAAATAGAAATCTGGAAAGTGTGGCGGGCATTTGTATTCAGCCCAGAGTCAATACTTTGTAGGATCACCTTTCACAGCAATTACAGTCATGTGAAAAAATTAGGACACCCTTTGAAAGCATGTGGTTTTTTGTAACATTTTTAATAAAAGGTTATTTCATCTCCGTTTCAACAATACAGAGAGATTAAAGTAATCCAACTAAACAAAGAAAACTGAAGAAAAGTCTTTTCAAGATCTTCTGTAAATGTCATTCTACAAAAATGCCTATTCTAACTGAGGAAAAAGATAGGACACCCTCACATGTATTCCCTCTTAAATTGGCTCAGATCTCACACAGGTATATCACACCAGGTGCACATAATTAGTAGATCGTTACTCTGCATGTTGAATGAGGCTTGCCCTATTTAAACCTCAGACATTTAGTTTGGTGTGCTCCTGACTGTTGAAGTGAGAGTGAGCACCATGGTGAGAGCAAAAGAGCTGTCAGAGGACTTCAGAAAAAAGATTGTAGCAGCCTATGAGTCTGGGAAGGGATTTAAAAAGATCTCAAAAGATTTTGAAATCAGCCATTCCACTGTCCGGAAGATAGTCTACAAGTGGAGGGCTTTCAAAACAACTGCCAACATGCCCAGGACTGGTCGCCCCAGCAAGTTCACCCCAAGAGCAGACCGCAAGATGCTAAAAGAGGTCTCCAAAAACCCTAAAGTGTCATCTCGAGAACTACAGCAGGCTCTGGCTACTGTTGATGTAGAAGTACATGCCTCTACAATCAGAAAGAGACTGTACAAGTTTAACTTGCATGGGAGGTGTGCAAGGAGGAAACCTTTGCTTTCCAAGAGAAACATCGAGGCCAGACTGACATTTGCCAGAGATAAAGTTGACAAAGACCAGGACTTCTGGAATAATGTTCTTTGGACAGATGAGTCCAAAATTGAATTATTTGGACACAACAGCAGAGGACATGTTTGGCGTAAACCAAACACAGCATTCCAAGAAAAGAACCTCATACCAACTGTGAAGCATGGAGGTGGAAGTGTCATGGTTTGGGGCTGCTTTGCTGCAGCAGGACCTGGTCAGCTCACCATCATAGAATCCACGATGAATTCTACTGTGTATCAGAAGGTGCTTGAAGAACATGTGAGACCATCAGTTAGAAAATTAAAGCTGAAGCGGAACTGGACCATGCAACATGACAATGACCCAAAACATACTAGTAAATCAACCAAAGATTGGCTGAAAAAGAAGAAATGGAGAGTCCTGGAATGGCCAAGTCAAAGTCCAGATTTGAATCCCATTGAGATGCTGTGGGGTGACTTGAAAAGGGCTGTACGTGCAAGAAACCCCTCAAACATCTCACAGCTGAAAAAGTTCTGCATTGAGGAGTGGGGTAAAATTTCCTCAGACCGATGTCGAAGACTGCTAGATGGCTACAAGAACCGTCTCACTGCAGTTATTTCAGCCAAAGGAGGTAACACTCGCTATTAGGGGCAAAGGTGTCCTATCTTTTTCCTCAGTTAGAATAGGCATTTTTGTAGAATGACATTTACAGAAGATCTTGAAAAGACTTTTCTTCAGTTTTCTTTGTTTAGTTGGATTACTTTAATCTCTCTGTATTGTTGAAACGGAGATGAAATAACCTTTTATTAAAAATGTTACAAAAAACCACATGCTTTCAAAGGGTGTCCTAATTTTTTCACATGACTGTACAGCTGCAAGTCTTTTGGGTTATGTCTCTACCAGCTTTGCACATCTAGAGACTGACATTTTTGACCATTCTTTTTTGCAAAATAGCTCAAGCTCAGTCAGATTATTACATTATTCATCCCCAGGACTGTGACTGTGATGAGGGGACATCCTCTGCGTCTGGAGGAAAGAAGGTTTGTACACAAACATAGAAGAGGATTCTTTACGGTAAGAGCAGTGAGACTATGGAACTCTCTGCCTGAGGAGGTGGTGATGGGGAGTACAATAAAGGAATTCAGGAGGGGCCTGGATGTATTTCTGGAGTGTAATAATATTACAGGCTATAGCTACTAGAGAGGGGTCGTTGATCCAGGGAGTTATTCTGATTGCCTGATTGGAGTCAGGAATTTTTGTTCCCCTAAAGTGAGGAAAATTGTCTTCTACCTCACGGGTTAAATGAGATGGGGGGGTTGCCTTCCTCTGGGACAACTGCTGTTTAAAACATAGCAAACATGAGATTTGCAACTTTTTTATGCCAGGAAACTGGAACTTCAGTGTCACGGTTACCTAGATATAATATAGCCTTAAAACATTTTCAGAAATGGTCCTTTTGACTGGGAATCCCTGAGAGGAAGAAAAGACTGTATGGCCATCTTTGTGACAGGTCTTCTTTAACACTGGGCGGAGCTGTTCATAGAACAGAAGGAAGTCTTTCTGCCAGAAGGTCTCTTACCAAAGTTTAGTTGCCCACCAGTTGGGAAAGCGTGAGTTCCATGTCTCTTGTTGTTGAAGAGGATCTTGGGTGGAAGGAGTGAAACTGTGATTAGCCAGCACATATACATGACAGCCTCCATAGGACTCCATGGAAAGTCACTGCAATAAAATGGTACCGAGTACCTACTTACCTTCTTTAAATTTCTGTGTCTAATATATAACAATACATGCTGGAGCTCCCTCTAGTGGTTAGCTTATACAACAATGGTGTGCAGTATTACCTCCAGTTTTGAACGTCTCTCTCTAACATAAAATGACACCTACTCTAATAGAACTGCCTATATAAACTTCTTTCTAAGGGTACTTTCACACTTGCGTTATTCCTTTACGGCATTGAGTTCCGTCCTAGGGTCTCAATACCAGAAAAGAACTGATTAGTTTTATCCTAATGCATTCTGAATGGAGAGCAATCTGTTCAGGATGCATCAGGATGTCTTCAGTTCAGTCTTTTTGACTTTTCAGGACGGAGATAATACCATAGCATGCTGCGGTTTTATCTCCGTCTAAAATTCCAGAACACTTGCCCGAATGCCCGATTCAGCATTTTTTCCCATTGACATGCATTAATGCCTGATCTGGGCCCGAGTGTTCCAGCAAAACGGATCCGGTATTGCTGTCTGCGCATGCTCAGACAGCAAAAAAATTGAAAAACAATAATGCCAGATCCGTTTTTCCAGATGACACAGGAGAGACGGATCCGGCATTTCAATGCATTTGTCATATGGATCAGGATCCTGATCCGTATGACAAATGCCATTAGTTTGCATGCATTTTGACGGATCCGGCAGGCAGAGTGAACTGCCTGCCGGAATCCTCTGCGACAAGTGTGAAAGTACCCTAAGCACTAACAGGTCCCAGAGTACTATCTATAGACCTGATCTTGCATGTAACCCTGACCTGTGCCTGTTTACCATCTTTGAACCTGTGCTTGTGACCTTGGCTTTGCTTGTCTATTATCTTGGATTGTGATTTGGCACTGCTTCTTTAATCCCTCCAAGGTCTATCCTCAATTGGCCAGCGTTAACTATAAACTGTAGAAAAGGAATGTTGAATGTCCTGCCAGGTTTGTGACAGTGACTGTTCATAATATTCCCTCTCTGCCCTGGCTATCAGAGCTCAGTCCCCCACAAGACATGTATGCCATATTCTATAGATGCATTATAAATGTATTTAGCTGTAAAGCTCCTTTGATATTACTACATACTTTAACTCAAAAATGAAAACTTGTCTATGCTTCTGAATCTTAAGTTCTGGTAAATCTGTTTGTGCTCCAGTCATCTGCTGTCTGACCCCTTCTACTATCAGCCATATTACATGACAAGGAGCTAAGTATAAAACATCATCTAGTATCAGTGACCATTCAATCAGGAATATGTCAGAAGGGGATTTCCAGGCTTTTAACCCCTTAGTGACCACCCATACGTGTTTTTATGGCGGTCAATAAGGGGCCTTGGGCTGGAGCGCCGCCTTTTTACGGCGGCACTTCATCCCAAGTTAGCGATAAAATCAAGCTCTGTAACTGAGGGCTCTTGGCAGTGATCAGAGACCGTGACAAGCAGTCTCTGATCACGTGATCGCCGTGATACACTTTATGACAGC
The DNA here is from genome assembly GCF_014858855.1 of Bufo gargarizans. Lineage (NCBI taxonomy): Eukaryota > Metazoa > Chordata > Amphibia > Anura > Bufonidae > Bufo > Bufo gargarizans. Next base: position 43,451,207 of record NC_058089.1, read on the forward strand.
GATCACAGAAAATGCCGGCAGTGGAGCTGCCAACACTAAACTTTCACCCTCCTCTCGTGTAATAGAGGAGGGAGAAAGTCTCAGATGCAGCGATCGGGTCCCCCAGCGCTTCTGGCCCTAAGCTGGGTCCCGATCCTCACCCCCCACCCCCACCCCCTTACCCTGAAGAAAGATGGCGGCCCGGTGCATGCGCAGACTGAAAGCCGTCCGCCGCCGCTCACCACGGCTCTCAGTAATGTCTCTCTCCTCAGAGGAGAGAGAAGTTCAAATTATGCCCCGATCGGGTCCCCCAGCACCCCGATCGGGGCAATATGGCCCCCAGATGTGTTAAATAAGGGCAGGGCCTTGCTGGCAGAAATAAGCTGTGGCTTGCTGGAGATACCGCAAGGGAGCAGAGGAAGGCTGACGGGTCCAGGCCGCCAAAGAAGGAGCGGAGGGTTGAGTAAAGCCCGGGCCCTCCCAGGAGAGCAGGTGGCTGCAGGCCCAGGTCATTGATTACACTTGTCATCAGTGACTGAACCACAAACCAGACCAATAATTTGAATTAAAGAGGTTGTCCGGGCTTTTAATATTGATGACCTATCCTCAGGATAAGTCATCAATATCAGATGGGGAGGTCTCCGCCGATCAGCTGTATGAGGATTCAGCGCATGCACTGTGCACATGCCGTCTCCCTTCTCTCTTATTGCTTGCTGCTGCTTTGCCATAGACATAGCAACAGGAAGAGAGACGGGAGACGGCATGTGCACACTGCGTGCGCCGTCCCCTCATACAGCTGATCGATGGGGGTGCCGGACCCCCACCGATCTAATATTGATGAGTTACCCTGAGGATAGGTCATCAATATTAAAAGCCCGGAGAACATTTTTAATTAAAATTATTGGTCTGGTTTGTGGTTCAGTCACTGATGACAAGTGTAATCAATGACCTGGGCCTTATTTCACCTTTTCCCTCAAGCAGCAGGAAGGCTAGGTGCACGGTTAATGGCCAAACGAGGGTTACTCACAGTTTGTAGGGGGATCCTGGGCAGGCGTACAGCAGTGATGGAGAGGCTGGCACAGGGGTCCTCCGGGGCACTCTCTGTATTTAGGGACCAGGCCTGATGGTGGATAAGATGCCCTGGATGTTGCGGATGTTCAATGTGCCTAAGGCAAGGTCCTTTTAAGATTTGTGACGCCAGTGCCTGTAACAGTGGCACACCGATTTATAGTAGTAATAAGTGAGGAACACGGTGTTGTGGTGAACCAAACTTTCTTTTACTGGAAGTATCAACTTTGTACAGTTTAAGTTCAGTTCCACTTGGCAGCAGTTATAAGCAGGCTTACACAACAATGGCAGGTACAATGTTCTTTGCAAGATACTCAGAGGGTAAAAACAACACTCACAGACCAGGCTGCACTCTTCCTTAGAAATCCTGTGCACTATTCCTCAGAACTCCTGGCTGTCTCAATCCCAAGGCCCGCATGCCCTAATACTGGCTTTTATCCTTGGTAGCAATCTTCCTCAGGTATATATCCCTTGCTTTAGGTTAATAATACTTCTGCCCTTCAGCTTACTTGTCTGGCTGGAATACTCTTCTGCTCTGCTCTTTGCTCTGTGGGAACTGCAGGTTTCTCCCAGGAGGCAAACGCTTCTCCTGGGGTAAATCTTCTGAGCTAACTCAGGCTCAAGAACTTCAGGCAGGCTAGACTGCACTTACTAGCCTCCTGGACTACACTACCCTTCCCTGTCTGGGCCTAACTATATATACCAAGGGTTCCCTAGCTCCCTCTAGTGTCTAGGAGGCTGAACTACACCCTAATAGGCCTGCTGCACAGCTAACAGGGGAGAATACACATAAATACATATGAAAATGCATTAAAATGGACTGCAAAATACACTGCCACTGTCCCTTAGGAGTAGGAGTACCATGTGGCCCAATTGACCCTTGTGTAGTGCCCACCTTTACCTAGTGGGACACTACAATAACATTTAGGATCTGGCTACACAGCGACATGTCTTGGGCGATATTTCATCTAATGCTTTTCAATGGTGTCACCACGCAACATGCTGAGACTGCAATGTTGCATTGTGACACCAATGAAATACATTATATCAAATGTCGCATCATTTTCTTGTCATGCGACACATGTCAAATGTAACCGCCCCCCTTTGTGTCGCCATGTAGCTGGATTGTTAAGCACAGAATATACATTAACCCAAATAGCAAATGTTTTCTGTGGTCCCCTGTGGCACCGCACTGGTATGCCTGAAAAACACACATTTGAATAAAATTAGAAATATTATAATTTACGTCTTACTATTGGTGATAGAAAACACATTTGTGGTTTCCGTTGAATTTCTGAATTGACTTTGCAGTCAGTACTTGACTTACTGACTTATTTACTGACACTACACTTTCTCTTGTGCTGTGATATACTGTGTCAATCTTAGTGACCTGTGTGCATATGTACAAACATGGCATGTTAGTTCAGGGAAATAAAGGGATTATAACTGTTGTGGATATGGATGTAGATCAGATTTCAGCGCTATCTGAGGTTAAGTATATTTGCATGACTTTGCTTGCCAAGTTTTCATCTTTGGGTGGCTGTTAATCCCTTTGTGTGAAAGATCTCATTGCTCCAATCCATCTGATCCAATTATTAGCTAACCTGCACTTTAGATCACTGTGATTACTTTATAATATTGAGCAAGATTATTAGGTTACATTCACACAACAAAAAAGTCAGTAAAAAAAAACTGAAAAACTGTCAGGTTTTAACGTATATTTTTTCACTGATGTAAAAAACAATTTTCTTTTATGATCTCCCCCTCTCACAGGAGTAGTTACTTTCTCAATACCTTGCGCCTTAAGTCCTGATGTATTTCCGCCATGCACAACCGCAAAGCACAGGCTAACCGCAGACACGTTGCAGTTCTCATAGTGGGGAACATCCTAAATATGTTTGCGAAACCTAGATTTTATTTGATTGGAGGTACACCCAACATACTATGTATTACAGACCAGCGGCTCAACCTATAAACCTAATGGATGTGGGTGCTCACCTCTCGGTCCACCCAAACCGCACGGTAGACAAAATTAGAAAATAGAAATAGAGGGGCACTCCATATAAGGGAACGGAAGACTGTAGTAAAGATTAGTGTTTAATCTATTATAGACATAGCATCACACAGAATAAAAGACATCCATATAAAATGACATAAAATAACAAATCATAAAATCTATATATAAACTCAAGTCCAAAGATCAGGGTCCTAGAGAAACACTGGATAGTGATAGAGGTTCAAAGGTTCATAGATGTGCACACTCTCCACAATAGGATCAGTCCCAGCAGGTGCAGATCCACCTTAATACAGCTCCAAATAGCAGCGTCTGCAGCATCAAATGGCAGGTATAACACACTCTCCAACTGCAGCTTTCAGTATAGGAGGGCAAAATTGCTTCCAATCCTAGAGGGAGTATCTTTTCGTGTGTTTGTAACAAATGTATCAAAGCGTCTCTTACCCTCTGACTGGATTCAATGCAATAAGTCGAAGACAGCCGAACACAGCTCAACGCGGCGTCCCACGTGGTATGGAGTCTGAACGTGACGTCTCACGTGACTCCACGGCTGAAGCAAAGGTTGACGTACTTGTTAAATCCTGGTAAGCACCACCTCAATAGGAGATTCGCTGTGCAGATCACCCCGACCGACACTATTTCTTCTCGGTCACTTGTAATTACTTTGGGGGAAATTTACTCACTGTCCTCACAAGCCCAAACGCGTTTCAGGGAATACACCCCTTCCTCAGTGGTAGAGACAGTGAGCATTTGGCAGCATTTTATATCCTCCCAGGAGACCAGCCGTGGGTAGGGCTGTTCTAATTGGGACATCCTAAAAGTCCGGCATGGAATTTCAATCATCAATCTCTCAGGCCATATCATGAATCTGATCATATAGAGCTCCCATCAAAAATAGAAAAAACATAACAATATGAATGTCATAAACCATATAAACTGACAAAAGACGCATATGTGGTCACATGCGTCTAATATATCATCCATGTCCTTTCTTAGTTAAAAAACACAATATTTAATAGAAAATTCATACATAGACACTAAAATCATTATAAAACCTATAAATAACCTTGTAGATGTTATATTCAATATCAAATAATAAAAAATAAAAATTTAAAAAAATGCACAAAAAAACGCACATGCGTTTTTGATGCGTTTTTGATGCGTTTTTCTTAAAAAACGATAAAAAAGCGGTTTCAGGGATCCAGAGGCATACACACATATCAATTTTCTCAAATATAAATATATAGAGACATAAATCACTGTCCGACGATTATAGGAGATCTGTCTACGTCGGAAAAAGGGAGGGGAGCAGGGCAGGGAGGAAGGAACAGAGTGCTGAGGAACAGCCAAACTCTGAATCTACATCACCACCCGGCTCACCCCCCATTCCTCAGAGGAATCCAAATAATTCCCATTCAGCATTCAAGCCCCTGGGAATCAGGGATTCGAATTCGAAAATACGGCGGGACTCCTGCCTGGACATAGCGGCCACATGGTTACCGCCTCTCCACGGTTTTTTAACCCTTTCTAATGCCATAAATATCAAGGATGAGGGATCACAATTGTGTATGTCCTTGAAATGTTTCGAGAGGGAGTGCAATAAATAGCCCTTTCGAATGTTGGCCAGATGTTCTGCCACTCTCTTCTTCAGTGTCCTCTTAGTTCTCCCTATGTATTGTTTTCGACACCCACACTGTAACAGGTAGATCACATCTGTTGAATCACAGGTCAGACATTCTTTAATGTCTAACCTGAAAGAATTCTGAGTGGAGGTAACACTGGCCGTTTTCCTCGCAAAGTTAGTCACTTTGCAATTTCCACACCGTCCACACCGATGGAAGCCGCCAGTTGTTAACCAACTGTGGCCTTCAGTTGGACCTTTTTTAGTAGTTTTCAGTGTGGGTGCTACCTTTGCTGCCAACGTCATGGCCCTCGTATAGGTAATCCTAGGATCTCTTGTAAGAGATGACCCTATAACCTTATCATCTAGGAGGAGCCGCCAGTGTTTCCTAATGATTTTTTCTACCTGTCGGTGTTGTGAATGATAGGGTAAGATTATCCTCAATACTTCATCTATTGGAGAAGAACATTTCGGGACAAAAAAGTCCTGTCTATTCATGTTCCTGACTTTTTCTAGAGCTTTTTTCACTGTCTGATCTGGGTATTCCCTCACCGAAAACTGTTGGCTAAGATCGATGGCTTCTTTTTCAAATTGTTTCTGGTCGGTACAATTACGCTTCAATCGCCTAAATTGGCTAACTGGTATATTAAGTAACCATTTGGGTAGGTGGCAGCTGGAAAAGCGAATATAGCTATTCCTAGCTACCTCCTTAATAAAGGTACTACATTTAATCATACTTCCCTCTATTTTTACCTTAATATCCAGAAACTCAATTTCTTCATAACTAATCTTCGGGGTGAATCTCAAATTTCTTTCATTCCTATTAACCTCCACCAGAAAATCGTCTAGAGTTTCTTTTGTACCTTTCCAGATAAGTAGAACATCATCGATGTATCTACGCCATAGCACCAGATCCCCCCCCCCCAGCCTAGGACCAATGACCTCATCCTCCCATTGGGCCAAGAAAAGGTTGGCATAGCTGGGGGCGAACCTGGTGCCCATGGCGGTCCCAGTCAACTGGAGATAAAAGTCCCGCTCAAATGCAAAATAATTATGTGAGAGGATGTATTCCACTCCCTCCAAGATGAACATTTGTTGTTCACTTTTCAAAGTGTTGTCCCTTTGAAATTGTTTCATTAGGGCATCTATCCCCATTTTGTGTTCGATGACAGTATAGAGGGAACTAACATCGAGTGTACCCAACAGCCAGCCCTCCTTCCATTCCAAAGATTCAAGTGATTTGATAATATCCGTGGTATCTTTAATATAAGAGGCAGTAGTCTTGACCAAAGGCTGAAGCCAGCGGTCAATATACCGCAACAAATTTGATGAAATACCCAACATACTGTAGTTGGTATTCCCCACAAGTGATTAAATATATAGCATATTTTGTATTGCAATTTAGGTACGCTTTTATAGCAAATTCCTTTCCATTCACTAGTGATCCGACAACCACCGGATAAGGGAGGTGCGCTGGTTGGCCTAGACAGCGAGGTATTACAGGTATTAAACATGTTGAATGATACTAAGGTCTATGCTGTTCTGACTGGCAACCCCATCCTCCCTTTCCAGACAAAATTGGCTGAACTATTATCTATAGGTTTAGATCAGGGTATCCTAAATAAAAAAAGAATATGAATATATTTATATAGCCCATCCGGTCATTCCTATCTTTCACACCCTGCCTAAAGTCCACAAGAATATTTTTCCCCCTCCGTTGACACCGAATGTAGTGGGCAGAGGGTCCTATTCAGAAAGTCTGTCTGAGTGGGTTGACTCACTCCTTCAGACTCTGGTTCCTCTTATTCCTGGCTTCATACAGGATACTACGTCTGTGTTGCGAGCTTTCTCCTCCTTTGAGTGGAAGAGTGGATACATGTGGATTACAGCAGACGTCACTATATACTAATATCCCTAGTTTAATTAGTCCCAGTCTGTATCAGGAGAAAAAAACGTCCCAACCAACTTGGTTAGTAAGAAAAGGGAGTTCTAAATGTGGTCACAACAGGTGCATTTGTTGTGATTAGTGTTGAGCGAACTTGTGTTTTAAGTTCGGCGTCTAAAGTTCGGGATCAGGTTATCGAAGAATCGCGTTATGGATTCCGCTACCCCAGACCAAGTTATGGTCCGTGGTAGCGGAATCCATAACGCGATTCTTCGATAACTCGAACCCGAACTTTAGACGCCGAACTTAAAACATAAGTTCGCTCAACACTAGTTGTAATCACTTCAAGGTGGGTGGCCATTTTAAATCACTAGTGAATGGAAAGGAATTTGCTATAAAAGCGTACCTAAATTGCGACACAAAATATGCTATATATTTAATCACTTGTGGGGAATGCCAACTACAATATGTTGGGTGAACCTCCAATCAAATAAAATCTAGGATTCGCAAACATATTTTGGATGTTCCCCACTATGAGAACCGCAACGTGTCTGCAATTAGCCTGTGCTTTGCGGTTGTGCATGGTGGAAATACATCGGGACTTAAGGCGCAAGGTATTGAGAAAGTAACTACTCCTGTGAGAGGGTGTCATGGTCTTACCTTCTTGCTGTTCTCCTTCGTTTGACATGTGCTGGCGGCCATCTTGGTTTCTGGGTTTCTTGTAGCCTCCCACCCTGCGGTTTCTCCTTCCCACTGGGAGGAGCTGGATGCCTGCTCATATATATAGGAGGTCTGTGGCTTCAGTTCCTTGCTTGGTCCTCCTGTGTTCACATGCTTCTAAGACTGCTGCTGCTTCTGGTTCCTGATCCTGGCTTCGTCTGACTACCCTGCTGGTTCCTGATCCAGGCTTCGTCTGACTACCCTGCTGGTTCCTGATCCAGGCTTCGTCTGACTACCCTTCTGGTTCCTGACCTCTGGCTTCGCAAGACCCTGCTTCGGTTTAGCCATCCGTTTGGACTTTTGCCTTACAGCTTGATTTTCAATAAAGCCTTCTTATTTCCACTTATCTCTTGTTGTACGTCTGGTTCATGGTTCCTTGACATTAGGACCAAGCCATGAATTCTGACGGTACAGGGCCATCCTCGCTACCTACGCTGGTTGCCAGACTTGATCAGCAGGATCACCTGTTGGGTCGGTTCGCTGTGGCGTTGCAAACCCTGCTTGAACGCACGGCTCATTTCGCTTCCGTTGCCGATGGGTCGGTTGTCGCTCCTGGGCCCGCTCCTACTGCCGCTCCGGTTGTTGCGCCAGAGTCTACCCCGACACCTGTTGCTGCGCCTGCGGTGTTTCGGGGTATGACCGGTTCTGCCCCCCTTCCACAGCGCTTTGGGGGAGAGCCAACTCAGTGCCGAGGTTTCCTTAACCAGGTGGGCATTTATTTCGAGTTGCTGCCACATGCCTTTCCTACTGAGAGATCAAAGGTGGGCTTCTTGATCTCGCTGCTCTCGGACAAGGCCTTGGCCTGGGCCAGCCCTTTATGGGAGAACAACAATCCGGTGGTTGCCGAGTTTTCCGGTTTTGTTGCTTCTCTTCGGAAGGTATTCGATGTGCCGGCTCGTGCTGCCTCTGCTGCGAAGCTCCTTATGTCCATCAGACAGGGTTCACGATCCGTAGCTGAATACGCCATTGAGTTTCGTACCCTGGCAGCAGAGGTGGGCTGGAATAATGAGGCTCTGGTCGCTGCTTTCTCTCATGGTCTCTCGGATGCCTTGAAGGATGAGGTTGCAGCTAAGGACCTACCAGTGGAGCTCGAGTCTCTTATTTCTTTCCTGATTTTGATTGACACCAGACTCAGGGAGAGACCTTCCTTTAAGGAGAGCCTGCGGAGGTCTTCTAACAGATTGGCACCTACGTTTGCTGTCCCACCCGTGCCTCCCTCTCCTCCCACGCCTCCTGGGGATGACTTGTCTGGGGGTGAACCCATGCAGCTGGGGTTTGCTCGCCTGTCCGAGGGGGAGAGGGTACTCCGGAGACGCGAGGGCCGATGCATGTACTGTGGTCTCGGTGGGCATTTTCGGTTGGCATGCCCGAACCGTCCGGGAAACGCTCGCACCTGAGATCCTGTCGGGGGCAGATCTTGGGTGGAGTCTCCTCGTCCCCGGTTTCCCGTGTTGACAAACCACTGATTACTGTTGTCCTCTCCTGGGTCGGGGGCTCGGTGACGACCCAGGCGTTGGTGGACTCTGGTGCTGGTGGTTTGTTCATTGATAGTGTGTTCGCTGCCGCCAATTCCATTCCTCTGCAGCCTCGAGGTTCCCCACTGGCTCTTGAGGCGATAGACGGCAGACCCCTTCTGCCGCCACACGTGACTCAGGAGACCCTTCCAGTGGGGATGGCCATTGGTGCCGTTCACAGAGAGTCGGTCTGTCTCCAGGTTATTTCGTCTCCACACTACTCGGTGGTCTTGGGGTACCCCTGGCTCCAGAAGCATAATCTGACTTTCGATTGGAGATCGGCCGAGATCCTCTCGTGGTCACCGCAGTGTGGGGCCAGTTGCATCCATGGGCCTGTCAAGTTGCTGTGTACTTCCTCGGACTCTCTGTTGCCTCCTGAATACGAGGAGTACCGGGATGTATTCGATAAGGTGCGTGCGGTTGCCCTACCTCCGCACCGCCCATACGATTGTGCCATAGAGTTACAATCTGGTGCCGTTCCTCCTCGTGGCAAAGTCTATCCACTGTCGGTAGCGGAGAATGAGGCCATGGAGGAGTACGTGAGGGAGGCGCTTTCACGCGGACACATTCGCAAATCCTCGTCCCCGGCAGGGGCTGGATTTTTCTTTGTGAAAAAGAAGGGCGGTGAGTTGAGGCCTTGCATCGATTACAGGGGTCTCAATCGCATCACGATCAAGAACGCTTACCTGATACCCTTGATTTCCGAGCTGTTCGATCGCCTCAAAGGGGCCACGGTCTTTACCAAACTCGACCTGAGGGCGGCATATAACCTGGTAAGGATCAAGGCGGGCGATGAGTGGAAGACCGCGTTTAACACCAGGACCGGTCATTATGAATCCTTGGTTATGCCCTTTGGGTTGTGCAATGCGCCCGCAGTCTTCCAAGAATTCATCAACGATGTTTTCCGTGACCTGTTGCAGCAGTGTGTGGTGGTCTATTTGGATGACATCTTGGTATATTCTGAATCCATGGAGGCCCACATTCTGGATGTCAGACGAGTGTTGCAACGGTTACGAGAGAACAAGCTGTTCGGTAAGCTTGAGAAATGCGAATTTCACCGATCCCAGGTAACCTTCTTAGGTTACATCATTTCCGCTGAGGGGTTCTCCATGGATCCTGAGAAGGTTTCGGCTGTCTTACAGTGGCCCCAGCCCAGTGGTCTTCGTGCCCTGCAGCGCTTTTTGGGCTTCGCCAATTATTATCGGAAGTTCATCAGGGACTTTTCCATGCTAGCCAAGCCTCTCACGGATCTGACCAGGAAGGGCAGTAATCCCCAGGTCTGGCCGCTCGAGGCCATCCGAGCTTTTGAGGCTCTAAAGTCCGCCTTTGTGTCGGCTCCGATTCTGTCGCATCCCAACCCTGGGTTGCCTTTTGTCCTCGAGGTGGACGCGTCTGAGACGGGAGTAGGCGCCCTTCTGTCTCAGCGTAGAACACCAGAGGGTCCTCTGCTTCCTTGTGGGTTTTACTCCCGGAAACTGTCCTCCGCGGAGTGCAACTATCAGATTGGTGACAGGGAGTTATTGGCCATCGTGCAGGCCCTTAAAGAATGGAGGCACTTGCTCGAGGGCTCGGTGGTTCCGGTTCTCATCCTGACGGACCACAAGAATCTGACCTACCTCTCTGAGGCCAAGAGATTGACACCACGTCAGGCCAGATGGGCTCTGTTCTTGTCACGTTTTAATTACGTGGTCTCCTACCTACCCGGTTCCAAGAACATCAGAGCGGATGCCTTATCACGGCAGTACTCCGAGCTGTCCGGGGAGGAGTCGATTCCGACTTCGGTCATACCTCCGAATCAGATCCTGGCCGCCATTCGCACCAGCCTAACCTCTCCCCTGGGTGAGCAGATTTTGGCGGCTCAATCTGGTGCTCCCTCTGGGAGACCCAACGGCAGGTGTTTTGTGCCTGAGGAGTTGCGCACTCGGTTGTTGCGAACCTACCATAACTCCAAGGCCGCGGGGCATCCTGGAAAGAATCAGCTGTCCTGGGCTGTTTCACGTCTGTTCTGGTGGCCTTCTCTACGTTCCGACATCGCCGCATATGTAGCGGCATGCTCCGTTTGTGCCCAGAGTAAGTCCCCTCGGCACCTTCCGTTGGGTCTTTTGCAACCCATAGCCACCGGGGAGCGTCCATGGTCACACCTGGGGATGGATTTCATTGTGGACCTCCCTGCATCCCGAGGCCATACAGTCATTCTCATGATTGTGGATCGGTTTTCCAAAATGTGCCACTGTGTTCCTCTCAAGAAGTTACCCTCTGCACAAGAGTTGGCCTCGATTTTTGCCAGGGAGGTCTTCCGGTTGCACGGTTTGCCCAAGGAGATTGTGTCGGATCGGGGGAGTCAGTTTGTGTCCAGGTTCTGACGCGCCTTTTGCTCCCAGTTGGGGATTCATCTCTCTTTCTCCTCGGCCTACCACCCTCAGTCCAATGGGGCCGCAGAACGATCCAATCAGGCCTTGGAGCAATTCCTTCGTTGCTATGTCTCCGATCACCAAGACAATTGGGTTGACCTCCTGCCTTGGGCTGAGTTTGCCAGGAACACGGCGGTGAACTCTTCCTCTGGGACGTCTCCCTTCATGGCCAATTATGGGTTCCAACCTGCCGTGTTACCGGAGGTATTCTCTCCCCAGGATATTCCGGCTGTGGAGGATCACCTTTCCGTCCTACGTGCTTCTTGGGTACAGATCCAGAGGTCCCTTGAGGTCTCTGCACAGCGCCAGAGACTCCAGGCTGATCGCAGACGAGCGCCCGCTCCTTCCTACCAGGTCGGAGACCGCGTATGGTTGTCCACCCGCAACCTCAACCTTCGAGTGCCCACTCCCAAGCTGGCGCCTCGCTTTGTTGGTCCCTTCCGAGTGCTTCGCAGGGTAAACCCGGTAGCCTATGCCCTTGCGCTTCCTCCTGGCATGCGGATCTCCAACGTGTTTCATGTCTCCCTGTTGAAGCCACTGGTGTGTAATCGTTTCACTTCCTCGGTTCCTCGGCCTCGTCCGGTCCAAGTGGGCAATCGTGAGGAGTATGAGGTGAGCAATATCCTGGACTCACGCCTGGTCCGCGGTCGGGTGCAGTTTTTGGTCCATTGGCGTGGTTATGGTCCAGAGGAGCGTTCCTGGGTTCCCTCCGCAGATGTCCATGCTCCTGCCTTGCTCCGAGCCTTCCACGCACGCTTCCCTCAGAAACCGTTCTTTACTCCGCGGAGGAGGGGCCCTTGAGGGGGAGGTACTGTCATGGTCTTACCTTCTTGCTGTTCTCCTTCGTTTGACATGTGCTGGCGGCCATCTTGGTTTCTGGGTTTCTTGTAGCCTCCCACCCTGCGGCTTCTCCTTCCCACTGGGAGGAGCTGGATGCCTGCTCATATATATAGGAGGTCTGTGGCTTCAGTTCCTTGCTTGGTCCTCCTGTGTTCACATGCTTCTAAGACTGCTGCTGCTTCTGGTTCCTGATCCTGGCTTCGTCTGACTACCCTGCTGGTTCCTGATCCAGGCTTCGTCTGACTACCCTGCTGGTTCCTGATCCAGGCTTCGTCTGACTACCCTTCTGGTTCCTGACCTCTGGCTTCGCAAGACCCTGCTTCGGTTTAGCCATCCGTTTGGACTTTTGCCTTACAGCTTGATTTTCAATAAAGCCTTCTTATTTCCACTTATCTCTTGTTGTACGTCTGGTTCATGGTTCCTTGACAGAGGGGGAGATCATAAAAGAAAATTATTAAATAGGGAGGCGTACTGGATGTTTCCGCTAGCTACTTGTCATCCGACTGGCCTCCACAAGAGGCATGATTTAATATTAATAGAGCCATTGCTTTTGGTAATTTTCCGAATGTATATAGTGTTTTGCAAATGTTTTATATGTGTGCCCATGTGCTCTGTGATTGCGCTCCGTGTGCCCGATCACATGATCCTCTAATTTTAGAGCCAGGTGTCGGGTAAGCACATACAGTGCATCCATTTGAGTGTTTAGTATGTCATGATGAAGGAGCCGAATTAAAAGAGGTCTGAAACGCGTAACATCATATCCTGAACTGGAAGTTTTTAACCGCTGAAATAAAGATTACCCTGTTTTTGCTTTGAGCTGGATTTCTAGAGTTTTTCTGGATTATAGCTAAGCCCAGGGGAGCAGGTGAGAGCTGCTTTTTTCTAATTTTGCACAGAGTACTGTGTATTCCAAAGCATTATGAAAGTTATCACATGTTTGCTGCTTCAAGTCCCCAAGGGGTCAAAAAAACTGTGAGATTATGTTTAATAATGTTTCATTAACACCCCCCCCCCCCCCCCAAAAAAAAAAAATCCTTGTGTAATAAAACATTTTTTTATGAAAAATATACATACTTGGTACCACCGCAATCATAACAGCTCCTAGCAAAATGGTAAACCCTCATATAACTACAATGATTGGAAAAAAACTAAAAAGTTATGGGTCTTGGAATGGAAGGATGAAGACATGAAAAAAAAAAATACTTGGTCATTAAATGGGTTTTTCAGGACTTAAAAATGTGTAACCTACCCTTTCCTTAGGATAAGTCATCAATATCAGATCCATGGGGGCTGACACCCGCCAATTATAGAGCACAGCTGTATGATGGCCGGAAATCGTACTGCCAGCTCAGTCCCGCACCACGCACCAGTTTCCCTGGCTGCAGCTGTGACGTCCAATTTACACCACATCACTGCTGCAGTCAATCGACCCATATACTGCAGGGGCCAGTGATCGTGATGACCTGGTGTGCATGGGACGTCACTGCTGCGGTGCTGCAGCCAGAAAGATGACATCTGCCCTGCAGGACTGGTACACAATGCTGGAAGAGTCAGAGGAGAAAATGGTATGTGTCATTTTATCACATTTAAAGGGAACCTGTCATCGGGATTTTGTGTATAGAGCTGAGGACATGGTTGCTAGATGGTTGCTAGCAAATCTGCAATACCCAGTCCCCATAGCTCTGTGTGCTTTTATTGTGAAAAAAAAAACGATTTGATACATATTCAAATTAACCTGAGAGGAGTCCTGTACGTGAGATGAGTTAGGGACAGGACACATCTCAGGTTAATTTGCATATCAGGTCCTTGAGGACTGCCTCATAGAACTGGAGGAATGTCCCTGTGCTGCCAGCGCTTCGGGATAGTACAAAAGAGTTGTACATGGCAACCTGTACCAAGTAGACCGCAACTTTTTTGTACCATGCCCGGGTTTTGCACATGGCGTTATATGGCTTGAGGACTTGATCAGAGAGATAAACTCCTCCCATATGACGATTGTAGTCGACGATACAATCGGGCTTGAGGACCGTTGCCGCGGTACCTCACACAGGGACAGGGGTGATGCCGTTACCATGAATAGTGGACAGCATAAGGACATCCCTCTTGTCCTTATACCTGACCAGCAACAGGTTTCCACTGGTAAGGGCACGGGTCTCACCCCTGAGGATAGGTACCTGGAGGGGGTGGGCAGGGAGGCCGCGTTGATTTTTCCGCACGGTCCCACAAGCAGACGTGGATCTGGCGGCAAGGGACTGGAACAAGGGGATACTGGTATAAAAGTTATCCACGTAAAAGTGGTAACCCTTATCCAGCAGTGGGTACATAAGGTCCCACACAAGTTTCCTGGTAACACCCAGAGTGGGGGAACATTCTGGGGGTTGAATCCGGGAATCTCGCCCCTTGTATACACAAAATTTGTAAGTGTACCCTGAGGTACTCTCACAAATTTTGTATAGCTTCACGCCATATCTCGCCCGCTTGGAGGGCACATACTGGCGGAAAATGAGTCTCCCCTTGAATGCAATGAGAGACTCATCAACCACGACCTCCCTTCCAGGTACATAGGCCTCCATGAATTTGGCCCCAAAGTGATCGATGACCGGCCGTATCTTATACAAACGGTCATGGGCAGGATCACCTCGGCAGGGACATGCTGCATTATCGGAATAATGCAGACATTTCCGGATGGCCTCAAACCGGGAGCGTGTCATAGCCGTACTGTAAAGTGGGGTCTGGTATAGGACATCCCCACTCCAGTACAGCCTGACACTGGGTTTCTTGACCAGGCCCATATGCAGCACGAGGCCCCAAAATGTCCTCATTTCGACTGCACTGACCGGCGTCCAGCCACCGGGCCTGGCCAAAAAGGAGCCCGGGTGTTGAGCGACGAACTGTTGGGCGTACAGATTCGTCTGCTCCACCATCAGATTTACCAGTGGGTCACTGAAAAAATGAAAAAAAAAGTCATATTCAGTGTAGCCCAGTGTGGAAATCTGGATTCCTGATTGGCCTACAAAATCAGGAATCACGGGCTCGTATCGCTCTGGGCTACACCAGACTAGTTCACCGGCAGGGTGCTCCGGTGGATTTAACTGGTGGGCCGGGAAACCAGTACGAGCCCCAGAGCTTCTCCTACTAGTGTGGGCCACAGGGTCCCTAACATGGCGGTCCCCTTGCTCCGCCTGGCGGCGTCTCCGCCGCCTTGGGGGCTCATCATCATCGCTAGATGATGAGGAGGACACGGATGACAACAGCACCCCTGGGGGGTCTAGGTTCACACAGCTGTGCTGTGGACCCCAGACACCCTAACTTATCGGACCCCCCGGCGCATTTGCCCCAAGTGCCTTCTCAATGATTTGAGCAGGCACGGGGTTCCGATCACCGCCCGCCGCGTGGCGGTGATCGAAAATACACAGGGCGTACATGTACGCCCTGTGTCCTTAAGTACCAGGGCACAAGGGCATACATGTACGCCCTGTGTCCTTAAGGGGTTAAAGCTGCTGCCTGAGTTTTTTTTATTTAATCCGGACAACCTCTTTATTAATGTATATAATAAAGGCAGCAGAGTGGTTGCATAACACAGGAGGCTGTCAGATGCTGATAAGCCAACTGCTACTGGAGCAGCTACCAGATGTGTGTTAATCATTGCCAAATATTCTCTGCTTTATCAGGCACATAATAGAGACAGTTATCAGAAGTGGGTACCAGGATGGCTGGAATCCATTCATACACATTCAAATAATATTCTGGTCAGATTCACCCTGGATACAATACTGATCTTTAATGTGCATGGCGTTTATGGAGATGACCAGCCTATTTTTTAACTTTCCCTTTGCATTTCAACAGCCATAACATTTTTTTTTCCCAATTGCCGTGGCTGTATGCGGCCTAGTTTCATGCAGACATTGGGGGGAATTTATCATTCCCCCCACGAAAAGTCACAAAGGGTGTATTTTTACCTAGCTTTCTGCTTAAAAAGCAGGAAATTGTTATTACTAGTGTAATGTGTAGTGTGAATGCAGGTGGTGGGAAGACAAGAACGTCTGTGAGATAAAGCTTCATCCCATAGCTGCAGAGAAGGCAGGATTTTCCTGTACAGCCCAGTAATGTAGTGATTTTGTTATTACCTACCTTGGCAACTTGCAATCAGGCCAAGAGTGATCAATCTGTCATTTCTGTCAGGTTTCAGAAGGGCAGCAAGAAGAGTTGTTCTCTTGTACAAAAATCAATAGGCCCAAAGTACTGCAGAGGGGCATAAACATACCAAGAATGAAAGGAAATAGCTGAGACCCTGACCATGACTCCTGAGATGTCTGCTCAAACTATCTGTATGGTAGCATCTCCAAAGCATCCAGATGAAGCCACAGCTGTCTTTGTTAGGGGTGTCAGGAGTATGCGTACACACGTGCCCCATTTATAATGTTTCATTACAGTTTTGTGTTTATGGCACTGGTTATTGCTATATTTATTTACTGTGTTTGCATCTAGGCAGGGTAAGGGCCTGAAGGCCAGGATGATGGGTGGGCAAAGGTAGGCGCTGACCAAGGGCACCGTCTACCTACCCAATGGGGAGAGGGGGGACGCAAATGTATTTTAGTGAATAAAAAAATCAACTGTCTAATTGTTACTAATGAACGCTAGAACACAACATATTTGAAGCGCTCATTAGTACAGGAGACCCATGGAGTGGAGAGTATAGAGCCGCTAGCGTTGGCATTACTCATTGCTCCCTGGTCCTCCTATCCAGGCACCGACACTGCCCCAGGTCCTCACAGCGTACAGCGCCATGACGTACTGTGTATAGGCACGCAATATGACCTGATGCCATGTGAAATCAGGGTACAGTGCTGCGATCCCTAGAATGGAAAATAGCGAAGAAGGACGGGCACTCACTTTCTTGATGATATGAAGAGACGTTTATTCAAGGCATAATAGCGTCATCAGTATAAAAAGGGATGGATGGGCACTCTTATAAGTGAATGGATTGGCACTCTTATGTAGTCATCAGTAACTAGTTTCGGCTAAAGCCTGAGCCTTTTTCAAACTGCAATACTCCATTAGTGAGCAAGACAGGATTTAAACATATACACTCTGCCCAGTGATGTCATCATGTTACCACAACAAGTAAACAGTGTAAATAAACATAAGGTGTCAGAGTAAAAACAGCAGACATGGCAATGTAGTAACCATAGGCAACGCATCCAGCAATTGGTACCAAAGTCATTCAAAAGTCCATAGTGTTATTTTTCTTGGTAAAGCTGCACATCTTTGTAACATTGTTTGTTTTCTGAAATTGAGGATGACTCGCTCCCAGGTAGTACAACAACCCTAGTACTTAATTTATCATCCAAAACACTTAATAGTACCCAATATGGGGTCCTTCAGAAGGCTTTGTCATTTAGTCCCACTAGGAACATTGAACCTTTGATCTTGATATGGACCTACAACGCTTCTTCCATAATATATGGTTAAAAGCCCATTTTTCCAATCCTGAAAAATACACACTTGGATGACGTTGGGGCCACAGATAAATTAACACTAAAACAGTTTAACCTAAAGCTTAAAAGTAATTTTACACCACCCAAGTCATACCATCCAAATGAGGCATTTATAAACCTGGTCCATAAAGATGTTACCAACTTGCTCTGGAAATTTAAACAGGGACATCTTCACCAGTGCAAGGCACCAAAGAACAGGCAAACAAGTAGTGAGCGACCACCGAGCTTGACAAGGATTGAGATGTTGAGCTGACTGCAAGTAAGTTGAATTATTGTGGTCCATGTAGATAATGACTGGATGACAGCAGAGGGCGCCACTCTTCCATAGCCAGCTTGATTGTAAGCAACACCCTGTAGCCACTTGAGTAATTCTCATCTGCTGAGGAGAAAGCCTTAGAGAAGAACCCACAGGAGTGTAGGATGAAGGATTAAGAATATATGCAGAGAAGACTTGCTTGAGGGACTGGAATGCTCATTCAGCCTCAGACGGCCATTCCTTGGCATTTACCCCCTTCCTAGTAAGGCCAGCAATAGGAGAAGTTAGTGAGGAAAAATGTGGAATAAACTGTCTGAAATAATTAGTAAAACCCAGAAATCGTTGGATAGCATGCGGACCTGTAGGGTGAGGCCAGTTCAATACAGCAGACAGCCTCATTGTAATGATCTCTAAGCCACAAACATGCAATTTTGAAATTTAGCATACAGTCTGTTTTCTCTGAGGCAGTGGAGAACTGCATACATGCCTCAGGTGGATCTCAGTTCAGGTGAGAAAATCAGGATGTCATCCAGACTACAAGTATGGAGGAGATCACGGAAAATATCTTTGACAAATTCCTGAAAAACCACAGGAGCATTATAGAGACCAAAGGGCATGACAAAGTACTCAAAGTAACCATGTTGTGTATTAAATGCAGTTTTCCATTAATCGTCCTCTCTTATGCAGATCAGGTTGTATACTCCTCTGAAATGCAAATTAGTGAAGATTCTAGCTCCACAGAGCCTATCATAGAGTTCTAGAATTAGTAGTAGATGATACTTGTTTTTTCCAGCAATTGTATTTAGTCTGCTATAGATGTCCTGAGAGACCCATCTCTTTTCTTGACAAAAAAGAACCGAGCACCAGCTGGTCAAGAAGACTTTTGGATAAAACCTCTTTCCAGGTTTTCTTTACTGTAGTATAGCTTGTGTCTTTGCCAGAGATAACGGGTAGACACAGACATTTGGAAAAGTAGTTCCAGGCACCAGGTCGATAGGACAATCATAGGGACAATGTGGTGCCAGAGTCTCAATTTCCTTCTTATTAAAGAGTACAGTAGCTAGTGTAGGCTGGAGGTAGACTTCCACAGCTGTAGCTCAGACAAGCAGAAAAGAGGCCAGACAGTGAGAGTGACAGGCAGAACCCCAACACAGAATCTGCACTGAGTTCCAATCCAGAACAGGACTGTGAAAGCCAAGCCAGGGTAGACCCAATAGCAGAGGGCTGGAAAATACAGGCAAAACATAGAATGATAGTACAAAATTCCAAATTAAAGATCCAATGGCACAGTGATGGACTGTATGGATTCCAGAAGCACCTTCCCGTTGGTCACCACTTAGTAATAAGTTTTATTGTCCTGAGGAAGGGGGATGTTCTGCCCCCGAAACGCGTAGACCAACTTTAATAAAAAGATTACCTTGATTGGTACCTTTTGAGTATCGAGTCCTTACTGCACCAGCACCACCGAGAATGGTCAGATTTTTCTTCATAGTGTG
This sequence comes from Bufo gargarizans, assembly GCF_014858855.1. Taxonomy (NCBI): domain Eukaryota; kingdom Metazoa; phylum Chordata; class Amphibia; order Anura; family Bufonidae; genus Bufo; species Bufo gargarizans. The sequence continues at coordinate 43,470,509 of NC_058089.1, forward strand.
GAGGAAGTAGGAGATGCAGGAGACAGGAGACCTCAGAGACTGAGACTGGTGGAAGTGATGAGACTGCGGTACTGTAGCGGTAGTGGACAGGATGTTCAAGTGATCAGAAATAGTATGCAGATAATGCAGGAGTTGCTCCTAGCGAACTGGCTGAGAGGTCAGCTCTTTATAAACTTCAGGCAAGTCTATTCTGGGTGATCCAGCAGGTTCCATTGCCAGAGCAATCTATTACGGCAGTGGGTGAGAAACCTGTATGACTTTAGGCTAAACCTAAAAAGGTGCTATTCCGGTGGCTCCCTGGTATTTAGCCTTTAATCTCTATAAAGGCATCTGGACTTTGCTGCCAGAAGTCACCAGACGCACAGGGGTCAGGGACACCAGTACAAAAGGCATTGAAGGAACAGACTGAGTTCATGCAAATTCGTGATACAATTCTGAAGTCAGGGCTGACAGCAGAGGGTCACAACAGGCACAGATCAGAACAGGCAGCAGACAGAATCCGGTAAACAGGCACAGATCAAAACACTGCAGATAATAGAAAACAAATTGCTGAGCAGGAGCTTAGCAATCTACAAACCTAATTCCCTGGCAAGGAAATCAGGCCAGCACCACAGTTTTAGGGATTATTCACAGGTCACTGTTTTGGTCAGTGATTTCTATCAGTGATTGTAAACCAAAACCAGGAGTGGGGGGCTACACAGAAACAAGGTATAAGGGGAAGATCTGCACCTGTTCTATGTTTAGGCTCACACCTGATTTTGGCTCTCAGTCACTGATAGAATTCACTGACCAAACACTTACTATGTGAATAAGGCCTTACAGCAGAAAGCTGATTAGCAATTAGAAGCAGCCAGGCAGCAATCAAAGCATGGGAAGGATAGGAGTGGAAGTGAAGCAAAAATGGGAGTAGTAGTGTTCATTGATCAATCAACGGCCTGATGTTTATCTGGTCGGGTGATGTGGCGGCCATGCTATCGTTTGGTAAGTTCCTGAATCACAACCCATGTCAGCTGAAGTTTACTCTAAATTCGGATGTCTCCTCTATTGCTTTTCTGGATCTCATTTTAATGGGAGGCCTAGAAAGTGCTACAGTATCGGAAAGATACTGCTGGGAACACTTCTCTTTTGGCCACATCCTGTCATCCTCGCCATGTTATTAACAACATCCCTACGGGAGAATTTATTAGGGCTACAGGCAATTGTTCTAATGACAGTCTTTTTTCAAAAGAAGTTGCTGTTACAAGTAGACAGTCCTCCCGCTGGTATCCTACTTGGACTTTGAATCGTGCAAAACCAATTGCACAATTCAAGTCCAGATCTGATCTTATATTTTCACAAAAGAAAAAAATTCACTGATAAATATACCCCAGTGTTTGTGACCAGGTTCAGTCTGAAGTATTCACAACTATGTAAAATTATCAAAAAGCATCTTCCTCTATTAGAACTAGATGAACGCTGGTCACAAACTATTGAGGGAGGCATTAGATATGTGGCACGCTGTGCCCCTAATTGAACACAGGAACTTAGCCCCAGTTTATTCTAGAAAGAAAGAAAAACTCAACCAATTTGGCTACAACGTAAAGGGAGTTTTAAATGTGGACACCGCATTTGTATATGTTGCCAATATATGCAAGCTGACTGGGTGATACGATGGGACAGCAAATGGACGTATTTTCCAGATTAAACAATACATCAATTGTAATATTAACTATGCAGTCTATTGTATCACCTGCTCAGCCTGTAATCTACAATATATTGGATGTACTACTCATGAATTAAAAATTATTTTAAATTAAACACTTATCAGACAGCGCTTTATAAAGTGAGAAATGTGTCGGCAGCTAGTCTACACTTTGCGATTGTCCACCAGGGTAATACTACAGGTTTCCAGGTGCAAGGCATTGAACGAGGTACCTCACCCATTCGAGGAGGTGATCATAAACGCAAGCTTCTCAACAGAGAATCATTTTGGATTTTTCAGTTAGGGACACATGTACCAGCAGGATTAAACCGGAGACATGATTTAATCTTACACTATTAATGTTTTTAGGATTCTTGTTTTCTTTCTTGCTTTGTGCATATTTGTGTTGTCTTTTTAATCTTTTTAATGACCATGTCATGATTAAGGGTCATTATTGTTGGACCTGAAACGCGTAGACATTGTGTTCACACTGGATTTTATTTTCATCAAGTAATAAAGGCTGTTGCGATATTTTGGGAAGCTGGACCTGTTTTTCCCCTTTCTGTTCATTAATCAATATTTCTAATAGAAGTAGCAGAGCTGCAACAAATCCGGGTTCCGATGCAACAGCTCCCAGGGTGCCTTCAATTGTAATCATACCCCCATTAGTAGTAGTGCCCTCCATATTGTGTCCAAGAATAATAATGCCCCCACAGTACCCACAGTGTTAATAATGCCCCCATAGGACCCCTAGTAGAAGTAACCCCCCATAGTGCCCCCAACAGTGACGAGGCCTCTCTATAAGGCACCCTTTTAGAGCTCTCAATAGTAATAAGGCCAAACTATTAGGCACACCATTAGTATCCCTGATAGTTATTATGCTCCCTGCTGCAATGCCCCCTGTAGTACCAGAACATGATGCATCCCCTGTAGTGCCCATGATGTATAATGCCCCCTGTTCTGTCCTACTTATGTGTTAGTGGGGCATTAGTTGACAGGCAGTTAAACTCCTTGCAACTCATTGTTCCCAAGTAATATCCAATTCAATTGGCTATAGCACATAACAGTGCAAAGCTATGCAAACTAAAACTGCATGAAATACAGGTTACATTAAGTACAGCAATATACATGAATATACATCCTGCAATGCTAACAAATAACCCAAACATGCAGTCTGGGTGTGGAGGATGATTAGAGATGCTGCATGTCCTTGGAAAAAGATGGCTGCTATGACCTGACTTGATGTTGCCAGGGTGATAAATACGGTGACACGCATGAGATATACAAGGTAATATGCTAGCTAGCTAGAAACTTTTTGTACAAATGGCTACTAAATGGAACTAAGAACAACATGGATACTTGCACAGTAAATGTGCACTTATACAGATAACTTGCTGAACGCATGAAACCCCCCGATCAGGAGTCAGTGTGAATGTGGGGTCTATTTTGTATGAATTGGGTGCAGATCTATTATTTTTGGGGTCTGTCTGGAGGTCTGTATTAGTTTTGTGGTCTAGTCGGGTAATTTATTAATTTCGGGATTGGGGAGTCTATATAACCCTTGGGATCTGTCAGGAGGTCTGCATTATTTTTGAGGTCTGGACTAAGTCTGTATTAATTTTGGGGTCTGTATTAAGGAAGTCTGTCACCTAACTTTCACCAATTAAACCATTAGTAATGGCCAGTGTGGATTGTCCTGAAAAAGCATTTTTAATTCTTTGGATAACAACTCCAAAGTTCCCAGTGTGGTGGGCATGGGTTTTGAAAGTACCCAAGCCTGTTGCCCTTCCCCGCGTGTGTTCTGCCCCTAAGATGAAAAGGTTTCCTCCCATCACCAACAGCATCAGGCTGATGCAGTGCTTGACCCCTGCTTCCTTCCTCCCCCATTCTGTGCCTGGCATCCTCCCCTCTGTCCTGACATCAAGTGAAGTGCAGCACAGCCTGGGCGAGAATAAGGTGACAGGCTACCTTTAGGTTTTGTCTGTATTGGGATCTGTATTAATTCTGTGGTCTGGTTAGAGAGTTAGTATTAAAGTATTAATTCCACTCTTGCTGACCATTCTCTCTCTGTCACCTCTGACCCAACGTGTCTGCTCTGCCACACACTGATGCTCACACTCAAATAGCACTAGTAGACAAATTGCGACCCCCCCTTCCAAAAAATCTATTCAAAATTACCTTACTTTGCAGTTGAAGGATGTGGGGTTTGTGTCTGGTTGGGAGGGTGAATTGGCGGTTACCATTTCCGCTGAACAATGGAATCGCTCCCTTCTGTTCACTCATAAGTCTACGGTTTCTTGCCGCCTACAAGAGTTAAACTATAAAATCCTTACACGGTGGTATAGGACTCCGGTCAAGCTACATCAGTTTTATCCCTCTTTTCCCAATACATGTTGGCGATGCCACGATGCAGTGGGCTCCATGCTCCACATCTGGTGGGGCTGTCCTGGGGTTGCCCCTCTGTGGCAGGATGTTTTTGTTTTATATAACGCTTTGTACCGGACCTCTATATCACCGTCTCCTCAGATAGCTCTACTTTCTATCTACTCGGGTAGAATTCAACTTGTAAAGAAAGGTGCCCTTAGGCTATTTGTGCAGGCTGTAAGACAGATCATACCACGCCAGTGGAAATCAACAGATAGCCTGAGGAGATGTACTTGGGTCCACGCTTTAGACACTCTGGTCCGGATGGAAGAGCTGAGAGCTGAGGCCCACAATCAGACGCGTTCATACTCGCAAACATGGGACCCTTGGCTGCAATTCAGAAGCTCTCCTCGATTTCACACTTGGCTAGATACGGGTTGTTGTATCTGGTGAAGTTCAGGTTTCTTTTCTTCACATACCCTCTCCCCCCCCCCCCCCCCCTGTATCTCCTTACCCCCTGTTTTCCAGCCCTTGTCTTGGTCTTATTTGTTCAGATTCGTCACACTTATTTGCATACTTATGATAGTCATGTTTCCTTTATAATTGGGCACAGGCTATATTGCCCTTTTCCTCACTTGTTATGTGACTTTGTAACTCATTTTCATTTTTGCTTCAATAAATATGATTGAACCAAAAAATTACCTTACTTTGTAATAGAAAGAATACATTTTATACGAAGCAGTTGTAGTGCAGCTGAGCAGTCAACACCCTGCTAGTTTCCTCCAGCACACACCCGCTGTGGGGAGAAACAGAGCATTGCATCGTGCTGCTGAGTAGTGATGAGCTGAAGGGGTCATATTCGAATTCGCAATATTTCGCGAATATTTTGTAGAATATTCGCCAAATATTCGTGAATTCGAATATTTGTTATATTCTACGATTTTTTTAAAATCGACAAGGTAATGATCGCGTAATATGCAAATTCATCGCTAATTTATCGCTAATTTTCCAATTGCCGAGCAAAAACATGATTCCTCCCTGCTTCTTGCTTGTGGGCCAATGAGTCATAGCACTATATTGAATATATTAGTTTTTTCAAATATTCGTAATATTCTAATTCAAGAATATATAGCAATATAGCGAATATTCGAAAAAACGAATATAGAGCAATTTAGCTAATATAGTGCTATAATATTTTTTTTCAATAGTTGAATTTTTTTTCCAATCTGAACTTCAGATGAGAAAAAAATTATTATACTATTAGACAAAGAAGAATATAGCGCTATATAAGCTAAATTGCTCTATATTCGTTTTTTTCGAATATTCGCTATATTGCTATATATTCTTGTTTTAGAATATCACGAATATTCGAAAAAATTAATATATTCAATATAGTGCTATATATTAGTTTTTTAGAATATTCATAATTTTTCCCATTTAAAGTTGATTCCTCCCTTCTTCTTGCTTGTGGGCCAATGAGTCATTGGCCCACAAGCAAGAAGCAGGGAGGAATCATGTTTTTACTAGGCAATTGAAAAATTTGTGATAAAAATTCGCAATAAAAATCTCGAATATTCGAAACTACGAATATATATCACTATATTCTAAATTTTCGTGAATTTTCAAAGTACCTATATTCGCGATAAAAATTTGCAATTGGAATATTCGTGATCAACACTACTGCTGAGGATGCTGTCGCGTCACCAGGGGGCATGGGTTCATGCCCAAGCTTGAGAGCTCTTTGCTGGGGCCTGGACATGTAAGTTTATGACAGACATATAAGAAAAAAACAGTATACAAGTTAGATGGGGGCCTGGTACCAATTTTGTATTAGGGACCAGGAGATTCAGGTTACACCTCTGTCTTTGACTCTTGTCCATTTAGTCCACCCCCATCTTCTATCCAGCTGCCCCTTTTAACACTGCTATCCTGTAGCATCTACTTAAGTGTACTTAAAGTGTAACTTGTTTCAGGTACGTTTTCAGACTCCGCTGCCTTGTGTGTACATGAAGGATGACACTATTTCTGGCCTTTATACAGTATGACTTCTATGTATTGTATTATCTATGACTAATAAAAGCCATCATAATTGTGAATTGAGTGTCATTTTGACATTAATCATCTGTGCTGTTTACGCTACTCAATCGTTAGTCATTAGTAGCCATCTATGTATCAGATCCGCTCTCATGGTATTGCAGTGCCTGTGTACAAGTAGACCTTATTTTGCTTATTAATGATGCAAGTGCAATGATGGCAAATCAGATTTGCCAAAAAGAAGTATCATAGATGTGTACATATGTAGTATACAGTGTTTGCTGCAATCCATGGTTTTATGCATCTACCCTGGAGCTTGGAACCTATCCCCAGTGGGTACAGGGGCCCTATGTAAAATTAAAGGCGTTCTTCTCTAATTTGATATTGCTGGCCTAGCCTCAGGATAGTTCATCAATATCACATTGCTGGGGGTCCAACTCCCGGCACCCCTGACAATCAGCTATATCAGGGATGCTCAACCTGTGGCCCTCCAGCTGTTGTAAAACTACAACCTGCTGTAGGCTGTCTGGGCATGCTGGGGGTTGTAGTTTTCCAATATCTGGAAGGCCGCAGGTTGGGCATGGCTGAGCTATATAAAAAAGCCGTGGTGCTCCTTGAGCACCTATGCCTCTTCCTAGGTCAGTGATGCATTTATTGGTCACGTGGCATAACTGAAGATAATTCCCATTCAAGTGAATGGGCCTGAGCTGAAATACCAAGCACAGCCGCTAGCCAATGGATGATACTGTGCTTGGTAAGGAGGAGGCCATGGCACTTACCGGACACCCAGTGAGCGTCACGGCTTCCTCAAACAGCTTATAGGTCGGGGTGCCGAGAGCCAGATGCCCGCCAATCTGGTGACCTATCTTGTGGATAGGCAAATATGAAAATCCTGGAAAAAGGATTAAATATAAAAAGCCACTCGCCTCTTCACCAGGGTTCCAGTGACAGGGTTCCATGCCAGTCGTTTATCATCCCCTGTGGAAGTGTGAAGTTCCATCAATGGTCACAAGCACCACTGCAGCCATTTACTGGCCTTGGGGTCACATACTACCACTTAGGCCAGTGAATGGGTGGAGCAGTGCAAGTGACCATGGACGGGATGCCGCACTTCTGGGCCACAGGGGACCAGGTGCAGCAAGGATGGACTCTTGATGCTGAAACAGAATGTTTGTGAAGAAGTGTGTGGCTTTTTTCTTTATGCTAGACACTTTCAGGGCCGTGACTAACAGTTTTTCAGATGTACAATCCCTTAATTGATTAGTCCCTTAAACCCCAAATAACCAATGAATATAAATAATTGAGTTATAAAGTTATTAACCCCTTCAGCCCCGGGCAATTTTCCATTTTTGCGTTTCCGTTTTTCATTCCCTGCATCCAGGAGCCATAACTTTTTTTTTTAGCTCTATGAGGGCTGGATTTTTGTGGGACATTGTAGTGGGAAGTTAGAAAAAAAGATTCCAAATGGGGTGGAATTGGAAAAAAACACTATTCCGCCACAGATTTACGGGTTTTGCTTTTAAAGCGTCCCTATGCGGTAAAACTAACAGCTTCATTTCAGAACGATTACAATACCACAATGTTTTTTCTTTACATCGCCATATTGTGACTTGCATAATTTTTTTATAGTTATGCCTACAGAGCTGTGTGGGCGATCTGTACTTTTTATTGATACCATTTTGGAGTGTTTTTAATCACCTTTTATTCATTTTTTTAGGAAGCGAATTGTTGAAAAAAAACATGAATTGACCGTTTCGATTTTTTTTTTTTGTTACAGCGTTCACTGTATGGGATAAATACAGTCGTGGCCAAAAGTTTTGAGAATAACATAAATATTGGAAATTGGAAAAGTTTTTATAATAGCAATTTGCATATACTCAAGAATGTATGTTAAAGAGTGATCAGGTGAATTGCATAGTCCTTCTTTGCCATGAAAATTAACCTAATCCCAAAAAAACCTTTCCACTGCATTTCATTGCTGTCATTAACCCCTTAGTGACCAAGCCTGTTTGGGCCTTTATGACAAAGCGTTTTTCTTCCTTTTTTCATGGTCTCGTTCCAAGAGCTATAACTTTTTTATTTTTTCGTCTATATAGCTTTATGAGGGCTTGTTTTTTACGGGACAAGTTGTAGTTTTTAATGGCACCATTTTGGGGTACACATAACTTTTGATTAACTTTTATTAACTCTTTCTGGGAGGGAGATGGGGGAAAATAGCAATACTGCCACTGCGTTTTTACATTATAAACTTTACGGCGTTCATTTTTCGGTACAAATAACATAATATCTTTATTCTCTGGGTCAGTACGATTACAGTGATACTAAATACTTATAATTTTTTTAACGTTTTACTACTTTTTTTTTCCAATAAAACCCCTTTTATTAACCCAAAAAATGATTTTGCATTGCCACTTTTTTTTCCTTTTTCTATGGAGTTGTGTGAGGGCTTGATTTTTGGGGGACAACTTGTATTTTTCATTGGTATCATTTTGGAGTAAATGGCGCTTTTTGATCGCTTGTTATTATGTTTTTTTCGGTGGAAACTAAGAATAAATTAGAAATTCTGTCTTTTTATTTTTTACGGCGTTCACCATAGGGGATAATTTATGTAATATTTATGTAGTCCGGGTCGTTACGGACGCGGCAATACCAAACATATGGGGGATATTAATTTTTTGCAATTTTTTTCATTGAAAAGTGTATTTTCAATGGAAAAAAAGCATATTTTTTTATTTTATGGAAATTTTTTTATTTAATAAATGTATATTTTTTTTCTATTTTTTTTACTACTTAAAATTCCCACAAGGGGACTATAATATACAGTATTTTGATTGCTTTTAAAATGTAATGCATTATCTCTATAAAGCATTACATTTCAATAGCAATGCTATTCAAACCTTTACCAGCAGGTGGCGCCAGAGAGGCACAGCCTGCTGGAGAGAACTGAAGACAGGCTCGGGGCCCTGATCGGAAGTGAGGTAAGCTTCCGAACACATCAGCACCCCGCGATCGCATTTTCGGGGTGCTGATGGGAGACAGAGGGAGTCCGCTCCCTCTGTCACCACTTTACATGCAGCGGGCGCCATTGCGCCCGGCATGTAAAGGGTTAAACAGCCCGGATCGGCACTTCTGCCGGTCCGGGCTGTTAGAGCAGGGTCCCGACTCTCATGTGAGAGCCGGGTCCGTGCTCCCCGCTGCACGGGGGAGCCGTGCTGCGCTTAGACCGGGCCGCCGTAAAAACGCGGCGGCCCAGCCTAAGGCCCCTTAGTGACCGCCGTAAAAACACGTATGGGTGGTCACTAAGGGGTTAAAGGACCTGCTGAGATCATTTCAGTAATCATCTTGTTAACTCAGGTGAGAATGTTGACAAGCACAAGGCTGGAGATCATTATGTCAGGCTGATTGGGTTAAAATGGCAGACTTGACCTGTTAAAAGGAGGGTTATGCTGGAAATCATTGTTCTTCCATGGTGACCTGCAAAGAAACGTGTGCAGCCATCATTGCGTTGCATAAAAATGACTTAACAGGCAAGGATATTGTGGCTACTAAGATTGCACCTCAATCAACAATTTATAGGATCATCAAGAACATCAAGGAAAGAAGTTAAATTCTTGTTAAGAAGGCTTCAGGGCGTCCAGGAAAGTCCAGCAAGTGCCAGGATCGTCTCCTAAAGAGGATTCAGCTGCGGGATCGGAGTGCCACCAGTACAGAGCTTGCTCAGGAATGGCAGCAGGCAGGTGTGAGCGCATCTGCACGCACAGTGAGGCGAAGACTTTTGGAAGATGGGCAGCAAAGAAGCCACTTCGCTCAACAAAAAAACATCAGGTACAGATTGATCTTCTGCAGAAAATATGGTGAATGGACTGCTGAGGACTGGGGCAAAGTCATATTCTCCAATGAAGCCTCTTTCCGATTGTTTGGGGCATCAGGAAAAAGGCTTGTCCGGAGAAGAAAAGGTGAGCGCTACCATAAGTCCTGTGTCATGCCAACAGTAAAGCATCCTGAGACCATTCATGTGTGGGGTTGCTTCTCATCCAAGTGCGTGGGCTCACTCACAATTTTGCCCAAAAACACAGCCATGAATAAAGAATGGTACCAAAACACCCTCCAACAGCAACTTCTTCCAACAATCCAACAACAGTTTGGTGAAGAACAATGCATTTTCCAGCACGATGGAGCACCGTGCCATAAGGCAAAAGTGATAAGTAAGTGGCCCGGGGACCAAAACGTTGACATTTTGGGTCCATGGCCTGGAAACTCCCCAGATCTTAATCCCATTGAGAACTTGTGCTCAATCCTCAAAGGCGAGTGGACAAACAAAAACCCACTAATTCTGACAAACTCCAAGAAGTGATTATGAAAGAATGGGTTGCTATCAGTCAGGAATTGGCCCAGAAGTTGATTGAGAGCATGCCCAGTCGAATTGCAGAGGTCCTGAAAAAGAAGGGCCAACACTGCAAATACTGACTCTTTGCATAAATGTCATGTAATTGTCGATAAAAGCCTTTGAAACGTATGAAGTGCGTGTCATTATATTTCACTACATCACAGAAACCACTGAAACAAAGATCTAAAAGCAGTTTAGCAGCAAACTTTGTGAAAACTAATATTTGTGTCATTCTGAAAACTTTGGGCCACGACTGTACATACAAGTATTTGGGATGATAATTTTTTTTAATATGGGGTAAAGGGGGTACCTTGAATTTTTTTATTTTTTTTTACATTAGTTTTTTTCCTTTTTTTTTAAGTCCACCTAGGAGACATTAATATTGTGATTGTCCATATTGCTTCCTCTGCTGGCTTGATTTATTTTTCAGTCACATTATACACTGCATGTATCCCTGTAAATCCAGCAGCAGTGGTCGTACTTCGACAATATAGGAAAAATTACCGGCCTATGCGCACTCCCACGGTCCCAGCCACCAGACAGAGTGCCTTTTCCTATAGTATGCAAGCAAAGTTATTGCTGCTGGATTGCAGGGTGGTTGTAACCCCTAGATAGGAACAGTGTAAAATGTGATGGAAAAATGAATCCAGCCAGCGAAGGAGGCAATATGGAGAATCACAGTACATTAGTAAGTGCCTTGTATTAACCTTGTCTAAGTGATAAATGCCATTTCCTGAAGTGAGACATGCGATCATCAGATTGCTTCTCACACAGACAGCATTTATTTAAGAATGCAGCCTATGGGAGATTTAGTATATTCCTATGAAGCACTGCCACCTGCACGCCCTGTTAGAAAAATACTGTGGGCAGCAGGCTCACAACCAATGAACGGCTTCAGCTATCTCAGGGCGGGGAAGCAGTTTGGGCCCCGGAAATGCAGCAGCTGCCATGGTCACAACTATCCCTGGCATCTGTGGGGTTAAATGTCTGCGATCGGCTTTATTGCCTGTTGCAGACATTAAACCTAAGTGTCTGCTGTTAAAAATCACAGAAACCCAGCGGCTGTGGAATTCACTGTGCTCGCAAATGGGCGCTATCTTTAAAGATCCGACCAGGTTTCCTGGCATTTTCTTTGTTAGATCTGTTTATAGCAGGGATGCCCAACCTGCGGCTCTCCAGCTGTTGCAAAACTACAACTCCCAGTATGCCCAAGCAGCCTACAGCTATAAGCCTACAGCAGGGCATGATGAGAGGGCCGCAGGTTGAGCATGCCTGGTTTACAGCAAAGCTGTATGAAAGTTTCCACAGTTCCAAAGTTTTCACGCAGTCTTCTTAGGGCTGTTTCACACGAGCGGCTGCCGTGCGTGGCATCCGCTCCGTGAAAGAGTGCCAAGACCCGATGCAGACTGCAGAGGCACGGAGCATTATCAGTCATGTTAATGCTCCGTGCCTCTGCAGTCTGCATCGGTTCTTGGCTGTCTTTCACGGAGTGGATGCCACGCACAGCATCCGCTCGTGTGAAACAGCCCTTAAAGTTTGGCACATGAAATCCTTGGGAAATAACTTAGGCCCCTTTCACACGGGGGAGTTTTCCGTGCGGGTGCAATGCGTGAGGTGAACGCATTGCACCCGCACTGAATCCGGACCCATTCACTTCAATGGGGCTGTGCAGATGAGCGGTGATTTTCACGCATCTCTTGTGCGTTGCGTGAAAATCGCAGCATGCTCTATATTCTGCGTTTTTCTCGCAACTCAGGCCCCTTAGAAATGAATGTGCAGATGCGGTGCGATTTTCACGCATGGTTGCTAGAAGATGATAGGGATGAAAAAAAAAAAAATCACTCACCTCATCCACTTGTTCGTGCAGCCGGCATTGTCTTCTTTCTTCTTCTTTCAGGACCTGCAAAAGGACCTTTGGTGACGTAATCTCGCTCACCACGTGGTGATATCAGCGGAGGTCCTGCTGAATGAAGATAGAAGGAATATACAGAAGATAACATCAAAGAGTGGTGTAGCGAATGAGATTAAAGGAGAAATAACCTGTGAACACATGGGGGTAATATATCTATTAAAATGTCCCTGTGGGCTATACTACACTACGTGCAGAATTATTAGGCAAATGAGTATTTTGACCACATCATCCTCTTTATGCATGTTGTCTTACTCCAAGCTGTATAGGCTCGAAAGCCTACTACCAATTAAGCATATTAGGTGATGTGCATCTCTGTAATGAGAAGGGGTGTGGTCTAATGACATCAACACCCTATATCAGGTGTGCATAATTATTAGGCAACTTCCTTTCCTTTGGCAAAATGGGTCAAAAGAAGGACTTGACAGGCTCAGAAAAGTCAAAAATAGTGAGATATCTTGCAGAGGGATGCAGCACTCTTAAAATTGCAAAGCTTCTGAAGCGTGATCATCGAACAATCAAGCGTTTCATTCAAAATAGTCAACAGGGTCGCAAGAAGCGTGTGGAAAAACCAAGGCGCAAAATAACTGAGAAAAGTCAAGCGTGCAGCTGCCAAGATGCCACTTGCCACCAGTTTGGCCATATTTCAGAGCTGCAACATCACTGGAGTGCCCAAAAGCACAAGGTGTGCAATACTCAGAGACATGGCCAAGGTAAGAAAGGCTGAAAGACGACCACCACTGAACAAGACACTGAAACGTCAAGACTGGGCCAAGAAATATCTCAAGACTGATTTTTCTAAGGTTTTATGGACTGATGAAATCAGAGTGAGTCTTGATGGGCCAGATGGCTGGATTGGTAAAGGGCAGAGAGCTCCAGTCCGACTCAGACGCCAGCAAGGTGGAGGTGGAGTACTGGTTTGGGCTGGTATCATCAAAGATGAGCTTGTGGGGCCTTTTTGGGTTGAGGATGGAGTCAAGCTCAACTCCCAGTCCTACTGCCAGTTTCTGGAAGACACCTTCTTCAAGCAGTGGTACGGGAAGAAGTCTGCAAGGTAAGAAAAACATGATTTTCATGCAGGACAATGCTCCATCACACGCGTCCAAGTACTCCACAGCGTGGCTGGCAAGAAAGGGTATAAAAGAAGAAAATCTAATGACATGGCCTCCTTGTTCACCTGATCTGAACCCCATTGAGAACCTGTGGTCCATCATCAAATGTGAGATTTACAAGGAGGGAAAACAGTACACCTCTCTGAACAGTGTCTGGGAGGCTGTGGTTGCTGCTGCACGCAATGTTGATGGTGAACAGATCAAAACACTGACAGAATCCATGGATGGCAGGCATTTGAGTGTCCTTGCAAAGAAAGGTGGCTATATTGGTCACTGATTTGTTTTTGTTTTGTTTTTGAATGTCAGAAATGTATATTTGTGAATGTTGAGATGTTATATTGGTTTCACTGGTAAAAATAAATAATTGAAATGGGTATATATTTGTTTTTTGTTAAGTTGCCTAATAATTATGCACAGTAATAGTCACTTGCACACACAGATATCCCCCTAAAATAGCTAAAACTAAAAACAAACTAAAAACTACTTCCAAAAATATTCAGCTTTGATATTAATGAGTTTTTTGTGTTCATTGAGAACATGGTTGTTGTTCAATAATAAAATTAATCCTCAAAAATACAACTTGCCTAATAATTCTGCACTCCCTGTATATTGGGAGGACCTTGCGCAAGCTTAACCCTGGGTTCACACCTGAGCGTTTTACAGCGCGTTCAAACGCGCTGTAAAACGCTTAAGACATGAAAACCAATGCTTCCCTATGGGAAGGGTTCACACCTGGGCGTTTTACAGCGCGTACGAACGCGCTGTAAAACGCCCGACGCTCAAACAAGTACTTGAGCTTCTTTGGGGCGTTTTGACGCGCGTTTGTGGCCATAGGACACTGCAGTCAATGACACAAACGCGCGTCAAACGCGCGTTTACTATTACAAAAAACGTGCATAAAAACGCGCGACAAAAACGCGCGTAAAACGCGCGTTTGAGGAACGCTTAGGTGTGAACCCAGGGTAAAACTAGAACCCAGGAACATATTAATAACATTAAAAAAAAAAGGTCAATGGTTTGCGGGGATTAAAAAGGTCAAATCGAACTGGCGAGGTGGAGACCCGGTGGCGAACATTAACCCCCGGCAGCTTGAGTGGATCTAGAGAATGTGTTCCCTACAACCGGATGGATTGAACATTGACTTTGACTTAAAACCATGTCTGATAGAATAGCCGTGAGTAGTGTGTAACAGTGAAAGTATCAATGAATCAGACCGGGAGGTTTTATTGGTCAACACACACCATGTGACAGCACCACGTGTTATTTTGTAGGAACGGAGTGAGGTTAGGTGAGAGTAGATGTACGCTCAGCCCGATTGGTTGACTGATACCAGCAGAGAAATAGCGGTGTTTAGTGTTTGTAAGTTATTAGGTTACGAAGCGATGTGTATGCTCCTCCTTATTAGAATGGCTGCCCTATTGTGAAGAAATACCTTAGGTAAAAGAACTTGATTGCGGTGATTTATTATATGTGATAGAATATGGTTATAATACAGGCAAAGTTTTATTAGTATTTATTGCGGACATTCATTATATGCGATAGAATGTTTTTAGAATGAAAAATGTTTCTTAAACGCTTTTAAAAGGATTATAAAGTATCAAATGTGGGGGGTTCAGCCCGCACAACCCTATGCAGGTGCACATTGCTATGGCGAAATACAGATACAAACGCAAAAACACAAATGCTATCGCACTCTGCAAACCAGCACTCTGCCCTGCCTCTATGCTGGATGTTGAATAAGGCATTGGTGTACATTTTGGCCAAAGCATAATAAGCCACTCACCACGTCAAGGTCGTCTCCATGAGTGGTCCCTAACACTAGTTCCTACCTTTTATGGGCCATGACAGCCACCCAAAGTCCAGGGAGCGCAGGTACAGCATGCACGCCAAGCACACTCTGCTTTGAACCCCGTCCGGTGCCATCACAGCTTCCATCGGATCCAGGGATGCAAGTACCAACATGCATGCTGAGCCCACTATATACTTCTCCTGGAGCCAAATGGCTACTGGTAGGTGCTATATAAGCAGACTCAGTTTTATACTGACTTTGAAACCAGCCTCCAGGGCAGACTAACTGGTCAGGTGTGCATGACTGCATAAAGTATCATGATATGGGTGTTTTGTACTGGAGGGGGTGGGAGGAGTATGTCTTTTGTCATCCCTGACCCATATAAAAAGAACGCCCAAGTGTGGGTGTAACATCCGCTCCTGATGAAGCTATCCTAGAAAAACCTGGGTCAGGCGGTTCTGTGAATACGGACGATTTTATGTTTGCTCAAATACCTGTTGATCTTATACTTTTGTGAGTATAATAAAACCTGTAGATATATGGAAAATTGGTGGACCTTCACTATGTGCTCCAACCTCTAATACCTACAGAAGGGCTGTTCTGGGGCAAAAACTATCTTCTGTTGGAACTCAGGTGTTCGGCTGCATTGAAAAGAACTGCCACATCCCTACCATCACTCAGAAGCCACAGCCTATGTGAGGCAGCGCCACCCCTTTGTTGAAATAACTGTTCTTTGATGTGAATGGAACCCACTTCACACGGAGGTCTGCAACGCCGCTAGAAGATGTGAAACGCAGTGGTGAACTATTTATATATAGTGTATTTCAATTTTTTTTTACATTTCTATCTTTATATTATAATATTTTTTTTCTTGCTTGCATTTTTATGTTTCTGCAGTGATGATGTACCCAGCTACCCCCATAACCCACACTCCAGCAATCATGGGGGGTAGTCAGTGATGTCATCGCTGCAGACTGATGGGGAGCACCAGAGTGTCACCACTGAAACAACATAATATCAGACAGGTGAGTGAGAATTCATTTGATATTGTATGTACAGTCAGGTCCATAAATATTGGGACATCGACACAAGTCTAACATTTTTGGCTCTATACACCACCACAATGGATTTGAAATAAAATGAACAATATGTGCTTTACCTGCAGACTGTCAGCTTTATTTGAGGGTATTTACATCCAAATCAGGTGAATGGTGTAGGAATTACAACAGTTTGCATATGTGCCTCCCACTTGTTAAGGGACCAAAAGTAATGGGCCATAATAATAATCATAAATCAAACTTTAACTTTTTAATACTTGGTTGCAAATCCTTTGCAGTCAATTACAGCCTGAAGTCTGGAATGCATAGATATTACCAGGCGCTGGGTTTCATCCTTGGTGATGCTCTGCCAGGCCTCTACTGCAACTGTCTTCAGTTCCTGCTTTTTTGGGGGCATTTTCCCTTTCAGTTTTGTCTTCAGCAAGTGAAATGCATGCTCAATTGGATTCAGGTCAGGTGACTGACTTGGCCATTGCATAACATTCCACTTCTTTTCCTTAAAAAACTCTTTGGTTGCTGTTGCAGTATGCTTTGGGTCATTGTCCATCTGCAATGTGAAGCGCCGTCCAATGAGTTCTGAAGCATTTGGCTGAATATGAGCAGATAATATTGCCCGAAACACTTCAGAATTTCATCCTTCTGCTTTTGTCAGCAGTCCCATCACCAATAAATACAAGAGAACCAGTTTCATTGGCAGCCAAACATGCCCACGCCATGACACTACCACGACCATGCTTCACTGATGAGGTGGTATGCTTAGGATCATGAGCAGTTCCTTTCCTTCTCCATACTCTTCTCTTCCCATCACTCTGGTACAAGTTGATCTTGGGCTCATCTGTCCGTAGAACTGTGAAGGCTTTTTTAGATGTCGTTTGGCAAACTCTAATCTGGCCTTTCTGTTTTGAGGCTCACCAATAGTTTACATCTTGTGGTGAACCCTCTGTATTCACTCTGGTGAAGTCTTCTCTTGATTGTTGACTTTGACACACATACACCTACCTCCTGAAGAGTGTTCTTGAACTGGCCAACTGTTGTGAAGGGTGTTTTTTTCATCAGGGAAATAATTATTCGGTCATCCACCACAGTTGTGGTCTTCTGGGTCTTTTGGTGTTACTGAGCTCACCGATGCGTTCCTTCTCTTTAAGAATGTTCCAAGCAGTTGTTTTGGCCACACCTTATGTTTTTGCTATCTCTCTGATGGGTTTGTTTTGTTTTTTTCAGCCTAATGATGGCTTGCTTCACTGATAGTGACAGCTCTTTGGATCTCATCTTGAGAGTTGACAGCAACAGATTCCAAATACAAATAGCACACTTGAAATGAACTCTGGACCCTTTATCTGCTCATTGTAATTGGGATAATGAGGGACTAACACACACCTGGCCATGGAACAGCTGAGAAGCCAATTGTCCCATTACTTTTGGTTCCTTAACAAGTGGGAGGCACATATGCAAACTGTTGTAATTCCTACACCGTTCACCTGATTTGGATGTAAATACCCTCAAATTAAAGCTGACAGTCTGCAGTTAAAGCACATCTTGTCGTTTCATATCAAATCCATCGTGGTGGTGTATAGAGCCAAAAATGTTACAATTGTGTCGATGTCCCAATATTTATGGACCTGGCTGTATTTTTGGGGTCTTGCAAAACCCTTTTTAAAGTTTATTGTGATTATTGCATGTGAGGGTCAAGGGAGTAACTAATACTCATAGGGCCCCATAGCAAAATAAAATGGGGCCACCACCACCTAATGTCACAAAATAAAAACAGCAGCATGAGTAGCAATAATTAAAGATATGTAAAGTAGCACCATATAGTGCCAGATAGCAGAAAGCTATCAACTTATTATTCCCCACATATTATTGCTCGCAAATCACATTCCGTGGCTCCATTCAAGTCAATGGGGCTGTAAAAAAAACTGGAACAGATACGGAATGCATCCGTATGTCTTCCGTAGCCGTTCAGTTTTTGTGGAACCATCTATTTAAAATGTTATGCCCAGCCCAATTTTTCTATGTAATTACTGTATACTGTATATGCCATTCTGACGTTTCCGTTTGCAATCCGCAAAAAACGAAAACCGAACAGAAAAACGGAATGGCAAAACAGAACGGAAGCGGAATGGAAACACTACTGAAACAAAAAACTGATCCGTTTAAAACGGACCGCAAAACACTGAAAATGCCATACGGTTGTGTGCAGGAGGCCTTAGGGCTCATGCACACGACCGTATGTAATTTGCGGTCTGCAAAAAATGGGTCCGCAAAAAGCACAGATGACATCCGTGTGCATTCTGTATTTTGCGGAACGGAACAGCTGGCCCCTAATAGAACAGTACTATCCTTGTCCGTAATGCGGACAATAATAGGACATGTTCTATTTTTTGGCGGAATAGAAATACGGACATATGGAAACATAATGCACACGGAGTAACTTCAGTTTTTTTTGCGGACCCATTGAAGTAAATGGTTTCGCATATGGTCCGCAAAAAAACCAAGAATGGACACGGAAAGAAAATACGTTTGTCTCTTAGGCCTCATGCACACGACAGTTGTTTTTCTCGGCCTCCGTTACGTTTTTTTTTTTGCAGATAGGATGGGGACCCTTTCATTTCAATGGGTCGGCTAAAAAATGCTGATAGTTCATCCGTTTGTGTTCCGTGTCCGTTGTCCGTGTTTCCCTTCAGCAAAAAAAATTGTGCATGTCCTACTTTTTTCACATTTGCAGACAAGGGTAGGCATTTATTACAAGGGATCTGTGGGGAAAAACAGATACTCCCCAAAAAACGGAAGCTGCATCTGTTTTTTTTAGCAGACGCACAATTTGTGGACGCAAAAAACAACTGTCGTGTGCATGAGGCCTAAGTCAGTGATTTCCCTCAGTAATTGTTTTTTAAAACCCAAAGTGGAGCCTACGCACAGTGATGGCCAGTTGGCAGTGTTCGCCGACAAACACATGCGATCTGCCATCTTTATTCCCAAGTCTGGCGATGCAGAGGTAAGTCCTTACCTGTGCCTGCGGCGCTCGCCGCTCTAAAACATATGAACACCCGATGAAGGCTGTTCTCGGAACTGCCTGCTCCCGGTGACCGCATGTCATCGCCAGACTTGGGAATAAAGATGGCAGATCGCATGTGTTCGTCGGCGAACACTGCCAACTGGCAATCACTGCCTACACACAGCTATCATATATTGGAAAGATTTGCTCATGTTCTGTTTTTTTGACGCTTACCAGGTTTTGGCTCACAATCATTAATGAAAATCACTGATCAAATCACGGATCCTAGAACAAAACAGATCCTGTGCATCAGTTATGCACATTTGGCTTCCGTTTGAGCCATTTTTTATCTGAGATCCGTTTGGTGCGGATCCGTCTTGTATCTGCCCCGACGGATCTGCACTGCTGCAAACGCTTGTATCCGCTCATAATGCATCCATTTGCATTACTCATAAAAAAAATAAAATCTAAGTCAAAACGGATCCTTCCTGACTTACATTGAAAGTGAATGGGGGACGGAATAGTTTTCAATTGCACCATATTTTGTCAGTGAAAAACGGATCCATCCCCATTGACATTGTAATTCAGAATGAATCCGTTTGGCTCCACATCGTCAGGTGGACAGCAAAACGCTGCAAGCAGTGTTTTGGTGTTTGCCTCAAAAGCAGAACGGAGCCAAACTGATACATTCTGCGCGCATCCTTAGCCATTCAGAATGCATTAGGGCTGAACTGATCCGTTTAGGGCCACTTGTGAGAGCCCTGAAACGGATCTCACGAGCGAACCCAGAAACGCCAGTGAGAAAGTAACTAATGCACAAAATCTAAATTTTTATTTTACAGGATCCGTTTTTTTTCCTTTACTTTTCTACACTTCTGAGGGATCAGAAGAAAGGAAAAATAACGGTGATGTGAACTCTCGCTTAGTGCTCATGCACACGAACGTGTAATGTCCAGCCTGTGCTGCGGACTGCAAATTGCAGTCCACAATGCATGGGCGCCGACTGTAGGGCCACCATATGCGGACATAGGACCATTCACTCGAATGCAGCATGTGATCCGCATCCGACAGTCCGCATTGCAAAAAAGTAGTGCATGCAGGAGGTGCAGAGGCATAGACAGAAAATCACAGAAGAACTTCATAGTGTTTCCATGGGGTTCCGTGCCTCCGTTCCACACTGCACCTTGTAGATTGCGGAACCATTCAAATGAATGGGTCTGCATCCGTGATGCGGTGCACAAACGTCTGGTGCCAGTATATTGCAGACTCGCTGTAGTAAGGTCATGCAGAGACACACAGCATTGTGCGATCCTGCAAAATGAGCAGTGTCCATAACGGGAAATCATGCTCCCACACGGAGCGTGTTTTCTGCACTGGACGCACTAATCTGAAAGGGCCTTAGTATTGTATTTACAGGTGAAACTCAAAAAATTAGAATATCGTGCAAAGTTCATTTATTTCAGTAATGCAGCTTAAAAGGTGAAACTAACATATGAGAGAGACTCATTACATGCAAAGCAAGATATTTCAAGCCTTTATTTGTTATAATTTAGATTTTTATGGCTTACAGCTTATGAAACCCCAAAGTCACAATCACAGGTCCCCTTTGCTCAGGGGATATGGATTAATTAGCTGACTAGAGGGTGACACTTTGAGCCTAGAATATTGAACCTGTTCCCAAAATTCTAATTTTAAGTTGCATTACTGAAATAAAATGGACTTTTGTACGATATGCTAGTTTTTCGAGTTTCACCTGTATATGACCACTTCCCATGTATCTCATGGGTATAAGTGCATGGCATGAATCAGTACAACGCCCTTATTTCTGCTTTATTAATGTGTCATCGTCATTTCACAATCAGTTGCTAATTAGCTATGACTCAGGGCTGCACCCTTCATTGCGCCTCCTTCCCTTTCCTCTGGTAGCTATTCTACTCAAACTACAAACTGTTTATGTAAGGTTTCACACTGCGCAATAACTAACCAAACACATATTTTGTATTATACTCCAATTTTCTCCCATCCATCTCACAGATAAAATAGAAAATGCATTGTTCTTTATTAAGGCCCAGTGACAATGTGACATGGGATATAAGGTCCAGCATCCACCATTAATGTGACAAGGCTGCTCTAAGCCAAAACAGTTCATTTCAATATTACTAAATATTGAAACCATTTAATGTAGTTTTATACACGTCTTTCTGTGCCCCTCTCTCATATCCACTTGTATATTAAAATCTAGACTTTGTATGGTTTATTTTCAGTAATATTATTTCCACTTGTGTTGGTTTTCATAAAATGTCTGGTTTCTGTTTGGTTTATAAGTCTAAGTGCGTAGGCTGCTCCAGAGATATACATCTGGTGTTATGTAAAACATGCTGTGTGAGAACATCACAAAGACAACACTAGGTGGCAGCAGAACAACACATCAGAATGCAGCTCAGTGAAAAGTTTGGTTGTAAAACCATGGGCGAGATTTATCAAAACTGGTGTTAAGTAGAACTGGCTTAGGGCTCTTTCACACCTGCGTTCTTGTCTTCTGGCATAGAGTTCCGTCGTGGGGGCTCTATGCCGGAAGAATCCTGATCAGGATTATCCCCATGCATTCTGAATGGAGTGAAATCCATTCAGGATGTATCAGGATGTCTTCAGTTCCGGAACAAAACGTTTTTTGGCCGGAGAAAATACTGCAGCATTTTTGCTCCGGCCAAAAATCCTGAAGAATCCGGAATGAATGCCCATTGAAAGGCATTGATCCGGATCCGGCCTTAAGCTAAACGTCGTTTCGGCGCATTGCCGGATCCGACGTTTAGCTTTTTCTGAATGGTTACCATGGCTGCCGGGACGCTAAAGTCCTGGCAGCCATGGTAAACTGTAGCGGGGAGCGGGGGAGAAGCATACTTACCGTCCGTGCGGCTCCCAGGGCGCTCCAGAGTGACGTCAGGGCGCCCCAAGCGCATGGATCACGTGATCGCATGGCACGTCATCCATGCGCATGGGGCGCTCTGACGTCACTCTGGAGCGCCCCGGGAGCCGCGCGGATGGTAAGTATACTGCTCCCCGCTCCTACTATGGCAAAGGTGAGGAAGTGTCTATCTCCAATAATGGTGATTTTATTACATTAACAATTGCTAAACGTATTTGAAAATACCTAAACCAACTTTTTGCCAAAACTTATCTCCCACTAATTTATCAAAACCCTGTCAATAAAAATTCTTCCAAAGAGGAGTGCACAAAAGGGAGCCTATAATCCCCAACCATCTTCTAATGGTGGTCCAAGATCTAGAAAATCGCTTTTCAGTCCTTCTATACTCGTGTTGAACATGAATTAATCGTCCAGATTCCAGCAAAGTAAATATATTATCATATGAAGATCGTTTCGCCAGCATCTTACACAGAGCACTTTTCTTCCACTGAGAGAATAACCATAGCTGTCCAGCTATAAAATAGCCCTTGAAGTAGGGGAGATTAACCCCCTACAGCTTATAGAAAAAGCTCAGCTTAAGGCCTCATGCACACGACCGTTTTTCGGGTCCGCATCCGATCCACAGTTTTTGCGTCTCGGGCGCTGACCGATTCACTTCAATGGGGCCGCAAAAGATGCGGATAGCACTCCGTGTGCTGTCCGCATCCGTTTCTCCGTTCCGAGGCCCCGCAAAAAAAATATAGCATGTCTTATTCTTGTCCGTTTTGCAGACAAGAATAGGCATGTCAACAATGGGCCGCCTGTTCCATTCCGCAAATTGCAGAAGGCACACGGGCAGCTTCCGTTTTTTTGCGGACCGCAAAAAACGGCACGGTCGTGTTCATGTAGCCTTAACCTCACTTGCTATCTTCCCTACAGTAATTTGTTAATCAGCCTCTCAATGAGTTTGACAAACTTATCATTGAGAACAAAAAAGAAATCTAAATCCAATCCATATTTGGTATGGCCGTCCTTTGCCTTCAAAACGGCATCAATTCTTCTAGGTACATTTGCACACAGTTTTAGAAGGAAAGGTGGTTGTTCCAAACTTGCAGAACTAATCACAGATCTTCTGTGGATGTAGTCTTGCTCAGATCCAGCTGTCTCTTCATGTAATCCCAGACAAACTTGATACTAAGATCAGGGCTCTGTGGGGTCATATCATCACTTCCAGGACTCCTTGTTCTTTATACTTACGATAGTTCTCAATGACATTGGCTGTATGTTTGAGGTCATTGTCCTTCTGCATAATAAATTTAAATGGTCACTAACCTTTCACACATCTTTGCATAAATCAATAGCAGAAGTGACCACAAGAAACTTTTTAAAATATCTTATCAGTGAGAAATGTCTAGTTGTCAGCTGTTTACCTCTCCTCCACCTCCCCTTGTTAATTGTTTTAAATCCATCCAGGACTGAGCAGCTCACTGAAGGGGCAAATGACACATGCCAATACAAGTCTGTGGAGAGGTATGGGGGAGGAGTGAGCAGGAGCTGAGTGAGACAGGACTTTGAGAGAGACATCAAGAGACCGCTGCCGCAAAATAGGAAGTTTATATCTCAGTCCATGTGCTTTATTCACAACCATAAAGGTCACTACTTCTGTCCTCCATGATCCTGGGACTGCTGAGTGAGCAAAAGAAGGTTAGGAAGCATATTCTTGTCTATTTTCTATGTGCAGTGGATAATACCTAGTCTCCACCCACCATCACTGGGAGAACTGCAAACTAGATATTCAGCATGCACAGGGGAAAACTGCTAAAAAATATTATTTATTACGTCATATAGTGGCCAGAAATAGTGTCATTCCTCATGTATACATACCTTATACTGTATACCAGAATACATACTGTTGAGTACTGCAGTTTTTTTAAAGGTTAGGTGCGCTTTAATTGAAAAAACGTACCCAGTGCTGTACCTCAGCCATCCCGGGACGGTGAGACACCTGCGAAATCTGGAACTGTCCTGCTGGATTCAGGACGGTTATGAGGTATAAGTAATGTGCCAAATCCATGACTTCTCATATTTTTGTTGTTCTGCTCCTACAACAGAAATAAATAGTAAAAGTGTGAAAGAGGCCTAAGATAAATGGTGGCTAAACCAGATTTCATCTGGATTGACCAACAACCTAATGTGGGTTAGCCCAAATATTACCAAATTTCAAAGAAGGGATAAGCATGTTAGATTTCAATATGAATGAACCTTTCTTCCCCTGGGCGGACGACAAGCGCTCCCAGAAGTTTATCACCCTCTCCCTGTCGAAATAAACATGCATTATAGGCCATTTGAAGCATGCATATTTATGAGGGAGCCAGGAAAGACTGTCCAAGCAAGCATTCCCATGTGTACTGCCAGCTTTAGGCCGAAAATGTGATCAATTTGTGATGCTTTCAGTAAGTATTTAACTACTTTTTGTCTTCCCAAAATGCACCTGTAAGTGCAATTGTGCCTGTGGTAACCAGCATGTGGGCTTACAGGAAGTTCACATACATATAAATAGCTGGCAACAATTTTGGACTGAGTAAGGGTCCTTTAATGCCCTGATACAGGGTCATAATGAGCGTTGACTGACATCCTGACTATAGGTCATCAATAGAAAACCCCTTTAAGGCCCAGGACGTCTCTGTTCTGTCTCCTTTTTTGACTCTTCAGACTCTGTGTCCCTGTAAGCTCTATAAAACTATGGGATGCCTAAGTTATTACATATGACTTCATTTTACACTAACCAGAGACTGGACAATTCCCAGGAAGCAGACATCATAAATGCCTGACGCTAAATTTGGGGTATTTCACAGAGGTCAGCATGTTGTCTCTCACTGTATTTCATCCCTGACCATAGGGTTGATGAGGCACCAGCTCACCCTCAGAACTTCTGCTCCACCAGCACCTTCCTTTTTCTATTGAAACAGGGAAGTATCACATAGTAAATCTCTTCTGAGCTACAACAAGCAATTCTAATTGTGAAAAGACCTTTACATGGCCGAAACCTGACTGGATCAGTGGAAAAATGAGAACATCTGTGACCAGCTCTTCGACCCTTTTACACATCTCAGTCTTCTCCTATGTCAGGTGATTGGATCTTTTCTGCAAGCATACCATTGCTCTCTGGTCGGCAGTGCATCCCCCAGATGTGCTACTGACATAAAGTAAAGTTTGCAGGGGGAGATCATCTGTCCCCATACAGTTCCCATCAGCCCATGTAAAGGCTCCTAGTAAAGGGTGACTTACATTTATCATCTTCTACTTCAGTTTTCTGGTGATGAACACCTGGCTGGCGTAGATCTCAGTTCAGGTGCACAGATGGCCGGATACTGCGCCTAATCTATGACGAGGCACATGGGTTATTATAAATCAGGGTCATTGTATGCTCCTCCATCATGTCGTCAAGTATTCTGTTCACATGTGCCTCAGTTGTATGTTTTTGAGAAAGCTGGGTGATGGTAGTTACCATTAGAGATGGCCTTGTGGTTCGCCCGGCGGTCATTTCGCTGTGAACTTTACTTGTTAGCCGAACATATGGAGATGTCCGCGGGCACCATATTCTTTTACATTGTGAAGAACTTTTACCCGTGACACATCCATCAGGTAGTACAGGACAGCCAATTGAGACGTTTCAGCACATGGACATACCCCCTACCTTATAAATAAACCTGATCTGCCGCCATTTTACATTCTGTGTTTTGCCAGTGTAGGGAGAGGTTGCTTTGTGGAGCAGGGACAGACTGTTAGGGACACCAAACGCTAGCTAATAGGGCCACAAAAGTCCTTTTAAGGGCTGGCATAGGTGTGCTATCGATAGGTGTGATATACTGAGGGGTGTGATATACTTATAATATACTTTCTAACATAGAAAGTATATTATAGTGCAATTGTATTGTGCAGCAGTTGTGTGCGGTTCTGCTGCGATACCGCAGCTATATAGAGGGACAAACGCTATTGGAACAAACGCTATTGGAACAAATAATTTCTACTGGTGTGATATACCAGTTGCCCCCCTAAAAAAGTGATTGAAGCAGGGGTGTTATATACCAATAATATACTTTCTATATAGTGCATTTGGGTAGTGCAGCATTGGTTTGCGGTTTTTGCTGCGTTACCGCAGCTACACAGAGTGACAAACGCTATTGGAACAAAAAATTTCTACTGGTGTGATATACCAGTTGCCCCCTCAAAAAAAATGATAAAACTGATTGAGGCAGGGGTGTTATATACCTTCTTCCACAAATACTGCTCTTCTATAGGGATTTTTGTAACAGGGTCATTTTAAAAATGACAGGCAGAGGAAGAGGCAGGCCATTCCGCAGGGGTGGTAGGGGTCGGGCAGGTGCACCAGGCCGGAGCCTAAGTGGGAAGTTGCAGAAGGTGCGTGCGATAACGTCAAAGGATGCACCAGACTTGGTTGAGTGGCTCACTCAGCCTTCAGCTTCTGCACCCTCCTCATCCTCTGTATCTGCACCCTCTTCACTCTCTGCTGTGTGCACCCCCAAAGACACCACCACATCCCCTCCGCTCGAGTCAGAGGAATTATTTTGCCATCCATTCCAAGACCTTACCGATGCGCAGCCATTCTTGGCATCGGATCAGGAAGAGGAGGTATCAACGGTCACCACCCAGTGGTCTGACGACAGTACCCAGATCAGCCCAAGAAGGGTGGTCCCCGCTGTTGCTGCCTACTCCGAGATCTCTAATGTCAGTGGTCACATCTGGTGCTCCAAGGATGCCGGCACATGGCTCCGCAGTGTGGGCTTTTTTTTTATGTGTCAGCTGCTGACAATAGTGTTGTCATCTTCAGCCTGTGCTGTCAACGCATAAGTCGCGGTAAGCCCAACACTCACCTAGGGATGACCGCCTTAAGAAGGCACCTGGCCTCCCATCACCGAGCCCAGTGGGAGCAACACCGTCAGAACCCACAAAGCCACACTCCCGGCGCTCCACGTCCTGTGTCTTCTCCTTCTCCTCTAATTTGTTGCGTTCATCTGGCACAAGGCAGGATTCCGTGGCCCAAATGTTCGAGCGTAAAAAGATAATGACACCGGATAACCCTCTTACCCAACGGCTAACCGATGGCTTGTCGAAACTGCTAGCCCGCCAACTACTGCCATATAAACTGGTGGACTCGGAGGCCTTTGGAAAATTTGTGGCCATTGGCACACCACAATGGAAGGTCCTCGGAAGGAAATATTTCTCCCAGAAGGGCATCCCGGAGCTATATGGCCACGTGCAGCGGCAAGTGAATGTATCTCTGGCACACAGTGTCGGTGCCAAGATACATCTAAGCAGAGCCTAGTGGTCTAGCAAACACGGGCAAGGAAGGTACATAACTTTTACTGCCCAATGGGTGAACCTTCTGACAGCCATCAAGCATGCAACCCGTGGCAACCGTGTGGGTTTGGTGTTACCGCCACGGATTAAATGCAGGCCTGCCTCTTCTTCTCCTCCTCCTACGCCATCCTCCTCCTTTTCAACTGCTGCCGCCTCTTCCGCTGCACCCCCAAGCTCCGCAGAACCTATTTGACGTGCCAGGTGAGACGTTGCCATGCTGCGGCTGTTGTGCCTGGAAGCAAAGAGCCACACCGGTCCTGCACACCTTTCAGCTTTGCGGTCACAGACAGATCAGTGGCTAACCCCGCTCAATTTGACAGTTGGTAAAGTGGTGTGCGACAACGGTGCAAATCTGCTGAGCGTGCTGAAACAGGGCAAAATGACACACGTGCCGTGCATGGCACACGTCCTGAACTTAGTCGTGTAGCGATTTGTTGCCAAATACCCCGGGGTCCAGGATGTCTTGCTGACGTTCAGCAGCGACACCACTTGCCCGTCAGACGTCTCATTTGTGACTGCCTGACGCGCTGGAACTCCACCTTGTATATGCTTGATAGGCTGCTCCAGCAGAAACGTGCAGTTAACGACTACCTGTATGAACTTTGCGCCAGGACAGGTTCTAGGGAGCTTGGTTTCTTTTCACCTCGCCAGTGGATGCTCATGTGCGATGCATGCAGACTTCAGCAGCCATTTTATGAGATCACCAAACTGGTCAGTCGGAGCCAGAGCACCATCAGTGACATCGTACATTACATCTTCTTTCTGGAGCGTGCATTGCGTCGTGTCATTGATCAAGCCGTCGAGAAGCAGGAGCAGGAAGTTGAGGAAGTCGCAATGCTGGATGAATTACCAGGGGGGCTACTCCATCTGAGACAAGTCAACAGGAGTCTTCAGAGGAGGATGATGTCGGGGCGAAGGAGGAGCAAGAAGAACATGCTTTAAACTTTTCTGGGATCACTGGTGTTGTCCGTGGATGGGGTGAGGAGACCGAGGACGACATTATCATGGATGATGAGCAGGAGCCAGGCCACTCCACCACTTCCAGTTTAGTGCAAATGGGGGGCCTTTATGCTCCAGTGTAGTGTGAAGAGGGACCCACGTATAAAAACCATAAAGGGCAAGGACCAGTACTGGGTGGCAATGTACTTAGACCCCCGGTACAAAAACAAAATGGCGGACATGTTACCAGCATCACAGAAGGCTGTCAGAATGCAGCACTTCCAGGCCTTGCTTCGAGAAATGCTGCATTCCGCTTTTGCGGGCACTGGCAGAGGAATTTCCACTCACAGAGATACAGGTGCGGGTACCAATCCAACAGCGCATGCAAGAAGAGGGCAGTTTGAAGATGTGTTAGTCACTGCGGATATGAGATCATTCTTGCAGCCAACCCATCGACAACCACCCTCTGGATCCGGCCTCAAGGAACGCCTAGACCGACAGGTGTCCGACTACATTGGGTTAATGGCCGATGTGGATGCTATGATAAGCGAGAAACCCCTGGACTACTGGGTGTGCAAGCTTGACCTGTGTCCAGAGCTGGCACAATTTGCCATGGAACTCTTGGCTTGCCTCTCATCCAGTGCCCTGTCCGAAAGGACATTCAGCGCAGCAGGGGGGATCATGGCCGATAAGCGCACTCGCCTAACTCATTACGACAGTGTGGACTACCTCAAATTTCTAAAAATGAATGAGGCATGGAACTTGGAGGAATTCAACACATGTAACGAGTCAAAGACGTTTAATTGAATTTCCTCATGACAACCCACAAATATCCTCCACCACCCAGAACAAATAATAGTCCCTGTCTTAGGTAAATACAACGGCATAAAAGTCCTTTTCTGTCCGTTGAATGCCTAATGTTTTGGGCCTCGGAGGAATTCAACACCTGTGATGACCATGTGTTATCGTATTTCCACTATTATCATTAGTTTTTTTTTCAAGAGGGGGGATTTCGTTAGCCGCGCTTTTAATCCAATTTTATATTTTTAGTTCTTTTAAACATATGTATTTGACCTGTATTTGTACTGGTCTTCAGTAAAATTGATATCCATTGACCGACTAATATCCCTTCAGCCACATAATCACTTGATCTTTTCTGTACGGTGAATGCATAATTTTTGGGGCCTGTAGTCCACTGGCCTGTTGTAAAATTGATATCCAATGACTGTATAATCTACCTCCAGCCACATACTTACTTGTTCTTTTCTGTACGGTGAATGAATAATTGTTGCAGCATCGTGTTATCGAATTTCAACTATTATCATTAGGGGATTTTTTTAAGAGGGGGGTTTCGTTAGCCATGTTTTTAATCCAATTTTATATTTTTAGTTCTTTTAAACATATGTATTTGACCTGTATTTGCAGTGGCGTACAGTAAAATTTATATCCATTGACCGTGTAATATACTTCCGGCCACATAATCACTTGATCTTTTCTGTCCAGTGAATGCCTATTGTTTGGGGCCTGTAGTCCAGTGGCCTACAGTAAACTTTTTATCCATTAACCGCATAATGTACCTCGAGCCACATAATCTGAATTTCTTTTATGTCAGGTGAATTGCTAATTTTTAAGGCCCGTACTCCCGTGGCCTAAAATAAAAAATTTCTAGGCTCCAGCAGGGCACATTTCTGAGAATTTCCCTTTAAGCCCCTTAAAAATGTCTCCTGATTAAGACATTTTTTCTTGGA
Organism: Bufo gargarizans; assembly: GCF_014858855.1. Taxonomy (NCBI): domain Eukaryota; kingdom Metazoa; phylum Chordata; class Amphibia; order Anura; family Bufonidae; genus Bufo; species Bufo gargarizans. The sequence goes on from NC_058089.1 coordinate 43,500,812, forward strand.
ATTTTTGTCATTGATCCCCCTCTAGTATGTCACTGTCCATGTTGTGGGACTATTTTTGCACTTCTACTAAGTATTTTGTGGCTGGAAATATGAGATAAAGGTTTTTTTAGGTTTGCCTGCCATTAAAGTGAATGGGGCCCGCTGCAAACTTGCGGTTCGCGAACCGTCCCGGCCGATGTTCGTCCATCCCTAGTTACCATTACAGCTCCAAGATGAGTTGTCTTACAACCCTGAATGATAAACCTGCCACTATGAGGTGATAACACAGGTGATTTTTGGAATAACAATTCAGGTATAGAGATACAAAATATATGGCATCACTTTGAGGAAGTTGTTCTATCTATTACTAGGCGAACTCCCATGGCCAGACGAGCGCGTTCAATCCGGGAAACATGCTTTATATGATGGCTGCATTTCCAGAAACTCACAATATCATAAATCATTCAGATGCTCTGAGTCCACGTCAGAGGAGCAGTGTTCGATTGGGGAAATACAGCCATCACACAGAGTGTGTTTCCCGGACTGAACACAGTAGTCTGAAGCTGGCCTAATACATCCCTGCACACACATGTAGGCATGCCCAGAGCAAGGGCATGTGAAATGTATAAATGAGGGCTGCACAACCCGGGGCCCGCATGTGGCCCACGTCATGCCTGACAAAACCCAGCTGATTCTCAGCCTGTGCAAAACAGAACAATGTGACAATGCGGCCCCCAGACCAAAAGAGGTTGTGCACCGCTGGTGTTAATACCACGTCCTATGATCAGCCATGCTTTTACAACATGTAGTAAAGCCGGGAAACTGGTAAATCTCAGTGACACTTCCGACGGATTTCTCATGAGTGTGCAAGCTCTGCCGCTGCAGATCGCTCTCCATATTGAAGACTCCTCTGGATATCTCTATCAGAGATTTTTGGGCCAAGATCAAGTAGGTGGAGTAGCCCCCCTCCCCGCTAGTCTCTGACAATCTCCAGGGGCTGATCCTCCTACATCTCCCCCTCATACCTGGCCTGGTAGCTGATGATTTGGGCCAGGGCCAGCCAATTACTGGCACTTGTCAGCAATGGGGTGAGGAAGGAGACACCAGGGGATGAAGAGGTAAGGAGCTGGTATGTGAGGAATGTGACCGGACAGGATACTCCCACATCTCTGCTATAAAGACAGGTGTCCTGATTCCATCGGAGGGGGGAGATACAGAGCGCAGAGCAAAGGATCCACTTCTGGGGGAGATTACACAAAACGCTGCTATAGGACGGCAGTGAAGGGGTAAAGGCCATAATGACTGGGGTCTACCGAGGACTTCAATGACTGGGGCGGCCAATGGCCCACAGAACACACAATCCTGTCCACCTTCACAGAAGAGGTTACACTCCTATTGTGCCAGGAGCATCACTGCTACTGAGAAAAGTCTGAAAAGTCAAAAAGATTGGGGAGTTTTGCAGATATTTTAACATTCTCCATTCAATATTAATTTGGTCGATTTGTCTCCATACGGCCTCATGCACACGGCCGTTGTTTTGGTCGGCATCTGAGCCGCAGTTTTGGCGGCTCGGATGCAGAGCCATTCACTTCAATGGGGCAGCAAAAAATGCGGACAGCACTACGCGTGCTGTCCGCATCCGTTGCTCCGTTCCGTGGCCTTGCAAAATAAATATAACCCGTCCTAGACAGTTATATTAAAGGCTGTATGTGCCGTTCCGCAAATTGCGGAGCGCACGCGGACACCATCCGTGTTTTGTGGACTGCAAAACACACAACGGTCGTGTGCATGTAGCCTTAGTGGATATTTTGTTAGGATACAAGCAGTTTTTACAGGAAAAGCCATTCCCCGTGACGGTATCCACCCACAAGGTATTCTATGTCATTCAATGAATCATGCTGTGTAAAAAAAAGTACCCAAAAAGGAGAAAAAAAATACATGAAATGTGCCTTTGTGCAGAGCATCAGCACGAGCATCCATTGAATTCCCTCTGTATTCTGCATATACCCAAAGAATATGGATCTAACAAATACAAGTGTGAACGGGGCCGAGGCCTTATCATTACATTCCCGGTGGTGTATCCCACCAGAACTTATAAAACCTATCTGTGTTCTGCTAAAAACAGAAGAAGGTCCACTCACAACTTGTCCCAACCAGTGCTATACCGTTTTTTAAGTTCTTGCCCAGGGCATGGCTGGGTGGCGCTGTAAAGCACAGGGGCAGGATCAAGATTCTCTGGCTCTGAAGTTGGACCACAACGCTTTGGCCGCACTTCCTGCCTTCACATCTTTTTCTTTTTTCTAGGAAGCATTCATGCAAAATGGATGATGTCCGTTTTTTCACAGACCCATTGACTTAAATGTCTAGTGCGAAACTCCGATCAAAGTAGTGCACCCTGTGATTGTCACTGTATGGACATTAGAGATGGGCACACTGCCTATAATGGGTCAGTATTCAGTCTGTGTACCGTCCGCTCTACACTGACAGCGTGATGTCGACATCGTTCACATGAATGGGCTCTTAGTGCGACAATCCATTGTGCCCGGAGGCTCTGACTTCAGGAGATATGTGACATAATGGGGTGATGGTGGGGGGCATTCCTGTAAGTAGGCTCTGTAAGTAGTGTCAGCCAAAGTGCCCCTGTCAGTACTGCCAACCACAGTGCCCCTGTCAGTACTGCCAACCACAGTGCCCTATAAGTACTGCCAACCACAGTGCCCCTGTTAGTAGTGCCATCCACAATGCCCCTATAACTAGTGCCATCCACAGTGCCCTATCAGTAGTGCCAGCCACAGTGCCCCTATAAGTAGTGCCATCCACAGTGTCCCTATAAATAGTGCCAGCCACACTGCCCAATAAGTAGTGCCAGCAACAGTGCCCTATAAATTTTGCAATCCACAGTGCCCCTGTAAGTAGTACCATCCACAATGCCCCTATAAGAAGTGCCAGCCATAGTTCCCTATAAGTAGTACCATCGACAATGCCCTATAAGTAGTGCCATCCACAGTGCCCTACAAGTAGTGCCACCAACAGTGCCACTATAAGTAGTGCCAGACACAGTGCCCTATAAGTAGTGCCAGACACAGTGCCCCTATAAGTAGTGGCATTCACAGTGCACTTAAAAGTAGTGCAAGCCAAAGTGCCTCTATAAGTAGTGACATTAGTAACTGATGACATTAGTAACTAATCAGGATCCTGATCAGTCTTAGGGCTCTTTCACACTTGTGTTCTTTTCTTCCGGCATAGAGTTCCGTCGTCGGGGCTCTATGCCGGAAGAATCCTGATCAGCTTTATCCTAATGCATTCTGAATGGAGTGAAATCCGTTCAGGATGCATCAGGATGTCTTCAGTTCCGGACCGGAACGTTTTCTGGCCGGAGAAAATACCGCAGCATGCTGCGCTTTTTGCTCCGGCCAAAAATCCTGAACACTTGCCGCAAGGCCGGATCCGGAATTAATGCCCATTGAAAGGTCAGCCACAGTGCCCCTATAAGTAGTGCCAGCCGCAGTGCCTCTATAAGTAGTGCCAGCCACAGTGCCCCTATAAGAAGTGCCAGCCACAGTGCCTCTATAAATAGTGCCAGCCACAGTGCCCCTATAAGAAGTGCCAGCCACAGTGCCCCTATAAGAGGTGCCAGCCACAGCGCCCCTATAAATAGTGACAGCCACTGTGCCCCTATAAGTAGTGCCAGCCACAGTGCCTCTTTAAGAAGTATCAGCCACAGTGCCTCTATAAGTAGTGCCAGCCATAGTGCCTATAAAAGTAGTGCCAGCCACAGTGCCTATATAAGTAGTGCCAGCCACAGTGCCTCTATAAGTAGTACCAGCCATAGTGCCCCTATAAGTAGTGTCAGCCACAGTGCCCTATAGTTAGTGACAGCCACAGTGCCCTATAAGTAGTGCCAGTCACAGTGCCTCTATAAGTAGTGCCAGACACATTTCCCCTATAAGTGCCAGCCTCACTGCCCCTATAAATACCAGCCACAGTGCCCCTATAAGTAGTGCCAGCCACAGTGCCTCTATAAGTAGTGCCAGCCACAGTGCCCCTATAAGTAGTGCCAGCCACAGTGCCTCTATAAGTAGTGCCATCCACAGTGCCTCTATAAGAAGTGCCAGCCACAGCGCCCCTATATATACCAGCCACAGCCCCCTATAAATAGTGACAGCCACTGTGCCCCTATAAGAAGTGCCAGCCACAGTGCCCCTATAAGTAGTGTCAGCCACAGTGCCCCTATAAGAAGTGCCAGCCACAGTGCCCCTATAAGAAGTGCCAGCCACAGCGCCCCTATAAATAGTGACAGCCACTGTGCCCCTATAAGTAGTGCCAGCCACAGTGCCCTATAAGTAGTGCCAGCCGCAATGCCTCTATAAGTAGTGCCAGCCACAGTGCCCTATAAGTAGTGACAGCCACAGCGCCCCTATAAATACCAGCCACAGTGCCCCTATAAATAGTGACAGCCACTGTGCCCCTATAAGAAGTGCCAGCCACAGTGCCTCTATAAGTAGTGCCAGCCACAGTGCCTCTATAAGTAGTGCCATCCACAGTGCCTCTATAAGAAGTGCCAGCCACAGCGCCCCTATATATACCAGCCACAGCCCCCTATAAATAGTGACAGCCACTGTGCCCCTATAAGAAGTGCCAGCCGCAATGCCTCTATAAGTAGTGCCAGCCACAGTGCCCTATAAGTAGTGACAGCCACAGCGCCCCTATAAATACCAGCCACAGTTCCCCTATAAATAGTGACAGCCACTGTGCCCCTATAAGAAGTGCCAGCCACAGTGCCTCTATAAGTAGTGCCAGCCACAGTGCCTCTATAAGTAGTGCCATCCACAGTGCCTCTATAAGAAGTGCCAGCCACAGCGCCCCTATATATACCAGCCACAGCCCACTATAAATAGTGACAGCCACTGTGCCCCTATAAGAAGTGCCAGCCACATTTCCCCTATAAGTGCCAGCCTCAGTGCCCCTATAAATACCAGCCACAGTGCCCCTATAAGTAGTGCCAGCCACAGTGCCTCTATAAGTAGTGCCAGCCACAGTGCCCCTATAAGTAGTGCCAGCCACAGTGCCCTATAAGTAGTGACAGCCACAGCGCCCCTATAAATACCAGTCACAGTGCCCCTATAAATAGTGACAGCCACTGTGCCCCTATAAGAAGTGCCAGCCACAGTGCCTCTATAAGTAGTGCCATCCACAGTGCCTTTATAAGTAGTGTCAGCCACAGTGCCCCTATAAGAAGTGCCAGCCACAGTGCCCCTATAAGTAGTGTCAGCCACTGTGCCCCTATAAGTAGTGCCAGCCACATTTCCCCTATAAGTGTCAGCCTCAGTGCCCCTATAAATACCAGCCACAGTGCCCCTATAAGTAGTGCCAGCCACAGTGCCTCTATAAGTAGTGCCAGCCACAGTGCCCCTATAAGTAGTGCCAGCCACAGTGCCTCTATAAGTAGTGCCATCCACAGTGCCTCTATAAGAAGTGCCAGCCACAGCGCCCCTATATATACCAGCCACAGCCCCCTATAAATAGTGACAGCCACTGTGCCCCTATAAGAAGTGCCAGCCACAGTGCCCCTATAAGTAGTGTCAGCCACAGTGCCCCTATAAGAAGTGCCAGCCACAGTGCCCCTATAAGAAGTGCCAGCCACAGCGCCCCTATAAATAGTGACAGCCACTGTGCCCCTATAAGTAGTGCCAGCCACAGTGCCCTATAAGTAGTGCCAGCCGCAATGCCTCTATAAGTAGTGCCAGCCACAGTGCCCTATAAGTAGTGACAGCCACAGCGCCCCTATAAATACCAGCCACAGTGCCCCTATAAATAGTGACAGCCACTGTGCCCCTATAAGAAGTGCCAGCCACAGTGCCTCTATAAGTAGTGCCAGCCACAGTGCCTCTATAAGTAGTGCCATCCACAGTGCCTCTATAAGAAGTGCCAGCCACAGCGCCCCTATATATACCAGCCACAGCCCCCTATAAATAGTGACAGCCACTGTGCCCCTATAAGAAGTGCCAGCCACAGTGCCCCTATAAGTAGTGTCAGCCACAGTGCCCCTATAAGAAGTGCCAGCCACAGTGCCCCTATAAGTGCCAGCCACAGCGCCCCTATAAATAGTGACAGCCACTGTGCCCCTATAAGTAGTGACAGCCACAGTGCCCTATAAGTAGTGCCAGCCGCAATGCCTCTATAAGTAGTGCCAGCCACAGTGCCCTATAAGTAGTGACAGCCACAGCGCCCCTATAAATACCAGCCACAGTGCCCCTATAAATAGTGACAGCCACTGTGCCCCTATAAGAAGTGCCAGCCACAGTGCCTCTATAAGTAGTGCCATCCACAGTGCCTTTATAAGTAGTGTCAGCCACAGTGCCCCTATAAGAAGTGCCAGCCACAGTGCCCCTATAAGTAGTGTCAGCCACTGTGCCCCTATAAGTAGTGCCAGCCACATTTCCCCTATAAGTGCCAGCCTCAGTGCCCCTATAAATACCAGCCACAGTGCCCCTATAAGTAGTGCCAGCCACAGTGCCTCTATAAGTAGTGCCAGCCACAGTGCCCCTATAAGTAGTGCCAGCCACAGTGCCTCTATAAGTAGTGTCATCCACAGTGCACTATAAATAGTGCCAGCCACAGTGCCCTATAAGTAGTGCCAGCCACAGTGCCCCTATAAGTAGTGCCAGCCACAGTGCCCCTATAAGTAGTGCCAGCCACAGTGCCCCTATAAGTAGTGCCAGCCACAGTGCCTCTATAAGTAGTGCCAGCCACAGTGCTCTATAAATAGTGACAGCCACAGTGCCCTATAAGTAGTGCCAGCCACAGTGCCTCTATAAGTAGTGCCAGCCACATTTCCCCTATAAGTAGTGCCAGCCACAGAGCCCCTATAAATACCAGCCACAGCGCCTCTATAGGTAGTGCCAGCCACAGTGCCCTATAAGTAGTGCCAGCACAGTGCCTCTATAAGAAGTGCCAGCCACAGGGCCCCTATAAGTAGTGCCAGCCAGAGTGCCCCTATAAATACCAGCCACAGCGCCTCTATAAGAAGTGCCAGCCACAGTGCCCCTATAAGTAGTGCCAGCCACAGTTCCCCTATAAGTAGTGCCAACCACAGTGCCCCTATAAATACCAGCCACAGCGCCCCTATGAGAAGTGCCAGCCACAGTGCCCCGTGTGATTTGGGCAGTGGTGGCAGTGCTGTTAACCCCTCGGTGCCCGCCCTGTGCCTCTTCCTCTGTGTCCCCTCCCCTGTGCTGCTCTCCCTCCTACTTTCTCTCCTCCCCTCAGCTCTCCCTCCCTCAACTCAGTCCCTGCTTTTCTCTCGCTGTCTCCTCGTACTTTTACCCCCGTTCTGCCTACAGCCATGGCGGGGGCCCAGCCCGGGGTACATGCCCTCCAGCTGGAGCCGGTCCGGGTGCCGGAGACCCTGCAGCGGGGCAGCAAGTTCATCAAGTGGGATGAGGTGAGCGGAGTGCGTGCTCCGGGGAGGGAGGGCGCACGGGGCTGCCTCAGGGGAGCCTCCTAGTGGGGCGCAGCCGGGATGTCCAGAGGTGACAGGACAGAAGGAGTCCCAGCTGTGGCTGTTGTCATGAGGTGTGCTGGGACTTGTCTTACGAGCTGGTGTCTACTGCCTGTCACTCTTTGTATGTTGTGGTACTACAACCCCCAGCGTGTTATGACAGCGGCAGGCTCGATGACTGCTGGTTTAGCCCTGTGTTGCTGCATTCCATAGACATGCTGTGAGTTGTCCATGTGCAATGTATGTGTCACAGAGCAAGACTTCTACATAAATATGGAGAGACCGTATGTGAGCGCTGCGTGCAGTTGTATGTGAGCGCTGCGCGCAGTCGTATGTGAGCGCTGCGCGCAGTCGTATGTGAGCGCTGCGCGCAGTCGTATGTGAGCGCTGCGCGCAGTCGTATGTGAGCGCTGCGTACACCTGTACAAGTGCATACCGTCGCATGTGTGAGCGGTACGCGCAGTCGCATGTGTGAGCCGCATGCCGGACTCCATTCCTGTAATGTAATAAATCCTACAATAGACGTCCAGCACTTTAAGATTCAGAAACATCCTCCTATATTTGAAATATGGATTAAAGATGTTTGGGGCTCAATGGTCGGCGCGTTTAATAGTTTACCAGTCGCAATGAGTAAGATTGTTTAACAATTGAAACACGTTGACCATTGATGCCCTGTGTGTCTTTGATCCATAGTTAAAACAAAGAATGGCAGTGCTGGAGGCTGTTGCACCGTGATGAGAGGGCACTGTCAGTGCTGGAGGCTGGTGCACTGTGATGAGAGGGCACTGTCAGTGTGGAGGCTGGTACATTGTGATGAGAGTGTCCTGCCAGTGTGGAGGCTGCTGTACCATGATGAGAGGGCACAGTCAGTGTGGAGGCTGCTGTACCATGATGAGAGGGCACAGTCAGTGTGGAGGCTGCTGCACCATGATGAGAGGGCACAGTCAGTGTGGAGGCTGCTGCACCATGATGAGAGGGCACAGTCAGTGTGGAGGCTGCTGCACCATGATGAGAGGGCACAGTCAGTGTGGAGGCTGCTGCACCATGATGAGAGGGCACAGTCAGTGTGGAGGCTGCTGCACCATGATGAGAGGGCACAGTCAGTGTGGAGGCTGCTGCACCATGATGAGAGGGCACAGTCAGTGTGGAGGCTGCTGCACCATGATGAGAGGGCACAGTCAGTGTGGAGGCTGCTGCACCATGATGAGAGGGCACAGTCAGTGTGGAGGCTGCTGCACCATGATGAGAGGGCACAGTCAGTGTGGAGGCTGCTGCACCATGATGAGAGGGCACAGTCAGTGTGGAGGCTGCTGCACCATGATGAGAGGGCACAGTCAGTGTGGAGGCTGCTGCACCATGATGAGAGGGCACAGTCAGTGTGGAGGCTGCTGCACCATGATGAGAGGGCACAGTCAGTGTGGAGGCTGCTGCACCATGATGAGAGGGCACAGTCAGTGTGGAGGCTGCTGCACCATGATGAGAGGGCACTGTCAGTGTGGAGGCTGGCACATTGTGATGAGAGGGCACTGTCAGTATGGAGGCTGCTGCACCATGATGAGAGGGCACAGTCAGTATGGAGGCTGCTGCACCATGATGAGAGGGCACAGTCAGTGTGGAGGCTGCTGCACCATGATGAGAGGGCACTGTCAGTGTGGAGGCTGGCACATTGTGAGGAGAGGGCACTGTCAGTATGGAGGCTGCTGCACCGTGATGAGAGGCTGCTGCACCATGATGAGAGGGCACCGTCAGTTTGGAGGCTGGCACATTGTGATGAGAGGGCACCGTCAGTATGGAGGCTGGCACATTGTGATGAGAGGGCACCGTCAGTATGGAGGCTGGTACATTGTGATGAGAGGGCACCGTCAGTATGGAGGCTGGCACATGGTGATGAGAGGGCACCGTCAGTATGGAGGCTGGTACATTGTGATCAGAGGGCACCGTCAGTATGGAGGCTGGCACATTGTGATGAGAGGGCACCGTCAGTATGGAGGCTGGCACATTGTGATGAGAGGGCACCGTCAGTATGGAGGCTGGTACATTGTGATGAGAGGGCACCGTCAGTATGGAGGCTTGCACATGGTGATGAGAGGGCACCGTCAGTATGGAGGCTGCTGCACCGTGATAAGAGGGCACTGTCAGTGTGGAGGCTGCTCTAGGATGGAGGCTGCTGCACCAGGATGAGAGGGCACCGTCAGTATGGAGGCTGGTACATTGTGATGAGAGGGCACCGTCAGTATGGAGGCTGGCGCATGGTGATGAGAGGGCACCGTCAGTATGGAGGTTGGCACATTGTGATGAGAGGGCACCGTCAGTATGGAGGCTGGCGCATGGTGATGAGAGGGCACCGTCAGTATGGAGGTTGGCACATTGTGATGAGAGGGCACCGTCAGTATGGAGGCTTGCTCCATCAGATGCTGTGGGGCGCTTTATGTAACTCCTGATGGGAGGCTTCATAAGCAGAACAGACAGGAAGTGGGCTGCGTTTAACCCTTGACTTACCAGAGGGGTCTGTGTGTGAATCCTGTCAGTGAGGGATGTGAGATCCCAGCTGTTGCTGTTTTCCTCAGAATGTCACAGAAGACAGCGCAGGCCGTGACAGCAACTCTACATAGCCAGCATGGGCCATAGCCTGGCGTTCTGGGTGCCATTACTGGCATGAGGCAGAATGCTTCTATACATGGGGTGCCAGGGGCCTCTATGTCGGGGGACTGACCCCCAGGCCGTCAGCTTACTGTATGAATGTCATGGGTTCCTCTGCAGAAAATATAAATGAACTCTGCACAGACTCAGCCAATCAGATTCCTCATCTCATGTAGCCATTGCAGTTTAAAACATGAAGCAGGTTTTTGATTGGCTGCTATGGAGCGAGGACCCGCCTTCTCCTGAAACTGCCTTGCTCAGGGATCTGTTTCGTTGCAGAGAGATCCATTCCTCGGTGGATCCAGCTTCTTTTCTTCATATGTTACACACATCCCTAGAAATCTGACAGCTCAGAACAGCTGTGTCCGTGCTCTCCTTCCTGTGTCTCTCCAGCTGTCAGGGCAGAGTGGGGATTGTAGTCTAAGGCTACATTCACATGATGGGCATTTTCAGAACCATTGCAGTCTATGGGGGAGATTTATCAAAACTGTTGTGAAGTAAAACTGGCTTAGTTGCCCATAGCAACCAATCAGAATCCACCTTACATTTTTTAGAGCTCCTTTGCAAAATAAAAGGTGGAATCTGATTGGTTGCTATGGTCAACTAAGCCAGTTTTCCTTTACATCACTTCTGATAAAACTGCCCTTATGGGTCTGTTCACACAGCAGACTGTCCCATACAGTACAGGGGCTCATTCACACGAACGTGTGCTGCCCGTTGCCGTATTGCGGGCCGCATTTGCGGATCCGTAATACACGGGCACCATTCTGTGTGCATTCCGCATTCGCTTCAATGGGTCTGCAAATCCGGAGATGCGGAACAGAACACTTTGGAAGCACTACGGAGTGCTTCCTGGGGTTCCGTGCCTCTGCAACACAAAAAGATAGAACTTGCTCTATCTTTTTGTGGAACGGACGGATCGTGGACCCATTCAAGTGAATGGGTCTGGGATCCCCATGCGGCTGGGCCGCGATCGGTACCCGTGTATTGCGGACCACAGCACAGGCACGGCTTCACACGGGAGCTGTTTTTAATGGCCTTCAATGAAAAATCACTGGACTGTTTTGCCGTTTTTTAAATTTTTTTATACAGTTGTGTGAATGTAGCCTAAGTCCTTTATTAACATTTCCGGGTCCCTTCGATGCCCATGGAAAATCCATCTGTTTCATCCGTGAAAATATCCGTGTTTGTGTCTGTTTTTTTGCCCTCCGTGTGTCATCCGTATTCCACGGACACTGCTAGGTTGAAAATCATATGGATGTCATCTCTATTGTGTCAGTGATTTTTCACGGAGCCATAGACTTCGATCGGCATTTTTGGTTTGCATTACGGAGCAAAGTAGTGCATGAAACCACTGATGTGTGAGCAAACACATTAAGGCCTCATGCACATGACCGTGCGGTTTTTTTGTGGGCCTCATGCACACGACCGTGCAGTTTTTTGCGCCCCGTGTTGCCCTCCGCAATTTTAGGAATGGGCGCCGGCAATATAAATGCCTATTCTTGCCGCAAAGCGCGGACAAGAATAGGACATGTTATATTTTTTTAGTGGGCCCGCGGAACGGAGCTCCGTGTGCTGTCCGCATCTTTTGCGGCTCCATTGAAATGGTGGCTCGGATGCGGACCCAAACTCGGTCGTGTGCATGAGGCCTAAGGCCTCATGCATACAAACGTATTTTCTTTCCGTGTCCGTTCCGTTTTTTTTTTTTTTTTTTTTTTTTTGCGGACCGTATGTGGAACCATTCATTTGAATGGGTCTGCAAAAAAAAAAAACGGAAGTTACTCTGTGTGCATTCCGTTTCCGTATGTCCATATTTCCGTTCCGCAAAAAAATAGAACATGTCCTATTATGTCGTGTTGCGGACAAGGATAGTACTGTTCTATGAAGGGCCAGCTGTTCCGTTCTGCAAAATACAGAATGCACACAGACGTCATCCGTATTTTTTGTGGACCGCAAAATACATACGGTCGTGTGCATGAGCCCTAAGGGCTGATGCCCACGAACATAAGGGGTCTGTGCCTGTACTGCAGACTGCGGAGTGGTGGGTCCGCAATATACGGGCATCGGCCATGTGCACTCTGTGCTTCAGATGCGGACCTATTGACTTTAATGGGTCCACAATTTGCAAGATACTGTGAAAGATAGGAACAGAGACACAGATCGGAAGGCCACAGAAACACTCCGAAGTGCCTCCACGGGCTTTCAGGTCAGTGCCTCCGAACTGCAAAAGATAGGACATGTCCATGTGGGCACCATTAGTTCCGATCTTGGGGTCGGAGCTCTCTATGGAGAGAGAAGGGAAGAGAGTCCTGCTGGAAGCCAGTGTGACTAGATGTTTGCTGCTGTCCATGAATATTATGGCTGCGAGTACTGCTGTGTATAAGGGCCCCAAATATGACATTCTCTCTACAAGAGGGAGTCATAGTACTATATACCTGGGGTCAGCAACCTCCGGCACACAAGCTGTTGTGAAACTACAACTCTCAGCATGCAGATTTGCTTGGCAGTTCTCAGAATTTCTGTAGATGCTGGGAGCTGTAATTTGCCTGGCGTGCTGGAGGTTGCTGACCCCCGGTGAATGCTTCAGTAGCCAGATAAGGGTGCATTCTCACGACTGGATGTATTTTGCGGACCATGTGACTTCAGTGTTATATCCAGTTTTATTTTGTTTGTTTTTTATGCAGACCCATTGTAACAATGACTATACTTGTCTGCAAAACGGCCAAGAATAGGACATGTTCTGTCTGACACCACACAGTTTGCTGTCTGCATTTTTTGCAGTCTCATTGAAATGAATGGGTCCGTATCTGATCAGCAAAAAATGTGGACCAAAAATATGGTCATGTGAATGGGCCGTAATAGGACATTCATCTGCCAGCTGCACCAGGAACACAGCTATAGGGATCTGGGGATTTGTCCTGCTCTGATATATATGCTCTCCATTGGGAAGCTTGACCATAATAAAAACATGTCACTCTTTTTTTGTGGAAAACCGATATCTGCTTTATATTAATCAACAGGCCAAATTGTGCTCTGAAAGCTTAGCACCCAGTAGATGGTAGTTGGATGAGCATTTAGGGCCTACACATTAGTAATACTCTGCAGCCATGGGCCTGCTTCCCTCCAATGTCATGAGTGCAGACCAGGAAATGCTAGTACACGTTACATAACGGAGACTGCTCAGGCTGTTACATATTTCTGTATTAGCACCCCCAGTAAGGGCTGTCTGCAGTGCCCCCCCCCCCCCAGTAAGGGCTGTCTGCAGTGCCCCCCCCCCAGTAAGGGCTGTCTGCAGTGCCCCCCCCCAGTAAGGGCTGTCTGCAGTGCCCCCCCCCCAGTAAGGGCTGTCTGCAGTGCCCCCCCCCCCCAGTAAGGGCTGTCTGCAGTGCCCCCCCCCCAGTAAGGGCTGTCTGCAGTGCCCCCCCCCCCAGTAAGGGATGTCTGCAGTGCCCCCCCCCCAGTAAGGGCTGTCTGCAGTGGCCCCCCCCCCAGTAAGGGCTGTCTGCAGTGGCCCCCCCCCAGTAAGGGCTGTCTGCAGTGCACCCCCCCCCAGTAAGGGCTGTCTGCAGTGCGTCCCCCCCCCCCCCCAGTAAGGGCTGTCTGCAGTGCGCCCCCCCCCCCCAGTAAGGGCTGTCTGCAGTGCGCCCCCCCCCCAGTAAGGGCTGTCTGCAGTGCGCGCCCCCCCAGTAAGGGCTGTCTGCAGTGCGCCCCCCCCCCCCAGTAAGGGCTGTCTGCAGTGCGCCCCCCCCCCAGTAAGGGCTGTCTGCAGTGCCCCCCCCCCCCAGTAAGGGCTGTCTGCAGTGCCCCCCCCCAGTAAGGGCTGTCTGCAGTGCCCCCCCCCCCAGTAAGGGCTGTCTGCAGTGCCCCCCCCCCAGTAAGGGCTGTCTGCAGTGCCCCCCCCCCAGTAAGGGCTGTCTGCAGTGCCCCCCCCCCAGTAAGGGCTGTCTGCAGTGCCCCCCCCCCCAGTAAGGGATGTCTGCAGTGCCCCCCCCCCAGTAAGGGATGTCTGCAGTGCCCCCCCCCCCCAGTAAGGGCTGTCTGCAGTGCCCCCCCCCCCAGTAAGGGCTGTCTGCAGTGGCCCCCCCCCCAGTAAGGGCTGTCTGCAGTGCACCCCCCCCCCCCAGTAAGGGCTGTCTGCAGTGCCCCCCCCCCCCCAGTAAGGGCTGTCTGCAGTGCCCCCCCCCCCCCCAGTAAGGGCTGTCTGCAGTGCCCCCCCCCCCCCAGTAAGGGCTGTCTGCAGTGCCCCCCCCCAGTAAGGGCTGTCTGCAGTGCCCCCCCCCAGTAAGGGCTGTCTGCAGTGCCCCCCCCAGTAAGGGCTGTCTGCAGTGCCCCCCCCAGTAAGGGCTGTCTGCAGTGCGCCCCCCCCCCCAGTAAGGGCTGTCTGCAGTGCGCCCCCCCCCCCCCAGTAAGGGCTGTCTGCAGTGCGCCCCCCCCAGTAAGGGCTGTCTGCAGTGCGCCCCCCCCCAGTAAGGGCTGTCTGCAGTGCGCCCCCCCCAGTAAGGGCTGTCTGCAGTGCGCCCCCCCCAGTAAGGGCTGTCTGCAGTGCCCCCCCCCCCCAGTAAGGGCTGTCTGCAGTGCGCCCCCCCCAGTAAGGGCTGTCTGCAGTGCGCCCCCCCCCCCAGTAAGGGCTGTCTGCAGTGCGCCCCCCCCCCAGTAAGGGCTGTCTGCAGTGCGCCCCCCCCCCAGTAAGGGCTGTCTGCAGTGCGCCCCCCCCCCAGTAAGGGCTGTCTGCAGTGCGCCCCCCCCAGTAAGGGCTGTCTGCAGTGCCCCCCCCCCCCCCCCCCCCAGTAAGGGCTGTCTGCAGTGCCCCCCCCCCCAGTAAGGGCTGTCTGCAGTGCCCCCCCCCAGTAAGGGCTGTCTGCAGTGCCCCCCCCCCCCAGTAAGGGCTGTCTGCAGTGCCCCCCCCCCCCAGTAAGGGCTGTCTGCAGTGCCCCCCTCCGTAAGGGCTGTCTGCAGTGCCCCCCTCCGTAAGGGCTGTCTGCAGTGCCCCCCTCCGTAAGGGCTGTCTGCAGTGCCCCCCTCCGTAAGGGCTGTCTGCAGTGCCCCCCTCCGTAAGGGCTGTCTGCAGTGCCCCCCTCCGTAAGGGCTGTCTGCAGTGCCCCCCTCCGTAAGGGCTGTCTGCAGTGCCCCCCTCCGTAAGGGCTGTCTCCAGTGCCCTGTGTATGCACCTGCGCCGGGTTCCCTGGTCCTCCAGCTGACTGTTGTAGTTTCCCCGCAGCTGCAGGTTACAGATCACTGCTTTCTACTAAGACAGCATAAGCACAAACTACCTTTGTATCTTGGGTACTTTTATTTTGCTGACAGCTGCATTTTGCCCATGTGAATTACGCCTTGAGCTAGTTTCACATAGACAACTCTGTAGTCCTTGTTACAGTCCACAATCTGTGCGGTGGGTTGTGTTGCATTTGGTTGTCGTTTAGCCCCAGGTCATCAGTTAATGAGCCCGGCTTGCTTTACCATGTTTCTTGCCTGATCTAACAGAAGCCATTAAGGAAGCAGGACTACTCCAGTGCGCCTGGATGGTGATGCTGGACTGAAGGGAGTAGTAGTAATTGTGACTATTGTCTATTGTCTTTTCATTGTGTTTTACTGAAATTTGCAGTGTATTATCGACCATGTCAGAACTTCTTGCAGGACCATTAAATCTGAACCACATGCTTTTACTCCACCCAATTCCTAGTCCTTGGAAGACAAATTCCCAGTGGTTACCCCTGAAGCTGACATCAGGAATAGTTCTCCTGCAAAAGAGCTTCATTCACATCTCCGCTCTGAGATCCTCTGCTGCACTGCCGTGTCGTCCTGTGCACTGCCGGGTCGTCCTGTGCACTGCCGGGTCGTCCTGTGCACTGCCGGGTCGTCCTGTGCACTGCCGGGTCGTCCTGTGCACTGCCGGGTCGTCCTGTGCACTGCCGTGTCGTCCTGTGCACTGCCGTGTCGTCCTGTGCACTGCCGGGTCGTCCTGTGCACTGCCGGGTCGTCCTGTGCACTGCCGGGTCGTCCTGTGCACTGCCGGGTCGTCCTGTGCACTGCCGGGTCGTCCTGTGCACTGCCGGGTCGTCCTGTGCACTGCCGGGTCGTCCTGTGCACTGCCGTGTCGTCTGCAGCACTGCGGGGTCGTCAGGATAGGTCATCAGTATCTGATGGTTGGGGGTCCGACACTCAGGACCCCCGCCGATCAGCTGTTTGAGAAGGCACCAGCGCTTCTGTGAGTGTCACAGCCTTTTCTCTGCTTTTGCTAGGCCCGAGACGACGCCTTCATTGGTCACATGGGCATCTCCAGTCCTATGTGTACGGCGCTGTGCTTGGTGGGCACTCACAGAAGTATTGGTCATCAGTATAAAAGTCTTGGAAAACCCTTTTAGCTGTTTATTTTAAAGGGGTTATCCAACCTGTCCTAAGGATAGATGATAAATGTATGATCACTGGAACCACCACGATCACTAGAATAGGAAAACTGGCCTATGTTCCCCATAGCAACCAATCAGATTCCACCTTTCATTTTCCAAAAGAGCTCTGAAAAATGAAAGGTGGAATCTGATTGGTTGCTGTGAGCAGTTTTCCTTTATACCAGTTTTGATAAATCTCCCCCATTGTTCCTGTGCAGCAGATTCATCTGATTCAACAGCGATCTTCTGCCCAGGAATAATGATTTTCCATGGGAACAGTCGATCACTTACTGAATGTAACTGCGGCTCTTATCTCCACTGATGATCAGGCCATTATTGGGAATGTTTGATTAGTTCCCAATAATCAGATGTTGTTCCCATTATACTGGGTGCCCTGTTATCAGATGACGTTTCCATTATGCTGGGTGCCCTGTTATCAGATGACGTTTCCATTATGCTGGGTGCCCTGTTATCAGATGACTTTTCCATTATGCTGGGTGCCCTGTTATCAGATGACGTTTCCATTATGCTGGGTGCCCTGTTATCAGATGACTTTTCCATTATGCTGGGTGCCCTGTTATCAGATGACGTTTCCATTATGCTGGGTGCCCTGTTATCAGATGACGTTTCCATTATGCTGGGTGCCCTGTTATCAGATGACGTTTCCATTATGCTGGGTGCCCTGTTATCAGATGACGTTCCCATTATGCTGGGTGCCCTGTTATCAGATGACTTTTCCATTATGCTGGGTGCCCTGTTATCAGATGACGTTTCCATTATGCTGGGTGCCCTGTTATCAGATGACGTTTCCATTATGCTGGGTGCCCTGTTATCAGATGACGTTCCCATTATACTGGGTGCCCTGTTATCAGATGACGTTTCCATTATGCTGGGTGCCCTGTTATCAGATGACGTTCCCATTATACTGGGTGCCCTGTTATCAGATGACGTTTCCATTATGCTGGGTGCCCTGTTATCAGATGACGTTTCCATTATGCTGGGTGCCCTGTTATCAGATGCAGTTCCCATTATACTGGGTGCCCTGTTATCAGATGACGTTTCCATTATGCTGGGTGCCCTGTTATCAGATAAATTGGAAATGATTTCAGAGAACGTATCAGGCTTTTTCTGTCTGGTATAGACTTTTATGCATACACAGCCAGTTGTCCAGGAAAAAGGGACCTGGCATCCGTGTGTTTGGGATCAGTGGGGATCTCAGTGGTAAGTACCCAGTGAACAGACTGTTATTGAATATCCAATCAATATGAGGTAGGAAGACCCCTTTATAGGGGTTGTCCCATTACAACATATCCACAGGATAAGGCCTCATGGACACGACCGTTCAGTTTTTTGCGGTCCACAAAACATGGAAGCCGCCCGTGTGCCTTCCGCAATTTGCGGGACGGAACAGGTGGCCCATTGTAGAAATGCCTATTCCTGTCCGCAAAACGGACAAGAATAGGACATGTTATATTTTTTTTGCGGGGCCACGGAACAGAGCAACGGATGCGGACAGCACATGGAGTGCTGTGTGCATCTTTTGCGGCCCCATTGAAGTTATTGGATCCGCACCCGAGCAGCAAAAACTGTGGCTTGGATTCGGACCAGAACAACGGTCGTGTGCATGAGGCCTAAGGCATAAGTCTCTCATCGAAGGGACGGTTGCTCGTTCAGTGGAGTTGAGGAGGCAGCCTGCATTATCGACAGTTTCACCTGAGGAACGAGCGTTTTGCGGGTGATCTGCTACACCTTTACACTGGCAGATTATTGGGAAAGAGCATTGGCAGGAACGTTCTTTCCGGATAACCTGCCCGATTGTCTGGACGTGTAAATCCACTTTAAGGTTCTTCTCCTGTTTGCATTACAGTTGCTCGCCTTAGACCTGAAACAATGAGATTGTCAAAAACCGGTGATGCCACCTGTATCTCCTGACTACTTTTCTCCAGGAGACTGGTGGCTCATGTTAGATTTTCCATTCTACCAGTAGTCAGTTGTGGTAGTCTTGTGGTACAAACAGCAGATTTGCAGTTGATCAGATCATCAGTATGGGGGAGCTTCATCACGACCGGCGCTTTCTGCGTCATAAATTAGGTGCACTCTCCTGTGTGCCGAAACAGAATCTTACCATAGATCAGAGTGGCATTACATGCATAGCTTGCGGAGGTGCGGGACGGTTGGGTAACCATCACACTTGGCACCTTAATATAATCTCATAATAGTTCCAGGTTAGGACAGAAGTCACCATGCAGCCCCAGGCTAGAGTTTATCATCTCAGGTTTATGTAGTCTTCTGCGTGTCTAATATCCGGAAAGATCTATCTATTCATTGTGACGGTAGTATTATATTGTTATAGAGTCATCAGAGAACTAGTCTCTTGTGTGCCGTCTGGTAGAACATGTCCAATGTCTGTCACCTATCCTGAAAGATATCAGCAGGTACAGAGTGTCAAGTTATCTGACCCCTGTGCCTCTCTCTTGTGTTTTAAATAGACAGCAGATTCTTAGCAAAATGTGGCTGCAGACAGACTGCATAACCGAGCAGATTCTTTGTTGAGAAATCTCCTAATCCCTGTGCAAATCATAATGGCAGTGAAATTGGTAGTCAATCATTTTTCCTAAAAGCAAAGGGCTCCCCGCCACTGGGCCCCGACTCCTTCATTCCGCCTATACTGTGCTCTGGTCTCCCACCGTTAACAGCCGCTTTAATGCTGCTGCAGACAATGACTGGCTGCAGCAGTGACCTGCCTTGCATCACATCAATTGGTCACATGATGCAGTGGTCAGGTTATTAGGTGCAGCAGCATCAAAGCAGATGTTGACTACAGGTGACTTGATCGAGGCAGTGGGGGAGTGAACGAGCTGGGACCCAGTGGTGGGGAGCGGGTAAGTATGCTTCCCTTTGCAAGTCTGGCCAGGAGAGGACTCTGCCCAAACGCAGAGTCCTTTAAGTTGTCACTATCTGTCAAGAAAAAAATGGAATAAAGGGCGAAGTCTTTAGGGTAGTGGGATGCTACCCCTGGACATGGTTCCACCAGACACCTTCTCTCATTGTTACTAGACCCATAAAAGTGAATTATAGAATTGGTTTAATGGTTCAGTTTAACTCTTCCACCTAAATTCAAAGCTGTAGCCCATCTATGATTATGTACTACAAGGATATACAGTAGTTTGATGTTTACACTATGAGTCCAACAAAAGTCATTTCCTGGTGATACGTCCCTCATCAAACGACGTCGTTAAGAGCCCAGGATACGTAATTCTAGGTAAGGTTCATGTGTAGGCAGTCATTTGTGTGAAGACTTGTGGAAACTTGAAACCCATTCATGTCATGGCTGTTTTTTGTTTTCTACGTGGCTGTTTCGATGCATCTCTGTAACATAGATTATATGGTGCTGGTAAAACTGCATTGCTGGGGAACTAGATATGTTAGGTTTTTTTTTGTTGGCTATCCTCAGGATAGTATCGAGAGCAAGATTCTTCCACCTAGGCCACAGACCCCTTGATAAAGGTCGTTATCCGACTGAAACGTTGGAACTATATACATGGCCTCTTATATTAATGTGTATTCTGGATGGAAATTATGTACAAAATGATGTGAAATTGCACATTATGTATTAAAGCATCACTTGAAAAGAACTCTTTGGTGTGCCATAGATTTCTCCATTGATACAGACTGACATTTGTCTTCTATGAGCACCCACCACTGAAGGGTGTGCAGGTCTCATCTTCTCCAAATATCCTTTGGATAGGTCATCAATATCAGATTGGCGGGGGGTCTGACTCCCGGGACCCCTGCCAATCAGCTCTTTGAAGAGGCGGCTGCACTCATTGGAGCTCCAGTCTTTTCACAACTTACCTAGCACAGCGCTGTACACTGTATAGTGGCTGTCCCTGGTATTGCAGCTCAGCCCATTCACTTAAATGGGACTGAGCTGCTCCTAGGCCACGTGACCAATGAATGGTGACATAATTGGCCTAGGAAGAGTCCGAAGAGCTCACAGAGATCAGCTGCTGTCCCAGACCCCACTGGTCTGATATTGATGACCTATCCTGAGGATAGGCCATTACTAGGGATGAGCAAATCAACTTCGGATGAAACATCCGAAGTCGATTTGCATATAACTTATTTCTAATACTGTACCACTTGGAACCGAACCCGAGTTCAGGAAATGTTTTTTTTTTTTTTACAATATAAATCAATTTCTGAAGTAATAACTTCGGCTCATCGGAGCCAATACATTCTAAGGCTGCTTTCACACTAGCGTTCGGGTTTCCGTTCGTGAGCTCCGTTTGAAGGAGCTCACGAGCGGACCCGAACGCAGCCGTCCAGCCCTGATGCAGTCTGAATGGAGGCGGATCCGCTCAGACTGCATCAGTCTGGCGGCGTTCAGCCTCCGCTCCGCTCGCCTCCGCACGGACAGGCGGACAGCTGAACGCTGCTTGCAGCGTTCGGGTGTC
This sequence comes from Bufo gargarizans, assembly GCF_014858855.1. NCBI lineage: Eukaryota > Metazoa > Chordata > Amphibia > Anura > Bufonidae > Bufo > Bufo gargarizans. The sequence goes on from NC_058089.1 coordinate 43,521,775, forward strand.
CGCCTGGCCGTGCGGAGGCGTGCGGATCCGTCCAGACTTACAATGTAAGTCAATGGGGACGGATCCGTTTGAAGATGCCACAATGTGGCTCAATCTTCAAGCGGATCCGTCCCCCATTGACTTTACATTGAAAGTCTGGACGGATCCGTCCCAGGCTATTTTCACACTTAGCTTTTTTTAGCTAATATAATGCAGACGGATCCGTTCTGAACGGAGCCTCCGTCTGCATTATTATGGGCGGATCCGTTCAGAACGGATCCGCCCGAACGCTAGTGTGAAAGTAGCCTAATACTGTACGCAGCTCCTGCACCGTACAGTATTAGAATGAAGTTTTATGCGAATCGACTTCCGATGTTTCATCCGAAGTCGATTCGCTCATTCCTAGCCATTACTATCAAATTCCTGGATAACTCTAAGAAACAAATCGGATCAAGTGAAGCTCATGTCCTCCTGGATTATTTATTTTAGTTTATTTAACTACATTTCTTAACACCTGTCAATATTCTTAGTAATAATTGATTAATGTTTGATGTATGTAGTTTATTGCTTGTTTTATTAAGAAATAAATTAATATAAATAATACAGGGGGCATAATCTTCACCTGATCCAACAAATCAAGGTAAGATAGTTCTCATGCTTTTGGAACCAGTACTGAAGACTCTGCCCATTAATGTTTTATTAGCTGTTTTTATGCCGGCTATTATTTAGGCTAGTAATATTAATTATATTGGTTTCTGTTTAGCAAGACTGCTTTAATTTTTTGTAAACTTGTATAATGCAGGGGACAGTAAGCCCCAACTCCCACTCCTCGCCTGTCCTCCATCAGTGGGACGTTGTGGTGACAGGGAAATACTTGACTCAAATCCATATGTTTTTCTTTCTGCTTTTTCCAAGTTATCAGGACTTGGGCCACATGGGAATTGCTAGAGGGCTGCGTGCGTGTTGCTTTTTGGAAAAACCAATGCATAAAGGAAGTAGCCCTGAAACCTATAAATATTATTAGCATGAACAGTTCTATTACACAACTTTCATATTGGATATGAAGATAAGCTGCTGTTTCTAGAGTGAGGAATCCAAAGTAAATCCATTAAGATGCCCTACAAACATCATAAATTCTGCAAGGAAACGTATTGCCTGGAGGTCACTTGTCTCACTTGTTTGAGTTGTCTCCAAGGCATTGCTCCCAGTTAGCCAGATTCCTACTCCACACTGATGAGGGGCAACACCCCGAAACAGCTGTCTGTGGATGGCTAACTGGCTTAGGTCTTCCCCGTCACTTACTTAAGGCTTGTAAAAGAGCGGGATCTTGAGATACGGGCTGGTCTCCCTGAGATCAGCTACTGTTTTGTTTCACTTAGGCTCCATTCACACGTCCGCAAAATGGGTCCGCATCCTTTCCGCAATTTTGCGGAAAGGGTGCGGACCCATTCATTCTCTATGGGGACGGAATGTGCTGTCCGCATCCACATTTGCGGATCCGCACTTCCGCATCCGTGCTTCCGTTTCCGCAAAAAAATAGAACATGTCCTATTCTTGTCCGCAATTGCGGACAAGAACAGGCATATTCTATTATGTCGGCAATGTGCGGTCCGCAAAATGCGGAAAGCACATTGCCGCTTTCTGTGTTTTGCGGATCCGTGTCTCCGTGTATCCGCAAAACACATTGCGGACGTGTGAATACAGCCTTAACCCCTTAAGGACACAGGGCGTACAGGTACGCCCTTGTGCCCTGGTACTTAAGGACACAGGGCGTACATGTACGCCCTGTGCATTTTCAATCACCGCCGCGCGGCCGGCGGCGATCGGAACCCCGTGCCTGCTCAAATCATTGAGCAGGCACTTGGGGCAAATGCGTCGGGGGGTCCGGTGACCCCCCCATGTATGCGATCGCAGAAAACCGCAGGTCAATTCAGACCTGCGGTTTTCAGCGTTTCCGGGTTATTCGGGTCTCTGAAGACCCGATAACCCGGAACAGGATGGTGATGGTGGTGTGATTTCACTCCACCAATCACCATCCAGCGATCCTGAGTGGTGATGGTGACATCGCCACTCAGGATCGCTTTCTGATTGGTCAGGGGGCGGTCCGGCGGCAGATTCAAAAGAGGCAGGCGCCCCTCTCCTCCTCCTTTTGTGTTCCAGCGCCGGAGGAGAGAGGAGCTGCCTGCACGTGTCCACCATCGCTGCCAGCACCCCTGATCTGTGCCCCCGGGACCCGATCTGTGCCCCCAGCACCCCCCATCAGGTACATAGGGACAGCTAGGGAAAGTTTGGGATAGGCAGGGAAAAAAAAGGGAAAGGTAGTTTTTTTGACTTTTTATTGCATCACCCCAGTTAGGGTGTCTGGGGTCCACAGCACAGCTGTGTGACCCTAGACCCCCCAGGGGTGCTGCCACTTGCCCCCCCCCCCCCCACCTTTTTTGGGGTGCTTTTTTTTTTTTTTTTTGAGTTCGCTGACTGTGACCGGCACTTAGCGTCCGGCCACTGTTAGCGCATCGCACACCCCACCGCTGATCAACTTCGGACGGTTGATCAGCAGTTTTGAATTTTTTTTCCTCACTTTTTTGCCCTTTTTTTTAGTTAGTTTTATTTATTTTTTTCTGTTAGTTTTAGGGTGAGTTCGTGAACACCCGTGCCCCCTCACACACGCACACCAAATAAAGAGTTACACACACGCACATATACACGCAGACACACACTCCCCTATGGCCCGCCGGACGTTCTCGGCCGAGGAGGCATACGCCCAGCTTGCCTCCGAGTCCGAGAGTCCCAGTGAGGATGAGGATGACCCCACATTCCTGTTGTCATCCGCATCCTCCTCATCATCTAGCGATGATGATGAGCCCCCAAGGCGGCGGAGACGCCGCCAGGCGGAGCAAGGGGACCGCCATGTTAGGGACCCTGTGGCCCACACTAGTACGAGCAGCTCTGGGGCTCGTACTGGTTTCCCGGCCCACCAGTTAAATCCACCGGAGCCCCCTGCCGGTGAACTTGTCTGGTGTAGCCCAGAGCGATACGAGCCCGTGATTCCTGATTTCGTAGGCCAATCAGGAATCCAGATTTCCACAGTGGGCTACACTGAATATGACTTTTTTTGTCATTTTTTCAGTGACCCACTGGTAAATCTGATGGTGGAGCAGACGAATCTGTACGCCCAACAGTTCGTCGCTCAACACCCGGGCTCCTTTTTGGCCAGGCCCGGTGGCTGGACGCCGGTCAGTGCAGCCGAAATGAGGACATTTTGGGGCCTCGTGCTGCATATGGGCCTGGTCAAGAAACCCAGTGCCAGGCTGTACTGGAGTGGGGACGTCCTATATCAGACCCCACTTTACAGTACGGTTATGACACGCTCCCGGTTTGAGGCCATCAGGAAATGTCTGCATTATTCCGATAATGCAGCATGTCCACCCCGAGGTGATCCTGCCCATGACCGTCTGTACAAGATACGGCCGGTCATCGATCACTTTGGGGCCAAATTCATGGAGGCCTATGTACCTGGAAGGGAGGTCGTGGTTGATGAGTCTCTCATTGCGTTCAAGGGGAGACTCATTTTCCGCCAGTATGTGCCTTCCAAGCGGGCGAGGTATGGCGTGAAGCTATACAAAATTTGTGAGAGTACCTCAGGGTACACTTACAAATTTCGTGTATACGAGGGGCGAGATTCCCGGATTCAACCCCCAGAATGTCCCCCCACTCTGGGTGTTAGCGGGAAACTCGTGTGGGACCTTATGTACCCACTGCTGGATAATGGTTACCACTTGTACGTGGATAACTTTTATACCAGTATCCCCTTGTTCCAGTCCCTTGCCGCCAGATCCACGTCCGCTTGTGGGACCGTGCGGAAAAATCAACGCGGCCTCCCTGCCCACCCCCTCCAGGTACCTATCCCCAGGGGTGAGACCCGTGCCCTTACCACTGGAAACCTGTTGCTGGTCAGGTATAAGGACAAGAGGGATGTCCTTATGCTGTCCACAATTCATGGTAACGGCATCACCCCTGTCCCTGTGCGAGGTACCGCGGCAACGGTCCTCAAGCCCGATTGTATCGTCGCCTACAATCGGTATATGGGAGGAGTTGATCTCTCGGATCAAGTCCTCAAGCCATATAACGCCATGCGCAAAACCCGGGCATGGTACAAAAAAGTTGCGGTCTACTTGGTACAGGTTGCCATGTACAACTCTTTTGTACTATCCCGAAGCGCTGGCAGCACAGGGACATTCCTCCAGTTCTATGAGGCAGTCCTCAAGGCCCTGATCTTTTCGGACCGGGAAAGAGCAGGCCGGAGTACCTCGGGAACTGTAGGCGCCCGGATCGTCCCTGGCCAACACTTTCCAGGTGTGGTCCCCCATACTGGAAAGAAGGGACGAACCCAAAAAAAGTGCAGAGTCTGTCGCAGGAGGGGGATACGGAAGGACACGACTACTCAGTGCGACACATGCCCCGATCATCCGGGCCTCTGCATTGACGGTTGCTTCAGGGAGTATCACACTTCCATGGAGTACTAAATTTATATCCCAATTTAGCACTGACATCGGATAAAAAAAAATGGTTCTCAGACTTGAGACACCCAAAAAAACTAAAATAATTTATTAAAAGTAGACATAGGTATTGCCGCGTCTGTAATAATCTCCTCTATAAAAATGCCCCATGACCTAACCCCCCAGATTAACACGGTCCAGAAAAAAAAAAAAAGGTGCAAAAAAAGGTTTTTTTTGTCACCTTACATAATAAAAAGTTTAATAGCAAGCGATCAAAAAGTCATATAGCCCCCAAATTAGTGCCAATAAAACCGTCATCTCATCCCGCAAAAAATGAGCCCCCACATAAGATAATCAGATAAAAAAAAAAATAGAAAATGACTCTTAGACTTTAGAGATACAAAAAATTTGTTTAGGGTATCAAAAAGGATAATATAGTCTAAAACCTAAATAATTGTAAAAAAAAAGTTGACTTATTAGGTATCGCCACGTCCGTAAGAATCTCCTCTATAAAAATACCCCATGACCCAACCCCCCAGATTAACACAGTAAAAAAAAAAATAAAAAAATAGGTGCAAAAAATTTTTTTTTTTGTCACCTTACATAACAAAAAGTTTAATAGCAAGCGATCAAAAAGTCATATAGCCCCCAAAATAGTGCCAATAAAACCGTCTGCTCATCCCGCAAAAAATGAGCCCCCACATAAGATAATTGGCTAAAAGAAAATAAAAAAAATGACACTTAGACTTTAGAGATACCCAAAAAAAAAAGTTGTATCAAAAAAGATAATATAGTCAAAAACCTAAATAATTGTAAAAAAAAGTAGACTTATTAGATATTGCCGCGTCCGTAAGAATCTCCTCTATAACAATATCCCATGACCTAACTACCCAGATTAACACGGTTAAAAAAAAAACAAAAAAACGGTGCCAAAACCGCTATTTTTGGCACTTTTCCATTTCAGTCCGTTTTTTCCGGTAACAAAACAAGGGTTAACAACCAAACAAAAGTTAAAATTTATTACCCTGATACTGCAGTTTACAGAAACGCCACATTTGTGGTCGTAAACTGCTGTATCCGTAAAAGGGAGGCTGCAAAAGGAAAGGACCGACATGGTTTCTGGAAGGCCGATTTTGATGGCCTTTTTTATTGACACCATATCCCTTTTGAAGCCCCCCTGATGCCCCCCTAGAGTAAAAACTCCCTAAAATTGACCCCATCTAAGAAACTACACCCCTCAAGGTATTCAAAAATGATTATACAAACTTTATTAACCCTTTAGGTGTTCCTCAACAGTTAATGGCAAATGGAGATGAAATATCAGAATTTCAATTTTTGGTAACCTTACCTCACAAAAATGTAATATAGAGCAACCAAAAATTATATTTACCCTAAAAATACTCCCCCAAAAAATGCCACCTTATCCCGTAGTTTCCAAAATGGGGTCACTTTTAGGGAGTTTCGACTCCAGGGGTGCATCAGGGGGGTTGAAACAGGACACGGTGTAAATAAACCGGTCCATAAAAATCAGCCCTCCAAAAACCAAACGGCGCACCTTTCACTCTACGCCCCGCTGTGTGGCCGTACAGTAGTGTACGGCCACATATTGGGTGTTTCTGTAAACGGCAGAGTCAGGGTAATAAAGATACAGTCTTGTTTGGCTGTTAACCCTTGCTTTGTTAGTAGAAAACATGGGTTAAAATGGAAAATAAGGCAAAAAAATGAAATTTTCCAATTTCATCCCCATTTGCCAATAACTCTTGTGCAACACCTAAAGGGTTAACGACGTATGTAAAATCAGTTTTGAATACCTTGAGGGGTTTAGTTTCTTAGATGGGGTCACTTTTAGGGAGTTTCGACTCCAGGGGTGCATCAGGGGGGTTGAAACAGGACACGGTGTAAATAAACCGGTCCATAAAAATCAGCCCTCCAAAAACCAAACGGCGCACCTTTCAATCTACGCCCCGCTGTGTGGCCGTACAGTAGTGTACGGCCACATATTGGGTGTTTCTGTAAACGGCAGAGTCAGGGTAATAAAGATACAGTCTTGTTTGGCTGTTAACCCTTGCTTTGTTAGTAGAAAACATGGGTTAAAATGGAAAATAAGGCAAAAAAATGAAATTTTCCAATTTCATCCCCATTTGCCAATAACTCTTGTGCAACACCTAAAGGGTTAACGACGTATGTAAAATCAGTTTTGAATACCTTGAGGGGTGTAGTTTCTTAGATGGGGTCACTTTTAGGGAGTTTCGACTCCAGGGGTGCATCAGGGGGCTTCAAATGGGACATGGTGTAAATAAACCAGTCCATAAAAATCAGCCCTCCAAAAACTAAACGGCGCACCTTTCACTCTATGCCCCGCTGTGTGGCCGTACAGTAGTTTACGGCCACATATTGGGTGTTTCTGTAAACGGCAGAGTCAGGGTAATAAAGATACAGTCTTGTTTGGCTGTTAACCCTTGCTTTGTTAGTGGAAAAAATGGGTTAAAATAAAAAATTTGACAAAAAAAAGAAATTCTCAAATTTCATCCCCATTTGCCAATAACTCTTGTGCAACACCTAAAGGGTTAACAACGTATGTAAAATCAGTTTTGAATACCTTGAGGGGTGTAGTTTCTTAGATGGGGTCATTTTTGGGTGGTTTCTATTATGTAAGCCTCGCAAAGTGACTTCAGACCTGAACTGGTCCCTAAAAATGTCGTTTTTGTAAATTGCTGAAAAATTTCAAGATTTGCTTCTAAACTTCTAAGCCTTATAACATCCCCAAAAAATAAAATATCATTCCCAAAACAATTCAAACATAAAGTAGACATATGGGGAATGTAAAGTCATCACAATTTTTGGGGGTATTACTATGTATTACAGAAGTAGAGAAACTGAAACTTTGAAATTTGCTAATTTTTCCAAAAATTTGTTAAATTAGGTATTTTTTGGTGCAAAAAAAAATATTTTTTTGACTTCATTTCACCAGTGTCATGAAGTACAATATGTGACGAAAAAACAATCTCAGAACGGCCTGGATAAGTCAAAGCGTTTTAAAGTTATGAGCACTTAAAGTGACACTGGTCAGATTTGCAAAAAATGGCCTGGTCCTAAGGTGTAAAAAGGCTGTGTCCCTAAGGGGTTAAGCAAATAGCGTTTATGATGTAGAAAAAGGTAATGCAAGGCACTTCCTACCACTCATGGATGGCAGGGTGGTCATAACCATGGAAACAAGTAGTGTATAATGTGATGTAAAAATGAAGCCAGTCAGCAAAAGGAAGCAATATGGACAATAACAATACATTAGCAAGTGGCTTGTATTGACTGCATCTGCATAAGTGCTATTTACTGAAGTGACAAAACCCCTTTATCTTGGGGTGCTTTCACACTAGCTTCCGGCGGGTGAACAGCCTGTTGGATCCATGCTGCCGCTAGTGCACGCGTGCCCCCGGACTACCGCTCCGGCCCCATTGACTGTAACTGCGGCGGGCTGGAGTTCCAGCGGCAGCACGGCAAACATCCCGAGAGGCGGCCGGAATAAAACTACGACATGTCTGCACTAGCGGCAGCATGGAATCCGACAGGCTGTTCACCTGCCGGAACAGCCTGCCAGAGTTCCTTGTCGCTAGTGTGAAACTAGCCTTAGAAATGACACTGTTTGGTAGGACTCACATCACTAGAGCATTACTCATTAATACATATGCATTTGATGATGAATAGTTGAGTACTATTAATGACATCACAACTACCCAACCAGTGGCCTACATTCTTCTTGTTTCTCAGCTAACCTCCTGTAGGATATACATTGCTCAAAAATCCAACCAAAATAGCCTTGATTTGATGGGTTTATTGTATACTTCCAAGATAAGTGGTGTCACTAAACATCTTTTCAGCCACTATTTTCTGTGCATCACGTGGATTTTGTCTGACTTTTGACAGCTACGAATTTGATGCCAACTGAACAGGTTTATAGATTTGCCAAGAGCTATCAATAGTTAGGGGGCTGCTAGACCCCAATAGTTCCAAAAGCTGTAGCACCCCAGTGACCTACCAAAACCTTGGGCAGCTACTTGGAGACTTGCTGCTTGAAACCGAAGATCAGGGATGAAAACTGCTTGTTCCATGATTGACCCCTGTGAATAAGCCACTGATCACTTGACAAACTAGTAGACACTACTTTGTTGAGGGCCTACATCTTTTATGTGGCACTAAGAATGGTCATTTGTTGGCAGCATGTCACCCCATGTAAACACCCCACGAGCTGCTGACAATGTGCAAATTGAATGAGGGAGTGATAATCGTTTGTCCAATGTGCCCCATGTAAATATAAGCCTGTATAAAAGGACAACTCCTGCACTGTCACAGTTTCTATAATTGGCATTATACAAACTTTTCTGAAGGAACATTATGTTTAGAGATGCGTCTTAAGTTTACCAGCTCAGAGAATCAGTGAGTGAGCCATCTCACAGACCCCAGTGATGTTATCATCTCATATATCTCTATTAATATACAGTGTGTGACTTGCTGGGAAGGGTCGCTAACAGTGGAACACTCCTTCAGGTGCATTGCAAGGCCAACATGGAATCTGCTATTTTCTTCAAATAATTGAGCGTTGGTTTTATAGCATTTTCAGAATAACTTTCATCAGCAGTGCTTTGCTGCTCAGCACTGAACTGCAAGGCGATAAACTGCTGCCTGCACCCGGTGTTCCCTGGCTGGCCTCCAACTATAATATTGCAACCTGGATAGCAGAAAATTGTATATATGCTAATGTACAAGATATCATCAGATCTTAAAGTATGTATCAGTTTCTGGAAATATATAATTGACTGGTGAAGAATATTACCAAACACATATACTGCCTACAAAACAAGATGAGACCCAAATGCCATGAATTGTTGAGATACAGTAACATGCAAACGTTTGGGCACCCCTAGTCTAAAGCCATCAGGCCATCAACCACCCCACCCACAAAAAAGGCCACAATTTGGACCTCATATTCCATTCAGAACTTATTATATCCAGTAGTTTGGTCAGACCACCATACAATCCACTTCTCCCTTACAGCACCAGCCAAAAAACACCAAGTAAAAGAACTAATAAAATGCCGTTGCTTGAAAGGTCTGTTACCCCAACACCTTCAGAACACCCTCAATCTTGATGAACTGACAGATCACAACTTAGGCCTTGAATCCATGGTCCTCAAATATAACCACTATGTCTCGGCAGCTTTTGACTCTATAGCTCCCTTACGCATTAAACGTTCCGCACCATTACATCACGCTCACTGGTTTGGCAACTCTGTGAAGGAACTGAAGAAAGAAGGGGGGATACTGGAACGAAAATGGCGCAAAAATCAGTCCTCCGAAGACAAACATTCCCTAATTGCGCACACTGAAAAAATATCAAACACTGATTAACAAGAAAAAGTCCTTATTCCTGTCTGAGGAGATTGCAAATGCAGCCAACAGACCTGCCCAGCTTTTCCGCACAGTCAACAACCTCTGCAACCCATCGTGCCGGAAATCCAGCATCAGACCTTCACAAGACCTGTGTGAGAAATTTGCCCACTTCTTCTCAGACAAAGTCTGCTCCATATGATCTGCCATTCAATTTACAGCACCGAAAACCAAAGCAGAGCCACATAATGGATGCAAAAATAGCCTACCACCATGGTCTGATTTCAAGGTAATTACTGAAGAAGATATCCTAGATATCCTATTAAACCTTCGCCAAACTACCTGGAACTAGACCCTGGCCCAACTAAGTTCATGTTGAAATGCCCTGAGCTATTTAGACCAGCATTCCACAAAATAATCAATTGTTCCTTACAAGAAGGCAGGTTTCCCACCTGTCTGAAAGAAGCAATTGTCAGACCACTACTCAAGAAACCATCCTTAGACCCAGATGCTCTAGTCTAAACAGCTACAGACCTGTCTCCAACCTCCCTTTTCTGGGGAAAGTTATTGAAAAGGCTGTCTATCTCCAACTTGAAGCCAGGCTCTTCTCAAGGAACAGCATCCCTGACCCTCTATAATATTTATATTTCAAACCTGGCGTCACAGATCCTACCCCACATATAAATGCGTGCTTAGCTGAGCTTCAGGAGTGGATGAATGATAACTGGCTAAAACTAAATGCTGACAAAACTGAGGTTCTTGTTATCGGAGGTCAGCGCTCAACAGCAAAGCAGCTCCAGTCTCAGCCAGCACCACTAAGGATAGAGAGCTCAGACCTGAACAAATCAGACTTTGTGCGCAGCTCGGACGTCTTGATTGATGGGGAATTAAGCTTCAGGAATCAAATCTCAGCTGTTGTGAAACTTTCCTTCTTTCACCTAAGGAACATTGCAAAAATTAAACACCTCATACCTCCAGAAGATTTCCCAAACCCAAGGCTTCGTACACGTCACCGTTTCTCCTTTCAGTTCACCGTATACTTTCGTCTCCACTCAAAAATCATGTTCTGAGCGGACACCGAACGGATTCCATTATAGTCTATAGGCTCTGTTACGCTCAGTTAGGTCTCAGTTATCTGCAGAATCCGTCCATTCTGTTCTCCTGCTTCTCAACAGAGACGGAGAAATGGTAATGTGAACGAGGCCTTATTCATGCCTTCATCACATCACGGTTGGACTACTGCAATGTTCTCTATAAAGGCCTTCCAAACAAAGACCTGCATCACCTGCAATTAGTACAGAATGCTGCTGCAAGGCTGTTAACAAGCCAACTCCACCATTGCCACATAACACCAACCCATTCGCTCACTACACTGGCTACCGATAAAATTGAGAATTCTGTTTAAGATTGGCTTATTGACATCCTTGCACAATCAAGGCCCTGGATACCTGAAGGACTTGTTGCAACTGCATCACACCCCCCACAATCTTAAATCAAAAGGATCTAATAACTTGAGACCACCTCAAAACCTTTGGAGACAGAGCCTTCTGTCATGCTGCCCCTACACTTTGGAACTCCCTGCCACACCCAATTAGGACATCCCCCATCCGTGGAAGCATTTAAGTCCAAACTGAAAAGCCACCTGTTTAGTCTGGCATTTATGAACACCTGACTATTTCCTCTGTAACACAGTCCACCCTGTATTGATCTGAGACATATCTATGCGCTTTGAGTCCTTTGGGAGAAAAGCGCTTTACAAATGTTATTGTTATTTATTAAATTACTGTTAGTGTGAACAGTAAGCAAGGTCTAATCTTCAAAAGGTAACATTTTAAGCAATATCCATGTAATATTTTGGTTTTTACAATTTTAGAGTGAAAAAAAGGAAAGGAGTACCTTGCAAAAGTATGGGAACCCAAGGAAATTTGAACGCTCAGATAACTGTGACCAAGGTCAAATAGGTTGTTGCTTTAAATACAAAGGGAATGTGCCATATTTAACTTTATGCTTTTCAGAGATCATTTAATCTTCAACTTGCTTTTAACTGTTCACAGTAACAGTCATTTTGACCAGGGGTTCCCAAACTTTGCATGCGACTGTATATCACAATCTTTCTTAAAGGGGTTCTGCAGTTTGTTCAAACTGATGATCTATCCTCTGGATAGATCATCAGCATCTGATTGGCTGGGGTTCAAGTGAACGGATCTTAGCCGCGCCCAGGTCAGTGATACTAGTCGTCACGTCACTGGGCCAGCGGTAAACAGTGAGAAGTGAGAAGGCCGCGGTGCTGCTGGAGTGCCGCTGCCTTCTCAATCAGCTGATTGGCGGGGGTCCCGGGTGTCGGACCCCCGCCGATCGATGCTGATGATCTAGCCAGAGGATAAATCATCAGTTTAAACAAACTGCAGAACCGCTTTAAATACTCTATGTTCAGTAGGTTTAAAATGAGTCACACAATAGAGGAAATACGACATGGCCGGAACATAAGATCAATGTATCATCTTAAGATATCCCCAAAAATAAAGTGTCTGCTTCAATCAAGGGTGGAGTAGATAGCATATGGCTATGAATATACCGCCTAAAATTATTATGTATAAAGTGCAAAGTACAATAAAGCTCAATGGCGGCACATACACAGGGCACGATAAGGGTTGCGCTATGACAGCAGACAGTGGCACCCAAATGTCTGATTGGATGACAATGATTACATCCACAGACAGCACCAATGTGACATGTACTGCTATAATAGCCTATTGTTTAGAATCCATATACAGCTAATGTCTGCAACAGCAGCGCTGCAGCTAATGCTGGTGATACACCTATAGAGTATTCCCAAGGTGGCATACATGTAGCGCACAATTATCACCCTATATGGAGATGCCTATGGAAATAAACTGCTCAACGCGTTTCAACTCAATCGTGTCATCAGGAGCATATAATAATAGTAGCAGCAGGTAGGCAGAAGAAACGATGTGACCACACTGACGGTGTGTGGTGCGCCGTCCGACGCTAGTATACAACCAATAAAGATTTAACATTAATATTAGCAAAACATCTGACTGGAGCAACACATTAGGAATACATGGTGTATTGTGGGTGTGGGGAATACATTGTGGTAGGTTTCTTCATGTGTTGTATATGACACGTTGTAAGAGGCCAACACATAGTCTTGCTTCAGGCTTGAATGATAATAGACTATCTGCATAAGGTATGACATTTATTGACCTCATAAGCCTGCCATGCCAGGTAAATCCTCTTTTGTGATTAGGTTTTATTTCTGATGATTCACCCTTAATATAAATAAGGTATTTGTAAGATTGCAGGATAGACGAGTCCGGCCTGTCATCGCATATCTGCCTGTGTGGACTCTGATCTCCAGAGATACAAGCATGCTAGTCATAGAACTGTGACTTCAGCTACTCTTTGTGCTCGTTTGGATTTTCCACCAGTGCATGTTCTAACCTGAGATCCTGTCCTGCTAGTTTTAGAAGAGCTTTCATTAACATGTTGAGCTATTAAGGTTTAGGGTAGACTGAGTGCTTCTTAGGAGGATAGGTGGCAACTTGTGCCGTTTCTATTTTATAGCACAGACTAAAATGGCTTAAAAGGGAACCTGTCACGTTGAACATGATGTCTGAGCTGGAAAAGATTCTGTTTAACCTGTAATTTACACATTTATATTCCTGCTTTTTCTGGGCTTTGAAGTCAAAGAGGTGGCCCTATCAGTGATTGACAGCCTTCCGTCTATGACTGTACATATAGAGATTGCCGGTACTAGGACCACCTCCTTGACTTTCCTCCTGCTCCATAACATGCAGCTAAGAGATCATGTTCAACACTACAGGTTCACTTTAAACGTCTGCCCTATTTGTTACTAGCACCTCGATTTTTGATAGAGGCACTGAAACATTGCTGTTCATTGGGAGAATAAATCACATTTTTGAGAAGATTTTTGGAGTGAGTGTTCTTTATTTGGATCCATTTTTGGAGTGAGTTTCTGTTAATTGATTTGAATGTTGTTATTGTTGAGCCACTAACAAGTGGCTTCTACTGCTACTAATAAGTCTATAGTATTCTGTCAATCCTTTTTATAGTATTTTACCACTTAGCCCATCAGATGCCCCCTCCACATTCTGCTCCGCTTCTTCTTCCCTTAGGCTGTTTTTCCGAAGCTGCAGCTGCGCCCCCCTCCTCCTTTTCTTTGTACTGTATTTCACTATATGGATTTTTGGAATAGAGAAACAGCAGAGAGGAAAAGGGAAAGGGCTGCCGAAAGGTGCAGAGGGCACTTTACCCTGCAAAAGTCTTTGCGTGGATTAGTGAATATGTGAAAATGAGAATAAAGTTAGGTGGTGTGAAAGGAGTTTATACTCTTTTAATCACTTTCGCTCTTGTGTGTTAATTATATCTCCCTTTGGTGCTTTCTACATCCATTCCTTCAGGAGGATTACTGCAACACAAGGAAGATATATTTCCGCTTAGGCTACATTCACACTAGCGTTTTTCTTTTCTGGCGCTGAGTTCCGTCCTAGGGGCTCTATACCGGAAAAGAACTGATCAGACATATCCCCATGCATTCTGAATGGAGAGCAATCCGTTCAGGATGCATCAGGATGTCTTCAGTTCAGTCGTTTTGACTGATCAGGCAAAAGAGAAAACCGTTGCATGCTACGGTTTTATCTCAGGCGAAAAAAACGGAAGACTTGCCTGAATGTCGGATCCGGCATTTTTTTCCATAGAAAATGTATTAATGCCTGATCCGGCATTCAAAATACCGGAATGCCGGATCTGTCCTTCCGGTCTGCGCATGCGCAGACCTTTAAAAATGAAAAAAAAAAAAAAAAAAAAATAAGTATCTGTTTTTGCCTGATGACACCGGAAAAACGGATCTGGTATTGCAATGCATTTTTCTGACTGATCAGGCATTTTTTTGACTGATCAGGCAGTCAGTTTAGGCAACGGAACTGCCTGCCGGAATCAAACAACACAAGTGTGAAAGTACCCTTAGAGAACAGAAGTGAAGAGGCCCCATAGACGACTGTTGGTTGAATTCTCCATTTTTCCATTGTGTATAGGAAACTCCTGACTCCCCCCATCAGATGGTGTAAGAATTTGGCGCATTAAATTTCAACAACCAATCCTTATTTTTCGATCACCATCACCATTTGGCTTTCCGTTCGTTTGATTCGTCAGAAGTACAAAAAATTGAAACGGATCTGCTATTTTGAGCATCAGTTACGCTCACTAACGTCAGTGACCAGTTTTTTTGACGGGAGAAAAAGTACAGCATTCGGGACTTTTTCTCTGATCAACAATAACTTATCTCTAACGGAAGTGACATAGACTGACCATAACTGTGCTCAAAATAACGGATCCATTTTTTTCTTTATTTTTCTATTCTTCTTGATGAGGAGACGAACGGAAAACTAAACGGTGATGTGAAGTCGGCCTTAAAGAGACATTGGGGGAGATTTATTAAGGCCTCTTTCACATGAGCGAGTTTTCCGCACAGGTGCAATGTGTGACGTGAACGCATAGCACCCGCACTGAATCTGGACCCATTCATTTCAATGGGTCTGTGTACATGAGCATTTTTTTTTTTCACACATCAGTTCTGCGTTGCGTGAAATACGCAGCATGTTCTATATTCGGTGTTTTTAATGCAGCCCTGGCCCCGTAGAAGTGAATGGGGCTTTAGTGAAAAACGCATTGCATCCACAAGCAAGTGCGAATGCAATGCGTTTTTCACTGATGGTTGCTAGGAGATGTTGTTTGTAAACCTTCCGTTTTTTATCAAGCGCGTGAAAAATGCATCAAAACGCATTGCACCCGTTCGGAAAAAACTGAACGCAATCGCAGACAAAACTGACTGAACTTGCTTGCAAAATGGTGCGAGTTTCATTTTCGTGTGAAAGATGCCTATGACTGGCGCTTTCTGTGCCTGTCTTGATATCCCCTGGGTTGCCAGATGATGCGGCTAATTTATGAGCTACCGTAGATTTCTGTCTTCATTTACGCCAGAAACCTAGCGTGAAAGAAGATACATTTGTCGTTGCGGCTGGCCACACCCCCTTATAGAAAAGTGATACTTAACCCTTTTCTGCCCTGCTTCTTCCTGAGCTGTGCTACAGTCGTCTCCAGCGCTGATTTTCCTGGCTGCAGCGGTGATGTTCTGTGCACACAGGTGACTGCTGTAGCTAATCCCTGGCTTCATCGGTGAGGAACTGTATATCACTTTGTAGTTTGAACATCGCTGTTGCAGCCAGGAAGGTGACCTCAGTGGTGGAGGTCTGGAACACATCGCTAGCAGCTGCACGGGAGAAAAGCTGTAAGTATTTAGTCTTTTGTTTAGACAGCCCCTTCAATGTTTTTGTTTTCAGAAAACCCCATTTAAGTATATACAATAATGAAGTCTAGTTTTGCCCCAGTTGTGACTTTTTAGTATTTTCCAACAGGCCTTTTTTTCTGGATGAGCTAAAATTGTTAAGATGCTTGTTAATAATTATGGTGCATCATATGCCAACAAGCTTTCCTATTAAAGGGGTTCTGCAGTTTGTTTAAACTGATGATCTATCCTCTGAATAGATCATCAGCATCTGACCGGCGGGGGTCCAACACCCGGGACCCCCACCGATCAGCTGTTTGAGCGCCGCTGCCTTCTCACTGTTTACCGCTGGCCCAGTGACGTCACGACTAATATCACTGGCCTGGCCATTCAAGTGAACGAAGCTTAGCCGCGCCCAGGTCAGTGATACTAGTCGTGATGTCACTGGGCCAGCGGTAAACAGCGAGAAGGCCGCAGCGCTGCTGGAGCGCCGCTGCCTTCTCAAACAGCTGATCGCCCGGGGTCCCAGGTGTTGGATAGATCCAGAGGATAGATCATCAGTTTATGAACTGCAGAACCCCTTTAAGATTGGTATCAGAGGGGTTCTACACCTTTTGATTACTGATTATCTATCCTTTGGATGGATCATCAGCCTCTGATCAGCGGGGAGCTGAGACCCAGGACCCCCGTCCAACAGCTGTTTGAGAGCTGAAGTGAATGGGGCTGTGCTGCGCTCAGTCCAGTGATGGTAGTCATGACATCACTGGGCCTGCGGGAAGCAGCGAGAAGGCCGCTGCGCTACTGCGAGTGCCGCTGCTCCCTCAAACAGCTGATTGGACCCCCGCCGATCAGATGTTGATGATCTATTCCAAGGATAGATCATCCATAATCAAAAGGTACAGAAGCTCTTTAATACAAATCCCTCCATTGGGTTCCAGCCTTTCTTTGGAGGTAACTCTAGAGAAATATGTTATATTTGGGGGTGATTCTATTACATTATAAACCTCAGTTACATAGCCATGTAGTCTTTGCACAGCTGCTGCGCTATTTGGTCGGCATTATCCATAGACATTTTCCAGTGATTTGTTTTCTCTCTGGCTGTGACCCTCTCCGCTGTGATTGGATCGCGGCACACCCAGGGAGAAAGAGACGCCCATTGAGAGACCCTGGCGTCTCCTCCTCCCTGTACCGATGATCAGTATTAACATACTGAGCACGAAAACTGCGGGGTCCCGGGTCTCAGGAGCGATATTTTAAAAAATCTGGCAGGGTGGCAAGTAAAGGTATTTATCTCCATTAATGCAAAACCATGAAAGGTCCTCTTTTTTAGGTTTTGTTTTTTGGTGTCTAAAGTAATGAAGTTTTACCTTCTGAGGCAGGATTAAGGCGAGAGTCGTCCACGCTTTGGAAATAAACAAACCTAGAGTGAATGTGCAGACCAACATTAATGGGAGCTTGGCATTGTGACTGGTATTGTGTTTTAGTTTGCCTTGAGTAACTTGACAGGGGGTGAGAGGAAAACTAAATGGCCAATTGAATTGCTGACCTTCATATTAATACTAGATTGGCCAAAGTAAACAGAGCAACTAGCCATGATCTGCATGCACATTTGGTAGAAAAGTATTTGCCTTAGGGCTCGTTCACACGAACGTATTTTGCGTTCCGTATACGGAAGCATTCATTTCAATGGGTTCACAAAAGATGCGGACAGCACTGTGTGCTGTTTGCATCCGTTGCTCTGTTCCGTGGCTCCGCAAAAATGATGAATCCTGTCCTATTCTTGTCTCTTTTGCGGGCAAGAATAGGCATTTCTATAATGGGCCTCCTGTTCCATTCTGCAAATTGCGGAAGGCACACGGGCGGCATCATTTTTTTGGCGTATCCACAATTTGCAGACCGCAAAAAACGGCACGGTCGTGTGAACAAGCCCTTACTTGATATGAATACCTGCAATATGTTTGACGCTAGCTTGGAAACGCCCTAATCTGGTCAAATCATTGTTTTAGTAACCTGAAACCGGTCTGTTCTTGATGGTTTTTATTAGGCTGCTTTCACATCTGCATTCTCCTTTCCGTTCTTCTGCTCCGTTATTAGCTGGACGGTTGGACCTTTTTAAAAATGAGTTTGTTTTCATGAGATCATTCTTTTAAAAATAAAAGAACAATGTACTGCTTTCACATCTGCGTTCTCCTTTCTGTTTTTTCTGCTCCATTATAGGAGCAAAAGAACGGAAAGGACGGATTTGGCGCATAACTGACCCTGGGTCCGTTAGATTTCCGTTCAGGGGACTGATTTTGTAGTGGAGACAAAAGTCCTGCACGCACAACATTTGTCTCCTCAAACCCCTGAACAGATCCCATTGCGATCTATGAAGCCTATAGGCTCAGTTCAGCTCGTTTATGCGCCGAATCCGCCCTTCCCGTTCTCCTGCTCCTATAACGGAGCAGAAGAACCGAAAGGAGAACGCAGATGTGAAAGCAGTACATTGTTTTTTTTTTGTTTTTGTTTTTTAAAAGTGTTATCTCATGAAGACAACTTTTTAAAGGGTCCAGCTGATCAACAGTGGTTCAGATTCAAACATGGATGTGCTGGGTCCAACAAAACAAGAGTGTTTGACCCCTCTAAGATATCCTTATGTCACAACAGGGCATATAAAAAGGTGTTCCCTTCACGAGATGACCCCTTTAACTAAAATGGCATTGATGTATTACATTAGCAACTAAATAAATAGTGCTTATTCAGAAGGTCTTCTGTTTGGATAACGGTTTCTTAACCTAACATCGTCATATTACTGGGTATCCTTTTCTCTTTTAACTTAAAGGGGTTTTCCAAGTCTTTTAAATAAAATAAACAAAAAACAAAAGTTCCTCACCTGCTAATTCTTCTGCTGTCCTAGAGCCACCGTTTTGGTTCTCTGGTCTCTGGTTTGGGTCCCTGCTGGTCCTCCATTGATGATGTCAATTCCATTGTTCACTTGACCACTGTTTACTGGCCTCAGCGGTCATGTGCTGTTCAGTGACCGGCTGCAGCAGTCATGTGACCGCCACAGACCTAGTAGGGTTCAAAATGGCGGGTCACTGAATGACGTATTGTTTACATCACGTTTTTATGTTTAACATATTGTTAAAGGATTTTTGGTGATTTTACATAGTAATACAGTTGAACATTTTCATTAGCAGTAATGTAGTTTACTTAGACCCTTTTTAAAACTGTCCACTGTTCCTGCTGTGACCACATCCTGTGGTAGACTGTTCCACATATTCACAGTTATGACAGTAAAGCTTTGAAGCTTCTGGAGACTGTGCATTTTCTCCTCCAGTCAGAGGCAGTGCCCCCTTGTCTTTTGAGGGCATTTTACATGGATCAGCTTTTCAGCATATTTATTGTACAGCCAATTTATATATTTGTTTAGGACGTGGTCCTTCATCCATTTTCCAATCCAATTACAGACTATACTTTCTAAGCCTATAGACCTTATTTTTACCTATTAAACGTCTATGAAGGAGAGTATCAAAAGTCTTTGTAAACCTCCTCTTAAAAACAAATCAGGTTATTCTGACAACTTTTGTCCTTGGTAAATCCATGCTAGTTGTCACTTCTGATATTATTTGCAGTCACATACTCCTGTATATAGTCCCTCAAAAATCCTTCAAACCTTTTTTCTACATCAGAAGTTAAACTTACTGGTCTATAATTACCTGTGAAGGACCTAGAGCCCTTTTTAAATATGGGCACCACATTTGCCTTGGTCACTTGGCACTGTACCAGTACCTAGAGAATCTATAAAATTATAAACAGGGGTGCAGCAATGCCTGAACTGAGCTCTTTGAGAACTCTTGGGTATAATCCATCTGTACCCAGAGCGTTGTTCACATTTACCTTATTAAATTTAATTTAGTTTGGATCATATCTACAGTTAGCCAATTGAGTAGATTAATGGATGTACTAACAGCTCTGGCACTACACATATCCGCTCCTTTCTTTTCTTTTGTATATACAGAGCTAAAAATCCAATTAAGTAACTCTGCCTTTTCCTTATCTTCAGTGACCATCCTAACTTTTTCGTTATTTATATATTTTTTTTTTTTTAGCATTTAGATTTTTAAAGTATTTTTGGGGGATTTGTTTTGCTCTCTTTTTCCACCTGCTGTTTGGTTTGTATTTTTGCAGATTTTGCATATGTTAATAAACCCTTTGTAAATTTTAAAGGCTACAGCTGACCCCTCAGATGTGTATGTTTTAGTTGCCCTTTTGTGTCATTCATTGCCCTTTTTACAGTAGCTGTAAGCCATGAGGGCGTGTAATTTTACATGTTTATACTTGTTACCTACAGGGATACATTTTGTAGTGTAATTACCCAATGTGGATTTAAAGCTCTGCCATTTATCCGTAGTATTATTACGTGACAGTAGCTGCTCCCAGTCTGTGCCTTGAAATGCTGCCCTCAACCCGGGGAAATTGGATTTTTTCTTTTATTTATTTAGTGTTTTTGCTCTACCAGCCAGAATTTCCTTCTTATACATCAGGGGGAATATAATTATATTGTGGTGACTATTACCAAGTGTTTCTCGAACGGTAATATTTCCAACAAGCTCTGCATCATTAGAAATTACCCGATCGAACCGAGCATTCCTCCTAGTGGGAGCTTCTACAAACTGGCCCATAAAGTGGTCCTGCAGCAAGTTGATGAATTTTTTCCCCTTTGCAGTTGAGGAACCCTAGTCAATAGATGGTAAGTTAAAATGTCCCATTATGACCAGTGTTCCCTCTAAGCTCTGCGGGTGAGCGGACGCGCAGCAATTATTGTGCCCCCGCTCACAAGTTTAATAAGTCCGCTCAGCGGCCGCTCACCTGCTCACCCTGCTTGAAAAAAATGCCAAACAGACATATTTACTAGGGCGTTCCAGCTTAGACCTAGCCTTACTGACACTTTGTCCTCTGCCCCTTCTTGTAACATTAACCCAACTACTGACCCCGTAGTTCTGATCCTGCCCTCCGCCACCCACCTCCTTTTTACTGACCCCAGTCAGTGCCTGCACAGTGAGGCCTAAGCCTCTCTCCAGGTTTGCAGTGCTTCTGCTTGTTGCAGGCTGCACATTTAGATCCAGAATCTGGGCTTCCAAATATGCAACATGCTTGCTTCTAGTGCAAATGTATTCGCCCTCAAAGGCACGCATACATTGCACTGGACACACACTTAGTAGCATTGTCCATGAAGCACATGTTTTTTAGAGTTTCTGCGGGTATCGAAGTTTCAATACCCAATCGATACTTTTAGACCCTGATAGATACAATACCGGGTCTTACTATTTAAGCGCAGCCTAGTATCTGTTAGAGAACATGGCACGCGCTGCTCTCAGCATGTGCCATGTTCTCCTCAGCAGCATGGGGAGAAGAAGGCAGTCCCTCCCTCCCCCCTGTGCCGCTGCCACCAATGACAGGAGAGAAGGGAAGAGGAGGGGAGGGGCTGTGGCCACTGCGCCACCAATGAATATAATTAACACATTATTAAGTGTAGGCAGCGGGGTAGCGGTATCACATACTTCTCCATGACAGGGCGCTACGATCCCCAGCAGTTAACCTCTCAGATGCCAAACCTGAGGGGTTAATTGCCGGGGATCGCAGCGACCTGTCATAGAGGGTTGGTGCCGAGTAAGTGATACCGCTACCCGCTGCCTACACTTAAATTAATGTGTTAATTATATTCATTGGTGGCGCATTGTGCCTCCCCAACCCCAGTATTGTGAAGAATAGTCATTGGTGGCGCAGTGCGCCCCCAACCCCCCCCAGTATTATAACTATTATAATCATTAGTGGCGCAGTGGCCACAGGGTCCCCTCCTCATTGTTGGCAGTGACAGTTTCTGATCGGAGTCCCAGCAGTGAAGTCGGGGAGCTCCGATCGGTTACCATGGCAGCCAAGACACTACTGAAGCTGTGTGAGAAGCTCTATCAGGGTGAATAGGACAAGGGATTAAAAGATCCCAGGTTCTAACCCCTACGAGGTCTAATAGTTAGTAAGTAAAAAGAAAAAGTAAAAAAAAAATAAAAAAAAAAAAAATATTACAAACCCCCACGCCCAAAAAAGTGCAAACTATTAAAATATTTTAAATAAATCTCCTATACGGTGAACACCTTGCTGTAATTGGAGAACTTGCTAGAATCAAGCAAACAATGCACAAGGAAAATCTGTCAAACCTTGGTTCCTATTTCCTTGTGTTGAACTATGAACTAATGTTAAACTATACACTTATCTTTAATTTTCCCCAATTTTCTGTAAGTTTGCAGTACTCAGCAAAACCTCAATGCACTTGCAAACCTCGCTTGCAGTTTCTGTGTCTTGAAGCTCAAAAATGTTTTCAAAATGTCACAATATTTACACAAAAACCATAAAATCCTGCAGTTTTTGCACTGGCCACTAAGTCTGATAATAGGCGCCACTTCTTGGTCTGTACACAGAGGTGATATCATTACAGGCAGGATAAACGTGGATTTAGACGGGCAGATTATCGTTCCTGCAAACGCTTGTTCCCGACAATCTGCCCGTGTAAAGGTGCCGACAATCACCCCATGAACGACTGAAACACAAGCACCTAAATTATCGTTACTGGGCAGCAGATTGTGCGGTCTAAACTGCGATCTGCTGCCCAGAAACAATGGAGCTATAGGAGGACGAGCGATCGCAATTGCCATCATTTGTCCTCATACTGTGGAGGTGATCGCTGCATGTAAATTAAACGCTTCACCTCCACTTAACGAGCAGCCGACTGCCGGGAAGGAACGATTCCGTCCTGACAATCTGGTGCTGCTCGGCACATGTAAATGCGCCTTTAGAATGACAGATGAGACAGGATCCACCATACACCGTAGGTGATTGTCAGAGCTTATCTAGTCTTTCCTTGTACAATGACCTCTGCACAGGTCACAGAGCATGTCCAGAAAACTCTCCCATAGAAGTCATTGAGGTCCCTCCTGACCATTGTGTCTATGGCCCATGGGGCTGCCGTTTCTAAATGCTGGTGACAGCAGCTCAGGCAAGATGGCAGCCCCATAGTCACGTTCGGGAAATAGAATAAATCTGCAAACAGAAAAAGAGATTAGAAAAAAAAGGGAACGTGTTACTATCCGGTTTTAACTGGCAAAAAGAAAATGTTGGTGACATATTTCCTTTAAATGGTAAGAGTTGTTTTTGTTTTATTTTATACTGTCCCCTGCCCTATGGCCATTTTTTCAAAATCTTGAAAACCCTGTTTAAATTCTTTCAGGAGTAGTAACTTATTTTGGTGGATTGAACTGCTTGAGATTATTCTATGTCTGTCTTCCTTGTTCTACCCAGTGCCAGCATGTGTGGTATTCCTTGACTGGTGGATTGGTCCAAGAAGATGTCTACTAGGCGTGAGCGAATCATGCTTCGGATTCAAGATCCAAAGTCGATTTGTTCCCCCACCTGGTTTTACTGCTGTACAGAGACCTGCCGACTACGGATTGCTGTTTAAAAAGGGGTTTAAAGTTGTACAATCAATCACCGAAGTCTCACGCGACTTCAGACTCAACAAAGTTTGCCTCCGGGAAGCACATACATTTCAATGCTGTATGGAGACAGGTCTATATACAACATTAAGACTACATACACACAAACTTATTTTGTTTCCGCGTCCGTTCCGTTTTTTTTTTGCGGATAGGATGCGGACCTATTCATTTCTATGAAGCTGTTAAAAAATGCGGATAGCCAACCGTTTGTTTTCCTCGTCCGTTGTCCGTGGTTCTATTCCGTAGAAAAAAATAGAGCATGTCCTATTCTTGTCCGTTTTGCGGACAAGGATAGGCATATAAAATGGATACCCCCCAAAAAACTAATGCCATACGGACGTCATCCGTTTTTTGGGGCGGACCGCAAAACACATACAGTCGTGTGCATGTAGCCTTAAACGAAGTTGGGAAATGACTCAACTTCGATCTTAGATTCGAAGCGCGATTTGCTCACCCCTATTTTCTACTGTTGCTGTGTCTTTACCATCATGCTTATTGGTAGCCACGGTTGGGCCACCACATGGCATAGCTACATCCTGGGTCCAGAGAGATTGGTAAGCAAATATTTTTTAGGCTGTGGCTGTCCACTGCCCACTTGTTCACCCAACTGTTGTAAGAAGTTCCTAGTCCAGCTGTTGAGATCACTCCCCACATAAAAGGCGGTGTCGCACTCCATTTTCCCGGAATGGTATGACCAGATGTTGCTGTATACTTGTGGTGTGCTCAGTTGTAGTTTGGGGGCTGAAAGGGATCATATCCAGACAATAAGTAGCTTATGCCCTACTTGGATCTTTACCAGTCTTCAAAACAGTTAACTGCCAGTAAATCATTCTATGTGCCAAGATTTACATGGGTACAAAGCGGTACATCAACACTGCCATGTTGTTCCTTTCTTCTCACATCGCTCGAAGTTACTGTTGACATTACAGAGGAACTAATATGTAAACGGTCACGGCCGGATGACTTCCATATATATCATTTATTGGCGTAGGGTTGGACAATCACTTTCAATACTTGTCTGACAGATATTACTAGCGAACCCCACTTGTGCAAGGATGCTCAACTTAGCCCAGTGTGAAAGGTAAATAATGGTAATGTGATCAAAGGATTGGGCACGTTGAAATTCAATATGCCGATTCTTTTGTCCTGTGACATATGATGAGAAAACAGCAGTTGCGCATTTCATACACAAAAATGAATGGGTTTGACAGGGCTGTCTAATGTGTATGGCTATCTTAATCAGTGTCGGCCCAGCCCACCAGAGTACCAGAGGATCCTCCTGTGTGCCCAGGGTCTGATACCATAGTAGGTCCCAAAGGTCCAGGGGGTCCATTTGGAGCCAATAACTTATAACTAGGGTCTATTTCTTTAAATCAAAACCTATTCTATATTATTGATAATATAGGAATTGGTCCTCAAGAGTAATTTCCTCTGGTGGACCCAAGGAACCCCAGTCCAACACCGATCCTAGCATTCATTTCCCATTCACTAAATTATATACTTTGTTGGAGTCTTTTACCTGTAAGTCATAGATGAAGATCTGAGTGCCCACCTATAGAATTATATCTTTAGAAAGGTTTAGTCAAGGCTTGGTCTTTTCTTTTGCAATATCTGTTTTAATTCTGAGTAGTATTTAGTGTTAATGTAAATCACAGAAACCTCTTAGGCCCCTTTCACACAGGCGAGAATTCAGCGCGGGTGCAGTGCGTGAGGTGAATGCATTGCATCCGCACTGAATCCGGACCCATTCACTTCAATGGGGCTGTATACATGAGCAGTGATTTTCGCGCATCACTTGTGCATTGCGTGACAATCGCAGCAAGCTCTATATTGTGGGTTTTTCATGCTTTTCAGTGCATGAGCTGTCGGGTCTTCAACAGACCTTGATAAAGCCCTGTACTGAGGCTTCTCTGGGGGCTGTATTTCCCCTGTAACTGGGGCTACTATGTCAGCCCCAGTTACAGGAGAAATCAACAGTGGAAAAAAAACAAAAAAAAAACAAAGTGAAGTTAAATGTCCCCCAGAGGTATTGCAATAAAAAAAAATAAAGTGTTTAAAAATAAAAACTGTTTTAATATAAAAAAAAGCTATGGCTCTCAGAACATGGAGACATTTTTGTTTCAAAAATGCTATTATTGTGTTAAGGTATACATATTAGATATCGCTGCTTCCATAACAACCTGTTCTAGAAAAATACCACATGACCTAACCCCTCAGGTGAGTACCATAAAAAAATCAAATAACAACTGTGTCAAAAAAGCCATTTTTGTCACCTTACATCACAAAAATTGCAACAACAAGTGATCAAAAAGGTGTATGCCTCCCAAAATAGTACCAATCAACCAGTTACCTCATCCCGCAATAAATGAGACAATCGGTCAAAATATAAAAAAGCTATGGCTCTCAGACTATGTAGACACTAAAACATCATTTTTTTTGTTTCAAAAATGCTATTACTGTGTAAAACTTAAATAAATAATAAAAGGTATACATATTAGGTATTGCCACGTCCGTAACGATCTGCTCTATAAAAATCTCACGTGACTTAACCTCTCAGGTGAACGCTGTAAAATTAAAAACTGTGCTAAAATTACCAATTTTTTGGTCACCTTGCCCCATAAAGTGTAATAATGATCAAAAAATCATATGTACCCGAAAATGGAACCAATAAAAACTCTCCCTGCAAAAAAATGAGCCTCTGCACAAGACGATCGGCCGAAAAATATAAAAAATATGGCGTTCAGAAAATGGAGACAAAAAAACATAATGTTTTTCAAAAATGCTTTATTATGTAAAACTGAAACAAAGAAAGTAGACATATTTGATATCATTACTTCCATAACAACCTCCTTTATAAAAATAGCACATGATCTACCCTGTGAGATAAATGTTCAATAGGTGCCTCAGGACTGTGTGCTTGGTCATGTAAATGTATACAGTCCATTATATACAGGAACAGGCTGGACTGGGCAAATCATGCCTATGCCTTGGATGCTCATAAGCTGCATGGCCTGTAAGCATTGTTGGGGTAACCTGTTGCTTGGTTTAAGAGCTCCGTGCCTCAGGGTCTAGGGGGAGATGCAGCGGCGGCCATGCAGGGATCAGGAGCGATGCGGGTGCCGGGGAGCAGGTAAGGATAATCCATACAGGGTTCCTGGGCATTAAGGGGGGAAATCCTAACATTCCTACACTCAGATATAGCCATACTACATCGTGATCCATCCACCTGCCTGTGTGAGTGCATGACGAGGGAAAACTGCCTCCTGCTTTATGAAGGTTAGCCATGACAGAATCTGACCAGACTCTTCACTCCCTCACAAGTGGCATTACTGGTGCAAAGTCTATTACATGCTAGGCTGTTCACCTGGGGCATGCTGGGCATACCTGTGACATCAATAGTGCCGACTGTTTCATGTTTGTGTAACAGGAGACTTTTTTTCTGTGTTTCCAATAGTAAAGAACATTTGAATTAGTATTGAACATACAGATGAAACTCAGAAAATTAGAATATCGTGCAAAAGTCCATTTATTTCAGTAATGCAATTTAAAAGGAATTGCATTAATGCAGCTTAAAATTAGAATTTTGTGAAAAGGTTCAATATTCTAGGCTCAAAGTGTCACCCTCTAGTCAGCTAATTATCCATACCCCCTGAGCAAAGGGGGCCTGAGATTGTGACTTTGGGGTTTCATAAGCTGTAAGCCATAATCATCCAAATTATAACAAAGGCTTGAAATATCTTGTTTTGCATGTAATGAGTCTCTCTCATATGTTAGTGTCACCTTTTTAAGTTGCATTACTGAAATAAATGAAATTTGCACAATATTGTAATTTTTCAACTTTCACCTGGATTGTTCTTTAAAGTATCTCATGTTCAGGAGGTATCGACATAGAAACTTCAGCACTCATTGAAGTTGTATTGAGCTAGTAGACGTGTATCCATATTCTTCATGGTGTCGATATACATGTCTACCAGCTCAATACAACTACAATCCTTTTTTCTATATCTCTCTCTGGCAACTTGTGTTTGAGAAAGGTCTATGTCAGGGGTGGCCAACCTTTACAGACAGAGAGCCTAAAAAAAAAAAAAGTATGAATACCAGGAGCCACAAGCTATACATTTACACACGAGTCATCGTATTTTCTGCTATACAAGATGCACCTAGGTTTTAACAAAGAAAAATAAGAGAATTTTTTTTTTTCATCTGATCTGAGGTCTGATAAAAATATTTTTTTCTTATTTTTCATTAGCAGAGAAAAAAAGAAAATATATTTTTCATCAGACCTCAGATCAGACTCCTAAATCAGAGCCCCAGTCCTCATCTGACCTAAAATAAGATCCCCAAACGTCATCAGACCTCAAATCAGACTCCTAAATCAGATCCCCAATTTTCATCTGACCTAAAATAAGATCCCCAAATCTCATCTGACCTAAAGTAAGATCCCCAAATCTCATCTGACCTAAAGTAAGATTCCCAAACTTCATCAGACCTCCAAACCAGACCCCCAAAATAAGTGCTCGGATCAGACGACACAAATCAGACTCTGTGTCAGACCCTCAGTGCTCAGATCCCCCACCATGCTCATATCTCCCCCCCCCCCCCATGCTCAGACCTGACCAACCCAAGCTCAAACAAGACCCTCTGATGCTCAGATCTGCCCCCCCATGCTCAGAACCTCCCATGCTTAGATCAGACCCCCATGCTCAGTTCTATCATTTAAAAAAAAATCACTTCCCTCTCCTGATCAGGCACAGGGCTCCTGCTCGGGCACCTGCTACGGTTCCCCCACTGCTTCAACCTCAACCTCTTGAGGTTGAAGCAGTGGGGGAACCGTGTCACCACTTTTCAGCAGCAACATGGGTAGGTAACATGGTATCTGGATTAGGGTGGGACTAGTGGTTTGCAGTTATTGTTATATGCCATCTTTATGTATTGCACCGTCCTAGTATACCCTACAGCATCCATTGTTTGGACGCTGTGAATAAGAGTCAGGCAGTTGTTCAACACTAGGGAACAGCAATTGCACCCGCAACTACTCCAATATTCACAGCTTCTGTCAATTGTCTGTTACCTGCTGTATATGGTCACATTATCCCCCATTGTGATTCTCCACATTGTAGAGCCCTTTTGTGGCCCCATCTCCATGTTCTGTCCCTTTTGAGTCTCACCTGTAATGATCATGTGATTTATATTGAATAAAATGAGATTTTTTACCTTGTTAAATCCTTGCTCTTTTTTTGTACAAGTTGTAGTAGGTTGGGGAGTGAGGTTCGGTTTTTGGGTTATTGTAGGCTCTAACATGTACCACACAGCCAGTACTTGCCCGATATTCCCGCAGCTCCTTTAATGTTGCTGTAGGCCTCTTGGTAGCCTCCCAGACCAGTTTTCTTCTTGTCTTTTCATCAATTTTGGATGGACGTCCAGTTCTTGGTAATATCACTGTTGTGCCATATTTTCTCCACTTGATGATGACTGTCTTCACTGTGTTCCATGGTATATCTAATGCCTTGTCCGTTTTGCGGACAAGAATGGGCATTTCTTTAATGGGCTTCCTGTTCCGTTCCGCAAATTGCGGAAGGCACACGGGCGGCTTCTGTCTTTTGCAGATCTGCAATTTGCGGACAGCAAAAAAACGGAACGGTCTTGTGAACAAGCCCTTATGCTGTTTTTTATGTAATGGTAGTGGTGTTAGGCTACTTTCACACTGGCGTTTTGAATTACGTTTGTGAGATCCGTTTCAGGGCTCTCACAAACGGTTCAAAACTGATCAATTCAGCCCCAATGCATTCTGAATGGATAAGGATCCGCTCAGAATGCATCAGTTTGGCTCCGTTCAGCCTCCATTCTGCTCTGGAGGCGGACACCAAAACGCTGCTTGCAGCATTTTGCCGTTTTGGTGTCCGCCTGGCGATGCGGAGCCAAATGGGGACGGATCCGTTTTCGCTGACACAATATGGTGCAGTTGAAAACAGATCCGTCCCCCATTGACTTTCAATGTAAGTCAGGACGGATCTGTTTTGACTTAGACTTTTTTTTTTTAAGAATAATGCAAACGGATCCGTTCTGAACGGATACCAGCGTTTGCATTATAGATGCGGATTCGCACCTAACACAGGTGTGAAAGTAGCCTTAGCTGTATGCTGCAAAGTGTGAATGTGTCCTTTGAATCCTCTGCAGCACAAATCAGCGGGTTCTGAGGATCTAGCCATCTTCTTCTTACAGAGCGTCTCTATTGTGCTGATGCTGGAAATCGCTGCCGCTGCAGATAAATGATGAGGAAATAGTGCAGGGTGGAAGATAAAATGTGTAGCCTCCTTGTTTGACGTTCAGCTGGTCGGTGGTGAATGTGTAATACTGAAGATAAGGAAATGAAATGAGTGGTAGACGTGTTCGTCATCATCCGCTCTGCCGGATCCCAGGTAGGCAGCCGGTGGGACCAGTAGCTCTACAAGGTTTTCAAGAATAGTTTTACAGAAACGTCCTGTATCACCTGTGACTGTCACCGTCTTTACTTCCAGACAAAAACATTTCCTTTAGGCTACATGCACACGACCGTATGTGTCTTGCGGTCCGCAAAAAAAAAAAACGGATGACATCTGTATGCCATCTGTATGCCATCTGTTTTTTTTTTTTTTTTGCAGAGCCATTGTAACAATGCCTAAAGCGGGCAAGAATAGGACATGTTCTGTTTTTTGCGGGGCTACGGAACGGACATACTGATGCGGACAGCACACTGTGAAATGAATTGGTCCGCATCCTATCCGCAAAAACGGAACGGACATGGAAACAAACAACGTTCGTGTACATGTAGCCTTATTATTCAGTCCCCACCCAAAGATAGAGAGGTCCGAATGTGACAAATCTGTATGTCCACTACGAGATTTCTGAAATGTCGTCCAGGGTCATGCTTAAAGTTTTTTTTCTGCCTCATTTGCTGCCATGGTTACTGTCCCGTCCCTTTAAGTGCGTTGTGCCTCGGGCTATTACTGCTTGTGGTATTTCGCTCCTGGGTCTTGTTATTTTCTCCTGTCCTCCTTGTCTTTTGTTTGTTCCTTTTTCCATGTGATGCCTTATTGTATCATTAGGGTAACAGGCTGAACTGGATGGACAGATGCCTTTTTTCGGGCAATTACTGTGTTTGTTTGAATAGTAAAAAAGGCACATTGTTAACATTAGCGGGGTTGTCTCACGTCAGCAAACAAGACGAAATGTGGGTGAAAATCCTTCCGTCCGAACCACCCTGCGTATTTTACATGTGGTCTCTCAGGAAATCAATAAAGGAGTTCACTATCCAAACCAGAATGGCGCTTACGTTCTTTTTCCCTCCACATATTGGAGGACGGCAAATAACTGAGGTTTAAAGGGGTTGTGTCACTTCATCAGATGGCATTTATCATGTAGAGAAAGTTAATACCAGACACATACTAATGTATTGTTATTATCCATATTACTTCCTTTGCTGGCTTGATTCATTTTTCCATCACATTATACACTGCTTGTTTCCATGGTTACAGAACACCCTGAAAACCTGCAGTGGTTGTCGTGCTTGAACATTATAGGGAAAGGTGCTGGCCTCTCTAGGGGCCGGCAACGTGGGAGTGCACATAGGCCACCACTTTATCCTTTAGTGTGCAAGCACGGCCACCACTGCTGGATTGCAGGGTGGTCTGTAACCATGGAAACAAGAAGTGTATAATGTGATGGGAAAAATGAGCTCCCTCCCTCTCAACCCCATGAATGCCGCAGGCAGCTACTGACTGCAGCATCTATGGGGTTAAATGGCCGATATCGGTAGCAGCACCTATTTCCGCCGTAGCAGCAGAATATCAGCTGTAAGTTACAGCTGACAGTCTCTGCTGATGCAGCGGCTCCGTTCCTGAGCTGCTGCCATCAATGCCTGTACAGAGGAGCTGGGGGCATCAGAGGAAGGGGGGAAATGGGGGCATTATCAGGGGCACTGGGGGGGCACGGAAATGATCAGGGGCACGGCGGCACTCAGGGGGTCTTGCCCAATTTCAGGCTGCGATCTCCAGAGTCATGATCACAGCCTGAAACTGGACTTTTTACTCTGAAGTGCTTTGATTGGTTAGTCTGTTAGTTGTTCCTAGAAGCTCATTTGCATATATTAAAACTAAATTTTTCTCAGCAAGGCATGCGCATATGAACATGGGACCAATGCAGATGCCTTCATCTGCCAAGCGCACATGTAACAGGTCAGCCAGTGTCCTAGGTACAGCTCTGCTGACAGATGTCCTTTAAAGGGAATCTGCCAACCCAAACCTCCACAGTAATCCAAGTGCAGTGTCAGATGAGTGCAGGTCTTTTGATTCCCCCATTATGACCGGTGCCTGCATTCCTGAGAAATCCTTGATTTTGTGATATATATCGAATGAGCTCGTGAAACCGCTGCTTGAGGAATCAGTGCATGTGCAGTACAGCCCTGATGCTTGCCAGTGCTGGAGCCATCTGTAACATGGAGTCCCGACAAGCATCAGGCTGTACTTCATATGTGCCATGTGAGAACATCTCCCCTGCCTGGCCCTGTCACTCAAAGCTGGGGGAGGAAGTCCTAAGGAGCAGAGCTTTTCGTGCAATGGTGATGCCCTCTTTGCACCAAGCAGCTAATATGTACATCACAAAATAAAGGCTTTCTCAGGAATGCAGATACCAATCAAGATGGGGGAATCAAAAGACCTCCACTTGGATTACTATGGAGGTTTGGGTTGGCAGATTCCCTTTAAAGGGCATCTGTCAGCAGATTTGTATCTATAAAACTGGCTGACCTATTCTCTTCAATGGGGCTGTGTACATGAGCGGTGATTTTCACGCATCACTGGTGCGTTGCGTGAAAATTGCAGCAAGCTCTATATTGTGCGTTTTTGCATCCGCAAGCAAGTGCGGATGCAGTGTGATTTTCACGCATGGTTGCTAGGAGACTATCGGGATGGGGACCCGATCTTTATTATTTTCCCTTAAAACATGGTTATAAGGCAAAATATAAGCATTCTTAATACAGAATGCTTAGGAAAATAGTGATGGAGGGGGTTAAAAAATAAAAAAGAATTAATAAACTCACCTTAATCCACTTGAATGCTCAGCCTGGCATGTCTTCTTTCTTTTTTAATGAAAAGGACCTGTGGTGACGTCACTGCGCTCATCACATGGTCCATCACATGTGAAGGACCATGTGATGAGTGCAGTAACGTCATCAAAGGTCCTTTAGCCAGGTCCTGAAGAAAGTAGAAAGAAGAAGAGATCCACTACGCAATCAAGTGGACTGCTGAGAAAAATGAAGTTTAAATATATGCAAATGAGCCTCTAGGAGCAATGGGGGCGTGGCCATTACACCCAGAGACTCTTTTTTTTTCTCTGTAACTGTTGCGTCCTCTGCACTTTGATTGACCAGGCCAGGTGGGCACAATCACGTATACACTGCCTTGGCCCTGTCGATCATATCCACGCTGATTGCTAAAACGTGGCGGTAAAAGCAATCTGTTGAGCGTTGCGTCTCCTCACTAGCTGGAGACAGACTCACAGAAAATCTCGGCCGTCTTCAGCAGGTGTGGAGGGACCTCGCTCGGCTTAGCGCTTCTACCTCCTCGTTTTATTTTTGGCATATCTGTACAGTTTCTCTTTTATTTATTGCGAGGATCACCAAACGCAAGCTCAGACATCATTAAGCAATGGCATTTTTTTCAAGCAGGGCAAAAAAGCAAGGGCTGTTTATGGGAGAAATACCAGACATTGCGGAGAAAAACGCCAGACCAAGAGGATGTTATGATTTATAAAAAAAACACTGACCCCCAAAAACGTACCTCATGGGTTTAATACTCGGAATAGACTTCCAGGCAGCACCTGGAGATGGCTTTTAAAAAATATATATATATTTATAAAAAATACTGCAGAAACGTCAGCCAAACAATTCGTCAAAAACTGTGAAACCCCAAAAAAATCCTTATATGTGTCATCAGCTTTTGTTTCCCCTACATGTCAGTCTCACCAACCCGAGGCCTTATAATCCAAGGGTGAAAAAAAATTATCGCACAGGAAGCCTGGCATACTAGAAAATACTAGAAACCATTCTAAATTCCTTTAGTCTAATTTCATTCCATCACCTCTATAGTCACTGACTGATATATATATTATCTTGAAGAGACTGTACAATGTTGGGTCACTTAACCTAAACTGGTAAATGCAGCTCATGCTGTGAATGTGAATACAATAATAGAAATCTATAACCATTTGTATACCTCCCAACTGTCCTGTATCCTGGGAAGGCTGTGGCATATTCCAACTTCAACTGTATCGGTGTCCTGAGGAGGCAGATACAGTTGAATACAATGGTGGACAAGCAGCCGTCAGCTCTCTTCTCCACCATTCCTTGGCCGGTGCTCTCCCCAGCAGGCAGGCACCATGTCATCACCATGTCAGGCAGCACAAGCTGGGGGTGATGTGCTCCATTCATCAGGGGAACGGGGCTAGGTGTCTATTACTTTTTATTCTATTGAACCTGCAGAGGGGTGCACTGAGGGGTTAACGCTATTGTGAGTGGAGTACTAAGTAATGGTTAATTCTTACTGTGGGAGGAGTGCTTATGGCCAGGGGGCATAACTACTGTCAGGTGTTACTAAGGGGGCATAACTACTGTGAGGGGGCATAACTACTGTGAGGTGTTACTAAGGGGGCATAACTACTGTGAGGGGGCATAACTACTGTGAGGTGTTACTAAGGGGGCATAACTACTGTGTGGAGAAACTAAAGGTGCTTATTTAAAGTACGTTTTAGTTAAGCTGAAAAGGGGCGAATGGTCATAAGTATGATCATTGGTCTTCACTTTAGGCCAAATGCACACGGCCGTGAGCGGTCCGTGGTATCCCGGCCTGTCATCCTGCTTAGAGCAGGAGCGCACAGCGTCATTGGTTGCTATGTGTTACTAAGGGGGCATAACTACTGTGTGGAGAAACTAAAGGTGCTTATTTAAAGTACGTTTTAGTTAAGCTGAAAAGGGGCGAATGGTCATAAGTATGATCATTGGTCTTCACTTTAGGCCAAATGCACACGGCCGTGAGCGGTCCGTGGTATCCCGGCCTGTCATCCTGCTTAGAGCAGGAGCGCACAGCGTCATTGGTTGCTATGTGACGCTGTGCACTTCCTGCCGCCACTGCACTACAGTAATACACAGCGGTGGCATGAAGTGCACGGCGTCATAGCAACCAATGACACCGTACGCCCTCCTGCTCTCAGCAGGATGCCAGGCCGGGATACCACGGACCGACCATGGCCGTGTGCATTCGATCTTAGTTTGCAATATTGTCAGCATCACATATCCTCTGTCTATATTTTTATGGTTGCATAAAAGAGCCAATCACCCAACAACTGAGCATTTGGCTGACCGCTATTAAAGGTGAGTTGGCTTAAAGGGGTTGTCTCATCTCCCTGTTACTAAGGCGGGCTGGCACTCTGCTGTTTCAGTAGCTCCCATTGCAGTGCATGGAAGCTATGGAAACACTGTAGCACTGCAATCTACGCTGTTTCCCAGCCACTAGCGATCCGGTAAAGGGTCTCAATACCGGGAAAAAACGCTTCCGTTTTGTCCCAATGCATTCTGAATAGAAAGCAATCCGTTCAGTGTGCATCAGGATGTTGTCTGTACCGTCACGTGTATGGTATTTGACCTGATAAAATACCGCAGCTTGCTGCTGTATTTTTTCCGGCCAAATTTCCGGAACACTACCGCACTTGCCAGATCCGGTAATAATTTCCATTAAAATGTATTAATGCCGGATCCGGTACCAAGTGTTCCGTAAATTGCTGCATCGCCGGATTCGATTTTCTTGTCTGCGCATGCGCAGTTCTGTCTAGCTTTGAAATGAATGAAATACCGGATCTGTTATTCTAGATGATATCGGAAAGACGGGTCTGGTATTTCAATGAATTAGTCTAACGGATCCGGAAAAAAAAGATATGTTTGCATAAGGATTTCCGGATCAGGCAGGCAGTTACGGCAATGGAACTACCTGCTGGATTCTAACAACGCTAGTGTGAAAGTACCCTTAAAGAGTGGCCCTGTTCTTCCTTCCAGGTCACAGTCCCTAGAATAGTCACCATTAGGTATCTGTAGTGAAGACCTTGAAATGAGGGCAGGAAAGTAGCCAGAGGTCATCAGTTTCATTAGCAGCCAGGATGCAGGGTGAAACAGAACCAGAGTCGGACCTCAGGTCAGGAGAGGATACCAGGAGTGGAATTACAGGAACTAGGGACAAATCCGAAGGGAGAGACCAGAGTGCAATCCAGGAACAAGACCGGTGTAAGGTCTAGAGTCCAGAACAAAGTCAATAGCAATAAAAGGTAAAATAGCTAACCAAGTCTGTTCCTTTATCTGTAGGCAAGGGGTTCATGGCAGCTTATCCCTTAAACATGACCCAATGTTGCAGACGATTGTTGGGAACAAAGCTGACAATCGCCTACTTGTCAGTGAAGGTGAAGAGCTGCATTTACATGCAGCAATCTCCTCCACAGTATGGGGAATAGTGATCGCTAACGCCACTGAATGTTTGTATGAATACGAATTGATAATCTGCCTGAACATCAGGCAGCATAAAGGGGCCTTTACAGAGGCCACTCTTGGTGTCATCAGTGGCCTCCGCTCACCATGGAAATCTGATGTGGCTGTACAGAGGACCGTAACGTCTGTATTGCACCAGGCGTTCCTTCCTGACAATCGCCTGCTCGTCAGTAGAGGAGAATGCTACTTTTACATGCAGCGATTTCCTCCACAGTATGGGGAGTAGCAATAGTTTATGCCATTGCTTGTCTCCATACTAATTCATTGTTAAACGTCATGATCTGCCTCTGGCAAACGATTATTAAGCCTGCTGATTGCCCGATGAAGAAGCTTGTTATTAGCAGCAGTATTACGCAGGCAGATCATCGCTAGTGATCGCCTGGTGCAATACAGCCGTCAGCCATTGTTGCAGGGAAATCAGTGGTGCAGGAGAAGGAAAAGCCTACCGCCCAGACGGGTATAGCTACAGCCGCTAGCCAGGACTTGGAAAAGGGGAGGTTAGTAACAAGGTCTTCATGGTATACAGGTGGCTCAGCGATTAGCACTGGTGCCTTGCGGAGCCGGGGTCCTAGGATCGACCAAGGACAGCATGGAGGTTGTATGTTCTCCCCATGTCTGCGTGGGTCTCCTCCGGGTTCTCCGGTTTCCTCACACACTCCAAAGACGTACTGATAGGGACCTTAGATTGTGAGCTCCATTGGGGATAGTGTGATGCTAATATCTGTAAAGTCCTGCGGAATATAGTAATCCTATATAACTGCATAAAATATATACATTCACATGAATAGCTAACCATGTAATTCCTGGCTTCTTCAGAGTCTGCAGAGAGGGAGCGGCTTTCATTTAGAGCGCCAATGTGAAATTCCTTTTACCAAAAAGACTGTTCTTTAGAAATAAACTAGGCTACATATCGGACATGCAAAGGGCCCCAGAATTTCATTTTAATACCCAAGGCAGCCTTATACAGCTTTAGGGCTCATGCACACGAATGTGTGTGTCCCGTGCCTGTGCTGTGGACCACAAATTGCGGTTCGCAATGCAAGAGCACCGTCTGTTTGCCTACCATTTGCGGATTCGGACCCATTCACTTGAATTGGTCCGTGATATGCAATAGACGATCCCCACCGCAAAAGATAGGACATGACCGAAATCCCACGGATGTGGACATCCGATGCGTGCCTCAGCACCGCTCTTTGTCTGTGGTTTGTGGGCCCATTCAAGTCAATGGGTCAGTGGCTGTTTGTAGGCTGTAATACAGTCATGGGGCGCACATGTTCATGTACAGCGACTTGGCTATACACCACACAGTTCAGACCGATGATAATACCACATGTTGAATACTTGTATTTTTCCTAAAATGGGCCTGTGAGCATTATCAGCTGGATGACATTGCATGAGCGTGTGGGTTGAGTTGCTATTTTTTTCTTTGTCTTTCCATAAGGACGGCTTTTTAGTGGTGCTTTCAGTGATGAAACGATGAGATATATTTTATCATGAAACAGAACCCAATCTTATCTATACATCTGCTCAAGAAAACAAAGGGCTGATTTGCTAAGGAAATGGCGCTGCAGTCATTGAGATACAGTTGTCAGATAAATGTCGTGTGAGAATGTGTTCTGACGCTGCAGTCCCCGCACTCCCAGCGTACACCGTGACCAGGGGCGTATAGTGGCTGTACGTGTCCCTGCTAATCTGTGCGGTGACACTGCCTGTGCACATCTGGGTGTTCCTGCATCCAATTGACCAGCACATTTCTAGGATTTTTTTTTCAACTAAAACCCCAAATAAGGAAATGGAGAGAGAAGAGTGGGGGGGGGGGGGCATGAGAAAGACGGAGAACAAGGACAAAGGAGAAAATAAGTGGATGAGAAGCGCATAATACCAAGGAAAGCAGGAAATGGGAATGGTGGCTAAATGAGGGAGCTAACGTGAAGCAGGCTTTAGGGCACAGACATGGCATAGTCCTCCGTATATAACAGGTAGCAGCCACGTGTGCCCTACACATGCCCTATGTCCTTATACTGGTCTGAAATAAACCGAGGAAGAGACTGAAAACATTGAGGAAATTAGAGAAAATATGGAAAGTGAGTGAGAAAGGAAAACGCACTTTGTACAGTAGACTCTGCAGTTGGCGCCCGTCGTCCGATGGAGATTTGGGTGTTGTGCCTTCACCTCTCTGCGTCACCACAACAGCAGATGTGCTCTTTTATGTCCCCTATGCTGGACCACTGGCTTACTATTTAGGTTATAGTACTTTCCCAGCACAATGATCGTCCTTTGCATTCAAGTTGCAAAAGAAATAAATAACTTGAATCCAGTGTAGCACATTGGGACTTAAAGGGGTTTCTGGGCCTTAGATCTTGATGGCCTATTTTCAGGACAGG
Source organism: Bufo gargarizans (assembly GCF_014858855.1). Lineage (NCBI taxonomy): Eukaryota > Metazoa > Chordata > Amphibia > Anura > Bufonidae > Bufo > Bufo gargarizans. The sequence continues at coordinate 43,560,434 of NC_058089.1, forward strand.
TCATTGATTTCAGATTGGTGGGGGTTTAGCACTCGGGCCCCCCCACCAATCCGCTGTTTCAAACAGCCACCAGTGTTGGACATTATACAGTGAGTGGAAGGTTTCATCGGCTGTGTACTTTCTGGCGTACTGCTGCTCGGCGCCCATTCACTTGAATGATAAATGAGCAGCAGTATCCGCACACAGAAGGCCTCTGCGCCAGAGTCATGTGCGCCTAATTATCTCTGCCCAGCTGTACACCAGAAACTGAACTCTGCGCCAGCTAGGAGCCAGTCTCTATCATAAGCTGAAGTAAACTGGTGGGCCACACTATACCCCCTTTCTAGCCACTTTCGAAAAATGGCGAGAAGCTTCAAAAGTAGAAAATTATGGTGCGTGCCATAATTTGTAGCTTTTTTTTTTACGCCACTATTGTTCCTCAAGGGATGGAACTTGTGCTTGTGGCTCTGCTCACTGCATAGATTCCATCGCTGGCAGCTGATCGGCAGGGGTGCATGGTATTGGACCCCCACTTATCTGATATTGAGTGCTGGAAAATCCCTTTAAGGGATTTGTACTTATAAGGGTCCATTCCCATGTCCGTAGCGTGTTTTGGGGATCCGCAAAACAAGGACACCGGCAATGTGCGTTCCACATTTTGCGGACCACACATTGCCGGCACTAACAGAATATGCCTATTCTATTTTTTTCGGGAACGGAAATCGCATCCTCTGCACCTTGACATGACTATGCAGTGAAAACGGCATCGCATCTGGTCCTGTCAAAGTGCAGAGGATGCGGCAGCTGCAGAGAGAGCAGAGCCTCTTGGTGTAACAGAAACGCCCCTGTTGCTCCTAGAGGTTCGTTTGCATATAATAAAACATGATTTTTCTCACCAATGTTGACAGATATGAACATTGGACCAACACAGATGCCAAGTGCACATGTGACAGGTCAGCCAGTTTCATAGGTACAAATGTGCTGACGGATGCCCTGTGAGTACTGTAATCCAAAATCACCAGGCCTTTACTTGAAGGGAAGCACAATGTAGCATGGTGGTGCAGGGTCCTTCATCTGCACAGTGTGTATGTGCCTGAAGCCAGCAAACTAAAGCCTCATTCACATGTCCGTGTTCCACGTATGTGAGCTGTACATGTTCTCCACAGACAGCACATATCCCCATTAATTTTAAATGCGTGTATTCACACACCAGTTTTGCACCACGGTCTGTGGGTCCTTGGTTTTAGCACAGAAGCATGCTCTATTTTGTATGTGTTCACAAATCCATCATGCCCATTATAGTCTATGGGTCTGTGAAAAACACGGATGCCATCCGTGTTTCACAAATCATTAGGAAGAGATGCTTTGAAATGTATTTTTCAGCTGTGCAACGTCAGTGAAACACAGATGACACACCGACAGCAAAAAACGGACACACGGATCCATCACGGACATCTTCACGAAGGCATCACTGACCACCTTCTCACGGATTTAAGCACGGACATGGACGTGTGAATGAGGCTTAATGCTGAAACGAGCAGTGGGGATGAGAGCATCTTCCAAAAGCTACACCCCATTTATATAAGGATATGCAGGTGACAGGTTCCCTTTAAATCAGGAGTGGACACACTTTTTCAGCACAGGATCTGTTGTATATAAGGGTGTGTGGCACATGCGGCTCTGGTGTCCACGTGTTGATGTCTTCTTCCTACATGCCTGGGTCTCTCCTCCTCTCTGTCCTCTTCTGTGCTACCGTGTATAGAAGTCATCAGACCTGCATGACCTGATCGCACTGATTGAGACTTTGTGTTTCCAGTAAGCATTTCACTAGAACGTGACACGCTCATTGAAACACCAATTTGTAGGGATTGTCCGCTTTATTTATGCTGATGACCTACCATCAGGATAGGTCATCAATTATCAGATTGGCGGGGGCTGCCTGCACCCGCACCGATCAACTGTTTTAAGAGAAAGCAGTGTTTGTACGAGCGTTGCCTTCTCTGTTTATCTGCTTGTTGTCGCAACTGCAGCGGTGAGCAGTGTAATTACAACTTCGCCGCCCTATTCACTTCCTTCCTATACTCACCGTCCTGTTATCTTCTGAGTCGGCCCCCTGCTGATCATCTGATATTGATGGCCTATCATGAGGATCGCTCATCATTGTAAAAAAAAAGTGAACAACCCCTTTTAAGTTTCAAACATTTATCTGCAAGCCAGCTAGAGGACAGCCTTTTAGATTAAAATAAATGTGACCAGTAGATTGCAATTTACTGTTTGGACATCTCTGAGCTACACCACTGGGTTGCAGTCAGAAGCTCCAAAATTTGCAAATTACAGTACTTGCCGTAATTTGTAACTTTTGTTACACCACTGTTGTGGCGTAAAGACATTGGCAGATGCTCCTCAGGGGATGGAACCCTGTGCTTCTGGCTCTCCCCTCTGCATAGATTCCAGCGCTGGCAGCTGCTCTACACAGATGGTCAGCATGGGTGCATGGTGTCGGACCCCACTGATCTGATATTGAGTACTGGAAAATCCCTTTAAAGGGCATCTGTCAGCAGATTTGTACCTATGACACTGGCTGACCTGTTACATGTGCACTTGGCAGCTGAAGACATCTGTGTTGGTCCCATGGTTATATGTGCCTGAAGAAAAATGATATTTTAACATATGAGCCTCTAGGAGCAATAGGGGTGTTGCCATTGCTCCTAGAGGCTATGCGCCGGGCAGGTAGTTTGTTCAGTAGCTTAGCCCTGCTGCGGGCAAGTAGCAGGGCTGAGATGGCTTTGTTTACCGGAGCAGTGGACGCAGTGGATCGGCGACGAGCTGGGCGTGGAGAGGCATTGCCTTGGTGATGGGGACGCTTGAAGTTAAAATATACCATCGGATTGGAGAAAACTCAGATCCGATGGTATATTCTAAACCTGAGGCGTTCCCATGGTGATGGGGACGCACCTCTGACAGGGCGCTGCCATCGGCGGCACCTGAGGGGTTAATTGTGAGGACTGGCACCAAAGATGATAGAAATTAAAGCAGGCCCAGCATGCATGTGGGACCTACACTCCCTGAATTGTATGGTAGCCGTCATGGCACATAACAGGTAGAATTTTGTGTTAGGTTCCTGTCTTACAGAGATCGCCTTGACGTGTGGCAGACGGGCTCAAATAATTTATATTTATTTGCCAAGCATCTCTAATTTATAAGGCTACTTTCACACTTGCGGCAGAGAGATCCGGGAAGCAGGTCCGTCGCCGGAACTGCCTGCCAGATCAGGCAAAAGGTATGCAAACTGGTGGCATTAGTAAGGGCTCTTTCACACTTGCGTTGTCCGGATCCGTCGTGTACTCCATTTGCCGGAATTACACGCCGGATCCGGAAAAACGCAAGTGAACTGAAAGCATTTGAAGCGTTCAGTGTTACTATGGCAGCCAGGACGCTACTAAAGTCCTGGTTGCCATAGTAGTAGTGGGGAGCGGTATACTTACCGTCCGTGCGGCTCCCTGGGCGCTCCAGAATGACGTCAGAGCGCCCCATGCGCATGGATGATGTGTCCATGCGATAACGTCATCCATCACTCTGAAGCGCCCCGGGAGCCGCACGGACGGTAAGTATGCTGCTCCCCTGCTCCCCACTACACTTTACCATGGCTGCCAGGACTTTAGCGTCCCGGCAGCCATGGTAACCATTCAGAAAAAGCTAAACGTCGGATCTGGCAATGCGCCGAAACGACGTTTAGCTTAAGGCCGGATCCGGATCAATGCCTTTCAATGGGCATTAATTCCGGATCCGGCCTTGCGGCAAGTCTTCAGGATTTTTGGCCGGAGCAAAAAGCGCAGCATGCTGCGGTATTTTCTCCGGCCAAAAAACTTTCCGGTCCTGAACTGAAGACATCCTGATGCATCCTGAACGGATTTCTCTCAATTCAGAATGCATGGGGATAATCCTGATCAGGATTCTTCCGGCATAGAGCCCCGGCGACGGAACTCTATGCCGGAAGAAAAGAACGCAGGTGTGAAAGAGCCCTAAGACTGATCAGGATCCTGATCAGTCCTAAAAATGCATTGAAATGCCGGATCCGTCTTTCCGGTGTCATCCGGCAAAACGGATCCGGCATTTATTTTTTTTCACCTTTTTTTCAGTCTGCGCATGCGCAGACCGGAAGGACGGATCCGGTATTCTGAATGCCGGATCCGGCACTAATACATTTCTATGGGAAAAAATGCTGGATCCGTCATTCAGTCAAGTGTTCAGGTTTTTTTTCCGCCAGAGATAAAACTGTAGCATGCTACGGCTTTATCTTTTGCCTGATCAGTCAATACGACTGAACTGAAGACCTCCTGATGCATCCTGAACGGATTTCTCTCCATTCAGAATGCATGGGGATAATCCTGATCAGTTATTTTCCGGTATAGAGCCCCTGTGACAGAAAAACACTAGTGTGAAAGTACCCTAAGCATAGCATTAGCAATTATAATGCATTTTGGTACTTTATTTGGTTTGAGAGCTGTCGCATTGTATGTTTTGTTCTATATAATGTTTTATACGTTGTCAGTGTCTAGGCCAGAAAAGGTTAAATAATGTTGCAACAGATAATTTTTGTGGCTGTTTTGTTTGAAGGGTTAATTAACGCTGTGCAGGTTGTGCTTGGCTGTAACAGGAGATGGCTGTCAGTGTGTTCTTTGCATTGTGAACTGCTGTGAATGGCAGAATGTTAATGAAATTACCGGCTTATCTGCTGTTGATCAGGACTCAGACTAATTGGATTAAACCAGCTGACATGATTAGAGCTGCGTGCCCCGTCCGCTCACTTATACATGATACATGGAGGGTCGCCTCCAGCCTCTCCTCTGCTTGTGCCTGGTCCTCTGCACACCACTCTAAGGTCACGTTCCGGTGAGAATTCGGTCAGTATTTTGCATCAGTGTTTGTAATCCAAAGCCAGGAGCGTGAACAAAAAAAACCCAGAAGAGGCACAAATCTTTCCATTAGGGCTCATGCACACAACAGTCCGCAAAAAACGGATCCGCAAAGAATACGGATGACTTATTTTGCAGAACGGAACAGCTGGCACTGAATAGTCTGTAATACGGCCAAGAATAGGACATGTTCTATACTTTTTCGGAACAGAAATACGTAAACATAATGCATACTGAGTAACTTCCGTATTTTTTTTTGCGGACCCATTGAAACGAGTGGTTCCGCATACGGTCTGCAAAAAAAAACAGAACGGACACGGAAAGAAAATATGTTCGTATGCATGAGCTCCCAGACTTTTTTCACCTGAATTTGATTTACAAATACTGACCAAACACTGACCAAACACTGACCATGTGAAAGTGGCCTCAAGTAGGAATCGGTCACACCAACTGCTCTTGTATTTTTTCTTGAAGATGTTTCTCTAGTCATCTGACTGACCTTCTCTAATCTAATTGGGAGCACTGGTTGAGTAACTAGAAAAACGCCTTCAAGAAAATCTACAATTCTGAGACCTGGATGAACGAGAACCTTCAGACGGATTTCCAGGCTCGCTCGGGGGCACTTGTAGTAGTTGTATTTCTGTAACGGCTTGTGTTCATGTCCTATTGGACCTTCTACAAGCAGACGTGAATCATGACAAGTCTGCCAGTTTAGTTATATCCAGGTCTCAGGAAGTTCGTAAAACCCCTGGAGCAACTCGGTAGTTTACATTGAAGTGTGCCAAGAAGAGAAGAACGCGGTCTGTCCCCTGCCCTGTATCTGCCGTGTTACATAACTGCCTGGCACAAGCTGCAGTGAATGTATGTGCGTTCTGGATCCACCTCTCCATCCAACGTCACGTTGGCGGGTTAACTGGCGTGTGGCAGTGATTCCCTCGTGCTGGAGATGTTCTATCTTTTTTTGCAGGGCCGGTACGGTACTACAGATGCAGACAGCACACCATGTACTGTATTAGACATTGCGATCCTGCTGGCGATTGTCAACAGCTGTTTGAAGATGCCTTGAGCGCCGCAGCCACATCCCTGTTGTCAAAGGGGCTGAGCTGCAATACCGAGCACTGCCACTATATGATGTGCGGTGCTGTCCTTGGAAAGCTTTATCAAAACTGGGGTAAAGGGAAACTAGTTAAGTTGTTCATAGCAGCCAATCGGATTTCACCTTTCATTTTTCAAAGAAGCTCTAAAAAAAATAAACAATGTAATCTGATTGGTTACTGTGGGCAACAAAGCCAGGTTTCCTTTGCACCAGTATTGAGAAATGTCCCCCACAGACTGCAGGTGGTCCGCCTATGTCTGGTCATAAATTAGGTGCTTTCTACGCCATCGCGCGCGCGCAGAGGCAATTTTAAATGTCCCCCCTTATGTTCCACGTGTACGTTTAGCTAATTCAAAAGCAGATATTTCCAGTGCACGTTTTGGACGTATCCATAGATATGGGGTCAGAAGGATGTACTTCCAGTATCCTCCAGATAGTCTGCTTTCTATATGATGGGCCACCTAAAAGTAAAAAGTTTTTTTTAAAGGGCCCATGTGTGACATATATGCCATGCTTTGCATTTGGCGCATACTTTGGGAAATGTCTCTGGCGTTTATGTGCTGATCCAGTGATGGGCTGTATGCTATTGTCCTGTCGGTGTGCATTACAAGCAGATCTAGAAAAATGTCTATGCTGCTCCTTTAAGAAAAAGCATTGACACAATTGTGTATTTAGTATTACCGCATGTGACGAGTAGTAGCACAATTGTGTGTTGTGGCTCTATACCTGCATAGCCAGGCACGTTGTAATGCGGCCATATTGATCGGGAATCGCTCTTTAAACAAATATATCTGTCAGTTTTATGCCGGTGGTCCATGTTTCTGTCAGACGTCTGGCACGTCCTCCCTTTCGCTGTAGTTCACACATTGGTGCTGCAGGTTGAACATAGCTGACAACATGGTGTGAACGTGCCCGTGTCTTCCTGTGATACCTCGTGCCTCTCTTCCTGGATCAATCTGTGCTGTTCTCCGCCAGGTAATGTCCGTTATCAGTGTGCGCACACAGTCCTCGCCGTCACGGTCAAAGGTCAGCGCGGACTATTGCCGTACAGTACAGGGACACCATGGAGCCTACGTTTCCTACTTATAAATGTAAAGTGGTGACCAGGAATTATTGACAATATGTGAGAAGACACATGTGTGCATGTCAGACAGGTCTCCAGTATGCTGTATGGCAGGCATCCTCAAACTGCGGCCCTCCAGCTGTTGTAAAACTACAACTCCCACAATGCCCTGCTGTAGACTGATACCTGTAGGCTGTTTGGGCACTCTGGGAGTTGTAGTTTTGCAACAGCTGGAGGGCCGCAGTTTGAGGATGCCTGGTGTATGGTCTTGCTTTATACGTTTTTTGCCCAGTTTACCTTTGTGAAGCCTTCTTCACACAAAGGGGGAGATTTACTAAGACCACCAGCTTTTTATTCACTGCACTGCCGTAAGATTCATCTAATTTATGATGAGGTGTGCGCCTCGCCATAAAGTAGTCAAATTGATGGCAGTCCGCACGCCTGGAGAGAAAAACTACTGCAGCCCGTGGCTGGATTATTGGACAGTTGGTATATAAAATGTACCAGAGGCGGACACAGACAGCAGAGGGCCCCTGTGCAAAGAATGTACCTGGGCCCCCTACCCTCCAAGATATGTTCTCAACATAACCAATTCCGTCCTCACATTACTTATAGCCATACAAAACACACAGGTTAAGGATACTTTCACACCTGCAGCACTATGGTCCATCTACCTGATCCGGCAAAGAATGACTCCATTTGCTGTCCGCATCTGTTGCTCCGTTCCGTGGCCCAGCTAAAAAAATATAACATATCCTATTCTTGTACATGCTTTGCGGACAATTGAAGGCTGTCCGTGCAAATTGCGAAACGCACGATTGCCATCTGTGTTTTGCGGACCGCAAAACACACCACGGTCGTGTGCATGAAGCCTAGTAGTGTAAACATAACGTTTGCCAAAAATAATTGTGCTAAGCGAATACCGTGCCAGGGTGCCCACCAAAGTAACGGTGCTCCCCAAAATCCCACCCATAGAAATAATTATCTACCAGACAACACGTAGTAGTAATAGTGCCCCTACAGTAATAATGACCCCACTGTTTCCCAGAAGGAATAATGCTCCTATAATGCTCATACTAGTATTCAAGTTCCTCATAGTCCTTCAACTGTAATAAAGCCCACCATAATGCCCCCGGTAGTAATAATTCTCTTTATAAGGCCGAATGCACACGACCGTGGAACACGGACGTGAGCGGTCTGTGGTATCCCGGCCTGGCATCCTGCTGAGAGCAGGAGCGCACGGCGTCATTGGTTGCTATGATGCTGTGCGCTTCGTGCTGCCGCTGCAGTACAGTAATACACTGGTATGATCTATAAGAGTGTATTACTGTACTGCAGCAGCGGCACGAAGCGCACGGCATCATAGCAACCAATGACGCCGTGCGCTCCTGCTCTCAGCAGGATGCCAGGCCAGGATATCACAGACCACTCACGTCCGTGTTCCACGGTCGTGTGCATTCGGCCTAACTCTTTGTGTAACAGTAGAAAAATGCCCCCTTATAATATGTGCCAGTACATAAAAGTGCCCTGTTGTGTGGCAGTATAAAAAAAAAGACCTCCTCTTAGTGCCCCCTGTAGAGCCAATGTCCCCATAGTACCTCATAATGTGTGCCAATGCCCCCTTTTTGCTCTCCCCTCCATAGTGCCCCCCATGTGTGCCAGTATATAAAATAGGGCCCCAATAGTACTCCCCCCTCCATGGTGCCCCCCCCCCCATGTGTGCCAGTATTTAAAATAAGGCCCCCATAGTGCTCCTCCTCCATAGTGCCCCCCATGTGTGCCAGTACATAACATAGGGCCCCAGTAGATGCCCCCATGAATGCCAGATAGGGCCCCTGGCAAAGTGTAAATACAAAAAAATAAATATACTTATTACTTACCTCCTTGCTGCTTTCAGCGATGCGATGCAGGCCTCTTCCGGCCTGTGTCCTGCGCTGTACGGCTCAGACAGTGCAATGATGTCATTGCGCCACCTGCGCCGGCCTCTCATAGGCTATAGGCACTAGGCCTGCAACCTATGAGAGGACTGGGGAAGGGAGACATCCATCTGTATCACCATCCTAAGGACAGTGATGCAGATGAATAGAGATGAGCTCTTCCCCCTACCACCAGTAAGAAGGGGCCCCCTCCTGCTCTGGGCCCCTGTGCAACGAACCGCCCCTGAAATGTACGCAGGGCTAGAGGACGAGTATGAGTAATATAAATGCTGAGTGCATGTGAATTGCACGATTATGGCAGGAAAATATTCTCTTAAACCAGAGTTTACACAGACCAGAGGAAAAGGGCTTCTTTTTGTAGTATTTTTCCTTTTATGAGTGAGAGCCCTTGTCGGTGTTTACAGAAGGAAGTGCTCCATGTGCTTGTGGATGCGCCTGACATCAGCACAGAGGAGCAGAACTTCTTTCTGACGTACAGCACGCGTTTCTGACCCTTTTGTGAAGCCGGCGCCTATGGTTTGCTTTCTATATGATGTCACTGTGGCTAATGATGACTGCATAATAATATCACTAATTGTGTTGAATAATGGATCCTCCTATTTTTGCTCTTTCCTAGGACACCAGCGGTAAGTCTTTGGTGACCCTGCGTGTGGACAGCGTGGGATTTTATCTCTACTGGACCTGCCCTAATATGGTGAGCGGCCCTGCTTGACTTTCTCAGACAACTCCCTCCGACCAGAAAGAACCCCCCTCCTCGTTAGTGACCCGGTTACAGCATCATACATTGCACTGATAAGTGCACTGCTGTTCTGTCATCATCTTTATCTAGGTCTAGCAAGACAATAAAAGAATTTAACTCCTACTATTATCATGAAGATTGCACTTCAGATAAGATCTTCCCCTCACAGCAGCAGTAAACAGATACTGAGTTGCCCATATCTCTATATAGGAAGTATTTTGTATTTAATTTTCACTGGCCTAGAACGCACAAAATGAAGAACGCAGCCAAAAAACTAACTTTTGTTTTCTATAAATATTTAGTTAAAAAAACTTGTTTCTGTTGAACGTGTCCCTTTTTACTCATGAAGGTAATCAGAGCTGCCAGCATATAGTGGGTACTGTAGTATAAAGAGGCCCTGCAGCGGTTATCTCATGGTAACAGCTGCCCCCACACCTTCCATATCTCAGCAGCTTTCTCTTGTATTGTTTCTATCTGCCCATCCTTTTCTTTTTATTATGGTCCTCTTGACAATTTGTAATATTTGATGCTTCTCAGTCATAAGAGAGCATATTCCTTTCAATGTGAATATTTTGAATACAAATAATAAACCTATGGTAAACCCACTCAAAACTTAAAGGGGTTGTCCATTCTCACCAGTTCCATTAAGTGCCGGCCCCAGGCGGAGCTCCGCTGTTTCAGTGAATGGGAGCTACAGAGCTACAGAGTAGCAATTCAGGAGATGCCACCATGAAAATGCAGATTCATCTGCAGGCACCATGTTCTAGAGCTGGAGGAGCTGAGCAGATTGATATATAGTGTTGTGGAAAAAGATTTGGGAAAACTTGTAATTTATACATTAACCACTTCAGCCCCGCTAGCTGAAACCCCCTTCATGACCAGAGCACTTTTTACACTTCTGCACTACACTCCTTTCACCGTTTATCGCTCGGTCATGCCACTTACCACCCAAATGAATTTTACCTCCTTTTCTTCTCACTAATAGAGCTTTCATTTGGTGGTATTTTATTGCTGCTGACATTTTTACTTTTTTTGTTATTAATCAAAATGTAACGATTTTTTTGCAAAAAAATGACATTTTTCACTTTCAGCTGTAAAATTTAGCAAAAAAAACGACATCCATATATACATTTTTCATCAAATTTATTGTTCTACATGTCTTTGATAAAAAAAAAATGTTTGGGCAAAAAAAAAAAATGGTTTGGGTAAAAGTTATAGCGTTTACACACTATGGTACAAAAATGTGAATTTCCGCTTTTTGAAGCAGCTCTGACTTTCTGAGCACCTGTCATGTTTCCTGAGGTTCTACAATGCCCAGACAGTAGAAAACCCCCACAAATGACCCCATTTCGGAAAGTAAACACCCTAAGGTATTCGCTGATGGGCATAGTGAGTTCATAGAACTTTTTATTTTTTGTCACAAGTTAGCGGAAAATGATGATGATTTTATTTTTATTTTTTTCTTACAAAGTCTCATATTCCACTAACTTGCGACAAAAAATAAAAAATTCTAGGAACTCACCATGCCCCTCACAGAATACCTTGGGGTGTCTTCTTTCCAAAATGGGGTCACTTGTGGCGTAGTTATACTGCCCTGGCAATTTAGGGGCCCAAATGTGTGAGAAGAACTTTGCAATCAAAATGTGTAAAAAATGGCCGGTGAAATCCGAAAGGTGCACTTTGTAATATGTGCCCCTTTGCCCACCTTGGCAGCAAAAAAGTGTGACACATCTGGTATCGCCGTACTCAGGAGAAGTTGGGGAATGTGTTTTGGGGTGTCATTTTTACATATACCCATGCTGGGTGAGAGAAATATCTTGGCAAAAGACAACTTTTCCCATTTTTTTATACAAAGTTGGCATTTGACCAAGATATTTTTCTCACCCAGCAGTCTAAGAGCTCCGCAGTCAAGAACAGCTCAAAAAATCCCAGGGCCAAACCGATCTGAGCTGTCTCAACCCGAACTCCAGACTGGGCAGTGAAAGGGAAAACTACAGGTGCGGCTGAAGTTGGGGACTGCCAATCAGGGTTTGCCAGCACCTCTGGGATTCTAGGGGCTCTACGGGCACGTCTTTGCGGTGGCTGCGACGGGGTCACTACTGCACGTGCCACCGTACCAGCTTCAACTGCCCTTCTGGTGCTCGCTACTTCACCAGGTTGTACGGCAGTGCTGGTACTAGGTCCAGGGAGGGCTGGGCTGCTGGTGTATGCCTCACCACGTAATCCGACAGCACCAGCCCCACTCTGCTGCTCTTGAAGCGGATCCTGCGCAACCTGTGGTCTAGCGACATGGGGCCAGGTACGCCTGGTGCTATCAGGGACCTCAGCCTCCTCGTCCGAACTTTGGGTCAGAGAGCCACTGCTTTCTACAGGTTCGTATTCTGACCCGCTGGATTCATCAGATGAGGGTTCCCACTCCTCATCCGACTGGGTCAGAAGCCTGTAGGCCTCTTCAGAAGAATACCCCCTGTTTGACATGTGGGCAACTAAATTTAGGGGTATTCCCTGAGACTACCCAAGAAAAAAAAGCAAGCCTGTCTTACAAAGGGGAGGCTAGCGAAGTACCGGAGGCCGCTGCGGTTGATAAAAAATATCAAAACAGATTTTTTTTATCGCCGCAGTGCGTGTAAAGTGAATGTGCAGCGATCAAAAAAAAATTTTTTTGTCACTGCGGTGGGGCAGGCGTGGGTGAACGCACGTGTGGGCGACCGATCAGGCCTGATCGGGAAAACACTGCGTTTTGGGTGGAGGGCGAACTAAAGTGACACTAGTACTATTATAGATGTGACTGTGATCAGTTTTGATCACTTCCAGATACTATAAAAGTACAAATGCTGATTAGCGATACGCTAATCAGCGAATAACGGACTGCGGTGCGGTGGGCTGGGCGCTAACCGATCCCTAAACTACCTAACCAAGGGGCCTAAACTATACCTAAAACCTAACGGTCAATACCAGTGAAAAAAAAAAGTGACAGTTTGCACTGATCACTTTTTTCCTTTCACTAGTGATTGACAGGGGCGATCAAAGGGGTGATCAAAGGGTTAATTGGGGTGCAGGGGGTGATCTGGGGCTAAAGTGTAGTGTTGGTGCTTCTCACTGTGAAGCCTGCTCCTCTGCTGGATCTAACCGACGAAAAGAACCAGCAGAGGAGCAGGCAGCCATATAACAGATCATATTTACAAATATGATCTGTTATCTGGCGCTCTGATTGGATTTTTTAAAAATCATCAGCTTGCCAGCCACGATCATTGGCTGGCAAGCTGATGACGATTTAGTCCCTGACGAAATGCCGGCCCGAACTGCGCATGCGCGGGCCGGCATAGCGCGTCTCGCGAGATGACGCGTATATGCGTGACTCTGCGCAGCGATGCCGCCTCCGGAACGCACATCTGCGTTAGGCGGTCCGGAGGCGGTTAAGGGGCACGTTTATTGAGAGTGGCGTCTAAAACGCCCCATGGCGGTGGATCCGCCGAAGTTATGAAGAGGCATGGACCTCTCCATAACTTCAGCGCATCCAGCGCCAGTTCTAAATGTAAGACAGCTCGGAAGCCTAAAGCAGGAGTAGGAAATTGTAAATGAGACAAGCCTGCCGGCCCGTCCCCTTCCCCACCCACAATTTTAGATCTGGCGTGACCAGGGCGAAGTCACAGATAGCAGAGCACCTAACCGTTGCACCACCATCTACAGCAGAAATACCCCCAATCTAGGCGTATTTCAGTATAATAAATGACCCCCTTAGATTCCTGATTCTGGGCTTTGAAGTGCAGGAGTCGGTCCTATCAGTGACTGACAGCTCTCTGTATACACAGTCATAGAGGGACGGCTGTCAGTCACTGATTGAAGTCCAGGAGTCGGTCCTATCAGTGACTGACAGCTCTCTGTATACACAGTCATAGAGGGACGGCTGTCAGTCACTGATTGAAGTGCAGGAGTCGGTCCTATCAGTGACTGACAGCTCTCTGTATACACAGTCATAGAGGGAAGGCTGTCAGTCACTGATTGAAGTCCAGGAGACGGTCCCATCAGTGACTGACAGCTCTCTGTATACACAGTCATAGAGGGACGGCTGTCAGTCACTGATTGAAGTCCAGGAGTCGGTCCTATCAGTGACTGACAGCTCTCTGTATACACAGTCATAGAGGGACGGCTGTCAGTCACTGATTGAAGTGCAGGAGTCGGTCCTATCAGTGACTGACAGCTCTCTGTATACACAGTCATAGAGGGACGGCTGTCAGTCACTGATTGAAGTCCAGGAGACGGTCCTATCAGTGACTGACAGCTCTCTGTATACACAGTCATAGAGGGACGGCTGTCAGTCACTGATTGAAGTGCAGGAGTCGGTCCTATCAGTGACTGACAGCTCTCTGTATACACAGTCATAGAGGGACGGCTGTCAGTCACTGATTGAAGTCCAGGAGTCGGTCCTATCAGTGACTGACAGCTCTCTGTATACACAGTCATAGAGGGACGGCTGTCAGTCACTGATTGAAGTCCAGGAGTCGGTCCTATCAGTGACTGACAGCTCTCTGTATACACAGTCATAGAGGGACGGCTGTCAGTCACTGATTGAAGTCCAGGAGTCGGTCCTATCAGTGACTGACAGCTCTCTGTATACACAGTCATAGAGGGACGGCTGTCAGTCACTGATTGAAGTCCAGGAGTCGGTCCTATCAGTGACTGACAGCTCTCTGTATACACAGTCATAGAGGGACGGCTGTCAGTCACTGATTGAAGTGCAGGAGTCGGTCCTATCAGTGACTGACAGCTCTCTGTATACACAGTCATAGAGGGACGGCTGTCAGTCACTGATGGGACCGACTCCTGGACTTCAGAGCCCAGAATGAGCAGGAATATAAATGAATAAATCACAAGTGTTACTGAATATTCTCCCATAAAACTGTATGAAACTGCTCAGCTCCTTCTGCTCTAGAACATGCTGCCTTCAGCTCTGACGCCATGTTTAATATGACAGGTTCCCTTTAATGTAGTATCCCTCTTCTTTCATTACATGCCCACAGGGGTCCATCCCAAACTCTTGCCATTCTCCTTCCCCTGTCGATGCTACTCTGTCTCCTCTCAGCCTTTGTAGTCATTCTGGGCCACATCTGGTGTGCCTTCAGTTATAGAAAGCTTCTGATCGGAGGTTTTCCTTACTGGGGGTCCAGGCTTCGAGACCCCCACTGTTCACCAAAGTGACGTTTTTTATACGTTCTTACGTTTCACTCTACTGCCTATTTTCAGCACTTTGGTACAGACAGGAGTAACCAAGAGGATTGAAAGTTCTTCTCTAAGGCTACTTTCACCCTCGCGTTTTGGCTTTCCGTTTGTGAGATCCGTTCAGTGCTCTTACCAGCGGTCCAAAACGGATCAGTTTGGCCCTAATGCATTCTGAATGGAAAAGGATCCGCTGAGAATGCATCAGTTTGCATCAGTTCGGTCACCATTCCGCTCTGGAGGTGGACACCAAAACACTGCCTGCAGCGTTTTTTTGTCCGTCCTGGTATGCGTAGTGAGTCCGTTCTGACACACAATGTAAGTCAATAGGCACAATTGAAAACGGATCCGTCCCCCATTGACTTTCAATGGTGTTCAAGATGGATCCGTCTTGGCTATTGAAGACATAATACAAGCGGATCCGTTCATGACGGATGCATGCGGTTGTATTATTGTAACTGAAGCGTTTTTGCAGATCCATGACGGATCCGCAAAAAAACTGTGCTTCACACACTTTGTTCTAGCTACTGGTGGGGACCTCCAGAAATGCTGTGACTTCAGGTGCACTTTCACATCCCTTTGATCCTGGAAATGCTGTGCCCCTTCCTGTTTCTCTGCAGCCCATCAGATTATTCATCTGTCCAACTTCCTCTGTGCTGTATGAGCCTGCACATCTGGACCCCTCCTCCACATCTGGATCCCGGATGAATGCGCTCTCTCATTCATTTTCCCACAGTCTCTCACTCTCTCTTACCTGTCCTCTCCCACTCTCCACCTTGTCCTGACTGACTCCCCTCCCTCTCTGCCTGCATGCGCTGTCTTCTCCTGCCTCCAGATGATGGACTCTGCGGAAGTCAGGAGAAGGAGGGGGACGCTGCTCAACTGTTTACATTTTTTATATTCTCTCTCTGTTCCCCAGCTCTCTGCCGAGATAAACGCTCTCTCTGACCAAACCCTAAGCATGACAAACAAAAAGATACCCGCCAGTTATACTGTGCATATACATGGGACAGACAGACAGCCTCCTGTAAATAGGAGCCAAGGGGATTCAGGATTATTAATCAGTCGTAGAAATGTAAATAGACATCACATTAGATTAGAAAATATGAAATCTCGTGTATTTTATCTGGTTTTGAACTTGCATCATGCTTCCTCCATCCTGCCTTTCTGACCATTTCTTTGCTTGTTGACAGTAGAGGAGGTTTTTTTTGAAGCAGTCGTCAGTAACAGATTCTTTAAAAAAAAGAAAAAAAAAAAAAAAAAAAAATAAATAAATTCTTCTGCTGGAGGCAGTGGCGGATCGCAATGTCTCAGCGTATGTATAATATATGTAAATATCTGTAGTATTGTAGTAAAGGGCATCTGTCAGCAGCTTTGTACCTATAATCCTGTCGGACCTGTTACATGTGCACTTGGCAGCTGAAGGCACCTGCCTTGGGCCCATGTTCTTATGTGCCTGTATTTCTGAGAAAAATAGTTTTAATATATGCAAATGATCCACTAGGAGCAGTGGGGGCGTTGCCGTTACACCTAGTGGCTCAGCTCTCTCTGCACCTGCCACGCCCTCTCCACTTTGATTAAGAGGGCCAGGCACTGAAAACGTCATCATGCCTGGCCCTGCCAATCAAAGTGCAGCTGAGTCTCTAGGTGTAATGGCAGCGCCCCCGTTGCTCCTAGAGGCTCATTTGCATATTTTAAAACCTCATCTTTCTCAGCAATGTGGGCACATGTAACAGGTAGGGCTGAAATGAGTAATTAGCCACAAAAAAATCCTCAATGCAAATTTTTTGCATCGAGGATTCGTTTGTGTCATGTGACCATGGAGCGGGAGTGAAGAGCTTGCTAAACTCACCGCTCCGTGGTCACCTGCCGGCCCGTACCTTGCTGCACTTTGTGCGCGCGTCCAGCTACCATGCCATTTGGCAGTCTGCTGCCTTTCAGTGTGGAGTGTTCTTCCAGCAGCCTCCTCCGCAGCGCACCCCCTTTGGTCCTGGGCGGCAGGATGAAGAGGACGGGGGACGCCTCACCCCCCGCCCGGATCCGTGAGGAACATGAGAGGGCTCTGCGGGAAGCCAAGGACACACTGAACTGGCCGCCTGAGCAGATCAAGGGGAGATCCAGGAGGAGAATGACTGGCTGCGGGCACAGGGCAGGGGCACGGCCGAGGGCAGATTAAATCCCCGACCCTTCAAAGAGCCGGAGTGGTGGGCAAGGAGCCTGTGCAGCGTATTGTGGTAGCTGGCATCTACCAGGCATGATTCTTCTCCACAGTTTATGCCTTGATGGCACTGGGGGGCAAGCAGGTGGCACTGTGGGCATCTGATTGTACAGGGTGCAAGCTGGTGGCACTGGGGGGCAAGCTGATGGCACTTGGAGGAGGATTGTGGCACTAGGGGGCAGCTGATGGCACTGAGAAGGCAGCTGATGGCACTGGGGGATAGTGGAGCTGATGGCACTGGGGGATAGTGGAGCTGATGGCACTGGGGGATAGTGGAGCTGATGGCACTGGGGGATAATGGAGTTGATGGCACTGGGGGATAGTGGAGCTGATGGCACTGGGGGGAATAGAGCTGATGGCACTGGGGGATAGTGGAGCTGATGGCACTGGGGGGAATGGAGCTGATGGCACTGGGAGGAACTGATGCACTAGGGCTAATCGCACAGGGGGGAACGAAGGGTGTTGGGGACTGATTGCAGGGGGTCTGATAAGTTTTTATAAAGGAAAACAGTTATTTTCCTTTATAAAAAAAATTAGTTCATGTTTAAGTGTTGTTGCATGGCAAGACCACTCACTGTTATCTCACATATATATTCTTATTATTATAGTCAAATTTACCACCCTAACTCCTCCCACAGTTTTTACACCACATAGACAGTAATATACCGAAACATGCGGATTGTTCCCGATTGGTGTGCTATTACTTTGTGGAATGTTTTGCCGAATGGGTCACAAAATATCGGCGTTTTTGTGGCGAAATTGGTCCCATAGGAATGAATGGCAGAATGTTCAAAACTAGATTGGGAGCTGACAAATCAGGACATGATTTCTAAACTGCCACCACTCCCCAATTTTTAAGCCACCTACACAAATCGGCTGCTAATGTTTTTATAAATATATGTTTTAATGTAACTTTGAAGCACTTTGGGCAACAACATTGCAATTAAATGTGCTGTATAAAAAAATACAAGTTGAAATGCATTTCTTAGGGCTCTTTCACACCTGCGTTCTTTTCTTCCGGCATAGAGTTCCGTCGTCGGGGCTCTATGCCGGAAGAATCCTGATCAGGATTATCCTAATGCATTCTGAATGGAGAGAAATCCGTTCAGGATGCATCAGGATGTCTTCAGTTCAGGACCGCGACGTTTTTTGGCCGGAGAAAATACTGCAGCATGCTGCGCTTTTTGCTCCGGCCAAAAATCCTGAACACTTGCCGCAAGGCCGGATCCGGAATTAATGCCCATTGAAAGGCATTAATCCGGCCTTAAGCTAAACGTTGTTTCGGCGCATTACCGGATCCGACGTTTAGCTTTTTCTGAATGGTTACCATGGCTGCCGGGACGCTAAAGTCCTGGCAGCCATGGTAAAGTGTAGTTGGGAGCGGGGGAGCAGTATACTTACCGTCCGTGCGGCTCCTGGGGCGCTCCAGAGTGACGTCAGGGCGCCCCACGCGCATGGATCACGTGATCGCATTTTATATGTGAGCAATCAACTGGTTGGTGTAATGTTTACTATCTTTACTCACTCCAAACACTCCGCACAGTCGCTCTGCCCCACTCCGCACAGTCGCTCTGCCCCACTCCGCACAGACGCTCTGCCCCACTCCGCACAGTCGCTCTGCCCCACTCCGCACAGTCGCTCTGCCCCACTCCGCACAGTCGCTCTGCCCCACTCCGCACAGTCGCTCTGCCCCACTCCGCACAGTCGCTCTGCCCCACTCCGCACAGTCGCTCTGCCCCACTCCGCACAGTCGCTCTGCCCCACTCCGCACAGTCGCTCTGCCCCACTCCGCACAGTCGCTCTGCCCCACTCCGCACAGTCGCTCTGCCCCACTCCGCACAGTCGCTCTGCCCCACTCCGCACAGTCATTCTGTAGACTACTGGTGGAGTCAAGAACACTTCACACAATTTCCCCAGAAATTTTAGCTTTTCTAGTTTCTTATTAGAGTACTCGATTAATCATAAAAAATAATCGGTAGAATGCACGATTACTAAAATAGTCAGCCAGTGTCATAGGTACAAATCTGCTGACACATGCCCTTCAAAAGGGGTTTTCCCATTTTGGACATTGGGGACATATCACTGGGACCCGCACGTATACTTAGAATGGAGCCTGCAAAGCAGCAGACGGTTCTTTTCTGTGGGACTGGTGAAAATGGCTGAGCCAGCGCTTTTTTTCCATAAGCCCCCATAGAAGTGAATGGAGCGGTGGCCACGCTTGCGCGGTGCGCTTCCTATTAATTTCAATGGGACTTCCAAAAATAGCTGAGCGTGCTGCTTCACTATTTCCAGCACCTCCATAGAAATGAATGGAGGGCAGCTTCATTCTAAAGTGACAAGCTACCAAAAATGCTGTATATACAGTAGTATGAGATAGTTGGCTCAGCCCAGTAGCTATGTTAGACATGGTTTTCTTCTATATGCGCCTTATGGTTGGTGTTAATATTTTATGCCAAGAAATTGCACACCCTCTTTTAATTACCACTTTTCAAAACTGTTCATTTAGTTATCATTGGGTCAAATGTACATAATACATTTGCGGTACACCATGTACTTGGTGTCTCTGGTGCATTTGGCTTCATAAATCTATTGTCTGTAGTTCAAGGCTACATTCCTCTTCGATAGTCACAGGAAGGAAGGTTATCAGGGTTGTCATGCTAATTATTCACCACTGTACGTGTACATATGATGCTTCGTAATTTATTCCACTTTTTTTCTCTTTTGGATTCATATAGAAGCTAACACAAATAGCCCCTGTTAATTTCCATATGAAATCAGAGATATAGTGGAGCTCCATACAAGTCTGTGACTTCGCTACCACGTACTACAGGGAGGTTTTACAGTCATAATATGACTGTGTCCATGAGGCTTATCTCTGATAATGAATAAAGTTCATGTCTCCAGACATGATGGTGATCTAAGTTCACAGCATTTCTTGGAGATTTCAGTTGCTAGAAAATTGCTGAGAGTCCAAGCTTTCCAATGTAATCTGACACGTTACTAATATTTGATGATCGTTTTTGATATGAGTCTGAATGTTCAGGTGAATGGAAAATCAGAATGATACTTAAAGGGGTTTTTCGGTTACACAACAAAAATAAATCACACCAGCATTCAACCTTACTGCTTTATATAAATCAGTGATGAAATTCTGAGTACAGTTTTACTCCTCCAGCATAATTGCGCACCCGCACCCTGTGTTTACATCCCAGCACAAGACACATTGGGAATGTCTGTAGCATCCGTTCTCTGCCTCTCCTTCCCCTCCCAGCTGGAACACCACAGATCCAAGCAGGGCCTGCAGCCTCATTAGTATTCACTTTATGTGAATACTAATAAAGTCATGTTGGATATGGGTAGGCAGAAGAGTGACCATTACACTGCAGACCTGCACTGTTATAAGGGCTACATTTTCTGTGCTTAGAAAGCTATTTTCTTCACAGGCGTAACACTAAATAAATAATGTATTACTGAGATAAGGGGGAAAAAATTTGCCATTTGCGATGAATAGTGTGTTCACTGTATTTTTTTTATTAACAATATGCACAAAATGTTCACTTTTCCCATAAAAGAAAAAAGCTGAAAAGTTAAAATTTTATTTTTCTTCCATAACTTTGACTATAAAAATTATTCAATAGCTCTTTTGAACCCCAGACCTTCTGTACAGTAAACAGCTGCCTTACCGACTCCTCTTTTTTTATGCCTTATAGGCCTCATGCACACGACTGTTCAGTTTTTTGCTACCACGGATCGGCAAAAAATGGAAGATGCCCGTGTGCCTTCCGAAATTTGCGGAACGGAATGGGCGGCCAATTGTAGAAATGCCTATTCTTGTCTGCAAAACGGATAAAGAATAGGACATGTTATATTTTTTTTGCGGGGCTACAGAACGTAGAAATGGATGCGGACATCACACGGGGTGCTGTTCGCATCTTTTGTGGCCCCATTGAAGTGAATGGGTCCGCATCCTAAATATTGTAAATAAAAATGGGTGGAGTGGGGGTACACGGTTTGCCTTTATGGAGCACTGAAATGCCTGATGGCAGCCCTAGATCCAAGCCTGCTTGAATCCCTGCTGGAAAAAAACACCTAAAGACACAGCATCATTGCTGACATCGCATGTACTGGGCAGGGTTCAGGATAATGAGCAGAAGACCACCCTGAGAGACGAGGTCACTGCCAGAGGTGATGTCATCGGGATAGGGAAACAACACCGTGGAAAATGTCACGTGTCCATGATGGAGTTCAGGAAAATGAGGCAATACAGATAAACAATCACTATTAGTAAGTGATAATGTGGTGTTTCTTGTCAGTTATTACTGAAAATTGCAAATCCATTGTGGACTATCTATTTTTGATAAAAGGATCTTTTGACAATAGGCTAAAGACAGGCTGTCCTGTTTCTGGGAGCCCCTGTCATCAGCTGTGCTTTGTATGGGAATGCATTAGCAGTAGTTTGCTTTCCCGGAAGCACCACTACCACAGGCAAAATTAAACTTTACACCGTTCCTGTTAAAATAAAGGGGCTACACATGTAATGCATGGACATGCCAGGCCCTCCAGGGAAAGAGACACTTTTTAAGGTAGCTCTCTGCCTTGGTGAATAGAAAGGTTCCTGGAGAAAAAAATCCCTCTATTAACCCAGAATGGCCTAATAGGGTATTTGTAAAAGGATTTTCTAAACCAAACACTGCTGGGATTAATTACACAGTAAAGTGCATATTACAGAATATGTGGCCACTTTAGAAAGGCCAAATAATACCGCTACACCATGACCCAGTCATTAATGATCTCGTTTAGTGACTTATAGGTGATGTCTCCTCTGGCTGGAGTTGTTCTCTTTCCTTTTTTTCTCATTTCTGCACAGATCACCATGATGACGACTCCTTACCGCAATTTTTTCTGCATAATTGAACATACATACTTAGTATTAATGCCTCCTTTAATGCCCTTACTTAAAGGGATTCTGTCATGACATTTTAGGCCTATAACTGAAACATATGGCCAGGTCCGTCCAGATAGCATGAATCCGAAACTGTACTTATTAAATGTGTCTGTGGCTCTATTAGGACATAAAACAGGTTTTTATAACCTGTCATTCACCTACCTAAGGTGCCCAAGGGGACGTCGCTTCATACAGTGTGCCCGGCTGCACCCATCTCCGTCTGGTGCCCAGCGCCGCCTTCCCAGTTGAAATCGCCGCCCTCCCTGACTATAGTGCTGCCTTCCTAACCTCAGCCCCGCCTCCGCAATCGTCCGTTCTCTCTGCCAGATCCTGCGCTTGCGCACTAGGCATAACCTGAGGGACCGAACAATTACGGAGGCGGGGCTGAGGTTAGGAAGGCGGCACTATAGACAGGGAGGGCGGCGATTTCAACTGGGAAGGCGGCGCTGAGCACCAGATGGAGATGGCTGCAGCCGGGCACCCTGTATGAAGAGACGTCCCCTTGGGCACCTTAGGTAGGTGAATGACAGGTTATAAAAACCTGTTTTTTGTGCTAATAGAGCCACAGGCAGATTTAATAAGTACAGTTTTGGATTCATGCTATTTGGACGGACCTGGCCATATGTTTAGGTTATAGGCCTAAAATGTCATGACAGAATCCCTTTAATAACCATGCCCGTTTAGGCCCCAGTAGATATAATGCTTCCTAGTAGTGACCTATGAACATATAATGCCCCCAGAAGTGCCCCTTTCACATATAATGTACCCCAATAGTAGCCTCTTTACATATAGTGCTCCCCAGTAGCCAATAGTTTCTGTCCCCACCTTTCAACTCCAGCACTCCCCACGGACCAGTACCAGATGGTCATTGGCCCAGTGGTTGGGGACCTCCGCTCTAAAGGATAATGATGCCTCAGCATGCGCATAAACCCCAAAATGCAGTTTATCTTGTGTAGATGGTTTTGGCAAGGGTTAAATAGTCTCCTCTTGATTATGCATTCAGCACCCATCTTTTATGTGTCAGCTATTTGGCCCGTTTCACTGAAATATTTTTCCTTGAAACACTTCTAAAAAAAATGTTGAGGGTTGGAAAGCACAGAAGGGAGACATGAAACTTCTTCATATCTAGTTGTCTAAATTATCTGTATGGTACAAAGGGTCACTAACTACATAGCGTGTGATGGGACCAACCTTATCTGTGATGTATGTATGAGATATGCTGTTGGATTCTAAACTTTTTGTCATTCACTTACAGGAAGTTGATATTCTTGATATCTCCTTAATAAGAGACACTCGGACGGGAAAGTATGCCAAAATTCCTAAGGTGAGTGCTCTTACCTATATAAGTGACGTCACTGGTGTTTGTTGCCCTATTGGACATGGGGGACTTGTTAATTACAGGCTACTAAAAGCTTAGAACGAAAGACAAAAAAATAAGACTCTCCTATCCCCCTTCATTTTGTGATGTTAAGCACTAGAGCAAGTGCACCAGATGTGCACCACCTACACCACCAAATACAAATAGGAGTATGATAGAGATACGCGTGTCCAATACAAGTGATGAGAGGTGATGTGCAGATTTACTAATCCTGTCTATATAGATCACAGTGGCTGATGCTGGATGATAAATCTCTCACACCGGTAGGGTATATGCACATGAGGTTATGTGGATTTTCCATATTGTTTTTGCTGCGTTTCTGCACCCAAACCAGGGTGCATTAGTTTGTATTGTTATGGATCTGGACACAGATTTGGCCGGGATCTTACCCTTTGCAATGCAAAGGTTGAAATCTGCACTGAACAAACGACACAAAGCACTTGTGCAGCACTTCAGGCAGGAACACAACTGCATGATCAGCCTGTGTTTCTGTCCAGCAGCACAAGTGTAAAAAATAAAGTTTTTACAAAAAAAATGTAATATATAAATGTTCAAATCACCCCCTTTTCCCCAAATTGAGAATAAAAAAATATATAATACATATCGCGGGTATTGCCGCGTGCGAAAACGCTCGTGCTATCAAAATATTAAACTATTAATCCCATGCGGAAAAAGGCAAAACGAAAAAATTCTATTTTTTTTTAAATATTTTTTCAGCATCAAAACACAAGGAAAAGTATACATATGTGGTATCGCCGGATTCGTACTGACCTGGAGAATGAAGATCACACGTCGTTTTTACGGCATAATGAATGCCGTAAAAACTGTATCAGAATTGCATTTTTTTCAAATTCCACCACCTTTGGAATTTTTTTCACACTTTCCACTACATTCTATGCAATATTAAAGGGAGTCTGTCATCAGCATTTCACTTTTTTAACCCATCCCATAGCTCCCTAGCATGCTTACAGTTAATAAAAACGTTACCTCTGGCATCAATCCTGGACTTGGAAAGGATGGGCGGGCGGAGGGTAGGAAGGGGCGGGGGGAAGCAATGAAAAGGCTGAGCTAGCAGGGCACCTACGAGGGTAACGCCACCCCTGGGCACTTGCGAGCCCTCATTTGCATATGTTATAAAGATCGTTTTTGATTGTTCTATAAGTCCAGGATTGATGTCAGAGGTAACGTTTTTATTAACTGTAAGCATGCTAGGGAGCTATGGGAAGGGTTAAAAAAGTGAAATGCTGATGACAGACTCCCTTTAAATGGTGGTGTCCTGCAAAAAATAAGCCCTCATAAGGCTAGGTGAACTGAAAAATGAAAAAGTTATGTCTCTGGGAAGGTAGGGAGCGAACAACGAAAACAAAGTTAAAAAAAAAAAAAAAGTGGATCCTAAGTATGCTTTACAGTTGCAAGAAAAAGTATGTGAACCCTTTGGAATGATATGGATTTCTGCACAAATTGGTCATAAAATGTGATCTGATCTTCATCTAAGTCACAACAATAGACAATCACAGTCTGCTTAAAGGGGTTCTGCACCTTCATTTAACTGATGATCTATCCTCTGGATAGATCATCAGCTTCTGATCGGCGGGGGTCCGACACCCGGGACCCCCGCCGATCAGCTGTTTGAGAAGGCAGCGGCGCTCCAGCAACTGTTTACCGCCGGGCCGCCCGCCCACTGACGTCACGACTTGTATCAACTAGAGTGGGCGCGGCTAAGGTCTGTTCACCTGAATGGAGCTTAGCCGCGCCCACTCTAGTTGATACAAGTCGTGACGTCAGTGGGCGGGCGGCCCGGTGGTAAACAGTGAGAAGGCCGCGGCGCTGCTGGAGCGCCGCTGCCTTCTCAAACAGCTGATCGGCGGGGGCTCCGGGTGTCGGACCCCCGCCGATCAGAAGCTGATAATCTATCCAGAGGATAGATCATCAGTTAAATAAAAGTGCAGAACCCCTTTAAACTAATAACACACAAAGAATTAAATGTTACCATGTTTTTATTGAACACACACAGTAAACATTCACAGTGCAGGTGGAAAAAGTATGTGAACCCTTGGATTTAATAACTGGTTGAACCTCCTTTGGCAGCAATAACTTCAACCAAACGTTTCCAGTAGTTGCAGATCAGACGTGCACAACGGTCAGGAGTAATTCTTGACCATTCCTCTTTACAGAACTGTTTCAGTTCAGCAATATTCTTGGGATGTCTGGTGTGAATCGCTTTCTTGAGGTCATGCCACAGCATCTCAATCGAGTTGAGGTCAGGACTCTGACTGGGCCACTCCAGAAGGCGTATTTTCTTCTGTTTAAGCCATTCTGTTGTTTATTTACTTCTATGCTTTGGGTCGTTGTCCTGTTGCAACACCCATCTTCTGTTGAGCTTCAGCTGGTGGACAGATGGCCTTAACTTCTTTTGCAAAATGTCTTGATAAACTTGGGAATTCATTTTTCCTTCGATGATAGGAATCCGTCCAGACCCTGACGCAGCAAAGCAGCCCAAAACCATGATGCCCCCACCACCATACTTCACAGTTGGGATGAGGTTTTGATGTTGGTGTGCTGTGCCTCTTTTTCTCCACACATAGTGTTGTGTGTTTCTTCCAAATAACTCAACTTTGGTTTCATCCGTCCACAGAATATTTGGCCAGTACTGCTGTGGAACATCCAGGTGCTCTTGTGCAAACTGTAAACGCAGCAATGTTTTTTTTTGGACAGCAGTGGCTTTCTCTGTGGTATCCTCCCATGAAATCCATTCTTGTTTAGTGTTTTACGTATCGTAGATTCGCTAACAGGGATGTTAGCATATGCCAGAGACTTTTGTAAGTCTTTAGCTGACACTCTAGGATTCTTCTTCACCTCATTGAGCAGTCTGCGCTGTGCTCTTGCAGTCATCTTTACAGGACGGCCACTTCTAGGGAGAGTAGCAGCAGTGCTGAACTTTCTCCATTTATAGACAATTTGTCTTACCGTGGACTGATGAACAGCAAGGCTTTTGGAGATACTTTTATAACCCTTTCCAGATTTATGCAAGTCAACAATTCTTAATCGTAGGTCTTCTGAGAGCTCTTTTGTGCGAGGCATCATTCACATCAGGCTTGCTTCTTGTGAAAAGCAAACCCAGAACTGGTGTGTGTTTTTTTTATAGGGCAGCTGTAACCAACACCTCCAATCTCATCTCATTGATTGGACTCCAGTTGGCTGACACCTCACTCCAATTAGCTCTTGGACATGTCATTAGTCAGCAACCTTCGGCACTCCAGCTGTTGTGAAACTACAATTCCCAGCATGCTCCATTCATTTCTGTGAGAGTTCTGAGAAGAGCAGAGGAAGTATGCATGCTGGGAGCTGTAGTTTCACAACAGCTGGAGTGCCAGAGGTTTCCTACCCCTGGTCTAGGGGTTCACATACTTTTTCCACCTGCACTGTGAATGTTTACATGGTGTGTTCAATAAAAACATGGTAACATTTAATTCTTTGTATGTTATTAGTTTAAGCAGACTGTGATTGTCTATTGTTGTGACTTAGATGAAGATTAGATCACATTTTATGACCAATTTGTGCAGAAATCCATATCATTCCATAGGGTTCACATACTTTTTCTTGCAACTGTATATTTTGTGCCTGAGTTTTTGCATTCCAACTTTAATTTCTGGACACTTATTGTTAGGGGGTCTCATCTGCATAGCACAGGTCTTGATCTCAAAACAATCCACATTTGTAAAATACCTTTCCCAATAAATGAGGTCAAGGCAGAGACTTGTATAAAGCAGAAAATGACTGGTAAGCGCCAGTAAAGATCTTTGTGCAGTGAAATGCACTAATACTGAAGTTTCACAACGTGGAGAATTGTGTTGAGTTCAAAGTGTAACGATACAAGATACTGTGCAGGGTAGCAGGCTGTATTCAACAGGGCTCTGGCTCCATCAGTTGTATGTCAGCGGTATTACAACACTGCCAGTGGGTCGCTGTAAAACACCCTTCAAAAAGGATAAATTAATTGTTAAGATCCAGTATTGCTGTGAATAATTTTACCTTCTGTTATGGACATTACTATAATGTGTATAAATATGTTTTTTTTTTTAATTGGTCTAACGTTCTGCTAATTCATTATGTGTGTGTATAACATATGTTATCATTTTTTAGTTAGATGCACCAAATGTATTATCCTAACTAGTCTAAAGGTATTCTTACTTGGATCAATCTTTCAGGCAATTAACGGGAACAAACTAAACGTTCCAGATGATTGCTGTATGTAAATGTAGCCCTCATGCCCACTGACAATCAGGCAATCACCTCCACTTTATGGGGACAAGATGTCTTGTCCCTTAGAAAATCATTATTCCTGGGCAACAGATCTATGTTAAGACGCACGATCTGCTGCACAGACACGTTATTTGTAACTAGCAGAATGGCGGGATCTTCAGATGAACTTGTTCGTTGATCGGGCGATCGCCAGCACCTTTTTATATAGGATCATGCGTTTATACAAACACTCATCCCTGATAGTCGGCCTGATTTTTGGTCCTTGTAAAAGAACCTTTTTACACTGTCTTTATTATTAGGCAGGATTAGTATATCTGCCCATTTGTGTCTATTATGATCAAGGCTGTAGCTCCTTCAGGCAGTAAGGTGATGTGGCCACAAATCCAGGGTGCGTGGAACATTAAAGGGGTTGTCTCATTCATTTTCCATCACAATATACCCTGCTTGTTTCCATGATTACAACCACCCTGTAATCCAGCAGTGGTGACCTTGCTTGCACACTGTAGGGAAAAAGCATTGTCCTCCCTGGTGGCTGGAATTGCATGAGTGCACGTAGGCTGGCAATTTATCCTATAGTGTGCAAGCACGACCACCACTGCTGGATTGCAGGGTGGTCGTAATCATGGAAACGAGCATCGTATAATGTGATGGGAAAATGAATCAAGCCAGCGAAAGAGGCAATATTGACAATCACAATACATTAGTAAGTGCCTTGAATTTGTCTGCATAATAAATGCAATTTGCTGAAGTGAGACAACCACTTTAACTGACACAAAACATGCATGAAATCCTTGTTTCTAGTTGCAGTTCAGTGGTTGAAATAGCACCTTCTGACTTAAAAAAAAAATATATATATATATACATTTGATTTGTGTCCAAACCTATTCTACACAAATTGGATATGCTCCACTTGGCCTGAAAATGTGTATGAGACTCTGTGGTCTCCTAGGAATCTGAGTTTTTATATATTTTTGTTATTTCTTTTTTTCATTTTTTTCTTACGAATTTGTGCTCTCTCTCTCTCTCTCTCTCTCTCTCGCTTCCCCACTTTAACCCATGACTGCAATAGCAAATTATGTCAGAGTGACATAGCTTTCGTATGTATTATGCTTTTTAATATTAGAAAGCTTCCAAATATCCCTTATTGTGGGAAAATAGTGCTTTAACACACATGGTGTAATGGAAAAAAAAAAAACTGTGGCTTGTTGGAACCAAGTGTCCAAAAGTTATACCTTAACTGGGGCAGATCCGTGACTCGTTTATATACACACGCACGTTAATGTCATAAGAGATATTGGCTTGTTCTGCACAAGCGTCCAAAAATGATGCATTAACCAGGGCAGAATGCCTGCTTATCGTTATACACACAAGTGTTAATGGCCAGAACAAACAGTGGCTTGTTCTGAATGAGCCTGGAAAAATTCTCCCTTGTAATTTTGAGCTGCATCAGTACAGTGTGGATGTAGAAAGGGTAGGGTAAAAATGACATGTGGCTGTAATAGTAGTGCTAGCAGCACAGCATTGAAAAGAGAAGACAGCAAATGTGTGTGTGGTTTATTAGGGGTAGTAGTATTAGTATTGGCAGCTGTGAAGCAGTAATGTAGGGGCAATGGGAGTGGCGGCAGCAGCAGCCATATAGTAGTGAACATAATGGTAGGCAGGTAGACAGCGGCATTATGGGGCACAGTCAGTAGAGGCAGATCTTCCTGACTGGCCTCAGTCAGAAGTGTGTGGAAATCCTCCTGGATCCATGCCTCGTTCATTTTGACAGAAGTGATGTTTTGTACACTGACAGAGCACAACTTTGGCTGTCACAATGCCACTTACTGGGCTGAAAACCCTCTCTGAGATGACATGGGGGGGCAGGAGAAGACAGTACAGAGAGAGAATACAGAGAGATCATTTTGTAAATAAAATTTTCTTTTTTGGGACGTTAGAAGGCTTAGAAGTTTTGAAGTAAATCTTAAAATTTTTAAGAGAATTTCCAAAACCCAATTTTTAAGGACCAGTTCAGGTCTGAAGTCACTTTGTGGGGCTTTGATAATAGAAATCACCCATAAATGGCCCCATTTTAGAAACTACACCCCTCAAGGTATTCAAAACTGATTTTACAAACTTTGTTAACCCTTTAGGTGTTCCACAAGAATTGAAGTAATATGAAGATTACATTTCAGAATTTCACATTTTTGGCAGATTTTCCATTTTTCCAATAACAAAGCAAGGGTTAACAGCTAAACAAAAGTCAATATTTATTACCCTGATTCTGCAGTTTACAGAAACACCCCATATGTGGTTGTAAACTGCTGTGCGGGAACACGGCAGGGCGCAGAAGGAAAAGAACGCCATATGGTTTTTGGAGGGCAGATTTTACTGGGATAATTTTAAGTTGCCATGTCACATTTGAAGACCCCCTGATGCACCCCTAGAGTAGAAACTCCCAAAAGGTGACCCCATTTTGGAAATTACGGGATATGGTGGCAGTTTTGTTGGTACTATTTTAGGGTACATATGATTTTTAATTGCTCTATATTACACTCTATATTTTTAGTTTTTTACAATGTTCATCTGACAGGTTAGCTCATGTGTTATTTTTATAGAGCAGATTGTTACGGATGCTGCAATACCAAATATGACTATTTTGTTGTTGTTGGTTGTTTCAGTTTTGCATAATAAATAGAGATGAGCGAACTTTGTGTTTCAAGTTCGTTGTACGAGGTTCGGGTTCATGTTATCTAAGAATTCTATTATGGATTCCGCTATCACAGACCATATAAGTTATGGTCCGTGGTAGCGGAATCCATAACTGAATTCTTAGATAATCCAAACCCAAAACTTGTACGCCGAACTTGAAACACAAAGTTCGCTCAACACTAATAATAAAGCATTTTTGAAAAAAAAAATGATTTTTTTAGTGTCTCCATATTCTGAAAGCCATATTATTTTTTATTTTTTTGGGCAAATGTCAGGGGCTCTTTTTTTTTTTCGGTATGGGATGACAGTTTGAATGGTACTATTTTATGGTGCACATGACTTTTTGATCTCTTGGTATTACACTTTTTGTGATGTAAGGTGCCAAAGATTTTTAACTTTTTTTTTTTTTTTTTTTTTTTTTTTTTTTACGGTGTTCATCTGAGGGGTAAGCTCATGTAATTATTTTAATAGACAACCGTAACAACCAGGTCTATTTTATTTTATTTATTTTTTCACTTTTAACACAATGAAAACATTCTTAAAACAATATATATCAAAATAAATAAACATAATATCATGTTTTAGTGTCTCCATATTCTGAGTGCCATAGCTTTTTTATTTTTTGGGCAATTTTGGGGGGCATACGCCTTTTTGATCGCTTAGTGTTACACTTTTTGTGATGTAAGGTGACCAAAAAAATTGTTGTTTTAGTAAATTTTTTTTTTTTTTTTTTTTTTTTTTTTTTTTACGGCGTTCAGGTGAGGGGGTGGATCATGTGATATTTTTATAGAGCCGATCATTATGGATGCGGCAATACCCAATATGTTTGTTTTTCTATTTTTCTTTTCTATTTGTTTCACAATTTTATGTGTTTTATTGTGGGAATTTTTTATTTAGTTTTTACTTGAAACTTTTTATTTTTTATTATGAAAAACACAACTTTTTTTTTTGTCCCACTAAGAGAGTTCAACTTCTGGGGTCTGATCCCCTCTGCAATGCATTACAATAAAACCTGCATTGTAATGCATTGGCTGTCAGCTTTTATGCCGACAGCCTGCCTGTGAGACCCAGCCTAAGGGCTGGATCTCACAGGCTTCTGTAGGAGGCAAGCCCCGATGCCTATGGAATGCATCAGGCTTGCCTTCTCTACCCGTACCCTCCGCAAACCCTCTGCATGCCGCGGTCAGCTTTGACTGCGGCATACAAAGGGTTAATACGCCGGCATCAGTGTCTTCACTGATATCGGTTTATGCAGCAGGGACCCGGCTGTCAGAGACTGGCAGGTCTGTGCCGCTGATCAGGCAGGGACAGCTCCTGCACCCGCCCGATCAGCCTGCCATACATGTTCGTCGCTGGTCCTTAAGTCACGTCCAGCTGTACATATACGGCAATGTCCTTAAGGGGTTAAAGCACATTAAAAATATATACAAAATCACAACAGTTAACAGGATACGCAAATCCCTCAAAATGAGCAGCACTAGCCCTGAATAGGGCAACATAAGGAGACCAGAAGTGCTCTGAAAAAGTCAGTTATATAAATAACATAATTATAATGTGAAAATCACATGACAGAGCAGGACATTCCAATAAAAAATAAAGTCTCACAGAACATGTGCCGAGGGGATGGGAGACACCTCACAGGTATCACTGTCCTTCCTAAATAATATTATATTAGTGCTGTGTACTGTCTTTTTGTGTGATTAACAGGTAGACGCTCTTGAATGTCTTCCATAGCACATGGTGGGGTTTTGTTGCCTCCTAGGAAAAAAGAAGGTGCCCCACTGGGATGGGGCAGTGAAGAGACGATGCAACAAAAGACTTCTCTATAGTTGCGAGGAGGAGGAGCAGGAGGAATGCTGTGATATCTGGCTCCTAGACACTGTGACTGAGAGGAGGAGTGAGCCATTCAGTCCACAATCTCATCCTCTTTGTCCTCAATAATAATGTGGCACCTGTCGGAGAACTGTGGCCTCCTAGAAGTACTACTAGTGGTATAGGCTGGTGCTTCTGCTGCTGCTAATACCTACATTCTGACTCTCTGATTATGAGGCCTGGGTGGACCTTTCATTTTCCATTTTTCTGTTTTCCAGACATTTTATTATGAGGCCTATAAATAAAAAGTCACAGGTTTCCTATAAATAAAAATCACGGTGTTTGTGGTAACATGGATGTAAGATTGCAATGTTTTCAGTGAAATGTCTATGAACTACTTTGTCTTATGCAGTAATAGACATTGTTTTTTGCAGTAAAAATAAAATGCACTCAATAATGCAGGTATAAAAAATTTGGAGCAGAATGTATGCTACCGGGGTGCTGGCAATAAGCCTTTGTACTGTAAAAACTTTTTTTTTTTTTTTTTAAAGCTGTCTGTTCATATACAGAAAAAAAATTAAACACACAACTGGGTCATCAGTCCCTCACTCAAAGCTTTCCTTGATCAAATTCCCTAAATTTACTCAATTATATTTTCCTATTCTCTCTCTATAGTGTCCTTAGTAAATAGATTACATACCTCCCAACTTTATGGATGAACAAAGAGGGACACTTATGGTTCATTATGTGAAAGATACATTTTTTCCTGCATATCTATACACTTCAATAGTTTTCTCACGAAATGGCGCAAAAATAATCAGAATATGGAAATTTATAAAATCCCAACTACATCAAATAGTGAAATATTATACAAGATGAGCTCCAGACAGAGGAACCAAACACTTTCTGGGTCAATATTGTAAATGTAATAATGCAAATCTATACCTCAGAACAAAAAGAGGGACACTTGAGGAACAAAGAGGGACTTGGGTCTTAAAGAGGGACTGTCCCTCCCAAAGAGGGACACTTGGGAGGTCTGAGATTACTGGCTTGTGTCTGCAATTTCTTTTTGTCAGACACTACCACAACACATCCTTCCAGGTGAGAAGCTGAGCACAGAATGGTGTTCTATGATGTTCTCAGCAAAGGACCTTCCTAAATCTTGCCTCTGTCTGTCAGCCACTGAGTCAATCAGGGCAAGCCCCACTTTATCCCTGTGTCATGTGTTCCTCCATAGTCCTCCTCCCTTATGGTTCTCCCTGCCAATTTTTACAGGGCGCAGTTTTTACTTTTTGTCTAAAATGAAATGGGAAAACTTTGGATTTATTTGGTGGACAAATTTTTGTGAAATGCATAACAAATCCAATTTGTTTAGAATGGATTCTCCTATCTCTATTTCTGTCCCAGTGACAATTTCCTTTTAACTGAATGACTTTGTAAGTATTTGGCGTTCTGGATCTGGAAAATGGTGCTCCAACACGTATATGTTATAGAATATAAACGGTTTTATCTTCCTTTTTGTTTTCTTTTCAGGACTCTCGCATGAGAGAAATATTAGGATTCACCGGAACTGAGCAGCGCCCTGAAGATAAACTCGTAACTGTTGTCTATGGGAGTGACCTTGTTAATGTAAGCTTCCTCAATTTTATGGCCGTACAGGAGGACACGGCAAAGGTAATCATCAGATTATGTCTCTACTCTTCCTGTAGCAACATTATTGTTCATTTATGTTTTTATATTAATGGTGTCCTCCTTGTATTTGTATTTTTTAGATTTGGACTGATGGACTTTTTAAATTGGCAACAAATATTTTAGCACAAAATTCATCTCGGAACACATTCCTGCAAAAGGCGTAAGCTCTCCTACGTCTTCAGAGCTCTTTTTATTGCTTTCCAAAACTTTATTTGCTTCATTTTATCTGTCGCTTATAGCTCTGTATAATATGGTGTAGTTCAATAAAACCTTTTGTTTTATCTTCCAGATACATTAAACTAAAGCTCCAAGTTAATCAGGATGGAAGGATTCCAGTGAAGAAGTGAGTGCTGCAGCCTTTATTCTTAAAAAAAGCCTAATTTTCACCCTGTAGGGACCCTGAAGAGCCTACTGTGTGATTTCATTGCAAAATAAGAGATCTGGCCATACCGTGCATTTCTTTTTTTAGGTCCTGGTTTTAAACTTCACTTACAGACACATTTGCATTTTTTTATTGTTCCTCTGCTTCCTAAATACAAAATTAACCAACTTTCTATATAGTCCATTAAAAACATTCTACTGTTTTGCTGCTGCAGAGTGTATTTACTCCTTCACTTTGCCGACTGTGCTGCTCCTAATCCAACAGCTCATTGTTCATGGATATGTCAGCTCTCTTTGCTCCCCTATCTTCCCTTACTGTTAGAGATTCGGAAACAAGAAAAGATAAGGAAGCGCTGTCCGTTATCAGTGGATGAAAGTATTGAGGTACGTACAGTATATTGATTTTTATGTTCTTTAATGATGCGTTTCTGGGCCTCACTGGCCCCTTCATCAGATTAAACACTAATGTATTTTATGTCCGGTGTTTGATCTGATAATGGGGACATCATTTTACCAATAAAGAACATTAAAATCAATATACTTACCTCAATTCTTCATCCACTCATACAGACAGCGCTCCCTCGTCTTCTCTTCTCATTCCTGGATATATTGCTCGGCCAGTGGCCTAACTGCAACAGCACGAGCAGTAACCGTGGTGGGGACACCCAAACACTCATCAGAGTGTTGTGCCTCCAGCCAGGTGAGCACCCACTTGTGTTGTAACCTGTCACTAAGTCCAAGCGATACTCCCCATGCGTGCTCCTTTCTTGTTTTTTGTTAGAGATAGCGGTGAGAGGACGGAGGTTGTACACGGCAGATAAGTGTGGAGAGGGAAACATACACTTATCAAGGACTATCCAAGTGTATATAGGAAGGAGGAGAGTACACACAGCAGTCTGAAGAGAAGACTCACGTAGGCTGTATATGAGTGTAGAGAGAGGAGAGTACTCAAGACATACTCGGTGGGGGAAGGGGGGAATTGCACATTTCCCTGCATTGTTGTCTGTCAGTACAATGGAAGAAGAAATCTCTTGTGGGCTTTAGGAGAAAGCAGTCCAGGAATGAAGCTGTGTTGATTCATGAGAGCTAGAAAAGGCAGCAGCATCCTGGAAACACCTCTAGCGTGTATTGTTGAGAGGAGCACAGTCACATGCAACAAAATCTGCAATTAGAAATGGGTGGCAAACTGCATATCACAGAATCTGAAAATGAATCATGGAACGAAGATTGCAGGCTGAAACAATGTAACCACTTACCAGTGTCAAAATAATTGGTGTCCATGGCCTTTAAGGGGGTTTTCTGGTTTAGAAAACCCATTTTTGAGTACCCCCATATAATTACCAGATCAGTCCATAAAAAAAAAAAGGGTTTTACTCTTAAGGCTCAACACATCTGTGGATTAGTCAAATAGTTCTATGGAACAGAGGTCACACATGCCCACTACTGCTTCATTTACATAGGGGACGCGTGTTTTTGTGATTGGTGGCCCCAGCAGTCAGACCCCCAATATCATACATTTATCACCTGTCCTGTGAATAGGTGAGAAATGTTGCACGTGATCTCTTACTGTTTCTCATCCACTACATACTGTACTTTGTAACTTCAGCATTTCTTGCATGTTCCTTTCTAGTATCTTGAAGATGTTTGCAGCAGATAAGAAGAGAGTAGAAACAGCCCTGGAATCATGTGGGCTGAATTTTAACAGGGTAAGCTGCGAAGATGAATACATATAAAGCCATAGGGACATGTTTTCTCTGGTTATTAAAGGGAATGTTTATTGCTCTCATGGTCGTCAGGAAAACTCTACCATAATACAGTACTACATGTGGAAGTTTTCTGTGGGATGTGTTTCTCTATGGGATACAGTGGAAACCAATTCTGCTGTTATTTCAGTTAATGGGAGGGATTTACCATGTGAAATGTAGATATTGTTAATGTGGGTTGTTATACCTGTATTTTCTCTCATATTAGTTCAAACAGGGACGATTTTCCACAGTGGAATTTCCGCTGCAGATTTGTTGCGGATGTTGCTGTGCATTTGCCACGGATTTTGTCCAATGCATTGCAAAGGGTGAATTTTGAGGTGGATCTTTTTTTATTTTATTTTTTATAGCATGTGGATGAGGTTTCTTAGTAGCTTATCCACCTTGCTGGTACAGTAAAAGCCTTCAGATTTTCCACACACTAATTCACACTCTGCTCTATATACAGACTGGTGTAATGGCTTCCATGTTTACACAATCCATAAGTGATATTCATTTTCAGCACTTTTGTATCATACACTAATAACGTAGCAGACCCCACTGTTTTGTTTGTCAAAAAGCATCAGGAACCAGACAGAACAGATCTTATGTCAGTGTGAATGGAGCCTAACTTTATAATCCTAATATTAAGGCTACTTTCACACTAGCGTTCAGGGTTCCGCTTGTGAGTTCCGTTTGAAGGCTCTCACAAGCGGCCCCGAACGGATCCGTACATACCCAATGCATTCTGAGTGGATAAGGATCCGCTCAGAATGCATCAGTTTGGCTCCGTTCTGCCTCCATTCCGCTCAGGATTCGGACACCCGAACGCAGCTTGCAGCGTTTTAGTGTCCGCCTGGCCGTGCGGAGCCAAACGGATCCGTCCAGACTTACAATGTAAATCAATGGGGACGGATCCGTTTGACGTTGACACAATATGGTGCAATTTCCAACGGATCCGTCCCCCATTGACTTTTAATGCAAAGTCAGGACGGATCCGTCTGACTAACAATTAGACTTAGATTTTTTTCAGAAATATAATGCAGACGGATCTGTTCTGAACGGATACCATAGTTTGCATTATAGGAGCGGATCAGTCTGTGCAGATACCAGACGGATCCGCAACGACCGCAAGTGTGAAAGTAGCCTTATTTGGAAAAAAAAAAATCCACACAGGTCCACAAGTCTGTACAAATTGTTTAATGGGGTTTGTCTTATCAAAATCAACTAAGATCTGGATGTTCGAATCGCCTACCATGTAAGATGATGAATGTAAACTTGCCCTCACTGTTTCTTAAGTACCAAGTTTTTTTTCAGATAGTGGGAGGGATAGACTAGAGAAGAATTCTATACATATTTCTGTTTTCATTGCAACGTAAGAAAAAAATAATCTAAGAAGAGGAAGAGATCATGAAAGGAATTGCTGGGATATTTATGTATTTTATATATTTTTTTCATATTTAGTGTTCCTTTTTAAAGGGCATCGGCAGATCTACATAGTAACATAGTACATAAGTACATAAGATCTGTACCTATAAAAGTGGCTGACCTGTTACATGTGCTCTTAGCAGCGGAAGGCATCCGTGTTACTCCCATGTTCATATGTGCCAGCCTTGCTGAGACAAATTATGTTTTAGTATATGCAAATAAATTACCGGTATGAGGCATTTGTGATCACATTTACACTGCCTGGCCCTGTCAATCAAAGTGGAGAGGGCACTGCCGCTGCAGAGAGAGCAGAGCCTCTAGGTGTAATGGCAACGCCCCCGTTGCTCCTAGAGGCTTGTTTGTATATATTAAAGCATAATTTTTGTACTTAAAGGCCAAATGCTGACAGATGCCCTTTCAATACAACATAATTGACAATAGTGATTAATCACTGTCTCGTACATTACGTGTATATACCGCTTCATGAAGGTTATGGTATATTTGTTTCTTTTGCCACAAACATTAACCACTTTATTTTTACTGTTAGAGTGAGTCCATCAGGCCAGAAGAATTTACCTTTGAAATTTTTGAGAGGTTTCTGAATAAGTTGTGTCTTCGTCCAGACATTGATAAGATCTTACTGGAGCTGTAAGTTATTTATGTCTTAATAGTTTTTTTTTTTACTTTTTCTAAATTCTTCATCAGTTTCAACAAATGTATAAAAAAGAGGGAAGGGGTAGGGAGAACGGGGCCCCAAAAATAAGGGTTCACATTGAGCAAACAAAAACAGGTAGTTGAAGTTAAAAAAGGCACAGGGGCCTGACAATAAACCGGCATAAGCATTTTCAGAAAAGTTTTGAAAAAAGGAACCAGCAAATATATAAAAGAGCAGAAAAAGTGAAGGAGACAAGGGGGAACACAAAGGAGAGAGAGTAACGGGGGACTTGCTGGGGCCCCAACAACCTCACACCTCTTTGACAAAATGAAAATCGAAAGGGAGACAAAAACTGACTTCTAGTCTGCACAGTCCTTGTAGACCAACAGTAATACCAGGTCTTCAAGAACAGTCCTGGCTTCCTTCTTTTTTTTTTACTGAAAATTGAATTGAATTACATTTAATTTTGCCTTTGTGTAAATATTGCGAAAATAAATCTGATATGGCCAATATGCATAAATATATCCCAAAATATGATGATCATATCGTGGGAAATATATGTTCAATTATGGTCCCTTTTTCAGCAGATGTATCATGGTCTGTGGTCAGCTTTAGTTCTGTGATCTCTCACGCTAGAACTTTTTGAGCTTAACCTTTCACCATCATATTTCCTACAACCATTTAACATCTTATTTATCTGCTTATCCTGGATTCCTCTCATTGTAGATGGTTTACAAGCACCTCTCACCTTTTTAGATTTTTTGCTTATTGCAAGACTTGGCCAGCAGTCATTCTTCCCGCTTTTCTAAACTTTCCCACAAGGCTTTAAAGCAACAGTAAAATACATTCTAAAAGTATAGTTGGCCACCCTATTTGTCAGTCTGCAGAACTTTCTACAGCTTCGAAGAATCTTGTACAAATCTTGCAGAGAACACAGATATTTAAGGGTTTGCTCAAGGGGTAAAAAAAAAGACAGCTTTCTTACAAGAACAGCGCCTTATGTGTTCAGAGGTTGTATGTGGTATTGCAGATCAGATCCATTCACTTCAGGGGAGCTGAGCTCTAATACTAGACACAACCCACTGGTGGCACGACCCAAAAATGTGTGTGACTATTTTATATTGCTGGCTTGTGTGTGATATAGGCTTTACAATACCTGGTACATGCTAAATGTGGTAGAAGTGAGCTGCTGTTTTATGCAAATTACTTTAGACCGTGCTTGTAAAGTGGCATGCAACCTGTGACCAAAAATCAATCAGGTTTGGATTTTTTGCCTCTGTTGTTCCAAGTGTCGCAACACAACCCCTTTCATAAACAAAGTAGCGGTTCCAGCACTCGGGTCTTGGAAAAAACCATAGATTCTTTTATTTCAAATATCTTTAAAAAATAAATCCAAAATGGTACACAGCGGCACATCTCCCCACAGCAGTCAACGCGTTTCCGACTGTACTCAGTCCTTGTTCATGACATAACACCACTGTCATAGCCATTAATTACGATGTCACAGTGCAACATTGCGATCTGCATGTCGAACAACCAAAGGCACAGTCCAGTCCTAACCTTAGACTTTCTTTTTGGCACGTTAGAGGTATCACCTTGATACAAAGCGGAAGGCACTTGTTATTTCAATAGAGGGATGAGATATGACCTGTGAAAATGGACGCTTGTTCTCTCTCAATGACAGACATCAGTTGACTGATGGCAGTCCACATGTGTATTAGATATTCACTGGATCCTCCAACATAAATCTACAGTCTATGATGAGCTTCATTCCTCTCTTACATACACAGCTCTATTCAATCATTAGTGTCACATTATACAGAAAATTGTCAAGAATTGTTCAATTTTTCTTATATTGGTTGTAAATTAGAGTTTTTTTTATTTCAGTAACAAATTTCTTGTTTTCTAGTTTTACATTATAGTCTTTGTAGGTAAACCTTCAGTAAATTTTCTATATCATTTCATACCCAGTGGAGCTAAAGGGAAGCCATATTTAAATCTTGAACAGCTGATGGATTTCATAAACCAAAAGCAACGAGATCCAAGACTCAATGAAATCCTTTTCCCACCTCTAAAGCGGGACCAGGTGCGCCAACTCATTGAGAAATATGAGCCCAACAAACAGTTTTTAGAGAGGGGTAAGTATGAAAATTGGGGGTGATACCATGGCTCACGGGTTGTCCAAAAATCAACCTAATAAACAATCTCTTTGTTACAGACCAGATGTCCATGGAAGGCTTCAGTCGCTTTCTTGCTGGAGATGAGAACAGTATTGTGCCACCAGAGGCCCTAGATCTAAGTGACGACATGACCCAACCCCTCACCAGTTACTTTATCAACTCCTCTCACAACACCTACCTCACCGGTATGCTACTCATGGAAGGGACACTTGCATGGTTATCGTTATTCTGTTTTTTACTCTACTAGCCTTCTGATTTTATAAATATATTGAATAAAGCAAATACATGTCAAAGTGATTATTATAAAAATGCTTGTTCCCGATTACTGCCCTATGTAAATGATTACCTGAGCAAAATGCTAGTTTGTCGGCTAAGCCAATTGCTTATGCAGCATAAGAAAGTATTGTTTGGTGGCAGCACATGGCTTTATGTACACAGGGATATGTAATGATCATGGTAGCAAGCATTCATATTCATATAGCCGCGATGATCGCTGCATGTAAATGCAGAATATTGAGACAATTATTGGGAACAAACCTTCCTAGAAATGCTTGTTCCTGATAATTGCCCTGTGAACAAATGAGGTAAACACTTGTTTATCGGGTGAGCCGTTGTTTTATGCAGCACAAAAAGTCCTCATTTGTCGGCAGAGCATAGCCTTGTGTAAAGGGTGAGTGCAGCTGACAAACAATGAGTCTGTATGGGGATGAACAACTGCAATAGCGAACATTCCTTCCCATACAGTGAGAATGATTGTAAAGGCAGCTGAATGAGCAGACAATGATTGAGAATGAATGTTTTTTTGTTCCAAATGATTGCCCTGAGTATTGGGTCATTTAAAATAAAATACATGGGACACCTCACCTTCTCATGTGATCATACTTTTTCTATGTCCTAACCCCTTGTGCAGCTGGGCAGCTGACTGGGAACTCCTCAGTGGAGATGTACAGGCAAGTGCTGCTCACAGGGTGCCGCTGTATTGAGTTGGACTGTTGGAAAGGACGCCCCCAAGATGAAGAACCCTTTATTACTCACGGATTTACTATGACCACCGAGATACCATTCAAGGTACTTAAAGTAATAGCTCCATCTTGTTTTTATTGTATCATAATTCCGTACGTTTCTTATTGTCTTATTATATTACAGGAAGTAATTGAAGCAATTGCAGAAAGTGCCTTCAAAACTTCCCAATTCCCAGTTATTTTATCCTTTGAAAACCATGTTGATTCGTAAGTGTACTTTTTATTTTGAACAGGCGGTCTGTTGGAAAATGTTGGTGTCCATCATGTGGCAGATACGTTTTTGCATGCATTCTGTTTTTCTGTTCCTATGAACTAAAGAACTGTATTCCCAGTGGATCTGTGATCTAAGCTTTAGTCTTATTTGTCAAATGCAGATTTTGAGGAAAATGACTTGGTGATTAAGGGTGTCATTTATTAAGACCGGCGTTTTAGACCCCGGTCTTAATATCCCTATAGCTGGCGAAGGATCACCGCCGCTTCTAAATGTAAGACAGCTTCCTAGCTGCCTTACCTTAAAGGGGTTATCCCATCTTAGAGTCTGTAACAAGAGGATCTGCAATCGGCTCACCCACCGAAGTAAAGATGAAATAGGTGCACACCCCTCTGGCTCACCCACAGCCCGTGTAGATATCAAAAATTTATGTGTGGGGGGGCACTCAATTATCAGGGCCACATGGACCATCAATCGCAGTATAAAAATGAATGTCCAGCAGTGGCCAGGATGAAATGTCCTGTGTTTCAACCGTGCTCATCTGTTCATATAATGAATAAATACCGTTCCTCAACATGGAAGGGGCATTTTGTTGGCCCCGAAACGAGTTTGGTAAAGAAGGACAGTAAACGAATTTACACTCCACTTATGCGGCTCGAATATAGGGATGATTAAGAACTATTCCACATACGAAGTACATTTATACACATGTAAATTGCGCAATATATAATATCTCTGGATGAAAGTATTGAATAGAGACATACATGTTGAAGAACGGTATTTATTCATTATATGAACAGATGAGCACAGTTGAAACACAGGACATTTCATCCTAGCCACTGCTGGACATTCATTTTTATACTGCGACTTGGATGCTGCTGGTTCTTCTATCTTGTTACACATAGGATTGCTGCTCATCTATTGCTATCTATGCTGCTATTTCCATTGCTGCTGATATATTGCTGCTAACTTATATTTATTATTTTTCATTGCTGCTTGAATATTGCTGCTGATTCATATTTGTTGGTTATTTTATATTGTTCCTACTCATATTTATTATCTCATATTGCTGCTGATTCGTATCTATTGGTGGTTATTTTTTAATTTAAATTTTTTGAATTTATCTTCATTCCAATTTTATTGTGTGGCGTCTTATGTCTATAGTATATTAAATATTTTTATTAACTTTTATCTGTTTTGATTGATGGTCCATGTGGCCCTGATAATTGAGTGCCCCACCACACATTACTTTAATTTTTGTTATCCCATCTTAGACAACGGGGGCATATCCTCTGGGATCCGCACCTACAAGGAGAACGGAGCGGAGAAAGTTGAGGAGGGCGCACTGCCGAAAATAGCCGATCAATTAATTGGAATTAATGGGAGCGGTGCGCTCCCATTCACTTCAATGGGAGATGCAGGAAGCTGCGCCTGGTGATGGATGGACCCCGGGAAACCCGGGGTCCTCCAGCCAAAACTCTCCCCCGGCTCCGTTCTCCTTGTAGGTGCGGGTCCCAGAGGTGGGACCCGCACCTATCAGACAATAGGGACATATCCTAGCAATATGGCCCCATTGTCTAAGTTGGGAGAACCCCTTTAAGACCATTTTCTACGCTTAAACCAGGCTTACAAAATGGTAAACGAGACCCCCCCCCCCCCACGCCATAACCATTTTTTTAGACCTGGCGTGAGCGGGGAGAAGTTGCAGAGTGCAGCGCAAAGGACCTTTGCACCACAATCTGCACCAGAAATACGCCTAATATAAGCAGTAGTAAACGACCCCCTAGGTGTCCAGACTAAAGTTGGTAACCTTGGTTGCAGCAATGGAAACTGTTGCCTGCCCATAGCAATAAACTTGTTCCATCATAACTAATCTTCAGCACTTTAAGAGACTGTTCACATGTGGCAGTTTTGTTGCAAAAATGTCCATGCCTCTGAATGGGGTTGTTTCTGCAGGATGTGTGTGCAGAAATATCTAAAACAAATCAGCTGCATATGACTATACCATCTTTAGTACTGAAATGTATATGGTCAATGAAAAGTATGATGGAGGACAAGAACTCGGCGTGAACACACCCCGAGATACCTGGACTGGTATAGATAGCAGGAGCTCCTGATTGATAGTGGATATCTCTGATACTAAACTTTAATACTACATTTTTATTATTTCTACTCGGCCTCTCTTTTTTCCCCCCCTTTTCACAGTTTGTTTCTGAAATCAATAACTTGCCTCTTCCATCTTTTTTTGTAGAACAAAGCAACAAGCGAAAATGGCCGAGTATTG
Source organism: Bufo gargarizans (assembly GCF_014858855.1). Lineage (NCBI taxonomy): Eukaryota > Metazoa > Chordata > Amphibia > Anura > Bufonidae > Bufo > Bufo gargarizans. Next base: position 43,604,283 of record NC_058089.1, read on the forward strand.
TAGGAACATCTTTGGAGACGCCCTCTTAATAGAACCTCTGGAAAAATATCCTGTAAGGGGACAGGTTATCCTCTTCACACAATAAAGCATACTCATACTGTGCATCTCATTTACTGCTATGGGGGTCCACCATTACTTTTTTTTTTTCCCTTTTCACTTATAAAATCCATATCTTCCATTCCTTTACTTATTGATTTTGGGCTGTCAATAGTCATGCTTTATATTTACAGAAGCAATGTTACGTATGGCAATAATGCAAAGCTAATACATAATAAAGCCATGTGGCCTACTGCTGAATACTGAACTATCATAGCCCTATACAGTTTTTATTGGGCAGTGTGATGCGCTTTCAATGAGCACAAATCAACTTGTTGTATAGTCGATCCATGCTTGTTCTGGACAACCACCGGGCCCATGGAAAAGGGCTTTAAGACCGGTACAATGTCATAGGTTTCATCGGCTAGAAAGGTTACGAGTTGTTGGATCTATGCCATCTGCTTATCTGACCATGCGCCAGTCCATCTGTTGCATCTGTCGTTATTTCTACTGCTTTCTTCTCATTTCTCTGTTCCTTTCCTTAGATTCAGCCAGGGGTGCCTCTTCCAAGCCCCCAAGAACTCTTGGGTAAGATCCTAGTGAAGAACAAAAAGAGGCACAGAGTGGGGGGGAAAGGCTCTTCTGAGGGCAGTGTGAAAAGAAGAGTCAGTGAGCAGCCGTCTAACACTTACAGTGATTCCTCCAGTGTGTGCGAGTCACCTGCTACAGGTAGGAAACTGAACTTATGTCTCATTGCTGCAGTTGTCTAAAATGCTTAAAGGGATTCATCTTTCCTTTCGTGATAAACATCAGAAAACAGTAGGTAAAATGTAACGTGTGTTGCTCCTAACAGAGGTCAGTACAGACCACCTTGCAGCCCGTGTACTCTCCATAACTTTGGCGCATCCAGCGCCAGTTCTAATTGGAAGAAAGCTTCCTAGCTGTCGTACATTTACCTTTTTCTACTCCTAAACCAGGCTTAGAAAATGATGAATAAGACGGGCCTGCCGGCTCTTCCCACACCATGCCCACAATTTTAGACATGGGGTGAGTGGGGAGAAGTTGCAGAGGCCATCTGCTCCTGAAATATGCCTAATGTAGGCATATTTCAGTATAACTGACCAGTTTTCTGGCTTACAAAAGAATTGTTGTGCAAGCCACATTTTGCCCAAAAATTTGCACATTTTTCCCTTTTTACATTGTGCTTGACACTAATCAAAAAGCTTGAGCCAAACAAATTTAAAGGGTTGTCCAGGATTTTGATCTTGACAGTCTGTCCTGGGGAAAGACCATCAGTACCCTATCAGCCAGGATCCCATACCCCACAGTGCTGCCAACCAGAATTGTCATTATAGCTCCAGCAACAGAGCTACACTGTTTCATCGGTGGGAGAAGCCGTGCCGTTACCACTACACAATAGATGGAGCTGTGTTGTTGCCACACTGGAGCGACAAATAAACTGCTGATTGGTGCGGGTCCAGGGTGTTAGACCCCTGCTATTCTGATATTGATAGACTATACTGAGGATATGCCTTAAGTATCAAAATCCTGAATAACCCTTGTATTACTTCTGCCAGAAAACCAACATAAAGTACACTCTAAGCCCGCTGATGTAGATTTCCGTTTCTGCTGCACAGACCTACACGAGATACACAAGTGTAATATCCATCAAATTTTCACCCAATATGTTAATTTTGTACTAATTAATTCATTGTACACAGTGCTTTAATTCTGTGTAGGCAGTAGGCGTTTATTTAGTTATAGGATGTAAAATGGATGAGATATTCAGAGAATTTGTACTTTTAATTATGATGTGTGAATTTCCTCTACCATACAGCATAAAGAACTGTAGTTCTGTGTTTTTGTAAGTCCAGTATGACCAAATTATACATTTATTTGTATTCCTGCTCTGGCTGCAGGTGCACTGGCCTCCGACGCAGCTGATGTCTCTTTAACGCTTTCCAACGGTGATGAGAAAATTGAGGAGAGGATTCCTAAGTGTGCAGAACCACGCAAGTCTATAGGTGAAATTAATATTCTGTATAACTATGTCAACCTATATTAAAGCGATTGTTCAAGTGACAGAAAGCTTCAAAATTCTGTAAAAATTTAAAAATTATACTTTCCTCACTGAAACCCTAGCTATTACTTACTGGTCCCCCACCAGTCTTCTAGTGTCTTTCAACAGACAGGAAGTGAACACAGAGACAATTGTTGGCCACAGCAGAAACCTGCCTCAGCTAGTGGTAAGAGACATTAGAAAGTAAAGACAGGTGGGACACCAGAAAGTGTCAGAACTGGAGCAGCGGAGATCAGTGAGGTGTGATATATATTTTTTTTTTAACGCATTTGGAAGTTTTTACAAATAATTTTTATCACCCGGTCCTGCTGCTTTCTGTCGTAGAATGCAGTGGTGACCTGCTCCCCTTGCATCATGAGAACTAGTCATGTGAACCAAGGGGAGCAGGTCTCTGCGGCGGCCTGTGATTGGCTGCAGTGGTCACGTGACCCTCCGTTGACGGATGTCGATATCAGCTCTGCAGGGAGAGCCAGCCTAGGAGCGATTAGAAACCAAATTCAGAAGGCGGGGACCAGGCAGGTAACTAGGGAACCACCATGAGTTGGCCACTGTGGCAGGTCTGTGATAGTCTTGGATAACCCCTATAATGTAAAATGAATTATATTTATCTTCACTATACTTTTTTGTCATGCTCTTTAGACCGTGATGCTTATAGTGAAGAGGAAGAAGATGAAGAACCCACTGACCCCAAAAAGTCTGATGAGGTAAAACTGTGACAAATAAAGGATTCCACATGACTTGTGTCTACTTTATTATTATTCTATGGTTGATGTTTGACTGTTGCCCTTTAATTTCCAGGGAACAGCAAGTAGTGAAGTCAGTGCCACAGAAGAAATGTCCAATCTTGTTAACTACGTGGAACCTGTTAAGTTCAAGTCATTTGATGTTGCCAACAGTGAGTAGCCTACTGGCTTAGAGAAGTAGCTGAGATATCTGGTGGTGGGTTATAGCTAAAAATTATTGAAAAGGAAAAGCAGTATGTAGCTTGTTAATATATTCACGCATTTGTTTGAGTATGGGATCCACGAAAATAGTACTCTAGTCCACATATATCCAGGATTGCCTGAAAATATTTTGCTACAGTTCATTTGCAAAGTCTTCAGACCCTTTCCCTTTTTTTGACATTTTGTTATGTGAAGTATTCAAGTTTTCCCCATCATTCTGCACTTGATACCCCATAATGTAAAAAGTGAAAAAAATACTGTATATTAGAAATATTTGCAAATTTATTAAAAAGGAAAAACTAAAATTGTGCACTGATATAAGTATTCAGACCCTTTGCTATGACACTTAACATTTAGTTCCAGCCTCCCATTTCTGTAGATCGTGTTTGAGATGTTTCTGCACCTTGATTGGCGTCCTCCTGTGGTAAATTCAGTTGATTAGACATGATTTGGAAAGTCACACCCCTGTCTTTATACAGTAAGGTCTCTCAGCTGACAATGCATATCAGAGCAAAAACCAAGCCAGGAGGATAGAACTGCCTGTAGAGCATAGAGACATGATCGTGTAGAGGCAAAGATCTGGAGAATGGTACAGAAAAATCTCTGCTCCACTGAAAGCTCTCAAGGGCATAGTGGCCTCCATAATTCTTAAGTGGAAGACATTTTGAACAACCAGGACTCCAGGAAACCAGGCACTACTCATGACCTGCCTAATACCATCCCTACAGTGAAGCATGGTGATGGCAGCATCATGCTGTGGGTGTGTTTTTCAGCGTCTGGGATAGGGAGACTGGTCAGGGTTGAGTGAAAGCTGAATTGCACAAAGTACAGAGATATTCTTAATGGAAATCTGATCCAGAATGCTCTGGACCTCAGAGGGAGCCAAAGGTCTACCTTCCAAACAGACAGTGAGCCTAAGCACACAGCCAAGACAACACAGCAGTGGCTTGGGGACAACTTTGTGAATGTCCTTGAGAGGCCCAGCCAGAGCCCTGACTTGAACCCAATCGAACATCTCTGGAGAGATATGAATATATCTGTCCACCGACGGGTTCCATCTAACCTAACAGAGTTTGAATGGATCTGCAGAAAAAAATTGCGAAAAATCTCCCAATCTAGGTGTACAAACTTTGTGGCATCATACCTAAGAAGACTGGAGGCTGTAATCGCTGCCAGAGGGGCTTCAACTAAGTCCTGAGTAAAGGGTCTAAATACTTATGTCAATGCAAGATTTCCTTTTCAATAAATTAGCAAAGATTTCGAACATTCTGTTTTTATTTTGTCATTATGAGGAGTTGAGTGCAGAATGATTGGAGGGAAATTTGATTTTTTATTTTATTTTAGCATAAGGCCGCAACATAACATAATGAGAAGGTGTCTGAACAATTTACTAATGCACTGTAAATCAATATGTAAATATGTTAAACAAACAATCATGTATACCAACTCCCTTACAAACTAGGAAGAGGGAGAGAGGCAATTTATTTTTTCTGTATCTGCCTTTGTTTTTTTTTAAATGAAATGGGATGTCCAGCCTAATCAAAAAAAATAACTGAGCCAGCAGGATCGTGTTAAAAAAACACTTATCTTTTAAAGTGCCCTCTGTTCCAGTGCTGCAGTCTTCGTCAGACCAGAAGAACTGCTGCAGCCTCTCGCTGACCTCATGTCACTAGCAGGCTATGTGGCTGTAGTGGTCTCGTGACCAAGTACATGTCCCAGTCTGATACATGCAGCGAGCCTTTAAGGAGCTGGAGCGAAGGATGGGAGTTGTACTGGCTCTGACTGTAGGATGTGTCAGTGGTTTCCCTCAAGCCATTGCTCCCTAGGACCAGTGCAGCAAGAGAAGCGTGCACCCAATATTCCCTTGGGGCACTCCCTTTAGTAAGGGCTCCTTCCCGATGGTAGTTTGGGGTGCCCTTGATGTTGGTGGTTGTATGGGTGCCCTGCAGCAGATGTAGTAGTGCAATTGCTATTGTATAGTGTGGTAGGAGTCGGGAAAACAGGCCAGAGGTAGAAGAATAAACATCTAATTTTACTTGAGTGCAAGATAGGAGTTTTAGTACATCCAACAATAATCTGTACACAGAAAATTCTTTTCCCAGATAGTAAGATATGGAGGCTGGCAAAGTGACGTATAATGGTACTCTTGGTATGCTATCTTGCTAAAGTCTCTCTCTCTAGAATCTCTGGCTGGTAACTGTAATCTGGCAACTATGGCTGTAGTGTCCACTGTGGGATAAAGGTCTTTAGAAACACATCTGGCGAGGATGTGGTTAAGTGTGATGGATGTCTTAACTATAATCCTTCACAAGCAGGAAAGTCTGGTTAGCTGTAGTCACAGGTTGCGTAGCTGGCTTCTATGCTTTTGCCATGCATATTCCAAGTTCTTCTTTCTTTCTCTCTTTCTGGCTTTTACGGAAGCAGTAACTTTCATAAATATTGGTTAGTCTCTGAGGAGAAGGAGCATATGGACTTGCTTCTTTTCTCTTCAATCACTCGAATAGACTTCCACTGTAGACAGGAATTAAGACCAGCCCACTCCTGCCAAGAGTGGAGGAACAGGTACCCTGTTCCTGCCAACCATACCATGTCATGCTGGTTGTACATAACATTACATTACAAACTATTTACAGATGCCCCCGGGAGTACTGGGGTACTGCACACAGAACACTGGGAGTTGTGCACTGGAACAGATGGTGCTTTGAAATGTGAGTGGGTCAACCCCTTTTAACCCCTTAGTGACCACCCATACGTGTTTTCACAGCGGCACTTCAGCCCAAGTTAGCGATAAAATCAATCACTGTAGCTCCGTGCCCGCAGCTACCGGAGGTAGCTGAGGGCTCGGGGTAGTTATCAGAGACCGTGACAAGTGGTCTCTGATCACGTGATCGCCGTTATATCTTCTCATGTAAGAGAGGAGGGAGAAATTCTCTGGTGCAGCGATCGGGTCCCCCAGCGCTTCAGGTCCTAAGCTGGGTTCCGATCCTCGCCCCCTACCCCCCTTACCCGCAAGGAAGATGGCGGCGGCCCGGCGCATGCGCAGACTGTAAGCCGGCTGCCGCCACTCACAGTAAGGTCTCTCTCCTCAGGAGAGGAGAGAGAAGTTCAAATTATGCCCCGATCGGGTCCCCCCAGCACCCAATGGGCCTCAGATGTGTTTAAAGGGAACCTGTCACCAGTTTTATGGTGTCTTAACTAAGGGCAACATAAATAAGTGACCGATTCTCTTAGCAAAATGCTGGGTCACTTTCTTTAATTGACCCAGTCAATCTGCCAACATCTTGTATTGAAAAGCTCCAGCTGATAATGATGAGTCCTGAATATTCATGAGCTCCTGACTCTCCCCGCCCACCTGCTGCTGAGTGACAGTTATTTTCCATGTGAATCAGCAGCAGGTGGGCAGGGGAGTGGCTATAGCTCTGAATTAAATATACGCTGGACTCACTGACATCACGCTGGACTCAAATCAGCTCATTAGCATGTGGCATCTTTGTGTATATATTATGAGGTAACCATCTGTCACACCAGTAAGTGAATACATCTAAGGCACTTTTTAGTAGTTAATGATTTGTATATAATTAGTTAGATTATAATCAAATATCCACATGAGAGGTTCCCTTTAAATAAAGTTATTAGCCCCTCCCCCCATCTAATAAAAAAATATTTAAAAAATGGCGCAGAAATGCGCACTGGTTACTGTGCTGAAGATCTGCCTTCAGCACAGTAACCATCAGGGACCAATAATAATGGTCCCTGATCATGTGGTCTCCATGATAAACCTATCGTGGAGATCACATCCATTATATTTACAAAACAGAGCAAGGACAGGGGCTGCGCTTCTCTCTCCCCGCAGACTTCTGTCCTGGCTTTGTGATTACATACCGTGAAAAGAAAAAAGAAAAAAAATCTAATTATAAACTGTCCGTCAGTAACTGGCGAGTACTGTCCACTCAACCCCTGTGTTTGCAGAAGTTATGTCCCGTAACCGCTATGAAGTCCTAATGCGGTTCATGCATTTTTCTGACAATTCCCAGGTCCCCCTCAGAATTGACCCAACCTTCGTCCGCCTAAATAAATTGAGACCCCTTATTTCCCTCCTTACAGATTTATTCTTGAAATTATATATCCCTAGTTTTAAAGGCCGCTTTTCCTTCTGTCAATATATTCCCTCCAAGCGTGCCAGATATGGGGTAAAAATGTATAAGGTGTGCGAGAGCAGGACAGGCTACACCTGTGGTCTATTTATGAGGGCAGAGACTCCCAGGCTGCCCCGAAAACATTGGAACATCAGGCAAAATTGTGTGGGATTTATTGGCGTCATTTCTGCACAAAGGGTACCATGTGTACACAGATAATTTTCATACCAGTATACCCCTTTATAAACCCCTCCATGCTGCAAACACAGGGACTTGTGGGACAGTCTGCAAAAATAGAGTTGGATACCCACAACCGCTGGTCTCCAAACGTTTGGAGAAAGGAACATCCTTCGTCCTCGCAAGTGACCAGCTGCTTGCTGTGAAGTGGAAGGACAGGAAGGATGTCTACATGCTGACCACCTTGCATGCAGACACCACAGTGGCAGTTAGGGAGAGGGGGGCTACGGCGGACAAGCACAAACTGGTCTGTGTGACAGACTACAATAAATTTATGGGAGGTGTAGACCTCTCGGACCAGGCGCTTCATCCCTACCTGGTGAAGCGAAAAAACAGGGCCTGGTATAAAAAGGTAGCACTCTACCTCATCCAGACTGCTACCTACAATAGTTTTATTTTATTTAAAAAGTCCCAGGGAAACCTCAACTTCCTCGAGTACCAGGAGAAGGTGGTTGAGAGTCTCCTGTTTGAGTCCCCCGCACCAGGGCAAGCCTTCGAATCGGAGGACATTTGAAGGCTTTCAGAACACCATTTCCCTCATGCCGTCCCTGCTACTGCCAGCAAAACTTATCCACAGAAAAGATGCCGGGTGTGTAGCAAACATGGAAGGAGGAGGGACACCCGGATTTACTGCTCCAGTTGCCCATCACAACCAGGCCTCTGTAATTACCCCTGCTTTGAAACGTACCATACGGTTGCGAATTATAATTTTTATTTAATACCAAAAAAATGCTTTGCATTAATTTCTACAAAAAACTAGGGGGTCTAAATGCTCACTACACCCCTAGATGAATACCTTAGGGGGTCTAGTATTCAAAATGGGGTCCATTATGGGGGTTTTCTATTGTTTTGGCAGCTCAACACCATTAAAAGTGTGCAATGGGGCCTGAACCATTTTCAAGCAAATTTTGTGTTCTGAAAACAACTGGGTGTTCCTGCCGTTTGTCAAGACATAAGATTAGGGCCACAATGGGGGTATTTCTGAAGACAGGAGAAACGAGGTTATACATTTTGGAGTGTACATCTTCATTTTCATGTGCTCTGTGGAAAAGAAAATCTGTGTTTAAATTGACACTTTTGTGTAAAAAATGAAAATTACATTTTTTTTCACCTTCTTAGCATTAATTTCTTTAAAAAACTAGTGGGTCAAAAACTCATTACACCCATAGATAAATACGTTAAGGGGCCTAGTTTTTAAAATGGGTTCACTTTTGGGGGTTCTATTATTCTGACACTTATAAACCTCTGCAAACTTGGCTTGTTGCAGGAAAAAAATATGTACTTCAAAAATTTTAAAATTTATGTTAAAATGTTAAGTCTCCTAAATAAAAGTGCAGCCAAAATAAAGTAAAGATGTGGAAATATATTTCTGATAAAAATATTGAATAGTATTTATGTATGTATATGAAATATTGCAGTTGCAAATAGGAAAATGTGCCAATTTTTAAAAATGTTCATACATTTTCACTTTTTAATAAAGATACGCATATTTTATCGGTAGAATTTTACCACCTAAGTAAAGTACAATATGTGACGAGAAAACAACGTCAGAATTACTTTGATGTGCAAAACGTTACAAACTTATTCTAAGCTAAAATGACACATGTCAGATTTCCAAAATTTGGCTTGGTCATTAAGGCCCAAACAGGCTTGGTCACTAGTCACTAAGGGGTTAAAACATCGATAAAAAGAAAGCAGCAGTAAAGATCATCTGGTTGGGGAAATAAAGCCTACATGAGACTGTTTTTAGGTTATTTAAATTTTACTCATTTTCAAAAGATTCAAAATAGTGAACGCATTAGCAAACACATTTCCATTTTCCATTCTCAAGCAAAGCTGTATTTGGAGGAATTCTGTTTATACCGTTTCTTTGCTGTGTGTAATGAAATTACAAGTTCAGTCTGCATTATAGTTAACAGGGGATTTACTATTGTGTCACTGCAAACGTTAAGCGGGCAGTCTGGTTTAAGGAACACATTATGAAATAATCTGGGCTTTTGACTCAATGCGGAGGTCCTATCAGTGATTGACAGGAGCAGTGAGAAGGCTGTCAATCAGTATTAGGACCGGAATTTAAATGGATGAATTGTTCCACAAAACCATACAATAGTCCACTCAGCTCCTTCTGCAGGTCAGACACCATGTTCCAGATGACAACCGCTCTCTTAACATGTCTTGAATTTTGTCCACCCTATCGTCCGACCCCCTCCCCCCCCCCCCCCCCCCCAAATTTTTTTAGATATATTTCTTAGAGGTCTACAGGTCTACATTGGTATAAAATGAAATTGACAAATGGGCGTTACCATTCACTTTATTTTTAGGGTCCATTCAGACGTCCGTAATAGCGGCAATGTGCGTTCTGCATTTTGCGGACCGCACATTGCCGGCACTAATAGAATATGCCTATTCTTGTCCGCGGTCAAGAATAGGACATGTTCTATTTTTTTCGGGAACGGAATTGCGGACCCGGAAGTGCGGGTTTGCAATTCCGTATCCGGGCAGCACGTCGTGCTGCCCCATAGAAATGAATGGGTCCGCAATTCCGTTCCGCAAAATGCGGAACAAAATTGTGCACGTGTGGATGGACCCTTAGGAGGATTAACAGGAACGGACGGCACAAAGCAGTTTTAAGAAAAGATGCTCCAGAATTCAAGACATGTTATGAGGGGCTGATTTAGAGAACCATTATTAAAGGGACCTGCCAAAAACCTAAACGTAACCCAGTTACAAATTTAATCCACATAAAAATGACTGTGTCCACATCAACATATGGAAAATAACACCTCATGCAGTCACCCAGGCAGAAAATAAATGTGAGCTCTCATTTAAGCTTAAAGGGGTAGTCCCATCTCAAACAATGGGGACATATCACTAGTATATGCCCCCATTGTCTGCTAGGTAGCGAATTGAAGTGAATAGAAGCAGTGGCCGCGCAAGCGTGGTGTGATCCCATTCAGTTCTATCACGGAACTGACAGAAATAGCCGAGCCAGTGCTTAGCTATTTTCAGTAGCCCCATAGAAATCAATGGAGTGCCGGCAGTCTGGCTTATGAAACACATTATAAAATACCTTATTAGGGAATTCTTAGTAAATCAAAGCAAGTCCCTCTTTCAGGACCTTCATTTACTACATTGAAGGAATGCCCAACTGTGAAAGTAATGGTGAAACTTTCACAGTCTACCGCTATAGAAAATCTAATAATGTGGAAGGAGTGCGGTAGTAATCAATAAAACATAACTTTTAACGTATAAAGGCAAAATAAAGCATATAATAATGCCCTTAAATAAAAAAAAAAACATTATAAGACAGAGAACGCCAAAAACATGCATACCATCTTGCGCATATATATATATATATATATATATATATATTTACCAACAAATTGTAAAAAGGCGGGTAGGAAAGTAAATGAACCTTACAAATCCTGTAGTTCTGCCTGATGTGAGCGTAGCTCGGAATGGAGTGCAGCACGCGACAAATCTCTCGTGACGCTCCTTATCAAGATGCTTTTCTTTTGATGTGACACACGGCTTCAACACGTGATGGGTGGGGGCAGGGACCTATTCTGTTCTTAGTAGTCCCTAATCAAGCTGTTAGACCCTAATGATCTCCTAATACAGAGTCATCGCCCTGAAAAGAGCGTCCCCGTCCGGAACCTTGCCCTGATCTCAAGGCCCTGGGCAGCCCTCACACTGTAGTACAATATATTTGCTGGAAAGGTGGTATATTGAATAGAACCAGAAAGGTGCACCCAAAGAAAATAAATAACAAATATAAAGTGCAAAGAAAACAATAGAGAAGTGCAAAAGAAACCTATAACGTGTCCCAACGCATTTCATCTAATTATTGCTAGCCCCAGAATTATCAGGGGGCACGGGGCTAATGTCTCCTGAAATACAAACATATAACAGGAGAAAGACAGGACAATAAGTACTGGGTATCTTCATATAGGCAATAAGGTATATCCATATTCCCCTATATAGAAACCAGCCATGCACTTACTTCTAGTAAGGAGTGGAGGTAATCGCCGAAGAAGTCCTTGAATAGGATGCAGAATCGCAATCCCACTCATGTGTCATAGATTAGAGCATGCATGTGATAATGCGTTTTAGGTAGGTGGGACACTACCTGGTTTTGAGTGTCCCTGGTTAATGCTTGGCGTCTCTAGCAGCGATGAGCTGGGCATCGCGCTAGTTTTAAACAAACAGGCCCTCCCCATTACAACGCGTCGTTGTGTCAATGTGCAATCACGTCGCGAAAAATATGTGCATAAGGGAGCATTTCCACGACCGTGTTGGTTTTGCTTTCCACAAATCACGGATCCGTGTGTTCCGTATGTCTTCAGTTATCTTTCCGTTTCCGTTCCATAATTCCTTATAATAAGAACGTGGTGCTTCCGTGTATCATCTGTTTTTCACAGTCTGCATATACCTTAAATGGGACTGAAATGGTGTTTCCTAGAATGTTTTTTAGTCCAGGGGTCCGCAAAAAACGGATTACATACGGATGCATTTCCGTGTGCTATCCATTTTTTACGGACCCAATGACTTTCTATGGGGCCACGGACTGCAATTTGCGGCCAAGTATAGGACATGTTCTAAAATAGGGGAATAGGTTTCTATATAGGGGAATATGGATATACCTTATTGCCTATATGAAGATACCCAGTACTTATTGTCCTGTCTTTCTCCTGTTATATGTTTGTATTTCAGGAGACATTAGCCCCGTGCCCCCTGATGATTCTGGGGTTAGCAATAATTAGATGAAATGCGTTGGGTCACGTTATAGGTGTCTTTTGCACTTCTCTATTGTTTTCTTTGCACTTTATATTTGTTATTTATTTTCTTTGGGTGCACCTTTCTGGTTCTATTCAATATACCTCCTTTCCAGCATATATATTGTACTACAGCGTGAGGGCTGCCCAGGGCCCTTGAGATCAGGGCAAGGTTCCGGACGGGGACGCTCTTTTCAGGGCGATGACTCTGTATTAGGAGATCATTAGGGTCTAACAGCTTGATTAGGGACTACTAAGAACAGAATAGGTCCCTGCCCCCACCCATCACGTGTTGAAGCCGTGTGTGACATCAAAAGAAAAGCATCTTGATAAAGGAGCGTCACGAGAGATTTGTCATGTGCTGCACTCCATTCCGAGCTACGCTCACATCAGGCAGAACTACAGGATTGGTAAGGTTCATTTACTTTCTTACCCACCTTTTTACAATTTGTTGGTAAATATATATATATATATGCGCAAGATGGTATGCATGTTTTTGGCGTTCTCTGTCTTATCATGGGTTTTTTTATTTCAAGGGCATTATTATATGCTTTTTTTTGCCTTTATACATTAAAAGTTATGTTTTAATGATAACTACTGCTCCCCTTCCACATTATTACCTTAGCCAAAGTGTAGGGAGGCTACAGTGATCATCTCTCCTGCATTACATGGAGATCCCATTGAATTCCAAGGGCATTGTGCAATGCTTCATTTATACTGTGGTGGCGCTGCTGCAGCTTATCATTGGAGGTCCCCAGCCAGACGCCCTGTGATGAGCTCATCTTCGTGTGACCCATTTAACAAAAATAAATTATTCATAGCAGACAACCTCGATAAATCTTCCTCACTTCAATCAGTGACTAATCAATGTATTTTAATGAGTGCACGTCAAATACCCACTTTTAAGAAAGGGTTACAAGTGTCTGGTAAGATGGATGGATGAGGTATGTGCAGCAAATACTCTTAGGGTAGGTTTACTCAGAACTTTTGGAAGAGGTTTAAGAAGTGGATTTGAAAGGAATCGAAGATATAAAGGAATAAGTTGGGGTACTTTCACACTTGCGGCAGGACGGATCCGGCAGGCTGTTCACCCTGTCGGATCCGTCCTTCCGCTGTTTCGTTGTGCCGCCGGACCGCCGCTCCATCCCCATTGACTATAATGTGGATGGCGCGGTGCTCTGGCGCAGTACGGCAGTTCGCGGTCAGAGGCCGCCGGACTAAAAAGTCGGACATGCAGGACTTTTAGTCCGGCGGTACACTGCCGTACTGCGCCGGAGCGCCGCCCCCGTCCCCATTATAGTCAATGGGGACGGAGCGGCGGCACGGCGAAACAGCGCAAAAACGGATCCGACAGGGTGAACAGCCTGCCGGATCCGTTCTGCCGCAAGTGTGAAAGTACCCTTATACGGTACTTCTCCTTTGTGCTGGCTAAAAAACCTCCTCCAAAAAACTCTGTGTGAACCTACCCATATACCATATAGCTGTTGAAGGAAAGCTGTTCATAATTTATTGTTCTTTTTTTTTTTCTATACTTTTATTCTTCTTCTAACCCGTGTCTTCTGCCCTTTTCCACCATCTTTTTCTTATTCCGTCTTCTGCATTACTCATCTTCCTTTGTTCTCGCTCTGTCCCTTCATTCTCTCACAGAGCGGAATAAATATTATGAAATGTCTTCCTTTGTTGAGACTAAAGCGCTGGAACAGCTCACTAAATCTCCCATGGAGTTTGTGGAGTATCCTTAGAGACCTTTCTTAAAGGCAAATTGTACCTTTAAAACAAACATATGGTGGTGGTCGGTATGTGAACACATACTATAATGTATATAGATTAGTTAAAGGCTATGTACACAATCAAACCTTCCTCCGATGCATTTAAAATGAAAATGTGAAACAATTTTGCAAATAGTTCTTCATTAAAAATAGATTTCCGTTTTTTTTCCCTGCCTGGGGCAGGATGAGGCAACGGATCTTCCGTGCACAGCAGCCAACAACTGGCTGAACTACAGGTCCAAGTTGAAAGAGCTTGGTATATCACAAGAGGATATCCGGCATCTGTATGACCGTTACCATGTCACATTGGTAGCCAGTACTGCAGCAAGGGGAGATGCCACCCAGTATTAATTAGCTAAAGGGGGCATCACCTTGGTTGTATGATCATTGACCAAGCACTTGTAGTAGGTTATACTACAATCTCAGCTCAGTCACATTGGGCCTCATTTATCAAAACTGTCTAACTGGAAACGGTGTTAGTTGCCCATAGCAACCAATCAGAGCTCACCTTTCATTTCTTAACGTGCTCTGAAAAAATGAAACGTGAGCTCTGATTGGTTGCTATGGGCAACTAAGACATTTTTCCTGTTAGACAGTTTTGATAAATAAAGCCCAATGGGTTTTCTAAGTGTTCTTGTTTTTCTTTCTGGGTAGTGTATGCAAATAACGTAAACTTAGACAGGCGATCTAAAGATTTGCCAAAAGTACCGCAGTGGCCTACGTTGTATGATAGATTCAGTGCATTGTTAGATGCCGTTTTCGGGCTTTACACCGCCTATTGGCTGGCAGGTCAATTTCCGCACAAAAGAAAAAAGCATTCCATTCTCCATGTCTTATCTCCTGACATGTTTTGTCCCCTCCCTGCTCCACATCTATCTTGAGTTCTTTTACTATTTGCCTTTTCTTTCTGTTTCCACCTGTTTTTCCTTCACTTCTGCTCTCAGATATAACAAGAAGCAGCTGAGTCGTATTTACCCCAAAGGAACAAGGGTAGATTCCTCTAATTACATGCCCCAGGTTTTCTGGAATGCTGGGTGTCAGATGGTGGCGCTAAACTTTCAGACAGTCGGTAAGTTCTGATTTCTTCTGTTCTACAGAATGTATTTAATACAATATCTTGAGTTTATTTCAGAGAAAATGAATGGGCCTCATTTATCAAAACTGTCTTAGTTGCCCATAGCCAGCAATCAGAGCTCACCTTTCATTTCTCAAAGTGACCTGAAAAACACTGTTGGACCGTTTTGATAAATGAGGCCCAATATGTTGAACTTAATATCTGGCTATACGGGACTGTTCACATTTGTATCGGTACATTCAGTCTGCTGACTTCTATGTAATGTTTAATTACCTTTGGACTGAACTATCATCTTGCTGCATTGACACTGGAAAAACGGTGCTGCCATCCATATTACACCACCAGGTAGATGCCACCACTCTTATCTACCTTACAGCACGCCTGTCACCATGAACATGTAGTACAATCTGCAGGCAGCATGTTATAGAGCAGGAGGAGCTGAGCAGATTGGTTTTTAGTTTTGTAGGAAAAGATTCAGTAAAACGTGTATTGTATTTATCTAGATTTCTGCTCAATCTGGGCTTTTGACTCAATGTCCAATCAGTGATTGACCGGATCAGGGAGAAGGCTGTCAATCAGTATTAGGACCGTCCTCTTGGGTCCAAAGCCGGAATTTAAATGAATTGTTCCACAAGACCATACATCAGTCCACTCAGCTCCTTCTGCTCGATAGCATGCTGCCTGCAGGTCAGACCCCATGTTCCAGATGACAAATTCTCTCAAAGTAGGACCCGTCAGCTCTCCTAACATGTCTTGAATTTTCTCCCCCCACCCCCCGAAAAATATAAAAACAAAGTTCTGGAGCTTCTTTTTTTAGAGGTCTACATTGGTATAAAAAATAAATTGACAAATGGGCGTTACCATTCACTTCATTTTTAGGATGATTGACAGGAACGGATGGCATAAACAGTTTTAAGAAAAGATGCTCCAATATTCAAGACGTTATGAGGGGCTGATTTAGAAAACCGTTAATAAGTGGACCTGCCAAAAACCTAGTATATGCCCCCATTGTCTGCTAGGTAGCAAATTGAAGTGAATGGAAGCAGTGGCCGCACAAGCATGGTGCGCTCCCATTCAGTTCTATGGGGCTGATGGAAATAGCCGAGCCAGTGCTTAGCTATTTTCAGTAGCCCCATAGAAATAAATGGAGGGCGGCCGCTTCACTTTGCCGGCTCAGTTTACAATATAGCGATGCCCCCATTGTCTGAGATGGGAATACCCCTTTAACGGTGCTCAAAATTCCCAACCTTTATAAATATAGAAATGTATCTTGTAGCACCACTCATGGGATATGACACAGGCTCAGTAACACTGCATATAAACCGGAGGAACATTGATAAGCTTCTTCATACCTCAACCTATCAAAGCAAAAGAAGAAGACAGCAGCACTAGGTAGTGAAGACCTTGATCTATATATACCCCAAAATGGTTCCTAAAAAAACTACTACGAAGGGTCCATTTACACATTTGTAGAATGTGTCCGCACCGGTTCCGCAATTATCCGGAACGGGTGTGGTCCTATTCATTCTCTATTGGGCAGGAATGGATGTGGACAGCACACAGTGTGCTGTCCGCATCCGCATTTCTGGAGAGTGGCCCCAAACTTCTGGTCCGCGGCTCCGGAAAAAAATAGAACATGTCCTATTCTTGTCTGCAATTTCAGACAAGAATAGGCAGTTCTATGGGGGCGCTGGCCGGGTGTATTGCGGATCCACAATACACTACGGACGCGTGAATGGACCCTAATCCTGCAAAAAAAAAAAAAAAAGAATTTAGAAGAACAATTTATTAGGTTACTAAGGTGTTAAAAATATAATTGTGTCCCCCGAGTTGTGCGGCAACAAGATTTACTGCAGACACACATTTAAAATCTACAATACAAAAAAGTGACTTTTTGGGAGGGTTTTTCTAATTTTAATGTGACTGTTAGAAGGTTAAACAAAAGCTCTGATTTCTTTATAACTTATTCTGGCTTTGACAGCACGATGACATCACATATTCCCCTTGTCAATCGCTGATGTAACTTTTAGGACAGCTAGGTACCGCTCTGTGGCACACAGTCATCTAAATATGTACATATTGCCTATATGTTTGTATTCTTTTCTCCTGCTTCTGCAAACTGCAAACCAAGTCTGATCATGTAGTCAGTACTTCCTTGCATCAGTCCCCAGCATTGTCCTAACCTTCCAAATGTACATTAGCACAACTTAGAGGTTGTGCCAATATCAGAAGTTATTTTCTTTCTATTATTATTATTTTTTTTTATTATTATTATTTATTATTAAAGCACCATTCATTCCATAGTGCTGTACATATGATAAGGGGTGCACATACAAAATATAGACAATTGCACTAATCATAAACAAGATGAGTTACAGACTGGTACAGAAGGAGAGTGGGCCCTGCCCGTGAGGACTTACAATCTACATGGTATGGGAGACGGACACAGTAGGTGCGGGTGAAGCTGGTCATGGCGGTATAGAGGCAGCAGGGTCACTGGTTGTAGGCTTGTCTGAAGAGGTGGGTTTTCAGGTTTCTTTTGAAGGATTCCACTGTAGGTGAGAGTCTGATATGTTGGGGTAGAGGGTTCCAGAGTATGGGGGAGGCACGGGAGAAAGCTTGGAGTCGATTGTGGAAAGAGATGATAAAAGGAGAGGAGAGAAGGAGGTCTTGTGAGGATCGGAGATTACGTGTATGTATCGGGAAAGTAGCTCAGAGATGTAGGGAGGGGACAGGTTATGGACGGCCTTGTATGTATTTGTTAGTACTTTGAAGTGAATTTGTTGGGCAATGGGGAGCCAGCGAAGGGATTGGCAGAGGAGTAATAGGGTGAGAGGTAGATTAGTCGGGCAAAGATAATTAGATAGATAATGTCTCTGATCGCAGTGGTTTGACCAGTGGGACTGCCACCAATCACAACGATTGGGCTCTCATGTCCCCCATTTGAATTCAGTAGCGGTAAAGCTTGCTGCCCCATTCCGTTTTTGAGGGACTGACAGAGGTAGCCGAGTGCTGTAATCGTCTGTCTCTGGCAGCAGCACGTATGCTTGACCGCCCTGAATTTAAATGGGGACGTAAGAGCCCCATTCTCATGATTGGTGGCAGTCCCACTGGTCAGACTTATTATCTATCCCATGGAAAGACGAGAAATTTTGATTCTGGCACAGTCCCTTCGATGGATGTACTGTATGGAAAAGAAGTATGGCTGCACAGGGTTGATTTGTAGTCTGTAAACATGCGATATACAAGTTTGTACAGGAGCTGCATATACAAAATTGTAGCTATTTTTAATCAAGACAATTTATTTTATTCTACATGCATTAGAGCTATGCAAAATGGATCAGAATGTATACCCATTAACCTCTGCATGATCATTTGTTCAATCCCTTCATAGCCATTGTGAAATATAAAAGTTTTGAATTTCTTGAAGCAATAATGAAAGAGTTAATTTTACTAGTACATAAAAATGAGCAGTGCAGGGTTCCTAAACTTGAGCAACACTTGAAGGCAATCAGAGCCATAAATTTCCCTTTGTCTAAGTGTGTACTAAAAGTGAACTCTTCAGGTTCTGTTATGATCCAGTTATCGTGCCCACATAGTTGTGTGCCATATTTACCGCTTACAAACTCTTGCCAGTTCTAATGTTAGATGACAAGAAGAGCGCTGAGTGAAGCATTGCTGTGTACTTCTGGATCTTGTGCGGATCTCTGCTCCCACTTCTTAGTTTTTGCAGTCTGCTAGGCTGCTTTGTATAGCTCGGATGGTAACTCCTCAATATTATATGGAATTTTACTGTTTTACAAGAGCGAATGTTAGACCAAGCACAGCCAAACATAGAGCTAACTAGGCGGGAGGCAAACACCTCTGTTGTCGCCTATCTCTGGGGAAGCTATATGATCAGACATATTCATAACCAAAGGGTCCAGTCCCTCTTTCCTTTTAAGCTGGGTGGTGCCACCATTTGAAAGGGTTAGGGGGGTTGTCCAGACTACAGATATTGATTACCTATCCTCAGGGCCACCAATCCGGCTCCAGAAATTGTATAGTGTACGGAGCAGGAACCAGACAGCTCGGTACATTGTGTAGAGCCGCGCAGGGTACAAGGATATCTGTAGGCCAGACAACCCCTTTAAACAAGAGCATATAGAATTAATCATGCACACCCAGAATAATGGTCAAATAGATAAGATTTTATTAAGCTTAATGTCACCATGAGCACAAAACGACTAGGTTAAAAACAACTGCAATTCATAAACACACTAGGGGGTTACAAATAAAATGAAGGTGAAATCCCCCACAACAGCACAGACACAAGATGAGGTCAAGTATTTTACAGCCCAATGTATGAGCCGTATCCTCTTTCCTCTCTTTCTTTATAAACCAGAACAAAAAATAATAATAATAAAAAAAGAATAAAGTGCATCAGTCATAAAAACATGCATGTTATAAAGTACGTAGAACAATTACTCCTGATAGTAAAGAAAGTCAATAAAAATTGTTGCAAACGGCAAGTTACAGATTCTACAAATCCTAAACGAATCCAATAGTAGAATACCCCTATTGAAAATAGTGGCGTTCGAGATAATACTCTGTGTGGGTAACAAGCCAGTATAGATGTAAAAACTATGAGTACCAGGATGGGCTTTGACAAAGTGCTGTTGAAAAACCATGGTCACCAGATCCCACTGAAATAGGCTGAACCAGCTCATTCATCCTGTTGCCATACACATTAGATGCATGCATTTGTCCTGTTGGCAACAAAAAGGATGGAGCAGTTTAAATCCAGTTGCCCGATTCTCATCTGCCGTTAAAAGAGTGTTGGGAGGCCCCCATACATGTTAGATAGTTGGGTTTGGGTGACATTTACTGTGCATCCAGTAGGTCTTCAGACCCTTTCACTTTCTACACGTTTTATGTCGGCCTTGTGCTAAAAAAAAAAAAATATATCAAGTTTTGCCCGATCAGTCTGCACTCAATTCTCTTAATAAATGAAGAAATGTTTGCTAATTTATTAAAAAGGAAAAACAAAAATGTTGCTTGGACATAAGTATTCAGACCCTCTTTGAGAAACTTTGGCCACCTACGATTGATGCCTATGTATTGGCGTCTCGGGAACTTCAGTTAGATTGCCTGGGCCTGGTGTAATTAGTATTGCCGATAGCACTTTGTACTTATACCAAAAATGAGCTTGTGGTTGGCAGTCCTCTAATTGGCTCTGTGTCTACATTCCTTTTGCTTGGTGGGGGTAAGCTGAGCCCAGCACCCACCGAATCCATTGCTGTACAATCCTATTGTTAATTTCCTGTGTACTAGGGGGGAGGTGCATGTGCACTTGTTATCGCAGTGGCGGCAATGTTACAACGCAGGACTGTGGCGGATAGAGAGCATCTTTTGGACCTTGTGAGTGGGGAAGTAGGGAGGGAGGCTTATGGGGGGTTTCTGTTATGTTACTTTATCAACATGTAAATAAAAAGGCTTAAAGGGGTTGTCTCCCTTCAGCAAATAGCATTTATTTTGTAGAGGAAGTTAATACAAGCCACTTACTAATGTATTGTTATTATCCATATTGCTTCCTTTGCTGGCTGTAATCATTTTTCCATCACATTATACGCTGCTCATTTCCATGGTTATGAGCACCCTGTAATTCAGCAGTAGTGGTTGTGCTTGCACACTATAGGAAAAAGCACTAACCTATGTGCATTCCCACGGTGGTCCCACCTACGAGAAAGGCCTGCACTTTTTCCTATACTGTGCAAGCACGACCACTACTAATAGATTGCAGGGTGGTCATAACCATGGCAACAAGCAGTTTATAATGTGATGGAAATGGAGAATCACAGTACATTAGTATTAGTGGCCTAGATTAACTTCCTCTACATAATTAATGCTATTTGCTGAAGTGAGACAACCCATTTTAATAAAAATAAAAAGTATTCAGACACTCTGCAATGACACTTAAAGTATAACTATGGGAGCCTCCAGTTTCTTTGGATCATTTTTGATATGTTTCTACACCTTTATTGGAGTTCACCTGTAGCAAATTCAGTTGATTGAACATGATTTGGAAAGAAACCCTGTCTATATAAGGTCTTACCGCTGACAATGCATATCAGAGCAAAAACTAACCCATGAGGAAGAAAGAACTGCCTGTAGAGATCAGAGACAGAATTGTATAGAGGTATCTGGATAAGGGTACAAAAACATTTCTGCTGCACTGAAGGTTCTCAAAACCATAGTTGCCTCCATTATTCTTAAATTCAAGAAATTTGAAACAACCAGGACTTTTGCTAGAGCTGGCTAGCATACCAGCCTAATTAATCAGGGGGAAAAAAGCCTTGGTAAGAGAGATGACCAAGAACCCAATGGTTTCTCTTATTGAGCTCCAAAGATCATCTTGCGCATATGGGAGAAACTTCAAAAAGGTTAGCCATCACTTCCTCACTCCACCAACCGCTTTATGGCAGAGTGGCCAGAAAGAATCCTCTCCTCAGTAAAGAACACATGAAAATTTACAAAAAAGCACCTAATGTTTGGAGGAAACCAGACAGTGATAATCGCCTGCCCAATAGCATTCCTACAGGGAATCATGGGGGTTTTCCAGCAGCTGGGACAAGGAGACTGGTTGGAGTTGAGGAAAAGCTAAATAGAGTTAAGTACAGAAATAAAACCTGATCTAGTGTGCTTTGGACCTCAGACTGGGCCTAAGGTTCACCTCCCAACAAGACTATGACCCTTAGCATCGAGACAGCACAGAAGTGGCTTAGGGACAAATCTATGAGTGTCCCAACCCAATTGAACATTTTTGGAGAGACCTGAACATGGCTGTCTACTGATGGTCTCCATCCAAACTGACAGAACTTGAGAGGATCTGCAGAGAAGAATAGCAGAAAAATTCCCAAATCCAGGTGTGCAAACAGTGTCGCATCATACCAAGAAGACTGGGGGCTGTAATTGCTGCCAAAGGGTCTTGAGTCCTGAGTAAAGGTTCTGGATACTTATGCCATTGCAAGATTTTAGTTTTTCATTTTCAATACATTAGCAAAGATTTCAAACTTTCTGTTTTTACTTTGTCATTATGGGGTATTGAGTGCAGAATAAATGAAGATTAATTAGATTTTCTTTTAATCTTAGTACAAGGCTGCAGCATAATAAAAGGTGAAAAAGTGAGAGTCTGAAGACTTTCTGAATGTACTGTATATGTATGGCCAGCCTAATTCCTCTTGTCCACATTACATTGTTTTATTAATCTGTTTTTGCATTTTCCTAGTTATTTTTATTCTGTTTATCTTTCCAGGGTTGAGTAGTTTTTTGCATGATATCTAACCCTTCTTCCTGCTCCCATCATGTTCACTTTCCTACTGCACTGTCTCTTGGGTATTAAATTAAGTCATACGAATAAATCTTCTATGTCTGGACCTTGTAGACCTTCCCATGCAGCTGAATATGGGGATATTTGAATACAACAGACGTAGCGGATACCTCCTGAAGCCGGAATTCATGCGCAGAACAGACAAGCCATTTGATCCCTTCACAGAAAACATTGTGGATGGTATTGTAGCTAATACAGTGAAAATTAAGGTAAGTGGCCAGAAGTGGAGTGGTAGCAGGCCCCTCCTGTGGTATTTATACCCATAGATCCATGACTTCATTATGTCTTCTTTCTTTCCAGATTATTTCAGGGCAGTTTCTGTCTGATAAACGTGTTGGAATATATGTAGAAGTTGATATGTTTGGGTTGCCTGTTGACACGAAAAGGAAGTTTAGGACAAAAACTTCCCAAGGAAACTCCTTTAACCCTGTGTGGGATGAGGAACCCTTTATATTCCATAAGGTATGACTATGTACAGGTGCATCTCAATAAGTTAGAATATAATCGAAAAGTTAATTTATTTCAGTAATTCAATCCAAAAAAGTGAAACTCGCATATACTGTAGATTCATTACACACAGAGTGATCTATTTCAAGTGTCTATTTCTTTTAATGTCTATGATTATGGCTTACAGCTAATGAAAACCCAAAAAGTCACGATCTGAGAAAATTAGACTATCAGATAAGAACAGTTAAGGAAAATTAATTTCTTGAGATGCACCTGTATGGTTATATTTCTAAAAATGTTCTTATTTCTGTGCATTGATATCATCTTCTAGTGTTCATTTGGCTTCCACTTTTCCTCTCCTAATATTGCAATTTTTAGTTTCTGATGTTCTCGACCTGTTTATCCTCTAGGTGGTGCTACCAACCCTCGCCTCTCTTCGTATTGCGGTCTTTGAGGAAGGTGGAAAGTTTGTTGGGCACAGAATTTTACCAGTGTCTGCTATACGGCCAGGTAAGGCAGCAAGATTTTTTTTATCCTTTTGCAGCTCATGCACGTTGGTCTGGGACACCTGACCGATGGACTGGATCACCTCTGAGGCCTATGGAGAAAACAGTGCCCTGATTTTTGAATGAGAAAGCTTAATTTCTCGCTCATATATCATTGGGGGACACATGACCATGGGTATAGCTGCTGCTGCCACTAGGAGGCAACACTAGGCTGAAAACTGTTAGCTCCTCCTCCGCCAGCTATACCCCCTCCGGCCAGGAGAGAGCTCTCAGTTTTTAGCTTAGTGTCGTAGGAGGCAGACCCCCTGCTTGCAGGGTGGCTGTTATGTTCTTTTTTATTTTTATTTTTCTCTTTCTTTTCAGGACATGGGGGTCCAGAGCCGCAGTGGGGACCCTGGACCCCAAGTCCCATGTAGGGTGACCCACTATGCATGTACTGCATGTAAGGTGAAGTTTTCTCGTTGACAGGCAAACCCCCTGTGTTCATCCTGACAGCCAGCCCAGAGTCTGCAGCCCCAGGCACAGCCCGCTGACATGCCAATTCCCCCGGGTAGTGTGGAGCCTGAATGGGCGCGGTCCCTATCCTGGGCAGTAGCGGACCTCTCGAAGATCTCCCAATATACCCTTTCGTTGATGGGTTGCTTGGTTGGGACATCGTCCCCTGCGCAGCCGGCGAGCTCTCAGGGCACCCAATCCAGGGGCAGAACCCCCAGCAAGCGTCCTAGGCACGGTCACATCTCCTCCTCGGACACGTCGCCATCCCCTCCTCCCCCCGGTTCGCCGTCCAAAGCGTCCTCACTAAAGGGAGATCCCTTGTCAGATGGGGACATCGTGGAGTCGGATCCGGACTGTTCTTCCCAGATTGCGGCATTGGTGGATAGTCTAGTGTCGGCGGTCCGGGACACTTTCCAACTGTAGGATAAGAGCTCCTCCTCTCACCAAGGGGTATCCTTCCTGTGAACCAAGCAGGCCCCGAAGTCATTTCCGGTCCACGATGACTTTTCCCTACTAGCGACCAAAGCTTGGGAACAGCCAGGCTCGCACTTTCTAGTTCCGAAGCGTTTGGTTCTTCTCTATCCGTTTCCCCCTGATTCTGTGAGTAAATGGTCTTCCTTGCCAAAAGTAGACCCACCCGTGGCTCGCTTGGCTAAGCACACTACCATTCCGGTAGCAGATGGTTCCTCCTTGCAGGACCCGATGGATAGGCGTATTGAATCCCTCGCTAAATCTATCTTTACGGCCAATGGTTCGACCCTTCGCCCGATTTTTACTTCGGCGTGGGTGGCTAAGGCGGTCTCCAAATGGGCCTTGCGCTTGCACCAAGACCTAGACTCTGACCTTTCCAGGGCGGAACTTCAAGCCCTGGTGGTCCAGATCTCTCACGCAGGGAAATATCTTTGCGAGGCGGCCCTCAACGCTGGTTTCATGGTCGCGCGGTCCTACTCTTTTGCCGTCTCCAATTGCCGGGAACTTTGGCTTAAGGCCTGGCAGGTGGATTCTTCATCGAAACAGTCTCTTCTGTCCCTTCCCTTTGTGGGTTCTCGTCTTTGGGCCTAAGCTGGACAAAATCATCTCGGACGCCACGGGCGGCAAAAGCACCCACCTTCCGCAGCCTAAGCCCAGGCGCACTTCTCGTCCTCGCTCCTCTGCTCCCCGATCTTACTCCTTTCACCGGTTCACTGGCGGCCCCGAGGCAGCCCTCCCAGGACCAGCGGCGGAAGCCTTCCTTCAAGCCCCAACCCGCCTAGCGTCCTCGAGTTCAACCACAGCAGTCTTCCTCTGGGAAGCAATCCCCAGCATGAAGGTGCGCCCCCACCTGTCTGGGTGGGGGGTCGGCTCCTTAATTTTCAGGAGGTTTGGCGGGCCCACATCACGGACGCCTGGGCACTTGAGGTGGTTACCTCGGGCTACAAACTGGAGTTCAGATCACTTCCCCCAAACCGTATCTTCCCTTCCCAACCTCCCAAGGATCCTGCTCGGGCGGCGGCCTTCTTTCAGGCCGTTCACTCCCTCCTGGAAAGGGGAGTGATCTCCCCGGTTCCCTCAGAGGAGCGGTTCTCGGGTTTCTATTAGAACCTGTTCATTGTGCCGAAGAAGGAGGGGGCAGTCCGGCCGGTGTTAGACCTCAAGACGGTGAATCGGTACCTTTGGGTACGCCGTTTCCGGATGGAGTCCCTCCATGTTTGCCGAGGTGCTCGCCCCGCTCATGGGCCTTCTGCGCTCCAGGGGCATTGCCTTAGTCATACCTGGACGACATCCTGATCAAGGCGCCGTCTGCTCGGCAGTGCAAGGAGAGTCTTTGCATCGCGTTGGATTCTCTTGCCCGTTTCAGGTGGATAGTCAACAGGAAGAAGTCTTCCCTGATTCCGACCACCTGTATTTGATGACTCTGGGCTCCAAAGCGGCCCTGGTACGCCTTCCTCCGGACAAGATAAGGGATATTCGCAGCTCGGTTCTCCGCTTGCTCCAGCATTGCTTGGTCTCGATTCGAGCTTGAATGAGGGTGTTGGGTTTGATGGTGGCGGTGCCGTTCGCCCAGTTCCACACCAGGCCCTTTCAGCGGTTGGACCGAAGGTTTTGCCTCTCTCCACAGGTTAGGTCGGCCATCCGTTGGTGGCTCTCTCCATCGCACCTGGAGACGGGGAGATCCTTTTTCCCGGTCAGGTGGACAGTCATTACGACCGACGCCAGTCTCCAAAGTTGGGGAGGGGTCCTGGACACTCTGACAATGCAGGGAGTCTGGTCTCCGTCGGAAGCTGCAAAGTTCCTCAGGTGGGCGGAAGCCCACGTTCCGGCGCTCTCAGCGGTTCACATTCCGGGAGTTGCCAACTGGACAGCAGACTTCCTCAGCCGGACGACGATAGGTCCGGGGGAGTGGTCTCTCGATCCGGAGGTGTTCTACCCCTGTCTCCGGTGGGGGGCGTCGGGATGTGGATCTGATGGCCTCCAACCTCAATCGCAAGCTTCCGCTCTACTTCGCCCACGCAAGGGATTCCGCAGCGTGCGGGACAGACGCTCTGGTGGTGCCATGGGACGGCTTTACGTTCTTTTATGCCTTTCCGCCGTTGTCCCTCCTGCCCCGGATCCTCTGCAGGATCAAGTGGGAGGGCATTCCGGCCCTCTTGGTAGCTCCGGATTGGCCGCGCAGAGCGTGGTACTCGGATTTAGTCCTCCTCCTAGGGGACGTTCCATACCGGCTACCGCTCAGACCCTACCTTCTGTCTCGAGGGCCCGTCTTCCACCAGAGTTTAGATACTCTACATTTGACGGCGTGGCTCTTGAAACCTTCCTCCTGAAGCGGCAGGGCTTCTCTGATGCGGTCATTCGAACGCTGATTCGGGCCAGGAAGCCCACCTCGTCCAGAATCTACTATAGGACTTGGAGATCCTTCCTGCAGTTCTGCGAGGAGTGTGACCTGTCTCCCAGGTCCTTCTCTCTGCCGGTGGTCCTGGCTTTTCTTTAGTCTGGCCTGGAACTCGGCATGGCGCTCAGCTCATTGAAGGGTCAGGTTTCTGCCCTTTTCCATTTTCTTCCAGCGTTCACTGGCAGAAATGCATCCGGTCAAGTCTTTTCTTCAAGGAGTTGCGCACTCTGTTCCGCCTTACCGCCCCCCTTGCATCCATGGGACCTCAACCTGGACTTGGGAGTTCTTCAAAATTCACCCTTCGAACCCCTGAGAGAGGTTTCCCTTTTCTTGTTGTCATGGAAGGTAGCCTTTTTGGTCGCCATCACGTCTGTTAGGCGTGTGTCCGAGCTGGCGGCTCTGTCGTGCCGGAACCCTTTCTTGATTTTCATCAGGATAAGGTGGTGCTTCGCCCGGTTCTTGCCTTTTTGTCTAAGGTCATTTTAGCTTCCCACATCAATGAGGACATTGTATTGCCTTCCTTTTGTCCTCGGCCCTCCCACCCCAAGGAGGTGTTGTTGCACCGTTTGGATGTGGTGCGGGCTCTGCGGATTTACCTGTCGGCCGTGGCCCCCTTTCGGCGTACACACGCTTTGTTCGTCATTCCGGAGGGTTCTCAGAAGGGGTTGGCAGCCTCGAAGGTAACAAACGTGCGGTGGATCCGTTCCTCTATTTTGGAATGTTACCTCGTCCGGGACAAGGATCCTCCCCCGGGGTTTATGGCACACTCTACCAGGGCGCTTGGGTCCTCCTGGGCTCACTTCCACCTAGCGTCGGCGGCTCGGTTGGGTAAAGCCGCGACTTGGTCGTCACTTCACACTTTTGCAAAGTTTTACGGGTTCACACTATTGCTTATGCGGGCGCAGCTCTGGGCCGCCTGGTCTTGCAGGCCGCGGTGTGATGCCTGTCACCTAGGTGCTCGTGTTTTCTTCACATTGTTTGATTTCCCTCCCCAGGGAGTGCTTTAGGACATCCCATGGTCCTGTGTCCCCCAATGATATGAGCGTGAAAACGAGATTTTGTGAAACTCACCTGTAAAATCTGTGTATCGCTTGATTCATTGGGGGACACAGCACCCACCCCGCGTTCTAAGTACGGCAGGTGGGGCGCCAGGTTCTGTTTGTATTCCGTTTTTTGTTCTGCTTCTCCTACTGCTTTTGCACAAACTGAGAGCTCTCTCCTGGCCGGAGGGGGTATAGCCTGCAAGGGAGGAGCTAACAGTTTTCAGCCTAGTGTCGCCTCCTAGTGGCAGCAGCAGCTATACCCATGGTCCTGTGTCTCCCAATAAATCAAGCGAGAAACAGATTTTACAGGTGAGTTTCACAAAATCTCGTTTTAGTTGAACAGAAGTTTACTTAACATGCTGAAATGGGAGCTGCTGTGCATTGTAGCTTCTTTTCTGTCTCGGTCTTGCTCAGGCCAAAATGACTAGAAAAGAGCCTTGTGCATATGTTTGCACTTTTTGTAGCCAGGATGTGATGTCATGTTTTGAGGTATAAACAAGAGGGAAATGGTGACAGATCTGTCGGCAGTTCTAGCAGAATGCAAGCTGATGTATAAAATTGCAGTCAGTTTTGACTGCGATTGCGTTCCATTGTTCAGTTTTTATTGCGCGGGTGCAATGCTGTACCAAGACTGTGGTACCCAGACCCGAACTTCTTCACTGAAGTTCAGGTTTGGGTTCAAGGTTGTGTAGATGTAATTTTTTTTCCCTTAAAATGGTTATAAGGGAAAATAATAGCATTGTTTAATACAGAATGCTTAGTAGGTGGTCAATTGAGGGTGATGGATCATGTGATTGGACCATGTGATATGACGTCACCACAGGTCCTTTAGCCGGCAGCTCGTGATTAAAGAAGTAAAAAGAGTCAAGAGGAGAAGGTGAGTTAATTATTTTTTTATTTTTTAACCCTCAATTGACCACCTACTAAGCATTCTGTATTAAAGAATGCTATTATTTTCACTTATAACCATGTTATAAGGGAAAATAATACAGTGAATAGACTGTCATCTTAGCAACCATGCGTGAAAATCGCATAATAATTCTGAAAGATCTGACCACAAAGTGGATGCAAACATACATACAATACTCATCTGTCTCTGTTGTAATTGATACGTTCTAGTTTATCTCCCCCCACCCCCCTTCCCCCTTGCAAATCCTTTAGCATTATACAGGCTATGGACTCCATTATAGTCCATGGGGACTAAGCATTCAATTTCTCTCCTGAGTTTGTGATCTCATGCTGGTGCACAGAGTCAGTCTCCAGCCAAAATTGGTGACAGAAAAGTCCTCTCTGCCTGCAAGAGTTCAGTCAAACTGCTTTCTGTTTCAGATTGTTGACAGTTTTGCTGGTATATTTAAAGGTTACCTTTTATATATATATGTATTTAATTAGTTTTTATTTAGTGTTTAGAGGTTTAGTGCCCCTTTAAGGTCCAGGCGCACACAAGGGAGAAGTCGTCTGAACCATCCAATTTCAGGGACCTTGTAACTCTCCCTTGACAGATGATGACAAGAAAATGATTTCCTTGTCTAAATGTGCCATTACTCCCTATTGATAACACATGCATTCTCAGCGGAACCATGGAGAGATGGGGAGGAATAGCTGTCGGCCATAAGAACATTCATCCAACAGCCATTGAAGGTGTATGGCCAGCTTTAGATAATCCACCAGATAGGGGAATGATTGATGTCTAGGAAATGTATGAAGAAACGTCACTTCTGAAGATGTGGCAGAAAATGTTGGATTTTGTAGTGGATCGCCCTTTGTGATGTGATTTGTTATTGGTCACCTGACCTCTGTATTTCTCGACTACTTGAATAGGTCTCTACATGGTGTGTCCCTAATTTTCACTGTAGAGGCAGAAAGGCAGGCACTTTCCATACAGTTTACATCATTTTCTACTGGTGTTTTGGAAGAGATATAGATATATATGCATGTGATCAATCAGTCTATTCTTAACAGGTTATCACTACATCTGTCTGAGGAATGAGATTAATCAGCCTCTGTGTCTCCCGGCTCTTCTTGTATATACTGAAGCCAACGATTATATCCCGGATGACCACCAAGGTCAGTGATTCCTGGTTCTGTCTTTGATTTTTGTAATGTGTCTCTTATCATCCCCATCTTACCATTGTCCTTTCATCTGTCACATACATTTGTAATTGGTTTTCATTTTAACTTGTTGTTTGCTGATAGTTTTTAATTTAGCGTTCTTTTGTATGCCATGTAATACTGACCACTAACTTCATCCTCCCTAGAGTACATCAGAGCTCTGATTAACCCCATCCAACATGTCAGTCTGGATGAGAGGGCAAAGAGGCTTGTGGCTCTGATTGGAGAAAGTGAGGTATGATATACACAAGATTTACACGTGATGGTATCATCATAAGGAAATAGTCGCTGATGACAAGTGTATTAAATCTTGGGGGATCACATCATCCATAACTTCATTTGTCTGCATTCTGCAAAAATACAGGACCATGATTTCAAAGTGTTATTAAAAAAGTTATCCCATGAATTTAAAACAGTTTTTTACCTAAATATTTGGGCTTGCTTCCCTTTCTATGGGTGGGCAGCAGCTCATGAATCAAATGCACTGTAGTTCGCCCCTAAGTAAGTCCTTCCTCCCTGTATAGAAATAGTCTGACATATAGCCGCACAGATGTTATGTAATACCTCCTTCTCCACTGTCTAGATAGAGAGAAAGTTCTATATTTCTATGAATTTAGAAGTAGGGACAAATGAATGAAAGGTGCCTGGTCTGCAGCACTGAGAGGTGGAAGGGAGCAGGGAAGCTACTGATGCAGGAGAAGGTGGACCAGAGTGATGAACCACAGGGGGTTCACCGTAATGTGCATAGAAAGCAAACAGTATTATTATTGCATGTGAATTGCTATAATACTTCATTTGCAGTGACCTGTTCCTTGCGTAGTAATACTTTTTGTGGGATTACCCCTTTAACTATAGCCATTTCTTTAGCATCCAATATGAAATGTATTTATTACAAGATGTCTACCATAATCTGGTGCTAACTGGTTAGTATGGAACACTGCACTCCAGAACACAGAAAGGAGTAACCTATGCCGCCATTGATCAAAGTTTGTACTTTTCCTCTTGATGGCAGTTGAACAACACTGAAAAGCCACAAGATAGAAAAAAGCCAGACACAACGTGCGATTCTTCTAACCGGAATCTGTGTGACAAGAAGCCTTCTATCACCCCAGTACCACCCCCTGGTATGTGTAGTACATCAGAGATAAGTTTGCCCAGTAGGCAAGCTGAACAGGAGATGAATGATTGTGGTAGCGATTATGCGTCTCCCGTTCACTTTGCATTAGGCGTGTAAAAAGGCCCTTAAAACGCGCAAATATTGACTTGTTTATTGTTGTTTGACGCTCATTTGACCAGGGGGAACACAGCATGCCCATTCTCAGCAGTCGGAAATCAGACGCTTGTCAACTAGGCATAACCCACTTTCTTAGAAAGCGGTAAATGGCATTTTTCAAGCGGTGAATGGCATTTTTTGCACAAGCCTGGCATGGGGCAAAGGTGCAAATTTTTAATGCAAGAAAATGAGAATAATAATAAGTGTCCCCCTGTGTTTTTATGATACAGAGCACTAAGGCAAATTTCTCACAAGTGATTTAGAATTCTTTGTGTTCCTGCCCAACCTTGGGTCTACTGAACTGTACAGACAGCAGTGTGTGAGTACAATTCAGTACAGTCATGGTCAGGCAGGAAGATTCAGCGTTATAAATCATTATAATGCTGTGAGCTCGTGCAAAGGAGCAGCGTTCAGTCTGGGAAATACTGCTGTCTCACGGATCGTATTTCCTGCACTGAATACTCTAGTGTGAAATTGCCCTAAATCCCCTGCATTCCCCATCTTGGTCACTGAAAGAATTGTATCATTTAACTAAGCTTCTCATGACCCAGAGAGGGGCTTTTCATGTGCTAGAAATCTTAAAGGGAACCTGTCACCAGGATTTTGTGCATAGAGCTGAGGACATGGGTTGCTAAATCGCCGCTAGCACATCCGCAATACCTAGTCCCCATAGCTCTGTGTGCTTTTATTGTGTAAAAAAAAATGATTTGATACATATGCAAATTAACCTGAGATGAGTCCTGTCCCTGACTCATCTCACATACAGGACTCATCTCAGGTTAATTTGCATATGTATCAATTTTTTTTACACAATAAAAGCACACAGAGCTATGGGGACTGAGTATTGCGGATGTGCTAGCGGCCATCTAGCAGCCCATGTCCTCAGCTCTATACACAAAATCCCGGTGACAGGTTCCCTTTAAAGTCTAAAATTCTATATTTCAAAACGAGTGTATCTTAATGGGGTTGTCTTACTTCCGCAAATTGCATT
Source organism: Bufo gargarizans (assembly GCF_014858855.1). Lineage (NCBI taxonomy): Eukaryota > Metazoa > Chordata > Amphibia > Anura > Bufonidae > Bufo > Bufo gargarizans. Next base: position 43,636,440 of record NC_058089.1, read on the forward strand.
TATAATTTAGAGAAAGTTAATACAAGCCACTTACTAATGTATTGTGATTTTCCTTATTGCTTCCTTTGCTGGCTTGATTTATTTTTCCATCACATTATACACTGCTTGTTTTCATGGTTACGACCATCCTGCAATCCATCTGCGCTGCACACTATAGGAAAAAGCACCAGCCTCCCACGGTCCCGGCCACCAGAGAGGCCAGTGCTTTTTCCTTTAGGCTGGGTTCACACCTGAGCGTTTTACAGCGCGTTCCTACGCGCTGTAAAACGCTCAACAAGGAGAAACCAATGCTTCCCTATCGGCATGGTTCTCATGCCCGACGCCCCAAGAAGTACATGAGCTTCTTTGGGGCGTCTTGTCACGATCACCTCTAACGCTGGGTTCAGGCCTGAGCGTTCTGAAAGGAGCGCTCTGTATGCGCGATTGTACCGGCGTTTGCAATCGCGCATACAGAGACAAGCGAACGCCCATTGTCGCGCGTTCCCGAAAGTCTATGTACGGGAATGCGACAAGACGCCCCAAAGAAGCTCATGTACTTCTTGGGGCGTCGGGCGTTTTACAGCGCGATCGTACGCGCTGTAAAACGCCCAGGTGAGAACCATTCCCATAGGGAAGCATTGGTTTCTCCTTGTTGAGCGATTTACAGCGCGTAGGAACGTGCTGTAAAACGCTCAGGTGTGAACCCAGCCTTATGGATTGCAGGCTGGTCATAACCATGGAAACAAGCAGTGCATAAAGTGATGGAAAAATGAATCAAGCCAGCAAAGGAGGCAATATGGAAAATCGCAATACATTAGTAAGTGGCTTGTATTAACTTTCTCTACATGATAAATGCCGTTTGCTGAAGTGACACAACCCCTTTAAGTGCCTCTGCGTGGACATGCTCTTGGATTTTGCTATAGTACATAGTAGGCTGGTGTCAGTGATATACATGTGATATACTGGCAGGATTTTAGCTACTGTAATTCTGTTCATTGAAATTTTCATTATTTATATCGCTATGAAAAGCATGCAATGTTTTCTTGTATACTTGTCCCCTTTGTTTTTGTATATAATATATAAAACATTTAACATTTCTGTTTTTCTCAGCTCAGCAACGAGATGACCTCATGGCAAGTATACTGACAGGTAATGGAATATGTTCATTGATTCACTATTTCTGCTGCCGTATAGGATAGGATTATTATGACTTGATGTGAGTTATGTTTTTGTTTGTAATTCTCAGATGTTCAAGCTCCTTCCTTAGAGGAGTTGAAGTTACAGAAAAGCTTTGTGAAGCTGCTGTGCCAACAATACCAAAAATTGCGCCATATGCACAGGAAACACCTGCGCAAGGTATCGTCACTCTGCAAGGAGCAGAACAGCAGATTCAAACAGCTCCAAAGCAGTCGCAGAAGGAAGTTTCCAAAGAGCTTCAAACTGAGCCAAGAGTAAGTCCTTCTACTGAAATAAAAGCTTGTAAAGATTTTCATTTTAACAATTGTTTGTATTATATGAAATGATTGTGACTATTCCTCCAGGATGATAACATATTATATATTCACTAAAAAGTTAGGGATATTTGGCTTTCGGGGGAAATTTATGGAAAACATAAAACGTTCACACTACAGTGATATTATACCATGAAAGTAGGTCATTTAACTAAAAGCATGCAATTTATTGAAAGAAAAGCCAACAGCAGTGGTGGGTATACCCCCACAAAAAAATGTCAATGTCTCAGTAACTTGTCATGTGACCTTGAGAAGCAATTACAGCGTGACAACAACGTCTCATACTGTTCACAAGTAGACTTAATGTCTGCTGAGGCATGGCATCCCACTCTTCTTGAAGGGCGGCCCTCAGATCATTGAAGTTCTGGGGTGCAGAGTTATGAGTCTTTACACTGCAACTCAGCTGATCCCTTATGTTTTCAATGGGATTCAGGTCTGGAGAAAGTGCAGGTCACTCCATTTGAGGCACCCCAGTCTCTAGCAGCCATTCCCTCAAATGTGCCTGGACTTGTGTGGCATTCATCATCCAGTTCCGCAGGACATTGTTCACAATGAAGCGGTCATCAGTGTGGGAAGTGGCCAAAGGACGTCCACTTCTATGCATTTCTGTGACTCTTCCTGTCCCTCTGTATCTCTGTTGGAACCTGCTGATGACACTCTGTGCCACTCTAAGCTCAGTGCCCACTTCCATCTGAGAACATCCCGTTTGAAGCCTCGCAATTGCGAGGTACTGTTGATCAATAGTTAGGTGTCCTCTAGGTCTCATGATGTCAAAATGTGAACAGCATGATGAGGAGGACTGTGTAAATACCAATTCTAATTGAACCAGGAAATTTAATTGGCGATTCTTGGATCAAACACCTGAATTTTGCCATTTAAGCTCCTTGTTAGAGAACAGCAAGTTGTGCAAAAAGTCCTGAAACATTGATCAGTTGGACACGTGCATTCAAAAGTTTAGAGAGGGTCACATTAAATTATCTTGTAAAGGTTAGAGTGCATTTTAGGTTCATCCTGCAATTTCACCCACAAGCCAAGTATCCCTAACTTTTTGTGAGTGTGTGTGTGTATGTGTGTATATATATATATATATATATGTATATATAATCATTTTTTTTGTTCCTCATAAAATGAACAGCATTTTTCTTTGTTTGTTCATGTCACACATGTTCATTAATTGCATGTTACCTTTTCACTCTGTGACTTTAGTTCACTAACGGAGCAGGAGGAGCAGCAGAAGAAGCTGATGGATCTGCAGGGGGAGCAGCAGAGACGCCTTGTGGAGCTCAGAGAATTGCAGCATGAGCAAGAAAGAAAAATCAAACACTTACACCTTCAACAGGTGCAGCATTCTCCCCCTAAATATCCTGAGAGACACAGGGAGATTTATCCTTGCATTTGCAACTTTTTAAACGCCACTGCAACAAATTTTGTTGAACGTGGCGTTTCTGTTCTGCCACTTTCTGAAAACGGGTGTTGGGGACTGTGCTGTCCCCACATACCTATCATTTTTTTGTGCCTGCTGTCAGGCGCAAATGAATACAGAAATCTACGGCAGCTCTGAATTGCTGTAAGTTACATTTTGGAGCATAGGCTTCCAGCCAATGCACCTAATATATGAGGCCTGCACCTCATCATAAATTGACACATTACCCATCAGTGAAAAGGAGATTCAAAGACTGGAGTTAAACATCAGTCTTCAATAAATCTTACCTCCCTCCACTGTGTCTAATAAACATTGTTCTACCTACAGGCTGTGCAGAAGCTGCAAGAAGTTGCCCAAGCCTACCATACCTCCCAGCTCAAGAAGTTAAAAGAAACCAGTGAGAAGTGAGTTTTGTGATCTATGCAGATGTCTGTCAATGGAATTAGAATCATAGAAAGAAGGAGCACATTAAAAGGAGTCTTGTAGTTTGCAGAATCCTTTCTCACATTGGGAGTTCCCTTCTAGCTTTTGATCACAGGAGGCCACATTCCTGGGAACCCCTATAGTCACTTTATTGGTAGGGAAACCGCAGTGTAAATGCTCAGTTATCTTTAAAGGGGTTGTCTCACAACACCTCAAACGTAGACAAAGTTAATACGAGGCACTTACTAATGTACTATGATTGTCCATATTGACTACTTTGCAGGCTGGATTCATTTTTCCTTCACATTATACACGGCTTGTTTCCATGGTTATGACTACCCTGCAATCCAGCAGCTGTGGTCATGCTTGCACACTTTAGAAAAAAGTGCTGACCCAGCCACCAGAGAGGGGGTGTTTTTTTCTATATTTTGCAAGCACGGCCACAGCTGAAGCTATTACTTCTCAAAGTCTTCAGAAATTAAGTGGTACCTTGGAACGGAACCCGAGTTCGGTAAAAGGTTTTTAACAGTAGAAATAAAGTTCTTAAAGGGAGTCTGTCACCTCCATATGGCCATATACAGCGCTTACATGGCTCTGTAGCACACCTATACAGGATTGTAACGGTACCTTTGTCTTTAGACTTGCACCAGCAGGAAAAACAGAGTTTAATTCATATGCAAATGAGCACTCGCAAGTGCCCAGGGGCGGCATTCAGTGTGTAAGTGCCCAGCCTGCTCTGCCTTCTTTTCACTTTACTCCTCCCCAGCCTCTGCCTTTGTCTGCCCTCCAAGTCCAGACCTATCAATGAGGCAAGAGACTTGGAGGGCGGGCAAAGGCAGAGGCTGGGGAGGAGTAAAGTGAAAAGAAGGCAGAGCAGCCTGGGCACCTACACACTGAACGCCGCCCCTGGGACCCTTGCGAGTGCTCATTTGCATATGAATTAAACTTCGTTTTTCCTGCTGGTGCAAGTCTAAAGACAAAGGTACCGTTACAATCCTGTATAGGCGTGCTATAGGACAATGTAAGCACTGTATATGGCCATATGGAGGTGACGGACTCCTTTTAAGTTATTACCCAAAGTCTCGCGAGACTTTGCAAAGTAATAACTTCGGCTCATAGAAGCCAATACATTCTAATACTGTACGGAGCTTCGTACAGTATTCTATCAAAGTTTTATGCGAATCGACTTCGGATGTTTCATCCGAAGTCAATTCGCTCATCCCTAGTTGTAACCATGGAAACAAGCAGTGTATAATGTGATGGGAAAATTAATCTAGCTGGCAAAGAAAGCAGTATAGACAATCACAATACATTAGTAAGTGGCTTGTATTAACTTTCTCTACATTATAAATGCAATTTGCGGAAGTGAGACAACCCCATTACGATACACTCGTTTTAAAATCTAGAATTACAGGACTATTGTTTTAGTGGAAGTGTGTAGCTATTTTGTGTTGAGAGCTGGTCTAGATGCAGCAGAACCCAATACCCATTTTTAGCTGCAAGTGCCATAAAACTGCATAAGAGTGTCCAAAGAATATATCCTAAATGTCTAATAGGTGTGGGCTCAACTTCTGGGACTCACTACTCGAGAATAGAGCTGCACCACATAGGCGCCATGAATAGAGAGTTAGCTGCTCATGAGCGGCTGCAGTAGGAGTTCAGAAAATATCCAAGCATGCTTACTTAGCTATTTCTCACCCATTGAACATCTATTTTGTGGATATGATCTACGTGTCCAGATGAGAATACCCCTTTAAAGGGAAACTTTCATCAGAAAGGGGTATTTTCTAAACTCAGTATTCATAGAAATCAATAACGTAAAGAATTTTTGGCTGTTTTTCTTTTCGGCAGTACTACAACATTAAAAATGTAATACAAAATATTGCCAGCACAGAGAGATAAGACTCCTATATACTGTAGATCCATTGTTGTTGTCCTGATAGGACTAGATAAAGATGCCCACAGAAGAGTATTGCCTAATGGCAGCTTTACGATGAACTATTATATAGACTATTAGCAGAAACGTTAGTACGAAAGCTCGTTCCCATGTGAAGGTGCCGCAGATCACCTGATTAACAAGTAAACTCTCCTTCATCAGGTGAATACATTGTTTATGCAGCTTATTAAGTCCTTGTTTGTGGGCAGCAGATTTGTCCATGTGAACAGCACTCTGCTGCCTGGAAACAATGATTCTATATGAGGACAGGTGACTGCAGTAGCCATCGTCATACAGTGGATGTGATTGCTGCATGTAAATGTAGCTCTGTCCTCCACTGACAAGCAGGCAATTATTGGGAAGGACCTACTTCCTCATAATTGCCTTCTCAATCCTTTAAGTGTAAATTTGCCTTAAGTGTAATTTGCGATGCCCGAATTGAGTCACTCATCCACCCTTCCCTCTCTGGCTGTTTGCTAAATGTCTAAACAAAGGAGAAAGTTAAGTGGCAGAACATAGATTGCCTTCAGAAAATTATATCCAGAAAACTATCCACTGAATTTTTTGTAAAAAAATAAATACATTTATAAAATGTATATAAATAATATTCATATTTAGGCAGTTGATATGTGATGAAACATGATGGTAGTATTCTTTTAACTCCTTAATGCATAATACATGTACAGCATTATGCGCCCGCATTTGAATAGAGTGGGTTGCTGCAGTGAGCCGGTCCATAAATGGCAGGTGCCGGCTGTATAATACAGCAGTATTGGAACAGCAATTGGGTTCAACCCCTTCATTTAACCCCTCAGATACCGCAATCAACAACATAAGGCAGAGGGATGCATCCCCCACAGTGAAATTGTGTGGCTCCGATCCATTACCATGACAGCCTGGCGCCTGCTGAGGCTTCCCAGGGCTGTCATAGTAATCTGCCTACTGAGCTGCACATGAGGCACAGCTCAGCAAGGAGCTTGTCAAAATCCTATTCACCCTAATAGATCTTTATTAGGGTGAATAGGACAAGGGATCTAAAGATTCCAGGTTCTAGCCCCCTAGGAGCCTAATAGTTATTAAATAAAAAGTGGGGGGAAAAAATTAAAAAAAATCACTAAAATGTTAAAAGTTTTAATTATTCCCCTTTACTAATTTTACATATAAAAATATATAAACAATAAACATATTAGGTATTGCTACATCCAGAAATGTCTGAACTATTAAAATATTTTTAAAAATGTCCTGTGTGGTGATCACCATAATGGAAAAACAAATGAGAAACAGGATTCGCAATTTTTTTGTCACCTTGCCCCCCCCCCCCCTCCCCCCCAAAAAAAAAAAAAAAGTTTAATAACCGTGATCAAAAAGTTGTACATACCAAAAAAATTATACCAATAAAAACTACAGTTCGTTCCACAAAAATCAAGCCATCTTGTCTACAGCTCTGTAGACGGAAATTTAAAAAAGTTATGTCTGTCAGAAAATAATGATGTAAAGAGAATTGACTTTATTTTTTTTAGAGTAAGTAAATAAAAGTAATTAAAAAAAAGTATACAAGTTTGGTATCGCTGTAATACTTTTGAGCTGCAGAATAAGGATGTCGTGTCATTTTTAGCGCAAAGTGAATGGCATTATTTCAAAACCCCAAAAACCTTGGGAATTTTTTTTTTATTATTTTTTTTTTTACCCCACAAAGACCTGGTAAATTAAATAGTGCCATTAAAAAGGCATCTTGTCCTGCAAAAAATAAGCCCTCATATGACTATGTTAATGGAAAAATAAAAAAAGGAATGGCTATTAAAACTTGGAGGAAAAAAATGAATAAAAAATGCAAAAATGAATATAGGCCTGGTTTTTAAGGGGTTTAAAAAATCCTTGCAGATTGAAAGGGTCAATGCCTTTAGGGAATTCATAAAGTGGACTACAATAGATGTTACTGATCACTCTTTACATTGGAAAAGACAACTCAATCTGGCAACATACAAACCATATCTAAATGTATCCATCTCCTGGCAGAGAGAAGAAGGAACTGCAGAAGATTCTGGACAGAAAGAGACATAACAGCATCACTAAGGTCAAGTCACAAGACCGGCACAAGAAAGAAGGGTCAGTAAGAGGCCGTCATTCTACATCCTCCTTGCTCATTTGTCTCTCGTTCTTCTCTTCCTACTGCATTTCTGCTCTACTATATTCCATCTTCCATTTATCACATCATATTTTTCTGCAGAGAACTGACGGAGATCAACAGACGTCATATCAACGAGTCAGTGAACTTTATACGCAGTGTAAGTGACCGTGGAGCTGGTTGTGAAGTCTGGGAATATTTCTTTGAAATTAGGATAAATGAAGCTGCCGCGTCTCCCTATATGATCTGAAGCAGTCAGCCCACCTAGGAATGACCATCATAGGCTTCAGAAATTGTAAATAATGAAAAGTTTCTATTGTGTCCAATAGTGTTCTAACCAATAGAGACTAGGTCTGTAAACATCACCAGAATTACACAGATAAATGATGGTTTCTCAGCTTTACATATATTATAATATATATCTAGAACTAGGCCCTTTAGCGTTAGCCCCATTAGAATTTGTGCAGCAGCCTTACTATTGGAGAATGCAAGGGATGACCTCAGATAACTACTGTAACGGCACCGTTTCAGCAGACAAGGGGTTAAAGTCCGTTTAGGCGATATGCCCCTTTCCGAGAGACAGGCACAGCTACTGCAGAACACCAACCTCCCGAACTGGATACAAAATAGCACTCCAAACTGGAACCTCACAAGTAGCTGTCAGTCAGACGAACAGGAAAAGCGTATCCGTCAGCTTACACTCCTGGCAATCAGTCTCCAACAGCATACAGGGAATCCCCCAATAACGAGACAAGGCTCCGTGTTGAGGGTCAAGCAGTGATCTGAAGTGCTGGCACACCCAGCCTGGTTTTTATTACAGTTTTGCAAATACAGAACAGATACAACATATCCCCACAATGCATCATGGTTTCCTCCCCTCTGTCCCGGAGACGACCGAAGACAATCCAATTATCTCTCAGGACAAAGGGGAGATCACCAATACACACGTGGAGACAACAGGACAGGAATCACCACCCAAACACACAATGGCACACCCCCACAGCAAACACAGACATTTAACATATCCCCAGATAGCTCAAGTCTGAGTGCATATCATTAGGTGAATGGCACTCAGAATACACGAATACAATAATATTAGCTATCTGGGTGCCCTCACATAACATACAATTTAACCGAACGCATAATAACATAAAATACAATTCTACAGACAGAGTTAAGCTGTGCGGCCGGTCTGTTTTCTCCTTTAAAGTTACTATGGGCCATAATCCTGAGGCAAGAGGCTTTTAAACAGCCCTCTCCAAAACCCAGTGGCGAGGTTGGTTTCGCCACACATCTCCCCCCCCCAGGGAAGACTAACCAGATACCTGACCTCACGCCGGTCGGTACCTGAGTTAGTCTGGCAGCCCACCCACACCCCAATACTGGACCTGTAGAATTTAGTAGGCTGTCTCTGTCCAGTGAATCCACCAAGGTTATATTGGTAGCTGGTACTCCCGGTCTCTGAGTTGCTCCCTGGCTTGGAGTGGAGGTTGCTTTGTGGGCAGGGATCAGCGGTACTCTGCCCTGGTGCCAGCGTTACCACGGAAGAAGCCTGGTTGGAGTCTGGTTGTTGGAGGGGGAAACCGACTGTCTCCCCTTTGGCTAAACTGCCCTGTTGCTGGGGGACAGGAACAACTGTCCCTACCCCCTGTGCTGTAAGTGCAGAGACCACGGTCCCATCTGCACAGTTGTGGGGCTTACTGTCTCCCCCTGGTGCGTTAAGCTGCCGCTGGGGAGAGGGGGTAACGAGCTCCTCTCCCATACATACTTCCAGCCGCTGGGGAGGGCGACCGACCGCCTCCGCTCCCAATACAGTGTCCTGCTGCTGGGGAAAGGAGACTGGGCTCTCTATTCCCTGTAGGACACTCTGCCGCTGGGGGACAGGACCGACTGTCTCTGCCCCCTGTAACTCCGTCTGCCGCTGGGGAATGGAGACTCGGCTCCCAATTTCCAAAAAATCATGCTGCTGCAGGGGGGCAGGAACAACTACCTCTGCCCCCTGTAACTCAGCCTGCCGCTGGGGAGGGAGGACGTTGCTCTCCTCTCCCTGCACTTCACACTGCCTTCCCGGCATATCACTCTGCTGCTGGGGGGCAGGAACAACTACCTCTGCCCCCTGTAACTCAGCCTGCCGCTGGGGAGGGAGGCCGCTGCTCTCCCCTCCCTGCACTTCACACTGCCGCTGGGGAATGAAGACTGGGCTCCCAATTCCCTGCAGGACCGGCGGAGAGACCTCGGTCCCATCTCTACCGGCCACCTGGGGTCCTTCCCAGTAACACTCTACAATATCTGCCCAGCTGAATGGGTCTGGATCTGGGTCTGTCACCTTACCGTCCTGCTGAGCCTTCTCAATGGAGTGGAAGAGATCTCGGTAGTCCTGCTCCAGTTCCCACTCCAGGGTTGCTAGGTGAGCCAGGTCTTTCTCTACTTCATGGGGGTCATCCCACTCATGCCTAGCCTCCCTCTCATAGAAAATGTCCTGAAGTCTGGACTGTGCAGGGCTCCCGAAGTCAGGCTCTGCAAAGGACTCCCATAACAAGCCAGGACCATCAAACTCCTCTCCCTCTGGCTTGTCATGCTCAGCTGTCCAGGGTATAAACTGTGCCACATACCACCAAAGCGCCTGGTAGGCATCCTCCAGCCATAGCTCCTGCCATACCCGGTGCTGTAGTTCTATCACCCATTCCTCCAGGGGCTGCTCTCCCAGGAAGGACATCCGCAGGGCCACTTGCTTCTGCAACCGCTGCTCTTCACTGGGGAGACTCTCACCTCGCTGGTATTGTACATTATCCAGGGCCTGGTACCAGATGCCTTTCCTTAATGCATCCCGGCCATCCAGGTCCTCCTCCTCGTATAACACTGCTGGTTCCATCCTGGTGCTTTTAGGGTCGCTGTACTGGGACATGCGTTGCCCTTAAATTGTAGAATACAAAGAAATGGTGTCTCCTGTAGCTGTCCTTCTGGCTGTAGGAACGATCCCGCTGCTTGCCACCAATGTAACGGCACCGTTTCAGCAGACAAGGGGTTAAAGTCCGTTTAGGCGATATGCCCCTTTCCGAGAGACAGGCACAGCTACTGCAGAACACCAACCTCCCGAACTGGATACAAAATAGCACTCCAAACTGGAACCTCACAAGTAGCTGTCAGTCAGACGAACAGGAAAAGCATTCAGTCGGCTTACACTCCTGGCAATCAGTCTCCAACAGCATACAGGGAATCCCCCAATAACGAGACAAGGCTCCGTGTTGAGGGTCAAGCAGTGATCTGAAGTGCTGGCACACCCAGCCTGGTTTTTATTACAGTTTTGCAAATACAGAACAGATACAACATATCCCCACAATGCATCATGGTTTCCTCCCCTCTGTCCCGGAGACGACCGAAGACAATCCAATTATCTCTCAGGACAAAGGGGAGATCACCAATACACACGTGGAGACAACAGGACAGGAATCACCACCCAAACACACAATGGCACACCCCCACAGCAAACACAGACATTTAACATATCCCCAGATAGCTCAAGTCTGAGTGCATATCATTAGGTGAATGGCACTCAGAATACACGAATACAATACTATTAGCTATCTGGGTGCCTCACATAACATACAATTTAACCGAACGCATAATAACATAAAATACAATTCTACAGACAGAGTTAAGCTGTGCGGCCGGTCTGTTTTCTCCTTTAAAGTTACTATGGGCCATAATCCTGAGGCAAGAGGCTTTTAAACAGCCCTCTCCAAAACCCAGTGGCGAGGTTGGTTTCGCCACAACTACTGCTCATCTGCCTTTGTTAGTTGGAGTGGGAACTACTGGGCAGCTCGCGTGGGCATAATAAGTAAACATATCATTGCAAGGCTCTAGCGTGGCATGAAAATACGTGGTAGGAGATTCTGGTTGCCTGGCAACAGAGAAGAAAAATCTGACATATACGGTTTATTAGGCCACCTAATTGTGTATATGATTGGAGTGAATACTTTAAGACCAGCTGCACGCTGTAACATGATGGGAGTAAGGCAAAATTCAGGGGCAGGAACACGAGACTAACCTGTATACTAAATTTACCCCAAATAGTTTCTGTGCATAAGCAAAGGTGCTTTTCGGCCCTGCCGGAGACTCGGCTGGGGGCTCGCTCCGCAGCAGCAGTGTCATATATGTGGAAAATGTACACTGGTCGTACAGCAAATCCTTCTATTGTCACTAGGACCTGAGGCAGGGGTGTTGCTGGGGTCTGAAAACATCAGGGGCACAAGCCCAAGCATATGTCTACCCCAAATCCCCCCCCCCCCCCTCCTCATTTCAAAACTGAGCTCCTCCACCCACAGTATCTGCACAGCTCCTCCACCCACAGTATCTGCACAGCTCCTCCACCCACAGTATACAGTATCTGCACAGCTCCTCCGCCCACAGTATCTGCACAGCTCCTCCGCCCACAGTATCTGCACAGCTCCTCCGCCCACAGTATCTGCACAGCTCCTCCGCCCACAGTATCTGCACAGCTCCTCCGCCCACAGTATCTGCACAGCTCCTCCGCCCACAGTATCTGCACAGCTCCTCCGCCCACAGTATCTGCACAGCTCCTCCACCCACAGTATACAGTATATTCACAGCTCCTCCGCCCACAGTATACAGTATATGCACAGCTCCTCCTCCCACAGTATACAGTATCTGCACAGCTCCTCCACCCACAGTATACAGTATATGCACAGCTCCTCCACCCACAGTATACAGTATATGCACAGCTCCTCCTCCCACAGTATACAGTATATGCACAGCTCCTCCTCCCACAGTATACAGTATATGCACAGCTCCTCCGCCCACAGTATACAGTATATGGACAGCTCCTCCGCCCACAGTATACAGTATATGCACAGCTCCTCCTCCCACAGTATACAGTATATGCACAGCTCCTCCTCCCACAGTATACAGTATATGCACAGCTCCTCCTCCCACAGTATACAGTATATGCACAGCTCCTCCGCCCACAGTATACAGTATCTATGCACAGCTCCTCCGCCCACAGTATATGCACAGCTCCTCCACCCACAGTATACAGTATCTATGCACAGCTCCTCCACCCACAGTATACAGTATATGCACAGCTCCTCCACCCACAGTATACAGTATATGCACAGCTCCTCCACCCACAGTATACAGTATCTATGCACAGCTCCTCCACCCACAGTATACAGTATCTATGCATAGCTCCTCCTACACCCACAGTATACAGTATATGCACAGCTCCTCCACCCACAGTATACAGTATATGCACAGCTCCTCCACCCACAGTATACAGTATATATGCACAGCTCCTCCACCCACAGTATACAGTATCTATGCACAGCTCCTCCACCCACAGTATACAGTATCTGCACAGTTCCTCCACCCACAGTATACAGTATCTGCACAGCTCCTCCACCCACAGTATACAGTATATGCACAGCTCCTCCACCCACAGTATACAGTATCTGCACAGCTCCTCCACCCACAGTATACAGTATATGCACAGCTCCTTCACCCACAGTATACAGTATATGCACAGTATAAAGCAAAAACGAACAAAAAATGACCCTCTGTATTTCACTGATTATGGTTTCTAATATTGTAGCGGATTATATTAAACAGTTATTTATAAACACCATAGATTTTAACAATATACAAATGAACCGATGTTTCCTATTATGGTCTGCAGACGGTAATGATATTGCTCAATGCAGCAGTCGGTATATATATGTAGCGCAACCAAGTGTCCATTGGTTAAGGCACTGTAGGTGCGCTAAAATAAACAACTAATTAAACCTCCAAGCTGCAAGGAGGAAAATCGCCCCGTGTGACCGGAATCCTATGATCTGATGAGCAGAGATGTGCACAAGACCAAATGATCGGGACAGTGACCAGCATTACCAACTTTTAAAGATCTTTTTAGGATATACAGTATATGCACAGCTCCTCCACCCACAGTATACAGTATATGCACAGCAACTCCACCTACAGTATACAGTATATATGCACCACTCGCCCACCTACAGTATATGCACAACTCCTCCACCTACAGTATATACACAGCTCCTCCACCTACAGTATATACACAGCTCCTCCACCTACAGTATATACACAGCTCCTCCACCTACAGTATATACACAGCTCCTCCACCTACAGTATATGCACAGCTCCTCCACCTACAGTATATGCACAGCTCCTCCACCTACAGTATATGCACAGCTCCTCCACCTACAGTATATGCACAGCTCCTCCACCTACAGTATATGCACAACTCCTCCACCTACAGTATATGCACAACTCCTCCACCTACAGTATATGCACAACTCCTCCACCTACAGTATATGCACAGCTCCTCCACCCACAGTATACAGTATATATGCACAACTCCTCCACCTACAGTATATGCACAGCTCCTCCACCCACAGTATACAGTATATATGCACAACTCCTCCACCTACAGTATATGCACAGCTCCTCCACCCACAGTATACAGTATATATGCACAACTCCTTCACCTACAGTTTATACACAGCTCCTCCACCTACAGTATATACACAGCTCCTCCACCTACAGTATATACACAGCTCCTCCACCTACAGTATATACACAGCTCCTCCACCCACAATATATACACAGCTCCTCCACCCACAGTATATGCACAGCTCCTCCACCTACAGTATACAGTATATGCACAGCTCCTCCACCCGCAGTATACAATATATATGCACAGCTCCTCCACCCGCAGTATACAGTATATGCACAGCTCCTCCACCCACAGTATACAGTATATGCACAGCTCCTCCACCCACAGTATACAGTATATGCACAGCTCCTCCACCCACAGTATACAGTATATGCACAGCTCCTAGAAGCAGTTTATAGTGTAACACACTGATGGGCCCATAAACAGACATGGCTGACAGTGGACTTACATGTAGCTTCCCTGCATTGCTTGCATTTCTCTGTGCTCCTTCACACTGGCACTGGTTGCTGCTGGGCTGAAAGAGGCAATTTACACATCCCTTTTACTGGTACCAGCACTGGTGAGGACAGGACACAGCAGCTCTGTAATTGGCTTGTCCTGTCTGGGATGCGGTGCTCAGCTGCTAAACCTGCTTAAAGGCCCAGGATAACTACAGGACGTTCTTCATAGACCCATACTGAGCCTCCAGTGCGGGGCTGCTGGCTCATTCACCTACACTAGACTGGCAGTAAATGGAGCTGCTAGTTATATGTTTAGTGTGCCTCTTGCTAAACTCATACAGAGTTGCCTAGTAGCTCCACGCTGGTGGCTCAGTGCAGAGCAATGGAGAAAGTGCTGGCCAGAGGTTCAGGGCCAAATGTTTATAACCCAGGGCCTAGGCCCCGGATCTAGGTGCCTAGCGACGAACCTGACCTGAGGGCAGTTTAATATGTATGTGTATGAGTATGTTAAAATCTACCTTAGGCATAAAACTGGGAAAGGAGCACTGTTTACACTTATCCACATGGATGCAAGTGTAGATTCCGCTCATGTCAAAAATACACTTTTCATTATAGGAACACATATATATATATATATTACATAAACAGTACTGTGCAAAAGTCTTGGGCAGGTGTGGAAAACTGCTTCAAAGTAAGAATGCTGAAAATTGTTAATAGTTTATTTTTTATCAATTAACAAAATGCAGTGTGAATGAACCAAAGGGAAATCTAAATCCAATCAATATTTCATAAATACAGGAAGATACTTATCCATCATGCAGTAGCATCAGAGAGGTGTCTGATTGGCTTTAAATTTATTCTGCAGCAGGACAACGGCCCCAAACATACAGCCAATGTCATTAAAGGGGTTGTCCAGGTTCAGAGCTGAATTTTACCCAGGCGGTCCCCCTAATATGAGTATTGGAGCATTTCATGCTCCAATGCTCTTCTTTGCCATGCGCTGAATCGCGCAGGGCAAAGGCATTTTACGGAGTTTCGGTGACGTACCGGGCTCTCCATAGAGTAAGCTAGGTGGAGGCTTACGCCTAGCAGTGAGCCCAGTGACGTCACTGGCACTGATGGGCAGGCTTTAGCTCTGCTCTAGCATGTAAAACGGCTAGGGCAGCGCCAAAGCCCGCCCATCAGAGCTGGTGACGTCACCCGGAACACTGCTTGGCGGAAGCTTCCGCCCAGCAGTGTGTTATCATAAACATAAAAACCCTTGTCCTGTGCGATCCGGCACATTGCAAGGGAGAGTATCGGCGCATGAAATGCTCCGATGCTCATATCACCGGGCCTGCCTGGGTGAAATCTGAATAGCTCTGAACCCGGACAACCCCTTTAAGAACTATTTTCAGCATAAAGAACAACAAGGAGTCCTGGGAAGGGATGTTGTCATCACCCCACATTGCGCTGATGTCAACATCATCTATTCTGTCTGGGACTATGTGAAGAGACAGAAGGATTTGAGCAAGCCTACATCCACAGAAGATCTGTGATTAGTTCTCCAAGATGTTTGGAACAACCTCCCTGTAGAGTTCCTTTGAAAACTGTGTGCAGAACAATTGATGCTTTATGAAGGCAAAGGACGGTACCGCCAAATATTGATTTGATTTAGATTTATTTTTTGGTTCATTCACTTTGCATTTTGTTAATTGATAAAAAATACACTATTAACACTTCTATTTTTGAAAGCATTCATACTGTATAGCACTTTTTTCACATCTGTCTAAAACGTTTGACAGTGCTGTATGTATATGGTATTTATGTATCCTAGCTTGAGAATAGGTTATCAATATTTAATTCCAGTAAAACCCCTTTAACACATGTTATTATTGCATTTACTGTAATGAAGGAATACTTTCATGCTACCAGTATCTATTCAGTACAGTAGTCATATAGCACAATGCTTGACCTGCTGCCAGCTGTCTTTATAATTGTCCTTTTTCCTATAGTTAGAAGAAGCACAAAACAAACGTCTAGAAAAGTTGCTTGCTGCTCACCAAGAGACGCTGCAGAAAATAAAGGATGAGGAGCCAAAGGTGAGTGTCAATCCAGGCAGGACTGCAGGCAGCAGCTTTATGCCACCCTCTGTCAATACCTGTTCTTCTCATCCCCTCTCTGGCTTGCTTCTAGCTGATGGCCCAGTTAGAGGAGGAGTGCCAAGCAGAGTTACATCAGCTCCCCCAAGAAGTGCAACGATATCTGCAAGAAGAAGGAGGCAGTAGGGGTGGGAGCAGCTCTGGACCACCTTCTTCAGCACATAGTACCCCTACTTCTATCACAAGGGGCTGGGGGTCAGGACTTGTTGAAGGAGATGGTTTACAGACCCCAGAGGACTCAGAAGATGAAGCTACTGTACTCTGACCCCATAAGCCTAGAACTTCTACAATACTTTTATATATTATATATATATTTGTATACAGATGATCACCCCATTTTTTATTTTTTTTTAAACAAGAATTTATATTCACTAATATAGTATTCTCAAAAAGAATTATGATGACACTTTCCATAAATGGAGACCAAACAGACGTCTATGGGCCCATCTAAAACATCTAAGGAAAATTCCACAGTTCACCTATAATTATGAATGGCCAAAAAAAAATCTTCTGGAAAGAATTTATTATATATAGTCTTAAATCTAATCAAAATCAGATCATATGTGTGCCCATAAGTGACACTTCTTGTGCCACACTATGGGCCAGATTTATCATTAGCTCAAGTCAGAATAATGGAGTGAAAAAGTCGCAAATTTTTGAGCAATCGCTTAAACTGCGCAAAAACTTGAGACTTTTATTGGCTCTGCATTATGCTCGCTAGTTTTCTGAAAGTGGGCGTGTTTTCCTATGTAAATAAATCTCTAGACAGATTTACTATTGCGACAATTTCAAAAGTCACGAAAAAATTAGCAAAATCACTCCAGTGAGGACCATGCTTATCTTATGCGACTTTTTAAAAGAACATGCGACTTTTTGTAAAGACGTGCAACTTTTTTAAAGTTGCTTACTGACGGATAAACTGCTATCGTCAAACCACATTTATCACAGTCTTAAAGGCCCTTAATAAATCTGACTTGGCTAAAACTGACTTTAGCCATATGTGAAAGTGGAGTGAGCTGTCAGAGTCATGATAAATCTAGCCCTAGGTATGAGAGATACTGTGTGCTTGTGCTGTATGTGGTATGTATGGGTGGAGAGTGTGAGTCTGTCACTGTCTTATCCCATTTTATGTATTTTTTACGCACATTTTATTTCTCTATTAAAATGGTCAGAAATCAAACTGTATTGCTTACTTTCATGTTTTAAACCCTTAAGGACTCAGCCCTATTTCACCTTAAGGACTTGGCCATTTTTTGCAAATCTGACCAGTGTCACTTTAAGTGCTCATAACTTTAAAACGCTTTGACTTATCCAGGCCATTCTGAGATTGTTTTTTCGTCACATATTGTACTTCATGACACTGGTAAAATGAAGTCAAAAAAATTATTTTTTTTGCATAAAAATATACCTAATTTACAAAAAATTTGGAAAAATTAGCAAATTTCAAAGTTTCAATTTCTCTACTTCTGTAATACATAGTAATACCCCCAAAAATTGTGATGACTTTACATTCCCCATATGTCTACTTTAGGTTTGAATTATTTTGGGAATGATATTTTATTTTTGGGGGATGTTACAAGGTTTAGAACTTTAGAAGCAAATATTGAAATTTTTCAGAAATTTACAAAAACCCAATTTTTAGGGACCACTACAGCTCTGAAGTCACTTTGCGAGGCTTACATAATAGAAACCACCCAAAAATGACCCCATTCTATAAACTACACCCCTCAAGGTATTCAAAACTGATTTTACAAACTTTGTTAACCCTTTAGGTGTTGCACAAGTTATTGGCAAATGGGGATGAAATTTGAGAATTTCATTTTTTTGCCTAATTTACCATTTTAACCCATTTTTTCCACTAACAAAGCAAAGGTTAACAGCCAAACAAGACTGTATCTTTATTGCCCTGACTCTGCCGTTTACAGAAACACCCCATATGTGGCCGTAAACTACTGTACGGCCACACAGCGGGGCGTAGAGTGAAAGGTGCGCCGTTTGGTTTTTGGAAGCCAGATTTTGCTGGACTGGTTTTTTGACACCATGTCCCATTTGAAGCCCCCTGATGCACCCCTAGAGTAGAAACTCCCTAAAAGTGACCCCATCTAAGAAACTACACCCCTCAAGGTATTCAAAACTGATTTTACAAACTTTGTTAACCCTTTAGGTGTTGCGCAAGATTTAATGGAAAATAGAGATACAATTTTAAAAATTTTACTTTTTGGGCAGATTTTCCATTTTAATATCTTTTTTCAAGTAGCAAAGCAAGGGTTAGCAGCCAAACAAAACTCATTATTTATGGCCCTGATTCTGTAGTTTACAGAAACACCCCATATGTGGTCGTAAACAGCTGTACGGGCACACGGCAGGGCGCAGAAGGAAAGGAATGCCATACGGTTTTTGGAAGGCAGATTTTGCTGGACTGTTTTTTTTGACACCATGTCCCATTTGAAGCCCCCCTGATGCACCCCTAGAGTAGAAACTCCAAAAAAGTGACCCCATTTTAGAAACTACGGGATAAGGTGGCAGTTTTGTTGGTACTAGTTTAGGGTACATATGATTTTTGGTTGCTCTATATTACACTTTTTGTGCGGCAAGGTAACAAAAAATATCTTTTTTGGCACCATTTTTTTTTTGTTATTTACAACATTCATCTGAAAGGTTAGATCATGTGGTAATTTTCACGGACGCGGCGATACCTAATATGTATACTTTTTTGTTTTTTTTTTTTTATGTAAGTTTTACACAATGATTTCATTTTTAAAACAAAAAAGTTTTAGTGTCTCCATAGTCCCATATTTTTTTCTGTTTTTTGGCGATTATCTTATGTAGGGTCTCATTTTTTGCGGGATGAGGTGGCTGTTTTATTGGCACTATTTTGGGGTGCATATGACTTTTTGATCGCTTGCTATTGCACTTTTTGTGACGTAAGATGACAAAAAATTGCTTTTTTTAAACCGTTTTTATTTTTATTTTTTTACGTACGGACCACTGTATGGAAAGGGTTAAACGGCTGACATCCATTCACAGATGTCAGCCGTTTATACCAGGGTGCCAGCAATGTGCTGGCACCCTGGTATACCCACTAGAAGCCAACGATTATTAGGCGGGAGGCGGGCGGGGGATCGCGATCCCGCCTGCCGCACCGCCCGCAACACCCCCCCTGCACCTCCCACCAGGCTAAAATCATGCAGGGGTGCAGGGGGGGTGATACCTATATATTTGAGCCACACTAAAGAAACAGCAGAAATCGCAACAAACCGCAGGTCTGAATTGACCTGCGGTTTGCTGCGATCGCCGATACGGGGGGTCATATGACCCCCCCAGGCGTTGTGACAGGATGCCGGCTGAATGATTTCAGCCGGCATCCTGTGCGGATTAACCCCTGGGGCGCCACAATCTCAATTTAAACTCATGACGTACCGGTACGTCATGGGTCCTTAAGGACTCGGGATCCATGCCGTACCGGTACGTCATGGGTCCCTAAGGGGTTAAACAGCATCATTCTTGTCCATGGGCTACTTTGGTATTACTCTAAACCTCACCTAAAGGGGTATTCCAGTTATATAAAGTTATCCCCTATCCACAGGATAGGGGATAACTATTACTGTATTCTTCGGACTATAAGATGCAAGATTTGGAAAGTAATACAAAAATATTTTTCTTCAGACCCCCAAATCAGACCCCCATTCTTCATCAGACCTCAGATCAGACCCCCAAGCTCTATCAGCCTCAAATCAGAAACCCCAACCTCCATCAGACTCAGATCAGACATTAAGAAATAAATATATAAACTTACCTTGCTTGCTCCAGACGGAGTTACCACCCTGAAGATCCAGGATTCACTGCTTCCTACACCACTTCTTCTGGCCCATGTTGCACTGTGACCTGAGGTCGCACAGAGTTAGGTCATAGTGCGAGCCTACGTGCACTACGTCCTGACACTGTACGCCATCAGGACACCGTGCACAGCGGGACCCAGAAGAAGACCTGCGCACGCTGCCTTTACCTCCCTGTGCCTCCCGCATGCTGATGACTGCTTCTATAATCAGAGTGGTCATTAGTATTCGGACTATAATTAAGATGCATTGCTACTTTTGGAGGAAAAGTGGCGTCCCAGTTCTTGTGATTGGTGGGGGTCCCAGCAGTACAACCCCCACCAATCTAATAGTTATCTCCTTTTCCTGTGTATAACGGATAACTTTATATAACCAGAATACCCCTTAAATAAAGCTGAACCAGACACATCCTATGGACAAGACGTTAGCATCATATCTTTCAGGGTTACGCAGTGTTTTCACACAACACAAACATCAGTAGCTGAAAACAGGTTGTCTTCGGTGGCAGATCTGTAATTTAATGGAGGTTTTACACCAGTGTTTAGAAGAGTATTTGGTTGAGGTTTCTATGCTTCCCCAAAGACTTTTCAAATCAGCTCCTGAAAAAACCTGTACCAGATTACAGAGATTTTAGGATGACATACCCTTAAAGAGTTCGGGATAATGATATCCTATCCTTAAGTATATCACCTCCACCCATCAGCTGTTTGAAGGAGCTGCGCAGCGCTCTGGGGAATGTTACATCTGCTTCATTAAAAGGATTTTGCTGACGTTATTTTAAATTTTCTTAATTCAGCCTTGTAGAAATCAGTGCTGACATTTCTGTAATATGTAGACATTACTACTTGTTTCGGGGCTTCCTCCAAAGTCAGCTGCTGTTTCCATCATCCTCCCCTGCGTAGAAGATAGTCCCTCACACACAGCCCCCGCGGTCCCACTAATAAATGGTTTGTAATGATGTCCACTATTTTCTTCTCACTGCCTAGAGCAGGAGTCGCTCTAGCAGTCCAGTTGGGAAACTAAAACTTCCAGCATGCTGCATTCACTTCTATGGGAATCTGGAGGATAGGTGTACATGCTGGAAATGGTCATTTCACAGCTGGTGTGTCTAAAGAGAGAGAACGCTATATAGTTATGAATTTAGTAGGGACGAAGGAATGAAACCTGTCTGGGCTGCTGCACATGCTTCATTATGAGACTACTAAACTGTAGGAGGAGTGTTGCAGGGAAGCAAGTAGGCATGTCAGTCTACCACCCAATATAGGAGCAAGTAGACCAGAATTTCAGCCGCAGAAGGTGCTACCATAGTGGAAAATCTGTTCTTAAATGACTTTTTTTTTTATTATTGCACTCATGCTTCATTTGAAATATTATATTCATTGAATAGTAATATTTTTATGTGATCTTTAAAGGGAACCTGTCACCTCTACTATGCTACCCTCACTGAGCGTTTCTAAATGTTCATTGTGTTACCCTAAACACATAAATTACACTTAATTTAATTTGCAGACGAATTCTATAAGTATTATGCATATTTGTACTTCCTGCCTTTTATGCAAATTAACATGAGTCATATCTTACTTGTGTGACCAGTGTCATGTTACATGATATTATTTTTTATTATGTACTGTCTCTTTAATGCCTATCTAGTTTGTCTCTTGTGGCATTCCTTAGTTTGCATGCTGCTCAGTCTCCTCCCCCTCTTTGCTGTATCAGCCATTTTAATGCTGTAATTCATCTGACCTGTGTCTATTCTCTATACCTGCATGGAAGAATCGTTCTTTTACCTGTTGTAACTTGCATTCTACGGATCATACGACGAATAAACATCGCCAGATCTTCTTTCATGTGAGTTGGGACTGAGTAAGCTATCTGGAAAGGTGATTTGGGATGAATAATCTCTTCAGGGCAATGAGCGCCATGTGCTACTGAAAACCACATTCATAGCCTTTGCAGCCGATTCAGAATAGTAAAAGAACGTATCCAGCAGCCTGCACAGAGATAACTGCGTCACAGGACAGATCATAGTGAAGTGTAACTGTGTGTATTGCACGAGAATTCTGCATACAACCCCAGCACAGCTTGTTACAGCTCCTCACAGTATACAGACCCTCTTCACTGCTACAGTCAAGCCTGTGTACTGCAGGCCATCATGAGTGGAAAGGGCTCAGTGTGTGATGAAACACCACAGCATGCTTCACACAGAGAAAGTCAGGATGAGGACCCAGAGTTCACTGCATCGACCAAACGCTCTGTGAAACCCACTTGGAAGGTTAAAGAGAACTATGAATCCATGAGAACTGAACTAGCAACCAGTTTGAAGCAGATTTGGGATAAAATCCTCACCCACATTGATGTGATTTCATGTCCCAGCCATGAGGTACTGCAACTAGAGGGCGCCATAAAGCATCTCTCTGCTTCATACGAACTGTACCAGACTACAAGCAACAAATATAAAACTATTCTGCAAAGCATCAACACTGAGGAGTCCTTAGAGCAACTTAACAATGCCCAGCTTCTTAATGAGGAAAGAGAAAGCTTTATCCAGCGAACTAAAGCAAAGGCAGAAGCAAAATTAATGCTGCCACGGGACACTGTATCTCACAAATCTGTATCCACCAGACGTTCTAAAGGTTCCTCTAGATCCCGAAGTTCAAAGCACTCAACGCTTAGTGAACAGCTAATGAATGCCCGCGCCGAAGCAGAGGCTATCAAGGTACGGGCCGCATATGCAAAAAAAAGAGCAGATATGGAGACCGAGGTTGCAGTAATGGAAGCCGAGGCAGCGCATCAAAAGGCAGTAATGGAAGCCGAGGCAGCGCATCAAAAGGCAGCAATAGAAGCTCAAACGGCACGTCAAAGGGCAGCAATTGAAGCTTTAAAGGAACAGAGCAACTACGAGGCAGCTGCAGCAAAACTAAAGGTTTTGGAACAAGCTATCGGTGCAGATGAAAATGCTAGCGAAAGGGTCAGCGTCAAGGCAGATGTAGCAGATCCTTTTGAACGCACTAAGAACTATGTTCTAAACCACAGCAGTGAACACTCAATTACCTCCACGTTTCACGGCAACGCAAGGACTTCACCACATCGTCAGGTAAAAGCCGTTCCAGCCACTTCCTACATGCAAACCCACCCCAGTGCAGCTCCCGACTGTCATGCTGATCCCGCATATGTCACAAAACGGCACACTAAGCCGCAAGCAAGTCGCCAGCCTCCTGCTAACAGTACTGTTCCAGACCTTCACCCAACAATTCAGCTGAATGCCCTTGCTGCACCATATCTTCCCACGTCTCTTTGCAACGATACCATAAACAATGCGATCCACAACAATCAACCAGCAACCTCCTATGTAAAGTCAGAGGCAACCGATACAACAGAGGTAGTAAAGTACTTACTTCGACATGAGCTCGCCAAGTCAGGCCTAGTAAACTTCGACGACCATCCTGAAAATTATAGAAGCTGGAAAGCCGCTTTCAAAACGACATTAGGCGGTATCGGTTTTACTGCCGATCGTGAGCTGGATCTGCTGATCGGGTTGCTTGGCCCACAGTCAACAGAACGTGTCAAGAGCCTCAGGTCAGTTTACATCGACAATCCAACTGCAGGTCTCACCGCAGCATGGGAGCGTCTAGAACAGACTTACGGTAGTCCTGAAGCCATAGAGAATGCATTGCTCAAACGATTGGAAAATTTCCCAAGGATATCTGGTAAGGACAATATAGAGTTCCAGAGACTCAGCGACCTTCTTCTCGAAGTCCAGCTTGCCAAAACTGACCCTAAGCTACCTGGCCTCAGTTACCTGGACACTGCTCGAGGAGTTAACCCTATCATTTGCAAGCTTCCGCATGGCCTACAAGAAAAGTGGATCCAAGTTGGGTCATCATACAAACGGGAAAACAAGGTTTCCTTTCCCCCGTTCTCCTACTTCTGCAATTTCGTCAGGAACATTGCTGACACCAAGAACGATCCTAGTTTTGCATTCAACGAGTTCAACACTCCCTCACCTAAAGGTGACAACCTACAAACTAGCTACAGGAACCGCAGAGGTCCCGTGTCCGTTAGGAAGACAGACATTATTCCCACTCCCGCCCCAAACAAGAGCGGCAAGATCGAAAACCCAAACCGATTATGTCCCATCCACAAGAAGCCTCATCCCCTCAAAAAATGTATCGGTTTCAGAAAGAAGCCCCTACAAGAACGAAAGGAACTCCTAAAGACTTTTGGGGTATGTTATAGATGCTGTGCTTCCACCGATCACTTTGCCAAGGAATGTAAAACTCCTATCAAGTGCATAGAGTGCGGTTCCGAGGACCATGTGCAAGCACTCCATCCCCTTGAGTCCAATCCTTCACAACATGCAGACCTTCCTCCTGGGCAGAACCACAGCGGGAAGAGTACAGATCACTTACCTAATTCCACCATGGTATTTTCTTCGTGCACTGAAGTCTGTGGGGAAGACCACTGTGACAAATCTTGCGCTAAAATATGCCTAGTGAATATTCATCACAAGGATCAGCCAGAAAAGACTTTAAGGGTGTATGCTATCTTAGACGATCAAAGCAATCGATCGCTTGCACGATCCGAACTGTTCGATCTATTTTGCACAAAAGGAGAGGTTCACCCTTACACCTTAGGCACTTGTAGTGGAACTACAGAGGTTTTTGGAAGAAGGGCTCATGGATTTATTGTGTCCTCCCTAGAAAATAACCTACAATTACCCTTACCTACACTTGTAGAGTGTAACCAGATACCAGCCAACAAAGAAGAAATACCTACACCAGAAGTTGCCTTCTACCACCCTCATCTAAGGTCAATAGCCAGTGAAATCCCACCACTTGACAAAGATGCTAAAATCCTTCTTCTGCTGGGAAGAGATATTCTAAGGATCCACAAGGTACACAGGCAGGTCAGCGGACCTCCAGAGGCCCCATTCGCCCAGTACCTGGACTTAGGCTGGGTCATCATAGGCAACGTCTGTATAGGCAAAATGAAAAGGCCTACTAACATTTCTTCATTCAAGACAAATGTATTGCCAAATGGTCGTAATACTTACTTTGAGCCATGCCCACATCACTACTGGGTGAAGGAGAAGGTAACTAGCTGCAAGTTGCAACATCGCAACACAAACCTTTCCCCCACCTACGATGACAGCTTTGGTTCTACAGTCTTCAATGTAAGCAGTGAAGACGACAAGTTGGCTCCTTCGGCAGAAGACAAAGAATTCCTTAAAGTAATGGACAATGAGTTCTTTCAGGAAGATTCCAATAGCTGGGTAGCACCCCTACCCTTTCGCCTCCCGAGAGAGAAGCTACCAAACAATCTACATCAAGCAGTCAAAAGATTCTCCTCCTTAAAGCGTACCTTAAGCAGGAAGCCAGAGATGGAAAGACATTTTGTGGACTTCATACAGAATATCTTTGACAGGGGTCATGCCGAACCCGCACCCCCATTGAAAGAAGGAGAAGAATGCTGGTACCTCCCTTCCTTCGGTGTGTATCACCCACGAAAGCCAGACCAAATCAGAGTTGTCTTTGACTCCAGTGCCCAACATGAAGGCTTCTCACTTAACGACATGCTCCTCACAGGGCCTAACTTGAACAACAACCTCATTGGAGTCCTAATTCGCTTTCGTCAAGAACCTGTAGCGGTGATGGCCGACATTCAACAAATGTTCCACTGCTTCATCGTCAAGGAAGATAACAGGAATTACCTCAGGTTTCTATGGCACAAGGACAACGACATCAACAAAGAGGTAATTGATTACCGAATGAGGGTACATGTCTTTGGGAACAGCCCTTCCCCAGCTGTAGCAATCTATGGACTAAAAAAGACAGCTCAGCTTGGAGAAGCTGAGTATGGATCCGATGCTCGTCAATTTGTTGAAAGGAACTTTTACGTAGATGACGGGCTCAAATCCTTTCCTACTGCTAAAGAAGCAATTAATCTTCTTACCAGAACAAAAGAGATGCTAGCTGTAGCAAACTTGAGACTTCACAAAATTATATCTAACAGCCAAGAGCTAATGAATGCATTTCACCCTGAGGACTATGCTGCCAGTGTGAAAGACCTTGACCTTGGGTCAGACGCACCCCCTATGCAGAGAAGTCTAGGTCTGCTGTGGAACATCAAAGTAGACACATTCGCCTTCCAGGTGTCAACCTGTGACAAACCCTTCACCAAGAGAGGAGTCTTGTCCGTAGTGAACAGCATCTACGACCCACTGGGATTTATAGCCCCAGTCACCATCCAAGGTAAGATGTTATTAAGACAGCTTACAACTGATAACATAGATTGGGACACTCCGTTACCTATTGAGAAACAACGAAGATGGGAGAAATGGAGAGGTTCTCTGAAGACATTAGAACAGCTCCAAATTCCACGTTGCTATGCCCCAGTCTCCATCTCAGCCACTGTCCAGAGGGAAATCCATATTTTCTCTGATGCATCAGTTGAAGCTATAGCTGCAGTGGCCTATTTGAAGACCTCAGGAGTTAATGGAGACATACACTGCAACTTTGTTCTAGGCAAGACAAAGCTAACACCAAAACCCGCACATACCATACCCAGACTTGAACTTTGTGCAGCTGTGCTAGCAGTGGAAATAGCTGAAGTCATAAAGAGTGAAATGGACATTAACATTGATTCCTTCACATTTTACACAGACAGCAAGATAGTGCTTGGTTACATTTACAACCAAACTAAACAATTTTACGTGTACGTCAGCAATAGAGTAGAACGTATCAGAAGGTTCTCCTTGCCAAAGCAATGGCACCATATTCCCACTGACCTTAATCCTGCCGATTGTGGGACAAGAGCTATATCTCCAGTAGCTCTCCTCGACTGCTTGTGGCTGTCGCCTCCAAGATTTCTTTCTGAAAACTCCTACTCAATTCCCACGGACACTACCTATGAACTGGTACATCCTGACGATGATAAAGAAATCAGGTCTATGTACACCACACTGTGTACCTCTGCGAGTTCAGAACAAAAACTAAAGTCGCATCGTTTTGAACGTTTCTCAACCTGGTCATCAGCTGTTAGGACCGTTGCTTATTTGATACACATTGTCCATTGTTTTAAAAGGAGCTCAACTTCAGAATGTCATGGCTGGCATATCTGTACCAACCTCCCTACTGCAACGGAAATTGAGCAGGCGGAAAGGGTAATCATTCGCTGTGTACAACAAGAAGTGTACATGGAAGAGTTGCACAGATTCAAAGGTGGAATACCTCTATCAAAGGGTAGTTCACTATTTAATCTGAACCCTGTAGTCGATGACAATCAGTTGCTACGAGTTGGAGGTCGAATAGAGAAATCTGACCTGTGCAGCAAGGAACAAAACCCCGTCATCATACCAGGTCAGCACCACATTGCCACTCTTCTAATACGGCACCATCACGAACTAATACAGCACCAAGGCCGACAATTTACAGAAGGTGCTATCAGGTCAGCTGGCTTGTGGATTGTTGGAATGAAGAGATGTGTTTCTTCCCTGCTTTTTAAATGCGTCAAGTGTCGCAAGTTAAGAGGTAGACACCAACTACAACAAATGGCAAGCCTGCCATTTGATCGCCTAAGTACAGATCCACCTTTCACCTACGTTGGAGTTGATGTATTTGGTCCATGGACTGTGGTAACTCGTAGGACTCGCGGTGGAGCAGCCAATAGCAAGAGGTGGGCCGTGTTGTTTACCTGTCTCAGCGTACGAGCTGTACATATCGAGGTGATCGAGTCAATGGATTCGTCTTGTTTCATCAACGCTTTACGAAGATTCTTCTCCATCCGAGGACCTGTCAAACAACTAAGATCCGACTGTGGTACCAACTTCGTTGGAGCCTGTAAAGAACTTCAACTAGACAATTTCTTAGCAAACAATGGATGTACTTGGCTGTTTAATTCACCACATTCTTCGCATATGGGAGGATCCTGGGAGCGAATGATTGGAATCGCTCGAAGAATTCTCGATTCCATGTTGCAGGACCACAAGTCTTCACTATTGACTCACGAGACTTTGAGTACCTTTCTCTCAGAAGTATCCGCCATCATTAATGCAAGGCCTCTAGTACCAGTATCTTCCGATCCTGATGCTCCAATGATCCTTACCCCAGCCACACTCCTTACTCAGAAGGTTGGAACTACCGTGATATCTTCTGCCGAGATTGACCCGAAGGATATCTATAGGCGTCAATGGAAACGGGTGCAACACCTAGCCAATGTGTTTTGGCACCGCTGGAGAATGGAGTACCTGCATACCCTTCAAAGCCGTTCCAAATGGCAAACACCCAAGCCTAACCTCAAAGTAGGAGACCTTGTTCTTCTGAAAGATAGAGAGGTCTGTCGCAATGAGTGGCCTATGGGTCTTGTAACAGGCGTAATGCCCAGCGATGACGGAAAGGTTCGAAAGGTTGAAGTTAAGATAACTAAAGGAGGTTCTGCTCGGACTTTCTCACGACCAATCACGGAATTGGTGCTTCTTCTCCCAAGTGAGTGACTTAGGTAGGAGTACCGGCTATACCTGTTATGGCGGGGAGACTATCACTATTGACTGTGCTACTGTTGAAGTCCCACCATTACAAACGATAGACCGCAGGACTCAAGCCATCTGTTTTTTGGACGTCATGTTTCATTGTTCATTTACTGCATACCTTCTTGTGTTTGCGGGTATCTCGTATCTATGGTTTACACACCAGTTTTACCTTTAACGTTTCTTCCCCTACAGGTTCAAGTTGGACTTATCTTTATATATGTAATAGACTTTGAAATCTAAAGATTTCAGGCGGGGAGTGTCATGTTACATGATATTATTTTTTATTATGTACTGTCTCTTTAATGCCTATCTAGTTTGTCTCTTGTGGCTTTCCTTAGTTTGCATGCTGCTCAGTCTCCTCCCCCTCTTTGCTGTATCAGCCATTTTAATGCTGTAATTCATCTGACCTGTGTCTATTCTCTATACCTGCATGGAAGAATCGTTCTTTTACCTGTTGTAACTTGCATTCTACGGATCATACGACGAATAAACATCGCCAGATCTTCTTTCATGTGAGTTGGGACTGAGTAAGCTATCTGGAAAGGTGATTTGGGATGAATAATCTCTTCAGGGCAATGAGCTCCATGTGCTACTGAAAACCACATTCATAGCCTTTGCAGCCGATTCAGAATAACCAGAGAAGAGTCATATTTTCAAGCTCTGACTCATCTCAGGTTAATTTGCATATGTATCAAATCGTTTTTTTTTACACAATAAAAGCACACAGAGCTATGGGGACTGGGTATTGCGGATGTGCTAGCGGCCATCTAGCAACCCATGTCCTCAGCTTTATACCCCAAATCCTGGTGACAGGTTCCCTTTAACCTTTTCAGCACTTTGTGCTACAGTGTCTTTTCTGAGAACTCTTCACAAGACTTGCTGTTTTGGATATATTCTGACCCAGTCTTTCAGCATCACGATTTGGCCCTTGTCAAAGTCACTGAGAGCCGTAGGGCTGCATGAAAAACGCAGAATATAGAACATGCTGCGTATTTCATGCAACGCAGAAGTGATGCGTGAAAAAAAATGCTTATGTACACAGACACATTAAAATGAATGGGTCAGGATTCAGTTTGGGTTCTATGTGTTCACATCACGCATCGCACCCGCGTGGAAAACTCACTCGTGTGAAAGGGGCCTAATAGTTATTTTGAGGGTATACATACATATATATATCAGTTAATGAAGTATCTGCTATTTATCAAATTTCCCGAAATATAGAGGAGCAAAATATGATGCAGCATTTAGTGTTCTATTTGCTGCAGCATAATATTTAGGAATGAGCGAATTGACTTCGGATGAAACATCTGAAGTCGATTCACATAAAACTTCATTCTAATACTGTACGGAGCTGGATCTCCATACAGTATTCGAATGTATTGCTTCTGATGAGCCAAAGTTATCACTTTGCATAATAACTTCAGAAATTAATTTATACTGTAAAAAAAAAAACATTTTCCGAACTCTGGTTCGGTTCCAAGATTTGGTCCAGGGCTGTATAATTTTGCTGGTCACATAATTGAATCATGAACTGTCACTGACAGCCCATGGCCATATACATGGCTACAGCAAGAAAACAAAAACAGGCCTGTAGCCGGCCCTCCATGACAGCATGTAGTGACAGCTCATTTATCATAGAGACAAATGATATTTGTCCTGCATTCCCAGTGCTATGCAAAAGTAAAATATATGCACCCTTGGTGTGTGTATTATGATCTAATTATGGCAAAAGTAGTAAGATTTTGAGGAGTGAAATAAGAGGTCACTGTAGATAACAAATTCAATTGTCAGATACTGAAGCAAGTGACCTAGAAGAAGAGTGGACAACGTAGGGGGACAAGTGCTGAGCTTCAAAAAGTAGGTGGATAACGAAACCTCGCCTTTGCGTGTGCTCATTGAACACCTGATATTTGGGCAGCTGTAAAAAGAAGGTGATAAGGACAATTTGCACATCATTTCTTTCCTTCTGTCTCACTCTGGAGGCACTATTCAGAAAAATAGCCTATAGAACTTATCAGGGAAAAAATATGAGAACCCTTGGCCATTAATTTCAGATTTGTTTCAGCAGAAATTCCCAGTTAGATTCCAGTTAAGATTCTAGTGTCTATAAGCATATACACCGATTCCTGTCATGCTGCTAATGTTATATAGGAATAATTGTTATAAAGTGCCCATCTATTTGCCGTGTGAGATTTTATCACCATAAGTTCTACTGAGAAGTAATCAATCCTCTTGTATAGGTATAGTACAAAGCCTCATTTAGAGGTAATGTGAGTACATTTGAGCATCCATATTCGAGCTGCCAATTCCTATCCAGCAGCAGGTCTATTCATCCAAACTTACTGTGATCTTGACGGTCACTGCTCTGATGTCCTGGGTGGGCAGGGGCACCAGTCCACTCACCTTGTGCCATCTTTTCTAGTGGCTTAGAACCACTACTGTCCCACAGCTTCTGTGCAGTGGTTCCAGCCATCTGGTTCTGTCTCCTTCAGCTGGCCACAGCCTGCACTTGCCAGCTAGGCTTCTCCAGTCTGCTCCTTGGGTGTGGTAGCACTCCTTGGCTCTTAAAGGGCTAGTGCATGCATCCTAATTTCCCCCGGCCAATGCCTGGTCACCTCTGGGTACTTAAGGCACCTTCCTCTATGAGGTTATCTAGCTTGCTAGTTCCCTGCAAAGGACTGCTGTATCCGATTGTTTGCCCGTGTACTGACTTCTGCCTGATTCCTGGATTTTGACCCTCCTCCGCTCTGTACCAGTGCTCCCCTGCAGCAAAGTCCAGATCCATGTATAGGGTTCAAAAAATACCAGGGTACTGCCAGGATAACTCCCTTAAGTTTAGCTCTAAGCCAAATCTGTTGGCTGACCTAGTGATTCCACATCCACTGCCTTAACACAGCATCAGGGAACCCTATGATGCTACTGGTTTGGGTAATTAGCACTGTGGTCAGACCGGGGACTGGGTATGTAATATGGACATTAAGACTTTGCCACTGTCTAAATAAAGCCTAAGACTCTATGAGTTTTCCCTTGATGATTTGTAGTAGTCTTTGTACTCTGTAAATCTAAACTCAAGCCAATCTAACATATAAAGCTGAGTGTATGTATGTCCGCTAAAGGAATCCGCACCGTCGCATTTACAATCATGAAATTTGGCACACATGTACATCAGGTGTCCGGTAAGGTTTTAGACCGTGTCTCGGCTCTCTAGCATGTACCGTTCCGGAGATATTCCCCAAAAAATTCAAATATGGCACAGTCACATAATCTACATTAGCCAATAGAAGCCTGCAGGTATTTCTTCTCATATCTCAACTGCCATACACACGGTAACATGACCCTTATCAGCCAATCGAAGCTCGCAAGCCCTTAGTCTCCATAAAAAAGGGAATTTTACACCAGGTTTCCATAACAACCCAGCTATTTTTCTTCACTGCCATAAGTCAAATTTAAAGGGGTGGAGTGCTGTGGAGGTCACAGTTAAGGGGGCAGGCTGCTGTGGAGGTCACAGATAAGGGGACGGTCCACTATGGAGGTCAGTATTTAAGGGTCAGATTGCTGTAGAGGCCACTGTTAAGGGGGCGGGGTGTTGTGGAAATCACTGTTAAGGAGATGGGGTACTGTGGAGGTCACTAATAAAGGGGCGGCCGCTGTGGAGGTCATTGTTAAGGGGGTGGAATGCTGTGGAGGTCACTGTTAAGAAGGCAGGGCACTGTGGATGTCACTTTTAAAGGGGAAGCCACTGTGGGAGTCACTTTTAAGGCAGCGGGGTACTGTAGCAGTCACTGTTAAAGGGGCAGGCTCTGTGGAGTTCTCTGTTAAGGCGGCAGGGAACAGTGGAGGTTACAATTAAGGGGACGCTCCGCTACGGAGGTCAGTGTTAAGGGGTGGCGTGCTGTAGAGGTCACTGTTAAGGGGGTGGGCTGTTGTGGAGGCCACTTTTTAAGGGAACAGCTCAGTGGAGGTCACTGTTAAGGGGGCGGGTTATTGTGGAAATCACTGTTAACGAGACGTGGTAGGGTGGAGGTCACAAATAAAGAGCCGGCTGCTGTTGAGATCACTGTTAAAGGGGTGGGCCCTGTGGAGGTTACTGTTAAGGGGGAGGGGGACTGTGGAGGTGACTGTTAAGGAGATGGGCTATTGTGGAAATCACTGTTAAGGAGACAGGGTACTGTGGGGGTCACTAATGGGGCAACCGCTGTAGAGGTGACTTAAAGGTGTGGGCACTGTGGAGGTCACTGTTAAGGGAGCAGGGGACTGTGGATGCCACTATTAAAGGACAAGCAGGGTACAGTGGAGGCCACTGTTAAGGGAGCGGGGTACAGTGCAGGTCACTGTTAAGGGAGAAGGGTACTGTGGCAGTCACTCTTAAAGGGGCAGTTCCTGTGGAGGTCTCTGTTAAGGTGGGCCGGGAATGGTGGAGGTCACACTTAAGGGGACTGTAACCTATGATAAGGGGCGAGTGCTGTAGAGGTCACTGTTATAGTGGATACTGTCGATATCTTTTAACGACGCACACAAACATTACATTAAATAGATGAAATATACCCATGTGAAGCCGGGTTCTTCTGCTAGTAAATTAGTAAAAATAAAATTAATTTTTACTGTAATATACACGTATTTGTCTAACCACCCAGCCTTCCCTGACAAACCCCTGGAAATTGAGATATCAAAACTTTATGGCCATGTGATGGAAATGGTCTGAACTGTGGAAACTTTGTTTAAGTTGTTTATACCCTGTAGCTTTAATGCCAGACTGATTCTGTTCTTTGTGGCTTTCATGTGATACATTGCTAAAGAATGCTAACCATGAGATAAGATGTGGGACACACTTTTTAACTACTAAGATACTTAGTATGATCAGGAAGTATTGCCTTATATCAGTGATGGCTAACCTCCAGCACTCCAACTGTAGTGAAACTACGACTCCCAGCATGCTCCATTCAATTCAATGGAGTTCTGAGTACAGCCAAGCAAGTGTACAGTCGTGGCCAAAAGTTTTGAGAATTAAATAAATATTGGAAATTGGAAAAGTTGCTGCTTAAGTTTTTATAATAGCAATTTGCATATACTCCAGAATGTTATGAAGAGTGATCAGATGAATTGCATATTCCTTCTTTGCCATGAAAATTAACTTAATCCCCAAAATTCCACTGCATTTCATTGCTGTCATTAAAGGACCTGCTGAGATAATTTCAGTAATCGTCTTGTTAACTCAGGTGAGAATGTTGACGAGCACAAGGCTGGAGACATTATGTCAGGCTGATTGGGTTAAAATGGCAGACTTGACCTGTTAAAAGGAGGGTGATGCTTAAATTAATCATTGTTCTTCAATTGTTAACCATGGTGACCTGCAAAGAAACGTGTGCAGCCATCATTGCATTGCATAAAAATGGCTTCACAGGCAAGGATATTGTGGCTACTAAGATTGCACCTCAATCAACAATTTATAGGATCATCAAGAACTTCAAGGAAAGAGGTTCAATTCTTGTTAAGAAGGCTTCAGGGCGTCCAAGAAAGTCCAGCAAGCGCCAGGATCGTCTCCTAAAGAGGATTCAGCGGCGGGATCGGAGTGCCACCAGTGCAGAGATTGCTCAGGAATGGCAGCAGGCAGGTGTGAGTGCATCTGCACGCACAGTGAGGCGAAGACTTTTGGAAGATGGCCTGGTGTCAAGAAGGGCAGCAAAGAAGCCACTTCTCTCCAAAAAAAACATCAAGGACAGATTGATCTTCTGCAGAAAATATGGTGAATGGACTGCTGAGGACTGGGGCAGTGTCATATTCTCCGATGAAGCCTCTTTCCGATTGTTTGGGGCATCAGGAAAAAGGCTTGTCCGGAGAAGAAAAGGTGAGCACTACCATCAGTCCTGTGTCATACCAACAGTAAAACATCCTGAGACCAATCATGTGTGGGGTTGCTTCTCATCCAAGTGCGTGGGCTCACTCACAATTTTGCCCAAAAACACAGCCATGAATAAAGAATGGTACCAAAACACCCTCCAACAGCAACTTCTTCCAACAATCCAACAACAGTTTGGTGATGAACAATCCATTTTCCAGCACGATGGAGCACCGTGCCATAAGGCAAAAGTGATAACTAAGTGGCTCGGAGACCAAAACGTTGACATTTTGGGTCCATGGCCTGGAAACTCCCCAGATCTTAATCCCTTTGAGAACTTGTGGTCAATCCTCAAGAGGCGGGTGGACAAACAAAAACCCACTAATTCCGACAAACTCCAAGAAGTGATTATGAAAGAATGGGTTGCTATCAGTCAGGAATTGGCCCAGAAGTTGATTGAGAGCATGCCCAGTCGAATTGCAGAGGTCCTGAAAAAGAAGGGCCAACACTGCAAATACTGACTCTTTGCATAAATGTCATGTAATTGTCGATAAAAGCCGTTGAAACGTATGAAGTGCGTGTAATTCTATTTCACTACATCACAGAAACAACTGAAACAAAGATCTAAAAGCAGTTTAGCAGCAAACTTTGTGAAAACTAATATTTGTGTCATTCTCAAAACTTTTGGTCACGACTGTACATCTTGGGAGTTGTAGTTTTACCACAGCTGGATTGCCGGAGGTTAGCCGTCACATCCTTATATGAATAACTAATCAAATTACTAGTTTCGATTTCCACCCCCTTGGTGGTGTGCCTTCTTTGTTTTGTTACCTATAAGACTGATACTAAAGGTGGGGAATTTGCTTAAGACCACGGCAGGTTTTGTGTGTTTTCCTCCGAGCTTGTATATTCTTTTATCTAATCGGGATCAGTGCTGTAAAGGCAGAAGAACGTGGATTACGCTCACATCCACCTGGTAACAAGGCAGAGTACTTTGTTCTTGACCAGCTGTGTGTTCATCTATAGATGTGTTTTGTATTTGCTACAACTGTAATTTTGGTCCTCTGACCAACCTGTAACATTGTAGCATTGTATTTTGTTTACGAAGTGCTTTGGCCTCGGGTGATATATACTGTACTATGTATATCTTGGTTTATAATAGGATTACACAATCGTATAAGCCTGCACTGTTCAGGTTAACATATTGACCTGGGCAAGCAGCGACCTATTCATTTATTTTTCTCGGCCACAATCATTACTTCTTGGTTGATGGTTGCAGGTCTTTTCTAATATCATCTGTACTGCCAGTTATTGTGTTTGGCTGTCTTGCCTTGTCTTTGTTGCCAATAAGAAAAAAATTAAGAGAATATAACTGACAAGAAGATTGCCAGGATGGGAGATCCTGACAGTGAGAATATGGGTGGAAGACTGTCAAAAGTAGATCAGGTCAGGTTCTTAGTCAAACAAGAAAATAATAATTTGTATTCATGCAGCCAGCTTTGAAGAAGTATTAACAGGGACTAAAGTATAAAGGGAAATTCATGTTTCACATCAGTGAAATGCTAATGTGTTGTTGTTAAGAGGGAGCTGAAATATGAGCCAAATAAAGAAGTGTCCTCATTTAAATGGAAAACTATTGCACATATTAGATTGTTGAAATCTGTTTATGGAAGTGATAATTCGGCTACAGGTTATCAGCCAAGGCAAACCATCATGTAGGGGACTGGATGGAGTGGACTTATAAGGCACATACTGTAGTGCTGAGAATTCCACATTTCATGAAGATTACATTGCAAATGCAGTTTCGGTTTCTCGAAATGACTTCCAGTACCACAGCTCAGAGGTGTTAGTGATTCACAACATTTTTATGCATTGAATTGTAAATGAAGAGAAAATGACAGTGTTTATTGGGCCAGTGCGAAGGAGTATTTCACTAATGTTACTAATCTAGCTTAGTTTGGTTCTTTTCTACTGTTTAGGGTTCCCATGGGACAATCTAACAGCAGGAGGTCCTGCTGCTGGTGGCTCCCATGGCTAGCAGTTCTCCCATGATACCGACTGATTGCAGGTGATCCTGTTTGCTGGGTGCCCTCATGATCAGCTTTTTTCTCATAAGACCAGCTGATAGCAGAGGTCCTGTTGTTGGGTGCCCTCATGATCTGCTTTTTTCTCATAAGACCAGCTGATAGCAGAGGTCCTGTTGTTGGGTGCCCTCATGATTAGCTGTTTTCTCATGACCAGCCTAGCAGAGGTCCTGTTGCTGGTTGCTTCATGACCTGCTATTTGATGTGTAATGGTCAGGTAATGACAGTATGTCCTGTTGATGAGTGGCCACTGCCCACCTTTTATCCCATGATACCAGCTGATAGCAGGGGGCTCAGTTGATGGGTACCCCTTTGACCAGCTGTTATGTCAGAAGGAGCGGCAAGGTAAATGTCTGTTTACTGTTGCATTGCAGGGCACCAATTGAAATGGATGCATATCCATTGATTACTATGGATGCTTGTACTCGAAAAATTAGAATATCGTGCAAAAGTTCATTTATTTCAGTAATGCAACTGAAAAGGTGAAACTAACATATGAGAGAGACTCATTACATGCAAAGCAAGATATTTCAAGCCTTTATTTGTTTTAATTTGGATGATTATGGTTTACAGCTTTTGAAAACCCCAAATTCACAATCTCAGAAAATTAGATTACATGAAATCAATAAACAAAGGATGTTAAATAGAAAAATGTAGGACCTATGAAAAGTATAATCATGCATATGTACTCAGTACTTGGTTTGGGCCCCTCAATGCGGCGTGGCATGGATGCCATCAGCCTATGGCACTGCTGAGGTGTTATGGAAGACCAGGATGCTTCAATAGCAGCCTTCAGCTCTTCTGCATTGTTCGGTCTAATGTCTCATCATTCTCTTGGCAATGCCCCATAGATTCTCTATGGGGTTCAGGTCAGGTGAGTTTGCTGGCCAATCAAGCACAGTAACCCCATGGTCATTGAACCAGGTTTTGGTACTTTTGGCAGTGTGGGCAGGTGCCAAGTCCTGCTGGAAAATGAAGTCACTATCTCCATAAAGCTCGTCTGCGGAAGGAAGCATGAAGTGCTCCAAAATCTCCTGGTAGATGGCTGCGTTGACTCTGGACTTAATGAAGCACAGTGGACCAACACCAGCAGATGACATGGCTCCCCAAATCAACACAGACTGTGGAAACTTCACACTGGACTTCAAGCACCTTGCATTGTATGTCTCTCCAATCTTCCTCCAGACTCTGGGTCCTTGGTTTCCAATTGAGATGCAAGAGTTGCTCTCATCAGAAAAGATGATTTTGGACCACTGAGCAACAGACCAGTTCCTTTTTTCTTTGGCCCAGGCAAGACGCTTCTGACGTTTGTTGTTCAGGAGAGGCTTGACAAGAGGAATACGACATTTGAAGCCCATGTCCAGGATCCGCCTGTGTGTGGTGGCTCTTGATGCACTAACTCCAGCCTCAGTCCACTCCTCGTAAAAGTCCCCAACACTTTTGAATGGCCTTTTCCGGACAATCCGCTCCAGATTGCGGTCATCCCTGCTGCTTGTGCACCTTTTTCTTTTACATAACTTTCTATTAATGTGCTTTGATACAGCATTTTGGGAACATCCAACTTCTTTTGCTATTACCTTTTGAGGCTTTCCCTCCTTATGGAGGGTGTCAATGATGGCTTTCTGCACAACTGTCAGGTCAGCAGTCTTTCCCATGATTGTGATTCCTACTGAACAAGACTGAGAGACAATTTAAAGGCTCAGGAACCCTTTGCAGGTGTTCTGGATTAATTTGCTGACTAGAATGTGACACTTTGAGCCTAGAATATTGAACCTTTTCACAATATTCTAATTCTCTGAGATTGTGAATTTGGGGTTTACATAAACTGTAAGCCATAATCATCCAAATTATAACAAATAAAGGCTTGAAATATCTCGCTTTGCATGTAATGAGTCTATCTCATATATTAGTTTCACCTTTTAAGTTGCATTACTGAAATAAATGAACTTTTGCACAATATTGTAATTTTTCGAGTTTCACCTGTAGTTTTACAAGCTTGTTTGGGGCAACTTCTTTTGTTCAATGTGTTCTAATAGGTCATAAAAATAGGATTATCTAAGACAGCCCATTGGAGGAAAGTTAAGGATATTGTATAATAGATTTAGGTATATTTTAGTCCACATTCTTTCCATTAAATAACACCCACATTTCATACATGATCCCCAATGAACAGGAGGTGTTACCAAGAACTAAAGGACAGAGAATAGGCGATGTGATTGATGCCATACAGCAGGGGTATCCACCCTTTTTGATGAAAGAATGTTATTTGACTGCTGTCAGTATCCTCAGAGGAGCAGGCCTCAGTAATAACCATATTATACTGATACCTTCCTTTAGAGGACAATAGCCTATAACATTCTGTTATTCTGTAATTCTTGGTTATGCATGTTTTTAATACATTTTAAGGTGGCCGCAAGGTGGTATGACAGATGTCTCCTGCATTGGTTGCTGATGCTTTACCTGACTGCATTCTAAAATAATTACTAAACTCTCCTTACTAGATGTCTTTTAGTAAACCACACACACTATTTAATGAAATGTGCCACTAAAGTTATAAAAGGCATAATTTTAAGTCATGGGAAAAATGGCGCAAGCAGCACCAAATCAGAATGGTGCACATGGCATTATAAATGTGATGCCACTTACTCAACATGTTAGACACTTTTCTATCTAAAAGGAGAAGTCAAACATCACAAAAATAAATTTCATGACTCTAAGCCACGTCACTTTCCATGCATTTTTCAAAACTGTTGACGAAGGCTTAAAAATGTTTTGTCTTTGTTCAAATACCCATTTATGGGCAGGGCTGGAAGCGTCTTGGACGTGGGTAAGGCATGCCAAACCTAAACTATGGCTGAGTTGTGCCGGGAGCCACGGGCGTGGGTAGGCCTGGAGAGGGCAAAAGAGACAAGTACACTGTGTCGTGCAAACCGGTTTATTGTGTGCTACAGCCTGGGATATTTCCCTATGTGGATTCGGGATGTATCTGTTGAAACAAGAAGATCTCCAGCGTCCCATGGAACGGATGACATGAGCAGGGACTTGGTGTTTTGAAGCTGACGAAGCCGCTCCGATGCAGAATGAGTGACCCGAGATGACGCCTGGGTCGTACCCAAGGCCTGCCGTTAGCGAACGGATATGGGACGTGAATTGATGTGAAGAGAGGGGTTTATCTTTGAAGGGTAGGAGAGGACTGTTGGGAGGAGCAGACTGTAACAGGGATAATAATTTGTTAAGAATCCAGACCGGGCACCAGTTGTTTTGGGTAGGGAAATATTTAATCTCCGTGGGTGGCCCTGTTTGGCTTGTTTTGGTCAGTGGTAGGCTGAGTATGAAATGGTCATTATGCCACGACAGCTGGTCTTTGCGAAGACAGCCGTGCCCCGGGGTGCTGCCGGTGAATTCTCCTGGACGGAGAAAGCCGTAAAAACTTAAAAACATGGCTGCTTGTAATACCGTGCTGGTCAAGGGCCCAAAAGGGGAGCCGTCTAGCGCGGAAGACAGATCCCTGAACAGCTTGGTGGACACCGGTTGTCTGCGGGAGGGAGTTTGTTTGGCGGTTTTCTGAATTCCCCTAAGGGCTGCCTTGATGGCCTGGTTTGAGAAAATGGAAGAACGATCCGGATTACTAAGCATGAAGTGGTGTTGGAGGCCTGCTAGGTATATTTTGATGGAACTGTGAGAGAGTTTGAGTTGGGATTGACAGAAAGCTATGAACGCCAGCAGGTACGATGTTTCGTCCCGGTCGCCCTGAGGGTAAAGGAGTCTAAACCTACTGAATGCTTTCAACCCGGTTCTGTAATTCCTGGCCGTGTTTGGGGCTAAGGATTGGCTTATGAAATGTTTTGCTGTCGAGATGAGAGACTCTAGTCCATCACTAGAGTGTTGTGTGGCGGAATTGAGGCTCCCGTGGGATCCGCGTCGGGCATCTCCTGGAAAAAAAACCGAAAAATTTAATCTAGACAATGCATCTGCTGCTACATTTTTATGTCCCTGAATGTGTTCCCCTGCAAAACGGAAATTAAAAGAAAGGGACAGCCATACTAGTCTGCGTAGCAGTGACATGATTTTTGGGGACTTAGCCCTTTGTTTGTCGAGGATGTCAACTAATGCCTGGCTATCCGTGACAAAAAGGACAGAGGAATTGGCCCACTGTTTTCCCCAGACTTGAGCGGCTGCTACTATGGGATAAAGCTCTATGAGGGGGGATGATTTTAAAGCATCTATGTCGGAGCTTAATTCTGGGGGCCATTTGCCCGCCATCCAATGGTTGCCAGAAATAGCAGCAAACCCGACTGACCCCGCTGCATCTGAAAAAATGATGGGGGAGAGTGAGGTTCGGGGAGGAATAAATAAAGAAATACCGTTCCAGTTTGACAAGAATGACTTCCACATGTGCAGATCTGCCCTGGCATGACTGTCTAAAGAAATTGTGCTGTCCTGATCCTGAGCTTCAGGAAGAAGCTGCAGCAACCTTGACATAAACGATTTACCCTGCGGCATGACCCTGGTCGCAAAATTGAGCATTCCCAGAAGAGACTGAAGTTCCGTTTTGGTGATGGAGTTTCCTAGTACTGCTCTGTCCATGGCTATGCGGATTTTACTTAATTTCTCTGGAGGAAGCCTGGCTTCCATACGGACCGTGTCCAAGATGATACCTAGGAAGGTGACCTGTGTGGCTGGCCCTTCTGTCTTTTTTTGAGCTAACGGGACCTGTAACTGATTAAAGAACTCCGTCAAAGTGTTTAAACCGGTCGGGTGAGGATGCCGCTTCTCAATTATCAAGAAGTCGTCCAGATAGTGGATGACCATTGGCAAACCGCCGTGGTGAACCAATATCCAGTGGAGGGCCTGTGCTAACTGGTCAAAGAGCCATGGACTGCTTTTGCAACCGAAAGTGAGACGATTTGCAAAATAAAATTTATTGGACCATCTGATGCCATAAAAACCCCAAAGCTGTGGCTGGATGGGCAGCAGCTTGAAGGCGTCAGCTATATCTGCCTTGGTGAGCCAAGAACCCTTGCCTGAGAGCAAGATGAGTTGGACTGCCTGATCGATAGAAGAGTATCTCATTGAGTACTCCTCTGATGGAATCAGTGAATTCAGGCTGGGGGTGGACGAAGCATGTGGAGCAGACAAATCGTAGATCATACGTTTTTTATTCGATGACTGTTTAGACACAATGCCGATAGGACTGATGCGCCAGTGCTGAAAGGGAACATCAGAAAAGGGGCCCAGCAAGAAACCTTTATTGACCTCTGCTTGTATCAATGTCTCGACTGCTTCTGGGTCATGACTGGCCGACAGTAAATTGGAACCCTCCCAGTTGGCTTGAGGAAGAGCGACTAACCCTGTGTGAAACCCTTCGTGGAACCCAGCTATTAAGGATTCAGTGAAGACTCGGTCAGGATGGTTTTTGAGGAGACTTGACAGCAGTTCGACATTGATGTCGGTTAGTCATAACTGCTTTGAGGCTTTCCTAGGGCACAAGGAGCGTGGGTGAGCTCTGAAACACAATGAACAGATGTGCAGGGCCCGACACGCATTGAAGGCACAACTTCCCAAGTTAAAGTTATTGCATAATTGGCTTTTGCCGAGGTAGATTATGGGCCGGCCTAGTTTGTCCACTGAACTGGGATTACCCTGAGCACCGGAGGGACCGGGCCACGCCCCTTGCGGCGTGCCAGGGCTAGAGTTCGGGCACCAATCTGTTAAATGAAATATGGATTGGCAGTTCGAGCAGGTGGGGGCCCTGAGACCTGCAAAGTGCCGGCAAAATAGCTCGGTGTCCATCTCCGCCCAATTGGTGACAAACTGGAACTGGGAAAGTGCTGCTGCAGCTTTAGCGGAGAAGGACCGGTGGTAATCGTAAAATGCCGATCCACCATATTTCTGACCCAGGTCGGTGACCTGGTAAAGATATCTGTCCAGTTCCTCCCTTCTGTCTGGCTGGGCTGAACAGACCACATCTCTATATACGCTGAAAGCTAGCACGAATTCCGGAATGGTCAGCTTCCTGTTGAGACGTGCATCTTTAGCTTTCATGACTATGGACACGTCCCCACAGTTAATCACGCGACTTTCTGGAACATCGTGGGATGCAATGAGAATGGAGGCTAGATTTATATCTTTCCCTGCCACAATGTCCTTTTTTAGATTCTCTGGCAGAAAGTGGGACGGGGCAATTTGGGGGGTAGGTATGTGAATACCTGGGAGAGACTGTGGGATGGCCAGGGATGATGTGGTAGCCTGACTTTGACCGGATGTTGAGGGCTGGACTTCCAGAACGTCGACTCTGGACTGGATGTCCGAGACCGAACTGACCAAACCACTGATGGAGGATTGGAGCTGAGACAGTGAGAGCTGAATTGATGACAGGGAAGTTTGTTCCCCAGAGGGCCCAGCCTCAGACATCAAAATTCTGAAAAGTTCTGCTTTTCTGGCAGATGCAGGATACCGGATCCCTTTCCTATTCAGCTCAGCAATTAACTTTGGGATGGTCCAGCTCCAGAGGGATCTGTTGGTGACCCGACCTGAGACTGCAGAGCCTAAGGAAGAGACGTTGTCTTCTATATCGGACACCTGTGACATCTTGGACCCGCCTTAAGCTGAACCGACTTTTGACGAATGACTTGATCTGGATTGCCGCGGACAGAAAAACCAAAAATAAGAGCTAGACAAGGTATATGTGGACTGAAATAAGCAAGAACAGAACCTACCAGTGATATAACTCTTGTATCGAATATCTTACCTTGCGGAACTTTAGCCTACTTTCTACTTGGAAATTATAGCAGCTGGAAACACTTCTAGGAATCTGAGGGAAAATTTAAGTAGACTGAATGACGTAGCCGTGAGAAAGGATGGGAACCGTGAGACCCTTGAACGTCCGTAAGGCTCATGAAGCCGAGCCTATGCAGACTAGGACAGGGTATGGCGAACCCAGTGGCACACTAGATTGAACAGCCCAGATGATCCGGGTGATATACCACATTGAACTTGGCCTGGACGATCCAGGTGACATACAACATCGACACTGGACCTGGATGATCCAGGAGGTACGCATGCGAGACATGTCCTGGACGATCCAGGTGACCCTTCAGGAACGTGCCTGGAAGGTCCAGGAAACGCGCGACACTGGACCATGGCCTGGACGATCCAGGTGACAAAAAACATTGGACTAGGCCTGG
Organism: Bufo gargarizans; assembly: GCF_014858855.1. NCBI lineage: Eukaryota > Metazoa > Chordata > Amphibia > Anura > Bufonidae > Bufo > Bufo gargarizans. The sequence continues at coordinate 43,680,375 of NC_058089.1, forward strand.
ACGATCCAGGTAACGTACAACATGAGACCAGGGCCTGGACGATCCAGGTAACATACAACATGAGACCAGGGCCTGGACGATCCAGGTAACATACAACATGAGACCAGGGCCTGGACGATCCAGGTAACATACAACATGAGACCAGGGCCTGGACGATCCAGGTAACATACAACATTGGACTGGGCCTGGACGATCCAGGTAACATACAACATTGGACTGGGCCTGGACGATCCAGGTAACATACAACATTGGACTGGGCCTGGACGATCCAGGTAACATACAACATTGGACTGGGCCTGGACGATCCAGGTAACATACAACATGAGACCAGGGCCTGGACGATCCAGGTAACATACAACATTGGACTGGCCTGGACGATCCAGGTAACATACAACATGAGACCAGGGCCTGGACGATCCAGGTAACATACAACATTGGACTGGGCCTGGACGATCCAGGTAACATACAACATGAGACCAGGGCCTGGACGATCCAGGTAACATACAACATTGGACTGGGCCTGGACGATCCAGGTAACATACAACATGAGACCAGGGCCTGGACGATCCAGGTAACATACAACATTGGACTGGCCTGGACGATCCAGGTAACATACAACATGAGACCAGGGCCTGGACGATCCAGGTAACATACAACATTGGACTGGGCCTGGACGATCCAGGTAACATACAACATGAGACCAGGGCCTGGACGATCCAGGTAACATACAACATTGGACTGGGCCTGGACGATCCAGGTAACATACAACATTGGACTGGCCTGGACGATCCAGGTAACATACAACATGAGACCAGGGCCTGGACGATCCAGGTAACATACAACATTAGACTAGGCCTGGACGATCCAGGTAACATACAACATGACCAGGGCCTGGACGATCCAGGTGACATGCAACGTTGGCACTGAGCCTGGACGATCCAGGAGACATACAACATGAAGATGGAACCAGAGTGACATGCGGGGTGTGCTGGGGAACTGCAGAGAGTGGGGGCACAGGGCTGGACTTGCTGGGACAAACTCTTCTCAGACCTCATTCATCTGAAAAGACGAACTGATATGCCTGAGAATATCTAAGTGAGTGACCAGTTTGGAACGGCAACATGCCAGAACCTCGCCGCGTGTGGATGTGACCCATCTTCTGAGTGCCTGGCAGTGTCACCATGCGGGTCACAGACCGACCCTGATGGAACGCCATGAGTCCAGAGCCACACACTGCAGTCATACTGCGGTACCTCACGCTGGGGAAGGAGGACTCCGGTGCGGCTCCGGCGGGTGAGTGTGTGGGAACGGTCTGTGCTCCGCCTGGGGAGGCTGAATGGGGCAGGCGGAAGTAAGTGCGTTCCACCTTGGACCGCAAGACGACTTGGGGAAGCGCTGCTGCCGGCTGTGCGCGTGACGGAGGCGGGCGGAAGTAGGTGCGTTCCACCTTGGACCGCAAGACGACTTGGGGAAGCGCTGCTGCCGGCTGAGCGCGTACAGGAGGCGGGCGGAAGTACATGCGTTCCGCCTTGGACCGCAAGGTGATTTTAGGGAAGCACTGCTGGAGGACGTACGGGAGTATCACGCTCCATAAACTTACTTTGAGGAGAAAGACTTCTCACCGGACTGTAGCACCGTGCAGCAATTCACTCTGGACGAGAGAGAGAAACAAACAGCTTGCTAGACGGCTAGAAGTGGCTCCTCCTACGAACGTAAGTGAGACACACCACCTGAGGGGAGACCTTGACAGGCATATATAGGGAGCTACGCCCTGCCCACAAATACAGGCTGAAATCAGCCTTAATACTTGTGGGGATGGGGGTACCTCTGCAAAATTGGCCCCCATTCTGGAGGCTCAGCCTATCCATATGTTACATGAAAATGAAAGCTGAATCACCACTTTTTTTCCAAAATATCTTTGATATGAGGTTTACTGATGTAGCAGGATGTAGATCAAGTTGTCAGTGTTTCATCATGAGGTTCACATGGTCAGTATTTCTTATCAGTATCAAAAGGACCTTTGATGACATAATCGCATTCACCACGTGGTGAGCACGGTGACGACAGCGCAGGTCCTGCTGAATGAAGATAGAAGATCCTTATACCTTCATTCAGCAGGACCTGCCTTGACGTCTGAGCGCGATTACGTCATCAAAGGTCCTTTTGCAGGTCCTGAAAGAAGAAGAAAGAAGACTATGCCGGCTGCGCGAACAAGTGGATGAGGTGAGTTAATTTGTAAAAAAAAAAAATGTAACCCTTCAATCGACATTTTTGTAAGCATTCTATATTAAGAATGTTATTATTTTCCCTTATAACCATGTTATAAGGGAAAAAAAAAAAATGAGTTTACTTTAATGGGGTTCGGGGTTGTTCATCCCTATCATCTCTTAGCAACCATGCGTGAAAATCACTCCGCACTTGCTTGCGGATGCTATGCGATTTTCACACGGCCCCATTCATTTCTATGGGGCCTGCGTTGCGTGAAAAATGCAAAATATAGAACATGCTGCGATTTTCAAGCAACTCACAAGTGATGTGTGAAAATCACCGCTCATCTGCACAGCCCGATTGAAGTGAAGGGGTCCGGATTCAGTGCGGATGCAATGCGTTCCTCTCACGCATTGCACCCACGTGGAAAACTCGCTCGTGTGAAAGGGGCCTAAGTGTGGTCGTAGCCTCAGTGTTTTGGGGATCCCAGGTGTTTTCTACCTCTAGATTAACTGAGTGAAACCTTCTGTGGCACTTGTAGTGAATGAGGAAAAAGAGGGGGCCGTGTTAGTTTTTAGTCATCTGTCATGGCAGCTTTTGCCGCCAGGCAGGAAATTTCCGGGACAGAAATCTTTGTGATATTAAAAGGAGGCAATCCCTGAATGTTCCTTTATCGCTATTCTTAAACTCTGCTGAACTTGCACTTTCCACTTGGATTTAAATGATGTTTTGTAAAAGCTTGGAGTCTCTACAGGACACATGATTATGGATCATATCTGTGATCAAAGCTGTTATAGTTCTGTAATGTTTCTGACTAGTTGTCCTGGGGAGCAGTTATAATTGGCCCTTTTACACAAGGATCAGGTAATTTATCAGAGATGAGCGTTCGTAAAAGCTGCCTACATGTGCCACTGATCATCAAACAAGGAAAGCGCTCATTTGTTGGTTATAACATTTTTGTATGGCAGATAAAATCACTGTTTTGCTGGCAGAAGAGCATCTTGTGTAAGGACTGTGTGACATTTGCGTTTCACAGATTCGTCAGGCTGCTCCGTATGCCGAGAGGCCACTTGAATAACATAGACAGAACATTATATCTTATCCAAGCATGTCCAGTCTTCATATAGCAATACAGATACTAGAGGGTAAAGGTAAATGAGAACAAAATAGTATATCTTATCCAGCATAGCATGACAGATCTTCATAGACTATAGAGACGTATTGGCAACAGATAGCCATCAGAGGGAGACAGACAACACCTGGACAAGGGAGGGGGGACGAACCCGGAACAGGGGGAAAGGGGGGGAAGACAGATGGAGAAAATAATAATAAAAAAGGGGGAGGGTGGACCCCCACACACACAATCTCTAAGTCTCCATTAGGCCAGTAAAGCCTGATAGTCCAGTGAACTCTGGAACACAAACCATGGGGTCCAAGAGGTAATGAAAGCCTCGTTGGTGTTTCTCAAAAGAGCTGTGAGCTCCTCCATTCTCCGTAGGTCTTCCACCTTGTGAACCCAAAGATCTACAGAAGGTGGGAAAGGGGATTTCCACCTGGCTGGAATGCAGGCCCGAGCAGGACTTACCAAATGTCGTAAGATTGACTTACTGAAAAGACCAGAGGGCAAATCCGAAAGGAATAGCAAAAAGAAACCAGGGGTATTTGGTATGGAGTACCGGAAAAATGTAAGCAAGGGTCCTGTGGACCAGAACTGTCTGAGCTTGCTACAATGCAAAAGATATGAATCAGAGAGCCTTGCGCTGATTCACATCGCCAACACAACGGAGAGGCTGAAGGAGACATTTTATGTAGAGGAGTCGGTACATAATACCATCTATACAGTACTTTGTAACCTGCTTCCTGAAATTTGATAGCTATAGAGGATTTGTGTGTGAAACTGTATAGTCTTGGCCATTGGTCAGAGGGGATGTCCATTTCCAGATTAAAGGCCCATCGGTCGATGTAGGGAGGCTGTAAATCCTACTGGGGAAACACCAAAACCTTATAGAATTCAGAATGCCGGTAAACACCCAAGCCAATACACACTTTTTTGAAAGGAGGAAGAGGTCTGTCAAATCCTGGGGCCGTGGGGATAGTGGATAGGTAATGGGACAGCTGCCTAACTCTTCAAGGCCCCCAGGTACATGAGTCAGAGTGATTTATTAGTTCACGATATGTAAAGCATCGTCCTGATGTTCTAAAGTAAGGGGCTCGACACTAACCTCCCATGCGCTAGGTCATAAAAGGGCCAGGAGAACAGCTGACTGGGAAATCTAGGTGTCCTAGGACTGGGAACAGTGGGGATGGGGCTGGTGAAATCGAAGTCAGGCTAGCATTTTTGCAAAATTGGAATAGGGTAGGGCCTATGGTAGGATGGGTAGAAAGTGCATTAGGGATCTGGGACAACGCCCACTATAAAAAAGAAAGGGAGGACTGCGAGCACAGATGTTCAATGGTAAACCATTGTTTAAAAGGAGCGTGACCGCACCAGTCCAAGACCCGCTGGAGCATGGTGGCTGCATAAAAATTACGCAGATCAGGTATCCCCAGACCCCCTGCTTCTTAGGGGTATGAAGTAAGGAACAAGCAAGCCTTGGTCTCTCACCCGCCCAGATAAACTTAAAAAGATCTTGGTGTGCAGTAGCAAAGAAACTTGGGGGCAATTTTATGGTAATGGTTTGAAAGAGGTACAGCAGACGAGGAAGAACATTCATCTTAAATATGGCACAACGGCCAAACCATGTGTATATTCCCTTAGACCATCTATTGAGGTCCTCTTTAAACCAACATAAAAGGGGAGCAATTCCTGCTGTAAACCTCTTTCAGATCCCTTGGGATCCAGGTCCCCAGGTATTTGACAGTTCCCACTGCCTATTTAAATGGAAGGGAGGTGGCTAGTGTGGATTCCAGTGAGTTTGCTAATGATATATTTAAAGCCTCTGATTTTTGGAAATTGATTTTCAGGTCATCCGCATATGAAGCAATCTTAAATACTTGGGCACCTAAGGAGAGGCCTGCAATATTACGATTCATCCTCACTGTATGGAGCAGGGGCTCTAAGGTTAGGACAAATATCAAGGGAGAGAAGGGACAAAAGCCGACAAGAGACCATTAACCTTTGTCGAAGCCGTTGGGAGGTATACAGGGAATGGATCCAAGCCATCATGGAGTAACCTATGTCCACATGCTTCAGGACTGCAAAAAGCCAAGGCCAACTCACTCTGTCAAATGACTTTTCGGCATCAGTGGACAAAAGACAAAAAGAGGAGCACTGCAATTTTGCATGGTGGTTCAGGTTCAACACTTTAATATTATTATCTCAAGCCTCTCTAGATGGGATGAAGCCCACTTGATCAGTATGGATAAGACCTGGTAGAAGAGGGACAAGTTGCGTAGCTAGAATTTTTGCAAACAACTTGAAGTCTACATTTAGCAGTGAGATAGGGCGTTAACTTGCACATGCAGCTGGATCCTTTCCTTCTTTATGTATAACTGTGATATGTACATGTGTCATGTACCTAGCAAGTGGACTCCCTGTTGCTACCTTGTTCAAAGCCTTAGTGATCGGGGCCTTCAGGAGGGGTAGGTATTTTTTGTAATAGGAAGCTGTTAGTCCGTCCGGACTGGGGGCTTTACTGGGTTGCACAGATTTTAATGCCTCAGTTTGTTCCTCCTCTGAGATAGGTTTATCTAAGGCTACTTTCACACTTCCGCTTTCCCTTTCCACTATTGAGATCCGTTTATACTGTAGGATCTGAATAGCGGGGGAAAACGCTTTCGTTTTGTCCCTATTCATTGTCAATGGGGACAAAACTGAACTGAACGAAACAGAATGCACCAGAATTAATTCCATTCCATTTGGTTGCATCCCCATCGTGGACAGAATAACACTGCAAGCACCTTTTTTTTTTTTGGCTGCAATGTGGTGCAGAGCAAGACGAATCCGTCCCGACATACAATTTAAGTCAATGGGGACCTATCCAGTTTCTCTGACACAATAGAAACCGGATACGCCCCCCATTGACGTTCAATGGTGTTCATGACGGATCCGTCTTGGCTATTTTAAAGATAATAAAACCGGATCTGTTCATAAGAGAAGCGTTTTTGCTGATCCATGACGAATGCTGCAAAAATGCCTATGTGAAAGTAGCCTAAGTCAAGGGAGAGCTTCCCGTGGGATTTTTGGGAGACCCGAATCGGAAAGTAACACGAGAGAACCATATGGACATCTTGGCCGATTTCTAGGTCCTGTATCAGGGACTCATTCAGCTGCCATTGCTATGACCTAGGAGCAGGAAGAGTATATTTCAGAGAAACATGGAGCATAGCATGATCTGAAAAAGTCATAGAATCGGTGGTGGAGGAGGCAAGAAGGGGTACCACTGAATGCCGTATGAGGAAATAATCTAGGCGAGAGTACACATCCCTTGCCGGAGAATAGTAGGTATAATCGCGAGCATCTGGGTTGACCGCCCTCCACACATCAACCAACTGATGGAAATGAAGAAGGCGCTTGATGTGATGGAGATAAGAGAAGGCCAGATGAGAGGCTCCCCTCAAAACATCCACCAATGGATCTATGGCAAAATTTAGGTCCCCTCCGACCAGTAGCGTGCCCTTTTCAAAACTATCAATTATTGACGAGATTCCTGCTAAGGTAGTAAATGGATTGGTATTGGGCAGATATACATTGCCAAGTGTACAAAGATGCCCAGCTAGTCGACCCTTCACAAACAGAAATCGACCATTATCATCTGTCTGAACATCTACCGGTTCCCATGGGGTGGTTCTGGAGACAAGTATGCTAACTTCCCTAGACTTCAATACTGAATAACAACTATGGTAGATGTCAGGGTACCTGGGTGATCTAAAAAGAGGTAGAGTGCCTTTGCGGAAGTGGGTCTCTTGTATGAATGCAATTTATACCTTCTTGCTCCACAGGAGACGGAGAATGGAGAATCTGTTCTCAGGCATGTTCAACTCGTTGGCGTTGATGGAAGCGAAGTTAATAGCAGACATATTCCTGGTCTAAAAAGAAAGAGGGAACAGGGATGGGGGGGGGGGGAGACAAAGGTAAGTACAAGGGGTGAGGAGGACAACACACAAAGGTTAGACTAGGAAAAAGATTATACAGTAAGTTAGGTTGAAAAGCCAAAATACCAGATTTAGCAAATCCAGAGTGGATAGGATAGGAGAAAAAAATATTTTTTTTTTTAATATGTATATAATACTGTGAAAAAATCAATTTAGTGAACCTCAAGGAGCTCACAGATGAGCAGATTGAGAATCATGCTCTATGTGGGGAGAGCAGAAGAAAATATAATTGCTTCCCTTCCCCTGGGCCATATGTAACTTAACACAAGAAAACCTCTGGTGGAGGTCAGGTCATATAGGAGAGCAGAGCCAGCTAATACCGAGAGCAGACACTCTGCCGTCTGGGTAGCAAGCAATGGCGTCCCCATAAGACAGACAGCACTAGCAGGCAAGTCCCCGCAGCATAGATCTATGAAAATCAACCGCAGTCCTCAGTCGCCAAGACAATTTCCATGTGGGTGTCCTGTTCAGGTGTAGATATCATGGGAGGAGGTCCGTGTGGAGACTTGCTGCGAGTATGCCGAGGGAGCGGAGCTGCCTGTGGAGTGGAAGTGGGGACATCCAACCAGTCCAGTAGACAGTAGGGACATCCAAAAACTGAGCCAGATCCCCAGCTTGGTCTGAGGAGGGTAGAGCAAAGGTGAGTCAATTTTTGCTAATAATGAGATGAAACAGGTGGCCCCAGAGATAGGTAGAGAGCCCCAGCTTCTGTGATAGATTGTAGAAGAGGTTTAAGAATACGCCTCATTGTCAAGGTGCGCTGCGAAACATCTGGCAGAAGTTGAATCTGAGTGCCCGCAAACATGGTGGGACCCTGTCTCCAGGCCCATTGCAGAATCTCCTCTTTCTTTCAGAAAAAATGAACCCTACACAGAACATCTCTGGGGGCTGATTTATCCGGGCACCTGGACCCCAATACACGATGGACTCTGTCCAGCTCAATCTCCGCATCTGCTGGTCTGGAGAGAAGGGTGTTGAATATGGTGGACACAACTATGCGCAAGTCAGACGCAGGTAGTTTCCGGAATCCTGCGCAGTTTAGTGTTATTACGGCGACCTCTGATTTCCTGTTCGTCCAATTATAATAGCATGTGCCTGTTCATGGAACGCTACAAGGCCAAGGTTTCTTAAGAGAGGCGAGTGTCCAAGGTTGAGGAGACTTGCATCTGTGTGGTCAGTTGAGTAGAGATACTGTATTAACCAGGTCTGTCTTGACGGCCGCAATGGCATGTTCTAGTTTGGACTCGACCCTTAGTATAATAGCTTCCAGATCATTTTTAGTGAGTAGGTTACTGAGGAGGGACCAGATATTTAAGTTTAGGGTGTTTAGAATGTATGCTGTAAGATGGGTCGCCGAGGCGTCAGAGAAGGCAGGGGTTTGGAAAATAGCAGGCATGGGTGGAAAGTCCAGGTTGGACCTTGCGGTGGGGGAGAGAGAGCGCAACTGCACCACATGCGGTGGCGACGAGTCACGAAACTGTGTGGCCACAGCCTTGGGGCCAAAAAGAGTGTTCAGCAGGACAGGTGGTCAGCACCGGAGAGCATAGGGGTTTTCCAGTGGAGTAGCAATCACCAGGCCTGGAGTCAATGTGGGGTTCTCCACTGCCACTGATCCGCCTTGAGGCGTCAAAGATGTTGGGGATGCAACAGCATGTACCATATACAGTATTGTGTATTAATATCACTTGACCAGTAGATGGCACTGTATGTTAAGGTTACCAGTTGTGTATATCTGTACTTGTTGGTTCTCTCTCTCTCTTTATGCCAAGATGGCTGCTGTTACAGTTTGCTGAAATGTCTTGTATGTTTGGAACTTACTTAATCCACACAAGTAAACCAAGTTCTGCCTCATCACAAGCTACTAGTGTCTTCTCTAACCCACAACCAACAGGTTATGGGCCCAGCTCTATACACTAGAAAAAGGAAAACTACAAGCAAGTAAGGAAACTAGAGCTGCATCCAATTCACTGAAAGATGGCAAGTGCTTCAGATATGAAGTTTACAATAGCAAAGCTCAACAATCTGAAGTCACTTTGTGAGGCTTACATAATAGAAACCACCCAATCTAGAAACTACACCCCTCAAAGTATTCAAAACTGATTTTACAAACGTTGTTAACCCTTTAGGTGTTCCACAAGAGTTAATGGCAAATGGAGATAAAATTTCTGAATTTAGATTTTTGGGCAAATTTTCCATTTTAATCCAGTAACAAAGCAAGGGTTAACAGCCAAACAAAATGCTATATTTATTGCCCCGATTCTGTAGTTTGCATAAACACCTAATATGTGGCCGTAAACTACTGCACGGGCACACGGTAGGGCGTAGAGGGAAAGGTGCACCGTGTGGTTTTTGGAAGGCAGATTTTGCTGGACTGGTTTATTTACACCATGTCCCATTTGAAGCCCCCCTGATTTACCCCTAGAGTAGAAACTCCATAAAAGTCACCATCACCTCTCAGGATCGCAGGATGGTGATTGGTGGTGTATTATCACACCACCGATCACCATCCTGTTCTGGGTTATCTGTTCTCTGGGGAACCTGCGGTTTGCTGCGATCGCCAACATGGGGGGTCACAGGACCCCCCTGGGCATTGACCCATGGTGCCTGCCCAATGATTTTATCAGGCACCCAGTTCTGATCACTGCCCTCCGGGCGGCAATGATCGGGACTATACATGACGTACCTTAAGTACCGGGACAATATGCCGTACCGGTACGTCATGTGTCTGGAACAGGTTAAGCTTGAAATGTTGTTATCCAAAGATGACTTGTGGCAGGTACTAGATACACACAGACCAAATGACAACCTGAAAGAATGGGACAGGAGAAACAGGCAAGCAAAAGCAGTCAAAAACCTGTTAGTGGAGGATAATCAACTCATTCATATAGGGAAAGAAAACACAGCTAAAGGTATTGTCACGGTTACTGATCGGTCAGGAAATCAAGAAGATTGGCTGAGCGTGGAGGAATCGAACAGCCTCTTTGATTTATCTTGATTCGGTGTTGATAGGGTTAATGACTACTTCTCTTTTCTCAGCTGTTGCTCAGTGGTCATCACTTCTACCCTTTATAGTCTCACCCCACCCTTCTGACTATGCGGTTGATAGCTTCATTTTGGTTTGGCTGAGCTGGTGTGAGATCCTCTCTGGTGTTCCTGTTCTTCCATCTCTACAGAAGTTAAGTGTTGCGTTTGTTTGTATTTGTTATATTCCCTGTGGTTGTATCTGGGCCTGAGACAGAGACTTCCATTCGTCCATCTGGGGAGGAATGGGTTGTCTCTAGTCCTATACTTATTCCAGGGCCTTATAGGGAAATCAGGGCCTAGGTATCCTGCTTATGAATATTCCTACCTTCAAGGTCTATTCATTCATTGATAGGTAGTCAGGGCTCGGATTAGGGTTGTCTAGGAGGTTTCTTCCCTGGTTTCCAGGCCCAGTTACTGTTCCCCTTCCCTCCTGTGTTCAGTGTGGAGTTTCCCCCCTACACTGATCGTGACAGGTATGTGGACTGCATTACAAAAACTGTATGAACGTGCAAGCCTAAGCAGTAAACTATATATACTGTGCAAACTGTATAAGATGAGGCTAGAAAAAGGGCAGGAAATGGGTGAACATTTAAAGGCTAGAGATTGTGGACCAGCTGGGTGCAATAGGTGAAGAAATGAAAGACAATCATGTAGTAGCATTACTGCTATGCAGCCTTCCAGAATCATACAGTGCCCTTATAAATGCTCTAGAAACTAGACTGGAAACTGAACTGATGCTAGAATATGTTAAGGAAAAATTATATGATGAATACAGCAGAAGAAAGGAATATCTGCATAGTGAAGAGAACGAGAGATCAGAGACCGCTCTGAAGGTGCATGAAGGCATAAGACAAGGCAAAGAAACTAGGCTATGTTTTCACTGCAAAAAGGCCGGTCATCTGAAAAAGAACTGTTCAATCTGGAAAGCTGAGCAGCGAAAGCGGGAGCTACCCACAATATAAAGAGCTAAAGTGGTCCTGAAAGAAAATGAAAGTGCATCATGGACTGGTACTTTTAAAGTGACTCAGAATAGTACCTCACACGGATCGTACATTGATTTAGGGGCAACAAGTCAAATGACAAGCGACGAGACATTCTTCACAGAAATTGATTTTTGTGTAAAAGACAAAGTCTTCCTAGCAAATGAGAAAAGTATTACAGCGAAAGGTAATGGTCAGTGGTTTCTGAACTGCAAAATGCCATCAGGGGGCAAGCAGAGCATCCTTATAAAGAATGTTCTGTATGTTCCAAGTCTAGAAGGAAGCCTCCTATCAGTTAAAACCCTTGCAAGCAATGGACTCACTGTCCAGTTCAGAGGTAATGAATGTACAATTCAAAATGGATGGCAAATTCTAGCAAGAGGAAGGTTAAATGAACATCTGTACAAACTCGTCACTGAAAGAAGGCTAAAGCGGCAACTCATAACCCACATGACAAGTGCATCCACCTATTGCATAGAAGATTGGGGCATCAAAACCCAGAAGCTATAAAGGACTTTGCAAAGAGAGGTCTATCAGAAGAAATGAAAATATTGCCTTGCACACACTCAGCAAGTGCATGTGTTGCATCAAAGCAAAGGACACCTGGGGACACACGGGAACAGATATTTACTGACTTTTATCGACAATTATTCTAGGTACACAATAACGTATCTAATGAAGCACAAAAGTGAGACAGAAAAACTTCAAGAGTTTGTAGCTATGACAAGCAACAAGTTTCAAAGGAAACCTGGAATAATACGCACTGACAATGGAGGGGAATATATGAGTACAGAGATGGAATCATACCTAAAGAAACAAGGTATTATACACCAAACAACTGTACCATACACTCCTGAGCAAAACAGCGTAGCAGAAAGAATCACACTCTTGTAGAAATGACCAGATGTATGATTTCAGACGCTGCATTATCTAACAAATACTGGGGAGAAGCGATACTGACCGCAACATACCTACAAAACAGGCTCCCATCACAAGCTATTAAAAGTACACCATATGAAATGTGGAATGGCTCAAAACCCTAACGTAGGGCACATCAGAGTGTTTGGCTGTAAAGAATATGCCTACATTCCAAGTGAGAAACACTCCAAGTTGGAGAACAAAGCCATAGAAAGCATTCTGGTGGGCTGCAGTGAGCAGAGTAAAGGATATACAGTCGTGGCCAAAAGTTTTGAGAATTACATAAATATTGGAAATTGGAAAAGTTGCTGCTTAAGTTTTTATAATAGCAATTTGCATATACTCCAGAATGTTATGAAGTCCTTCTTTGCCATGAAAATTAACTTAATCCCCCCAAAAACTTTCCACTGCATTTCATTGCTGACATTAAAGGACCTGCTGAGATCATTTCAGTAATCGTCTTGTTAACTCAGGTGAGAATGTTGACGAGCACAAGGCTGGAGATCATTATGTCAGGCTGATTGGGTTAAAATGGCAGACTTGACCTGTTAAAAGGAGGGTGATGCTTGAAATCATTGTTCTTCCATTGTTAACCATGGTGACCTGCAAAGAAACGCGTGCAGCCACCATTGCGTTGCATAAAAATGGCTTTACAGGCAAGGATATTGTGGCTACTAAGATTGCACCTCAATCAACAATTTATAGGATCATCAAGAACTTCAAGGAAAGAGGTTCAATTCTTGTTAAGAACGCTTCAGGGCTTCCAAGAAAGTCCATCAAACGCCAGGATCGTCTCCTAAAGAGGATTCAGCTGCAGGATCGGAGTGCCACCAGTGCAGAGCTTGCTCAGGAATGGCAGCAGGAAGGTGTGAGCGCATCTGCACGCACAGTGAGGCGAAGACTTTTGGAAGATGGCCTGGTGTCAAGAAGGGCAGCAAAGAAGCCACTTCTCTCCAAAAAAAACATCAGGGACAGATTGATCTTCTGCAGAAAATATGGTGAATGGACTGCTGAGGACTGGGGCAAAGTCATATTCTCCGATGAAGCCTCTTTCCGATTGTTTGGGGCATCAGGAAAAAGGCTTGTCCGGAGAAGAAAAGGTGAGCGCTACCATCAGTGCTGTGTCATGCCAACAGTAAAGCATCCTGAGACCATTCATGTGTGGGGTTGCTTCTCATCCAAGGGAGTGGGCTCACTCACAATTTTGCCCAAAAACACAGCCATGAATAAAGAATGGTACCAAAACACCCTCCAACAGCAACTTCTTCCAACAATCCAACAACAGTTTGGTGAAGAACAATGCATTTTCCAGCACGATGGAGCACCGTGCCATAAGGCAAAAGTGATAACTAAGTGGCCCGGGGACCAAAACGTTGACATTTTGGGTCCATGGCCTGGAAACTCCCCAGATCTTAATCCCATTGAGAACTTGTGCTCAATCCTCAAAGGCGAGTGGACAAGCAAAAACCCACTAATTCTGACAAACTCCAAGAAGTAATTATGAAAGAATGGGTTGCTATCAGTCAGGAATTGGCCCAGAAGTTGATTGAGAGCATGCCCAGTCGAATTGCAGAGGTCCTGAAAAAGAAGGGCCAACACTGCAAATACTGACTCTTTGCATAAATGTCATGTAATTGTCGATAAAAGCCTTTGAAACGTATGAAGTGCGTGTAATTATATTTCACTACATCACAGAAACAACTGAAACAAAGATCTAAAAGCAGTTTAGCAGCAAACTTTGTGAAAACTAATATTTGTGTCATTCTCAAAACTTTTGGCCACGACTGTAGAATCCTTTGTCCAAAGACCAATAAGGTCACAGTAAGCTGCAGTGTTTATTTTAATGAAAGCGAAGCACCAGATAATACAACTCTTGAAAAATGTGGAGAGGATTTGCGCGCTGAATCAGCAAGAAATGCTTACCCATGCGAAGCAGGACAAGAGCCAGAACAAGAAGTGGAACTTACAATCAGCGAACCAGTAGAATCCACTGAACAATAAGAAATCAGAAGATCCTCTCGGATGACAAAGGGGATACCACCCCGCTGGATATGTGGACGCCGACTAGGCTGGAGAAACCACTGACCGCAAATCTACAAGTGGTTACATCTTCCAGTATGGACAAGGAACAATAAGCTAGTCTAGTCGGAAACAAGTGACTGTTGCACTCTTCAACTGAAGCGGAATACATACGTAGCAGCAGCACATGCATGTCAAGAAGCCATTTGGATTCGTCAACTTCTACTAGACATGGGACTGAATATGTCACAACCCACACCCATCTTTGAAGACAATCAGGGATGCATAAAGCTTACACACTCTGAGAAGATTAACCCAAGAACCAAGCACATTGATGTAAAATATCATCTGCTCAGGGACATGCAAGAACAAGGAGTTATCGACATCCAGAACTGTCCATCAGAGGAGATGACTGCAGATGCACTCACCAAACCTTTGCCAAGGGAACGTCATTGTTTTCTACAAAAGAGACTGAATGTCGTATAATTATGCACATGCCGTTGAGAAGGGGTGTTGGGGATGCAACAGCATGTACCATATACAGTATTGTGTATTAATATCACTTGACCAGTAGATGGCACTGTTTGTTAAGCTTCCCAGTTGTGTATATATGTAAAACTTGTTGGTTCTCTCTCTCTCTCTCTCTTTATACCAAGATGGCTGCTGTTACAGTTTGCTGAAATGTCTTGTATGTTTGGAACTTAATCCACACAAGTAAACCAAGTTCTGCCTCATCACAAGCTACTAGTGTCTTCTCTAACCCACAACCAACAAAAGAGAGGAGCACAGAGGCCTGTCCAGCTGGAGCATAATGCAGAGGGGCTGTCTGATCTGAGGTCATTGAGCCTTGAGGGTAAGTGAAGCCTGGTTGATCCGGAGCTGCTGCCACCGGATCTCCTGCGGGTGCCATCTTGGATTCCACTGCAAGGTGCGTCGATGCTAAGACTTGGCTGAAGTATCGTGCAATACGCGGTTCTGGAGCCAGGTAAGAGGATCTTCGTCGACCTGAACGCCTGACCATCCTCCCTCATGCAGATAAATCAGGCTGGGTATGGCAAAAGTCTGGAAAAGAAGGTCCAGGGTTCGGGAGCTCTGCAGGGTGCGTGTTCACAGTGGCATGCTCAGGCCCCACCCTCCCTACAAAATATTTGTATGGGGACAAGTGATCACAGTAGCAATTGCTTGTTCCCATACAGAGGAGATGATTGCTGGATGTACTGTAAATGTCTCCTCTGACAAGCAGGCAATTATCAGGAACAAATGGTTCATTCCCATTAATTGCCTATGCATTGGCCTGTGCAAAGGGTCCTTATATTACAATACTGTTTTATCAGGACTTTATTTTATGAACGTAGCAGCGTCTGATTTCATGAAGTTTGTTCTATAAGGAATAATACATGATTGTTGTTTAAAACAGTAGTGTATCTACCACACAGGTAGTGCATGCGACTGCTGTGGGCCCTCAATGCATAGATATTTATACAACTCCCACTGAATTCGCTACTAGCTATACCAGGGATGGCCAACCTGAGGACTCTCCAGCTGTTGCAAAACTACAACTCCCAGCATGCCAGACTATCTTCAGCTATCAGCCTACAGCAGGGCATGGTGGGAGTTGTAGTTTTACAACTGGAGAGCAGCAGGTTGGCCATGATATCATTAATGAGGTATTCCAGCTGTATGTATTAGTGACAGTGGGCTCAGGGACTTAAAAACATATAAGAATGGGGGCCCTACCTGGCATTATCGACATGTCTAGCCAGGATATGAAATGAAGACCAGAGTTGGAACGGCAGCATTTCGCCATTATCACTAGCTGAGACAGGTCACCGTTAAGCACAGGGATTGGCTGAGTGGAGCTTTTTGGACGTTTTGTAGCCAGTCAAGCTGGAAACGCCAGGAGCAGCATCTGCACAGAAGTGGCAGGAGATTGATGAGGTGGGTATCTGTCATTTTATGTTTTTTATTCCTCCCAAACCTACTGCCACCAATTATTATTTTTTTTGCTGGAAAACCCGTTTGTCAGTAAACCACAGCTCACCAATACACAGGACCAGAGTGTGGCCTACTAGACAACTTACGTGGGGCCCCTTTATTTTTTATAAGCTCTGCCCTTATATTTTATTAAATTAATCTGCATGAAATTGTTTTAGACATTAATGTTCATAGGTATACAGTAGGAGGAGCTCTCAGGCATGTGACCATTCAGAATTTTGCACTGGGGCCCTATGATTTCATAACTGCAAATCTGCCCGTTGATTTATCCCCTGGACCACTTATACTAGTTTTACTTCTAGTTGTCCTTCCAATGACAATGATACATGATTTTTAGTGCACAGTTTTCTTGTCACATATTGTGACACAGAAGGAAATCTTATATTACAAGTCATACCATTTCTCATCATATTCATTTGTGCAACAAAATAAATCTGTCTGCAGATGCCATTTCATCAGTCTCTTTGATTGTCATAAATCTAAGTGGCCTGAATTGATTGTGTATGTTGTTCCACCAACCATGAAAGATGACCAAAGAAGATGATTGGAATCAGGATTTTAATTGCTTCTGGTATAAACTGGACGGTGCCCAGTAATGTGATTGTTTTATGCCACCTTTCATTTATCCCTTTACTGACAACATTGAATCATGTCATGCATCTCAACTAGCAGTTATAAGGCAATGGATAGTATATGCCATATGTGTTTTAACCCCTTAGGGACCGGACTTATTTTCACCTTAAGGACCAGGCCATTTTTTGCAAATCTGACCAGTGTCACTTTGTGTGGTGATAACTTTAAAACGCTTTGACTTATCCAGGCCATTCTGAGATAGTTTTTTCGTCACATATTGTACTTCATGACACTGGTAAAATGGAGTTAAAAAATAAATAAAAAATTTACCTAAAATGTTGAAACATTCGCAAATTTCCAAGTTTCAATTTCTCTACTTCTATAATACATAGTAATACCTCCAAAAATAGTTATTAATTTACATTCCCCATATGTCTACTTCATGTTTGGATCTTTTTGGGAATGCCATTTTATGTTTTGGGGACGTTACAAGGTTTAGAAGCAAAGACATTTACAAAAAAACACTTTTTAAGGACCAGTTCAGGTCTGAAGTCAATTTGTGAGGCTTACATAATAGAAACCACCCCAAAATGACCCCATTCTAGAAACTACACCCCTCAAGGTATTCAAAACTGATTTTATAAACTTTGTTAACCCTTTAGGTGTTCCACAAGAATTAATGGAAAATAGAGATAACATTTAAATATTTCACTTTTTTGGCAGATTTTCCAATTTAATATTTTTTTTTCCAGTTACAAAGCAAGGGTTAACAGCCAAACAAAACTCAATATTTATGGCCCGGATTCTGTAGTTTACAGAAACACCCCATATGTGGTCGTAAACTGCTGTACGGGCACACGGTAGGGCACAGAAGGAAAGGAATGCCCATACGGTTTTTGAAAGGCAGATTTTGCTGGACTGTTTTTTTGACACCATGTCCCATTTGAAGTCCCCCGATGCACCTCTAGAGTAGAAACTCCAAGAAAGTGACCCCATTTTAAAAACTACACCCCTCAAGGTATTCAAAACTGATTTTACTAACTTTGTTAACCCTTTAGATGTTCCACAAGAATTTATGGAAAATAGAGATACAATTTCAAAATTTCACTTTTTTGGCAGATTTTCCATTTTAATAATTTTTTTCCAGTTACAAAGCAAGGGTTAGAAGCCAAACAAAACTCAATATTTATGTCTCCAATTCTGTAGTTTACAGAAACACCCCATATGTGGTCGTAAACTGCTGTACGGGCACACGGCAGGGCGCAGAAGCAAAGGCCATACGGTTTTTGGAAGGCAGATTTTGCTGGACTGGTTTTTTGAGACCATGTCCCATTTGAAGCCCCCCTAATGCACCCCTAGAGTAGAAACTCCCAAAAAGTTACCCCATTTTAGAAATTATAGGATAGGGTGGCAGTTTTGTTAGTACTAGTTTAGGGTACATATGATTTTTGGTTGCTCTATATTACACTTTTTGTGAGGCAAGGTAACAAGAAATAGCTGTTTTGGCACCGTTTTTATTTTTTGTTATTTACAACATTCATCTGACAGGTTAGATCATGTGGTACTTTTATAGACCAGGTTGTCACGGACTCGGCAATACCTAATATGTATACTATTTTTTTTATTTATGTAAGTTTTACACAATGATTTCATTTTTGAAACAAAAAAAATCATGTTTTAGTGTCTTCATAGTCTGAGAGCCATAGTTTTTTCAGTTTTTGGGTGATTATCTTGGGTAGGGTATGATTTTTGCGTGATGAGATGACTGTTTGATCGCACTATTTTGGGATGCATATGACTTTTTGATCGCTTACTATTACACTTTTTGTGATGTAAGGTGACAAAAAATTGCTTTTTTTACACATTTTTTTTTACCTAATATGTATAATTTTAATGTACTTAAGTTTTATACAATAACAGCTTTTTGAAAACAAAAAAAAATGATGTTTTAGTGTCTCCATATTCTGAGCCATAGTTTTTTTTATTTTGTGGGCCATTGTTTCAGGTAGGGGCTCATTTTTTGCGGGATGAGGTGACTGTTATATTGGTACTATTTTGGTGGGCATATGCATTTTTGATCGCTTGCTGTTGTACTTTTTGTGATGTAAGGTTAATTGTTTATTTAGCACAGTTTTAATTTTTTATGTTGTTCATCTGAGGGGTTAGGTCATGTGATATGTTTATAGAGCCGGTCGATACGGACGCGGTGATACCTAATATGTCAACTTTTTTTTCCCCTTATTTTGTACCAATTTCTTTTTACTTTATTTGGGGAAAATTACGTTTTTGCTTATTTTTACTTGAAACTTTTAATTTTTGGGGGGAAAACTTTATTTTTTCAACTTTTTTCTTCACTTTATTTTTTGTCCCATTTTGGGACTTCAACTTTTGGGGGTCTAATCCCCTTTACAATGCATTTCAATACTTCTGTATTGGAATGCATTGGCTGTATGAGTAATACAGTGTGTATTACTCATACAGCTTCCTGCCTGTGAGATCCAGGGGGCTGGATCTCACAGGCTCGTCACCGGAAGGCAGCGCCGATGCCTAAGGAAGGCATTGCGCTGCCTTCCATGCAGCGCAATGGGTCCCCCTTACAGCCGCACGTCACCCGATGGCACCTCCTGTAAAAGCCGCAAACCGCAAGTCTGAATTGACCTGCGGTTTGCAGCAATCGCTGACTTGGGGGGGGGTCATGGGGCCCCCCCGTGCATTGTCCTAGGCACCTTGTTCCGATCACCGCGGGCGGCGGTAATTGGAACAGCACATGACGTACCGGTACGTCATGTGTCCTTAACCCCTTAAGGACACATGACGTACCGGTACGGCATGTTTCCCGAGTCCTTAAGGACACATGACGTACCGGTACGTCATGGCTTTAAATAGCGATGCCGGCGCCGCGGGGGTTAATCGGAACGGGATGCCGGCTGAAATCATTCAGCCGGCATCCTGTAACAATGCAGGGGGGGGTCATTTGACCCCCCCGCATCGACGATCGCAGAAAACCGCAGGTCAATTCAGACCTGCGGTTTTCTGCGTTTCCGGTCCATTCGGGTGTCCTGTGACCCGATGAACCGGAAAAAGACTGCGATCGGTGGCGTAATTTTACACCACCAATCGCAGTCCGAGGATTTGCAGAGGCGGAGCTGGCCCTGGTGCTGAACGCCGCTGTCCAGGGTGCTGATTGGTGCAGGGGAGAGAGGCGCGAGATTCAAACTCCCTGCGCTCCTCTCTCCCCTCCTCTTCCTGTTCTGCACGAGCACCCGGCAGCATCGTCCAGCACCAGCTCCTGTGTCCCCCTAATCGCCATCCATCACCCTCCTGCACCCATCGCCACCCAGGTAGGTTAGGGTCAGTGAGGGAGAGGCACCTTTAGGCAGGGATAGAAGGGAAAAGTTAGAAAAAAAAAAAAAAAAAAAAAAAATCACATTTATTCCAAACTTTTTTTTTTCAGCTACCAGACCCCAGACCCCCCTGCCACTTGCCCCCCCGCATCCCCCCCACCACCAGCCCCCCCCTCACCACCAGCCCCCCCCCCCCACCAGACCCCCCCACCACCACTTTTTTTTTTCTGCGTGCGCTGACTGGCCGGCACTTTTTAGCGTCCGTCCACTGTTAGCGCATCGCCTGCCCCACCGCCCCACCACCCGCTGATCAGCGTTGAACCGCTGATCAGCAAGTTTGAACTTTTTTTTTTTTTGCCTGGACTTTTAGTACGTGAACACCCGTGCCCCCACACACACGCACATAGAATAAAGGTTTACACGCACGCACATACACACGCACACACACACACCCATGGCCCGCCGGGTGTTCTCGGCCGAGGAGGCATATGCCCAGATTGCCTCCGACTCTGAGAGCCCCAGTGAGGATGAGGATGACCCCACGTTCCTTTTGTCATCCGCATCCTCCTCATCATCATCGGATGACGATGAGCCACCAAGGCAGCGGAGACGCCGCCAGGCGGAGCCAGGGGCCACACATGCTAGGGATCCTGTGGCCCACCCTAGTACGAGCCGCCCTGGGGTTCGTACTGGTTTCCCGGCCCACCAAATAAGTTCACCGGAGCCCCCTGCCGATGAACTTAGCTGGTGTCCCCCAGTGGACTTTGAGCCTGAGATTCCGGATTTCGCTGGCAATCCTGGAATCCAGATTCCCACAGTGGGGTTTACTGAAATAGACTTTTTTAGTTTTTTTTTCAGTAACCCACTGGTGAATCTGATGGTGGAGCAGACGAATCTGTACGCCCAACAGTTCGTCGCTCAAAACCCGGGCTCATTTTTGGCTAGACCCGGTGGCTGGACGCCGGTCAGTGCAGCCGAGATGAGGACATTTTGGGGCCTCGTGCTGCATATGGGTCTAGTGCAAAAACCCAGTGTCAGGCTGTACTGGAGTGGGGACGTCCTATACCAGACCCCACTGTACAGTACGGCCATGACACGCTCCCGGTTTGAGGCCATCCGGAAATGTCTGCATTATTCCGATAATGCAGCATGTCCCCCCCCGAAGTGATCCTGCCTATGACCGGCTGTACAAGATACGGCCGGTCATCGATCACTTTGGGGCCACATTTCAGCAGGCCTACGTACCTGGAAGGGAGGTCGCGGTTGATGAGTCTCTCGTTGCGTTCAAGGGGAGACTCAGTTTCCGCCAATACATTCCCACAAAGCGGGCGAGGTATGGCGTGAAGCTATACAAAATTTGTGAGAGTACCTCAGGGTACACTTACAAATTTCGTGTGTACGAGGGGCGAGATTCCCGGATTCAACCACCAGAATGTCCCCCCACTCTGGGTGTTACCGGGAAACTCGTGTGGGACCTTATGTACCCACTGCTGGATAAGGGTTACCACTTGTACGTGGACAACTTTTATACCAGCATTCCCTTGTTCAGGTCCCTTGCCGCCAGATCCACGTTCGCTTGTGGGACCGTGCGGAAAAATCAACGCGGCCTCCCTGCCCACCCCCTCCAGGTACCTATCCCCAGGGGTGAGACCCGTGCACTTACCAGTGGAAACCTGTTGCTGGTCAGGTATAAGGACAAGAGGGATGTCCTTATGCTGTCCACAATCCACGGTAACAGCACCACCCCAGTCTCTGTGCGAGGTACCACGGCAACGGTCCTCAAGCCCGATTGTATCGTCGCCTACAATCGGTATATGGGAGGAGTTGATCTCTCTGATCAAGTCCTCAAGCCATATAATGCCATGCGCAAAACCCGGGCATGGTACAAAAAAGTTGCGGTCTACATGGTGCAGGTTGCCATGTACAACTCTTTTGTACTATCCCGAAGCGCTGGCAGCACAGGGACATTCCTCCAATTCTATGAGGCAGTCCTCAAAGACCTGATCTTTTCGGACCGGGAAAGAGCAGGCC
Source organism: Bufo gargarizans (assembly GCF_014858855.1). Lineage (NCBI taxonomy): Eukaryota > Metazoa > Chordata > Amphibia > Anura > Bufonidae > Bufo > Bufo gargarizans. Next base: position 43,702,561 of record NC_058089.1, read on the forward strand.
GGAGTACCTCGGGAACTGGAGGCGCCCGGATCGTCCCTGGCCAACACTTTCCAGGTGTGGTCCCCCATACTGGAAAGAAGGGACGAACCCAAAAAAGATGCAGAGTGTGTCACAAGAGGGGGATACGGAAGGACACCACTACTCAGTGTGACACTTGCCCCGATCATCCGGGCCTCTGCATTATCGATTGCTTCAGGGAGTATCACACTTCCATGGAGTACTAAATTTTTATAATCTCCAACAGTCCCCTAGAGAACATAAAACACTATGGCTCTCAGACTTTGGAGACACAGAAACAATTTTTTTTGCCCAAAAAAATATTAGTTTTAGTGCAGGCATCTTCAAACTGCGGCCCTCCAGATGTTGTAAAACTATAACTCCCAGCATGCCCAGACAACCTACAGCCATCAGCAGGGCATGGTGGGAATTGTAGTTTTACAACATCTGGAGGGCCGCAGTTTTAGGATGCCTGCTTAGTGTCTCCAAAGTCTGAGAGCCATACATATTGGGCATCGTCGCGTGCGTAAAAGTCGTCGCTATAAAAATAACATTTGACCAAACCCCTCGGATGAACGGTGTTAAAAATATAAAATAAAAACGGTGCCAAAACACCCATTTTTGGGCAAAATTTCCATTTGAATCCTTTTTTTCCAGTAATAAAGCAAGGGTTAACAGCCAAAAAAAACTCAATATTTATGGCCCTGATTCTGTAGTTTGCAGAAACACCCCATATGTGGTCGTAAATGGCTATATAGCCGCACGGCAGGGCATAGAACGAAGGGAACTCCATATGGTTTCTGGAAGGCAGATTTTGATGGACAGTTTTTTTTTTTGACACCATGTCCCATTAGAAGCCCCCCCTGATGTAGCCTAGACTAGAAACTCCAAAAAAGTGACCCCATCTAAGAAACTACACCCCTCAAGGTATTCAAAAGTTACTTTATAAACTTTGTTAACCCTTTAGGTGTTCCACAAAACTAAATAGCAAATGTAGAAAAATTTTAGAATTTAATTTTTTGTTACCTTGCCTCAAAAAAGTGTAATATAGAGCAACCAAAAATCATATTTACCCCTAAAATAGTACCAAATCAACAACCACCTTATCCCGTAGTTTCCTAGATGGGGTCACTTTTATGGAGTTTCTACTCTAGGGGTGCATCAGGGGGCTTGAAAGGGTACATGGTGTAAATAAACCAGTCCAGCAAAATCTGCCTTCCAAAAACCGTATGGCGTTCCCCTTCTTCTATGTCCTGCCGTTTAGCCAAATAGTAGTTTACGACCACATTTGGGGTGTTTCTGCAAACTACAGAATCAGGGCAACCCATTTTGAGTTTTGTTTGGCTGTTAACCCATTTTTTTCAGTAATAAAGTAAGGGTTAAAATGGAAAATTTTCCAAAAAATAGAAATTTCTAAATTGTTTCTCCATCTGCCATTAACTCTTGTGGAACACCTAAAGGGTTAACAAAGTTTGTAAACCCAGTTTTGAATACCTTGAGGGGTGTACTTTCTTAGATGGAGTCACTTTTTTGAAATTTCTATTCTAGGGGTGCAACAGGGGGCTTCAAATGGGACATGGTATAAACAAAACCAGTCCTGCAAAATCTGCCTTCCAAAACCCATATGGCGTTCCCCTCTTTCTACGTGCTCCCGTTTGGCCAAACAGTAGTTTACGACCACATATGGGGTGTTTTTGCAAACTACAGAATCAGGGCAACCCATATTGAGTTTTGTTTGGCTGTTAACCCTTACTTTATTGCTGGAAAAAATGGGTTAAAATGGAAAATTTTCCAAAAAATAGAAATTTCTAAATTGTTTCTCCATCTGCCATTAACTCTTGTGGAACACCTAAAGGGTTAACAAAGTTTGTAAACCCAGTTTTGAATACCTTGAGGGGTGTACTTTCTTAGATGGAGTCACTTTTTTGAAATTTTTATTCTAGGGGTACAACAGGGGGCTTCAAATTGGACATGGTATAAACAAAACCAGTCCTGCAAAATCTGCCTTCCAAAACCCATATGGTGTTCCCCTCCTTCTATGTCCTCCCGTTCGGCCAAACAGTAGTTTACGACCACATATGGGGTGTTTTTGCAAACTACAGAATCAGGGCAACCCATTTTGAGTTTTGTTTGGCAGTTAACCCTTGTTTTACTCCTGGAAAAAATTGATTATATTGGAAAATTTTCCAAAAAATAGAAATTTCTAAATTGTTTCTCCATCTGCCAATAACTCTTGTGGAACACCTAAAGGGTTAACAAAGTTTGTAAACCCAGTTTTGAATACCTTGAGGGGTGTACTTTCTTAGATGGAGTCACTTTTTTGAAATTTCTATTCTAGGGGTGCAACAGGGGGCTTCAAATGGGACATGGTATAAACAAAACTAGTCCTGCCAAATCTGCCTTCCAAAACCCATATGGTGTTCCCCTCCTTCTATGTCCTCCCGTTCGGCCAAACAGTAGTTTACGACCACATATGGGGTGTTTTTTGCAAACTACAGAATCAGGGCAACCCATTTTGAGTTTTGTTTGGCAGTTAACCCTTGTTTTACTCCTGGAAAAAATTGATTATATTGGAAAATTTTACAAAAAATAGAAATTTCTAAATTGTTTCTCCATCTGCCAATAACTCTTGTGGAACACCTAAAGGGTTAACAAAGTTTGTAAACCCAGTTTTGAATACCTTGAGGGGTGTACTTTCTTAGATGGAGTCACTTTTTGAAATTTCTATTCTAGGGGTGCAACAGGGGGCTTCAAATGGGACATGGTATAAACAAAACCAGTCCTGCCAAATCTGCCTTCCAAAACCCATATGGTGTTCCCCTCCTTCTATGTCCTCCCGTTCGGCCAAACAGTAGTTTACGACCACATATGGGGTGTTTCTGCAAACTACAGAATCAGGGCAACCCATTTTGAGTTTTGTTTGGCAGTTAACCCTTGTTTTTTTCCAGGAAAAAATTGATTATATTGGAAAATTTTCCAAAAAATCTAAATTCTAAAAATGTATGTCCATTTGCCATGAAGTGTTGTGGAAGACCTAAAGGGTTAACAAAGTTTGTAAAAACAGTTTTGAATACCTTGAGGGGTGTAGTTTCTAGAATGGGGTCATTTTTGGGTGGTTTCTATTATGTAAGCCTCACAAAGTGACTTCAAACCTGAACTGGTCCATAAAAAGTGGGATTTTGAAGATTTCCGAAAATTTCAAAATTTGCTTCTAAACTTCTAAGCCTTGTAACATCCCCAAAAAATAAAATATCATTCCCAAAATGCTACAAACATGAAGTAGACATATGGGGAATGTAAAGTCATCACAATTTTTGGGGGTATTACTATGTATTACAGAAGTAGAGAAACTGAAACTTTGAAATTTGCAAATTTTTCTAAATTTTTGGTAAATATGGTATTTTTTTATGCAAAAAAATTAACTTTTTTGACCCAATTTTAGCAGTGTCATGAAGTACAATATGCGACGAAAAAACAATCTCAGAACGGCCTGGGTAAGTCAAAGCGTTTTAAAGTTATCAGCACTTAAAGTGACAGTGGTCAGATTTGCAAAAAATGGCCTGGTCCTTAAGGTGAAATAGGGCTGTGTCCTTAAGGGGTTAAGTACCAGGACATCATGACGTACCGGTACGTCATGTGTCCCCAAGAGGTTAAGGTTTCCTATACAAGCGATATCCAGTGATACCAGATGATGCTATACAGCAAGTAGCACCACCTGGTGGCTGCTATGGAAAGATGAGTGTTAGGCCTCTTGCACATAAACGTTTTATTTTCCACTTACGTTCAGTTTTTTGCGTTCCATATACGGACGATATACGGAATCATTCATTTCAGAGGATCCACAAAAAAATGGAAGGTACTCCGTATGCCTTCCATTTCCGTATTTCCGTTTTTCCGTTCCGTTCAAAGATAGAACATGTCCTATTTTTGTCTGCATAACGGGCAAGGATAGTACTGTTCTATCAGGGGCCAGCTGTTCCATTCCGCAAAAAAACGAATGCACACAAATGTCATCCGTATTTTTTGTGGATCCGTTATTTGCGGACCGCAAGAGGTCGTACCATCTGCACTTGCAATGTTCAGAGTTTAGTGAAGGTTTATTGTATTTTAACAAAGGAGACTGAGTGATTTGTTTGTTCAGATGACCCTCCATCAGCAGCCATTTTGTGGACACCTCAAAAGACTTGGCCAAAAAGTGAGAATACTTACTGAAATATAGCAATTGGTGCAAAATATGAACAAAGGTTATGTTGGTAAGTGCCATAAAGTCATCTTACAAATACACTGGTCAGCGGTAGCCAGAAAGTGGCCAACACTTTTAACAGGGACACTGACAGGCCCTATAAACATATTTAGATATTCCTATGCAGTCATAGGTCTTTTAAAGTGTATTCCAATCATATAATAGTACCCCCTGTCCGTATTTCAAACCATGTAAAATCAACTTTATATTCATATGTCAATCACCTTCCTTTGTGCCCAAGGGGCAGTTTTTCTCATGCCTTTGTGCCCAGCCGCGCCCCAACTGTCGCTTCCTAGCGCCGCCCAGCTCATTAATATTCACTGCGCTGGGCGGCTTTTACAGTCCCCGATCCTGTTAGATCCCGCGCATGCCCAATTGAAACGTATGGGCATCGGCCTCACTTGTACCTTCTGCGCGTGCGCCGGTTCTCTCCTCACAGGCACTCCTATCCAGCGCTGAAGGTACAAGTGAGGCCGATGCCCATACCTTTCAATTGGGCATTCACGGGATCTAACAGGATCGGGGACTGTAAAAGCCGCCCAGCGCAGGGAATAATAATAAGCTGGGCGGCGCTAGGAAACGACAGTTGGGGCGCGGCTGGGCACAAAGGTATGAGAAAAGCTGCCCCTTGGGCACAAAGGAAGGTGATTGACATACAGTCCTGATCAAAAGTTTAAGATCAGCCATATTTAGCATGGCTGGATCTTAACAAGGTTCCAAGTAGAGCTTCAACATGCAACAAGAAGAAATGGGAGTGAGACAAAACATATTTTGAGCATTAAATTTAATGAAAACAACGAATAAACTGAAACTGGCTGTTTTTCAGCTGATCAAAAGTTTAGGACCACACCTCCCAAAAAATATATATAAACCCCCCCAAAATAGAAATCCAACTTCCAAACATGAACTCAGTAATGAGTAGCTCCGCCGTTATTGTTTATCACTTCCAAAATTAGTTTCGGCATGCTTGATGCAAGAGTATCCAAGAGGTGAGTGGGAACATTTCTCCAAGTGGTAAAGACGGCCACACAAAGGCCATCTACTGTCTGGAACTGTTGTCCATTTTTGTAAACTTTCCTTGCCATCCATTCCCAAAGGTTCTCAATTGGATTTAGATCAGGAAAACACGCCGGATGGGCCAAAAGAGTAATGTTATTCTCCTGGAAGAAGTCCCTTGTCCTGCGGGCATTGTGTACTGTAGCGTTGTCCTGTTGAAAAACCCAGTCGTTACCACACAGACGAGGGCCCTCAGTCATGAGGAATGCTCTCTGCAACATCTGGACATAGCCAGCGGCCGTTTGACGCCCCTGCACTTCCTGAAGCTCCATTGTTCCATTGAAGGAAAAAGCACCCCAGACCATTATGACGCCCCCTCCACTGTGGCGCGTAGAAAACATCTCAGGTGGGATCTGCTTGTCATGCCAGTAATGTTGGAAACCATCAGGACCATAAAGGTTACATTTTTTCTCATCAGAGAATAAAACTTTCTTCCACCTTTGAATGTCCCATGTTTGGTGCTCTCTTGCAAAGTCCAAACGAGCAGTTCTGTGGCGTTCAAGGAGACGAGGTCTTTGAAGACGTTTTTTGTTTTTGAAGCCCTTCAGTCTCAGATGCTGTCTGATGGTTATGGGGCTGCAGTCAGCACCAGTAAGGGCCTTAATTTGGGTCGAGGATCGTCCAGTGTCTTGACGGACAGCCAATTAGATCCTCTGGCTCAGTGCTGATGAAATTTCTTTGGGTCTTCCACTTGACTTTTTTGTTCCATAAGCCTCAGGATCATTTAAGAAATTCCAAATGACTGTCTTACTGCGTCTCACCTCAGCAGCGATGGCGCGCTGTAAGAGACCCTGCTTATGCAGTTCAACAACCCGACCACGTTCAAAAAGTGAGAGATTTTTTGGCTTTGCCATCACAACGTGTGACTACCTGACAGAAAATGCAATGAATCCACATCTTTGAACAGATTTGGCCTGTTTCAGTTTAATAGTTATTTAAAATTAATTGAATGCTCAAAAATGTTTTGTCTCACTCTCATTTCTTCTTGTTGCATGTTGAAGCTCTACTTGGAACCTTGTTAAGATCCAAAAATGTAAAATATGGTCTTAAACTTTTGATCAGGACTGTATGAATATAAAGTTGAGTTTACATGTTTTGAAATGCAGACAGGGGGTACTCTTATATGATTGGAATACACTTTAAAAGACCTATGACTGCATAGGAATATCTAAATATGTTTATAGGGCCTGTAAGTGTCCCTTTAAGTCATCATACTAGGAGTGTGAGAGAGAGAGACTCATTTCTAAAACATCTGTAATATTTTCCACCCAAGATTTGGTCAGCCAGCAAATGCAAGTGAGTGAATTGTGGAGGACCTACTAGGGTTATGTAATATACCAGGGCCTTGCATTCTGGAAATAACAAAATGGCTGCATGCGACTAAATTGTACAGGAGAAGTTCCCTTCTCTGGCACCACTCACAGCTCTGAAGCTATTGGATGGAGTTACACCAACTGGGGAGTAGCTGTAAAAAGTTTCTAAAACCCATAATAAATTTGGCACACAACATGTACTATTTTGCCACACTTTGCTTAAAAGGCTTCTGTCAGCAGTAAAAAGGGCTGACCTCAAACAGGGAGCTGGTCAGCACAGCAGAAGCTATCTGTTGGTCTCTTCTCTATCTGTGCCCAGTTTTAATATATGCAAATGAGGCTTTAGGAGCAATGGGGGCATTGCCGTTACACCTAGAGGCTCAGCTGTCTCTGCAACTGCTGCGCCCTCTGCACTTTGATTGACAAGGCCAGTAAGTAAACATGTTTTCACTGCCTGGCCCTGTCAATCAAAATGGAGAGGGTGCGTCAGTTGCAGAGATGGCTGAGCCTCTAGGTGTAATGGCAACGCCCACATTGCTCCTAGAGGCTCATTTACGTATATTAAAACTACATTTTTCTCCAAAATGTGGGCTCAGTTTCACGGATCAGTTTGAAATGGATCTGTCACACAAATGACAAAACGGAGGTGAACGCATATGTCTCAGGTCAGCCAGTTTTACTTCTATAACTCTGGTAACAGTTATGTATTAAACATGTTCACATTTTGCTACTGTTGTTCTCCCCTGACTTCAGTGGGGGAAATGTGTATGCTTACGGCCCTGCTATCAATCAGTGATGAGGACCACTGGACTCCTGAAATCAGAACGAGCAGAGATTTAGGTTGAATAAAGTAGGAGTTATTCCAAATCTTTTCCCACAACGCCTTATACCAACCTGCTCAGCTTCCTCTGCTATATAACATACCGCCTCCAGACTGCACTGCTTTTTTATACCTGCTCAGCTTCCTCTGCTATATAACATACCGCCTCCAGACTGCACCGCTTTTTTACACCTGCTCAGCTTCCTCTGCTATATAACATACCGCCTCCAGACTGCACTGCTGTTTTACACCTGCTCAGCTTCCTCTGCTATATAACATACCGCCTCCAGACTGCACCGCTTTTTTACACCTGCTCAGCTTCCTCTGCTATATAACATACCGCCTCCAGACTGCACCGCTTTTTTACACCTGCTCAGCTTCCTCTGCTATATAACATACCGCCTCCAGACTGCACTGCTTTTTTACACCTGCTCAGCTCCATCTGCTATATAACATACCGCCTCCAGACTGCACTGCTTTTTTACACCTGCTCAGCTTCCTCTGCTATATAACATACCGCCTCCAGACTGCACTGCTTTTTTACACCTGCTCAGCTCCCTCTGCTATATAACATACCGCCTCCAGACTGCACTGCTTTTTTACACCTGCTCAGCTCCATCTGCTATATAACATACCGCCTCCAGACTGCACTGCTTTTTTACACCTGCTCAGCTTCCTCTGCTATATAACATACCGCCTCCAGACTGCACTGCTTTTTTACACCTGCTCAGCTTCCTCTGCTATATAACATACCGCCTCCAGACTGCACTGCTTTTTTACACCTGCTCAGCTCCCTCTGCTATATAACATACCGCCTCCAGACTGCACTGCTTTTTCACGCTGATAGGATCCCTTTAACTAGATAACAGTCCCTTCAACAATACACAGGTGCAAGTTTTTTTATGAGATGCAAATAAATGTGGTATATGGTTTGAAAAGCTAAAAACTGGCAAAAGATTGATTGGCTATTCATGTTCCCACAAAGCCGGCTGCTTTCAAATCAGTGATTTCCTGTCGGTACTACTGCAGCTGTCAGATGTCGGCACTAGCAAATTGGAAAGAATGGTGCAGTGTGTAGTCTCTTAGTACTCCCATAGGAATGCCTTCAAAGATGAGGAGAGTTTTTGTGCGTTTGCATGTATGGGATTGAAAAACAATAAGTTTGAGTTATTGTCGATGGTCAAATGTGTAAAAACTGACATGTTCTGCACTTTGGATTTTAGGCGTGTTGACTGACACATTCTGTCACGTGTATTTAGCCTTCCAAAATGGGTGGGGAAATAAAGCCACAGCATGACAAGAAAAGCCCATCTGAAATCAGAAACTCCCAATGTAATAGATATCAGTTACTAAGTGTAAATGAGCTACTAGAAATGAGGTCACACGTTGCTCAAGGATTTCGTGGATCGTTCCCACCAAAAGCATTAGATCACAATCTCCTTTTATCATCAGCATGACTTCAGGAGACAATCGTGATGATATATATCTAGGATATGTCATCCCTTCTGTGATGGGAATAGCACTTTCATGAACTGGTGTCCGCTCTGGAAACCGTAGCCATTGCGGAACAAAGCAGTACAGAAAGTGATAATATAGCGCACACAGTCTATGTACCTTTGTATGGTGCCTCGTCACATGCCATATGTTGGAAATATTCTCCCCTAGAAGCAATGTAACAATCATTTGGAGGCATACAGAGTTAGGGCTCATTCAGACAACCGTATCTGTTTTGCAGTCCGCAAATTGCAGATCCGCAAAACACAGATACCAGCCGTGTGCGTTCCAAATTTTACAGAGCGGCCAGCCCTATAATAGAAATGCCTATTTTTGTCTGCAAAAACGGACAAAAATAGGACATGTTCTATGTTTTTGCGGGGCCGTGGAATGGAAGTGCGTGTGCATACTGTGTGCTGTCTGCATCTTTTGCAGGCCCATTGAAATGAATGGATCCGCATCCGTTCTGTAAAATTGTGGGATGGATGCAGACAGAATGAGCCCTTACACTAGGGCCTTATGCACCTCTACTGGTGTGCTAGGTCAGCTCCATACAATACAGACATGTGCAGGGTGTCTAAGGGTATAACATATCATTTGGAATGAGTGAAAAGGATCAACTCCACTCTTTGCAAGGCATAAGAAAAAGAGAATATGCAAAGTCCCTTGCTTCCTCTCCTGTTATCCTTCAGATGTATTCTCCACCATGGAAAATCCTGCCGACATCTTCTCAGCCCCTCATGGTCATAATGTCAAGACAGTAGCGCCAATCATATCAGTGTCTATGGTGCTGGTATCATAGTAGTCCCCATAGTGGCAAATAATATAGAGGTGTTCCATACCTGCTCAAAGTCTTCAAGACTTTTCCGTTTAAAGGAACCCTCTGATTCAAGAAAAAAAAAAATAGCATTAACTGGGGAACAAAGAGTGCACTTACCTGGTGTCCTACTTTTCTTCTTTCAGCTGCATATCCGCCAATTACACGGCTGCTCTTGTGCCATTCCAGATGGCCACAATGCTTTTCAGACTACCTGATGCATACTTTGTATTTGGAAGTCCAAGACCCTACCTGCTTTTGAAGTCCTGCTTTGCCAGCACTGCTCACATGTGAGGCCATCTATCCAACAGCTAAAGCTTGGTCAAAACTGGGTCAACAGAACACTAATCCTAAGCACAAAAGCAAATCTACAACAGAATGACTGAAAAAAAAGACTCAAGGAGTTTCAATGACCCAGTCAAAGTCCAGACGTCAACCTAAGGCCTCATGCACACGACGGTAGCAGGTCCATGCCTGTATTGCGGCCCACAAACAGCAGATCCGCAATATATGGGCACCAGCTGTGTACACGTTGTATCACGGATGCGGACCCACTTACTTTAATGGTTCCGCAATCCAGGACATATGGTGTGGTGCGGAACGGAGGCATGGATCGGAAGCACTCCGTGGGTTTTCTGTCCGTGCCCCGCACTGCAAAAAAGTAACACATGCACTACTTTTTTGTGGTGCGGACCATCGAATGTGGTTCGCAGACCCCATTCAAGTGAATGGGTCTGCATCCGCAGACGGCGGGCACATGGTTATTGCCCATGCAAATTGCAGTCCACAGCACGGGCACGGCTGGTTGTGTGAATGAGGACTAAGGCTACATGCACACAACCGTTCCGTTTTTGCGGTCCACAAACCGCGGATACGCAAAAAACTGAAGCAGTCTGTGTGCCTCCCGCAATTTATGGAATGGGCGGCCTTTAATATAACTGCCTATTCTTGTCAGCAAAGCGCAGTCAAGAATAGGCCAGGTTATATTTATTTTACGGAACGGAGCAACAGTTGCGGACAGCGCACGGAGTGCTGTTCACATCTTTTGCGGCCCCATTGAAGTGAATGGGTACGCATATGAGCCGCAAAAACTGTGACTCAGATGCGGACCAAAACAACGGCCGTGTGCATGAGGCCTAACTGAAATGCTGTGGCCCTAAGGGAGAGTTCATATTACTATTATTTTTACATTCTTCTGATGATCCGTTTTTTTTTAAGCTGGAAAGAAAAAGTACTGCAAGCATTACATACATGCATTAAAAAAACGGATCTCAGACTGAAATGGCTCAAAAGGATGCCAAATGCACACGATCCTTTCTTTTTTTTATCTCTTTTTTTCTTTACAGGATCCTGTTTATTTTTTTATTCTGTTCTTCTGACATATTGGTAAAATAATGGTGATGGGAACTCTGTTGTGTGTTGTTTTCATCTGAGGATGGATTTACCTAATTTTAATTCACACGTCCGCAAAATGGATCCGTTCCGCAATTTTGCGGAATGGGTGCAGACCCATTCATTTTCAATGGGGCCGGAATGTGCTGTCCGCATCCACATTTGCGGATCTGCACTTCCGCATCCGTGCTTCCGTTTCCGCAAAAAAATAGAACATGTCCTATTCTTGTCCGCAATTGCGGACAAGAACAGGCATATTCTATTAGTGCCGGCAATGTGCGGTCCGCAAAATGTGGAACGCACATTGCCACTTTCCGTGTTTTGTGGATCTGTGGCTCCGTGTATCCGCAAAACACATTGCGGACGTGTGAATGGAGCCTTACACCTAAGGACCAGATTTTATTTTATTTTTTATGTCCTGATATGTAGCAGTCAAAAAGGGTGTACTTTGTTCTTCTCATGACTGTACCTCCAGCTTGACATTTATTGGCTAGACTGCCAAATTTGGTTGCAGCATTTTTTCAAGGCATAATCCCTCCTTAGATATTTTGTTATCTGGAAGGGTGCTAGTTTTGCCTTAAGGAGGTACAAGGGAAGCCATACAAATTAGATAACTATCAGGCAAACCTGCTGTTTTTGATGGGATCGACCATCTGTATGGGTTTGTCCTGACTACCCCCTGACAGCAGATGTCAGGGTAAAAAGCATGAATCTTGAATGTTGAATTTGAGCTTATTCACATCTGAGATTAATTGATTTGGCAGGCTATTCCGGCAGAGGTATAGCCTGCCAGAATTCACTGGATCCACCATAGCAAGACACAGCCGTTTACTGCCAGACCCCATTGACTATAATGGGATCCAGAATTGATCCTGTGGCTTTCCAGTATGTGCCAGCTTCACCCAGGCAAAAAGTCCTGCATGCACTGCTTTTTGTCCTGTCCAGGCCTAAGCTGGAATTTATGCCAGAAAGCGCCCGGAACACCGCTGGATCTCATTATAATCAATGGGGTCTGCCGATGCACAGCCGCGTCTCGCTATGCTGGATCCGGTGAACTCCAGCAGGCTGTTCCTCTGCTGGAGTAGTATATTCACAAAAAATTACCCTATCTGGGTGTAGGCATATTTACATAATAGAACAAAAAGACCTTGCCGACTGATGCCAACTTGACCCAGATAATAGTTTTTGAATTGAATGTAACTTTTAATCACAAAGACAAATCTAGTGAGCCAAACAGAAAAGGAGTTAAAAATAAACGGTTTCCTGTCTCAATGGCTGGGGGGTGTATTTGGTTACTTTTGTTTCCATTAACCCCTGCAGGGATGTGCACTCTCCCCGCTGCGGTCAATCACTAACGGATGGCATGTCACTCATTACCAGTTACAGCTCTGGCTACTATGAGTGACTAAAAATGCCTACACACTCTATTGTTATTTGGCGCATTACTGCCACTGATTAAACTGAGTATAAGGGCTTGTTCACGCGAACGTATTTTGCGTTCCGTATATGGGACGTTTTATGCGCTCCGCATACGGTCTGTATACGGAACCATTCATGTCCGCATCCGTTGCTCTGTTCCGTGGCCCCGCAAAAATTCCTGTTTTGCGGACAAGAATAGGCATTTCTATAATGGGCCTCCTGTTCCGCAAATTGCGGAAGGCACACGGGCGGCATCCGTTTTTTGCGGATCCGCAAAAAACGGCACAGTCTTGTGAACAAGCTCTAACACTGATTTTTAGGCTCCTTTCACACTTGCGCTCGTCGGTCCGCTCGTGAGCTCCGTTTGAAGGAGCTCACGAGCGGACCCGAACGCCTCCGTCCAGCCCTGATGCAGTCTGAATGGAGCGGATCCGCTCAGACTGCATCAGTCTGGCGGCGTTCAGCCTCCGCTCCGCTCGCCTCCGCACGGACAGGCGGACAGCTGAACGCTGCTTGCAGCGTTCAGCTGTCCGCCTGGCCGTGCGGAGGCGAGCGGATCCATTCAGACTTACAATGTAAGTCAATGGGAACGGATCCGCTTGAAGATGTCACCATATGGCTAAATCTTCAAGCGGATCCGTCCCCCATTGACTTTACATTGAAAGTCTGAACGGATCCGCTCAGGCTGCTTTCACACTTAGATTTTTTTCTAAGTTATTAATGCAGACGGATCCGTACTGAACGGAGCATCCATCTGCATTAATATGATCGGATCCGTTCAGAACGGATCCGATCAAACGCTAGTGTGAAAGTAGCCTTAGCTCAATGAGGCAGGCTGACAGCTGAGGGTTAATGGAAACAAAAGTAACCAAATACACCCCCCAGCCATTGAGACAGGAAACAGTTTATTTTTAATTTCTTTTCTGTTTGGCTCACTAGATTTGTCTTTTAACAAGTGGTGATTAAAAATTAAATTTTATTCAAAAACTACTATCTGGGTCAAGTTGGCTTTCAGTCCACAAGGTCTTTTTGTTCTATTCTGCTGGAATAGCCTGCCGGATCAGTTAAAGGGCTTCTGTCACTCCACTAAACTCATATTTTTTTTTTGTCTCCTTAAAATCCTTATCCTGCGATTTCTCAATATATAGGGCTATTACTCAGTTTGGTTCAGTAGTTATATAAAAAAAACTGACTTTTATAATATGCAAATTACCTCTCTAGCAGCCACATCCTCCATTCATAATGACGCCCCCTCCTCATGTTGATTGACAGGGCCAGTGGACGCGCTCGTTCTCTGACTGGCCCTGTCTGCGTTTGAAATCTCGCGCCGGTCTTCAGTTGGCGCAGGTGCACTCAGTGGAGGACGCTCGCTCGGCCGCTCCATCCTCAGTGCGCCTGCGCCGATGACGTCACATGTACACCCGGCGCAGGCGCACTGAGGATGGAGCGGCCGAGCGAGCGTCCTCCTCTGAGTGCGCCTGCGCCAACTGAAGACTGGTGCGAGATTTAAAACGCAGACAGGTCCAGTCAGAGAACGAGCGCGTCCGCTGGCACTGTCAATCAACATGAGGAGGGGGCGTCATTATAAATGGAGGATGCGGCTGCTAGCAGCAGGTAGCCGCCCTACCTGCTGCTAGAGAGGTAATTTGCATATTATAAAAGTCAGTTTTTTTAATATAACTACTGAACCAAATAGCCCTATATATTGAGAAATCGCTACAGTGGAGTGACAGAAGCCCTTTAAACATAGATGTGACTCATTGATGACCTCTCTTAAGAACAGATCAGTGGGGATCGGACAACTAGCTCCAATGGGAGTTGAGCTGCAGTAACTCTGCCTGGCCTCTCACTGTGAAAAGAGCTATGCTTCTGGCTCCATTCTCAGTGGTAGTTCTAGCTCTGGGGGCTGTTGGTAACAGCTGATCAGTGGGGAAGGGGGCAGGTGTTGGACTCCCACCAATCTGATATTGATGACCTATCCTGAGGAAGGTCATCAATATCATTAGCCAGGAAACCCCTTTGTAATGAAATACTATTAACTACTTCGCTGAACAATGGAAGCATTCAATATCTTTCAATATTTGGGTCAATTCATGATCCACTGGGCTATATAAGGGTAGTTTAACTTTTAAATCCCTCTTCGAGAAGGCAGATCCCTGTCTTCAACCAGCCAATCTCCACATCAATATCAATGGACTGAATGGATATCAGATAATAGGTGATATTTAAGAGGGTTTATCCCAGATCAATGCTGAGCATCTCAACTGGCCATTAGGTGCCCAAGATTGTCTCTGTAAAGTTGACCATACATTGAGGATAGCAATGTGGCCAGCAGCTATTCTTCCAGACTCCTCCATAAATGTGCACACCTGGCTCAGCAACAGGGGAATAAGTTGCCAGCAGAGCCCATTTTAACCTCCCTGGCAGTATTAGGGTATCTTCACACCCCAGATGTTGTGGCAGAAAATTCTGTGACTGAAAATCAGTTCCATTCATTTGGAGGGGGCAGCTAGCAAATGGATTTCTGCAAGCCTCATTAAAGGGGTTATTATCAAATATCATAAACAGCCCCCCCCATGTGCCGGGCCCCTCACAGGGAATATACTTATCTCGCTCCCTTTGCCACTCCCTAGAATTATCCATGATGCTAGGGAGGCTCGTCCCGGTCTGCCATTGGCTGCTCCCCCCGACACTGGATGTTTTCATCTGTGTACAGGGAGAAGCAGCAGTGCTGTGCGGGGACCAGGAGTGGCACGGGGAGCGGGGTAAGTATATTCCCTGTGAGGGGCCCGGCACATGGGGGGGGGGGCTGGATAATGTCACGGCTGAGTCATGGTCTGGTGGTAGTGGACCGTGATACTTTAGCATGCTTGTTGCCAGTGGCAACGTGTAGTTTTTAGCATGTTTACACACTTCCCCTTTAAGGTTGTTGTCCCTTCCCATTCTTGTGGGTATGGGGTTAAAGTGTGAGCAAGGTGGAGCTGGGTGTAGGCTCTTATAGTACTTGTTCTTGGAGCCTGAGGTTTGTGGGACTTCAGCTTCTTGTGGAGCTGGAGTTATGCTGCTATCCTGGACCTTACCATCTGTCCAGTTTGAGGGCCACCTTGTTGGACATAGACTGTCACGGTGGAGATTGGGGAAATGGACAACAACCTTAAAGGGGAAGTGTGTAAACATGCTAAAAACTACACGTTGCCACTGGCAACAAGCAGGCATGGCTAAAGTGTCATGGTCCACTACCACCAGACCATGACACAGCCGTGACAGATAACCCCTTTAAGGTGAATGAATCTGCCGCATGTGAAGGCACCCCTTTTCTCCTGTGGAACAAAGAATTGGGCATGTTGAAATTCAGACAGGAGACTTTATATAGTCGAGTGACCTTATAAAAATGGGTGGGTCCAGAAGACATTTGTCTAATGTTTATAGTCACTTTAAATGATGAAATAGGTTGGGTACGTTCACATCAGCGGTTGAAAACATGGTATTCTGTTCCAGCATCTGCCTGAGACCACAGCCACATGACGGATCTCATTCAATATGTCATTCTGCTGGTAGAACAGAATACCAAAATGTGAAATGTTGATGTTAAGTGAATTATTCAGAGACAAAAAAGAACTTGTTTATCTACTGGAGAACTTGGCTGCTCAGCTGATGTGTTACATTCACCTACATTAATGTGGCAGTGACATAAAAATGATCAATACATCAGACATGACAGTGACTACTCAGGTTTCCTGTTTTATTGGCTAGAAAAGGTCAGACCTCTCCAGTGATACAAGAACGTGACAACATATCCAGATCCAGCACATTTACAAAGCATATATCACGGGACACGGGCTGTGACATTAACCCAATAACTGGTGAACTCCACCAACAATACAAGAAGACACACATTTCTCAGGACTGAAGTACAGAGTTGGTTGCCACACACTCATCACATTAACCTAGACAAGTCACCAAAACATAGCCCAGCATTTAGGACAAATGACCTGATACATCATGGTGTATAGAACATCCTAGAAAACAGAGTCACACATAGTACACAATGTGGTACTGGGTCTGTAGGACAAAACAAAAAACAAATATCCATGACCAGCTAAACCTCAACCACCAGGATGCTGACATAAGGCAATTTATTGTAGAAGGGATTATACAGCCGTAGTCTAAGACTTTCCATAGGTGAAGATTTGCATCTCCTTTACATATACTTTTGCTCTACGATAATTGCTTTCGAATACACATGCACAGATGTTTTCAATGGGTCGGGTTCCTTATCTACTTGAGTATATATGGTTGAGTCACTTAAGCAACCCATATCGAAACCATTAGTGAACGGCCATTGTTTATTAAACAGAGAAAAAAATCCAAAACTTTTACAACATAAACGTCATGCTACAATTAAAAAAAAAGTGGTGTTACTGTACATATAAAGACTATGGCTGTATCGGCGGAATTATCTATAGGTAGCTTGACTACAGAGCAATGGGTAGACATACCATATGTGCGACCTGTGGATCTGCAAATAGGCCCAGTAGGTAAGGGCTGATTCACACCTGTGTTTACCTGATGGAGCAGTTCTTCAGTTCACCAGATCCAGCCCAGCCGGACACAGCTGTTTACCAGCGCACCCCATTGATTAGAATGGGATCCAGCGAATGCTACGTGCACCACAGAAGATTTTTCTCCACTAAGCCATGCCTCTGACTCTGCCTAAGGGTTCATGTGCACAAACATATTGTTGTCAATTCTTTTTGTGGCCTGAGCGCAGAACCATTCACTTCAACGGGACCACAAAAACACGGAAATGACTCCTTGTCCATGTCCGCATGGCTGTTCTGCAAACAAATAGAACATGTCCTATTATTGTCCGCATTACGGACAAGGATAAGACTGTTCTATTATAGGCCGGACGTTTCATTACACAAAATGCGGAATGCACACAGCTGGTATCCGTGTCTTGCGGTCCATAAAACATCCAGCGGTCGTGTGCATGAGCCCTAATGCTTAATAATACGTGCCTAATCCCCACCAAGCCTCCTTTGTGCCCCTTACTATAGTTATACCCCCTTGTGTCCCTCTCCCTTGTGCCACAACTGCAGATACAGTTGAAAGCCAGACATGCCTCGGCCCTTCCGGAACAGAACTTATCCTAAGAAAAACTCCGCTACCAGCAGATCCTGAACATCTGCAGATCAGGACATGCTGGGAAATGTAGTTTTCCAACAGATTGAAGGGACAAAAAAACCTTTTAATGATTGGGTAAGCCTGCCTTATTGGGGAAATGTAAGGATGGGGGTAAGGCAGTGTCCTGTTCATTGTTTTCTTATGTGTCCTGTACTGTGTCCCGCCTTTTGTCTGGATGTACCATTCCTCTTGTGTCTGTCCATGGTACAGCCCTGCTGTGTTCCGCTGCGGAGCTTCATCTTCCTTTTCTGTGGCCTGCTGCTTGAGCTTTGGTGAGGGTCTCTCTCCTGTGAACCCGCCACTGCTTTGTCCGCACTCACTGCACGAGCGGCAGTAATTTACTGAACTGTGCAGTGGCAGCAAGAAGCAGGCCGTGGGGCAGGGCTTGGAAGACAAAAAAGGGGTCTCTGGGTGACAGGTCAGCTATGTGACCACATGATATACTGTGTAGTTGCGTCAGCAGCGGTGTGAGGGGCCCAGTCAACGGTTTAGTGCCCGTTTTATGTGATATGACTGTAATGTCACTGTCACATAAAATGGCAGAAGAAGGCCTATTGCAAATGCATCATTCGCCCAATGGATAAAGCTGCCCTGATTGCAGGGGCTAGTGATTGGCTGAATGGGCAGTCCAAGGCATTTCCTGCATGTCGAGCTGGAACCAGGAAGTGGAGAGAAGTGTGGAACAGAGCAGTGTTGGGGCAGGGGTGTACACAGATCTCGTAGGATCCCATAGCAAAACTTAGTATGGGCCCCCTGCACCTAGTTTCCCAATGTACATCAGTCCCTCCCAAGCAATGCAGAACATGAATAGCACTTCCGATTTCTGATGAATTAACATTTTTTTTTCCACTTAAGTGGAAGGAATTTTACTTAAATGCAAAATGTAATAAAATGTCATTTAAAAAGTTGCCTTTGGCCTCACCCACGTTATCCAACTTTTACGTCGAAAAAGTGGAACAGGTGCTTCAAATATATGGTGCTCATTCTGAACACCATATTTCTCAATGTGAATGAGAAAATTGGCAAAAATACATTGGAAAAAATCTTCTGATTTTCTTCTATTACAAAGCTTTGGCTTTAGCCACCACTAGGGGGAGCTCAGAGAATAGGAATTAATACAACTACCATGGAAACTGTAGTAATGGCTTTGCATTGTAATAATGTCTTTCCCCCTAGTGGCAGCTGCAATGGAAATGCAGTGTTTTCAGGCGGGGAAGTGAAGAGCAAGTTCTGTGCGGGCCCTCCCCTCAGGTCCCATGGCAGTGGCTTGGACAGCCTCTATTGCTGATATGCCACTGCCGTAAGGTGAATAATGATTATTTGTTAAAAAAAGAAAAAAAAAGTACTCCCCTGGAAAAACCCCTTCAACATCGTTTTCTGGTGTCTATTAGATGTGAGGGTCTGAGCTTATGAATTTCATTACTAAAAATGACCTGGCGCTATAATAAGGCAGACCAAGCGGCTGCCTTAGGGCGCAGAGACGCTGAACCAAGGGTGGGGGGGTTTGAAATGGTGGTATCTTCTCTCTGGGCTCCCGACAAGTTTGAGGACCTTTCCCACTGACACGTGACACAGCTGCGGCCACTGATTGGGTGAGTGGGAAAGGTCCTCAAACTTGTCGGGAGGACAGAGAGAAGATAGCAGGATCACATAGAGGAGAAGGGGAGCTTACAGGGACAGAGCTGCAACAGAAAGGACACACCGCCTGAAAAAGTACATAGCAATCTAGCAGAGCAATGAATGGGCAGAGTTCTGGATCCATGTGAAATTTGACATGTCTCACTTTATGTGGTAATGACTTTGGAACGCTCATGATAGTGGTAAATTTGAGTCAACATATTTAATTTTTATTTATTTTAAAAAATGCCAGATTTACCCAAAATTTGGAAAATTTCCCGAATTTCCAAATTTAAATTTCTCTGCTTTTAAAACAGACAGTGATACTTCATAAAATATTTATTTACATTTCCCATATGTCTACTTTATGTTGGCATCATTTTCTAAATATATATATATTTTTTTTTAGGACGTTAGAAGGCTTAGAATTTTAGAAGCAAATCTTAAAATTTTTAAGCACATTTGCAAAACCCACTTTTTTAAGGACCAGTTCAGGTATGAAGTCACTTTGTGGGGCTTACATAATAGAAACCCCCATAAATAGCCCTGTTGTAGAAACTACACCCATCAAGGTATTCATAACTGATTTTACAAACTTTGTTAACCCTTCTAGGTGTTCCACAAGAATTAAAGGAAAATGGAGATTAAATCTAAAAATTTCACTTTATTGGCAGATTTTCCACTTTAATCAATTTTTTTCCTGTAACACAGCAAGGGTTAACAGCCAAACAAAACTCAATATCTATTACCCTGATTCGGCAGTTTACAGACCCACCCCATATGTGGCCCTAAACTGCTGTATGGGTACACGGTAGGGCGCAGAAGGGAAGGAGCAATATTTGGTTTTTGGAGGGCAGATTTCAATGGGATAATTTTAAATTGCCATGTCGCATTTGAAGACCCCCTGATACACCCTTACAGTAGAAACTCCCAAAAAGTGACCCCATTTTGGAAACTACGGGATAAGATTACAGTTTTGTTGGTACGATTTTGGGGTACATATGATTTTTGATTGCTTTATATTACGCTTTTTGTGAGATAAGGTAAGGGCTCTTTCACACTTGCGTTGTCCAGATCAGTCGTGTTCTCCATTTGCCGGAATTACACGCCGGATCCGGAAAAACGCAAGTGAACTGAAAGCATTTGAAGACGGATCCGTCTTCAAAATGCGTTCAGTGTTACTATGGCAGCCAGGACGCTATTAAAGTCCTGGTTGCCATAGTAGAGCAGTATACTTACCGTCCGTGCGGCTCCCGGGGCGCTCCAGAATGACGTCAGGGCACCCCATGCGCATGGATGACGTATCCATGCGATCACGCCATCCATGCGCGTGGGGCGCCCTGACGTCACTCTGGAGCGCCCCGGGAGCCGCACGGACGGTAAGTATACTGCTCCCCCGCTCCCCACTACACTTTACAATGGCTGCCAGGACTTTAGCGTCCCGGCAGCCATGGTAACCATTCATAAAAAGTCGAATCCGGCAATGCGCCGAAATGATGTTTAGCTTAAGGCCGGATCCGGATTAATGCCTTTCAATGCGGCAAGTGTTCAGGATTTTTGGCCGGAGCAAAAAGTGCAGCATGCTGCGGTATTTTCTCTGGCCAAAAAACGTTCCGTTCCGGAACTGAAGACATCCTGATGCATCCTGAACGGATTTCTCTCCATTCAGAATGCATGGGGATAATCCTGATCAGGATTCTTCCGGCATAGAGCCCCGATGACGGAACTCTATGCCGGAACAGAAGAACGCAAGTGTGAAAGAGCCCTAACACAAAATGGCTTTTCTGGCACCGTTTTTATTTTTCGTTTTTTACAATGTTCACCTAACAGATTAGATCATGTGCTATTTTTATAGAGCCGATTGATACAGACGCAAAAATACCAAATATGAATACTTTCTTTTATTTTGTTTCCGTTTTACATAACAAACAATTTTAAAAAAAATCATGTTTTTTTAATATTTTCCATTTTCTGAAACATGCATTTTTTTTCTGCCAATCGTCTTGTGTAGGAGCTAAATTTTTCATTTTTTTTGGCGCCATTCACCTTAGGGGTAGATCATGTGATATTGTGATATTATAGAGCCGGTTATTTTGGATGCAGCAATACCTAATATATCTATTTTTCTTTGTTTATTTTAGTTTTACACAATAAAAGCATTTTTGAAAAAAATATAAATCATGTTTTAGTGTCTCCATATTCTGAAAGCCATATATATTTTTTCTGGCGATTGTGTGGGATGAGGTGATAGTTTGATTGGTACTACTTTGGGGCACATACTGTATGATTATTTAATTGCTTGGTATTAAACTTTTTGTGATGTAAGGTAAGGTGACAAAAATGGTTGTTTCGGCACATGCATTTATTTAAATTTTTTACGGTGTTCAGGTGACAGAGTAGACCATGCAATACTTTTATTGGGCAGGTTGTTATGGACGCAGTGATACCTAATACAGGTGAAACTCGATAAATTAGAATATCATGCAAAAGTTCATTTATTTCAGTAATGCAACTTAAAAGTTGAAACTAACATATGAGAGACTCATTACATGCAAAGCGAGATATTTCAAGCCTTTGTTATAATTTGGATGATTACTGGCTTTCAGCTTATGAAACCCCAAAGTCACAATCTTAGGTCTCCTTTGCTCAGGGGGTATGGATAATTAGCTGACTAGAGTGTGACACTTTGAGCCTAGAATATTGAACCTTTTCACAAAATTCAAATTTTAAATGGGCCGCTCGTTCCGTTCCGCAAATTGCGGAAGGCACGCGGACGGCTTCTGTTTTTTGCGGATCCGTGGTTTGCGGACCGGAAAAAATTTAACGGTTGTGTTCATGTAGCCTTACTGAAATAAATGGACTTTTGCACGATATTCTAATTTTTGGAGTTTCACCTGTGTCTGTTTTTTTAATTTATTTTGGTTTTACACAATAAAAGCATTTTTGAAAAAAAATCATGTTTTTATGTCTCCATATTTTGAAAGCCATGTTTTTGTTTTATTTTTTGAGGCGATTGTCTTAGGTAGGGGCTCATTTTTTGCGGGGTGACGGTTTGATTGGTACTATTTAGGGGTATTTATAACTATTTGATCGCTTGGTATTTCACTTTTATGATGTAAGATGACAAAAATGTCAGTTTTTTTTTTCACGGCATTCAGGTGAGGGGGTGGATCATTTGATATTTTTTATAGAGCCGGTTGTTACAGATGCAGCAATACCCAATATGTCTGTTTTTCTTTTTTTGTTTTACTATTTTATATGTGTTTTATTATGGGAAAGGTGCTTTTTTTTACTTAAAACTTTCTATTTCTTTTTATTATGAAAAACACATTTTTTTTTTTTTTTTTTACTATTTTTTGTCCCACTGTTGGACCTCAACTTCTGGCGGGCTGATCCCCTTCTGCAATGCATTACAATACATCTGTACTGTAATGCATTGCCTGTCAGCTTTTACACTGCCAGAGAGCCTAGCAGACCCAGCCTAAGAGGCTGGATCTCACAGGCTCCCGTATAAGGCAAGCCCCGATGCCTATGGAAGGTATCGGGCTGCCTTTCCAGCCATCAGATTCCTTTCACTGCAGCACGGGGACCCGATGGGGACGGGGAGGGAGCCCTTGCATGCCACAGTCAGCTTTGACCACAGCATACAAGGGGTTAATACACCAGCATTGGTATTTTCATTGATGCCAGTGTATGCAGCAGGGGCCTGGCTGTCAGTGCAGGAACAGCGAGCCGTAGCAGTATGCCGCTGGTCCTTAGGTCACAGCTCTCAGCGCCGTACATGTACATCAGAGGGTTAAAGCAGCCATAAATCAGGAGATGTCATCAGGCAATAAGGATCGGATACTGTAAAAAAAAATTGTGTACTGTGAATTATCTACTGTAAGTTTTCCATATAAATACCTTTTCATATATGGACAGCAGCTCAGATCTTCAGGTGTATGTAGAATGTGCAATATACAGTATTGTAGCCATTATATAAGTGGCGTTCAGTCTAATCTCAATGCACACTTTGTGTGGGTGGTGGTGATGTTGTTATAGAAACATAGCAGATTGAAGGCAGAAAAAGACCATCTAGTCTACAGTACCTCTATACCTGTATATATATTTAGATTTTTTTAATCATAGGAAAAACATATGCTAATTCCAGGCAGGTTTATATTCACTTACTGTAGATCTCCTGCTATAGTAATTTCAGATTGTATCCCATTGTTCTTGTTTAGCTTCTTAATGAGAACACTTCCCTACTAAACCTTATTTAAAGGGAACCTGTCACTGGGATTTAGTGTATAGAGCTGAGGACATGGGTGGCTAGATGGCCGCTAGCACATCCGCAATATCCAGTCCCCATAACTCTGTGTGCTTTTATTGTGTAAGAAACCCAGATTTGATACATATGCAAATTAACCTGAGATGAGTCCTGTCCATGACTCATCTCACGTACAGGACACATCTCAGGTTAATTTGCATATGTATCAAATCGTTTTTTTTAGACAATGAAAGCACACAGAGCTATGGGGACTGGATATTGCGGATGTGCTAGCGGCCATCTAGCAACCCATGTCCTCAGCTCTATACACAAAATCCCGGTAACAGGTTCCCTTTAAACCTTTAATATTTAAAAGTTTTGATCATGTGCCCCCCCCCCCCATGCACGGCCGCTCTCCAATCATTCCTATGATAGTGGCGAAAATAGCAGAGAGCTGGCTCTGCTACTTCCATCACCCCATAGAGGTGATTGGAGCGGTGGCCACGCTTGCGCAGTGTGCCTCCCATTAATTTCAATGATACTTCTGAAAATAGCCGAGCAGCATGCTCCCATAGGAATGAATGGAGGGCAGCTGGACATGCGCAGTGCGCCCTCCGGGACTTTGTGGGCTCCTTTCTAAGTATAGTAGTGGGTCCCAGAAGTGGCACCTATCAGACATTGGGGGCGTATTCTAGCGATATGCCCCCAATGTCTGAAATGTAAATAAACCTTTAAAGGGATTTTCTAGGATTCTTCTAGTGATGACCTATGCTCTGGATAGGTCTTCAGTATCTGATCGATGGGGGTCTGACTCCCAGGACCCCTGACAATCAGCTGTTTGAGAAGGCACAGGTGCTCCTGTGGGTGGCATGGTCTTCTCAGTGCATACTAAGCACAGCATTGTACATAGTACAGCGACCGTACTTGGTATCGCACTCAGCCCCATTCACTTCTATGGGGCTGAGCTGCGCCTAGTCCATGTGACCTATGTAAGTGTTGTCACTGGCCTAGAAAAAGCTGACAGATGGTTGCCTTCTCGAACAGCTGATTGGTGGGGGTCCCGGGTGTTGGACCCCCACAGTTCAGATACTGATGACCTATCTTGAGGATAGGTCAACACTATTGAAGTATTGGAAACCCCCTTTAAACTACACAAGGGCTGTGTACTGTAGCTGGTCTTGTTTTAGGTAACACTGTGGCTGGCAGTGTTTTGGGGCAGTAGCTGGCACACTTATTGGGGGAGCAGCGGTTTGCACTTTCAGGGTATGCTAGAATTGCCTGGCTACAATTGTGTACTGTGTATGGAAGGCAAGTGTATTTGTGTGGGCAAAAGCTCTCTTGTGTTTCCGGGACCCACACACAAGAACCCTCTCTCATTAAGGGTGCATTTACACAACTGTATCCATTTTGTGGTCTGCAAACTGCAGATCCGCAAAATACTGATGCGGTCTGTGTGGTGTTCGTATTTTATTGTAGACCCATTGACTTCAACGGGTCTGCATTTTGTGGCAAAGTATAGGACATGCTCTATCTTTTGTGGAACAGACATACAGATGCGGACAGCACAAGGATATACGTATACACCTTTTCTTCTCCTGAAAAAATCCAGTTACAGCCACTTTCTGTTGTCTGCCTAAAATAGACCAGGCGATGGTAATATTGAGGGGATGCCCAATGCGGGTGTGTATACAAGATCATAGCCCCTTTTGTACGGACTCTGGCATTTTACTTATGGGACAAAGGGGACTTACTATCTCACATTGATGGGGTCACCGTGGAAAAGAATTGGCGGCTAGTATCTATCCGTATACTCATCGATACTGCATGAATGGGGATTGAGGGCAGTAGTGAGGGGTGACAACACTGCTAAAATTTGTCAATTTGTCAATTGCTACTATCACCAGCTCAGGGGCACCATGATGGGGAGTTTATGTGCCCCATCATATGCCAACTTGTTTCTGGGTTTTTGGAATAAGAGGTCTTTGCAGAATCCTTTACACAATATACAGGTGATTGGTTGATATGGTCTTTTGGTCACACTTCATGGATGATATTTTTGTTATATAAAGCGGCACCAAACAGAAGCAAGACCGACTCAATATAAAGTCTATGGACCGGTCTTGGATGTGACTCTTGCAGTGAGGATAGCGAGAGTGATTTGCAAGTGCTTTTCTCTCCTCATTAACGAATTTGGTGTGGTCTCAGCACTCAGACCCCCACCCATCACATTTTAGATATGTCTTTATGACATATCAAAAGTTTCTCAAAACTCAGAGACCCCTTAGTGGGCAAAATTAAGGTGATGGACAAACTATCACCAAACAATCAAAATGATTTGCTTAGGGTACAGCCACACGTTCAGATATCTTGATGCTATTTTGGAAACTAAAACCAGGATCTGTCCTTTCTATCGTTTTATGATCCACTCCTGAGAGTGGCTGTGTGGCTGTGCCCTTAAAATAAATGAAAATGATATTTATCATTATGTAAATGGAGCAGATAAAGTCCCATGCGCGTTTACAGATCTTCAGTGTGTATTTGCTAGAAGTAGTTGGATATAGTGATGGAAAACTATGTGGAATTTATATGGCACTGCAATTTGACAGTCCATCCAAGTCTTAATCAAAGGATTCAACGTCTGTTGCCCTATGGCTTTCTAACTTTGCTTGATGTGCCAAACAAGGCTGAGGATATTGTGCAAGTGGGTTATGGAGGAAGGTTAACCCTTGCCATTTTCTAATGCTATTAAAGTCCTCCAGACTCTTTAGATCCTATATTTATGTCCAACTTAGGTTTTAGAATGCAAAAAGCACCCGAGACTATAACAAAGGCACAATAAAATGTGACAGGGATTACTGCAAGCTGAGGATTTCTCATTTAAAATATAATACAATTTAGGAATGATTGACTTAGTAAAGGCACCAAGCTCTTCCAGAGTCTTGCACTGTCCTCTTTCCACAGGTTCTTCTGAAATATTGGCAACAAGGCCTTTGAGAGATTATAGAAAATCGGGCTCACACAATAGACTGGCACCAAACGGCATCTCTGCTGCTCATATTTTTTTAGAATAACCTCTGAGACAAGGAACGTAGTTGCACAGTGTAAACCTCTCAAAATAAAGCTAACCATACACCATGGAAACGCTTGTGAGGCTGGATTTTTTTCTTCTTTGCCTATATAGTGCAAGATAGGCCATTATTAAAACATGAGATAGAGACTCTTGAGTATACTTGTTTTATTTGATTTGTAATGTGTGGGTTGTCAGCCAATTTCATACCTTCCCTGTTAGATATGGTTTTCATAATGAATCCTACATTTCCCGTCATGCCTAGCTTTGCAGAGACCGCATGTGCGAAGTCTCACCACACTGCACTGGTCTGTGTCTTCTGAAGGCAGCCATGATAGAATAGTGACACAGCTGCTATCCCATTACACTGTAGGCTCTCCATGTTCTCCTCTGTGATGAAACTTAAAGAGGACCTTTCATTACAATAAAAAAAATCTAAACTAAGTATACAGACTTGGAGAGTGGCGCCCAGGGATCTCCCTGCACTTACTATTATCCCTGGGCGCCGCTCCACTCTCCCGGTACAGGCTCTTGTATCTTCAGATTTTCGGCTCAACAGGGAGGAGACTGCTCTTGTTCTCCTGGGCGTCTCCTTCTCCCATGCTGTAGCGCTGGCCAATCGCAGCACTCAGCTCATAGCCTGAGAGTTTTTTTTCTCCCAGGCTATGAGCTGAGAGCTGCGATTGGCCAGGGAGAAGGAGACGCCCAGGAGAACAAGAGCAGGCTCCTCTCGGTTGAGCCGAAAATCTGAAGATACCAGAGCCTATACCGGGAGAGCGGAACGGCACCCAGAGATAATAGTAAGTGCAGAGAGATCCCTGGGCGCCGCTCTCCATGTCTGTATACTTAGTTTAGATTTTTTATTGTAATGAAAGGTCCTCTTTAAGCCTCTGTCCCCTCTCTGCCCTGTCATCTCTCTATCTCTGCTGTTAGCTCTTACACACAGGAGCCAGAAGACCATTGTGAAGCTACATTCCACAGAAGTACACTGCAGAGTCAACAGACACAGATAGTACAGACAGCTAGTTTAAGGCTACTTTTACACTCGCGTTTGGTGCTGATCTGTCATGGATCTGCACAGAGGGATCCAGTCAGATAATACAACCATCTGCATCCGTTCAGAACGGATCCGTTTGTATTATCTTTAACATAGCCAAGACGGATCCGTTTTCTATTGTGCCAGATTGTGTCAAAACGGATCCATCCCCATTGACTTAAATTGTGTGTCAGGTGTGTTTGGCTCAGTTTCGTCAGACGGACACCAAAACGCTGCAAGTGTTCCACATCCAGTATTACATATTAGGCATAACATAGGGTCACATCCAGCTCCTCAAACAGATGCATGGGCCGCAGATCCCTTGATAAAGGTCACAACTGACCGAAACGTCGGGACTTCTGTATATGACCCTATGGTATGCCCAGTATGTAATACTGGATGTGGAATGACACAAAATGTTGTAAAGAAAAAGCACATAAATGAATGAATTAAAATTACTATCTTCAAATATCACAACGTGTGGTGTGCCATAGATAACTACCTATAATTATCTTGATCCTCTATGAGCACCCACCCCATTTAAGGTGTGCAGATCCCAATATCCTTCAATCAGACCCATAATGAAAATGTTCACAATGTGTGGATGCAACTGAGTTAGAGTGTAACAAACTACACTGCTAGAATACTAGTGAGTTGCTGCAGTGGTGTCATCATGCAGCCGCTCCAAAAAAGTGGTCTGTTATCTTCTGCTGGCAGCAGCTTCATTAGGTGAACTGCGCATGCACCGTCAGCCTGCATGAGATTTGGAGCGGCAGCATGGTAACACTGCCACAGCTAAGAGAAGAGGAGAGGAGGGAGGCTTACTGCTGATGGGTGCTGATGGGCTCCAGCACAGCATCTGTGTTGGTCCCATGTTCATATGTGCCCACATTGCTGAGAAAAATGATGTTTTAATATATGCAAATGAGCCTCTAGGAGCAACAAGGACATTGCCATTGCAGAGAGAGCTGAGCCCATTGCACCTAGAGGCTCATCTGCATATATTAAAACATCATTTTTCTCAGGAATGCAGGCCCATATGAACATGGGACCAACACAGAAGCCCTTTAAATACAGCCCCTTGGGCTCTTTTCAACCTAATTATTAACCATATTTGGGGGGATAGTGAACATTGTTCTCAACATAAAGGTATATTTGAAAAGGGCTATAGCAGAGCTACATCCCCGTATAAACAGTTAGAAATGGTCTAGGGTGGTGACAGATTCCCTTTCCTACTTGCCCGATATAATGCCCATCAGAGTCTTGGAACCTTAGATCTGTGCTGCTGTTTGCAGGGACTGTCCAATAAGGACTGTTTCCACTCACCCTGTGTCTGACAGGAACATGGACGAAACCAGTGAATCTCTTTCCCTAACCAACAAAAAAGTGAGAGAAAACATTACCCCCTGCAAAGTCACTACCGTGTCAAGGAAAGAAATCGACGGTTGTCAATGTTTCCTCCTTCAATATCTCAGCAGGTATGATGGCAGCTATAATAACTCTACAGTGTAAGGGTACTTCAAACCTCGTATTAGGTCTCAGCTGATTGAACACCTAGGAATGTGACATGGAGAAGCGCAATATTAGGATTAACTGCAGTAAACGTGAAATCTCGGGTTTTTAGTGAAACTATGCTTTATTAATTACTTACGACCTATTTTTGGCCCTAATGACCAATCTTTTTTTTTTCCAAGAGCTATTGCTTTTTTTATTTTTCCATTAACAGAGATGTGCAAGGGCTTGTGTTTTGCAGGTCTAGTTTTAGTTTTCATTGGTACCATTTTGGAGTAGATTATGACTTTTTGGTTGCTTTTCATTCAGATTTTTAGGTTTAGGAATAAAAAGACAACCATTTTTTAGTTATTTTTTTTGTCACTTTACCCTGACAGCCTATAAGGCCCTGCCTCTAGGGCCTAATAGGCTTCTCTAAGTAGCAGACCTGGAGGTCCTTGTTAGGTCTCAGGCCACCATAGCAACAATCGACACCCTGTGATCGTGTCATGGGGTGGCTGATGGGGTGACCCCACCTACTGAAACCACTTAGTTGCCACAATTACTATTAATAGCTGCATCTTAGGCATACTGATAGGGAATTTAGATTGTGAGCTCCACTGGAGACAGCAAGTGCTGATAATATATGTTGAAGTAAGTAAAATAAATAATTGGACAGGATCAGAGGTTCCTCTGATCCTGGTTAAAAAAAAGTGGTAGTCCATGTGTCATTACACAGGATGCTCGTGCAGCATTTAAGGTCCTTTTACATGGATAATCAGACCAATTATCAGGGATGAGCATTTGTAGAATTCCTGGCACCTGATAATTGACCTGTGTAAAAAGTACTGGTGATCACCTGAAGAGCGAGCAAACGTTTATTCATCTGGTGATCACGTTGTTCTGCCAGCATCAAAAATCATTGTTCCTACTGTATGCAGCAGATCATGTTGTCTAAACAGCAATCTGCTGACAAGGAACAATGATCTTCTATGGGGACAAGCAATTGCTGTATCGACAGCTTGTCTCCATACAGCGGAGATGATTGCTAAATGTAAATGCAACCCTCATCTCCGCCGATGAGCTGGCAATTATCGCGAATGTCTGGTTTGTTGTCAATAATTGC
Source organism: Bufo gargarizans (assembly GCF_014858855.1). NCBI lineage: Eukaryota > Metazoa > Chordata > Amphibia > Anura > Bufonidae > Bufo > Bufo gargarizans. The sequence goes on from NC_058089.1 coordinate 43,732,885, forward strand.
CTGACACCTTTTGATTGGGCTGCCATAGAAAGGCAGTGACCTAGCTTAAGTCCCTTTAGTAACTGCTGGAAAAAGTTCTATGAGTGCTTAGTAAGGAGTTAATAGCACTAGAGATCTGGGGTATATGATAGAAGGAAGAATGATACTACCACTGATGGTATGAGCTTAAGAAGGTTGTTCAGAATTATAAAAGCATGACTGTATTATTCCAGGAATAGCACCAAACTTCATTACATTGAAATGAATAGGGATGAGCTACAGTCATGAGAAAAACAAAGTACACCTGAACTGTAGGGTTTTGTGTATCAGGACATAATAAAAAACATCTGATCCTTAGAAAGTCTTAAAATTAGGCAACTACAACCTCAGATGAACAACAAAAGTAGGCCAAAGTGCAGAAGCTGTGCCTGAAAAATTACGTATACCCTTATTTTTTTCCAGTAAGGCCTTATAAGGGTCTGCAGGCCTCAGCATGTTACATGTTTAAGTTCATAACAGTACAATTATAAAAGATTGAGCAAGGAGTGGTGTAGAGTGTGTGTAGGGTGTAGGGGCAGTTGGGACGGGCACCAAACTGCAAGGGGATGCCAGGCCATCTAAACACATACGATGCCATTCACTGTGTTTAGGCCCGGACCAGGTGGGACTGTCTGTCATGGGGCTGCCTGACAAGACTAAACCTTACACTGGAAACTTTTAGTTTATAATGAGATTGAAAAGTGAATCAAGCCAGCAAAGGAGGCAATATAGACAATCAATACATTAATAAGTGCCTTGTATTAATCTTCTCTACATGATAAATGCCATTTGATGAAATGAGACAACCCCTTTAACTATTCTAGCTGGTAGGAAGCTAAGACTATCTCTAGGTCCTTCATCAGAGCCCTCTGTGAGGCTGGATGGACTTGGCTGCTAGGGACCCAGGTTACATCTGCAGAGTAAGGTAGCTGTAAACCGGAGCGAGTTAGCTAGAAGCAGACATATCAGAATTACCAGGGGTGCAAATAATAATAGACAAGCAGGATAATACCAAAACAGTGAACAAGGAGTTAATCCAAACAAGCTGCAGTCAGAAAACCTTGAGAATCAGAAGAAGCCAACAGCAGACAAGAGGCTAATCCAGAAAACAACCAACGTCAAATACCAGGAATTCAAATGCAGTAGTAGTGAGGAACGCAAAACAAAGGAACCAGGGAGCAAAATTACACACAATCTCAATCACTGAGTAGCAGTCTTAAATCCCTCACCTACGCTTTGGTATTTGAAATTTTGCCAGGAACCTGATTTTCATGGATATATAGACCGCCTGGGCTTGACTGGTCATGTCAACAACCCCAGCACAGCCATAAACCGTATGTTAGCTAGGTAAACTCCTGACACACGGCAGTGGAAGGGTGCTAATTTGTGCCTGTTTTGCAGCCACAGGACATTGCATCCATTGAGTTGACCATGAAATCCTCTGCATACCAAAGTATTCTAGAGTTAAATGTGAGGCCATCTATCTAACAGCTAAACCCTGTCCGAAACTGGGTCATGCACAAGGACAATCATTCCAATAACAGCAGCAAATCTAGGAAAGAATGACTGAAAAAGAAAAGAACCCTCAACCCAACTGAAATGCTGTGGCAGGACCTTAAGAGAGCTGTGCATAAAAGAAAGCTCACAAACATTCATGAACTAAGCAACATTGTACAGAAGAGTGGGGCACAATTCCCTCATCATGATGTGAAAGACTGATACATACAGAACATGATTACTTCAAGTTATTGCTGCTAAAGGTGGTTCTATAAGCTCCTGATTCATGGGGTGTACTTAGTTTTTCACAAACAGCTTTTCCATTTTGGCTTCATTTTTGTTGAATCTCTCTCTCTCTCTCTCTCTCTCTCTCTCTCTATATATATATATATATAAAGAAGGATGTATATATGTATGTATGTGTGTATGTATGTTCCGCGATCACGCAAAAACGCAAGCATCGATTTTAACGAAACTTGGTATACACATCCCTTGCTACCTGGAAAGAAATCTTGTGGGGGTAACAGCTCTCTAGGACGTACCGTTCCTGAGATATTCCCAAAAAATGACCTGCATTAGCCAATTCAAGCCTTTCTCTTCATATCCCAACTGCCATACACATGGTCACATGTACCTTATCAGCCAATAGAAGCTCTCAGGACCTTAGTCTCCACATACACACAGTTTTACTCCCGGTTTACATAACAACCCAGCCATTCTTCTTCACTGATGCTGGTCAGCTTTAAAGGGGCAGCGCGTTATGGATAACACTGTTAAGGGAGTGAAATGCTGTGGAGGTCACAGTTCAGGGGGCAGGTAGGGTGGCTATTCAGGCCATCCTCAAAAAATTGACGTAAAACTCCGCCCCCAGGTCCAGCTGAGCCACGCCCAGATACGGGTAGACCACGCCCCTTCCACTCTGCAGTCGGCAGGGATTGAAGAAATGAAGGTAAAAATCAACTTCTGTCAGCTGCAGGGGTGGGAGGGAGGGTGACTTTCTCACTGCAGCTTACGTTCAGACAGCACAGTGCTGCTGTCTGAGAGTGAGCTGTTCAAAAGAACATCCCTATGTGAGATATTCCCAAAAAATGCATTAGCCATTAGAAGCCTGGTCACATGTCCCTTATCAGCCAATAGAAGCACGCAGGCCCTTAGTCTCCACATACACACAGTTTTACACCAGGTTTCCATAACAACCCAGCCATTTTTCTTCACTACTGCAGGTCAGCTTTAAAGTGGCAGGGAGCTGTGGATGACACTGTTAAGGGAGTGGAGTGCTGTGGAGGTCTCAGTTCAAGGGCAGGTAGGGTGGCCATACAGGCCACCCTCAAAAGACAGACTTAAAAATGCGGCCCCCAGGTCCCGCTAAGCCACGCCCTTTCCCACTCCGCAGCCAACAGGGATTGAACAAATTAAGGTAAAAATCAACTTCTATCAACTGCAGGGGTGGGAGGGAGGGTGACTTTCTCTCTGCAGCTCACGCTCACACAGCACAGTGCTGCTGTCTGAGAGTGAGCTGTTCAAAAGAACATCCCTGTGTCTGTCCAGGTCCTGCGCTGGATGGAGGACCAGGAGTCTGAAACCCGGACTGTCCTGCCTAAAACCGGACTTCTGGCCACCCTAGGGGCAGTCTGCTGTGGAGGTCACAGTTAAGGGGACGATCTGCTATGGAGGTCAGTGTTAAGTGGCAGATTGCTGTAGAGGCCACTGGTAAGGGGACTAGGGTGTTGTGGAAATAACTGTTAAGGAAATGGGATATTGTGGAGGTCAGTAATAAAGGGGTGGCCGCTGTGGAGGTCACTGTGAAAAGTGGGAAAAGTGAACTGTGGATGCCACAGTTAAGGGGGCGGTCCGTTATAGAGGTCAGTGTTAAGAGGCGGGGTGCTGTAGAGGTCACTGGTAATGGGGCGGGGTTGTTGTGGAGGTCACATTTTAAGGGAACAGAGCTCTGTAGAGATCACTGTTAAGGGGGCGGGTTATTGTAGAAATCACTGTTATCGACATGGGGTACGGTGGAGGTTACTGTTAAAGGGGCGGGTACTGTAGATGTCACTGTTATTGTGGATACTGTCTATCTTTTAACGACACACACAAACATTAAATGAAATAGATGAAATATACCTGTGTGAAGCAGAGTTCTTCTGCTAGTAAATAATGAAACTGTGAAATTTGTTTTGTGTTGTTCATTTAACCTAATTTTAACATCTTTTAAAAAACAGATTTTTAAGATTAAGTCTTGGTTTGTAAAACCATAGAAATAAAACAGGGTGTACTTAGTTTTTCCCACAACTGTAATGTTGTTTGGCTGTGTCATTTTGCCTTTATTATTAAAAATGTTTTGCTTTGTGATAATTTACTTGTTTGTAAGTAGTGGGTGCAATGACAGGGAGCAGCAATTGCACCGCTCCCCATCACTGTAACCCTCAGATGCCGCTGTCATCGCTAATCGCGGCATCCGAAAGTAATAATACAGTGTAAAATTTAAACAATTAATAAATTACATCATACTTACCTCATTCATTTGCTCGCAATGGGCCGGCCGCCGCCATCTTGAATGAAGATCTGGCGCGAAATCTCGTACGGTCTGTGATGAGGTCATCAAGTCAGGGGACGCGGTGACATCATACATCGCCGCGCATGGAATTTCGTGCGAGATCTTCAATCACGGTGGCGGCGGCTGGCCTGTCGTGAGCAAATGCATGAGGTAAGTATGATTTTTTAGTTTTTTTACACCATTTCAGGGAAAATTGATTTGCTACCACAAAGCACGGGGGAAATTCTGCTTTGCAGTGAATTCAACTTTCCCAGAAAGTTAGATCGGACTTTGATTCTCTCCAAACTAGAAAAAACTGATAAGAGAGGTAAGAAAAAAGCTCCATTCACTGTGTAGTGGCCGTGTTGGTGAATTGCAGTTCAGCTTCCATTCAATATACTGTATACAAGACTTTATTCTTACCTGTCTATTATATATACCGGCTGGCAGTTCTGACCTGTTATGTTAGTAAGTTGTAAACAGTAAAATTTGGCACATTTACACACAGTGGGTAAAATCATGTGGAAAAACCATGGATGATACTTTCTAGTCTTTGTCGATAACATTTAGACTTCTTAGATTATTCAAGTATTGGCTACAGACAACCCTTATATAAACAGGAGAATTTCAAAAGATGCCACTCATTAACACATACAGAATACAACATTCCTTCAGAGCTGCCATCATTAAACGGACTCCTGTAACACTTGAAGATGATTTTATCACTTACAAATATACATTCTATGGACCTTGAGTCATTGCAGTGCCCATGAGTCTCGAGATATAGCCTGTAGGGGTTCCTTTTACCAGGGGTTCATGATCAGGTAGTTCCTGGACATTTTCCGGATAACAAGTAGTAAATAGACATTCAATTGTTAGTGTTGAGCACAGGACTGTATTGCACAGACAAGTCGTGTAGTACCGACTCCACACACCTGCAGCAGGTAATCACATAAAACACATACACTGTAATTTAGCACCACAATTTGTAACAATTATGCCGCACTCTCCACTGATTCTACAGACATGTCTAAGAGTGTATTTTTATTCTACACTCACATTCTAATAATCAAATACAATTGAGTAATGGCGCACCCTATGCCACACCATTAAACGTGTCACATACATGTTGTATGTACATTATAACATACCAAACACACATACACATTGTTTATAAAGGTTATACAGTGAGTTTACGTGCAATGAACTCACAGAGAACAATCATATTGACACAGAGTCATATAATCCCGCAAGGTTTTCCTAACCATCATTCTTCAGCCTCCTACGTCTCCTACTAATACTCCCTCAACTTGTATTAGAATCTCTCAGTCCATCTAGATATAATGTGCAAATTTAGATGTTCTCTATCATGACAGAAGTTGGAATTTTAATTAAGTTGAAGTTTTATATTCTGAATGTCTACTGCACATAGGAAAATTCTCCCACGGAAAATCATATTTTATTACTAGTACTTTAGCCTGAGATTGGGTGGACATTTTTAACTGGACTTTCATTCTCAGAATTTTCACTTCTCATTTAGTTGTCTGTTATTAAACTCATTTAAACCTGAACTCAAAATAATAATTGCTCCGTTATTTAGTCCATTACCCTGATTCCATGGCAGTTCCTTACAAAGGAAGACCCCAATTTGTCCAGCATGGACAATGGAAGCCCTGGACGTGGTCATTTATGTTAATTTTATGTTACTTCAATATCTCAAGAAACAGCAAACAAGGAAACTCCACCGTCTACGAGAGTAACCTCTGCATCACCTGCTCCTGGCAGTGGAATAACATTTGTACATGTGGCAGTTGTATTCCGATGAAGTAGTTCTTATTTATGGTCTCACACAGTCAGAACAATCCAAAACAGTAATAGTTGTCCAAACTATCCAGAAAATAACAGTGCTCTCCAAAATTGTGTGGTTGTCAAAAAGGCAGAATAATTACATTTTGTTTTACCCTCAGAGGTTCAGTTGACATAATTTTCCTAGAGATGGGTACCTTGGAAGACAACATCGTAAAGAGCAATGATATGTTGCCAAAGGCTAATATACTTGACATCCGTCATCTCAGTTGTGCAATTTATTTTTGAGATGTGTGAGAAGTTAAAAAGCAGTCTAGAAATTGACCAAAATTTCCTGGGAAGACAAATCTTTAAAGAAGGAAAAACAGTCTTTAAAAACCAGGTATGTGGCAATAGGCTTCCAGTGATGCAAGTAATATGTACAGCAACCACAACCCAAAAAATACGAGGGAAGTCAGGATTTTGGGAAGTCGTGGACCCCCAAGTTCTCCTCCTATTGGTGGTCTTCTGCGATAAAGGAGAACACAGAGGCAGACAAGAGAAAGTCCAGTGAATAGGGTGACAGAAAATGCCAGGCTACCAGGGTTCACATGAAAAGTTTTCCCCTTTCCAGCCCAGAATATAGCAGCAATGCTCCATGCAATACCTAGTCCCAAAAACACATTGACTGCATTGCTACCTGTCACATTACCAATGGAAGCATCAGCATGAGGGTCTTGGACTGCTGCCACTTTACTTGCAAATGTGTCTGAAGGAAACAAAGGTAAAATTAAGTAAATGCACTGTGCAAGTTTAGGATACAGTTTACATGTATATCATTTGGACTAGCACCTTTCCAATTCCTTGGTATTGAAATTAGTCTAAACATCTACATGAAGAAGTTTTCCTTATATGTATGTGATCAAATAAATTATTTACAGATTTATAATTGCATTTAATGCATTTTTGTAATAGAATAAATGCAAGTTCACTGTAATTGAAGACATGGGTCCTCCTATAACTGTTGATGACCAATCTATGTTGGGGTCAGGAGTGCTGCTATAGTGGATTCAAATTTATCATTCTCTCCCAGACCCTGGTGTTTGAGATGGTCCAGACCAGGCATGGCCAACCTGAGGCTCTCTAGTTGTTGCAAAACTACAACTCCCACCATGCCCTGCTGTAGGCTCATACCTGTAGGCAGTCTGGGCATGCTGGGAGTTGTAGTTTTGCAACAGCTAGAGAGCTTCAGGTTGGCCATGCCTGGTCCAGACTCTAGTATTATAAGTAACACATGGTAGTTTGGAGTCATGTTACAGATTTTGCATGGTGGACCAGGAGCGTCTAGTAAGACCTTTGGTGAAGCTAGATATTTAGACAAAGCCTTGAAGTTCTCTAATAAAAACTAAAACTAAAGGTACCCATCCCAATTAGTCTAAAGTTGATCAAACGGATGATTTCAAGTTAAACCAAAATGAGTGTCAGGTGAAATTTAACAAAAAAGTGTTATTACACTTACTAGTAATAGGTTTCTGGATGTCTCCATGACAGCACCCCTGAGATAAGGGTACTTTTACACTTGCGGCAGAGTGATCCGGCAAGCAGTTCCGTCGCCGAAACTGCCTGGCGGATCCGTCAATCTGCATGCAAACGGACAGCATTTGAAGACTGATCAAGATGTGGATCTGTCTCACAAATGCATTGCAAGAACGGATCCGTCTGTCCGTTTGTCATACGGACAAACGGATTCTTTTTAAAAAAATTCGCACATTTTTAAAGGTCTGCGCATGTGAAGACCGGCAGGTCGGATACAGCATTGCGGTATTTTTAATGCCGGATCCGGCACTAATACATTTCAACGTAAATTAATGCTGCAGCATTCCGGCAAGTGTTCCAGAATTTTGGATGGAGATAAAACCGCAGCATGCTGCGGTATTATCTCCGTCCTGAAAAGTCAAAAAGACTAAACTGAAGACATCCTGATGCATCCTGAACGGATTTCTCTCCATTCAGAATGCATTAGGATAAAACTGATCAGTTATTTCCCTGTATAGAGCCACTAGGACGTAACTCAATGCCGGAAAAGAAAAACGCTAGTGTGAAAGTACCCTAAGCCTGTCTTCAGAGGACAAGAAATATGGGAGGGGAAAAAAGTGTCTAAAGCCTGGATCTCACTATCCCTACAGGCTGATGTTACTGCGACCAAAAATATAGTTTTCTAAGTAAGAAGATTAACTGGTATCTGATCAATTGGTTCAAAGGGAGGACCAGCTAATGCCTTAAGAACCAGATTTAAGTTCCAAGGAGGAATAAGATTTTCTGTCTTGGGCCTAATTCTATCAATCATTTTTAAAAACCTAGAAACTAAAGAAATGTTTGACAACTGAGTATCAAAAAAGCCACTTAAGGCTGCTACCTAGACTCTAAATGCACTAGAACTAAGTCCAAACCCTTTTGTAGAAACTCTAGAATGTATGGAACTTGAGGATTGTCACATTCTCTTCTGTTTTTATGGCACCTCAAAATAAAACTATTCCAAGTCTTATGGTAAATCTTGTTTGTAGTAGGCTTATGGTAATTTGGTAAATCTTGTTTGTAGTAGGCTTATGAATTAACAGCAGAGTCCCAATTACCTTTACAGACAGCCTGTTTCCTTTCAAGATTGCCTGTTCAGCACCCAGGCTGTAAATCTTAGGCTGGTTTCACATGGGCGTTGCGGGAACATGCGCGATTTTTCCATGCGAGTGCAAAACATTGTAATGCGTTTTGCACACGCGTGAGAAAAATAGGCATGTTTGGTACCAGAACCCGAACTTCTTCACAGAAGTTCGGGTTTGGCATCGGGGTTGTGTAGATTGTATTATTTTCCCTTATAACATGGTTATAAGGGAAAATAATAGCATTCTTAATACAGAATGCATAGTACAATAGGGCTGGAGGGGTTAAAAAATAATAATAATAATTTAACTCACCTTAATCCACTTGCTCGCGCAGCCCGGCTTCTCTTCTGTCTTCTTCTTTGCTGTGTACAGGAAAAGGAACTCCGGTCATCACATGGTCCATCACATGATCCATCACCATGGTAAAAGATCATGTGATGACCGGAGTCACGTAACCACAGGTCCTTTTCCTGTACTCCAGTGCTATTGTACTATGCATTCTGTATTAAGAATGCTATTATTTTCCCTTATAACCATGTTATAAGGGAAAATAATAATGATCGGGTCTCCTAGCAACCGTGCGTGAAAATCGCACAGCATCTGCACTTGCTTGCGGATGCTTGCGATTTTCACGCAGCCCCATTTACTTCTATGGGGCCTGTGTTGCGTGATAAACGCACAATATAGAGCATGCTGCGATTTTCGCGCAACGCATAAGTGATGCGTGAAAATCTCCGCTCATGTACACAGAACCATAGAAATAAATGGGCCTGGATTCAGTGCGGGTGCAATGCGTTCACCTCACGCATTGCACCCGCTCGGAAAACTCGACCCGTGTGAAAGGGGCCTTAGGGTTTTTTATGTCTGGATGTGTCACTGGTCCCTGGCTGAACAGATCCGGCAACAGCGGGAGCTCCAGATAATTCCCTAAACACATCTCTGTTAAGAGGGAAAACCAACTTCTTATTGGCCAGAGGGGTGCTACCAAAGTTTTTCTGGATCTTTCTATCTGAATCTTCCGAAGTAAAGGTCTGTAGTAAAGGTAAGGGAGTAAAGGGAAATCCCAACTTCTGATACCATTTTATTGAGAATGCATTTACTGCCAGAGGATTGTCCCTTGGATTTAGAGAGCAGAACCTCTCAGCTTTACATTCTTGTTTGGATCCAAACAGGTCAACAAATGGTATTCCCCACCTCTGAGTTATTAGGGAAAAAGCTTCCTGAGCTACAGTCTATTCTCCTGGGGACTGCTCGTAAAGAAAGTAGATTTTTCTCTGCCCATTAGTATATTTTGTATAGTAATATTAGTATATTTTGGCTGATGTCTGTTAAAGAAGATGGCTTCTCGTTCCTCCCTGGTGTTGAATTAAAGCTACTTGTTATGTTGTCTGAATAAACCTTTACATAGGATTTTCTTATTAGCTGTTTTGCGGCCTTTAAAGCTCTGAGGACTGCAGTTCGTTCATTTAGATTTGAAGACTCCGGGTACAATTTCTGACTTCATGCTCCTTGAAAAGATGTGTAAGCTACATGAGTACCCCAACCTAGCGCACTGTCATCCATGGTCAAGGATTGGGTAGGTTCCAGAATCCAATCTACTCCTCTTTCTAGATGATCCTTGATTAACCACCATTTTAAAGATGTCCTTGTTATCTGGGGCAATACAATTTTGTAATCCAAATACTGAATTAATTAGTCCCACTGCTTTAAAACAAGGTGTTGAAGTGGAGTGGAATTGTGCCCATGGAACCGCTGGAATACACAATGTTATATGGCCTAAAAGATTCATAAATTGTTATCTTTTCCTTGGCTAGTCAGGACTTTATGAGGGTGTTAAGATTCTGGATCTTTTCCTGCGGTAAGAATGTTTTCTGTACCTGTGAATCCAATATCATGCCTAAAAATGTTATCCTTGAAAAAAGACTTAACTTTGATTTTTTTTATATTTATGATTAGAGTTGAGCGAACACCTGGATGTTCGGGTTCGAGAAGTTCGGCCGAACATCCCGGAAATGTTCGGGTTCGGGATCCGAACCCGATCCGAACTTCGTCCCGAACCCGAACCCCATTGAAGTCAATGGGGACCCGAACTTTTCGGCACTAAAAAGGCTGTAAAACAGCCCAGGAAAGAGCTAGAGGGCTGCAAAAGGCAGCAACATGTAGGTAAATCCCCTGCAAACAAATGTGGATAGGGAAATGAATTAAAATAAAAATTAAATAAATAAAAATTAACCAAAATCAATTGGAGAGAGGTTCCATAGCAGAGAATCTGGCTTCCCGTCACCCACCACTGGAACAGTCCATTCTCAGATATTTAGGCCCCGGCACCCAGGCAGAGGAGAGAGGTCCCGTAACAGAGAATCTGTCTTCATGTCAGCAGAGAATTAGTCTGCATGTCATAGCAGAGAATGAGGCTTCACGTCAGCCACCACTGCAACAGTCCATTGGCATATATTTAGGCCCAGCACACACACAGGCAGAGGAGAGAGGTCCCGTAACAGACAATCTGGCTTCATGTCAGCAGAGAATCAGTCTGCATGTCATAGCAGAGAATCAGGCTTCACGTCAGCCACCACTGCAACAGTCCATTGGCATATATTTAGGCCCAGCACACACACAGGCAGAGGAGAGAGGTCCCGTAACAGAGAATCTGGCTTCATGTCAGCAGAGAATCAGTCTGCATGTCATAGCAGAGAATGAGGCTTCACGTCACCCACCACTGCAACAGTCCATTGGCATATATTTAGGCCTAGCACACAGGCAGAGCAGAGAGGTCCCGTAACAGACAATCTGGCTTCATGTCAGCAGAGAATCAGTCTGCATGTCATAGCAGAGAATGAGGCTTCACGTCAGCCACCACTGCAACAGTCCATTGGCATATATTTAGGCCTAGCACACAGGCAGAGCAGAGAGGTCCCGTAACAGACAATCTGGCTTCATGTCAGCAGAGAATCAGTCTGCATGTCATAGCAGAGAATCAGGCTTCACGTCAGCCACCACTGCAACAGTCCATTGTCATAAATTTAGGCCCAGCACCCAGGCAGAGGAGAGAGGTCCCGTAACAGACAATCTGGCTTCATGTCAGCAGAGAATTAGTCTGCATGTCATAGCAGAGAATCAGGCTTCATGTCAGCCACCACTGCAACAGTCCATTGGCATATATTTAGGCCCAGCACCCAGGCAGAGGAGGGAGGTCCCGTAACAGAGAATCTGTCTTCATGTCAGCAGAGAATCAGTCTGCATGTCATAGCAGAGAATGAGGCTTCACGTCAGCCACCACTGCAACAGTCCATTGGCATATATTTAGGCCTAGCACACAGGCAGAGGAGAGGTTCATTCAACTTTGGGTAGCCTCGCAATATAATGGTAAAATGAAAATAAAAATAGGATTGAATGAGGAAGTGCCCTGGAGTCCAATAATATATGGTTATGGGGAGGTAGTTAATGTCTAATCTGGACAAGGGACGGACAGGTCCTGTGGGATCCATGCCTGGTTCATTTTTATGAATGTCAGCTTGTCCACATTGGCTGTAGACAGGCGGCTGCGTTTGTCTGTAATGACGCCCCCTGCCGTGCTGAATACACGTTCAGACAAAACGCTGGCTGCCGGGCAGGCCAGCACCTCCAAGGCATAAAAGGCTAGCTCTGGCCACGTGGACAATTTAGAGACCCAGAAGTTGAATGGGGCCGAACCATCAGTCAGTACGTGGAGGGGTGTGCACACGTACTGTTCCACCATGTTAGTGAAATGTTGCCTCCTGCTAACACGTTGCGTATCAGGTGGTGGTGCAGTTAGCTGTGGCGTGTTGACAAAAGTTTTCCACATCTCTGCCATGCTAACCCTGCCCTCAGAGGAGCTGGCCGTGACACAGCTGCCTTGGCGACCTCTTGCTCCTCCTCTGCCTTGGCCTTGGGCTTCCACTTGTTCCCCTGTGACATTTGGGAATGCTCTCAGTAGCGCGTCTACCAACGTGCGCTTGTACTCGCGCATCTTCCTATCACGCTCCAGTGCAGGAAGTAAGGTGGGCACATTGTCTTTGTAGCGTGGATCCAGCAGGGTGGCAACCCAGTAGTCCGCACAGGTTAAAATGTGGGCAACTCTGCTGTCGTTGCGCAGGCACTGCAGCATGTAGTCGCTCATGTGTGCCAGGCTGCCCAGGGGTAAGGACAAGCTGTCCTCTGTGGGAGGCGTATCGTCATCGTCCTGCCTTTCCCCCCAGCCACGCACCAGTGATGGACCCGAGCTGCGTTGGGTGCCACCCCGCTGTGACCATGCTTCATCCTCATCCTCCTCCACCTCCTCCTCATCCTCGTCCTCCTCGTCCTCCAGTAGTGGGCCCTGGCTGGCCACATTTGTACCTGGCCTCTGCTGTTGCCAAAAACCTCCCTCTGAGTCACTTCGAAGAGACTGGCCTGAAAGTGCTAAAAATGACCCCTCTTCCTCCTCCTCCTCCTCCTCCTCCTGGGCCACCTCCTCTTCCATCATCGCCCTAAGTGTTTTCTCAAGGAGACATAGAAGTGGTATTGTAACGCTGATAACGGTGTCATCGCCACTGGCCATGTTGGTGGAGTACTCGAAACAGCGCAACAGGGCACACAGGTCTCGCATGGAGGCCCAGTCATTGGTGGTGAAGTGGTGCTGTTCTGTAGTGCGACTGACCCGTGCGTGCTGCAGCTGAAACTCCACTATGGCCTGCTGCTGCTCGCACAGTCTGTCCAGCATGTGCAAGGTGGAGTTCCACCTGGTGGGCACGTCGCATATGAGGCGGTGAGCGGGAAGGCCGAAGTTACGCTGTAGCGCAGACAGGCGAGCAGCAGCAGGATGTGAACGCCGGAAGCGCGAACAGACGGCCCGCACTTTATGCAGCAGCTCTGACATGTCGGGGTAGTTGTGAATGAACTTCTGCACCACCAAATTCAGCACATGCGCCAAGCAAGGGATGTGCGTCAAATTGGCTAGTCCCAGAGCTGCAACGAGATTTCGCCCATTATCACACACCACCAGGCCGGGCTTGAGGCTCACCGGCAGCAACCACTCGTCGGTCTGTTGTTCTATACCCCGCCACAACTCCTGTGCGGTGTGGGGCCTGTCCCCCAAACATATGAGTTTCAGAATGGCCTGCTGACGTTTACCCCGGGCTGTGCTGAAGTTGGTGGTGAAGGTGTGTGGCTGACTGGATGAGCAGGTGGAAGAAGAGGAGGAGGAAGCCGAGAAGGAGGAGGTGGCAACAGGAGGCAAAGAATGTTGCCCTGCGATCCTTGGCGGCGGAAGGACGTGCGCCAAACAGCTCTCCGCCTGGGGCCCAGCTGCCACTACATTTACCCAGTGTGCAGTTAGGGAGATATAGCGTCCCTGGCCGTGCTTACTGGTCCACGTATCTGTGGTTAGGTGGACCTTGCCACAGATGGCGTTGCGCAGTGCACACTTGATTTTATCGGATACTTGGTTGTGCAGGGAAGGCACGGCTCTCTTGGAGAAGTAGTGCCGGCTGGGAACAACATACTGTGGGACAGCAAGCGACATGAGCTGTTTGAAGCTGTCTGTGTCCACCAGCCTAAATGACAGCATTTCATAGGCCAGTAGTTTAGAAATGCTGGCATTCAGGGCCAGGGATCGAGGGTGGCTAGGTGGGAATTTACGCTTTCTATCAAATGTTTGTGAGATGGAGAGCTGAACGCTGGCGTGTGACATGGTTGAGACGCTTGGTGACGGAGGTGGTGGTGGTGGTGTTGGTGGTACATCCCCTGTTTGCTGGGCGGCAGGTGCCAACGTTCCTCCAGAGGCGGAGGAAGAGGCCGAGGCGGCAGCAGCAGAATAGGCCGAGGCGGCAGCAGCAGAAGAGGTAGCAGGGGGAGCCTGAGTGACTTCCTTGGTTTTAAGGTGTTTACTCCACTGCAGTTCATGCTTTGCATGCAGGTGCCTGGTCATGCAGGTTGTGCTCAGGTTCAGAACGTTAATGCCTCGCTTCAGGCTCTGATGGCACAGCGTGCAAACCACTCGGGTCTTGTCGTCAGCACATTGTTTGAAGAAGTGCCATGCCAGGGAACTCCTTGAAGCTGCCTTTGGGGTGCTCGGTCCCAGATGGCGGCGGTCAGTAGCAGGCGGAGTCTCTTGGCGGCGGGTGTTCTGCTTTTGCCCACTGCTCCCTCTTTTGCTACGCTGTTGGCTCGGTCTCACCACTGCCTCTTCCTCCGAACTGTGAAAGTCAGTGGCACGACCTTCATTCCATGTGGGGTCTAGGACCTCATCGTCCCCTGCATCGTCTTCCACCCAGTCTTGATCCCTGACCTCCTGTTCAGTCTGCACACTGCAGAAAGACGCAGCAGTTGGCACCTGTGTTTCGTCATCATCAGAGACATGCTGAGGTGGTATTCCCATGTCCTCATCATCAGGAAACATAAGTGGTTGTGCGTCAGTGCATTCTATGTCTTTCACCGCTGGGGAAGGGCTAGGTGGATGCCCTTGGGAAACCCTGCCAGCGGAGTCTTCAAACAGCATAAGAGACTGCTGCATAACTTGAGGCTGAGACAGTTTCCCTGGTATGCATGGGGGTGATGTGACAGACTGATGGGGTTGGTTTTCAGGCGCCATCTGTGCGCTTTCTGCAGAAGACTGGGTGGGAGATAATGTGAATGTGCTGGATCCACTGTCGGCCACCCAATTGACTAATGCCTGTACCTGCTCAGGCCTTACCATCCTTAGAACGGCATTGGGCCCCACCATATATCGCTGTAAATTCTGGCGGCTACTGGGACCTGAGGTAGTTGGTACACTAGGACGTGTGGATGTGGCAGAACGGCCACGTCCTCTCCCAGCACCAGAGGGTCCACTAACACCACCACGACCATGTCCACGTCCGCGTCCCTTACTAGATGTTTTTCTCATTGTTATGGTTCACCACAACAACAAATATATTATTTGGCCCAATGTATTGTATTCAAATTCAGCGGGATATAAATTTGAGGCCTAGTATTTAGGCGCTGGGTGACCGGTATGGATTTAGTGACAGAATTAGACTTGGAAATGCACAGAAGCGTGTGTGTGAAGTTATTCTGAATGACCCTATGTGCACCTTCAATATGATCTACCCTTTTAGGGATAGATTTCAAATAGCTCTGATATAGCAGAAACGACTAAATTATGAAATTGCTAAATTGGGAATTGTATTTCAACCCAGAACAAAAAATGTGCTTTGACGGACACTAAATAACTTTCCCAGCCACAACAGGACAGCGGTAACGAGAGATTTAGCGGGATATAAATTTGAGGCCTAGTATTTAGGCGCTGGGTGACAGGTATGGGTTTAGTGACAGAATTAGATTTGGAAATGCACAGTAGCGGGTGTGTGAAGTTATTCTGAATGACCCTATGTGCACCTTGAATATTATATACCCTTTTAGGGATAGATTTCAAATAGCTCTGATATAGCAGAAACCACTAAATTATGAAATTGCTAAATTGGGAATTGTATTTCAACCCAGAACAAGAAATGTGCTTGAACGGACACTAAATAACTCGCCCAGCTACAGCACTAGGGACAGATTTAGCGGGATATAAATTTGAGGCCTAGTATTTAGGCGCTGGGTGACAGGTATGGGTTTAGTGCCAGAATTAGACTTGGAAATACACAGTAGCGGGTGTGTGTGAAGTTATTCTGAATGACCCAATGTGCACCTTGAATATTATATACCCTTTTAGGGATAGATTTCAAATAGCTCTGATATAGCAGAAACCACTAAATTATGAAATTGCTAAATTGGGAATTGTATTTCAACCCAGAACAAGAAATGTGCTTGAACGGACACTAAATAACTCGCCCAGCTACAGCACTAAGGACAGATTTAGCGGGATATAAATTTGAGGCCTAGTATTTAGGCGCTGGGTGACAGGTATGGGTTTAGTGCCAGAATTAGACTTGGAAATACACAGTAGCGGGTGTGTGTGAAGTTATTCTGAATGACCCAATGTGCACCTTGAATATTATATACCCTTTTAGGGATAGATTTCAAATAGCTCTGATATAGCAGAAACCACTAAATTATGAAATTGCTAAATTGGGAATTGTATTTCAACCCAGAACAAGAAATGTGCTTGAACGGACACTAAATAACTCGCCCAGCTACAGCACTAGGGACAGATTTAGCTGGATATAAATTTGAGGCCTAGTATTTAGGCGCTGGGTGACAGGTATGGGTTTAGTGCCAGAATTAGACTTGGAAATACACAGTAGCGGGTGTGTGTGAAGTTATTCTGAATGACCCAATGTGCACCTTGAATATTATATACCCTTTTAGGGATAGATTTCAAATAGCTCTGATATAGCAGAAACCACTAAATTATGAAATTGCTAAATTGGGAATTGTATTTCAACCCAGAACAAGAAATGTGCTTGAACGGACACTAAATAACTCGCCCAGCTACAGCACTAGGGACAGATTTAGCGGGATATAAATTTGAGGCCTAGTATTTAGGCGCTGGGTGACAGGTATGGGTTTAGTGCCAGAATTAGACTTGGAAATACACAGTAGCGGGTGTGTGTGAAGTTATTCTGAATGACCCAATGTGCACCTTGAATATTATATACCCTTTTAGGGATAGATTTCAAATAGCTCTGATATAGCAGAAACCACTAAATTATGAAATTGCTAAATTGGGAATTGTATTTCAACCCAGAACAAGAAATGTGCTTGAACGGACACTAAATAACTCGCCCAGCTACAGCACTAAGGACAGATTTAGCGGGATATAAATTTGAGGCCTAGTATTTAGGCGCTGGGTGACAGGTATGGGTTTAGTGCCAGAATTAGACTTGGAAATACACAGTAGCGGGTGTGTGTGAAGTTATTCTGAATGACCCAATGTGCACCTTGAATATTATATACCCTTTTAGGGATAGATTTCAAATAGCTCTGATATAGCAGAAACCACTAAATTATGAAATTGCTAAATTGGGAATTGTATTTCAACCCAGAACAAGAAATGTGCTTGAACGGACACTAAATAACTCGCCCAGCTACAGCACTAGGGACAGATTTAGCTGGATATAAATTTGAGGCCTAGTATTTAGGCGCTGGGTGACAGGTATGGGTTTAGTGCCAGAATTAGACTTGGAAATACACAGTAGCGGGTGTGTGTGAAGTTATTCTGAATGACCCAATGTGCACCTTGAATATTATATACCCTTTTAGGGATAGATTTCAAATAGCTCTGATATAGCAGAAACCACTAAATTATGAAATTGCTAAATTGGGAATTGTATTTCAACCCAGAACAAGAAATGTGCTTGAACGGACACTAAATAACTCGCCCAGCTACAGCACTAGGGACAGATTTAGCGGGATATAAATTTGAGGCCTAGTATTTAGGCGCTGGGTGACAGGTATGGGTTTAGTGCCAGAATTAGACTTGGAAATACACAGTAGCGGGTGTGTGTGAAGTTATTCTGAATGACCCAATGTGCACCTTGAATATTATATACCCTTTTAGGGATAGATTTCAAATAGCTCTGATATAGCAGAAACCACTAAATTATGAAATTGCTAAATTGGGAATTGTATTTCAACCCAGAACAAGAAATGTGCTTGAACGGACACTAAATAACTCGCCCAGCTACAGCACTAAGGACAGATTTAGCGGGATATAAATTTGAGGCCTAGTATTTAGGCGCTGGGTGACAGGTATGGGTTTAGTGCCAGAATTAGACTTGGAAATACACAGTAGCGGGTGTGTGTGAAGTTATTCTGAATGACCCAATGTGCACCTTGAATATTATATACCCTTTTAGGGATAGATTTCAAATAGCTCTGATATAGCAGAAACCACTAAATTATGAAATTGCTAAATTGGGAATTGTATTTCAACCCAGAACAAGAAATGTGCTTGAACGGACACTAAATAACTCGCCCAGCTACAGCACTAAGGACAGATTTAGCGGGATATAAATTTGAGGCCTAGTATTTAGGCGCTGGGTGACAGGTATGGGTTTAGTGCCAGAATTAGACTTGGAAATACACAGTAGCGGGTGTGTGTGAAGTTATTCTGAATGACCCAATGTGCACCTTGAATATTATATACCCTTTTAGGGATAGATTTCAAATAGCTCTGATATAGCAGAAACCACTAAATTATGAAATTGCTAAATTGGGAATTGTATTTCAACCCAGAACAAGAAATGTGCTTGAACGGACACTAAATAACTCGCCCAGCTACAGCACTAGGGACAGATTTAGCTGGATATAAATTTGAGGCCTAGTATTTAGGCGCTGGGTGACAGGTATGGGTTTAGTGCCAGAATTAGACTTGGAAATACACAGTAGCGGGTGTGTGTGAAGTTATTCTGAATGACCCAATGTGCACCTTGAATATTATATACCCTTTTAGGGATAGATTTCAAATAGCTCTGATATAGCAGAAACCACTAAATTATGAAATTGCTAAATTGGGAATTGTATTTCAACCCAGAACAAGAAATGTGCTTGAACGGACACTAAATAACTCGCCCAGCTACAGCACTAGGGACAGATTTAGCGGGATATAAATTTGAGGCCTAGTATTTAGGCGCTGGGTGACAGGTATGGGTTTAGTGCCAGAATTAGACTTGGAAATACACAGTAGCGGGTGTGTGTGAAGTTATTCTGAATGACCCAATGTGCACCTTGAATATTATATACCCTTTTAGGGATAGATTTCAAATAGCTCTGATATAGCAGAAACCACTAAATTATGAAATTGCTAAATTGGGAATTGTATTTCAACCCAGAACAAGAAATGTGCTTGAACGGACACTAAATAACTCGCCCAGCTACAGCACTAAGGACAGATTTAGCGGGATATAAATTTGAGGCCTAGTATTTAGGCGCTGGGTGACAGGTATGGGTTTAGTGCCAGAATTAGACTTGGAAATACACAGTAGCGGGTGTGTGTGAAGTTATTCTGAATGACCCAATGTGCACCTTGAATATTATATACCCTTTTAGGGATAGATTTCAAATAGCTCTGATATAGCAGAAACCACTAAATTATGAAATTGCTAAATTGGGAATTGTATTTCAACCCAGAACAAGAAATGTGCTTGAACGGACACTAAATAACTCGCCCAGCTACAGCACTAAGGACAGATTTAGCGGGATATAAATTTGAGGCCTAGTATTTAGGCGCTGGGTGACAGGTATGGGTTTAGTGCCAGAATTAGACTTGGAAATACACAGTAGCGGGTGTGTGTGAAGTTATTCTGAATGACCCAATGTGCACCTTGAATATTATATACCCTTTTAGGGATAGATTTCAAATAGCTCTGATATAGCAGAAACCACTAAATTATGAAATTGCTAAATTGGGAATTGTATTTCAACCCAGAACAAGAAATGTGCTTGAACGGACACTAAATAACTCGCCCAGCTACAGCACTAGGGACAGATTTAGCTGGATATAAATTTGAGGCCTAGTATTTAGGCGCTGGGTGACAGGTATGGGTTTAGTGCCAGAATTAGACTTGGAAATACACAGTAGCGGGTGTGTGTGAAGTTATTCTGAATGACCCAATGTGCACCTTGAATATTATATACCCTTTTAGGGATAGATTTCAAATAGCTCTGATATAGCAGAAACCACTAAATTATGAAATTGCTAAATTGGGAATTGTATTTCAACCCAGAACAAGAAATGTGCTTGCACGGACACTAAATAACTCGCCCAGCTACAGCACTAAGGACAGATTTAGCGGGATATAAATTTGAGGCCTAGTATTTAGGCGCTGGGTGACCGGTATGGATTTAGTGACAGAATTAGACTGGGATATGGCCAAAAAATAAACAGACTATTGCTGGTTAAATGCACTTGGTGTGACAGCTTCACCCTGATGTAGGCTTTAGCCAAAAAACAACCACACCATTGAGGGTTAAATGCACTTGGTGACAGGCGCAGCTTGCCCCTGATTTAGTATATGGCCAAAAAATGAACAGATTATTGCTGGTTAAATGCACTTGGTGTGACAGCTTCACCCTGATGTAGGCTTTAGCCAAAAAACAACCACACCATTGAGGGTTAAATGCACTTGGTGACAGGCGCAGCTTGCCCCTGATTTTGTATATGGCCAAAAAATGAACAGACTATTGCTGGTTAAATGCACTTGGTGTGACAGCTTCACCCTGATGTAGGCTTTAGCCAAAAAACAACCACACCATTGAGGGTTAAATGCACTTGGTCGCAGCTTGTGCTGGCGCACCACAAGACACAAAATGGCCGCCGATCACCCCAGAAAAATGTGACTGACAAACGGTCTGGGCAGCCTAAAAACAGTGAGCAATTGAGGATCAGCAGCTCAATGATCCACAGCTGCAGATCGATCAGTTAATCAAGTCCTTTGGAGGAGTTAATCTGCCTAATCTCGCCCTACTGTCGCAGCCGCAACCTCTCCCTACGCTAATCAGAGCAGAGTGACGGGCGGCGCTATGTGACTCCAGCTTAAATAGAGGCTGGGTCACATGGTGCTCTGGCCAATCACAGCCATGCCAATAGTAGGCATGGCTGTGATGGCCTCTTGGGGCAAGTAGTATGACGCTTGTTGATTGGCTGCTTTGCAGCCTTTCAAAAAGCGCCAAGAAAGCGTCACAAAAGCGCGAAGAAAGCGACGAACACCGAACCCGAACCCGGACTTTTACGAAAATGTCCGGGTTCGGGTCCGTGTCACGGACACCCCAAAATTCGGTACGAACCCGAACTATACAGTTCGAGTTCGCTCATCCCTATTTATGATCCAACCTAACAGCAGAAGAGTCCTTAATACCAATTGGATCTGACTGTAAAGGGGAAAAGGATAAGACTAAATGACCAATAGATCGTCTAAGTATGGAACAAGTTTTACCCCCTCTAACCTCAGAAAAGCTGAGACTTCTTGCATAATCTTCGTGAAAAGCCTTGGGGCTGATGAGATTCCAAATGGAAGGCACATTTTCTTCTCCATCTTGATTGCATATCGAAGATACTTCCAATATCTTTAGCTTATTGGAACATGAAAATACACATCTTTCAAGTCTATTGTGACCATGTCTGAGTCCTTCCTTATCATGGAAATCGCTGGTTTTATTGAATCCATCGTGAATTTTTGTATTGAATTAATCTGTTTAGATGTTTCAAATTTATGATCATACGGAAAGTCCTGTTTGGTTTTCTGACAAGAAAAAGGATCGAATAGTGTCCTGTGAACTGTTTTGCAATAAGAACCTGTTGAATTGCCCCCCAACTGAAGTAGGTCCGGAACACCTTTTTTAAATTATTGTTTTGAAGGGGTAATGGAAGATCTGTTAACCTAAATACATCTGGGGAAGTGGATGTAAATTCTATTTTGTATCCTGTTTTAAATCCATTGGTTGCTTGTTATTTTCCTCCAAGCTGACACAAACTCCCCTACTCTGATGGTGTCATTTGGAGGTGGATTGCTGGGAAGGGCCAAAAAGAAAGGGTCTTCTTTTACAACCTTTCTTGTAGCTCCAGCGGCCAGTTTTTCTTTTATCTGACCTATATTGGCTCTAAAGCTCAGATCTCTTATTAGGTCTATCTTTCTGTACCTTCTCCTCAGGAAAACCTATTTTCTTCTCAGATTCTTTCTATAGAATCTTGTCAAGATCTGATCCAAACAGATATTGCCCATGGAAGGGGATAGAGCAAATCTTATTTTTACATGCAATGTCACCCTTCCATGACCTGAGCCATAAAACTCGCCTAACCGAATTTGCTAACCCAGATGTTCTGGCCACCATACACACCGACTCCGCAGAGGCATTTGCCAGAAACCCAGCCACAGACCTGAGGAGAGGAAGAGAGGACAAAATCTATTCCCTAGGGGTTTTATTTTTTAAGTGAGACTCTAATTGTTCCATCCACAGGTATACGGATCTAGCCACTCAAGTGGAGGAGACTGCTGGACGTAGCATAGCTGCCGCTGATTCCCACGTCTTTTTGATTATTCCTTCAGTCTTTCTATCCATCTGATCTTTAAGCAAAATAGGAATCTTCAAAGGGAATGGATGTGCTTCTGATTAATTTAGCACAGCTGCATCAGTCATGGGGGCAGAGTCCCATTTTTCCACATCAGACTCATTAAAAGGATATCTCCTTTTTAAACGTCTAGGAAGAAAAGTTCTCTTTTCAGGTGTGTTGCATTCACTTTGGATCATTTTATGAATATTTTCATGAGTGGAAACACTCTTTTTTGTTTTTCTCCGGATCCTCCAAACATAGTATCCGGTATACATCTGTTTTTTTTTTCTTCAATTTTGATGGTGCTACCCACTGCCTTAAGTAAATACTCCATCATCAGTAGAATTTTTGTATTTATTTTCCTCCTCAGAAGAAGAGGAATCCTCCTGTTTCCTCCTTTTCTTCCCAGCAATCTGAATCAGAGTAGACACTGGAGTCAGAAATTACATGTTCTCTAGATTTGTTCTTGCTCTATTTAGTAGCTAAAGATACAGATAGCCCAGACATAGCCGACTGAATCTAATATTTTACAAGGGTCTTAATGTCATTCATAAACACAGGTGTTTCATCCTGAACCACCTTAAGAGTACAAGCAGGGCAAAGTGGCTTTTTGAATGATGAATCTTGCTTCTTTCCAGGTATTGCACATTTACAGGCAGCAGCAAGCTTACACTTTGGACCCATCTCCTTTTCAGACTGGAATAAATATAGAAAAGGGAGGACCATAAACTACCTAAATCAAAGGAACCCCCAAAAAAGAGGGGTTGCAAACTTTAACACACTTACAGCACCACCTAAAGATGGCAGGGTTTGCTTGAAAGAGCTGTCTTCCATAATCTAGTGGTCCTAGGGATTTCAGCAGAGCATGACGCAAAGCATACGTTCACCCTGCCCCTGGAAGAATGCCCACACATCCCGAACCGGAAGTGCGTTAAACGAACTGACGCCGTCCACTAGATTTGGAAAAAAACTCTTTCACAGGAAGTATAGTGACTGGAACAAAGCACTGCGTTCCACTGCTGTTGTGTTTCACTTCCTAAACCAACAGCCTACCTCAACGTTACCGGAAGTGACGTGTCTGTTGAAAACATGCCTGCTCCTGCGTCTTTACAACATAGGGAACTGTGAAGGTTCTCATTTATCCAGGTCATGGTATATCTGTAAAGAATAAATCAAGGCAACTGGACGTACTGTAAGTACGTCCAGTTGCCCTGATTTATTCTTTACAGATATACAACATAGGGAGCTCAACAGAGCTCTACCTGCATGTATCAAATACTTACCAGGACTGACTAAAGATGTGATCTGACAAGGGATCTGAGGACTTACCCCCTTGAGTATTGCTGACTTTAGCAGGTGCAATAATAGAGGAAAGGCAGGGAGCTGCTAGCTACTACTGATGAGCGGCCAGTCCCATATTCAAATTCGCAATATTTTGCGAATATTCGATAGAAAATTTGTCACATATTCGCAAATATTCATATTCGAGATTATTTTCGCAATTGTGAAAAATCTGCAATGTAAAGATTGCATAATGCGCAATTGATCAAAAATGAATATATATAGCACTATATATAGTGCTATATATTCTTTTTTTAGAATATGACGAATATAAAAAAAAATAATAATATCAATATAGCGGATATTCGTAAAATACATATATAGTAAAATAGAATAGTATTGGACCAGCACGCAAACATAAGGGTTCACGCAAAGAGCCAATAATGTAAAATGGTGCAATTTATTAAAACATAAAAACATACATACACGTAATAGTGGGATGGATGAGCTAATGGATGGACTATCTCATGTATCAAGTCCGTAAGGTGCAGGTATATCTGTTAGATTAGATCAAACCTAGCTATTTGGAGAAAATGGATAATGTCTTTATGAATATCCCATCGATCCCAGACGCGTTTCAAAATAGATCCCTATTTCTTCCTCAGTGGGTTTGTCAACACTCTGCCATTTGCATTTAATTGAATCGACACCGAGGTAAGCACTCTTACATGTGGGACGCCACAGAGTTGCGCAGTAAAGAGTGAGTACCCTACTTAACTTATCAGGCTTTGAGACTGTTTGCTATGGATTTTGCCTAACAGGAATTATTAGCATAAGAACGGGACATTATCCATTTTCTCCAACTACCTAGGCTTGATCTAATCTAACAGATATACCTGCACCTTACGGACTTGATACATGAGATAGTCCATCCATTATCTCATCCATCCCACTATTACGTGTATGTATGTTTTATGTTTTAATAAATTGCACCATTTTGCTTTATTGGCTCTTTGCGTGAACCCTTATGTTTGAGTGCCGGTCCAATACTATTCTATTTTACTGTTTTTGAAGGGGTGATTCATTTTGGACATTGGCACCTATCCGTGTATATAAAGAGTGTATTTAAAATACATATATAAACTGCAATTTAGCTAATATAACGCTGTAACTTTTTTTTTAAGTTCAAATCTGAAGTTTATAAGATAAAAAAATTACGACTATGAAAAAAAAGTTTATAGCACTATATTAGGTAAATTGCAGTCTATATGTGTATTTTACGAATATTCGCTATATTGCTATATAGTCTTGTTTTAGAATATGACGAATATTATAAAAAACTAATATAGCAAGATAGCGAATATATTCGTTATTTAGAATATTCATATTTTTTTTCAATCTGTACTGTTATTCCACTTTGGCATACTCCTCCCCGACAAGTGTCCTTGTCACCATGGGAACGCCTGTGGGTTAGAATATAACGTCGGATCTGAGTTTTCACGATCTCAAGGAAAACTCAGATCCAATGGTATTTTCTAACCCACAGGTGTTCCCATGGTGATGGGGACGTTTGTCGGGGAGGAGTATGCCGAAGTGGAATAACAGTACACATTGAAAAAAATATATATATGAATATTCAAAATAACTAATATATTCGCTATATTGTAATATATTAGTTTTTTTGAATATTCGTCATTTTTTTCTTTCAATATGAAAACATGGTTCCTTCCTGCTTAAGTTGCTTGTGGGCCAATGACTCATTGACCCAGAAGCAAGAAGCAGGGAGGAATCATGTTTTCAGATGTTAAAAAATGATGAATATTTGATATAGCGAATATATAGCACTATATTAGAAATATTTATGAATTAGCGAAGTTGCAATATTCGCGATAAATATTCGCTATTCGAATATTCGCGCTCAACACTACTAACTACACTAGATCTACTCCTTTGGTCCTAAAAGCAAAGACCTCTGATCCTCTTCTGCACATCTGTCCTGCACAGGTAATGTAAAAACACTGATGATGGTGGTGGGAGGGGAGGGGGTTTTAACCTCTCTGCTTGTTTTTTCTGTCCCTGGCAGAGCCATCTCAGGGGTGCTGTTGTGGAGACGACAGGGGAAAACAAAGGTTTTAGCCGACCTATGACACACAATCATTGTCCGAAAGAATATTGGCCATGTTTGAAATTTTTGTGTAATAGCTGAATGAAAGCTTGGGGGCTCATGCACACAAATGTATTTTCTTTCCGTGTCCATTCCGCTTTCATTGCTGACCGTATGTGCAACCATTAATTTCAATGGGTCTGCAAAAGAAACGGAAGTTACTCTGAGTGCATTCCGTTTCCGTATATCTGTTCCGCAAAAAATTGGAACAAATCCTATTATTGTCCGCATTACAGACTGTTCTATTATGGGCAAGCTATTCCGTTCCACAAAACGCGGAATGCACACGGATGTTATCCATATTTTTTGCAGATCTGTTTTTTGCAGACGATCGTGTGCATGAGCCCTAAGAATGATTTTTTGTGGATAAAAGATAATTCTGTGAAAGGATGTTCCCAGAAAGATCATTTGTCCTTCAATCAATATTATTAAATATGCATAGCCAGTTTGTATGGCTGTGTCTGTGAAACAATCAATCACCAGATGATTGTTCATTCAGCCTATTTCTATCAGATGTGTATGGCCACGTTAAGGAAGAAATCATCCATGTTTAACTATTCTGGTGACACTCAGAACCAAAAATAGGTCTATTGTAACAAGCTAGGATCAACAACTGAATGGGAAAAAAAATATATTGTGACCATGAATGTGTAACAACAATGGAGAGGAGATCCATCCATTTGTGATGTGAGACTATGACCACCAACGTAGACTTATACATAATTTCTACATTCATGTTATGACAATGTCTGCTTCTACCCTGTGTGGTCATCTCCCTCCCCAAAACAGAGAAACATTATTACAGAGCAGTCCATACCTGGTACAGATGTACCCAAGGCAACAAAGACCACAGCAGTGACGGAGTCTTTGAGGCCAACCGTGCAGCCAAAGTGTGCAGCCAGGTCACCAGTGACAGCAGTGAGGATTCCAATGATGCAGATGGAGACCAGAAAGCAGGCCCAACCACCCCAGTACTCAGTGGGGGGCACAAAGGCAAAGAGCACCTTCCAGAAGACGGTCAGGAAATGCATGATGTAGTCACAGCAACTGGGTAGCCCTTCCTCACTGCTCTCCTCCTCATCATCATCTCCTGCCCAGAATGGGACATGCAGAAAGGAATTGGGGGATTTGGAAGAAGAGAGCAGCACAAAAGCAAGGGACAGAGGCAAAAATGAGCAAAAATAAAGATTCATGGGCAGATTGGATAAGGAAAAGGGGTAGTGATAAAATAATAATAGGTAGGGGAATAGATAAGGACAGGAAAAGGAGTGATAGGGTAGCATGCCAAAACAAGGGTGTGTTCAAGATGGGGAGAGGGGGAAAGCAGAGTTAGTGATGTGAAGAAATGTGCAAAAGCATGTGTGCATATACATTATGTGTGCAAAGAGTTGTTAGCATTTTGGGGTTAGTGTGTAATGTATACTAGGTGTGCAACAACGCAAAGCATTCTTGTGTTCTGGCATAAGACTAAGGCTACATGCACACGACCGTATGTGTTTTGCAGTCCGCAAATTGCGAATCCGCAACAAAAAATGGATGACATCCGTATGGCATTGGTTTATTTTTGCGGATCCATTGTATATGCCTATCCTTGTCCGTAAAACGGACAAGAATAGGACTTGCTCTATTTTTTTTGCGGAATGGAACAACGGACAACGGATGTGGAAAACAAACAGTTGTCTATCCTCGTTTTATTACAGCTCCGTAGAAATGAATGGGTCCGCATCCTATCCGCATAAAAACCGGAACAGACGCAGAAACAAAATATGTTCGTGTGCATGAGGCCTTAATGTAAAGCCTTACTGTGTTCTGGGAATGCGATGGACAATGTCATTGAATGTGACTGTGAGAAGAGGAATTATGTGCAGGGTGGACTGATCTCACCTGCGCTGACAGTGACAGCGCTCACAAACTGCTCCCTCCAGCTGCTGCTACCGACCACCAAAGCCAAGTTTGCCTTCTTAATCAGCTTGTCCACAGTGTTCTATAAAAAATGGAAGGAGAGCAGGTTGACTGCATGAGCGATAGTATGAAGATGTAGACATTACAGCAAATAGATCATAAGAAAAGGGCATGCTGAGGACGCTGACCCAGCTTGTAAAACACCATATTAGGCTGGCGGCATTGGAGAGTTTAAGATAAGTTCCAGAACAGAGGGGGTCATTTATTATACTAAAATACGGCTATATTGGCGCGGATGTGACTTCCCCGCTCACGCCAGGTCTAAAATTGTAGGGGTGGTGTGGTTTGAAGGGGCGGGCCAGCAGAAAAAGGTCTAAACGTAAGACATCTATGAAGCTGTCTTAAAGGGAACCTGTCACCGGGATTTTGTGTATAGAGCTGAGGACATGGGTTGCTAGATGGCCGCTAGCACATCCGCAATACCCAGTCCCCATAGCTCTGTGTGCTTTCATTGTGTCAAAAAAACAATTTGATACATATGCAAATCACCTGAGATGAGTCCTGTACGTGAGATGAGTCAGGGAAAGGACTCATCTCAGGTTAATTTGCATATGTATCAAATAGTTTTTTTTTTACACAATAAAAGCACACAGAGCTATGGGGACTGGGTATTGCGGATGTGCTAGTGGCCATCTAGCAACCCATGTCCTCAGCTCTATACCCAAAATCCTGGTGACAGGTTCCCTTTAAATTTAGAACTGGCGCTGGATGCACCAAAGTTATGGAGAGGCCGGCATCTCTTCATAACTTCACCATCTTAGGGCTTTATTAAGATTGGTGTCTAAAACGCCAGTGTTAATAAATGTGCCCCTTAGTTCATGCCTGCACAGAGACATTGTAATGAATTAGGCACATACATTTACTAAAGTGATCTCACTGTTGGCTCACAGATCATTGGCTCATAGGCTTATTATTTGAAAAAAAAAAACACCAATCAATGACATTGTTGGCACATCTTTTATGTAGCACCAAAAATCATTGTTTGCCGGGTAGACATCAGCCTGTGTTAACAGAGGATGTGCTGCCCAAAAATGAAAGCTGTAAAGCAATGGACAATCATAGTATTGATCATTTGTCTGTGTACTCCCAATGATTGCTGTATATACACTGCTTTTAATAAGCTTTAATCAACATGCTATTATTGCAGGCAGAATATCGGCCTATGTAATATCCCCCATTGCCCAGTCCTTCAAAGTAACAAAAGATTCTCTGGTGGTCCCAGTTCTGATACAACAACGGCCTACAAAAGTGCAGCATGAGACAACTCCATCTAACTGTTAGACCTTATTGATAGTGATGGCCTTGCGGTTCGCACGGCAGTCGGTTCACGGGCAACTTCGCGATCTGCTGATTATGCGAACATATGGCGATGTCTGCTCGCACCATACTCTTTTGCATTGCGCCGAACTTTGACCCATGACACATTCATCAGGTGGGACAGGACAGTCAATTGAGACGTTTCAGCACATGGACATACCCCCTACCCTATAACAGAACCCGATCTGGCAGCCATTTTACATTACGTGTTTTGCCAGTGTGGAGAGAGGTTGCATTTTGGAGCAGGGACAGGCTGTTAGGAACTTAGGGACACCAAATGCTAGCTAATAGGGTCATAAATGTCCTTTTAAGGACTGGTAACATTGTGCTTTTGATAGGTGTGATACACAAAGGGGTGTGATATATTTATAATATACTTTCTAACATAGAAAGTATATTATAGTGCATTTGTATTCTTCCAGAAAATACTGATTGAGGGCTGCGATCTATCAGCTTCCACAAAATAGTGATTGAGGTTTTCCATATACCTGAGTCCACAAAATTACTGCTTGAGGGTGATATACCAGCTTCAACTAACAATATATTGAGGCCTGCCATATATCAGCTTCCACAAATACTGCTCTTCTCTAGGGACTTTGGCACAGGGTAATTTTAACAATGACAGCCAGAGGAAGAGGCAGGCCGTTCCGCAGGGGTGGTAGGGGTCGGGCAGGCGCACCAGGCCGGGGCCTAAGTGGGAAGTTGGAGAAGGTGCGTGCGATAACGTCAAAGGACGCACCAGAGTTGGTTGAGTGGCTTATTCAGCCTTCCACTTCTGCACCCTCCTCATCCTCTGTATCTGCACCCTCCTCACTCTCTGCTGTGTGCACCCCCAAAGACACCACCACCACCACCATAGGCCCTCCACTTGAGTTAGAGGAACTATTTTCCCATCCATTCTCAGACCTTACCAATGCGCAGCCATTCTTGCCATCGGATGAGGAAGAGGAGGTAGCTATGGCCGCCACACAGCCGTCTGACGACAGTACCCAGATCAGCCCAAGGAGGGTGGTCCCTGCTGTTGCTGCCTACTCCGAGATCTCTAATGTCAGTAGTGGTGAAGGTGACGATTATGACGTGTTGATGGACGTCACGTGGGTGCTCACAAGAGAGGAAGAGGAGGGGAGATCAGAGGGAGAGATGGAGCAACAGATAGGGAGGAGAAGCAGGCAGAACTCACAGTGCACAGGAGGCAAAAAGCAGACTGCAAATGTATATGGAGCGAGCCGTCCACCATGCACGGTCACATCTTGCGCTTCCAGGACACCGGCACATGGCTCCGCAGTGTGGGCACCTTTTTTAACGTGTCAGCTGCTGACAATAGTGTTGCCATCTGCAGCCTGTGCTGTCAACGCATAAGTCGCGTAAGCCCAACACTCACCTAGGGAGGACCGCCTTAGGAATGCACCTTGTCCTCCCATCACCAAGGTCCAGTGGGAGCAACGCCGTAAGAACCCACAAAGTCAAACCCCCGGTGCTCCGTGTCCTGCCACTTCTCCTTCTCCTCCTATTTCTCCTCCACTCCACCTTCCACCAATCCGTCGTCGCGTTCATCTGGCACAAGGCAGGCTTCCGTGGCCCAAATGTTCGAGCGTAAAAAAATTATGACGCCGGATAATCCTCTTGGCCAACGGCTGATCGCTGGCTTGTCGGAACTACTAGCCCACCAACTACTGCCATATAAATTGGTGGACTCGGAGGCCTTTAGAAAATTTTGGGCTATTGACACACCGCAATGGAAGGTTCCCGGAAGGAAATATTTCTCCCAGAAGGGCATCCCTGAACTATATGGCCATGTTCAATGGCAAGTTAATATATCTCTGGCACACAGTGTCTGTGCCAAGATACATCTGACCACAGACACATAGTCTAGCAAACACGGGCAGGGACGGTACATAACTTTTACTGCCCACTGGGTGAACCTTCTGACGGCCATCAAGCATGTAACCCATGGCACCGTGTGGATTTGTTGTTACCACCACGAATTGCATGCATGCAGGCTTCCTCTTCTCCTCCTCTTACTCTATCCTCCGTCTCCTCCTCGGCTGATTCGTAATTTTCCACTGCTACCGCCTCTTCTGCTGCACCCCCCAGGCACCCCAGAACCTATTCGACGTGCCAGGTGAGACGTTGCTATGCTGTGCTGCGGCTGTTGTGCCTGGAATCCAAGAGCCACACTGGTCCGTCCTGCACTGCTTTCAGCTCTGCGGTCACAGGCGATCAGTGGCTAACCCCGCTCAATTTGACAGTTGGTAAAGTGGTGTGCGACAATGGTGGCAATCTGCTGAGATGGCACAGTACAGGGAATAACTAGGGGCACTGCACAGGGTGTGGTAAGATGGCACAAAGCAGGGTATAAGGGGGCACAGTCACATAACCCTGTGACTATAGAAGGTGCTTATCGTGAATGCGGTTCACTATGCCATCATAATGAGAGGCAGAGGAGTGAGACAAGGGTCACAAATCAGACGTCTGACGGGCAAGTGGTGTTGCTGCTGAACATCAGCAAGGCGAGCCATGGCCATGTAAGATCTTCTAAAATGGCCAGATATTTTCCTGGCCTGCCACAAGACTGTCCTGGACCCCAGGGTATTTGGTAACGAATCGCTGCATGACTAAGTTCAGTACGTGGGTCATTTTGCCCTGTTTCAGTGCGCTAAGCAGATTGGCACCATTGTCGCACACCACTTTACCAACTGTCAAATTGAGCGGGGTTAGCCACTGATTGGCCTGTGACCGCAGAGCTGAAAGCAGTGCAAGACTAGTGAGGCTCTTGGCTTCCAGGCACAACAGCCGCAGCACAGCATGGCAACGTCTCACCTGGCACGTCAAATAGGTTCTGGGGAGCTAGGGGGGTGCAGCGGAAGAGGCGGTGGCAGTGGAAAAGGAGGAGTCAGCAGAGGAGGAGACGGGGGATGGAGTAAGAGGAGGAGAAGAAGAGGTCGGCCTGCATGCAATCCATGGCGGTAACATCAAATCTACACGGGTGCCAAGGGTTACATGCTTGATGGCCGTCAGAAGGTTCACCCAGTGGGCAGTAAAAGTTATGTACCTTCCCTGCCCATGTTTGCTAGACCACATGTCTGTGGTCAGATGTATCTTGGCACCAACACTGTGTGCCAGAGATATGTTAACTTGCAGCTGAATGTGGCCATATAGTTCAGGGATGCCCTTCTGGGAGAAATATTTCCTTCCGGGGACCATTGCGGTGTGCCAATAGCCACAAATTTTCTAAAGGCCTCCGAGTCCACCAATTTATATGGCAGTAGTTGGCGGGCTAGCAGTTCCGACAAGCCAGTGGTCAGCCGTTGGGCAAGAGGATTATCCGGCGTCATCATTTTTTACGCTCGAACATTTGGGCCACGGAAGCCTGCCTTGTGCCAGATGAAGGCGACGACGGCATGGTAAAAGGTGGAGTGGAGGACAAATGGGAGGAGAGAGGAGAAGAAGAAGAGGCAGGATGTGGAGCACTGGGAGTGTGGCTTTGTGGGTTCTGACGGCGTGTCTCCCACTGAGCTCGTGATGGGAGGCCAGGTGCCTTCTTAAGGTGGTCGTCCCTAGGTGAGTGTTGGGCTTACCGCGGCATATGAATTGACAGCACAGGCTGCAGATGGCAACACTATTGTCAGCAGCTGACACGTTAAAAAGGTGCCCACATTGCAGAGCCATGTGCCGTCGTCCTGGGAGCGCAAGATGTGACCGTGCATGGTGGATGGCTAGCTCCAGATACATTTGCAGTCTGCTTTTTGCCTCCTGTGCACTGCGAATTTTGCCTGCTTATCCTCCTCCTCCTCCCTATCTGCTGCTCCGTCTCTTCCTCTGAACTCTTCTCCTCTTCCTCTTTTGTGGGTACCCATGTGACGTCCATCAACACGTCATCATCGTCACCTTCACCACCACTGACATTAGAGATCTCGGAGTAGGCAGCAACAGTGGGGAACACCCTCCTTGGGCTGATCTGGGTACCGTCGTCAGACAGCTGTGTGGCAGCCGTTGCTACCTCCTCTTCCTCATCTGATGGCAAGAATGGCTGTGCATTGGTAAGGTCTGGGAATGGATGGGAAAATAATTCCTCTGACTCGAGTGGAGGGGCTGAGGTGGTGGTGGTGTCTTTGGGGGTGCACACAGCAGAGAGTGAGGAGGGTGTATATACAGAGTATGAGGAGTGTGCAGAAGCGGAAGGCTGAGTGAGCCACTCAACCAACTCTGGTGCATCCTTTGACATAATGGCACGCACCTTCTCCAACTTCCCACTTAGGCTCCGGCCTGGTGCACCTGCCCGACCCCTACCACCGCTGCGGAACAGCCTGCTTCTTCCTCTGCCTGTCATTTTCAAAATGACCCTGTGCCAAAGTCCCTAGAGAAGAGCAGTATTTGTTGAAGCTGATATATGGCAGGCCTCAATCAGTTGGTAGTTGAAGTTGGTATATCACCCTCAAGCAGTAATTTTGTGGACGCTGGTATATGTAAAACCTCAATCACTATTTTGTGGAAGCTGATATGTTATAAAGTATATTATAAGTATATTTCACCCCTCTGTGTATCAAACCTATCAAAAGCACAACGTTACCAGTCCTTAAAAGGACTTTTGTGGCCCTAATAGCTAGCGTTTGGTGTCCCTAAGTTCCTAACAGCCTGTCCCTGCTCCAAAATGCAACCTCTCCCTACACTGGCAAAACACATAATGTAAAATGGCTGCCAGATCGGGTTCTGTTATAGGGTTGAGGGGTGTGTCCATGTGCTGAAATGTCTCAATTGGCTGTCCTGTCCCACCTGATGGATGTGTTATGGGTCAAAGTTCGGCTCAATGCAAAAGAATATGGTGCGAGCGGACATCGCCATATGTTCGCATGTTCGGCAGATTGCGAAAGCGCAAAGTTCGCCGCGAACCGCAAGGCCGTAACTATCCCTGACCACCAGGACCAGGTAGCGCTCTGTTAGTACATGGCTGCCTCTCCTCTCCGCTGTGTACTGGTGCTTATTCTGACACAAGGGCCGGGTTCACATCCTATTTTTGCCATCCATTTAATGTATACCAAAAATATATGCGTTAGCAGATTCCTCAGACTGATGCCGTACAGTGGCGTCCGTTCACCATACAGTTCCATGAAATAAAATTGTTCTAGGCTCCAGCAGGGCACATTTTTGAGAGTTTCCCTTTAAGACGCATAAAAATGGCCCCTGATTAAAATAAAATAAAATTGTGGGAATTTTTGCAAATGATCCCCCACTGGTATATCACTGTCCATGTTGTGGGACAATTTCTGTACTTCTAGTAAGTGTTTGCTGGCGGCAAATATGACCTGAAGGTTTTTCATGGTCATCCTGCCATTAAAGTGAATGGGGCCCACCGCGAACACGCATTCGCAAATCGTCCCGGCCGATGTTCGTCCATCACTACTTATTGATGGTATGACCTAGTTGTCGGATCAGGTAGAAATATGGAGCCATGTGCGGCCAGTTCGATATTACATTGCTGACAATCGCTGCATCAAAGAGAAATATCTATTTCTAATGTCAGTCAATTTATCATTATGTTTACTTATGTAAAAAGGTTTTCATATTTATTTCACCTTGAACTCATATGATTCCTCTATTATGATTTCCATCTTGCGATGTTCCCCAACACTGGGACTTCCTGCAATCTCCTCACCACTTTTGGTACATACCACCCATTTTTCACCAGTATTACCTGAATAAAAGAAAACACAGGTTACACTAATGTAAACATGGGCTATATCACAAGAAATGTTATTTTTGAATATACATGCTCTACAAGTGATTGCATTGCGCCCATAAATTGGTTGTCCCAGCTTTTACTATTGATGACCTATCCTCAGACAGCATAGACAGCAGCAGCGGACATGAGGAGAGACAGGAGACGGCATGTCAGGGGGTGCTGTGTGTCGGACCCCCACTGATCTGATATTGATGACCTATCCTGAAGATAAGTCATCAATATGGACAACCCCTTTAAAGGGAGCATGGCTGATGCATTGTATCTGTCACTAGAGGTTGCAGCTTATGGTGATGGGCAATTTTCTGCACGTGGTCTTATAGCTTTATATCGCTTATTTGGGAAACAAAAACATGATGAAATCTGTTAATTACAAATGTTTATGATTTGCCATAGAAGAAAATAAATAAATTGACAACCCACAAAGTATCCACCTGGAACTAGAGACTGTGTCCTGCTGTTTTACACTGCAATTAGTGGCATTCCTTCAATGAAGGCAGACCTTGCAGATGCTATGGAGCCTGGTGGGAGGGGGATAGCGATTAAAT
This sequence comes from Bufo gargarizans, assembly GCF_014858855.1. Taxonomy (NCBI): domain Eukaryota; kingdom Metazoa; phylum Chordata; class Amphibia; order Anura; family Bufonidae; genus Bufo; species Bufo gargarizans. The sequence goes on from NC_058089.1 coordinate 43,768,365, forward strand.
TATTGTCTTCCTTATGTGAAAACACTGCATTTTTCTGCAGCCACCACTAGGGGGAGCTCAGTGCAAACAGATTATTACAGCTTTCATTTCAGTCAAACGTACCTACATAAATTCATATGCACAGAGCTCCCCCTAGTGGTGGCTGCAGGCAACTAGCTTTGTAATAGGAAGCAGGAGATTTATCACGGTATTTCTTCTAGTTGTCTGGTGTGAATACTTTGAGAAATATGGTGGTCAGAATGAGCTCCATATTTATAAAGCACCTGTTCCACTTTACTGAAGAAACATGGCACAATTTTTATAATTATACGGAAGTCTTTATGCCTCTGTATTAAATTGGAGGCATATGGAGGTACAGTAGGGGTCCATAGAAGGCTACAACTCAGAGGTTTCACATAACTGTATTATGGCCATGTGCATAAGGCTCAGCATTGTCTCTCGCCAGGAACCTAGATGGCAGCTTACTTAACATATGTTTGTTCATTTTCATCTTTTCATTATTTTTCATTTTACCTCCTCTCTGCATTTCTGGTTCTCCGAGTTCAATGAAGAAGTTCTTATTTTTTTCATATTCTTCATCATCAATGATCTGTATCTCTATATACCTCCTGAAAGAAGATATGTATTCATTGTATTGAACATATTGATCATAAATCATACATTGACTTCATGCAGCTGTTATCACTTGGGGCTTCCATTGAAGCTCCACCACATCGCTCCAATGTAATATCCTTTGTTATTTAGTATAAGTATTGTATTATATTACTATGCAGGTTGGATTTTATTCTACAAATCATGAATTTATAGAAGGATTGACGTTAGACAATAAGGAAAACATACATTATTAGCATTATGACGTATAATGTTCCTTAGTCAGCATGGTATTCTGCTTGTGATACAGCTTGCGCTTTTTCAGGGCCAGAGTTTGCAACTACATTCAGTCATTTTGGGGTTACTGTAGAGCATTAGTCATCTATCAATCTTTATGCAAGTATATACAAATACATATTCTCTATCCTCTTCATCTCCATTATCTTACCTAAACTTTCCAGGGAAAGGGGGTTTGGGACAAAGAAATTGTGGGAGACCCTATCCCATCTTCGTGACCCAGACCACACTTGACACCTTATCACAACCACATAAAAAGTGGACACAAATGCATGTGCCCCTCTATACTTAAGTCTATGAGAGTTTCAGCTGCGCCAGTGACTCCCTTAGACATGCCTGGCCCCCTCTCAACCATATAGTATAACTATACAGCCTTGAAGGGACCCCTTTTTTCCTGAGAGGTTGGGTCCCCAGAGATGAGTGGTGTATATACTACCCATATAAATATTGATTACCAGGCCTGCATGAAGAGGACACCTAGTAGGCCATAAGCTAAGATTAGCCTATAGCCTATAGCAAGAATGCTCAACCTGCGGCCCTCCAGCTGTTGTAAAACTACAACTCCCACGATGCCCTTCTGTAGGATGATAGCTGTAAGCTGTCAGGGAATGATGGGAGTTGTAGTTTCGCAACAGCTGGAGGACCGCAGGTTGAGCATGCCTGGCCTATAGTATATATGGTGAATTGCATATTACAGAGCTGAAAGACACTTGCCCTCGCTAGACAAATGGATCTCCTGATTTAGTTGCCGTTTTAACCAGCAGAACTGACCTAGGCAGAAAGGATGGGTATTGGAGGCACCAGGGCGTCTGCCACATGTGCCCTCACTAAAATTCAGCTCTATGTATGATCTATACTATCCGTACTTAAAGAAGACCTGTCGCCACAAAATAAATGCAATCTAAAAGCACCTTGTTATAGAGCAAATCTGTAATTTATACATTTATGTGTCTGCTTTTTCCACTTCTCATGGACACGTACAGTGGCGTAACTAGAAATGACTGGGCCCCACAGCACATTTTTGAACCCCTCTGCTCCTGTGCAACCCCAGCTCCTATGGCTAATCTAGATCATTCTCCTAGGTGAAGCATGGCAGCTGCTCTATCAGTTTCCTACATGTATATACTGTATATGATGTCATTGTATAATACTGTTGAGGGGGCCTTGACGATAAAATCTTTTAGTCCTCCTTTTGGGTGGTCCTCTTCTGAGTTCGGGCCCCAAAGCAGCCGTTTCCCTTGCTTGCCCTATAGCAGGCATGGCCAACCTGTGGCTCTCCAGCTGTTGTAAAACTACAATTCCCACCATGCCCTGCTGTAGGCTGATAGCTGTTGGCAGTCCAGGCATACTGGGAGTTGTAGTTTTGCAACATCTGGAGAGCCTCAGGTTGGCCATCCCTGCCCTATAGCTACACCCGTGGTTGTCACAGCTCATACTATTGGGAAGTGAAACCATTGGGTTACTGGTTTAACTGGTATTCACAGGTTAATGTAATGGGGCATCACACATAAGGCTACTTTCACACTAGCGTTCGATCGGATCCGTTCTGAACGGATCCGCTCATATTAATGCAGACGGTGGCTCCGTTCAGAACGGATCCGTTTGCATTACAATGAACAAAAAAAAAAAAAAAAAGGTTTTTTTTTTTTTTTTTCATGATAGTGCAAACGGATCCGTTTTGACTTTACATTGAAAGTCAATGGGGGACGGATCCGTTTGAAAATTGAGCCATACTGTGTCAACTTCAAACGGATCCGTCCCCATTGACTTAGGCTACTTTCACACTAGCGTTCGATCGGATCCGTCTGCATTATATTGGCATATAAAAGCTAAGTGTGAAAATAGCCTCGGACGGATCCGTCCAGACTTTCAATGTAAAGTCAATGGGGGACGGATCCGCTTGAAGATTGAGCCATATTGTGGCATCTTCAAACGGATCCGTCCCCATTGACTTACATTGTAAGTCTGGACAGATCCGCACGCCTCCGCACGGCCAGGCGGACACCCGAACGCTGCAAGCAGCGTTCAGCTGTCCGCCTGTCCGTGCGGAGGCGAGCGGAGCGGAGGCTGAACGCCGCCAGACTGATGCAGTCTGAGCGGATCCGCATCCATTCAGACTGCATCAGGGCTGGACGGAAGCGTTCGGGTCCGCTCGTGAGCCCCTTCAAACGGAGCTCACGAGCGGACAGCCGAACGCTAGTGTGAAAGTAGCCTTACATTGTAAGTCTGGACGGATCCGTTTGCCTCCGCACGGCCAGGCGGACACCCGAACGCTGCAAGCAGCGTTCAGGTGTCCGCCTGCTGAGCGGAGGACAAACGGTGCCAGACTGATGCATTCTGAGCGGATCCGTATCCACTCAGAATGCATTAGGGCTGGACGGATCAGTTCGGGGCCGCTTGTGAGAGCCTTCAAACGGAACTCACAAGCGGAGCCCCGAACGCAAGTGTGAAAGTAGCCTAATACTGTCACATTCACAATATTGACTTCTGCAGCTTCAGCTTCATTATTTCTTTATCTGAGCAGTTCTAGATTCACAGATACGTGTGACGTCCGTGTGCATTCTGTATTTTACGGGACAGAACAGCTGGCCCCTAATAGAACAGTACTATCCTTGTCTGTAATACGGATATTCTCTTATTTATGATGTACACAGAGAACCACTGATATCCCTGGACTATAGCATTTGTATCACTTCTATTCCGACCCCTATGTGTTTAGGTGAATGTGACACCCTCCTTGTGGAATGCAAAATGCCTGTACATGTCCACTTCCCTGTACCACTATTATGTAATTGCACTATGTGTAAGGTCACTATTGTTTCAGGTGACTAGATTCTGTCACTTGACGAGTATGTGGGATCTGATACCACTAATGATTGTTACTAGACATTGTCTTATTATACTGACCACTGCCATGATGTACTTTCTAAAGTTCTAAAAGCCTGCTGTTTTTCTATATTCTGTTTCAGTTTGATAAACGCCGTAATTGGCTGAAACGTAACATCAACATTGGCAGCAGATTCAATAAAAGCAAAGCATATTTCTATGGAACCACAGTTTATTGTGATCTTTTTCTGGCGTTTTCTCTTCATGCATTTGATGTGGTGGGAACCCGACTCCATGAAACTGTAAAGAAACTACAAGCAGTGTGCGACTAAGCTACTCTTCAACTAAGTAGCAATACATAAACAGACATTGAAGTTGGTGTTCATAAAATATTTTTAGGGTGATGCAACAGTGAAGGTGCGAGATGGAGAAACAGTCACCATTGTCAGAATACTTTGTATATGAATACTGATTCATTAGCATTGTCATTCTGTTCTTTAACCACTAGATGTCGCTGTTTCTTAACACAGCTAACATAGTGCAAGTGTTTGAATATTCAAAGGAGGTGGGGTTGGTGAGTCTGGAGAAGAACCAGAAAGCTGTGTCTGAATCTATCTTGAGAGGAACAGAGAAGGACTGTGTGGTACAGAATCCGGTCGCATCCAGGCGTCAGGGAGTCTTGGAGGATCGTTTCCAGGAAGGCTATTAGGAACTTTGTAACAAAAAGCTATCTTCTCTGCAGAGGGCCGCATGCGTGCTGAAGTAACTTGCTGCTCTCCATATTAACACCATCACTGGATTAAAAAGATACCCGGGTTGGTAAGACAGCTCGTGCACGCACCTCAATATAGGATTGGCGCCTAAATACTAGAGACTGAGATCAAATCTGAAGGTAGTTAGTTGCTTGTTTTCACAAGGACTTGTCAGTTAAAGTTTTGGTTCGCCCCAGAGATCAGAGAGGACTTCACCATAATCTGCATTTACCCCAGCATGTTTATCGGGGGTGATACTAATTAGGCACGTGCCACATTTCAGTTTGAGGAAAGGGAGGGTGATATTACTCTATAGTCTGGTAAGATTGTAAGCTGCTGTGTCGCACCCGGGGCTAGCTTGTATCTCATACACACACGATTGTTCTTGTTCTTCAGGGTCATAACAGGTATGGCGAGGCAGAGTTAGCTCTGCTCGCAGTAGGTAAATTGCGCAAGTGTTTTCTGGTTACCATCGGAGGGCGCCATGCTATGCGACACAAGGGTCTCAGCCTCCGGGCTGAATGTAATCTAATCTGATTTTATGTTCACTGCATTTGGGAGTGTGTTTGATATCCCGTTATAGTAAAGAGCCTGTTTTACAAAAGCTGGTGTCAGTGTCGCTTTCATCGTTCGTGACTTTGCTGTATCCTGGGGAGCCCACCCCGGTACACGGCTTACAACTGTCACACACAGTACATACAAAATACAATACCTAATATAATTTAGCTTTGCGTTCTTTCATGGGTAAAGCGATCTTAGAGGAATGATGAGGTTAGATGAAGAATTAACCAGTCCCTGCTGCAACAATCTGATGAATATAATATGCAAATATAATTGGGATTACTTTATTGGTGTTGAGCAGCAGTGTGTGACAATGGCAATGGAAACACATAGGGGGTAATTTACTATTCTGAAATAGTCTCATTCATCATTTTGTACGCCTGCTTGGAAGCTGTCTTACAATTAGAACTGGCGCTGGATGCGCCAAAGTTATGGAGAGGTCAGCGCCTCTTCATAACTTCAGCAGATCCACCGCCAGCTATGGGCCTTTACTAAGACTGTTCTAAATAAATGTGCCCCATAATTGCTTAATTGCAACAATATCAGTGATGATGTTCTACAGCAGGGATAGGCAACCTTAGAAGGCAACCTGCTCTACTAAGAACTCTCATAGCAATGAATGGAGCATGTTGGGCATTTTAGTTTCACAACAGCTGGAGTGCCCTGGAGTTTGCTGACCCCTTATTACTTTAAGAAACCGTATAGTGTTATAGCAAAGGCATTTTACGGCAAGCACTGCATTACTATTGTAAATTGTCAACACCAATGTGCAGTTTGTTTGTAGAAAGGAGGGACATTTAACCCCTTAAGGACCAATGACGTACATGTATGGAATTTCGTATATGTACTATATGGGGATCGGGTGGGTGCAGGAGCTGCGCCCGCCCGATCTGCAGCATGGGTCCGGCAGTCACTGATAGCTGGACCCCTGCTGCATGAGCCGGCATCAGTGAAATCATCGATGCCATGAACCCATTATGTGCTGCTGTGAGGGGGACCCGATGGCATGGAAGCCAGCCCGATGTAATCCTTAGGCATCAGGGTTGCCTTCCGGTAGAGAACCTGTGAGATCCAGCCCCCTGGATCTCACAGGCAGGAAGCTATATGAGTAATACACACTGTATTACACATACAGCCAATGCATTCCAATACAGAAGTATTGGAATGCATTGTAAAGGGGATGAGACCCCCAAAAGTTGAAGTCCCAAAGTGGGACAAAGTAGAAATATTAGGTATCGCCGCTCCCGTATCGACCAGCTCTGTAAACATATCACATGACCTAACCCCTCAGATGAACACCGTAAAAAAAAATATATATAAAACTGTGCTAAATAAACCATTTTTTTCAACTTACATCACTAAAAGTGTAATAGCAAGCAATCAAAAACGCACCCCAAAATAGTGCCAATCAAACCGTCATCTCATCCTGCAAAAATGGTACCCTACGATAATCGCCCAAAAACAGAAAAAACTATGGCTCTCAGAATATGGAGACAATAAAACATGATTTTTTTTGTTTCAAAAATGATATTATTGTGTAAAACTTAATAAATTAAAAAAAGTATACATATTAGGTATTGCCACGTCTGTAACGATTGGCTCTATAAAAATACCACATGACCTAACCCCTTAGGTAAACATCGTAAAATTTTTGTTTTATAAAAACTGTAAAAAAAGCTATTTTTTTTGTCACCTTACATCACAAAAAGTATAATAACAAGCAATCAAAAAGTCATACACACCCCAAAGTAGGGCCAATCAAACCGTCATCTCATCCCCAAAAAAATGAGCCCCTACACAAGACAGTCGCCCAAAAAATAAATAAAACTATTCAGAATGTGGAGACACTAAAAAAACTTTTTTTTCTTTCAAATTTGGTATTGTCGCGTCCGTAACAACCTGCTCTATAAAAATACCACATGATCTAACCTGTCAGATGAATGTTGTAAATAACAAAAAATAATAAAGGTGCCAAAACAGCTATTTATTTACCTTGCCTCATAAAAAGTGTAATATAGAGCAATCAAAAATCATATGTACCCTAAATTAGTACCAACACAACTGCCATCTTATCTCGTATTTTCCAAAATGGGGTAACTTTTTAGGAGTTTCTACTCTAAGGGCTGCATCAGGGGGGCTTCAAATGGGACATGGTGTCAAAAAAACCAGTCCAGCAAAATCTCTCTTCCAAAAACCGTATGGCGTTCCTTTCCTTCTGCGCAATGCCGTGTGCCCGTACAGCAGTTTATGACCACATACAGGGTTTTTATGTAAACTACAGAATCAGGGCCATAAATATTGAGTTTTGTTTGGCTGTTAACCCTTGCTTTGTAACTGAAAAAAAATGGATTAACCCTAAAGGGTTAACAAAATTTGTAAAATCAGGTTTTGTATACCTTGAGAAGTGTAGTTTCTAAAATGGGGTAACTTTTTTGGAGTTTCTACTCTAGGGGTGCATTGGGGGTCTTCAAATGTGACATGGCAGCTTAAAATGATCCCAGTGAAATCTGCTTTCCAAAAACCATATGGCGTTCCTTTCCTTCTGCGCAATGCCGTGTGCCCATACAACAGTTTACGACCACATATTGGGTGCTTCTGTAAACTACAGAATCAGGGCAATAAATATTGAGTTTTGTTTGGCTGTTAACCCTTGCTTTGTTAGCGGGGAAAAAAAATGATTAAAATGGAAAATCTGGCAAAAAAGTAAAATTCTGAAATTTCATCTTTATTTTCCATTCATTCTTGTGGAACACCTAAAGGGTTAACAAAGTTTTCAAAATAAGTTTAGTATACCTTGAGGGGTTTAGTTTCTAAAATGTGGTGACTTTTTGGGAGTTTCTACTCTAGGGGTGCATTGGGGGTCTTCAAATGTGACATGGCAGCTTAAAATGATCCCAGTGAAATCTGCTTTCCAAAAACCATATGGCGTACCTTGAGGGGTGTAGTTTGTAAAATGGGGTCATTTTTGGGTGGTTTCTATTATGTAAGCCTCACAAAGTTACTTCAGACCTGAACTAGTCCTGAAAAAGTGGGTTTTAGAAATTTTTGGGAAAATTTCAAGATATATTATAGTAATTTCGAATCTTCTAGATTTTTTTTCCAACAGTAACCTCCCTTCTTGCTTGTGGGCCAATGAGAAGGCTGCAATATCTTTGTCTGAGCTTAGCAACATCCCTAGCAACCAATAGGAAAGTTACCTACCCCTTACTATGAGAACCTCCCCAGCAGCCCTTATATGCAGTATTTTGCAGATTTGAGAGAGACATCAGTGTTATTGATATGCTCTCTGCTTTCCTGTGTCATTAAATTAGATAGTTAGCTTATATATATATATATATATAATATAGATAGTTAGTGGGAGATAGTCAGTGTAGGTTAGATAGTGATATAGTGTAGCTGTCTAAATCTGTGTTAGTGAGCACTTCTCCTTTGCCGAGATAATCCATCCCACCTCATAGGTGTGGCATATCAATGTGCCGAATATTGCGCAGGTGTGCTTTAGACTTCCCACAATAAAAGACCACTCTGAAATGTGCACAGTTTTGCCTTATTAAGTGTGGCCACCATTTGCCTCTCGCAGTGCAACATATCTCCGTCGCATAGAGTTGATCAGGTTGTTGATTGTGGCCTGTGGAATGTCAGTCCACTCCTCTTCAATAGGTGTGCGAAGTTGCAGAATATTGGCAGGAACTGGAACACGCTGTTGTATACGCCAATCCAGAGCATCCAGGTTTCATCATCTTCCAAAATTTGTCCCTCCTTGTGACACTAGGCCACGCATAAGGGTGAGGGTGCTGGTGGGGTGTCATAAAACTGTTCCAGGCTTTGGAGAGTGTTTCCCTGCCCTTCCCTGTTGGAACTGCTGTGTGTTCCCCTCCTCTCCCCTCCTTGGTTTCCCAAGGAACTACGTACTCTGCCGCCAGCGTTGTCAGCTGGAAATTTTTGAAGCAAATTTTCCACAAGGACCTTTTGGTATTGCACCATTTTGCTAGTCATCTCCACCACAGGAATGAGAGATAAGAAGTTCTCTTTGTAGCGGGGGTCAAGAAGGGTGAACAACCAGTAATCGTTGTTGTCCAAAATGCGTAAAACGCGTGGGTCACAGGAAAGGCATCCTAACAAAGTCAGCCATGTGTGCCAGAGTCCCAACAGGCAAGACATTGCTGATGTCATCAGGGGGGTGACTCTCAATCTCCTCATCCTCTTTCTCCTCTTCTGCCCATCCACGCTGAACAGATGGAATTAAACTTTCACGGGTACTACCCTCTGTAGCGGAGGCAACCGTCTCCTGCTCCTTTTCCTCATCATTCAATTTGTGCTGAGAAGACGAACTGTGGATGGTCTCGCTATCACCCTGTGTAATGTCTTCCCCCATTTTAACCTCTTCCACATGCAAAGCATTGGCCTTAATTGTGAGCAGCGAGCGCTTGAGTAGACACAGAAGTGGGATGGTGACGCTGATAATAGCATTATTGCTGCTCACCATCTGTGTTGATTTCTCAAAGTTTCTTAAAACCCCACAAGCCCACTCTTCGCTTGTGAATAGTGGAAGCTGACTGGAAAGGAGATGACCATGTTGCACCTGGTATTCCTCTACTGCCCTCTGCTGCTCACTACTGCCCTCTGCTGCTCCAGCACGTGCTCACGTCACACAACAGTCGGTGAGCTGGCAATTGCAAGCACTGCTGCAGCGTTGCCAGACCAGCGGAAGTTGTTGATTGCTTGCAGAAATGGTCACACCTTCACCAGTAGCGCAGGCAAATTGGGGCAGGTTTTGAGAAACCGCTGAACCACTAGCTTGAACACGTGGGCTAGGCATGGGATGTGTGTGAGCTTGCCGAGCTCCAAAGCTGTCACTAAGTTACGGCCATTACCAGACACAACCATGCCTGGTTCTAGGTTTAGTGGCGAGAGCCACACTTCAGTCTGGTCTCTTATCCCCTTCCACAGTTCTGCGGCGGTATGCTGTTTGTCACCTAAGCAGATCAGATTAAGCACAGCCTGTTGACACTTCCCCACTGCAGTGCTAAACTGCTTCCAACTACCGACTGATGGCTGACTGGTGCTGCAAGAGGATAATTCTGAGGTGGAAGTGGAGGAGGAGGCAGAGGAGGAGAAGTGGGGGTTGGAGTCACTAATGTAGGTGGTGGCGGAAACCCTGATGGAATTAGGGCCCACAATTCTTGGCGTTGGCAGCACCTGCGTTATCCCAAGGTATGACTCTCTTCCGGCCTCCACAACGTTCACCCAGTGTGCCATCAGGGAAATGTATCAGTCGTGTGTCAGTCGTTAAGTGAACCTTCCCAGTAACTGCATTGGTCAGGGCACGGGAGATGTTACAGGACACATTCTGGTGTAAGGCAGGCACGGCACACCGGGAAAAATAGTGGCGGCTGGGGACTGAGTAACGAGGGACGGCTGCCGACATTAAGCTGCGGAAGGTTGTGAAAGTTGCGCATGTAGTGCTATGGCCTTTGGGTGGGTGGCTGGGTATTTGCGCTTGTGTTCAAATGCCTGGGGTAAGGACATTTGTACGCTGCGTTGGGACACAGAAGTGGATGTGGTCGCTGATGGTGCTTACGAAGGTCCAGGTGCAGGGTGGGAGGCATCCGGGCCTGCGCTTTCGACAGGGGATTGGCCAGTAGTGATGTCCCAAACTATTCGCCACCGAATAGTTCCCGGCGAACATAGCTTGATCGCGTTCGCCGCTGCGGGCAAACATATGCGATGTTCAGTCCGCCTCCTATACGTCATCATTGAGCAAACTTTGACCCTGTTCCTCACAGTCAGCAGACACATTCCAGCCAATCAGCATACCCTCCCTCCCAGACCCTCCCACCGCCTATCAAAAAGCAAGGACAGCATCCATCTTAGATTAATTCTGAAGCTGCAGTGTCACAAAGTTGTAATTGCAATGCGATTGATACAGGTTATATTAATCGCATTGCGATTACAACTTATAACTGGGTTCCTAATGGTTATATTGATAGAATATAACGAAGATTGAGAATATAATGCTATATTCGTTGTCAATTCTAGCAATACAACCATTAGGAACTCAGATCTAAGTTGTAATCGCAATGCGAATAATGCAGGTTATATTAATCGCATTGCGAATTCAAGCTAAGTTCCTAATGGTTGTATTGCTAGAATTGAGGAATATAACGAATATAGCACTATATTCTCAATCTTCGTTATATTCTAGCAATAAAACCATTAGGATCCCAGCAGCTCTAAGTTGAATTCGCAATGCGATAATATAACCTGTATTAATCGCATTACGATTACAACTTTCTCAAATCCGACAGTACATTCTAGCATGGAGTCGTTCCCATGGTGATGGGGACGCTCCATGAGCACGGAAGTCGTCAGAAGCTCTAAGTTGAAATCGCAATGCAATTTATAGAACTTGAATTAATGGCATTGTGATTTCAACTTAGAACTTCTTCCGACTTCCGTGCTCATGGAGCGTCCCCATCACCATGGGAACGACTCCATGCTAGAATGTACTGTCGGATTTGAGAAAGTTGAAATCGCAATGTGATTCATTCAAGTACTATAAATCGCATTGCGATTTCAACTTACCACACTCTGGGTCAACTACGTAATTTTCCATGGGAGTTTTGCCATGAATCCCCCTCCGGCATGCCACAGTACAGGTGTTAGTCCCCTTGAAACAACTTTTCCATCACTATTGTGGCCACAAAGAGTCCCTGTTGGTTTTCAAATTCGCCTTCCTATTGAAGTCTATTGCGGTTCGCCCGGTTCGCGCTCGCGAACATTTGCGGAAATTCGCGTTCGCGAACGGAAAATTTTATGTTCGCGACATCTCTATTGGCCAGCACGCAAGACAGGGGAAGAGGAGGCAGTAGAGTGACCCGCAGACACCGATTGTGGACCCAGGCGTTCGGCTCACCTATTACGGTGCTTTGATGCCGTGTGGCGGATCATGCTGGCGGAGTTGAGGTTGCTATTGTTCATGCCCCTGCTCATTTTTGTATGGCACCGGTTGAAAATTATAATTCTTTTGTCGTCTGCACTTTCCTCAAAAAAGCGCCAGACTGCGGAAGACCTACCCCTTGGCAAGTGAGATTTCCACAAGGGTGTGCTCCGGGGAACAGTTGCGGGCCTGTTTGGTGTGGCCCCACCTTCTCTCTTTTGCCACCCCACTGCCTCTTCCAGCCTGTTGTGGTGCTGCGGATCTCTCCCCCTCTGTACTGCTGCCCTCGCTCGGCTTGCCACTTCCCAGGTTGGGTCAGTGACTTCCTTGTCCACCACCTCCTCTTCCACTTCCTCACTCTGCTCATCCTCCTGACATGTTAACCTAGCAACAACCTCAGTTATTGACAACTGTGTCTCATCTTCATCATCCACCTCGTGAAACACTTATTGCCATTCACCACCATCATCTTCTTGTGACTGTGGATGCTGAAGAGTTTGGGAATCATGGCACAAGATCTCATGTCCCTCTTCAAGCAGGCTTGTCAAGAGGCCCAAATGAAGGAATGGTGCTAAAAAGAGCTCTTCGGAATATCCGAGTGTGGGATTAATTGTTTGGCAAGACTCTTCATGGTGGGAGAAAGAAGGATCAGGGTGAGGATTGTGTTGACCAGACTCTTGGCTACTGAGACTGAACTTGATGGAAGACAGGGTGGTGCTTAACCGACTGGAAGCATTATCTGCTGCAATCCAACCGACCACCTGGTCCCACTGGTCTGACTTCAAGGGCATTGTTCTGCGCCTGCAAACTGGGACATGAAGCTAGGTATTGTGGATTATTGTTTTTCTTGTGCTCTGGCAACAGGCACAGTTTCAACGTGCCCAGGGCCATGGCCTCTGCGTGCACCACCAGCATCACGGCCACTTCCCTGTTAAACTGCTTGCCTTCTTCATAGTAAATGTTATATACACCCTGTTCCAAATTATTATGCAAATGATATTTTTCTCATTTGCCTAAATAATTGATGTAAATAAGTCAGCAGAATTCTAATGTTATCAACTATTAAGAGTAGAATTCAAATTTTATTGAACAAATTTTTATGATAACAGTATTTTTTGGGGATGTACTTAGGATGTGGAAACGTTACACAGGAGAAATACCACAGATAATGTCGCTGATGTCAGCAGCGGCTAATAAAAAATTACAGGGAATGTCATAGGTATTTTGGACGTAGAAACATTACACAGGAGAAATACTGCAGATAATGTCGCTGATGTCAGCAGCGGCTAATATGAAATTACAGGGAATGTCACAGGTATTTGGGATGTGGAAACGTTACACAGGAGAAATACTGCAGATAATGTCGCTAATGTCACCAACCGCTAATTAAAATTAGAGGGAATGTCACAGGTATTTGGAATGTTGAAACGTTACACAGGAGAAATACCGCAGATAATGTCGCTGATGTCACCAGCTGCTAATAAAAAAATTACAGGGAGTGTTACGGGTATTTGGGATGTGGGAACTTCACACAGGAGATTTACCACAGATAATGTCAATGCTGTCAACAGCAGCTAATAAAAAATTACAGGGAATGTCACAGGTATTTGGGATGTGGAAACGTTACACAGGAGAAATACTGCAAATAATGTCGCTGATGTCACCAACCGCTAATTAAAATTAGAGGGAATGTCACAGGTATTTGGAATGTTGAAACGTTACACAGGAGAAATACCGCAGATAATGTTGCTGATGTTACCAGCTGCTAATAAAAAAATTACAGGGAGTGTTATGGGTATTTGGGATGTGGGAACTTCACACAAGAGATTTACCACAGATAATGTCAATGCTGTCAACAGCAGCTAATAAAAAATTACAGGGAATGTCACAGGTATTTGGGATGTGGAAACGTTACACAGGAGAAATACCGCAGATAATGTTGCTGATGTCAGCAGCAGCTAATATGAAATTACAGGGAATGTCACAGGTATTTGGGATGTGGAAACGTTACACAGGAGATGCACCCCAGATAATGTCGCTGATGTCAGCAGCGGCTAATATAAAATTACAGGGAATGTGACAGGTATTTGGGATGTGGAAACGTTACACAGGAGAAATACCGCAGATAATGTCGCTGATGTCACCAACTGCTAATAAAAATTACAGGGAATGTCACAGGTATTTGGGATGTTGAAACGTTATACAGGAGAAATACCGCAGATAATGTCGCTGATGTCACCAGCGGCTAATAAAAAAATACAGAGAATGTCAAAGGTATTTAGGATGTGGAAACGTTACACAGGAGATGTACCCCAGGTAATGTCACTGTCTGCAGCGGACACCGTCTACAGAACCGTCTACAGAAAAAGTAAACTGGATGTCACTGATATTTTTTGGGATGTGCACGCGTTACACAGGAGATTTCGCGCAGCTAATGTCACTGTCCGCAGCGGACACGTCTACGGAAAAAGTACACTGGATGTCATAGATATTTTTGGGATGCGCACACGTTACACAGGAGATGTAGCGCAGATAATGTCACTGTCTGCAGCGGCCTAACTGTAACATCCCAGAGTTGTGTTACTACACTCCTCTACTCTGCTACTGTCTTCTTGTAATGTTGCAGGTTAACCAGCAAGTGGCACCATCATTGGTAGAGATAGTTTTAATGTTATGGCCATTCAGAATGGAACGATCCTGTTGTATTCTGCCCCCCTGCTGAAGAGAAGTGGAGGTTCCCACATCCTGCAGCAAGGGAGGAGAAAAAAAGCTAGAACCAGTTCTAGCTCTCCCTGCATAAGGAAGACAGCTAGGACCAAGTCTCGTGCTGAGATTTGATCAAATTCCCAGTCTGAGCTTTGCAACTCCAGTTCCAGGAAGAAATCATCTCCTGAGAAGATAACTGTGAGTAAAATCCAGAGACCCTAGGAGAAGCCATATTTCTCCTCAGCTAGTCAGTCCCCAGACAGCAGAAGACAGAGAGTGCAGAAGCCAAATTCCTGCCACAGTATAGAGCTAACAAAGCAGATGTCTTTTCCTGTAAGCTCCAGGTTGATAGAGCAGAAGATAAATCCCTGCCAACCATTGCCAATACCTACTGGGACCTAAGACAAAAGCTGTATCTTGCTTGGATGAAAGTTACAATTAGTAAAGACAAGTTTGAACTTCACCAAAGGTCTGGATCTCAATTTCTGCTGCAAATTCCTCTATTACTCCCACTATCACTACCCTCAATTTATTGCAAGTGAGCCAGGAGCCAGGAGTCCAGCCGTACCCAGGTAGGAGACACCGTTGACACCATTACCGATACCATACAGAGACATTACACAACTCTGGCATTCCTAAACTGGGACGTGCATTACAACACCTTAAAGGGCCCTGTGACAGTACCCTGCACACGTTGCAATTGGCATCACAAACAAAACTATAGACTATTATACCCATATCCTGACCCACTGCATTCAAGTGGCGTCAGTATACTAGCATCCTGGTCACTGCATAAAGTGGCATCAATAGAACAGGATTTACCTTTGTGCCTTATTGCATGTACTTATTGCTGAAGAGGGTGGGCTTGCCACAGCTGCAGCACAGGGACAGAGCAAGGGTTAGTCGGCCATCCCAGATATCTCCACCCAGCAGAGGGGAGGGAACCAAACAGCCTGCCTCCACAGAGAAAGCATTCCTACAGCAGAAGGAACAAAAGTGCTGAATACAAGTTCCCAGGAGGACAGAGAAATCGCTGCCAATACAGGAAGTAAAGCGGCGGCCATCTTGAAAAAGGGAAAATACTGTATTTTCTGCACTGGATGTTCAAAAAGCATCTGCCCTTGAATCTGAGTGAGTACTATTGTGCAAATAATTTTATAATCTGTCTGCCAGAGCACCATACTTCCCAAAATTGAGCAGTTGCAAGCGACCCTTAAAGGAGCCACGCACCAGTTCTGCTGCAGTCACCCATAGCACCCTGCATCTAAATTGCATTGTAGCCAGTATTGATTTCTCTAATCTGGTACTGGGTATCAAGGGCCATGTCTGACAACGAAGATAGCACCCACTTGAACCGCAGAGATCCACCAGCAGCAGCGGCAGCCATCCTGCATTATGCCTCTCACTATGCCATACTATTTTGGGGCACCCTGGCTCCCAAGTTACTCAGGAGAACCCCATTCACTCAGGGAATTCTGTGATAAAATGCTAGTGGCTAGCATTTTTAAGCTATATCCAGTATCACAGGATCAGAAAGTGGAAATCCTGATTGGCCAGTTACAGGGAGTTGCGCTCTGGGAGGTCAAGTCCTGGCCTCGGCCAGAGCGGAAAACCGCTGAGCAGATCTTAGACCGACTCAGTACCACCTTTGAGACAAGAACCGCCTCTGAACTTAAAATACGCTTCTTTGGAAAGCTGCAGCAGTCAAAGGAGACCTTGAGAGACTTTGCATTGTCCCTGCAGGAAGCCCTGCGGGCTGTTATCCAGATTGATCCCCGTGACATTGAGGGACAAGATCAAACCCTCAGGGAACAGTTTATTGAAGGTGTCCTTGATGAACGTCCCTCAAACGACAGCTGAAGATACTTTCAGCTCAGCACCCAGATACCCCTTTCTCGGACTTTAAGGAACTTGCAATTGGCATGCTAGGGGAAAGTCACCAAGCTGAACCTCCTGAAAACAAGAAGGCAGGGCCCAGACTACGGCCTGCTATTCATAGCCAAATAGCTGAGCATAAGGCTCAGGCACCCGTTCCAGATGCTGTAGCAGCTCTGACCGCTCAAGTCTCCCTCTTAGCTGAGAATATGGAGAGGATGAGGAAACAGCTGGAGCGACTAGAACAGCAACCCAAGGTGGGGAAAGGGACTTCTGCAAACAGAGACCGCCCTACACCCGGTCCACAAGAATATCAGCTGGTCAGTAGGTTGTCAGACCCCGGTTATCAAAACATTAGGAAACAGCGATGCCTGCATTGTCAGAGGTATGGACATACTGAAAAGGACTGCCGTCAGTTAAACGTGTATCCCCTGAGGTCGAGGACCGCCCCTCGGGAGAAAGAATACTAGGTCCCAAAGATCCAGCCTTTATGCCTAGGTATGTGGACGCCCGCCCCGTGGTTGAAGTTGACATCAACGGAGTGAAGTTTCCTGCTTTTATTGATACCGGATCTCAAGTGACTACCATCCGCCAAGCAGCATTTGACACATGCAGAAACTGAGCTCAGCTGACGCAACCTCCGGAATCTTGGCTCCGCATCATAGCTACCAATGGCAAACCAGTGCCTATACTAGGTTATTGGGAACCTACCTTACAGATTGAAGATGCTGAACTCTCATGCCAAGGGGTAGTTGTGATTCAGGTCCCAGATGACTGACAATTGCCCTGTGGTCCTGGGGATGAAGGTACTCGGCAACTGTTACCCTCAAGTGCTGAAAGCCTTAAAGAAAACCCTACTGACTACACCCCGTGCAACTTAATGGGTTATAAACCAGACCATTGAAGTGCTAGCTGCCCAACAAAAATTCAGCAATCAACGGGGTCAAATCTGCCGTGTCCTGCATCAAGGATGCTCACCCTATCAAACTCCAGCCTGGAGCAGAGATTCTGATATGGTGCAAGGCTTGCATCGGTATCCAGTCAAGATTATCAGGCCCTTGTGGAACCAATACATCTTCAGGATCACCCAATTGTCCTAGCCGCTAGGAGCATGGTCACCGTCTCCCTAGGAAAGGTACCTATACGCTTAGTCAATCTGGGTGATGAAGCTGTGAAATTAAAAAAGCACTATCCAGTGGCCTGCCTATACCACATCAGGATATCCTGGATTATCCCACTCCTCAACAATCACTCCAAACAGTGGAGGAAGTCAAAGACCCGCCAGAACAGCCCTGGTGGGCCAAACTACACATCAGGTATACCACAACCTCTGCCGAGCAGATCAACGGTGTGCTGGACTTAGTCAAACAACACCATCAAGTCTTCAGCAAACATTCTCTGGACTATGGTCAGACTCGCTTAATACAGCACACCATTACAACTGGCACTCATCCTCCAATCAAGGAGAGACCAGTCCCTCCTGCCATGTACCAGCAGGTGAAGAAGATGGTGCAGGATATGAAGACAGCTAATGTCATCCAGGATAGTCACAGCCCCTGGGCTGCCCCCTTAGTCCTGGTAAAGAAGAAGGATGGAACCATCCGTTTTTGTGTGGACTACCGTAAGATCAACAATATTACGCACAAGGATGCGCACCCCCTGCCACGGATTTAAGAATCCCTGGCAGCTGTGGGATCCACTGCTTACTTTTCAACTCTGGATCTAACCAGTGGCTATTGGCAAGTCCCCATGGCACCAGGAGATAGATAAAAAAAATGCTTTTGCCCCCCCAATGGGTCTGTTTGAGTTCAACAACATGCCATTCGGGTTATGCAACACCCCTGGGACATTTCAGAGACTCATGGAAAGATGTCTTGGACACAGAAACTTTGAGACTGTGTTGCTGTACCTGGATGATGTGATCATCTACTCTAAGACCTACAAAGAGCATTTAAAGCACTTGGCGGAAGTGTTCCAGACTTTGGCCCAACATGGACTGAAAGTGAAACCTTCAAAGTGTCACTTACTGAAGCCCCAAGTGAATTATCTGGGATATGTTGTGAGTGCGGAAAGCGTGAGACCAGACCCCGACAAAATAGCTGCAGTACAAAGCTGGCTGGCTCCCAAAACAGTCAAAGAGGTCCAGAGGCAGTTTTTTTGCTACTATTTTAGGGTACATATGATTTTTGGTTGCTCTATATTACACTTTTTGTGAAGCAAAGTAACAAAAAATAAAAATTCTGAAATTTCATCTCCATTTGCCATTGACTCTTGTGGAACACTTAAAGGGTTAACAATAGGCTTGCTATTACACTTTTTGTGATGTAAGGTGACAAAATTATGGCTTTTTTTACACAATTTTTATTTTTACTTTGTTCACCTGAGGGGTTAGATCATGTGATATTTTTATAGAGCAGGTTCTTACGGACACGGCAATACCTAATATGTGTACCTTTTTTTATTTATTAAGGTTTAACACAATAATATAATTTTTGAAACCCCAAAAAATTGTTTTAGTGTCTCAATAGTCTAAGAGCCATATTTTTATTAATTTTTTTGGGCCATTGTCTTATGTAGGGGCTCATTTTTTTCGGGATGAGGCGACAGTTAAAATGGTACTATTTTGGCATACATACAACTTTTTTGATCACTTTTATTACCTTTTTTGGGAGGTAAGGTGGGCAAAATTTCAATTTCATCATAGTTTTTACTTTTTCTATGGTGTTTATCATGCGGGGAATGTAACATGACCCTTTTATTTTTGATTTTTAATCAGGGATAAATATGTTAATATATTTTTTCCTTTTTTTTTTTTTCCCAGACCCACTTGGTTTTTGAAGATCCAATGGGTCTGATTTCTTTATAATACAGTACAGTACCCTATATAGTGTACTGCACTATATATTACTCACACTTTGTCTGAACAGATCTCTGCCTTTAGCACAGATCTGTTCAGCACCATGGACAGCAGGATGCCTGAGAAGGGGAACCAGTTATGGCAGACGGGGAAGAAGAGAGAGGGGGGCTCCCTCCCTCTGTGACCCCATCCTGTCCGGGGGCAGCCCCCCGATGGGAGAGGGAGCTCCCTCCCCTTCCATACAGCGGTCCCTACGGACCACGGCATGGAAGGGTTTAAAACGGCTGACATCTGCACAGATGTCAGCCGTTTGAATCAGAGTGTCAGCAATGAGCTGACACTCTAATTCAACAGCTCGGTCATCCTGAGAATAAAAGGGGGACGGGCGGAAGATCGCACCGCCCGCAATCCTCCCCCCTGCTGCTTCCGCCGGCACGAAAACACAGAGGGCTGCAGGGGGGTTAACTTCGAAATACAGACACTTTGAGGTTTCTGATCTCTGCAGTCACAGACCACAGGGATCAGAAACTTGCATAAGCGCTACAAACCGCAGGTCTGAATTTACCTGTGGTTTGTAGCGATCGGCAATGCGGGGGGGGGGGGGGGTGTCACAGGACCCCCCTAGGCATTGTCACAGGGTGCCTGCTGAATGATTTCAATAGGCACCCCGTTCCGATCACTTCTGGCCGTGCGGCAGTGATCAAAACTACACAGGACGTACCGGTACGCCCTGTGTCCTTAAGTACCAGGACATCAGGGCGTACCTGTATGCCCTGTGTCCTTAAGGGGTTAAAGGGCCCTGTGACAGTACCCTGAGCACACTGCAATTGGTGTCACAAACAAAACTATAGACTATTATACCCATATCCTGACCCACTGCATTAAAGTGGCGTCAGTATACCTGCATCCTGGTCACTGCATAACTATTGTATGCTATTTAGCGCAGGATGTGCTAAAAATAGATATTGCTGTCACACACAATAATCCTTAAAAGGGCCTTTGGGTCTGTAAAGTTTTAGCAATTAAGCGCAGGTTACGCTAAAAATATATATTGCTGCTGCCACACACAATAGTCCTTAAAAGGACTTTTGGGTCTCTAACAAGTTTTTCATCTTAAAAAAAAAAATATTTCACTCCCTACACTGTCTGTCCCTTCTTCAGCACAGCACTCTCTGACTAACACTGAGCCGAACACGTGTCAACGGGTGCTATATAGCACCCGATGATTCGTTCCGGCCAGCCAATCACTGTAATGCCAGTAACCAACATGGCTACGGCATAACAGTGAAGGGCAGTACTTACCTGCACGTTAATTGGCTGCGCAGCAGCCAACAAATGTGCGGGGAGAAGACTCAAGCATTGCGCTCGAGCACATTAGGTATTCGGCCGAATACCGCCATGTGCCAAGCATCGAGATGCCCGAGCTGAACTGGTGTTCGGCCGAGCATGCTCGATCAACACTGGTTCAAATTCGTTAATGAGTATATTCGTGCACACACCGCACACAATATATACACTATATATATATACATATATACTGTATACCAGGGATCTCAAACTGCGGCCCTCCAGCTGTTGCAAAACTACAACTCCCAGCATGCCCGGACAGCCTACAGGTATCAGCCTACAGCAGGGCATTGTGGGAGTTGTAGTTTTGCAACAGCTGGAGGGCCGCAGTTTGAGATGCCTGTTGTATACACAGTATATACACACACACTAAAGACATATCAAACTGTTTTCCTTAAGTTTATGATACATGAGTTCGGACAGTTTCTACGGTACCCTATTATTTTTCTGCTAGGTATGTCAATAACATTCCCCCATGTCTTGTTTTTATGAGTTTTTTTTCTTTTTATGCCCTTTGATGGCTAATTAAAGGAAAATAATGGAAATTCTGTGTTTGCTGATAAGTTATAAGCATACAATGTAATGTTTTCTATTCTTCATGAGCAATGTCAAGGTCTGTGAAAATCTCATTATTTCTGTCAAATGATGCTTGAACCTCATATTGCAATGTACGCATTTTGTTCTCTTTAGTTTATCCCAAAATGACTGCATGTTTTTTTTTTCTTCTGAATTTTATTTAGGTTATAGATCAAGTTAATAGAAAGAAGGGGTCCCTTTGGACATACTTTTTATGTAGCATATTAGCTCAATCTTGGAGCAGTGGTTTCACAAATACACACACAGGCACTGTATTAAGCTTGTACAAAAGTCGCTTGTGCAAAAGCTTGAAGTAGCATACAAAAATTGCTAATTTTGGTGCAAGAACTGTTTTGCTAAAATTTTAGACAGTCTGGCAATTTCCACCACCCTCTCCACTTTTTCAGAATGTAGGTGGGAAGTGGGGTGATGGGGTGGGCCACAGGTGGCCCAACACAGTTAACAAATGCACTGACGCACTTTACACCAGAAATCAATGACAACTGCCTTGATGTTGTAGATTTCCTTTTCTAGCGCCCAGAACACCCGCAGATGCTGCAAAAATATGACCCCTTAATGCAGTGCCCTAGAGAATAATTGCAAAGAGTTAATTACTGCAAAAAGGGTTAATTTAGTGTTGCTGAGTTGGATGTTGGGATTTGTTGATAAACCACTTATTTCTATATGCACTGACTATACCTAATAGCAATGTATGGGCAATATTTGGTTAACATTGCAATACTGGTTAGGTTGACAGTGCATGTCTTAACAGTCCACTGGGTTCGCCCCCTGGTCGGTTAGTTAGTTTAGTCTGAGCAGAGTTACAGGAGGGATGTGCATGTCAGAGTTCCTACAGAACAGGCTCAAGTCCAGAGAATCTCTGTCTCTGAGCCTTCAACTGCCAAGATGCAACTTTGCCATCAGAATACCCCTAAAGGAGGAGAACCACCACGTTAGAAGGTCCAGAACCACTATCCAAGCCATGAAAGATAGAACTAGTGACGTACTGTTCATTGCCATCTGGATCTAAATTCTGTACCCCTCATCCCAGGAACTGCAGAAAGGGTTAAAAAATCAGAATAGCATGCCTGTGGTTGTTTGGAGAGGCTGAAAAGTGTCTGAAGAGAGAGAGAGAGAGAGAGCGAGAGGAAGAACTACAACTACCATCATCAGCAGGCGTAGCTATAGGGGATGCAGAGGTAGCAGTCACTACCGGGCCCAGAAAACTGAGGGGGCCCAAAGACCCTTGTGCCACAGAAAAAGACACTGGTATTATAGAACGTACTGTATATGCAGGTCAAGTTGCACCTCTGGCTGGAACAAAGGGGTTAGGTAAAGAATTTGGCATGGGGGTGGTGGGTGCTGTTAGGCAGCATGAAGGCTGAAGGGAAGGGGGTCCCAAGCTGAACTCTTGCACCCGGGCCCATGAGCCCTTAGCTACGCCCCTGACCATCATTATTACTGCTTATACACGGCGATTAGGAAAAGTAACCTCTGTGAGATACTTTGGATTGCCTTTTGCAGCTATATGTACTAGTACTCCTATCATCGATCCAGTAAGGAAGACTTTATTTGTTGCAGCCAATGGCCTGGGTATTGACTCTACCATCCATCTATCTGCCTCTACACTTCAGCCTTGCACCCAGCCAAACTGTTCACCATCAAGGGGGCACCATCTACCACCAGGCAGGAGTGTGGAGCCTGAGGGAAGAACGGGTGCACCCTCCAGTCACTGTACAGCCCTAGGGTGCTGTACCACTACCACCATCTTGGACACTACCACACCTCCCACCCCCTGGGACGCTGCATTAGTAATTCTGTTACATCGTACGCCAGTGGGGTTTGTTGTTAAGACAGGTGGCAGTCTTAATATATTCTAACCACTGTTTTTATTTTTTTATTTTTTATGCTGTCGCATTTGTGACAGGTTCTATGCAGTTTTTGAGCCAAATCCGGAGGCGATTAAAAAATAATGTGAATTATAGTATAAAGGAAGGATTTTTCCTTCTCCCTCCCACTGGATGCATTTCTGGCTTTGTAAACTGCAAAGGCCCCATTTTTTGCGGGATGCTCGCAGATCCATTCATTTTGCATCTGTATGTCTGTTCCACAGCCCTGCAAAGAAGCTAGAACATGTCCTATTCTTGTCCATTTTACGGACAAGAATAGCCATTGTTACAATGGGTCTATAAAAAAAGGATGCAACACGGACATCACAAGGACGTCAGCCGTATTTTTTGCTGATCCGCGTTTTGTGGACTTCAAAATACATACAGTCATGTGAATGAACCCTTAAACTGCATTGTTGTTTTTCTAAAACTCTCAGATTCCCTACTCAGAAAAACGTCCCAAACACTGCATACAGCTTTGTGCCACTCCAACTACTAAAGCCTCAGAATCTGGGCATGTTATATATCTGTATTCCAACAGTGTTAATGCATTTCAGTAGTTTCAGTGGTTTCTGTTCTACAATGTGGAGAGACCCATTGTAATGTGTTCACCAGTGACACCTGCCCTATTCCGCTATGCTGTGACTTAGAAGTCCCGGTGGCTAGCACAATTTAGAGGATGGTTTAACCATTTGTGGTATGTGACAATTGTATGCATTAAAAAAAAATCCAGCAGTATGCAAAATTATTTCATGAGTAATTTTTAATAAAGTGTCCTCAGGCCTTTTAAATCTTTATTGATGGAACTAGAATAATGGACTTAAGCACCAGATTGGCAGCCAGATAAGCATTTTCAGCCAACACTACATATATGTCTTAAAATAAAGGCATTAGTCTCACACCTTTGTACTGTACTTGGCTAATAATTAGAGCCTCATATTGAATTTTTTTATAGCAAATTTGCAGGGGTCGCAACATTCTTGTGTTATTTGCCATTTTATGAAATAGACATGATAATGTCAAGTGGTAGGACATTTCTGCTTGCTGGCCACATCTCCTGGAAAGACCGACTGTGGCTCCCTTGACCTGAACTGACTGCATCATAGTCTTTTATGACATAGGCAGTTCCTATCAGATCGGGTGTCTATTGTACTGTACTCACATCATTATGTGTCAGTCTCTAGATGGCTTACAATACATTCAGTGTCCCTGGCATCGACACACTGGCTCTGGTCTCCTCAGAGTGGCAGCAATGTAGATGGCCTTATCTGTGCACAGTCTGTCACAGGCACTGCCAGGTTGCATCTGGCTTCACAACCAGTGAACACACTCATCCATTGCGGTATCTCTACCTCGTCACACAGAGCGCCAGGTTGCAGTATCTCATTTCACAACCACTCCACAAACACTATTCCGTCATGGCGTCCGCTTCACGACACACACAATATTGTACACAGTCTCTTATACAATATTGCTGACAGACTGGCTGGTCTCTGTTATAGGCCTGTCTCTTTTACAGATGTCAGCTGCTCTTAGGAGTCACGGACTAGGCAGCTTCTCTTCACACCTCAGCTGCAAACCCTCTTATACAGGTGAAACTCCAAAAATTCGAATATCATGCAAAAGTCCATTTATTTCAGTAATGCAAATGAAAATGAATTGCATTAATGCAGCTTAAAATTGTAATTTTGTGAAAATGTTCAATATTCTAGGCTCAAAATGTCACACTCTAGTCAGCTAATTATCCATACCCCCTGAGCAAAGGGGACCTGAGATTGAGACTTTGGGGTTTCGTAAGCTGTAAGCCATAATCATCCAAATTATAACAAATAAAGGCTTGAAAAATCTCGCTTTGCATGTAATGAGTCTCTCATATGTTAGTTTCACTGTTTACTGAAATAAATTAACTTTGCACGATATTCAAATTTTTGGAGTTTTACCTGTATATTCGGCTTCTATTGGCCAAAACAAAAAGTAAAATACTCCCCTAACTCCCCTCCACGCTGGTGTCGTCTGCGATGGCACGCGGTCCTCTTCCAGGTGCAGCCTGTGTCCCAGAGCAGCTGATAAATCCTCTGATAGACTTCAGGCCTTATGGCTTTCGGCCTAATAATGGGAACGGTGGAGCAGGGAGCGTATGGGTCCCAGGCCATGCCGCATGCACTATTCAGCTATAATAACAGGATACAGGAGGACGGTGATAGAGATGAATGTGCACTGCTGCCGCATTTGCAATATTGTGGGCCCTGGGCAAAACAGCCAGAACCCTAGCCTAGCAACGACCCTGCTGTGAGTTGTGCCTTTCTTCCAGAAGAAATTACCTCTGCTAGTTCTCATAGGAATATACACTAGTTTATGTACATCCTACCCAAATCCTACCTAAGGTACAATATATGACTCTCCCAGAGTGTCAGCAATGATGTCAGAGTCTCCCAAAGTTGCCCTATGACATCATCACTATACATTTCCACCATGGACTCAATACTTACTGGGCATCTCACCCACAGTAGTGCACATACATTTAGCTTTACCTCCCCTACTTCTCACAGTGGATAAAAGGCATAATACATGGTAAATCACATGACAACATGGCATATCACATTGGTGCAAGTGCCAGGAGATATAATAGTATGCATAAACATAACATTACAACAATGCTGGCATGTTCTAGCAACAGTCACATTACAGTTCAACAGTTCAAGTGGGTTGTATGTCCTCTGCAACAGGTTCAAGCAGTACAAACAGTTACTGTCAAGGATACTGTTTCCTTTGTAAGAGGTACAAGGTTTATGTCCAATCCTTTTAAAATACTTCACACTCAAAACAAGTACTGTTTATTCTGGCCGGGCCAGCTCTCTGTTCAGTGACCGGAGGAGCCAGTTCTTCAGTCCGGGATCGGGGTGGCTGATGACTTGAGGCAGGTAGCGGGCAGCATGTGAGCGCAGAGGACGACTACTGCGCCCAGCGCGCCCTCAAAGTTTCTGCTGCCGCACTACTCCTGCTGCCTGCCAGCGATACACTGGCCAATCAGCAGCCGGATCTTTTCCCTGCTAAAAGTTGATTGGCCAGTGTGCAGTGCAGCAGACACAGTGCCTGGATCATGGACAGGTCAGACATGGAGGGGAGGGGTCAGAACCGGAACATCATGCTACCTGTTCACACAAGGGGAGGGGGAGGTGTAGCTGGGGCCCTGACTGAACATAGGAAGTTAGAAACGGAACACAAATGGGCAGGCTGCAGGCAGCCTCAATGCCCCATAATAATTAGTTAAGTAAATAATGAATAAACTAGCTGAGTTTTCAGATTAGGCGTAGGGTAGGGTAAAGGCTTTCCAGGCACTCCGGGCCCCCCTGTGCCGCGGGCCCCATAGCAGCTGCATGGTCTGCCTATAATGTCAGTACACCACTGGGGGTGAGTGAATCGCACTTCGGATCCAAGATCCAAATTCTATTTGTTCCCCGACTTTGTTTTAATGTTGTATGGAGACCTGGCCCCTAATAGAACAGTACCATACTTGTCTGTAATACGGACAATAATAGGACATGTTCTATTTTTTTGCAGAACGGAAATACGGACATACGGAAACGGAATGCAGAGTAACTTTTGTTTTTGGGTCCGCATATGGTAGGCAAAATAAACGGAATGGAAACGGAAAGAAAATACTTTCTTGTGCATAAGCCCTAAAGTTGTAGAATTGAAGGTCTAAGTTCTTTACCGAAGTCTCGCTAGACTTCAGACTTAACGAATTTTGCCTCTGCATGGCCCATACATTTTAATGGTCAGTATTAAAGTTGCTAGAATATGCCCCCATTGTATTATAGGTGTGAGGTCCCGCCACTGGGACCCGCACCTATATCGAGAACAAAGCCCTGCAAAGTGGTGGCTGGAGGACTCTGGTCCAGGCACCACCAAGCACTTTACCCATAGTGAATGGGAGTGCACCACACATGACCGGCCACCGCTCCTATTCACTTTTATGGGCTGTTTTTGGCGGTCCCATACAAAATGAATGGAGGGCAGCCGCACATGTACAGCGTACTTCAACCACTTTCAGGGCTCCGTTCTCGATATAGGTGCTGGTCCCACCTTTCAGACAATGGAGACATATCCTTTGGGGATGATCAACATTCAACTCCTATTTCTAGGACAATCATCTGTTGATTTGGGGTATCCTAGCTGTGTTGTGTGCAGTGCCTTGTATGAATGTCTTTTTAATCCAGAGGGAAGAAAAAGACTGTTGACTAGTTTGGAGCTAATTGGGGACAGCAGCTTTATAAGCAGACTAATCCAGTGAGTTTGTGATCGCGCGAGTGTGTTTTCATCTAAAGTGTTTTTTATTTTTTTTCTTAAGTGACTTTAGACGTGAGATGAAGTGACTTTAGATTCAGGGACTTTAGGAAGAAATTTGTATTTATCAATGTGTTTATCATTTCCATTGCATGATATAATTTACCTTTTTTTTTTTTGGTGTAATCCCCATTAGCAAGCATGTGCTCCATGACTGACAATGCAGTCCAGTGCATATCTTGTGCCATGTATGCAGTCTTGAAACAGCCATTTGAGGGTGCATATTGCAGTGTCCTGAAACACACTGCTTAATACTGTGATTGTGTTTCATGGAAATTGTGCTTGTATATGAGCTCCAATAAAGTTGCATAGGGAGGGGAAGGTTCTAACAAGCCTCCCAGGGCTGACTCCACTCTGCACACAGTACAGAGGAGAAGGAAAAGGAGGTCAGTGTGTGTAATGTCTGAGGACAAAGCTGCACCTCAGCAGCCATCTTAGAGAGTTACAAAAACTCCAAAGTTAGTTACATGTACCAGCCCATAGAAGGGAAAGATTACAGAAGAACCAGGCAACTCAGAGAGGGAGTGAGAATATTGGCAAAGAAAGGTAACTGTTGTTTATCAGGCTCTAGTCTTTTTGCATTAGGTGGAGAGATTCTAAGCTACAAGCTGCCCACCATAACCAAGGACAGAAAGGCCATCTGTCAAAATATAGTATTCCTAGAGAGGATACATAAGTATACGATTAAACAGTACATCAGAGATAGTCCATCCCTCCAGCCTGGAGAAACAAGAGAGAAAGATTGATTGTCATAGAAAACTGCCCCTTATGCAACTTCTGGAAACTAATCTGAATCACTGTAAAAGCTGCCTTGCTGTAAATGACTTTTGCGTACATTGATTACCTTTGGTCACCTTCAGTAAAGTACTGGGAGTTTGTTAAGAAACTTGCTCTCCTTATTCCACATCATCTCCTAATTGCACCTCATGGTGCTGGCGTCATTAACACAGGGGCCAGCCACCAAAGCACCCTAAGCATACCTATTACCATCAAGGACACCTCAACTTCCATCTGGCTGGTGTTCTCTGCAAAAGAGAGTGCCCCGGAATATTTTGTGCTGTCTTCTTCATCAATGCACGCCAACCCAGGGAGCTGCAAAACCGTGAGTACGACTACTACCCCTATCAGCCTACCGTGCACTCTCACACTACCCCTGCGGTCAAGTCCACTGCATAATTTCGGTGGTCACGAACAGGATCCAAATCCTTTGTGCCTTAGTATAAACAATATACATGTGCTCTCAGATCACTACTGAAGCTTACAGCATCTGTAAAAACCCCATACAAGTGACTGTATTGCATTTATTTGCTGCTGGTAAAACAGGGGTTAATCAGCCATCTCGTTTTTGATCTCCACATACTGAGGGAGACAAACAGCCAGCCTCCACAGAGGAACAAAAGTGTTTGAGTGCAAGTTCCTAGGAGGGCAGAAACACCAGCTGTACCCATAGAGGAAGTGAAAGCAGCTTGACCTTGAAAAACTCCCCTGCAGCCTGAGAACCATACGTGAATGTCAGAGTGAGTGCAGTTTGGGAAAATTAACCTTAATAAGGACTGTTTGGGATCACAATCTGCCTTACAGTGCACCATACTCCTCTATTTTAGGGTACTTTCACACTAGCGTTTTTGTTTTCCGGTATTGAGATCCATCCTAGGGGCTCAATACTGGAAAAAAAATGATTAATTTTATCCTAATGCATTCTGAATGGAGAGCATTCCGTTCAGTATGCATCAGTTCAGTCCCTCTTACGTTTTTTGGCCGGAGAAAATACCGCAGCATGCTGCAATTTTCTCTCCTGCCAAAAATCCTGAACACTTTCATAATGCATTAAAATGCATTAATGCCGGATCCGGCCCCAAGTGTTCCAGCAAAACGACTCCGGTTTTGTGGTCTGCGCATGCGCAGACCTTTAAAAATGAGATGAGAAAAAATACCGGATTTGTTTTTCCGGATGACAACCGGAAAGACGGATCCAGTATTGCAATGCATTTGTGAGATGCATCCGTTTGCTTCCGGATTGCTGGAATCCTCTGCCGCAAGTGTGAAAGTACCCTAAACTGTCACAGCGACTCTTAAAGGGCCAGACACCTACAGTAGAGTACAGTAAAGTAGCGGATGCCCATAGCAATGCAACACAAAAAGTGTGTAAAACTGTATTGAACCTGCATTATATTGAAAGACTATCACTGCCATGTCTGAACAAGGAGATAGTGAGCAGCCTAATCTTAGCAGGTTCCCTGCAGCAGCCGCAGCTAGTTCCGGCGCATTACCAGACACTTTTTTTTAGGAAAGTGAGGACGATAAAAGAATTGTCATTTGCAACCTGTGCCATACCAAAATGAACAGGGGCGTGAACACTAGCAACCTCACCACCACCAGCATGATCTGCCACATGGCATCAAAGCACCCTAATAGGTGGGCCGAACGCCTGGGTCCACAATCAGTGTCTTCGGGTCACACCACTGCCTCCTCTTCCCCTGTCTTACGTGCTGGCCAATCCCTTGTCCAAGATGCAGCCCGGATGCCTCCTGCTATTCACCTGGACCTTTGCAATCACCATCAGCGACCACATCTACTTCTGTGTCCCAGCGCAGTGTACAGATATCTATACCCCAGGCCATTGAACGCAAGCGCAAATACCCAGCCACCCACCCACAGGCCATAGCACTAAATGCGCACGTTTCCAAATTGCTGGCCCTGGAAATGTTGCCATTTAGGCTTGTGGACACTGAGTCTTTCCGCAGCCTGATGGCGGTGGCCGTCCTGCGTTACTCTGTCCTCAGCCTCCAATATTTTTCATGGTGTGCAGTCCCAGTCTTACACCTGCATGTGTCCCGTAACATCACCCGTGCTATGACCAATATGCAGTTATTGGGAAGGTCCACTTAATGACTGACACATGGACAAGTGCTTTCGGCCAGGGACGCTACATTTCCCTGACGGCACACTGGGTGAATGTTGTGGAGGCCGGGTGTGAGTCATACCCTGGGATGACACAGGTGCTACCGACGCCAAGAATTGCGGGCCCAACTTCCATCAGGGTTTCTGCCACCACCTACATTAGTGGCTGCAACCCCCCCTTCTCCTCCTCCTCCTCCACTTCCACCTCTGAATTAGAATTATCATCTTGCAGCACCAGTCAGACATCAGTCAGTAGCTAGAAGCAGTGTAGCACTGCAGTGGGGAAGCGGCAACAGGCCGTGCTTAAACTGATCTGCTTAGGTTTCAAACAGCACACCACCGCAGAGCTGTGGCAGGGGATAAGGGACCAGACTGAGCTGTGGCTCTCTCCACTCAACCGACTGTACAACCAGGCATGGTTGTGTCTCATAATGGCAGTAACTTGGTGGCGACTTTGGAGCTCGGCAAGCTCACACACATACTATGCCTAGCCCACTTGTTCAACCTAGTTGTTCAGCGGTTTCTCAAAACCTACCCCAATTTGCCTGAGCTACTGGCGAAGGTGCGCCGCGTGTGTGCCCATTTTCGCAAGTCATTGACAGCTTACGCCGGTCTGGCAATGCTGCAGCAGTGCTTGCAATTGCCAGCTCACCAACTGTTGTGCGATGTGAGCACGCACTGGAACTCCGCGTTCCACATGTTGGCCAGGCTTTGTGAGCAGCAGAGGGCAGTAGTGGAATATCGTCGCTTTTCCAGTCAGCTTCCGCTCTTCACAAGCAACGAGTGGGCATTGATGTCTGACCTATGTGAGATTTTATGCAACTTTGAGGAATCAACACAGATGGTGAGCGGCGATAACGGTATTATCAGCGTAACCATCCCCTTACAACTATTGAATGTCCAAGCTGGACACATGGCATGAACTGGCGCTCTATGCCTTGGAGGTGCTGGCCTGCCCCGCCGCCAGCGTTTTGTCAGAGCGTGTATTTAGTGCTGCTGAGGCATAATAACTGATAAGTGCATCCGTCTGTCAACTGAAAATGCTGACCGGTTGACTCTTATAAAAATGTACAAGGCCTGGATTGCCCCTGATTTCTCTACTCCACCAGAGGAAAGCGGCTGAAATTAAAGGCACTCTAAAGGCACTTGTTCTTAATGTTTTAGAGGGTCACCAGCAGGCCCTCGCCCCTAATGTTTTAGATGGTCAGATCAGCAGCAGACACTCGCACCTAATGATTTAGAGCAGAGGTGCACAACATTTTCTGGTTGGGGGCCACATTGCCAAACTGAACCAATCATGAGGGACGAAAATATAATTAAAAGGGGTATTACCAACTGAAATACTGTATTTCTGGCATATTGAACACAGAGTATACACCATTAATATCTAGTTACTCTTCTAGAACTCCCATCTAATGGGTGAAATAAATGAAGAATGCATGTGAGCAGCCACAAGACATAGACATACATGTCTGTTACCAGATGGTTGGGGGGCTGCACGGAATGGTATCAAGGGCCGCATGTGGCCCCTGGACCGCAGGTTGTGCACCTCTGATTTAGAGGGTCAGCTCAGCAGCAGACCCTCACCCCTAATGTTTTAGATGGTCAGCTCAGCAGCAGACCCTCACCCATAATATTTTAGACGGTCAGATCAGCAGCAGGCCCTCATCCCTAATGTATTAGCTGGTCAGCTCAGCAGCAGGCCCTCGCCCCTAATATTTTAGAAGGTCAGATCAGCAGCAGGCCCTTGCCCCTAATGTTTTAGATGTCAGATTAACAGGCCCTTGCTCCAGTAGTTTTTGAGGGTCACCAGCAGGCCATCAATCATAATTTTTAAAAGGTGTGTATGATGCCCTCCTTTATGTGAAATAAAAGGTGTATTGGAGTGACGGTTCCTTGTAATTTTTGGCAGCCCTTTCACTTGCATAGGCCTTATGAGGGTAGGAGTCCCACTACCTAAACAGTGGCATACTGCCAATATAGGCAGACCACGCCGTTGCTATGGGGCACAGGGGGGCCCAGAGCGCATGGAAGGCCCGCCCCTATGTCTACTCTGCACAGACAGTTTATTCATAGTTAAGGCATTGAGCAACCACCCCTCCACTCCGGGGTTCACATGAACGCTCCCTGTCTGACCTCTCCTTGATCCGGGCTGTGGGCTGCTGCTGCATTTCACACTGGCCAATCAACATTTTGCAGCGCAAAGATCCTGCTGCTGATTGGCCAGTGTATCGCTGGCAGGCATCAGGAGCAGGCGCCGCTCAAGCACACACAGAGGCGCGCACCCGGAGTAGCATCCTCTGCGCTCACGTCTGCCTCAAGTCATCAGTCCTGCTCTTCCTGTGGCACTGTCATATAGCAGCACTTCATGTTGCTGCTGCCGCACAGTCACCAGCATTTCTGCAGTTCTCGCACACTTACACACATCACTCTCTCCAATCTCTCTCTTCGCACGCACGGCGTTCCGTTTCCATGGTGATGAGCATTTCCGGGTAAACAGGGCAGCATGGAGGAGCCCAGGGATGACGATTACACAGTGTTTGCTGGGTCCTCAGAGCAGGGCGTGATGTGCAGTAAGATTTTCTGGAACTCGGTCACCCTGCAGCCACCGCTGGAGTCCAGGCTGGTGTCCGTGGACGTGGAGCAGAGGCTGAGAGCTGCCGGGGAGGCCAAGCCGCATGAGTAACAGCATGTTCACACCTGGCATTTCTGTCCATTTCTGTCCATTTTAATTGCAATTGATGAGATCAGCCAGGAGGAGGCTTTACTGCTCCCAGCCTGGAAGTAGTGTCTGGTGTGGAAGTGATGCTCTGTCCTGCATAGTATGATGGTAATCCTCTGTAAATCCTCCTGTACAGCACAGTTACCCCTATAGTGGTCCTCTGCAAATCCTCCTGCATGGCACAGTTACCCCCATAGTAGTTCTCTATAAATCCTCATGTACAGTAAAGCACAGTTACCCCCATAGTGGTCCTCAGTAAATCCTCATGTGTTGCACATTTACCCCTATAGTGGTCCTCAGTTAATCCTCATGTGTGACACAGTTACCCCCATAGTGGTCCTCAGTAAATCCTCATGTGTGGCACAGTTACCCCCATAGTGGTCCTCTATAAAGTGGGCGGGGTTAAGGGAACCAATTCAGATTCTTGTTATGGGGCCCACTGATTTCTATGTATGCCCCTGCAAGTAAATATACAGGAAAGAATGTTTTCCTCGAAACAATTTTTCCTCTAAAATCGATTTTATCTTTGGTTTTGTGCGTATTATTGTCAGTCTGTAATAGTACCTACTACTCGGACAACATCGTTCCAGGCAGCGACCTGGGACTCCAAGATGCATCCAGACACCCTCCCCATCCTGTTCCCGAACCATTTCAGTGGTGTTTGCATCAGTTTCTGATCTTTTCATGTGAACCAGACACCCTCCCCTCTTCAGAGCAGGGGGTGCCTGGTTTAATGCTCGGGTTCTCCCATTGACTTCCATTGTGCTCGGGTGGTCGGTAGATAACCCGATCATCCCGAGGTGTTCTACTCGAGCACCCGAGCACTTTGGTGCTCGACTAATGTAGTGTCCTACTATGTAAAGGCGGGCACTACTAAGGGTCATGTTGCCCCCACCTCTTGTGGGAGATTGGTATTTGTATTGCATAGTAATGTGTATTTTCCTGTTATCTCCTAAGCTGTAGAGGGAACTAGGGAACCCCTTGGTATATATAGTTAGGCCCAGACAGGAAAGGGGCAGTCCAGTCTAGTCCAGGAAGCTAAGTAGTGCAGTCTAGCCTGCCTGAAGTGCTGAGCAAGTGAAGCTCAGAGGTTAGTCCAGGAGAAGAAGTTGCCTCCTGAAGATATCTATCATCTTGCAAAGTACAGAGCAGTGCTAATCTTACACAGCCAAGTAGAAAGCTGAAGGGCAGAAGGATATTTACAGCAAGAGGATTTATACCAGAGGAAGGTTTCCCTACCCAAGTACAAAGCCAGCTATAGGGCATACGGGCCTTGAAGAAAGCCAGACAGGATCTGAAGAAAGTACAGCCTGATCTGTGAGTGTTATTCCCTCTGAGTATCTTGCAAGGACTTTGCCTGCCATTTATGTGAATCCTGCCTGTTACCAAGATCTTGCATATGGAACTAACTGAAACATGTATATAGTTGAACTGTTCAGTAAAAAGGAGTTCCAGGGTATATTAAAAACCGTGAGTACCAATAGCAACCCTCGGTCTGTTAACTGTCCCTTGTGACCTCACGTTCGCTCACCCTGCAGGACTGGCGTATTGCACTAACACTAGTAAGAAGCAATAAAAAATTGCGAATCGGCCATTTTGATATTTTTTCCATTGTCAAATATTTGTATTTGACAAATACAATATATGATAACTATTGATATATTTTAACCTCTTCAGGACACATGACATACCGGTACGGCATGTTGTCCTGGTACTTAAGTTAGAGCAGCTCTCCTCTCCTCCTCCTTTTGTGTCCGGAAGCCGAGGATAGAGGAGCGCTGCTGCACGTGGATCCAGAGCTGCAACGATCTCCAGCCAGCACCGCAGCACCCCCATCTGTGTCCCAGTACCCCCCAGGTATTTAGGGAAAGTTTGGGTTCGGCAGGGAAATTCAGGGAAAGTTAGTGAGAAGTTATATATTTTTTTTTTGTTGCATCACCCTAAATTGGGGGTCTGGAGTCCACAGCACAGCCGTGTGACCTTAGACCCCCCAGGGGTGCTGCAGCTTGCTCCCCTACCCCCCCTACCCCCTCAACTTTTTTTTGGGCGCAAGCTGTTTTTTTTTTGTGTGCGTACAATGACTGTGGCCGGCACTCTAAGCATCCGGCCACTGTTATCGCATCGCACACACCTAGCTGATCAACTTCGGACGGTTTAATTACATAAAAAAAACAAAAAAAAACATTTTTCCCCCTTAGGTTTAGGGTGAGTTCGCGAACACCCGTGCCCCCACACGCACGCACACTGAATAAAGATTTACACGCACGCACACACACACACACAGACACACACTCCCCTAGGGCCCGACCGGATGTTCTCGGCCGAGGAGGCATACGCCCAGCTTGCCACCGAGTTCGAGAGTCCCAGTGAGGACGAGGATGACCCCACTTTCCTGTTGTCATCCGCATCCTCCTCATCATCTAGCAATGATGATGAGCCCCCAAGGTGGCGGAGACGCCGCCAGTCGGAGCAAGGGAGCCGCCATGCTAGGGACCCTGTGGCCCACCCTAGTATGAACAGCTCTGGGGCTCGCACTAGTTTTCAGGACCACAAGTTAAATCCACTGTAGCACCCTGTTGGTGAACTTGTCTGGTGTACCCCAGAGCGATTTGAGCCCGTGATTCCTGATTTTGTAGCCAACCAGGAATCCAGATTTCCACAGTGGTCTTCACTGAATATGACTATTTTAGTCTTTTTTTTCAGTGACCACTTTGTAAATCTGATGGTGGAGCAGACGAACCTGTACGCCCAACAGTTCGTTGCTCAACACCCGGGCTCCTTTTTGGCTAGGTCCGGTGGCTGGACCCGGTCAGTGCAGCCGAGATGAGGACGTTTTGGGGCCTCGTGCTGCACATGGGTCTAGTCAAGAATGTCAGGCATTACTGAAGTGGGGACGTCCTCTACCAGACCCCACTTTACAGTGCGGCCATGACACTCTCCCGGTTTGAGGCCATCTGGAAATGTCTGCATTATTCAGATAATGCAGCATGTCCCCCCGAGGTGATCCTGCCTATGACCGCCTGTACAAAATCAGGCTGGTCATCGATCACTTTGGGGCCAAATTTGTACAGGCCTATGTACCTGGAAGGGAGGTCGCGGTTGATGAGTCTCTCATTGCGTTCAAGGGGAGACTCATTTTCCGCCAGTATGTTCCCTCTAAGCGGGCGAGGTATGACGTGAAGCTGTACAAACTTTGTGAGAGTACATCAGGGTACACTTTCAAGTTTTGTGTGTACAAGGGGCAAGATTCCCGTATTCAACCCCCAGAATGTCCCCCCACTCTGGGTGTTAGCGGGAAACTTGTGTGGGACCTTATGCACCCACTGCTAGATAAGGGTTACCACCTGTACATGGATAACTTTTATACTAGTATCCCCTTGTTCCAGTCCCTTGCCGCCAGATCCACGTCCGCTTGTGGGACCATGCAGAAAAAGCAACGCGGCCTCCCTGCCCACCCCCTCCAGGTACCTATCCCCAGGTTTGAGACCCGTGCCCTTGCCATTGGAAACCTGTTGCTGGTCCGATATAAGGACAAGAGAGATCTCCTTATACTGTCCACTATTCATGGTAACGGCATCACCCCTGTCCCTGTGCGAGGTACCGCGGCAACGGTCCTCAAGCCCGATTGTATCGTCGACTACAATCGGTATATGTGAGGACTTGATCTCTCTGATCAAGTCCTCAAGCCATATAACGCCATGTGCAAAACCCGGGCATGGTAAAAAAAATTGCGGTCTACTTGGTGCAGGTTGCCTTGTACAACTCTTTTGTGCAGTCCCGGAGCGCTGGCAACGCAGGGACATTCCTTTAGTTCTATGAGGCAGTCCTCAAGGCCCTGAATTTTTTTTTTTACTTCATTTTACCAGTGTCATGAAGTACAATATGTGATGAAAAAACAATCTCAGAACGGCCTGGATAAGTCAAAGCGTTTTAAAGTTATCACCACTTAAGGTGACACTGGTCAGATTTGCAAAAAACTGCCTGGTCCTTAAGATGAAATAAGGCTGTGTCCTAAAGCAGTTAATAGTACGGTCCCCAATGCACATGCAACATCTGTGCGGCTGCCACAGATGGATTCAGACCCACTCAACTTGAATGGGTCCGTGATCCGCACTGCAAAAAAAGAGTTCTATTTTCTTGTGGTGCGGAGGCACGGAGAGAAACCTCATGGAAGCACTCCGTAGTACTGTGGGATACTGTCCCTCCGTTGCGCACCACACCTTCCAGATTGCAGACCCATTCCACGGGCGACAGCTAGTCGCATATATGAACCAGGTGCAGCGGGCACCTTGTTTAAAATCCCTCCCATGTTTAAGGACACTCCCAGCACCTTACATGCTAGGAGCCTAAGGGTAAATATATTTCTCTCTACTGTATTCACTGAGTAAAACGGAATGTCAGATGGACTGCAGTGTCATAATAATCTCTCCATTAAATGGTCTAAATGACAAAGGAAAAAATGCAGCAGTGTCTTATAAAGATTACACTAGACATATCACTGGGTCCAGATGACATACACCCCCCGATTCTAAGGAAATTAAGTCATGTAATAGACAGACCCTTATTACTGATATTTAAAAAGTATATAACGACAGGATTGGTGCTTAGCAAATGTGGTGCCAATATATTCAAAAATAGGTAAAAAACAAGCCCGGAAATTATAGGTCGGTAAGGCTACTTTCACACTCGCATTTTGTGCGAATCCGTCATGGACGGATCTGTTCAGATAATACAACCGTCTGCATCCGTTCAGAACGGATCAGTTTGTATTATCTTTAACATAGCCGAGACGGATCCGTCATGAACACCATTAAAAGACAATGGAGGACGGATCCATTTTCTATTGTGCCAGATTGTGTCTGTGAAAACGGATCCGCCCCTATTGACTTACATTGTGTGCCAGGACGGATCCGTTTGGCTCAGTTTCATCAGATGGACACCAAAATGCTGCAAGCAGCGTTTTGGTGTCCGTCTCCAAAGCGGAATGGAGACTGAACTGATGCATTCTGAGCGAATCCTTTTCCATTCAGAATGCATTAGGGGAAAAACTGATCCTGTTTTGAACCGCTTGTGAGAGCCCTGAACGGATCTCACAAACGGAAAGCCAATCAGAGGCTGAATGGTTTGCCATTGACTATAATTGGTTGACTACGCTGCTTTCAGAGACATTCAAGCGAGGAAAAGCTGGCATGGCTCTTTCCTAGCACTGCTACCACTTTGTTCAAGTGATCGTCAGGGGTCTCATTATTTGAACCCTTGGCAATCAAAAGTTCAAAGCAAGTCCTAGAAATACACTGTCACTGTCCTGAGACAAACCATTTAATACATGGTAAATGATTTGTCTATATTTGCTCTTAGTCTAAATTAGCAGACTGTTTTATAGGTGACAGCCAGACTAACCGTATTTCTATTCTTTAATTATACGCTATGCATTCTTTAGAAGTCTTCCCACTCTATAATTTAATAAAGGTGTCCCAGAAAGTTATAAATTGCAAGAAAGCATCTGATTTCATTGTTAAGAGACATGATGGCATGAGTCACTTCCAGAATAAAATAGAGCCAGTAGTGAACATGTGCCAGAATTAGATCTTATTGACGTTATTGTAAAGCCTAAGTATATTATAATGTCATTGCATGTCTAAAATCCTATATTTATTGCAACATTGATGCATTGGGTACCACAATACAGAAAGTAAAGTGAATTAAATATTGTACTGTATTTAGAAAGAAGTTTGTAGCTAGAAGCAGATATAAAGCACATTGTTCTCCTGTTTCCACTACAAGCTACACAGTATGATAATTACTAGGTGTTTTTAAGCTTAAATGAACAATTCCAACCACTGTCAGACCACTTCCCAGTTCCATGTCAGACATGTCTTTTCCTAGACCTCCTATGTGTCAACTTCTTTGTCAGCTATTTCAGACTACTCCTATGACTTAAGGCCCCCTTACACTGCCTGAACATCCAGCAAATCATCACTAGTGTTGAACGCGAATATTCGAATAGCAAATTTTTATCGCGAATATCGCCACTTCGAGAATTCGTGAATATTTAAAATATAGTGCTATATATTCGTTATATCAAAAATTCTGCATTTTTTTCCATCTGAACACATGATTCCTCTCTGCTTCTTGCTTGTGGGCCAATGAGAAGGAAGCAATGTCAAGTTCACAACAATACTTAGTGCACCAATCAGTAATCTGTAGTCAGACCTGCTAAAATGTGAAGCTGCGCGTAGTGCAAAAAAATATTCTAATTACTGACGATTAGCGCAATTGCGAATATATTGGAGCACTTGACTCTATCTGCATATAAAGCTATTGTAATGTTCTGCCATCCCGACCATTTTCTCCAGTCTCAGGAGAAACTCATGAAACTTCTAGCAGCTTGAAAAATGTAGCCAAAAAGACCCACGCCTGTATTTCGCGTTACGAAATTTCATTATGTGATTTTTACATTGCCGATTTTTCGCATTCAATAAAATAATCTTGAATTTGTGAATATATGATGAATATTTTACAAAATATTCATGATATATCGCGAATTCGAATTTAGCCCCTGCCGCTCATCACTAGTTCATCACTAATGTGCGTTCACAGGTGTAAAGGTGCACCTGATTACCCGATAAACAAGCGAAACCTAAATAGTCATTTACTGGCAGCAGATCGTGCCTTCTAAACAGTCTCTGCTGCTGGCAAACAATGATTATGTATTGGGACAAGTGATGGCATTAGCGATTGCTTCTCCCCATGCTGTGGAGGAGATCGTTGCATGTAAATCCTGAGGTCTCCTTCACTGACGAGCAGGTGATTGTGTCACGGTACCTTCTGTGACAGAGGTTAGAAGATCAGAGAGACTGACTGCACTGTGAGGTTAACTGACAGTCTCTTGATTCTCAGTGTTGTGATTTATTAAAGACCACACCTCTTGTCAGGTCATTACCGCTTCCCTATTTAGTTTGGTTTCACACTTCATACCATGCGATCGATATTCTCTTCTTGGATTTGGAAGAGTTGGTCTGTGGACCTTCTGTGTTCCTGCTCATCCATTTTCTATAAGATAAGTTGTACTGCTCTTTGTATTTGGTTGTTTCCTTGTGCTTGTTGTTACTAGGCCTCAGGGAGATGCTGGTTCGTTCATCTGGGAAGGAACCAGTAGTCTCATTCCCTTTCACTACCTCTAGGATATCGCAGGGCTCCTAGGGTTAAGGTCCCGGCGTATGTATTTTCCCACCATCAGAGTCTATACATACTGACAGGAGTCAGGGACAGATCTAGGGGTTTCCTAGGAGGTGACCTTTCCCTTCTCCCTAGCCTTGAGGCCTAGTTATTTGTCCTCTCCCTTTTTGTGTTCCCCCTTTCCCCATTATTCGTGACATATTGCTGGGAAGGAACGCTTCCCGACAATGGTGTGTCAGTTGAGCCATGTAAAGGGGCCTTTACTCCTTATTTCTAGGACTTGTATTATACCTTAAGATAAGAAAGACAGCAGTATATTTGATGCTATTTTGTTCATATTACAACCTTAAAGGGGTTATGCAGTGAAATAATATTGATGACCTCTTCAGGATTGGTCATCAATATCAGATTGGTAGAGGTCCAACTCTCGGCACCCCATGCCAATCAGCTATTTGAAAGGGTTGCAGCACTTGTGTGAGTGCTGCGTCCTCATCAGTGTTTAATTGCATGCCACCTCCCTCGTAGCTGTGGTGCAGTGTAATTACAACTGCTCGTCCCAGTCACTTGAACCTGATGTTTATACACAGACATAGAGGTGCATTATATTACATATACTATGGGTAAAATCACCTGGCACAATCATGTTGCTGTTGCAATGCGGCCATGCTGTGGTTGAGTACAATGCGACTGTACTGGGCCACATGAAGGCCGTACTGTTTAGTTGGCCTCTATTGTTAATGGCTGTACAGTATTGAAAGTGCTGTGTGGCCGATAACAATACAGACCCACTGAACAGTGCGGTCTTCATTAGTTTAAAGCCTGCTGCCTCCCTTTCTGCTGTGCTGTACTGAAACGGAGAGTAGCTGCATCTGAACCATGACACGAATGCACCATGTGGTTGTACCCTATATGGCTCAAAGTATGTAGATGTCTGTTGCAGTTATAACAGCTACCACTCTTTCTACAAAGTCCCAGACATTGCACTGTGTCTGTAGAGGTTCGTACCCATTCAGCCAAAAGTGCATTTGTGATGTCAGGCACTGATGTTGGATGAGAAAGTCCACATTTACAATTCTTCCCAAAGGTATTCAATGGGGTTAAGGTCAGGGCCCTGTGCAGATCACTGAAGTGACTCTGCACCAAACTTGTCTAACCATGGTTTTAT
The DNA here is from genome assembly GCF_014858855.1 of Bufo gargarizans. Lineage (NCBI taxonomy): Eukaryota > Metazoa > Chordata > Amphibia > Anura > Bufonidae > Bufo > Bufo gargarizans. The sequence goes on from NC_058089.1 coordinate 43,809,896, forward strand.
AAACTTCGCTTTGTGGACAGGGAAGGGGAAAAACAGCTGCATAACATTATCCCTTATCCACCAAATTTTAAAATAGGCACTAAGCATTGCAGTAGGTAATGTTCTCCTAGGGTATCCCAAACACAGATTTGTCCATTAGACTGTCAGATAATGAAACATGATTCAACACTCCAGAGAATATTTCCACTTCTATAGAGTCCAGTGGCAGCATGTTAACACAACTCCAGCCGATGCTTGACATTGTTCATGATGAATCTGTGTACAACAACCTGACTGGATGCCTGCACAATTGTGTCTCTACCTTCAACGTTCACTTTTACAAGTTCTTTCTCCAGGAGCTATCCCTGTTTGACTAACATGAGATGCCCCCTCTTCAGCAGCTGCAGTGTGTACTATAGAGTACCAGGGTTGTACTGGACCATCAGCAGATCCTCTGGTGATCCTAGGCTCTGATAGCATAGTAGGCCACTTAGATCCAGGAGAAAAAAAAAACATTTGGATGCCTTTGGACCCACTCACTTGCCACAACGGTCCATTTCTGTGATTCAAAACCTATTCAACTTTATTGATAATCTAGAGGTTGGGCCTCAAGTATAATTTCCTTTGGTGGGTTCCAGGAACCCCAGTCCAAACCTATACAGTACAGTACCAGTATTTTATAGAATTATGTATCCACTATTATAAAAGAGGATGGTGCATGTTAATGGGGTACAGTGTGGGAAATTTTATTTATGGCCAGCTTGAGAGATGCAGAGGGACAACTAGGTCATCATTAAAATACCATAGGAATTGCCATGTGTCCACATCACAATTCAGATTTCTGTGCTATTCAGGCAGCATATCTGCTTAACAAATTATTCTGTTCTCAATGTTTCATTATTTAAAGTGTATTCCAGTTAGAGGTTATTCCCTATTCACATGAGCAGCCTCTCCATTCATTCTCTATTGGACTGCCAGAGAAAGCAGAGGGCAGTACCTGGCTATCTCCAGCAGCACCATAGAGAATGAATAGTGTGGCACTGCACATGCTTGACCAATCTCTCCATTTATTTTAGGGCTATGGGGCTCCCATTTATGTGATCGGTGGGAGTACCAGAGGTCAGACTTGCACAGAACATGTAGATAGAGGGCAACATGTGTAGTCTGGAAATTGATAGTCAATGCAGCTATCTTCTTGGCATCAAGCACGTGTCTTATGAGTGGCTGTTCCTATTCATTGTTCTATAGTTCTGTCATATCATCAAGGTTTTCATAATATATAAAGGCAATAATGTTAGTGTGAACAGAGCCTAAAGTAAGAACATGTTTTGCTGTGTGGCCATAGGACCTTTCATACATTAGTTACTTCCAGTCTTATGATGCTCCTTCATGTAAAACTATAATATAAGAATATGACTAGTGATTGAACATCAGCAGCAATTGAATAACTGTCCTGGGAAAACACTCTCCATAAAAGTGAGCATTTATACTGTGAATTATGTCTCACTGACCTCAGTACGACCACCAATTCTTAACTTTATTCCTTCATTTATCCTATGCCTTTTCTATCTGTGTCACCAATTCTCCATCTCTCATCCAATCTCACCTCAAATCCCCCCTCCTTTCTTCTACTGCACTGCTCCTGAATACTGAGCAACATCTCCAGGCAAACAATGTACGTGAGGTGCCTCTTAACAGCTTCCATCCCCCCTTCTAAGCTCACTGACCAAGAGTCAGTGACAACATCAATCTCCTTGTTCTTCACTGTATGCTTTTGTGTAGTTTTTTCTTAATCATTCATAACTTTTCTGCTTTCTCTCATTATACCCAGTCATATGTACGTGTTCTCTCTTCACATTCCCTTTTCTGTTTCTTTCTGCTACAGCCATTTTAAGTGAGTCTGCTTTAGGGGTTTGCTCAAATCTCAGTTTTTTTCCTCCCCTTTCATCTATTTTTTGTGATGAAGAAAAATTTCATTTTACAAAATTGTCAAAAAACATTTCCATTGCCACCTCAGACATTTGCAATATTTTTTACATTAGATAATCAAATGGATCTGATCCAAGCAATATCAGCATGGAGATTGCAGTTTTCTTTATGTTTATGTTAGTTCCCCCAGTTCCTACAATGTTTTTCCAATATCTTTAAATAAACCAGCTGTCCTCCAAAAGAAAGAACACAACTTTGAACCGGTCAAACCAGAGACTGTTCCAAAAGGAAGAGTCACCCATCCATAGACAACTGTTTTAGAATTTTTGCCTCTCGACATTATAGAGAAGGGTACTGGTTGGCTAGATAAGATGCATTTGACAATGGTTGGCTAGATAAGATGCATTTGACGATGGTTGGCTGGATGCCTTTAAAACAGTTCTGGTTTACAACAAGAAGATTCAGCAGTGTAGAGATTTACTTCAAGCAATGCTTTATGGTAAAAAGTATGTAAAGAAGCTCTATCCAGAACGAAGAAAAGTACTTCATACCAACCAAGCCAAAGACCTCTTCATAAGAAAAAGACACTCAATAATGCTGTCTACAAATCTATCAAACATAATATGTCAATTAATTTCTTACAAAACTGTCTATAAACTATGCAGGATGGACATATGGTGCTATGCAATATTTAGGTGCTATGCTGACACCATACAAAATAAATTACATCAATCAAACACAGTAACTGTTCACATAAGATAGCACCACTGATGGCCTGTTTATTTTAGAGATTATGTCAGAAGAGCATTTTTACATAATATACGGTATGTATTTCTGGGGTTAAAATAAGCATATCTAACTTTGAAATCTGCTTTATTAGGGGAAAGTGGCACCACTCACATGACTCCAAAGTAAGGGTGAGCAAATCAATTTTACCAGTTTGGAATTCATCCAAAAAGTTTGGATCCTAACAAACCCAAATTTGTGAGAAAGCACCTAGAATACTACTGTGACTTTCTTGGCAATATACAGGTGAAACTCAAAAAATTAGAATATCGTGCAAAGTTAATTTATTTCAGTAATGCAACTTAGAGGGTGAAACTAACATATGAGAGACTCATTACATGCAAAGCGAGATATTTCAAGCCTTTATTTGTTATAATTTGGATGATTATGGCTTACAGCTTATGAAACCCCGAAGTCTCAATTTTGAGGTACCCTTTGCTCAGGTGTTCTGGATTAATTAGAGTGTGACACTTTGAGCCTAGAATATTGAACCTTTTCACAAAATTCAAATTTTAAGCTCCATTAATGCAATTCCTTTTAATTTGCATTACTGAAATAAATGGACTTTTGCACAATATTCTAATTCTTTGAGTTTCACCTGTATGCATTGTCTGGGGGTTACTCTTTCTCACTACGGAGAGTAGTATGCATAGTAGGTGTGTGGAGTACTGTAGGCAATTCCTGCAGAGGACCCTGTCTGGGAAGGGTTTTTACTATAACAAACACTTATGCCTAACCGGCTACTAACCACTTTTGTCCCAGACAAATAAAACTTAACTTTTACTTATTTTATTAAAACAAGTGAGAGAAATGTGACAAGTGAGCTATCTATAGGATTAAAATCACTGTATCCCATAAGGGATGCTATTGATGACTGGTAAGTAATGTGTATAAGCAGGCGGGGGTGCACTAAACCGCACTGCCTTCCACCACCATCCCTGCTGTATTCGCTAGGGTATTGCACTGTGCCTGGTGTCTATTATACCCCCATAATTGGGGTGTACATTATGATATATCAACACTGAGTGTTTAACATCAGGCACACAATTATCAGTCTAGCTCAATGGAGTGCAGCAAATTAAAACCTAAATACTCTGGCTTCATCAGGGGTATCAGGCAGACTTGAGTAACAAACGCTGGTATAGAGAATTTTTAGGCTACCCTCTCACTACCTGTGAGAATGGAAGCCAATCCGACCTGGGTATACAGATACCTGCTTAGTTTTACCCTATGGGTATAGGTGTTATTGCTGTGACGGGCTCAAATGTCACCCATTGGGGGAGTTACTATGTGACCCGCTGCGCAGTACTAATCGGTGCACGAACTTACCTTCCGTACGTGCCGATTGTTCACCACTGGGCACGCGCCAGAACTTAATAGTGAAGAGCTAGCAGAGGATGATACTGCGGCTGCGCCTGCACTTAGTTCGCATGTACCGATGTTTTATATGCGCATGCGCCAGGACTTCATAACTACAGAAGTGACGGGACATGAAGTGCAATTGCGCCTACTCTTAATACTTATTCTATTTCTGTGGCGCACTGCGCCTGCGCTTGATCTTATTCCCTGCAGTAATATATTGCGATTATTATACCTATGCATGTGTTTTAATATCTATATATACACATTATACACTGTTCTAGCAGGCATGCATTCAATAAAAAAAACATTAGGCTACATAATTTCTTTACCTCTTTGTGACATCTGTTATTATATGTACTATCTTTAGATTGGTAGTCATATAGGGTTGAGATTCTCCAACCTCATATATCCTAGTTTATGAGACAGTATTTGTTTCTCATTTATATAATTATGATTATACTGGTTTATGGCATTAGGACGGCAGTCACACATCGTGCCCGCACAGTTTTTTTTTATCTCATATATGTGATTAACATTAATAGTTTTTTTTTACCCAACTAAACCACCTCTAAGAGCACCTTTCTTGGTGCCCACCAGTGTTTTTACGTGCTCACACTATATTCCATTTATAACTAAAGTGTATAACGTGCTGGTCTTTATCTTAAAGAAATGATGAATATGTAAAGCCTTCGTTGAGGCCATTAGGGCTGAGGCTATTAAGGCGGTAAATCCACCTCGTCTCTTCTTGTAGAATAATTCTATCCAGATCTCCTCTACGTGCTCCTACAATTTTTTTACACAGACCCCAGAATTGTAAGCATCTCGGATCACCATTATGGAAAGCTTTGACATGTCTTGATATTGTCGTATCGAACTTCGTATTGATATTACTTATATGTTGACAAATTCTCTGTTGCAATTCTTGGGATGTTTTGCCCACATACAATTTGGAACACGGACAATTAATTGAATTCTCTAATTTCATATTTTCAGCTTCTGCACGTATGGGCAGAAACTGCATCTACCACATGGTTGGTAGCTTCCCACTGTATCTTCAACCAAGTTGTTTTCAATGGATCAGTACTATGAAGACTATGCACCAAGAAATCCTTTAGATTTTTTTCCTCTCTGATACGTAATCATGGGTTTTGATGATAGCACCTCCCTAAGGTCATTATCTGTGCATAATACATGCCAATGCTTTTGTAAGATTTGAAAATGTTGTGCATCAAAGGTACCAATGCACCTTATAGGGGAGACCGTGCATATTGGTTGTTTATTCCTCAGGAGGTCAACTCGATTTGTATTCTTAGCCCTATGAAAGGCTTTATGTAAGGTCTTTTTCGGGTACCCCCGTTGGTGAAACCGATTAAACAGCGTATTATATTCTCGAAGGAACCCCGAATCATTGGAACAATTACGACGAGCACGTAAATATTGTCTGGTAGTTATTCCTCTTTTCAATGGCAGAGAATGATAACTCTGCCAATGTAACAGCGTATTCGTGGAGGTAAGTTTACGGTAAACCTCCGAACTGATGCGGCCGCCAGATTCCAAAGAGATTCGAAGGTCAAGAAAGGTAAGTGTATGTCGATGTATTTCTGAGGTGCATTTCATACCTACATCATTTTTATTAAGACTAGCAACAAAGCTGTGAAAAACTACTGTGGTGCCATCCCATAGAATTAGAACATTATCTATATATCGTCCCCAGAAAATAATGTGCTTGGTGTATTGTGAGAAATGATCAGTGAAGACTATAGTGTCCTCCCGCCACCCTAAAAATAAATTTGTGAAATTCAGTGCACATTTACTACCCATAGCTGTCCCAACTAACTGTAAATAAAAGTGCCCATTAAATAAAAAATAATTGTGTGTAGGAAGAAAACGTAAAAGTGTGAGTACTAACTTATTGTGAGCGTGAAATTGTATGCCCTTTGTAAAAAGAAACGATGATACCGCACTGATTCCCAAATTGTGTTTGATATTGGTGTTCAGTGCTTCAATGTCTAGACTAGGAAGTTGGGTATGCTCTGTGACCTAAGTCTCCTGTAATCTGGCAACCGCATCTTTAGTATCCCTAACATAGGATGGTAAGGAGGGAACAAAAGGCGAAATGAACTTATCAACATATTTACTAATATTTTCCATAAGGCTATTATTGCCTGAGATGATCGGTCTCCCTGGGATAGGCTGTCTTTGCTTATGGATCTTGGGAATAGCGTATATGGTTGCTATGGTCGGTCGCAAGTTTAGAATGTACTTATACTCATCGCTGGAAATGAGATTGTCACTTTTTGAAGCTCCTAGGATAACCTTGAGTTCATCCAGATATTGTACTGTGGGGTTTGAGTCCAATTTTTTGTATGTCCGTGTGTACCTTTAAAAGGTCCATCACCATACTCTCATACATTCTTCTCCCCATAACAACAATATTACCACCTTTATCATTCTGGATTTCCCATCAGTTCTCCCAGGGCCATACTTTCATCTGGATCTAAGTTGCCATTACTAAGTGAACTTGATGTTTGAGTACTGTAGGCCAGGCAGTGCCCCTCTGTGTTCCTGGGAAGGGTATTCAAATTTGCTTTTCTAAGCCTAGCTGATGCCAACAGATGTAAGATGTGATAATTGTTATTGATTTTTCCCAGAAACCCAGAGGAATATTGCCTAGTCTACAATTGTCATATTAACATACTAGAAATAGTACCCAATCAGAGGTCCCCCCAAGGCCACTCAACTAGAAAAGCATTGCCCTGATAAATTACTTTAGTCCTAAAAGAGCTTGTTATAGATATGATGGTGGCTTAGCAATTTTCCAAGTTTTACTATGTAAGTTTGTTCAAAAGGATGAGCAGTGATTGGAAGGATATGCTGTAGTTGTGAATCACTCACCTTTTCCCCTCCCTTTTGCAAAGAAGGCTGAATTACACATTTATTTCACATGCGGATGTATCTTTATTTGTCTTTATTTAAGTATTTGGGCTTGTTACAGTTAATAATATCCCACCCAGGATTATACTTATCTCAAAGAGACAAGCTAGCTCTTTCCAAAAGTACATGAGAACCAGAGTGTCTCAAGAAAAATTTGCCTTGCTTGGTTGAATGGATTGGGGAGGGGGAGAGGGAGAATAATCTTAGGGGTGCTTTTTATCAAATCAGGGAGACCAAATAAAAATGTATGATTAGTATTTCAAGCCAGACGGCACTACCCTTGGTTTATAGGAAGAATATGTGCAAATTCACTTGTCTTAATTTGACTGGCAAGAGATAAGATTGGTGTTCTTTTCTTTCCTTTTCTTTTCAAGAAAAGCTAATTTGATGATCTTTTCCACAAACCCAAAGGTATGCAAAATAGCTTGCCTAACACAAACAAAAAAGGGGATATCCTTTCTAATGCCAGCAGAATTAAGATATGCAACCTTGCATCTATTTTTCCCAGAAAGCGAGAGCAGTGTCATACTGGCATGCAGTGCTCATCATGAATAGTTTTTGGTTTCCCTAATGTTGAAGAGACCCAAAAAGAGTTCTCCCCAAAGGAAGTCGACTAAGCAAGGCAATCTGGTTCTGGTTCTTTTGTGCTTCTGAAAGGAGAGTAATCCTGGGTGGGATATTATATTGATTTTTGATTGAAAATTAGATTGCATGCCTCTCTTTCAGTGACCCAACAACGGTGGGTCTTTCTTCTAGGCTCGTGTTTATTTGGTGAGGCTTTTTAGAAAAAATATATGATCTTTGCGTCTCAAAGATCTATTTTTTCCCACTAAGTTTTCGGTGGTAGCCGCAAATTGGTCAATAAGTGCTTTTTCATAATACAATTTTTATCTATTGCTATGCTTGCATCTCCACATAATGCTTCTCTGGAAAAGAAACATACAAGCCAATCTCCTTTCCAAAAGGAAAGGAAAATTGTCTCCTACCAGGAAGCCAGCTCTTTCTGGGTAGCTACTGTTTAACAGAGCTGAGCAAAGAAACTTTACATGGCTGCCTGAGAAATTAGTTGGGGTACTATTTTTTATTATGGAGGGCGTTGATTATGCATGAGGAGTATCATAACCCAGTCAACGTTCCTCTGGGTTTCTGGGGAAAATCTATGAACATTAGCACATCTTATGTCTGCTGGCATCAGTTAACCTGAGTAAAGATAATTTGAATATCTTTTCAAGAAACCTAGAACGGCATCACCTGCTCTACAATACCCCAATCACTTACACGTCTCTCATTTAGAATCGATTCGTAACTTAATTATTTTTAAACAATTGGCGAACCTGAAATAAACAGAATCTTCAAAGATTCGCTCATCTCTACTCCAATGCTTAAAAAGAGTTTTACTGAATCTTTTTCCACAAAACGAATTAGCAATCTGCTCAGCTGCTTCTGCTCTATAACATGCTTCCTGCAGATTGAACTGAATTTTGTGGTGACAGGTTCCCTTTAAAAAATCTGCTTGCATCCATCTGAAAAAAAGATATAGTCATGGCCACTAAGGTTCTCACTTCCACCTAATTTGCAGTCCACTGCCTGTTGTTAAGCTATATCTGTCTCTAGTAACAGAGATGAGTGACAGGAAATACAGGGGTGTCAGAGCTAGCTGGGCTCCTGAGCCTGATAGAAACACTGACTTTACACAGATTTCGGAAAGCAGAGAAGTCTGTAGTCTGATCTGCCTAGAAGAAAACATGTATAGTGGAAAGTAAGAGAAGTACAGTACTGGAAGATTCAATAGAAGGGAGACACCGACAGCTTGTGAGAGAAATGCATCTAGCTGTGCAGATGAAACAGGGAATAATATGGTTGATGAACACATTAGGGAAGCGCAAAAAAAGTTATGATTCTACAATGAAGCTCAGCGGTTAAGCAAACTTTTTTTGAAAGCTCAGGGTAACTTTAAGCAGTAGAATCCACAACATGCTTTATTTGACCATAAAATCTATAGATGTTTCTTTCAACAGTTGATGAGAAATAGCCTACTAAGACATGGCAGAGAAAGGCCACTGATAATAACAAAAATCTAGGAACCAAACCATTGCAAAGCTGCCAAAATTTAAAGCGCTATAAACATCACAACTCTCACTCTGGAAGATGTGCAGCACAGTTCATTGCAATAAGCTTATCACAAGGGGTGCCACAATATGAGAAGTGGTTATCCAATCCGGAAGACCCCTTAAATCAGCCATTATCATCCCAGCTATGAGAGTGTATTTATAGCATCTACTTGGCCCTTGTACATCTCAGCTTGAGAATATACAACTGACAACTGTGCAGAACAGAATTCTATTAAGTACAGGGCTTTCTGCTTCTAATTCCCTGTGAATATCTTTGAATTGTCAGAGATTTCGTCATTTCAGCTTCTCGGCTTCTCTGCCCTTATAGCTTTTCATTCGGTCTTTTAAGCCCAATTCTGATTATTGCCACACTTTAATACTTAAACTACAGTTCCTATACCTAAAGTGGGTGTATATTACGAAAATTGATTCTCTGCAGGATAGTCAATTGTAGAAGTACATTTAGCTCACAATGCAGCAGTGGAGCCTATACTGCTGAGAACAGTCATTGATCTCTCACATCCAAGCCTCAGGAAACATTTGTGTCTTGGGAAATCACACAGTACCGGGGCTTGTTTTATTAGTGTGGTGTCACGTGCTCCCTTTAGTAATTCTTAAATTTTCGTCATTTTACATAATCCTAAAAGCAAAAATGTATAAAGAAAAACTGAAAACACATTTAAATAGCTAAAGAAGGTGACTTAAAATTACCTTTATTATATCAAAGGGTATCGGTATGTATATACCACTATATAGTGCAATGAGACATGCAAGTACTTGAATTTCCTAAAGGGGAATAATTGCCCACAAAAAGAAATACATAGTAACAGGATAGAGAGAAGGGGAGTCAGGGGAGAGGACCAATGTCTTATGGGCAGGGCAAGGACAGAAAAATCTCACCCTAGTTGCCCTATAGACTGCTTAGCCCAGGGCGACCCCCTGATGGTGGAGGTTTCCTGTCCCCAAACCTAATACTACCCAGTCCCTGGATATATATTTTTTTTTTTACTCAAACCCACTTGATTCTTGAAGATCCAGTGGGTCTCAGTCGGATGGCTGTTAAATAGTAAACTATTGCAATACATAGTAATGTAATGTCAGTATTAGGGCTCATGCACACAAATATATTTTGTTTCTGAGTCCGTTCAGATTTTTTTATGCTGACAATATATGGAACCATTAATTTTAATGGGTACGCAAAAAAAAACAACGGAAGGTACTCTGTGTGCATTCCGTTCCATATGTCCACATGTCCTATTATTTTCTGCATTACGGATAAGGATAGTACTGTTCTATTAGGGCCAGCTGTTCCATTCCACAAAATACGGAATGCACACTGACTTGATCCGTATTTGTTGCGGATCTGTTTTTTGTGGACAGCAAAATACGTACGGTCGTGTGCATTAGGCCTTATACTGACACTTAGGCCCGACTCAGACAACCCTATGACCGCTGTGCCCGTGTTGAGGAACGCAAACAGCCCTATTGAGTTGAATGGGTCCATGATCTGCAACATACGTCAAAAGATAGGACGTGTCCTATCTTTTGCAATGTGGAAAAACGAATAGTAAGTCCATGGAAACACTATGAAGTCCGATCAAGTCACCCATTCAAGTCAATGGGTTGCACTGCAGCATGCAGTACACTTGGCCGGTGCCCATGTATTGCGGTTTGTGGTCCGCATTATGGGCTGGCGGCCACATGGTCGTCTGAATGGGGCCTAAGCCTGATCAGACCCTGCCTCTTGCAGGGCCTATCAGGCTTCAATACATGGCAAGTCTGGAGGCCTTTATAAGGCATCTGGCTGCTCTGGCAACCATTGTGAACCTGCAAATGCTTTGCGGGGCCCTATTCGAGAAAGAGAGAGCTCCGTCCCTCTATTCACCCCATGGATGCCAGTACCGATGTCGGCTGTTACAGCACAGTGTCAGTTGTATGTAACAGCTGACACTCGCTGCTGATGGGGGTGGTTCAATTACTGGGCCTCACTGACTGGACACAGTGCGTTTACTAGGAGGCACAGTGAGGGCACTAATTGCCTTTATTAAGGCTCTGACCTCCACTCTCATGAAAGGTGAAACCATAATTTTCAAGTAACTACACTCTGATTGGTTACTCTGCAGAGACTAACCAATCAGAGCCATCGCCGGCAAGGGACCATTCTGATTAGTCCCTTGCTGGCTTCTCCCACGTCTCTCCTCTCAGTTTGGGTGTAACTGTACGGCCAATTGCATTAATTTACATGCAGTCTGGATGTATAGTTACATGCAAATGAGGAAAGGGGTTAATAGGTTATCATCTGATTTGTTAATTAGAAGGAAATCATCTAAATGTAATTATTAGACATGAGCAAATCGAAGTTGACGAAGTGGAATTCGATCCGAATTTCAGGAAAAATTCCATTCGCACTGAAGTCGAATTTCCTCATGCTTTGTGGTAACAAATCCCATTTTTTCCTAAAATCGCTGCTGCACGTTAGGACATGGAGCAAAGAACTCTGGAAACGAGGGATCACCCACAATGCCATGCATGCAGCCAATTAGCAGCCAGCCAGCCCCTGCAATGACACAGCCCTATAAATAGCCTCAGCTATCTTGGCTTCAGCTATTTTCCAGAGTTCTTAGCGCAGGGACAGTATTAGGAAATACTTTATTGTGCTGAAAAAAAGATTTACAATTTCAGGGAAAAATTATTCGAGGTGTAGGGAAAGCATAGGGAGGCATTATCTACACTATAAAAGGAGAACTGGGTCCAATAGGGGAGTGTACAGCCTTCGTAATAGGAGCAATTGGGAATCCAAATTGCTGTTATACTGCTGCTTTTAGGTTTGTACTATATGATAGCTCTGTAATTCCAGCAAACCTTGCTTGTTTTTGGGGTGCAAGTACTGTGTGATACAGCCATTTACGTGGTGTATTAATGGGAACTATACGTATGTCTTACTAGCCGTTTTGTGATGAACGTGCATTTCTATATAGCCATTTTTGTGGTGTATTAACCACCTCCCGTCCGCCCATTGACTATGAACGTCCGGGAGGTGGTTCTCTATCTCTGAATGGACGTTTCTGAACGTCCATTCAGAGATCGCAGCTGCACGCTAATTGTGCAGCTTCAGAGCAGGTTGGGAGAGTGCAGGAGCTGTCGGGTCTTCTACAGACCTCGATCAGCCCTGCACTGAGGCTGTACAGCGATGTATAGTGCTGTAAAGCCTCTGTGGGGGGTGTATTTACCCTGTAACTGGGGCTACTATGTCAGCCCCAGTTACAGGAGAAATCAATAGTGAAAAAAAAGTTAAATGTCCCCCAGAGGTCTAGTATGACCTTATGGGGGACATAAGAGTAAAATAAAAAAATAAAAAAAAGGTCTGATGCGGTGTGCTGTTTGTCACCTAGGCAGATTAGCTTCAGCAGGGGCCTGTTGCCGCTTCCCCACTGCAATGCTACACTGCTTCCAGCTACTGACTAATGACTGACTGGTGCTGCACGCGGATACTTCAGAGGTGGAAGTGGAGGAGGAGGCGGAGGAGAAGTGGGGGGTTGGAGCCACTAATGTAGGTGGTGGCAGAAACCCTGATGGAATTGGAGCCTGCAATCCTTGGCGTCGGTAGCACCTGTGCCTTCCCAGGGTATGAGTCGCTTCCAGCCTCCACAACATTCACCGAGTGTGCCGTCAGGGAAATGTAGCATCCCTGGCCGAAAGCACTTGTCCATGTGTCCGTGGTTAAGTGGACCTTCCCAGTAACTGCGTTGGTCAGGGCACGTGTGATGTTAAGGGACACATGTTGGCGTAAGGCTGGCATGGCACACAAAATAGTAGTGACTGGGGACTGCGTAACGAGGGACGACCACCGACATCAGGATGCGGAAGGCCGCAGTGTTCACAAGCCTAAATGGCAACATTTCCAGGGCAGTAATTTGGAAAGCTGTGCATTTTGTGCAATGGCCTGTGGCTGGGTATTTGTGCTTGCATTCAAATGCCTAGGGGAATGACATTTGGACGCTGCACTGGGACAGGGAAGTGGATGTGGTTGCTGATGGTGCTTGCAAAGGTAAAGGTGCAGGGTGGGAGGCATCTGAGCCTGCGTCTTGGACAGGGGATTGGCCAGCACGCAACACAGAGGAAGTGGAGGCAGTGGTGTGACCCACAGACACAGATTGGGGACCCAGGCGTTCGGCCCACCCATTAGGGTGGTGAGGTTGCTAGTGTTCACACTCCGGCTCATTTTGGTGTGGCACAGGTTGCAAACTACTATTCTTTTGTCGTCCCCACTTTCCTCAAAAAAGCACCATACTGCTGAACACCTACCCCTTGGCAAGGGAGATTTACGCAATGGGGGGCTCCGTGGAACAGTTGCGGACCTCTTCGGTGGTGCCCGCCTTCTACCTTTTGCCACCCCACTGCCTCTTCCAGCCTGTTGCATTGCTGCAGATCCCTCCCCCTCTGTACTGCTCTCCTCGATAGGCTTGTTGCCACCTTCCCAGGATGGGTCAGTGACCTCGTCGTCCAGCACCTCCTCTTCCACTTCCTCACTTTGATCATCCTCCTGATTTGTTGACCTAACCACAACCTCAGTGATTGACAACTGTGTGTCATCCTCTTCCTCAACCTCTTGAGACAGTAATTGCGGTTCAGTCATTGGCAACTGTGTCTCATCATTATCCACCTCATTAAACACTAATTGCCGTTCCCCAGCGTCATGTTCTTGTGACTCTGGATGCTCAAGAGGTTGGGAATAGGGGCACAAGATCTCAGGTCCCTCTTCAAGCGTGCTTGGCGAGAGGGCCAAATCAATTAATGGCGATGCAAAAAGGTCCTCGGAATATCTGAGTGTGGAATCACTTGTTTGGCCAGACTGTAAATGGTGGGAGGAAGGAGGATCAGGGTGAGGATTGTGTGGACCAGACTCCTGGGTACTAAGACTGGACTGGTGGAAGACAGGGTGGTGCTGAACCGACTGGAAGCACTATCTGCTGCAATCCAACCGACCACCAGCTCGCACTGGGCTGACTTCAAAAGTGGTGTCCTGCACCACCCTGCAAACTGGGACATGAAGCTAGGTATCTTGGATGATTATTTTTCTTGTGCTCTAGCAGCAGACACAGTTTCACTGCACCCAAGGCCACGGAGTCTGCGTGCACCATCAGCATTACTGCCACTTTCCCGTCCTTTAATACTCGCCTTCTTCATATTAAATGTTATATGTTATAAGGGACCATTTATAGGAAAAATGTGGATAAATTATGAAAAACATATAATTATTTTCGCTAATATTTTTCCCAATATCTGGCCCTGACACACGTTATTGCAGCGCAGATGTGACAATTCACTGCAGATACCGTTTATAGGCAAAGTGTGGATAAATTATGGAAAAAATATAATTGTTTTTGCTAATATTTTTCCTATCTTTGCCCCTGACACACAGAAGGTATTGCTCAACAGATATCACAAGTCACTGCAGACACCCTCTATAGAAAAGAAATCCTCAAGATTAAATTGCTGCCACCACACACAATAGTCCTTAAAAGGACTTTTGGGTCTTTGAAACGTTTTAAAATTGAATAAATTGCGATCACAAACTCCCTACACTATCTGTCCCTTCCTAACCGCCGCGTCATGGGGTGCTAAAGAGCACCCCATGACGCGTTCTGGCCAGCCAATCACTGTAATGCCAGTAGCCAACATGGCTAGTGGCATTAGAATAATGGCAGTACTTACCTGCACGTTTATTGGCTGCTTAGCAGCCACGAAACATGCGGGGAGGAGACTCAAGCATGGCGCTTGAGCACATGCGGTATTTGGCCGAGGTCCGCCATGTGCCGAGCATAGCGATGCTCGTGCCGAACAGGCACAACACTAGTCCCAAGCCGTCATTTCTTTGCGAAAAAGGCAGTACCAGCCCTGCTGTCACCGCCAGATATCTGAGAAGTTCTGACAGACGTTCTTCAGTAACTCTTGCATGATGTTCTTTTGTTTTGGTTTCGCTTTGACATCTCTTCTCCCTTGCCCAGCTGTCATCTATTAGCAGTGATTGCCTCCCTTTATATCCCTCCCATACTGCCTCACTTTGCGGTTTATACTACTTCCTGGATTGTGCTCACTGCTAGAAGTTTGCTACTGCTGGTTTCTCAGATAAGTCTATCCCTTTATTTGTGTTTTCCTGTTGGCTTGATTCTAGGTGACCCTGCCTCCCTCCGTATTAACTGCAGGGAGCCGGTGGTCGTGTCCCCTCACTATCATAGGGTTTTCAGGTTTCACTCAGTCTAGGTACGTGGACATGCAACTTTCTATCACAGAGATCTTTGCATGGGCTGAGCAGTCAGGGAGAGCTATAGGGCTTTAATAGGGCTCACCCTTTTGTTCCTTAGTTTAGGATCAAGTCAGTCGGATCTTTATTTGTTACTTCTTGTTTTCTGCAACACCATCCGTGACACATGCACACCTATGTTGAACAGAAAGTAGGCCAGTCTTTGAGCCTGTCAGTGTCCTTTACGGCTACTGGGTAAATGTGTTTCCTGCCCCGCCACACCAGCAACCTGGTCAGGTGACGCCGCTGCCACCTCCACATTCTCACGCTGTTGGTTCTGCGACAATGTCCCCCTCTGAATCCTCATC
Source organism: Bufo gargarizans (assembly GCF_014858855.1). Taxonomy (NCBI): domain Eukaryota; kingdom Metazoa; phylum Chordata; class Amphibia; order Anura; family Bufonidae; genus Bufo; species Bufo gargarizans. The sequence goes on from NC_058089.1 coordinate 43,825,609, forward strand.
CTCCACCGAGTCCTCAGCCTCCACTGCAGGGACAATTCACAGTACTCCTCCAGCCTACCACATGTGCAGGGCATGGCTGTGTCACGCTGTTCTGCACCTAGTTTGCCTGGGCGAACGGAGTCACACAGAAGAGGAACTGCTCCGCGTCCTTCATCAAGAAATCGAATCTGGGCTTTCTCCTCGTCAACTCAAAATCGGAACCGTGGTCACCGACTACAGGAACAACATGGTGTCGGCGCTGCGTCAAGGAGTTTTAAGCCATCCACCCTGCATGGCGCACTTGATCAATCTGATTAAAAAGGTTCTTGAAGTCTTCCACCCATCTGGAAGACATCCTGAAAATGGCTAGAAAGTTTGCATGCACTGCAGCCACTCTTACACTGTAAAGCACACCCGCCTTGAGTGGCAAAAGCAGAATGGCGTTCCCAAACATCTGCTGATATGCCAAGTTTCCACCCGTTGGAACCACCCTCCATATGTTGCACTGACTATATGAAAAGAGAAAGGCCATAAACAATTTCTCGATGATACAGGAGAACAGAGGTACTCCCCTGTGTAACTTTGATGTAAGCCAGTGGCAGTTCATGCGTGACACCTGCCGTTTGCTTGGGCCCTTTGAGGAGGCCACTTTATTTGTCAGTTGCCAGGACTATGGGATGAACAATGTCATTCCACTGATTCATGTCCTAAAACAGATGCTGCTAAATCTGGCTGGCCAGGGGACAGGAGATGTGGCAACTATATTTCACGGCCACATGAGCCCTGTGGGGGCTGAACTAGTGGAGGAGGAGGACATTCGAGCACAAGCAATGCATGGAGAAATGGGTGGCTTTTCTACACAGGTGACAGGAGAGGAGGAGCAGGAGCAGCCAAAGGAGCTACAGGGGGATGAGGAAGATGAGAGAGATGACCCAGACACACTGTGGCAGTATGCAGTGGACATGGAGGCAGGGAGTCCCTCTGATTCACTTACGCAAATGGCCCGATGCATGCTTAGTTGCTTGCATAGTGACAGCCGAATTATCACCATTCGGCAGAGGGATTACTATTGGCTCTGCACCATGTTAGATCCTCACTACTGGTCCAAAATGGGGCCTTTTTTCTACTATCGAGACATCCTATGCAGGTCTGACCGAGGGGGTCCTCTGCGCTCACGTTTCACTGCCATGGCTGCTGGAGGGGCAGGAGCAGTACAAGCTCCATCAGCAGCAACTTAAGTCTAGAGTTGCTGATGAGCAGTTTTCTTCACCCGCCTAGCAAAAAGACTACTCACCAGCAGCAGAAGGTAGACATGGAGCAGAACCTGAACCAGCAGGTTGTGGCATACTAGAACTTTACCCTGCCACCCCACAATGAAGATCCTCTGGACTACTGGGCAGCCAAACACGATTTGTGACTGCAACTGGCCAAGTTTGCCTTGGACAAGCTTTCCTGCCCAACCAACTGTGTGGCATCAAAGCAGGATTAGTGTGGCGGGGGCCATAGTTACCCCAAGGGGAACTCGCCTGTCCACCCAAAATGTGGAGAAACTGACCTTTGTGAAGATAAATCAAGCATGGATCAGCCAGGATTTCCACACACCAGTGCCTGATGCATCAGACAAGATCATCCATGGTGCCACACCTAAACTTTCACAAAAGAGACCTGTTTCTTCTGGCTAACTGCTTCAGCTACTATTCTGAAGCTTCCACCCTCCTGATGCCACACACCTGCTACCAGGTGCTCCTACTGCCACCCACCATCTTCAGCTGGTACTGGTATTGCCCCCCACCTTCCCACTCTGTCACTGGGCCACTCTGTGGTCTCCTCGTGCTGCTGCCACCTAACTACTATGTCAATGGGCCACTCTGTGGTCTCCCATACTGCTGCCACCTCACCACAATGTCACTGGGCCACTCTGTGGTTTCCTCATGCTGCTGCCACCCTAAACACTATGTCATTCGGCCACTCTGTGGTCTCCTCATGCTGCTGCCACCTCACCACTCTGTGGTCTCCTCATGCTGTTGCCACCCAGTGGCGTGCCTAGAGGGGGGCGGGGGGTGCAGTCCACCCCGGGTGCTGCCTCTCAGGGGGGTGCCAGAAGCAATGAGCGCTACTATCAATACAGATGGAAGTGCTCATTGCTGAAGTGCTGATGCCATTGCGCGCACCTGCGCCTGCCATCGCGCACCCGGACATAGGTGAGTATTTAGCTTTAAGGTTTTTTTTTCTTTTTAATTTATGAGCCAACTTTGGGGGACATGGGGGAACACACAGGAGGACATGTGAAGAGACAGTACATCGGGGGTAAATTGCAGTATGGTGGCAAAATATTATGGTGGAATACTGTGTGGGGGCAAATTATTATGGGAGGGATTACTTTGTGGGGGCAAATTATTATGGGTGGGATTACTATGTGGGGGAAAATTATTATGCAAGATATTATTATGTGGGGCAAATTACTATATGGGGCAATGTAGGGGAAACTACTGTGTGGGAGCAGTGTTGGGGAAATTACTGTAGGGGGGGAAGTGTGAGGCAAATTACTGTATGGGGCAATGTGGGGGAAATTACTGTGTGGGGGAAATTATTATATGGGGCAGTGTGGGGGAAATTACTGTAGGGGTAGTGTGGAGGAAACTACTGTATGGGGGAAATGTAGGGGAAACTACTGTATGGGGGCAGTGTGGGGAAAACTACTGTATGGGGCAGTGTTGGGGAAATTACTGTGTGGGGCAAATTACTATATGGGGCAGTGTGGGAGAAATTACTGTGTGGGGGGAGTGCGAGGGAAATTACTGTGGGGGACAGTGTGGGGAAAAATACTGCATGGGGCAGTGTGGGGGAAACTACTGTATGGGGGCAGTGTGGGGGGAATTACTGTATGGGGCAGTGTGGGGGAAATTACTGTGTGGCGCAGTGTGGGGGAAATTACTGTGTGGCGCAGTGTGGGGGAAATCACTGTGGGGGGGCAGTGTGGGGGAAACTACTGTGTGGGGGCAGTGTGGGGGAAATTACTGTATCAAGGCAGTGTGGGGGAAATTACTATATGGGGGCAGTGTGGGGGGGGCGTTGCTATTGTAGAGGCACTTTAGGGGCAATTCTATTATTTCTGGGGACACTATACAGGGATTATTGCCTGGAGCACAATATAGGGTGTTATTATTACTGGGGGCACTCTAGGAGACATTATAACTCCTGTAGACACTATAGGGACATTTGGGGTAATTTATCAAACTGGTGTAAAGTAGCAACCAATCATATTTCACCTTTTATTTTTGACAGCTCTTTTGGAAATCTAGTTCTACTTTACACCAGTTTGATAAATGACCCCAATTATGTCTACTGGGTCGCTATTTTTTAGCTGTATAGTACCTGGGACATTGGGGAGCACCAGGGGCACAGTATTGGGAGTGGTAGCAGGATGACATTGTTGGGACACTAGGATGCGGAGGTTGATGGAAAAATTTAAAATGTCTGAACTATTAAAATATTTATTTAAATTCCTGTACAGTGAATGCCGTAACAAAAAGAAAAATGAAAAACGCGATTCGCCATTTTGTAGTTACCCACCCCCCCCCCCCCATTTTTTTTTATAACAGTGATCAAACTCATGCGTGCCGATAAAATGGTACTAATAGAAACTACAGTTCGGCCCGCAAAAAACAAAATCTAAAAAAGTTATGGCCAAAATGGCAATGCAAAGAAAATTTTGATTTTTTTCAAAGGTTTTTATTTTCTTAAAAATAGTGAAACAAAAAAAAAACTATACAAGTTCGGTATTGCTGTATTCATATTGAGTCACAGAATAAGAACGTCATGTCAGTTTTAGCGTACAGTGAACCTTGGCGGATTTTTTTTTTCAATTTAACCCCACAAAGGGGTTCCAATACCAGACATGATAAATTAAATGGTGCCCTTAAAACATTTATCCCGCAAAAAGTAAGCCCTCATATGGCTCATAGGGGGTCATTTACTAAGTCATATATGCCAGTTTTCACTTGGTATACACAGATTGTGACTTTTACCTGCTCCCCCAGGTCTAAAAAAGGGGGGGAGAAGGGGGCAGGCCACCAAAAAAAAAAAAAAAAAAATCTAAATATACCCCAGCAAGGAAGCTGGCATAGATTTAGACTGGCGGTGGCTGTACCAAAGTTATGTAGAGGCCGGCGCCTCTACAAAACCTTGGAGGATCCAACACCAGCGCTGGGGTTATTAAGATTGGTGGTCTTAATAAATGACCCCCATGGTTTGTGAATTTGTAACGTCCATTTTCAGGTGTATGGGAGATAATAAATCTCCCCATTTGACTTTTTTACTGCATTTTATAATAAAAGATTCACTCCTTTCACCCTACATCTACAAGGGTGAACATTATGTTCCAGTTGTGGCTGCACCTAAATTCTGTGGTAAATTGTGCCAAAATTTGGCACATTTGTAGTACAAATTATCTCTCATTTTAGACAAAAAAAATTAAGCCAAAAATAATAATCTTCTGTGCCTCTTTTGCCAAGGTAGTATGACCGAAAAGTGAAGGGTGAAGTGGTGGGTTAACAAAATTTTCTTACAAAGTAAACCAGCCAATAGAGGTATAAAGTTAGACACAAGTGTCTGTCCCTGCACCAGATTCATCATCCAGCCTGAGCCAGCGGGATAAAATTGGACAATCCTTACACTACCTGTGTGTAAAGTGTAAGAAGTTGTATCTGTTCTGTATACTTTCTCTCCTTTGATGATCCAGGAAAAACCTGACCACGTGAACGTTCTCATACACAGACTAATCTTCAGGATGGATGAGCGCCGGTCATCAATAAATGTGTCGATCAGCTTATTACACTGCATGATGCAGATTAAATGGGGTGAACAATTGCTAAAGCAATCATTCCTCCTTCGTTCAGCCATATTCATTATCGGCAGCAAAACCCTGATTACACTGGAAGATGTACAGTTGATCGTTGGAGCGATGATATGGACCAATTATCAGAAAGTTCCTATGACTGCTTGTTTCCAATAATTGCTCTGTAAACGCTGTAGTGTAATACGGGCTTAAGTGTGCACTGTCTACATTTAGACAGGATTAGTAAATCTACCGCATTGTGTCCGACATGTTAACCACCCAGACACCTGAAGTATTTTTAGATGTGTCTAAAATGTGCACGACCAGAATATTTCATGCAGCTGCGTCAAGTTGTGTCTTCTTCTAAACATGGGATCTGAACTGTTCAAATCACTGACAAGTTTTCCAGTCGTTCTGCTGCACATTTGAGATAAGAACACTGGCTCAGGCTACTTTCACATCTGCGTTTTTGCTAGATCTGGCAGAGATCAGCGAAGAGTATTCCACGCGGATGCGATGCGTGAGTTGAACGCATTGCACCCGCACTGAATACCGACCCATTCATTTCTATTGGGCTGTTCACATGAGCGGTGATTTTCACGCATCACTTATGCGTTGCGTGAAAATCGCAGCATGCTCCTCTTTGTGTGTTGCGGTGCGATAATCCACGCAACGCAGGCCCCATAGAAGTGAATGGGGTTGCGTGAAAATGGAAAGCATCCGCAAGCAAGTGCGGATGCGGAGCGATTTTCACGCACGGTTGCTAGGAGACGATCGGGATGGGGACCTGATCATTCTTTTTTTCCCTTCCAACATGGTTATAAGGGAAAATAATAGCATTCTGAATACAGAATGCATAGTCAAATGGCGCTGGAGGGGTTAAAAAAATAAAAAATATTTAACTCACCTTAGTCCACGTAGCCCGGCATCTCCTTCTGTCTCCTTTGCTGAACAGGACCTGGGGTGAGCATTAATTACATGAACAGGACCTGACATCACTCCGGTCATCACATGATCCATCACATGATCTTTTACCATGGTGATGGATCATGTGATGACTCATGGATCACCAAAGGTCCTTGTTGCTACAAAAAGCTAAGATGAAGACAGAAGGAGATGCTGGCTACGTGAACAAGTGGACTAAGGTGAGTTAAATTATTTTTTATTTTATTTTTAACCCCTCCAGCGCTATTTTACTATGCATTCTGTATTCAGAATGCTATTATTTTCCCTTATAACCATGTTATAAGGGAAAATAATACAATCTACAGAATAACGATCCCAAGCCCAAACTTCTGTGAAGAAGTTCAGGTTTGGGTACCAAGCATGCGCGATTTTTCTCATGAGAGTGCAAAACGCATGACAATGTTTTGCACTCGCGCGGAAAAATCGCGGGTGTTCCCGCAACGCACCCGCACATTTTCCCGCAACGCCCGTATGAAAGGGGCCTTAGGATAATACAACTGGCTGCATCCGTTATGAAAGGATCCAGTTGTATTATCTCTAAAATAACCATGATGGATCTGGCACTGAAACCATTGTCATTGAGTGTCGGATCTATTTTCTTTTTGTCCGAGAAAATGTATCACCATTGACCTACATTGTGTTTCATGCCGGATCCCTCTTGCTCCGCAACCCATGCTGGATATAAAACCGCTGCTTGCAGCGTTTTTCTGTTCGGCATGGTAATGCAACGCATTCTGGTGCACTCCTTTTTAGTTCAGTTTTGTCCCCATTGACAATGAATGGGAAAAAAACTATTAAAGCTTTTTCCTCTGGTATTGAGGTCCTATGACGGATCTCAATAATGGAAAGGGAAAACGCAGATGTGAAAGTAGCCTCATGCATGTAGTAAGGTGAGAGAAGAACTATCCTTGCTGTTGTAGTATGTTATAGATAAAATAGATGACCTTACACTGAAGACTGGAAACAACTTTTAATTCAAATGAATTTAAAGAGGCTGTAGCTTCCAGACGCACCTTTCAAGTACACAATTGGACCTTCCTGGGATACTGTAGGTTTTATGCAGGGAATAAAAAAGAAGGTACTTATGTATCACCAATCCATGTAATAATTTTTTTTTAAACCCTTTAAGGGCTCATGCAGGCCTGTATTGCGGCCCGCAAACCCTCAAGACATGGAGGTGCAGAGGCACAGAGCGGAGGCCAACGGACGCACTACAAAACGCTTCCGTGGGATTTCAGTCTGTGTCTCTGCACTGCAAAAAAATAGAACATGTCCTATTTTTTGCGGTGCAGACCGTCTCTTGCAGATCACGGACCCATTAAAGTAGATGGGTCTACATCCAGAAATGGCATGCAGACGGACGGTGGCCATGCACATGGGCATGATCCCTAATTATGATTCTAGATTTACACTGAACAGAACTGCTTGGTTCTGGGAATAGGGTTCTGGAGTGAGCATGCTCAGCATTACGATACATTTGTGCTGCTCAATTAACCATTTTAAAGTCTAAATCCTTTGCTCGTTTACAGAAGTCTGCTAAGTGTATGTCTTGATATTTGACATTTATGATGATGCTATCCCCCTGCCCTCCTCCCTTCCCTCTATCAGATTGTTTTGTCTCATGTTCCAGCAGACCTTCTTATGTCGGCTTGCCTGAAGCATTGCTCTGGGTACTTAAATGCCCTCATTGCACATTCTGCCTGGGAAGTCTCATTAACTGCATTGGTTGGTAGCATTGTATTGATGTATGAAGACAACAGATCCGTTTATAAAAGTATACAGTTAACATGATCTCACTATGGCAGGTTCCCCCAGCACCTATGTCACCCAAATACCGTATTATGAAACCTGTCTGCATGTAGCTACAAGCAGTTCTGCATCTTTTCAATCAGTAATAGCTTCCAATAGTGTCTAATTTAACTAATTCTTAGGCTGGTTCAGGCTACGTCTACACGACGACATTTGTCGCGCGACAGTAAGGCCCCTTTCACACGGGCGAGTATTCCGCGCGGATGCGATGCGTGAGTTGAACGCATTGCACTCGCACTGAATCCTGACCCATTCATTTCTATGGGGCTGTGCACACAAGCGGTGATTTTCATGCATCACTTGTGCGTTGCGTGAAAATCGCAGCATGCTCCTCTTTGTACGTTTTTCACGTAACGCAGGCCCCATAGAAATGAATGGGGTTGCGTGAAAATCGCAAGCATCCGCAAGCAAGTGCGGATGTGGTGCGATTTTCACGCACGGTTGCTAGGAGACGATCGGGATGGAGACCCGATCATTATTATTTTCCCTTATAACATGGCTATAAGGGAAAATAATAGCATTCTGAATACAGAATGCATAGTAAAATAGCGCTGGAGGGGTTAAAAAATAAATAATAATTAAACTCGCCTTAATCCACTTGCTTGCGCAGCCCGGCTTCTCTTCTGTCTTCTTTTTTGCTGTGTGCAGGAAAAGGACCTGTGGGGACATCACCCCGGTCATCACATGGTCAGTCACATGATCTTTTACCATGGTGATGGATCATGTGATGGACCATGTGATGACCGGAGTGACGTCACCACAGGTCCTTTTCCTGCACACAGCAAAAAAGAAGACAGAAGAGAAGCCGGGCTGCGCGAGCAAGTGGATTAAGGTGAGTTTAATTATTTGTAAAAAAAATGTAACCCCTCCAGCGCTATTGTACTATGCATTCTGTATTCAGAATGCTATTATTTTCCCTTATAACCATGTTAGAAGGCAAAATAATACAATCTACAGAACACCGATCCCAAGCCCGAACTTCTGTGAAGAAGTTCGGGTTTGGGTACCAAACATGCCGATTTTTCTCATGCAAGTGCAAAACGCATTACGTTTGCACTTGCGCTGAAAAATCGTGCATGTTCCCGCAACGCACCCGCACATTTTCCCGCAACACCCGTGTGAAAGAGGCCTAAGTTGTGCGACAGACAGGGCACAACTACACTGCAACATTTGTAGTGCAACATTTTGTCGCACTAATGTCGCGCAACAATTTTTATAATGGCAGTCTGTGGTGTTGCACTGCAACATGCAACATGCTGCGACTGCGACGCAACAGTCGCATAAAAATCCATCTTGTCGCGCGACATTAGTGCGACAAATGTCGTTGTGTAGACGTAGCCTCACATGTCACGGCTGCCCTATGAGGCTGAAACTCTGCACTCTGGCAGTGGGCACCGCAAGTGGAAGGGCATCAGTCCCATGCAACAACCACAGTGTGTAATCCCAGCCTTACAACTTTACATTTCATTGTATCAACATTTAAATGATATTGGTTATTTCTTGTGTGTATATGAGCATCAAATATTGATATACTATTGTGCTGATTTGCATTCATTCAAGCCATACAAATCAAAGCCATAATACTATTAAATAACCACAGCTAGCCTGCTTATTGACAGTTTCCCATTTTTTTTCTCCAGAACTATAGTATCAAAAAATTGAATCATAAAGTGTGTTTTGAGGCTGCACTGCTACTCAGCAATATACCCGCGTAACTGGTAGTGTACAGCAGGAGAACATTGTACCACACTGGAAGAAATTGTATATTTAAAGGGGTTTTCCGGGTTATAGTTATAGATTGCCTATACTTAGGACTTAGGACAAGTCATCGATAACAGATTGGTGGGGGTCTGACATCCCATGTATCATCTGTTCGCCGCAGCCTCCGGTGCTAGAACGAACACAAATAATGGAGCTAGAGGCACAGCTCCATCTTGTGTGTAGTGGCTGTTTTGGGTTACTGCAGATCAGCTTTTATTCACTTAAAGGGGTATTCAGGTTTTGCAATTTTCAGCATCAATTGACAGGAAACAACACAAACTAATAGTTATAGTTTACCTGTAATGCCCAATTTTCACCGTGTTGGTTCCATATCCCAATGACATCAAATCTACATCTGAGGAGTGGCAAGGCTTGTAAGGCTCTGCCCCGGAGACACAACATCATCAGTGACCTTGCCTCTTAGCAGTGGCGGTCCGTCCCGGGTATCGGCTCTCAGGGGGGTGCCAGAAGCAGTGCGCGCTTCTATCAATACAGATGGAAGAGCTCATTGCTGGAGCACAGGGAGCTGCGGTCCTGTCACTCACCGCTCATCATCCAGCGCTCCTCCCCTCCTTCAGGCCGGCAGCGCTCTGAATAGAAGGAAGGAAGACTTCTTCCCGCTCCACCATTCAGCCAGCGGACACAGATCGCGCTGCCAGCCTGGGGGCGGATCCTGCAAGCCGGAAATCTACATAACCCCCGCCCACACACAGTGCTGCAGAGTGATCTGAGCCTGCAGGGAAGAGAGGTATGTGAGCTTCAGGAACGGGACAAGGTGAGTAGTTACTGTGTTTTTTTTATTTTGTTGTTTAATACAGAGGGCCTTATTACTATGGAGGGGACATAGAGGGCATTACTACTATGGAGGAGGCACAGAGGGCATTACTAATGTGAAGGGGGCACAATGGGCATTTCTACTATGGTGGGGGCATGGAGTCAGAGGGCATTACTACAATGAAGGGGGCACAGTGGGCATTATTACTGTGAAAGGGGCACAGTGGGCACACTGCCTCTTAGGTGGTGTTCTGCTCATTCTCCTGCACCTTGCCCTGTATACATGATGTCAGCAATGGTGCTGAGTATTAGGGTTGGGTTTTCCAGCAAGGCTTTAAGCAGGCTTGGATCCAGGACTGCCTTTGGAAATACAGGCAAATCATGGGCATCCTCCCCCCCTTCATTTTCATTCACACTTTACCTTACCTTACTTTACATAAATATAATGTTCACAATGTTGTACAGGTTATTATGACTACAGGGATACCAAATAGTGTTTTGTGATATTCAATAAAAAATAACAGTAAAACTATAAGGCTAGTTTCACGACAGCATTTTTGATGGATCCGTCATGGATCAGCAAAAACGCTTCCGTTCTGATAATACAACAGCCTGCAATCATTATGAACGCATCGGGTCGTATTATTTTTAACATAGGACGGATCTGACGGATCTGCTATGAACACCACTGTAAGTCAATGGGGGACGGATCTGTTTTCTATTGTGTCAGAGAAAATGGATCCGTCCCTGATGGCGTATAAGTAACTCCATTTTGTTTTATTCAGCAACGTGTATTAGGATTGCATCAGGCCAGTGCACTATTCTAAGATTTCCATTCTCTGTAGATGTGGAGACCAGTTTAGAAAATCCATACATACATTTGTTTATACAGCCTTACTTCACAAGGTCATTCTCATGTTTATACCTGAATGATTAACTGCTGTTACTATGTACCATCTATTTCTGTAATTGCAGAACTCACGTGTATTTAGGCCATATGATAAGGTAAATGCTAACATATGATTGGATGTAGTAGGGGGTCAATCCTACCCTATATTAAGTGTTGGCAAGCAATGAATAAACAGAATGGATTGGAACTAGACACGTGTTCAGTGCTCATCTGATTCATTCTCCCGGTACCGGATAGACTTAATTCAAGCTGATCACCGAAATCATGTGTCAGGGACACGTTAGGCAAGAGAGTATATTGCCCAACAGTCCCCATTGACTTACATTGTGTGTGAGGACGGATCCGTCCCACATCGCGGACAGAAAAACGCTGCTATGACAGATCTCAATAGCGGAAAGGGAAAGCGCAAGTGTGAAAGTAGCCTAAGGCATAAAAAATCCAATCTTCACAGCAGAGCTTTTCTATAGAGGAGGGGGTAAGGCAGCTGTTACCTAGAAGGTCTGGGGTTTACAAGTTACAAATTTACTAATTTAATCACAGTTATAAGAAAAATAACAAAGCAAAAACAATTAAAGGTTTGTAATATCCTTAGTATGAAATAACACAAAACAGTATCTGGTATCCCTGTAATCATAATAAGCAGTACAATATAGTGAACATATTATTTATGGTGATTGGTAGATGGAGCAATTTTTTTCCTTTAATTTCAGTAATATGCTATTTATTTAGTGTTATGCCTATGAAGAAAATAGCTTTTTTAACAGGGTTGTCCAGGATCAGAGCTGAACTCGGACATACCCAGAATTTCACCCCTCTGGCCCCCCTGATGTTAGCATCGGAGCATTTAATGGGCATTTAGACGTTTTACAGGCTAGGGCAGCGCTAAAGCCGCCCATCAGTGCCAGTAACGTCACTGGATCTCCTGAAAATGCCCTTGCCCTGCGCGATTCAGTGCAGGGCAAACAAGAGCATCGGAGCATGAAACCAACATCAGGCTGGCTGCCTGGGTGAAAATATGGGTATATCCGGGTTCAGCACAGAAAATGCATCCCCTAACAACAGAATAGGTCTGTAATGTAATGGTGACTCTTCTGCTTGACATACAGAAGGTCTGGGGTTCGAATCTTGATGAAGACCTGTTCAATAATTTCTTTAGTAAAAGTCTATGGGCTGGAAGATGGCCCCTCCCCCAACCCATATACAACACAGCTTCATTAGTATTACCTGCATGGAAGTGAATACTAAGGAGGCTGCTGACCCTGCTTGGAAATGTGACATTCGATCTAGGAGGGTAAGGAGAGGGAGAGACCTGATGCTATAGACCAGTGATGGCTAACCTTGGCACTCCAGCTGTGGTAAAACTACAACTCAGAATTTCATCATCCGACTTCTATAAAGCACGAAGGTTAACTGCTGGTGGGTTTTTGTGTAACCAGAAAACTTCTTTAATTAGGAGCTGAGCCGCAGGAATCCAGCACGGCCACAAAATAAACAATGCGGTACTTACTTCTCTGTGTTAATTCCCTTGCTGGCAGCTGATGCAAATAGCTGATCAGTTCTGGTGCCAGGTGTCGGACGCCCACTAATCTGATATGTGATATTGATGACCTATCCATCAATACCGATAATCCCATATCTATCCTTTTAACTTCTTTGTATTTACAACTGTAGCTTTCTCTGCAGCATTTTAATACATCATTTACAGCAGATATTAGTAAAGGAGAATGAGGGTCAGTAACCAAACTTTGGTAATTATGTTTCTTCTACTCACAGAATTTTGTGCCCGTTTATTTTGTTGCAGCATCCCGTTTTGATAGAAGAGCAGCCATATTGTTTGTCACTTTTGAGTTATCTTCTAATTGTAAAAAAGAGAACCTGTCTGCAGATTCATGTTGCCCTAACCACAGGCAGCATGAAATTCCGACAGGATACCTAATTACAATAAATGAACTACATTTTACTCTACAAACCAAAGCTTTTCAGATATTTTTTTCAGAGGCTGATTTACTAAGGTAACTGCATCAGAATCATGGCTCCATTTTTGCCAGTGAGTATTAATAAATCTTCCCCAAAAATAGATGGGCATGGGAAAAAGTGTTCTCTGGGAGACTCTCCTCTGCCTTCTACCTGCCCAACTCAGCATGATTGACAGGTCTGTTCCTATATGTGAATATGAAACTTGGATTATTCCTCTAACCTCTGATTTACTACTCTATGACCATTTGGCATATGGGGTGGGAATCTTTTTAGGTTAGGGCTTCATGGCTACAATGTTTCCATATAGGTGGGGAAAAAGTCACATAACTGCTGCATGAATTCCATCATGGCCACAACTTGCTGCCATAATATGGATGCAAAATTGTCCCCCTTAATATGTATTTTCTCTTATGTTAATTGGCGTCTGTCAGCAGATTTGTACCTATCAAATTTTCTGACCTGCTGACTTGTGCACTTGGCAGCTAAAGGCATCTGTGTTGGTCCCATGTGCCTGCATTGCAGAGGAAAATGCTTTAAAATATGCAGATGAACCTCAAGGAGCAATGGGGGCATTGCCATTACACCTAGAGGCTCTGCTCTCTCTGCAACTGCTCTGCCCTCTCTCCTAGAGACTCATTTGCACATAATAAAACATAATTTTTCTTAGCAATGCAGGCAAATATGATTATGGGATCAACACAGAAGGTTGGTCAGCTGCCAAGTGCACATGTAACAGGTCAGCCAGTTTCATGAGTGAAAATCTGCTGACAGATGCCCTTTAAAGGGATTCTGTCACCTCCCCTCAGCCAAAAAACGATTTAAAAGCAGCCATGCAGCACAGCTTACCTGGATTAGGCTGTGCTCTTTTATCTTGAAATCTGTCCAGCAGTTAGTGCAAAAAACGACTTTGATCGATATGTAAATGTGTCCTGAAGGTGCCCAGAGGGGCGTTTTTTTCTTCTTAGTGAGCCCAGTACCGCCCCTCTTTCAGTGCCCAGCCCGCCTTCCTTGTACTTTCTAACCGCCGCCCCCAGCCTGCCACAGCCTCCCCTCCCTCTCCTCCCCCTCCCTCACGCCGAACGAAGTCTCGCACAGGAGCAGTACACACTGAGGGCTGCGCCTGTGCGATCATCAGGAGACTGAGGGCGGCAGCTTCATCTTCGTCACTGGGCATGCGCCGAGCCCAGTGACGTCCGATATTAGCTCTTTCCCTCAGTCAGCCTGGTAGGAAGCGCAGAGGATTGCCGATCGGCTGCTGCACCCTGCGCTTTCTCCAGTCTGCCTGCCTTTACTTAATATAATAATACCTAATTCGCCCCAACAAATACTTATTTCTTTCCTGAAGGGAGGGTGGGGAAAGAAATCGCTGGCCGTCTTCACTGTGGCAGGCAGACTGGAGAAAGCGCAGGGTGCAGCAGCCGATCGGCAATCCTCTGCGCTTCCTACCAGGCTGACTGAGGGAAAGAGCTAATATCGGACGTCACTGGGCTCGGCGCATGCCCAGTGACGAAGATGAAGCTGCCGCCCTCAGTCTCCTGATGATCGCACAGGCGCAGCCCTCAGTGGGTACTGCGCCTGTGCGAGACTTCGTTCGGCGTGAGGGAGGGGGAGGAGAGGCAGGAGAGGCTGTGGCAGGCTGGGGGCGGCGGTTAGACAGTACAAGGAAGGCGGGCTGGGCACTGAAAGAGGGGCGGTACTGGGCTCTCTAAGAAGAAAAAAACGCCCCTCTGGGCACCTTCAGGACACATTTACATATCGATCAAAGTCGTTTTTTGCACTAACTGCTGGACAGATTTCAAGATAAAAGAGCACAGCCTAATCCAGGTAAGCTGTGCTGCATGGCTGCTTTTAAATCGTTTTTTGGCTGAGGGGAGGTGACAGAATCCCTTTAAAGTGCCTCAATTCCAACTGGGGGTAGGGGCCCTTTTAAGATCCAGGGTTATGCCTTAAAGCAGTCAGCCCCCTTCCCTGATTGATGCTTCCATCGTGGTTGATCATGCATTACAAGAGTTACAGCATGAGAATCAGAGTTTTTCCAGATACTTTGCATTTGCACAGGGCACAACCCCTTTTGCAGGTGCTCACTATGGTGCAAATCTATGATGCTGAGCATAAAGTGGGCTGTCTCAGGAAATGGCATTTATCACGTAGACAAAGATTGTCCATATTGCCTCCTTTGCTGGCTTGATTCATTTTTCCGTCACATTATACCCTTCTCATTTCCATGGTTATGACCACCCTGCAATCCAGCAGTGGTGGCCATGCTTGCACTCTATGGGAAAAAGCACCGGCCTTTCTGGTGGCCGGCACAGAGGGACAGCTCCTAGGCACATATGCACAATCACAATACATTAGTAAGTGCCTTGTATTTACCTTGTCTACATGATAAATGCCATTTGCTGAAGCTAGAGAACCCCTTTAAGGCTTACAGGGTCCACTAAAATATAAAACATTGCACTTATTTATGTTTTATGAAAACTGAGGGATGGGCTTCAGTATATTAATTTATTGCCAGCAGTGCAGGATCTGACAAATTTGAAGTAACTCATATTCCAATTCAAATGAAGAATTTCAGTACTGATTCATATTAATAAAATATAGCATTTCAATACTCACGTGGTCTCATCATTCTGGAACTCCACTTTCCCACCAACTGCTAGGTAGTCTTCTCCAGCCTTTGCACTACCCTCACTGGTTCTATAAGGTATCACAACTTTTCCCCTTGCACCTGACCCCCTTACCACTTTTGCCCGCATGGTACCTACACTTTCACTCACTCTCATGCTGCCTGACTCAAAGCTAAAGATACCTGCATGATCATCATCAAATATAGTCACTGTGGCTCTCCTCCCTGTCCCCAACCTTATGCGCCCTGGACCATCTCTCACACCTCGCGCCCTGCGTGGGTTGCTTAGTTGCACATAGAAATGTTCATCTTCCTCAAAAACATCATCATCAATGATGCCGAGCCGAATCTCCTTCTTGCTTTCTCCAGGCTGGAAAGTAAGAGTTCCTTCTGCCAGCTCATAATCTGATCCAGCATTGGCTGTTCCATCCTCAGTCCTATAGTCTACCTGGACTGTCCCTTCACCCTCTGCTCTCTTACACAACACCCACACGCTGACGGTTCCACAATTTTCAAAGCATTGGTAGTGAGTGTGTTCAAATTCTACCTCTGTCCAGAGTTCCCCTTCCTCTCCTCTACCACCCCCCTCTCCATCTCTGGTACCACCATCTGTCAAAGCCCTTCTTGCCTGATCTGCTGCATGTTTCTTTAGTACATTCCCAGCACCAATCATCATCCTAGTAGCCTGGATCCTATAAAACGCCCTGCTTTTTTGCTGTTGTACAAGGGCCTGGTAATTTGCTAACTCCATCAATTGTTCCATGTCTTTTCCAGGATAACGTTGACGCATGTCTTTAAATACTCTGGCCATATCTCTTCGTTCTTCTTCCTCTTCCTCTTCCAAATCTATGCCTCTTTCATCACCAGCCATCCTCATTTCTCCTACATCCTCTTGACCACTTGCATCTTCGGCACCAACCAAAACACCTCGGCTTTTGCCAGCTCTATACTTTGCTCGACCTTCCCTTCGTCCTGAGTAGCGGTAAAATAACAAACGTCTGTCTGCCAGCCAGGCCTGTAGGACACATACTGGGAAAAAGAAGAATGTCAGTAGTGCTTCCCACACCTCCACTACTCCAGGAGATGACCAGGATAAGATCAGAAAAAGCCAAACATAAGCAAAGACACTCCAAAATGCAGTCACTGCAAATACACGTGGATGGCGGATGCGGCGACTCTCACCGTCAGGGACGACCACAACACAAATGCCAATAATCACAAACATGTTAAAAGCAGCTGAGCCAACGATAGTGCTGGGGCCCATGTCACCTGCTTCAAAGCCTCTCCCAACTACTTCAATGATGGAAAGCAAAATCTCTGGAGCTGATGAGCCCAGTGCCATCAGTGTAAGGTTTGAAACAGTTTCATTCCAGAGGCGTACACTTGTCACTGTCACCTCTCCATTCGGCCTTCTAAATGTGATTCGACGTTCTTGTGAAGTAATTACCTCAATGGATGCCATAAAGCGGTCAGCTATGATAGACATTCCCAAGAACATGTAGACAAGTGCCACAAAGTAAACAATAGCTCTTGCTGCACGATCTCCAGTGGATGGAGGATGTGGTAGCCATGCAGGCAGTAGGACGCCATCTGTGCACAATTCATTTTGACTTGGTCCACAAGTAGAGTCATTTGAAGATGGAGTAGAAGCACCAAGTTTTGAAGGGAAGAGCAGGAGGGTAAAAAGAAATAAATACATGGTGGAGAAAGAAGGGAAGAGAGGGTTGGGGAAAAGTCGGATCACCTAAAACAAACAAAACAAATGGTTAGTGACTAACATAAATAAGGTACTTATCTTTAATCTATCTATCTGTCTTTTCATTAAAAAGTTGACATACAGTTATGAAAACTCATTAGGCTACTTTCACATCTGCGTTGTACAGTCCAGTTTAGAGATCCAGCACAGGCTCTCAAAACCGCAGCACAACACTTCAGTTTTGTCCTCATTCATTGTCAATGGGGGCAAAACTGAACAAACAGGAACAGAGTGCACCAGAGTGCTTTCCTAACATGTTTGTTTCGTTCCCATGCCGGACACAAAATCGATGCAAGCAGCATTTTTGTGTATGGCATGGAAAACTGAAGAAGCCGCATCTGGCACCAAAAACCATGTAAGTCAATGGTGCTAGATCCAGTTTTTTCGGAAACGAGTTTCTTCTCGATATAATACAACTGGAGCCGTTCATAACGGATGTAGCTGGTTGTATTATTCTAACACAAGTGTTTTGCTTTTGGTTTTGAGATCCAATGCCGGATCTTAAAGCTGGATAGCAAGAGCACAGATGTGAAAGTAGCCTTAGATTTACCTGCAGATCAATAGAAACCTGTATATGTTGTGATATTGCAGACAAACTTTATTAAGGCACAGGCAAATCCAAATGATTATGCAATTAAAAATGTTGTATGAGATTTACAAAATATGGCTGCTTCCTTACAGAAACAGCGCCACATCTGTTCATAATCTTTGTTTAGTATTGCAGCTAGGCTATATTCAAGTTAATAAAGGCGAATTGCAAAACAGGATAGCCCATCAAAAAGGGTGGTGCTGTTCTTGGAAATAGCAAGCAAAAATGCTTTGATGATCTCATACCACCCTTTAACCCCTTAAGGACCCTTGCCGTACATGTACGTCACAGCTGGACGTGACTTAAGGACCAGTGACATACATGTATGGCGGGCCGATCGGGCAGGTGCAAGAGCTGCGCAGTCACTGACAGCCGGGTCCCTGCTGCATACGCCGGCATCGGTGAAGGCATCAGGCAGGGCTTGCCTTCTATGGAAGTCTGTGAGATCCAGCCCTTAGGCTGGGTCTCACAGGCAGGCTGTCAGCATAAGGCCACTTTCACACGTGCGAGTATTCCGCGCAGATGCAGTGTGTGATGCGAACGCATTGCGCCCGCACGGAATCCGGACCCATTCAATTCAATTGGGCTCTATACATGTGCATTGGTTTTCACACATCACTTGTGCATATTCTATATTCTGCAATTTTCACGCAACGCTGGCCCCATAGAAGTGAATGGAGCTGCGCGAAAATCACATCAAATCCACAAGCAAGTGCGGATGCGATGCATTTTTCACGGATGGTTGCTAAGAGATGTGGTTTGTATACAGTTTGTTATCACGCGCGTGCAAAACGCATCAAAACACAATAAAAACTGAACAAATGAACGCAATCGCAGGCAAAACTGAATGACTTTGCCTACAAAATCACGCATTTTTCACTAAATGCATTCGCAACGCATCCGGACATAATCCGGACATGCTCGTCTGCAAGGGGCCTAAAAGCTGACAGCCAATGCATTACAATACAGGTTGTGTTGTAATGCATAGCAGAGGGGATCAGACCCCACAAGTTGAAGTCCCATAGTGAGGTTAAAAAAAAATAGAAAAAGACATTTGGTATTGCCGCGTCCGTAATAACCGGCTCTATAAAAGAATCACATGATCCACCCCCTCACCTGAATGCTGCAGAAAAAAATAAAATAAAAACTGTGCTAAAAGAACCATTTTTTTGTCACCTTACATCACAAAGCGATCAAAAAGATGTATGCCCCCCAAAATAGTACCAATCAAACAGTCACCTCATCCCGCAAAAAATGAGCCCCTACATAAAAAAATCTGGCAAAAAGTAAAATAACTATGGCTCTCTTTTGTTTAGAAAATGTTTTATTGTTATAAATGAAAAAAATAAAACAAGTAGACGTATTAGGTATCCCAGTGTCCTTAACAACCAGGTCTATTAAAATATCACATGACCTAACCCCTCAGGTGACCACCGTAAAAAATATAATATAAAAACGGTATCAAGGTATCAAAAAAGCCATTTTTTGTCACCTTACATCACAAAAAGTGTAATACCAAACGATCAAAAATTCATACGCACCCTGAAATAGTGCCAATGAAACCGCCATCTCATACCGCAACATCAGCCCCCCACCCCCCCAAAAAAAAAAATATACAAAACTTTGGCTTTCAGAATATGAAGACACAAAAATAAAAAATAAATTAAAAATGCTTTATTATGTAAAGCTGAAACAACCAAAACAAGTAGTCATATTTGGTATTGTCATGTCCGTAACAACCTGCTCTTTAAAAATAGCACATGATCTAACCTGTCAGATGAAAATTGCAAAAATAAAAACTGTGCCAAAACGTGCAATTTTTTATTACCTTACCTCACAAAAAGTGTAATATAGAGCAACCAAAAATCATATGTACCCTAAAATAGCAACAAAACTGCCGCCTTATCCCATAATTTCCAAAATGGGGTCACTTTTTGGAGTTTCTACTCTAGGGGTGCATCAGGGGTTCTTCAAATGTGACATGGCACTTAAAATTATCCCAGTGAAATCTGCCCTCCAAGAACCATATGGCGTTCCTTTCCTTCTGTGCCCTGCTGTGTGCCCGTACAGCAGTTTACAACCACATATGAGGTGTTTCTGTAAACTACAGAATCAGGGTAATAAATATTGAATTTAAAATGGAAAATCTGCCAAAAAAGTGAAATTCTGAAATTTCATCTCCCCTTTTTACCTTTAATTCTTGTGGAACACCTAAAGGGTTAACAAAGTTTGTAAAATCAGCTTTGAATACCTTGAGGGGTGTAGTTTCTAAAATGGGGCCATTTATGGGTGATTTCTATTATGAAAGCCCCACAAAGTGACTTCCGACCTAAACTGGTCCTTAAAAATTGGGTTTTGGAAATTTTCTTAAAAATTTTAAGATTTGCTTCTAAACTTCTAAGCCTTCTAATGTCCCAAAAAAAGAAAATGTCATTTACAAAATGATCAAAAAGAAGTAGACATATGGGAAATGTAAAGTAATAACTATTTTAGGAGGTATCACTATCTGTTTTAGGGCTCATGCACACAAAAGTTTTTTGCGTTCAGTATACTGCCTGTTTTTATAGTTCAGCATGCGTTACTTATACTGAACCATTCATTTCAATGGGTCAGCAAAAAAAAAAAACTGAAGTGTCATCGTGTGCATTCTGTTTCCGTATTTCTGTTTTTCCGTTCCGTTGAAAGATAGAACATGTCCTATTATTGCCCACAAATCACGTTCCGTGGCTCCATTCAAGTCAATGGGTCCGCAAAGAAAATGCAACACATACACAATGTACTCCGTATGTCTTATGTATCCGTTCCATTTCTGCGGAACCATCTATTGAAAAATGTTATGCCCAGCCCAATTTTTCCTATGTAATTACTGTATACTGTATATGCCATACGGAACAACGGAACGGAAAAATGGAACTGAACCGGAAACACTACTGAAACAAAAACTGAAAAACTGATCCATTTAAAATGGCCACAAAACACTGAAAACGCCATACGGTCGTGTGCATGAGCCCTTAAAAGTAGAGAAATTGAAATTTTTTTAATTGGTAATTTTTCTAAATTTTTAACTTTTTTTTTTTTTTTTTTATAAATAAAAATGAAATATTTTGATTCAAATATACCACTGTCATGAAGTACAATATGTGACGAGAAAAAAATCTCAGAATGGCTTGGATAAGTAATAGTGTTTTAAAATTATCACAACGTAAAGTGACACACGTCAGATTAGCAAAAAATGGCCTGGTCCTGAAGGTGAAAAATGGCAGGGTCATGAAGGGGTTAATGATCAAACAACACAAAACAAGTCCAAGAAATTCTCCTTATGATTGAAATGATTACACGTACAATCAAACATACCACCCAAAAGGACTTCTCAAAGAAGATGACCAGTATGCATAGAATATAATGAAACTAAAAAGCTGTACAAGAAATCTGGTCTTGATAAAGGGGAGGTCTACTTATAGGGAACCTGTCACATTGAACATAGTGTCTGATCTGTAGCCAGCATGTTATAGAGCAGGAGGAGCTGAGCAGAGGGATGTATAGTATTGTTAGAAATGATTCAGCTCATGCACAAGACCGGGTTTTGGTCCACATTTTTTGCGGAACAGATGCGGACCCTGTTCCACTTCAATGGGGCTTTTAAACATGTGGACAGCAAACCTGTGTGCTGACCGCATCCGTATGTCCGTTCCGCGGCCCCACAAAAAAAATAGAATATGTCCTATTCTTATTCGTTTTACAGACAAGGATAAGACTGTTGTATAGAGGGAAGGACATTCCATTCCGCAAAATGCAGGACACATACAGCCGGTATCCGTGTTTTGCGGATCCGCAATTTGTGGACTGCAAAAACACCAACAGCCGTGTGCATGAGCCCTAAATCTCTGCTCTTTGTGTATGCTTAGGAGATAAGTGGGCAAAACTACAAGTGATTGACAGCTTCCTTGGATGACTAACAATATGCACAGATCCTCCTTCTCTATAGTACTCTGCCCAAAGTTATCACACCTAGATGCTGAGCTCTCTCTACAACTGCCATGCCCTCTCCTCTTTGATTGACAGGTCCAGGTGTGATGACGTTTACACTGCCTGGTCCTGTCAATTAAAGTGCAGAAGGCGCTGCAGGTGCAAAGAGAGCAGAGCCTTTAGGTGTAATGGCAACACCCCTGTTGCTCCTAGAGGCTCATTTGCAGCCATGCGGACACACATGAACATGGGACCAACACAGAGGCCTTCATCTGCCAAGTGCACATGTAACAGGTCAGACAGTGTCATAGGTACAAATCTGCTGACAGATGCCCTTTAAAGAGGTGGTATTTTGGAGAAGTTTAACTGTAATTGTATTTACACAAAACAAATATTGTACATGATTTTTGCGGATACATAGTTAATAGGATTGAAAAAATAAAAAGTCCATCAAATCCAACCTTTAAGCCTTTAGTGTTGATCCATAGGAAGCCAAAAACACCCATGATGCAGATGCCAAGTGCCCCATATTAGGGGGGGTAATACCATCCCTGACTTCGAAATGGTAATGAAAATAAATCCCAGGATCAATGGCGTGTCACGAGGCAAATTGTCACATGTACAGCTAGTTTTAAATACACGTGTCTGTTGGGGTATCCACAACTATTAACAGTCATGTATTAAAATCCACCAACTGAGCTTCACTTTCCCGTTTGCTCTTTATGATACTGGCTTTGGCACATATTAGTAAAGCGGGGAAAGCAGTACACTATTAAGTCTGGAGCTCCATGACAATCTTGGCTGCAACACTCATCGTGCAACCAAGAATCACTACTGTAGTAGCAAGTAGTGCAGCAATAGCACGACTCGCGACTGTGACCTCAGGTCGCCATACAATTGAGCAGGGTTGTGGCAGGGTTGTCACAGTAGTGGCAGCAGGCAGAACCCCATTTATTGCTATGGCTGCCCTGCCACACAGCGATCTTGGTCACATGATACTTTTCAGTGGCCAAGATCCCAGTGCAGTCCCAGGTTAATTTTCACTGACAATTTGTAGTGTGCAATTCCTGACAAACAGAGTATAAACATTGCACTTCTTACACGTACTGAGTGGAGAACATGCTGAATGGTCACAGGCTGCTCTCCAGGAAATCGACAGTGTCTAGGTTATCACAATGACAGATGGAGAAAATCCCTCCTCTCATAGCAGCAATATATCTGACATCTTATTTCTGACAATGACATACTGGAGGAATCCCCTAAGCAGTTACTGTGTATGTGGAATAGCACAGGTGACTTTACAGCTGCAATTGTCTTTGGATTCTGCCTGTGACTTTTACCATCTAAAACATAAAATAAATGTCAAGAGATTCTGCTCGCTGTATGCCTTACTCTTTCTTTAATGCAACATGTAGGCACATCTTAGTGACTACAACATCGTAGTTCCTTGCTTGGAAACAGGATAATACTGATATGTAGACACCATGTCACTTTTATACAAATAACTAAACTGATATGAAATTCTTGACATAAGCAGAATGTCCATAAGAGCTCTATCTCCTTTGTCCACAAGGCCAATCAATGAAACTCAGCCTGAGCCTGCTGCATACATTAAAAGTAAAACCCACACAGGTCATTAGTTCCTAACGCATCTAAATAAACCACTCCATTAACCTCTATTCTGCTAGCGTTGTTTATACCCACTCTCTAAACGCATTCTATCTACATTCAGCTGATTGCTCACAGTGCCTAAGAGAGTCTTTCACCATTTTCTTCCCCTTGAAATGAACATGGAGACTGTCCAAGTTCTGTACAAAATACTAACAGCTTTTTGAGCTTCGTAATTTGGTCTATATGGGGCAACTGGTGTCCAGTAAGTCTTTGTGCAACCTATGTGGGGCGCAAATACCATATATGCTGCCTGTGCAGTTAGGGAGTCCACTGTCAAAGCAGAGTCCTACTGTATGTAATGAGCTTTTGAATTTCATAGCTCTTCATTACTGATAAAAGGTCTTCTTTACAAGGAATCTGTTAGTCTAGGTTCACCTCTCCAACACTATCTTTCTTATGAAGGACGCCTGATGGACCCCCATTGACTATAATAGCATTCTGCACTATTCTGTCCTGCATTTTTGACTGATCTGTGATGAAAGACTCTGCTGCAGACCCTAATGAAACCTCCACTGAACCATTATCATCTAAAAACTACTTTCAGAATGCTGAACTAGAATGTGAAGACTAATGAATCTTTTGATGCATGTGTCTTTACAGAGGAAGAGGTTCTAGGTCAGCTGTCTAAAATTAATACAAATAAGTCACAGGGGCCTGATGGGATACACCCAAAGCTATTAAAAGAGCTCAGCTGTGAACTAGCAAAACCATTAACAGATTTATTTAACCAATCACTGGTAACAGGAGTCGTCCCAGAAGATTGGAAATTGGATTGGAAATTAGCAAATGTTGTGCCCATTCACAAGAAAGGTAGTAGGGAGTAATCAGGCAACTATAGGCCAGTAAGCCTGACATCAATAGTAGGGAAATTAATGGAAACCATACTTAAGGAGAGGATTGTGGAACATCTAAAATCCCAAGAATTGAAAGATGAAAAACAGCATGGGTTTACTTCAGGGAGATCATGTCAAACTAATCTTATTCATTTTTTTGATTGGGTGACTAAAATAGATGGCGGAGGTGCAGTAGACATCGCTTATCTAGACTTTAGTAAGGCTTTTGATACTGTCCCACATAGAAGGCTTATCAATAAATTGCAGTCTTTGTGCTTAAACTCCCATATTGCTGAATGGATTAGGCAGTGGCTGAGGGACAGACAACAGAGGGTTGTAGTCAATGGAGTATATTCAGACCATGGTCTTGTTACCAGTGGGGTACCTCAGGGATCTGTTCTGGGACCCATATTGTTTAATATCTTTATCAGCAAAATTGCAGAAGGCCTCGATGGTAAGGTGTGTCTTTTTGTTGATGACGTAAAAATTTGTAACAGGGTTTACGTTCCTGGAGGGATACACCAAATGGAAAAGGATTTAGGAAAACTAGAGGAATGGTCAAAAATCTGGCAACTAAAATTTAATGTTGATAAGTGCAAGATAATGCACCTGGGACGTAAAAACCCAAGAGCAGAATATAAAATCAGTGATACAGTCCTAACCTCAGTATCTCAGGAAAGGGATTTAGGGATCATTATTTCAGAAGACTTAAAGGTAGGCAGACCATGTCATAGAGCAGCAGGAAATGCTAGCAGAATGCTTGGGTGTATAGCAAGAGGAATTACCAGTAGAAAGAGGGAGGTGCTCATGCCGCTCTACAGAGCACTAGTGAGACCTCATTTGGAGTATTGTGCTCAGTACTGGAGACCATATCTCCAGAAGGATATTGATACTTTGGAGAGAGTTCAGAGAAGAGCTATTAAACTGGTACATGGATTGCAGGATAAAACTTACCAGGAAAGGTTAAAGGACCTTAACATGTATAGCTTGGAAGAAAGAGACAGAGGGGATATGATAGAAACTTTTAAATACATAAAGGGAATCAACACAGTAAAAGAGGAGAGAATATATAAAAGAAGAAAAACTGCTACAAGAGGACTGGGTTTTAAATTAGAGGGGCAAAGGTTTAAAAGTAATATCAGGAAGTATTACTTTACCGAGAGAGTAGTGGATGCATGGAATAGCCTTACTGCAGAAGTGGTAGCTGCAAATACAGTGAAAGAGTTTAAGCATGCATGGGATAGGCATAAGGCCATCCTTCATATAAGATAGGGCCAAGGGCTATTCCATAGTATTCAGTATATTGGGCAGACTAGATGGGCCAAATGGTTCTTATCTGCCGACACATTCTATGTTTCTATGATCACTAAACTCTTTCTTCGTTACCAAACAGAAGTGCTGTTCTTGTGATGGAAAATGGCTTTTCAATATACCAATACTCTCTGTGAACCCCTCATTAAGGAGAGCTGAACTCATACTTCTCTGCAGCCTTGACCCCTTACAAAGAGGAAGACCAATGCTTCTATGGAGCTGGGGCTGTTACACACTTTTCCTAATTCCTTTAGGAGCATGAGTGAACATTTGGTGGCCAGGTCTATATGAAGGGTGTCAGGAAAGGCAACTGTTCCAGCTTTTTAGATCCTCTCACTTAATTCTGCACGTTACATGGAGCACCCTGTGTCTTAGAATAATGCACTCTAAGTATGATGACACAATCCCTCTGCACAGGGAGCAGGGCTGGTCTCTTCACATAAGGATTGTTTAATATATTCTGTAGGCACAGAAACCCAGACACACTGGGGTATTGTGCAGACACACTGGGGTATGTTCACACAGTTCCCTAGATTCAGGAAGCATACATAATTCAGGTTTTAACAGCTGCTTGTTCTGCTACTGAAATGTGAAGACCTCACCCTGCCCATCCTGATACTGGTTGGATTGCCTCACTATTAGAACAGAAATCTAGGATTGTATAATATATTAGCTTTTATTTCACTAGGAGGCCATTCATAAAAGAACTGTATTAATCAATATACCTTTGAATCTTATCTTCTTCCCCAAAAAATAAAAACAAAACACTTGAAGTGAAATTGTACACTTTCATATACAGTTGTCAAACCGTATTAGATTATGCTGCTGCATAAATAGTAATTCTGGAATAAGTTGCTATTACAAGAGTCTCTTCATTCACAATCCAGTAATAATGCAGGTTGCTGGGAATTCTGATTTCCCATTGCAGCCATGGGTCTCTGTTTCTAGTTTCTGACAGAACTGCAGAATTCATGTTTCGGTGTAGTCAGCTGGCCAAAAAAGCAAGTCAGCGAATTTACAGTGGGGAGGTCATAGATACATGTCAGAAGAATGGATCTGAGTTCAAGAGCTTGAACTATCATCGGTCTTCAGAACAAGGGGATACCGGATTTATAGAACCATTTTGGCACCATTTAGGGACATTCATTATCAGGAATCTCTGACACAACACTATTAAGGCTGTAGCGATTATATGGCAAAATTGGGCTTATAATATAGGCTTTAGACCTGTATTAATAAAACAATAGAAATATAAGAACACTGTAAGTGGTTTGACACTAGAAAAGGATAAATGCACAATCTCAACCACTCCACCAAAGTGATCTCTGACACGTTGTTACAAAGCAGATTTAGACCTTCTGTGTCTACTAAACCAATCTGTGCTATCCAGGCAAACTCCTGGTCCTCATACTTTATCTCCTATACAGGGATCTGGACTTGGCTACAGGGGAGAAACCAGGCCACTAACTCTTGGAGTAGTCTCTATTTTATAGGCTGCTGCGCATGGAGGTCAATGGACACTGGTGCAGAGCACCATGGGATCAGGAGAAACCGTGGCCAGGGACAGGCTGAAGTTAGGGCAGGTAGAGTTTCTGCCATGATTTTCTTTACTCCAATCACAGAATGATTATAAAGTACAGAATACTAAACCACCAGTGAGAAGCAAAATATATTATCAGGTAATTGTCACACATGTACTGAGGCCAGCAAGCAGGGGGGAGCCTGGAGGTCCACTTTAATAAAAAACACCATTTCTTGTCTGCTGCTCTCCCCTCCTGCTTTCGGCACTATACAGGCTCCATTTATGACACCTGTCTTCTGAAAATATTATCTAATAGAAGCAGATGCTATCAGCATAAAGGTTTTCCAGCTCCGAAGGGATCCTCTTTCATGGTTACCAAAATCATGAACATAAAATATTCTTGATAATGCTCTCCTCCTCATGTTGTTCCACAAGAGATTACTGTAGATGTAATATATTACAGATTAGCTGTAAATTAAAGTGGCTCCAAATAGTATCACTTATGCGCATGGGGGTAGCTAAAGGCTCATGGGCCCTGGTGCAAGAGTTCAGCTTGGGCCCCCTTCCCTCAGTGCTTTGTGGCCAGGGGCAGGGAAGCACATTGCCTTTGCGCTGCCTGAGGCAAAATTTGAAACGGCACCCCCCTCCCCCATGCCAAATTCTTGACCTAACCCCTTCCCTCCAGCCAGAGGTGTAACTTGACCATCAAGCACTTTCTATAATACCGGTGTCTTCTTATGCGGCATCAGGCTACTTTAAAGGGAACCTGTCGGCGGCAAAATCCATCCCACACCGCCAGCAGTACCTTCAAGTAGCCGGCACTGAGTTTCTAATGATGATTTTCTTAGTGCATTCAGATGAGGCAAAAGTATGAAAAATGTTCTCTTATCCTCCGTCCGCACTATTTTCCAGTCAGACTTGAAGTCAAGGTAACCGTGCCCCCTTCCCTGCCCCTTCTCCTGTGACTGACAGCCGGCTGTCGGGCATAAGCGCGGTCAGTCACAGCGAAGGGGCAGGGAAGGGGCACGGTAACCTTGACTTGAAGTAAAGAGGCCGCTGACCACTAGTCTTTAAGCCTGACTGGAAAATAGCGCGGACGGAGGATTTTTCATACTTCTGCCTCATCTAAATGCAGTAAGAAAATGCATTTAGGTACTCACTGCCGGCTACTTGAAGGTACTCCTGGCGGTGTACTGATGGCTTTTGCCGCTGACAGGTTCCCTTTAACATTGCACACTACAGGAATGTGAGTATAATACAGATTATTGGTGCTATCATTGATATGTTTAAAAAAATATAGTTAAAATGCAAGAAGAAGCAATGATGCAAGAGCCGACAGAATTTCATTAATAAAAATGGTGGTGCTGCCCCAGGTTCTATATATCTTGCGCAACTCGCCTGTATGGATTGTAGATAAGTACTTTAGATTGATAGAGCGGATGCTCAATGATTTAATATGGGGGAGGAAGCGTGTGAGACTGAAGGTACTCTATTTTTCTATGCCCTATAGTCGGGGAGGTCTTAACCTCCCCTACTTTAGGGGGTACTTTGTGGCCTCTCAACTCTGCCTGTTTAATGAATGGGAAAATAGCCAGTTCTGCAGCAGGGTGGTGAAAGACTCAGGCTTCGCAGATTTTTTTACAGTACTTGAGTCTGACTATTTATTAAATGCATTAAATGGGTATACACTCTTCTGCAGAATGGCCATAAAGTCTTGGCGAAATATAAGGAATTGGTGTGGAGCTGGGGCATCACTTATTTGTACTCCACTATGGCATAACCCAAAGCTCTTGAATTTAAATGACTTGAGTTGCAGCCAGTATTGGAGGACCAAGAATATTCAGTACCTGCATCAAGTGGTCAGTGGTGGACACATTTTGCCCCTTGCGGATTTAAAGCAAGGGGCAAATCTAGGTGAGGTGGCTTGGTATGCATATTTTCAATTAAGGTCAGCACTTTCTAGCACTGCGAATCGCTATCTTCTTATTATAGAAACTCCTGAATTTTTACATGATTTAATTTCTAAGAAAATTGTCACGAGAATTAAAGTATCTCACTGTTATAGACACTTAATGAAAAAGTTTTTTTCTGATGTTCTCTCACCAGGACAGAGAGCCTGGTCATCTTCGCTTTTAGCGACGGGCTCCCCAAACTGGGAGAATATAGGGGAAAGTTTAAAATTGGTTTCGCATAATTTTAATCACATTGTGGTACAATTTAATATTTTGCACAAAATATATGTGACACCTACATGGTTATATAGGAGAGGACTTAGAACCTCCTCTAACTGCCCACGCTGTGATAAATCCGAGGCAGATCATTTACATCTGTTCTGGGACTGTCCAATGGTGAGCAGGTACTGGAGATCGGTTCAAACCAATCTGGCTCGCAGACTCAACATTGTTGTTCCCTTCACTCCCAGGATATGGGTCCTGGGAGATCTATCGGAGGTTAATCACCAACCTACAAATGGTCGATTGTTGATTAAGGTGATGTTTCTGGCTAGGCTTCTCATTTCTAGAGTATGGTTTTGCTCCTCCGCTCCAGATTGTAATAATTGGCTGGGTTTGGTTGAGAAGGTGAAAAGCTACGAGAAGATCTTGTATAAACAACGAGGAGCATACTTAAAGTGGGATAAATTGTGGAAAGACTGGGATACGACCAACTAATTTAACTTTTTTTTTTTTTTTTTTTTTTTTTTTTTGTCTGCAAGGTGGCGGGTGGGGGGGGGGGGTAAGGTGGGGGATTTTTTGGGGAAGATCCAATTGTCCGGCTTCTTTGTGTATGCAATGTATTAATGCAGAATGTGAAGCCATAATAGAGCATTGGAGCATCTTTAGAAATGCCGGGGGCTGGCAGGACTCACCGGCATTAGATACTGGTTAATTCTTGATCAATTTAAAATATTGACTAACATTCTGGTGAGGGTTCGGGGCTCGGGATTTTGGGGGATCCGGGCATCGGGTGCGACCCGGGATGCGGCTTTTTCTCTTGGACGTGAGTTTTTACTACGGGCAGTGATTTGACACGGGTGTGGTTTGGGTCCCTCATTTGTTCCTTCTTAATGAACTGGAGTTGATGCCGGGCTCTGCCCTCCTAATGAGACAGTGCTGGCTGGCTATTTTTCTTTTCTCTCCCCAAGTGCTGGGGATTGTTGAGTGACACTTTGATTTGTGTCCCCTCTCCATGAGATACCGTGGAGCACCCATGCGAGTTATGCTTAAACAAGCCATTAACATTTAATCTAACTATATGGGGATGAGGCAGGAAATCCTGGGAGTGGGTTTTATACCACTGGGATAGAAGACTGCTGGACCCCCCTCCCCTTCTCTTCGGTTTTACGGAAGGGTGCGATCAAAGATCGCTGTGAGCTTGCCCCACACGGGATAGGTGAGCACCAGAGATTCGCCCCACGGGTGTTGGTCCTGTCCGTGGTGCTTGCTTGCGTCTGAGGGAGGCCGTGGGGGGTGCGTGTTCGCTGCTCGGTGGGCCCCCCGGGTCTCGGGCCTATGCTCCCTCTCAGTGTGGAGATAATAATACTAAATAAGATCTCGTTTTTTATCTGTAATGCTAAACCCTTTGATGCCGGGCTGGTCCTGCTTTCCCCCCAGGCAGTGAGACCTTTATTTGATTTTAGTTAATATCTATATAATTATGGGTATTTGCATGAAATCATATTTAATTATGCTTTAAGGACTAGAACTGACGGACTTTTGGATTTTATAGCATTGTAAATGGTATATTGTTATGTATTTTTTTTTGTATGAGAATTAAAAAAATAAAAGTTTATATAATAAAAAAAAATAAAGTTTTAAAAAATAAAAAATAAAAAAATGCAAGAAGAATTCCATGTGAATATAGCCGTAATGTGGCAATGTTGGATCAAGAAAGGAGAGGTGATTTTCTCTTCTGATACTACAGTGTTGTTTTAACAGTTGCTGTTCTTTATAATCTGACAGTTCATGTGACTTCTGCTAAAAAAAAAAAAACGCCAACAACAGCGATTAATCTCTGTGTGACCCGGGTAGCTGAGATAACATTGAGTCCCGTGGAGAAGGTTTTCACACAGGTCCTTTTTCGACTATTCCCAGATGCTGCATGATTTAAAAAACAGCTTTTTCCTTTTGTGGCATCCCTGTCCCTTCACAGCAGTTCACCATTCATTTGTATGGAGAACGCTTTTGTGTGGCTGCATTTAAAGTGCTAATGTAAAAACTGATGTGCGCCAAATCTATCCACTCTAATATGACAGAAAACGGGGAGCTGAAGTCGCAATACACAATTATTATGCTGAGCACTCGACATGTCCTTCTGATGTAACCCCTGACCAATGTTGGGCACAATCGAGTACACACACAAGGCAACAAAACTTATTTTTAGCCAGTGTTAGGTAGGGTACTTTCACACTTGCGTTGCTGGATTCCGGCAGGCAGTTTGTAGATGGAGCCGGATGCAGACCCGTCTCACAAATGCATTGCAATACCGGATACGTCTCTCCGGTGTCATCCGGAAAAAATGGATATGGTATTTTTTTTTATTTTTTTTTACATTTTTAAAGGTCTGCGCAGGCCGGAAGACCGGATCTGTCAATCCGGCACTAATACATTCTAATTGAGAAAAATGCCGGCATATGTTCAGGATTTTTGGCCGGAGAGAAAAATGCAGCATGCTGCGTTTTTTTCTCTGTCCAAATACCGTAAAAGGACTGAACTGAAGACATCCTGATGCATCCTGAACTGATTGCTTTCCATTCAGAATGCATTAGGATAAAACTGATCAGATTTTACCGGTATTGAGCCCCTAGGACGGAACTAAATACTGGAAAACTTTGATGCAAGCGTGAAAGTACCCGTAGTTATTCACAGAGAGTAGGTAAATGTTGGCCAAATAGGCAATTTCAATATTTTTTCAGAATTGCAGGAAATTAAAACGGAATCTTTGTCCCAGGTGAAGGAAAGCCAAGTCACTACTACTACTACTACTTCTGCTACTGCTGCTACTACTACTATGGTCAGCTATAGAAAACACTCTGAAGAACTGCATTAGGCTATATTCACATGTGGCAGATTTTTCAGCAAAAAATTCTGGGACTAAAAATTCTGTTCCATTCATCTGAAAGGTGCCTATTCTACAAACATGCATTTCTGCTAAGCCCATTCAGATGAATGGCTCAGTCACTGCATGTAAATTTACTGTTAGAGCGGTGGTTTATCCACCACATACTGTATAGAGGCCATTATTACACTCTGGAGGCTTCTTCATGTGTGAAGGCCTTGTAATCAGAATAGATCTGCTCCGGCAGCAGTGTATTCAGCATCTGCCAAGTACTGGTATATCAGTGCAAGAGAGAACCAGCTGCAAAATGTACAATCATACCAATAGATATGCTAACATCCATATTACACATCATCAAACCAAGCAAGCTAAAGGAACAATCCCTCAATCCTCCCCATACTATGTGCCCTACATATTGAGGTGGTTTCTGTGACCTACTGGATGACGGAACCAGCCTTCATCCTACTTTCAGTACATTGGGGGAGTCCCAGTACCAAGATGAGAAGTAAAAAATATATTTGTACCGTGTTAGCCAGTAAATAGAAGATAAAACATGTTTGAGATTCTTCTGTAGCTGACACCTTTTAAAGATTCATCTTATCAGTTGGCCATCAGTAGGCATCACATTTTCTCATTATTATTTTTTTATCTACCAAGAATGAGCAGAAAGTCCCTCTCTGGTGGAGACATGCATAAACCAAATCTGGTCTTGATACAGTATATCACTAATACTGGCCCTGCCAAATGCCCCATCCCGTAGGTAAACTCCTGGGGTTGCATAAATAACAATTCCATAATTTGTACCTAGTGATGGAAGTGGTCACTTTATGAGAATGAGAGTCCAATAATAAAAGCCAGGAGAAGTCATGGTCCCTCCGATTTGCTGTCAGCCTGTGACTGCCGCTTCATAGACGAGTGCATTCAGCTGATGAATTTTCAAGCGACCACTGACAAATTTGAATTCCCCGCAGCCCCAAAGGCTTATTATCAAGAAGCTTGTGCACACAGCTATAACAATAATAGACGTATATGAGGAAATTGCTGTTTACGCAATTTCCTAGTACACTGAAAAAGCTTTCACACCTATGTCTACTCCTCTGTCACTTTGGGTGAGAAAAAAGTAAGTACCAGTATATCATTTCCCCGGTCATGTCACTGACACATTTCTTTATGCCGTCCACTAATCCACTGAGTAAAAGCATCTCTGTCACTGAAATATCAAGAGAATTATTCATGCACGAGAGCCCCACTTCTAGTACCCATCTGTGACACAGACATATTGCTGACACCTGTCACTGTACCTGATGTTCTGAGAGCATTCTCTCCCTGTTCTGTATGAAATGGAAGTATCTGGATTCTTCCTTGTCATCTTTATGTTATAAATCTATCCATAAATGTCCATCTCCTAACTTTAGGTTTTTGCGCCGTAATTCACTTAAGGCCTTTTTTTTTTTCTGGTCATATTCTTCCTCTGAATATTAATAATAAATCCTGTAATCCTCTCTTTCCGCTGTGTCCTATTTCTCACAGAATCTAAGTTGCTTCCTTCCCTTCTTTCCTCCTTTGCATTCTCCTTAGTTGATGATTTCCCTGTGTATCAGCCTATTATCTTTCGCTGGCTCTCATACTCCTTGGCAATGTCCCTCTTTTTCCTGACCCATACCCATAACCCATCTAGTTCTCTTCTCCACTTGTGTCCTTCTCCATTCCTCAACCCATTTCCTTCAATAGCCAATTGCCCTGTCTCACCTTTCTTCTTCCCATCTTGCGCCCTGTATATGCACCTGCCTTTCTTCCACACACGCTTCCTCTGTAATTCCTTAATACTGGGGGCTTATTGATTCACTTTCCCCTGTCCTCTCATTTTACTGCAGACCTCCTCCCTACCCTTCCACTCTTCCGTCTCCCCCCAAATTTATAAAGAGTCGTCACCTTGTGAATCCACCGTTGTGCATCTCCCTTTCAGCTGCACGGCAAGCTGGTGTGTGTGAGAACACGCATGTGTGAAAAAATAAGTCTGCTGGCATGTGAGCAGGCATGAGTGTGCGCCTCGCTGTCAATGCTTGCACAAAAAAATCTCTATGTCCCTGTATACTGCAGCTCTGAGCATATACACACTGCGCTGTGATGAGAGCGAGAGAGAGAGAGAGGAGGAGGGGGAGAATGTGTGAGATAGAGGAGTGTAGAGAGGCAATGAAACAGACAGAATATATATATGTGTGTGTGAAAAGGAAGGGGGCTGAGAAAGGAAACTAGGTACATGAGAAACAGAGAAGAGCAGGAGAAAATGAGTAACACTGTATGTCATCTTATATCTCCATCATGTACATACATACACACATGGAGATACGGCATATCATTGATTGTGCCTACAGAATATGTTCACGCTATGGGGGATTGCAGCACATACCTAATAGGAAACAACTGCATACTAACTAACACGCAGCAAATACCCATATGCACAAAGCAACAGTCAAATCCAGCTTACAAATGAGAACATTTTCCAATGATAGAAACTGTAAAAAGCGTGACAGGATTTATATCAGCATAATCCCATGCTGCCAGAGCATCGCTTAACCTCTCACCTGCCAGAACACGACTTGACCTCTCATTTTATCTGTCGAGGTTTCATCTCACCTCTAACCCATTGTCGTCATCATCGAGTAACCCTCATGATTACTGGTCTATGTTTATACATCACTGCATGAAGAAGCTTTTTATGTTTAAGATTTAAAGTACAATCATGAAATGCAAAGCAAATATAAAATATTTTCAGAAATTACATTGTTTGCCAACATAATCTAAAACAATGAGATTTCAGAGGGCATTAGACTTTACAATTTTAGAGGAAAGAGGTTGTAATAAAGTAGGTAGTAGTACTATAAACTGGCTACGTGAATATGCTAAGAGGGTTATAAATAATGTTAATATGCCATTCATCTTGCTCTGATCTGTCCAAGCATAGGTAAAAGGTGCACTCATGAGAGGAGTATGCATCACTCAATGGGTGTGGACCCTCTGTGCCACTGAACAGATTTGGTTTGGGGGTACTTCTAAAGGGGTTATCTTGTCGCCCTTGGTCTTCACTCCTATACATGGATTTTGCTGCAGGGGAACCACCAGGTAGATACCACTTGAAGTAGTCTCTGTTCACTCGAAGCTGACCCAGGCAAGCCGAGAAACACTAGTGCAAAGCACCGAGGTGATATGCAAAAGGACGTGTTGAGATCAGGACAGGCAAAGTTCATGCAATCAGATTATCAGTCCAAAGGATGGGGCAGGAAACATGGGGTCAACATGAGAGTTTGGCCTCAGGTTGTTAGAATGAGAGATAGCATACCTTCACGGGGACTACCTATTGCTCAGGCATCCTCACACAGGGGAAGGTTCCTTATATACCCTAGGGAAGCTAGCTATAAACTGGACAGAATAGGATGTGCACTCACTGGCTCTTTGAAAGCTGCTGGAAGTGTGTGCTCCCTAAGGACACACTGAGGCACTGCAGGCAAGAAGAGTAGATTGCAGCCAGAATGGAGTGGACAGAGCAGTGATACTCCAGCAGCTTTGTCCAGAGAAGAATTAGGATCCTGCCATATTTGGAGGAACCCCTAGAGGGTAGAATAAACAGCTGGTACTTTAGATAAAACAGCGAGGAGTGAAATCCACAGATGCTGAACACATACAGTACAATGAAAAACTGAGACTTGCTGGGAGACTCGCTAGAGTGATTGTTATATGAGAATTCAGTCCAAGAAACCAAAGACTCCCAATCAGAGACAAGAAGAAATAAAATTACCCAGATACATTTCCAGGGTCTGATTGACTGCCCATTAGACTGAGTCTGGTACCGTGTGCCAAGGAGAAGTCCAATTTAACATCCAGAAATCTTCAAAAATACCTCCAGAATTGGAAAATAAACTTCACTCCTCTGACCAAGACGATGTGCTGAGATATCCCAAGCATATGAAAAATGTGTATGGTAAATAGCAAAAGGAATACGGGACAATGGGACAAAATTAGCTACTTAGAAACTGTCCCCAAACATCCAGATCACAATGCAGCCAGGGAAAGGGTCAGGTTTTTGATTACATCTTTAGCAGTATATTTCCACTAAAAATCTGGAACTAGTATAGTAGCAGGAGAAGAAAACCTGCAAACCTCTGCCATAAAAATTTCTTCTGTGGTGCAAGAGGCAACATGGTTGCAGATGTCCCAGAAAAGTATAGACCACCAAAAGTGTCGGGGAAACAAAATTAAAAGTCTAGTAGAGACCAAGATGTCCATTCCAAGTGGAATGTCCTTGATCAAGAAAGGAGGCAGAGGTACAATTCGGAACTGGATCAATGATATGTTATGGCTCAGCAGCCTAGTCAACTGGGTCAAAGTAACGTGAACAAGCATCTGCCTTGAAGTTCTGATTAGGATGCAAGGGCAAGACAAAACTGAAGTGACCAAAGAATGGTGACCAAATGTCACGCTTCGGTGTGGGAGGGAAACACCATACCAAGGATAGGAGGGAAGGGGGAAACAGTGAATCAGGCCTGAGAACTAGGGAATAAAGTTGGACACCTCCTAGTGAAAACTCTAACCAAAATCCTAACTGACTACTAGTATGAACAGACCCCAAAGGTAGATGAATTCATACGCAGGCATACCTAGAGTCCTATCTAGCCCTATAGGACCCTGGTACTAATGGGAGGGACGAGACTACCTTTCCTCCAAAAGGAAGGACGAACAGGAGTCTCCTTCAGGTCTGATACAAAAAATAGGGAAATGCAACACACAGAACCCAAACAAAATGCAAAAGGAAAAGGAAAGACTTAACTTCAAAGGAGCTAATGAAGCACCAGGAACTCAGCCGAGATCCAACTACAATCTCTCCAAAGGTCCAAACAGAAGCGCTAAATGGCACAGAATTGTGGGAGAAGCAACTATAAACAAAGAAGGTTAAATGACCACATTAGCACCACCTGGATGCAAAGGGTGCTGCCATTACCAGAAACAACACCGACGCCTATTAATCCACAAGGAAAACCTGTCAGATCAAACCATGTGTTGCTGGTCTTACAGATTTCCTGCCACTCACTGTCGCCAGGACGTCCATATGTCCCGTTATGTCCGTGACACCACCTGGCTTGATGAGGATTCAGAAGATGAGCAGGCTGCAGATAGGTCAGATTTTTTCCTGCCACTCACTGTCGCCAGGACGTCCATATGTCCCGTTATGTCCGTGACACCACCTGGCTTGATGAGGATTCAGAAGATGAGCAGGCTGCAGATAGGTCAGATTTTTTTGGTCAGCATATATGACTGATTGGATGCTGGCACCCTCCAGAAGATGTCATCACTCCCCAAATGCCAACTTGATGACAAGCAGTTTTGGTCTTTGACAGAGTAGTTACATTCAGCAGAGGAGATGGACTTGGAGAAAAAAAACATGACTGTCTTACCGCAGGAGTTTTTTTGGGTTAGCACTATTCCATCACCTACAGAGGAAACATCCATCTTCAGACAGAATTGTCTAATGATGTCAGGGTGATGCAGTATACAGGCAAAGGATATCTAGGCTTCAGTTTTCCATTCCTTATCATATATCCTTGCACTAAAGTGGAGAGGATAAGAGTGGGGAGCATGGACAAATGCGGGATAAATTGCCAATAACGTTTGACAAAGCCCAGGTACCATTGTATGACTCACAGACCCTGAGGACATAGACAATTTAGGACTGCAGAGAGCTTGTCTTAGGGTTCTTTCACACTTGCGTTCTTTTCTTCCGGCATAGAGTTCCGTCGTCGGGGCTCTATGCCGGAAGAATCCTGATCAGTTTTATCCTAATGCATTCTGAATGGAGAGAAATCCGTTCAGGATGCATCAGGATGTCTTCAGTTCCGGACCGGAACGTTTTTTGGCCGGCAGAAAATACCACAGCATGCTGCGCTTTTTGCTCCGGCCAAAAATCCTGAAGACTTGCCGCAAGGCCGGATACGGAATTAATGCCCATTGAAAGGCATTGATCCGGATCCGGCCTTAAGCTAAACGTCGTTTCGGCGCATTGCCGGATCCAACGTTTAGCTTTTTCTGAATGGTTACCATGGCTACCAGGACGCTAAAGTCCTGGCAGCCATGGTAAAGTGTAGTGGGGAGCGGGGGAGCAGTATACTTACCGTCCGTGCGGCTCCCGGGGCGCTCCAGAGTGATTTCAGGGCGCCCCAAGCGCATGGATCACGTGATCGCATGGCACGTCATCCATGCGCATGGGGCGCTCTGACATCATTCTGGAGCGCCTCGGGAGCCGCACGGACTGTAAGTATACCGCTCCCCCGCTCCCCACTACTACTATGGCAACCAGGACTTTAATAGCGTCCTGGCTGCCATAGTAACACTGAACGCATTTTGAAGACGGATCCGTCTTCAAATGCTTTCAGTACACTTGCGTTTTTACGGATCCGGCGTGTAATTCTGACAAGTGGAGTACACGCCGGATCCGGACAACGCAAGTGTGAAAGAGGCCTTAGTTCATTTATATACTGTGGTCAGAGATCCCATGGCCCAGAAGAGAAAGAAATGTTCTCCCAAAAAGACACTTCACAAATTTAGCGTACAGCCTTCTCTCCTGCAGACGTTGGAGAATAAAACAAACAAGCTTCTGGTGTGATGTCAAGTCAGCAAAGTACAGTAAATCAAGATTAAGATAAACCACCACACAGATGTAGAGTAAATCATGGAGAATATCATTGACAAACTGCTGAATGTTTATAGGAAATATGTATAAAGTGCTTAACAAACTGAATGAGCAGTCCATCTGACTTAGGTCGCATCCACACGACTGTGGTGTGTTTTGCGGTTCTCAAATCGCGGATCCGCAAAACACGGATGGCGTCCGTGTGCGTTCCACAATTTGCGGAACGGCACGGAGAGCCTTTACATATAACAGCCTATTCTTGTCCGCAAAGCGCAGATAAGAAAAGGACATGTTATATATTTTTTTTGCGGGGCCACGGAACGGAGCAGCTGATGAGGACAGCACACAGAGTGCTGTCCGCATCTTTTGCGGACCCCATTGAAGTGAATGGGTCCGCATCTGAGCCGCCCAAAATGACGGCTCGGATACGGACCAAAACAACAGCCGTGTGCATGAGGCCTTATACAGAGGAAACGCCTTGACAAGTAGCCAAAGATGAAAGTGTGTGTTGTTTGCCAAGTTTTCGCTTTGGATCTATAGTTCTCCAAACCACATAGGCTTCATCTGAATGCTGTGCGTTTTCCCATGGCTCTCTGGTGTCTGTAGTTCAACAGGTTTTAAAGACCAATCCACATTGAAGTAAAATTGGGATCCCTTTAAAACAAAGTGAAAATGGCGGCTCGGATACGGACCAAAACAACAGCCGTGTGCATGAGGCCTTATACAGAGGAAACACAACCAATCCACATTGAAGTAAAATTGGGATCCCTTTAAACAAAGTGAAAATAGTGAAACACCTCTACACTAAGTACTTCCGAATCCAAAATGGCGGCTCGGATACGGACCAAAACAACAGCCGTGTGCATGAGGCCTTATACAGAGGAAACGCCTTGACAAGTAGCCAAAGATGAAAGTGTGTGTTGTTTGCCAAGTTTTCGCTTTGGATCTATAGTTCTCCAAACCACATAGGCTTCATCTGAATGCTGTGCGTTTTCCCATGGCTCTCTGGTGTCTGTAGTTCAACAGGTTTTAAAGACCAATCCACATTGAAGTAAAATTGGGATCCCTTTAAAACAAAGTGAAAATAGTGAAACACCTCTACACTAAGTACTTCCGAAGCACTTTAATTTTATACTTAAAAAATAAAAGAACAACATTGCATATCTGCAATAAAATGTGACACTCCAGATCATCTGCCCAACTCTTCAGCTTCCTCTGAAGCATGTGAAGTGGAGTGGTAGATGCCACCTGGAAACGCCAAAGGAAGATACTGGATGTGGTTGTGGAGCAGCCTGAGCAGTAGCAGGCTTGAGAAGGTGAGCAGGAGCAGTGACCACCAAGAATCCAGGAGAAAATAGTGTTTAAGTATTGGAGAAGTTGCTCCTAGTGACTCAGCTGACTGGTCACCTTTTTGTAAACCCAACTTAGGTGGACAAGCGTGATCAATGCCTTGTAACTAGGCTATTTCTGAGGGTGTCATCAAAGTGGTTCCATGGTCTTTACCTTTGTAGCCATACAGAGTTATTTGGACTATGCTACAGGGAACCACAAGGCATCAACAAAAATTAAAGTCAAAGGATGAGCTGAAGTCAGGGCAGGTAGAGTTTGATCAATTCAATTATCAGGACAAAGATAAAAGCAGGTAGCACAGGTTCAACATGAGAGTCAAGCAGTGGTCAGTTCCGGCAGCGCAGGAGGTCAAGCATGGGATGCCAGAATGGAATATAGTGCACTTTACAGGCATTCGCAAGCTAGAATACCTATTGTTCAGGCACTCTACCACAGGGAAAGGGGCCTTAAAGGGGTTCTCTGAGAAAATGAAAATACTTACCGTATTTTTCACCCCATAGGATGCATTCCTCCCCCCCACAATTGAGGGAAAAATGCCCCTGCGTCTTATGGCGTGAACACGACTAAGTGCTTCCATTATGGAAGCGCTCATTAGTACCGGGAAGTGGTGAAGGCTCTGTACTCACCGCTTCCTGGTCCTCGGCTGTGCAGTGGCTACGCACAGCGTGAGGGCGCTCTGTAACCTCATGCTGTACGCACCGGTTCACATTCAAAGCACAGCCGACAGCAGGAGGAAGACAGAGCACAGGCGTGAGGAGCAGGAGAGGTAAGTGGTTTATTTATTTTATTAAACATGAAGCGCTGGGGGCAATATGAGAGGCAATGGGGGCTACAGAGTGCTCATATATGGCAGTGGGGCTGCTCAGGGCTGATATGAGGTCTGATTGTGGGTCATTCACATTGGGGTCTGATTGTGGGTCTGATCTGAGGTCTTGTTGGGGTCTTATTAACATTGGGGCTGTTAGCTGACATCTGATCTGAGGTCTAATGAAATTTTTTTTTTATTATTATCCTCCTCTAAAACCTAGATGCATCTTATGGGCCGATGCGTCTTATAGGGCAAAAAATACGGTAAATATTACTTCATTATAAATATATATTTCCTTTCATTTGTTATAATGGCTCATTTTGTCTGGGGAGTAATCATTAGAAGAAATAAAATGGCCACCATCCTATTAGTACACACAAAACCTGTCCTAATCACACAGCAGGACAAGTTACTTAACAACACTGAGCTAAAGAGCTGCCTCATCCTTCTTTCCTATTTGTCAGGGATTATGATCCTAAATATGGTTTAATATGATCTTCAGCTAATTCTCTATAGGAATGGAGTTCATGAGGTAAAGTACAGAGAGGACGGACAGGCCATACTGTCATAATGGAGACTGCATACAAGATTTTGACACAAGGTGATCCATGACCTGTAATGCTGACGGGGAAGCAATGCATCAGTTTTCAGGTTAGTATGATTACCACCATGGGCATGGCTATGCTGGGGTGTGTAAAGAAAAAAAATCACTGGATTAAACAAGAGACCTTAGGCATTGCAGGCACTAGGCCACAGTGTGAAGTTGACAGGGCAGCACTACTTCATGAGCCAAGCTCTCTGGGAAGGAACAGGCAGACAACGACTGGAATGGACCACCAGAGTATTAGAATGGGAAGTTGGGTAAGTGTTCCAGCGGCTGTGCCTGCTGCAACCAGGAAGGGCACAGACCGCCACCATTACAACATGGAAGATGAGGACTGGAGATTAGTAGTTGGGTATAGCTATAGAGTTGTAAATGAGAAGGTGTGAAA
Organism: Bufo gargarizans; assembly: GCF_014858855.1. Taxonomy (NCBI): domain Eukaryota; kingdom Metazoa; phylum Chordata; class Amphibia; order Anura; family Bufonidae; genus Bufo; species Bufo gargarizans. The sequence continues at coordinate 43,867,783 of NC_058089.1, forward strand.
CTCTAGGAGTATCACTTTTTAGTGTAATATTTGAGGCACCATTGATTAGAATCCCTTTAACGATACTATTAAAAGAGCATTGGTTAGAAGTTTGACTGAAGAGCACTTCAGAATTCAAGAGCAGCACAGAAGAAATCTTAGAGATGTTAAAGCAAGTTTTCGTTTGGCTAAAAGGAACTGTATTTTACCTATAGCAATCAACTTTTCCATCTACTAATGGTGCATCTCAGTACTCAGGATACCTGCATTAGTTACAATTGTGCCAAACTTTATAACAACCAGACGGTTGCACAAAATAATATTATGAAGCAAGTATCAACAGGTAGGTAACAAATATACAGTAAAGACTAACTGATAGATTATGAGAACTGAACGATGAAGATAAACAGATGATGGCACAAATAGAGGTAGATAAAGAAGATGTCAGTCAGGTAATAAAGTGTCTTGATAAAGTACCCCCCCCCCCCCCCCTCAAGTCAATATTTTGTAGGACCACCTTTTTTTTGCAATTACAGCTGCAAATCTTTTGTATCTACTAGCTTTGTACATCTAGAGCCTGAATTTTTTGCCCGCTCTTCTTTGAAAAATACCTCAAGCTCAGTCAAATTGGATAGAGAGCACCTGTGAACAGCAATGTTTAAGTCTTGTCATAGATTCTCAATGGGACTAAGGTCTGTACTTTGACTGGCCCATTCTAACACATGAATATACTTTGATCTAAACCATTTCATTGTAGCTCTGGTTGTATGTTTAGGGTTGTTGTCCTGCTGGAAGGTGAACCTCCTCCCCATACATATGTTTAAAATAACTAAAAATATAAAATTAAATTAAAAACATGGCTCCCCTCTTGAATAAACCTCAAATGATAATAGCTGAAATTCGATAATACATAGTTGTCACAGGTGTTGAATTCCTCCGAGGCCCCAACAATTAGGCATTCAACGTACAGAAAAGATCAAGTGATTATGTGGCTAGAGGTATATTAGACGGTCACCGTATAACACTTTTACTGTTGGCCAGTTAGATTACAGGCCCCAAAAATTATGCATTCATCGTACAGAAAAGATCAAGTGATTATGTGGCTGGAGGTATATTAGATGGTCATTGGATATCAATTTTACTGCAGGCCAGTGGAGTACAGGCCCCAAACATTAGGCATTAACCTGACAGAACACATCAAGTGATTATGTGGCTGGAGGTATATTAGACGGTCATTGGATAACAATTTTACTGTAGGCCAGTACAAATACATGTCAAATACATATGTTTAAAAGAACTAAAAATATAAAATTTAATTAAAAACATGGCTAATGAAATCCTCCCTCTTGAATAAACCCCAAATGATAATAGGTGAAATTCGATAACACGTGGCCGTCATAGATGTTGAATTCCTCTGAGGTCCAAACAATTAGGCATTCACTGTACATAAAAGATCAAGTGATTATGTGGCTGGAGGTATATTAGACGGTCATTGGATACCAATTTTACTGCAGGGCAGTGTTCTGGTTCTGATCAATGGTCAGGTAGGTTGATACACTGCTCCAAATGCACATTCTCCAACTTCCCACTTAGGCCTCGGCCTGGTGCACCTGCCCAACCCCTACTACCCCTACGGAATGGCCTGCCTCTTCCTCTGCATGTTATTTTCAAAATTACCCTGTGACAAAGTTCCTATAGAAGAGCAGTATATGTGGAAGCAAGTATATTGCAGGTCTCAATCAATATTTGGTGGAAGCTGGTATATCAATCCCCTCTATCAGTATTTTGTGAAAACAGGTATATAGAACCCCTTAATGAGTATTTGCTGGAAGCTGGTCAATCAAACCCCTTAATCAATATTTGGTGGAAGCCGGTGTATCGCAGGCCTCAATTAATATTTTGTGGAAGCTGGTATATAGAACCCCTTAATGAGTATTTGCTGGAAGCCGGTAAATCAAACCCCTTAATCAATATTTGGTGGAAGCTGGTGTATCGCAGGCCTCAATTAATATTTGGTGGAAGTCGGTATATCAATCCCCTTTATCAGTATTTTGTGGAAACAGGTATATAGAACAATGATAAATTTTAGTGGCTCAACTGTCGCATAAACATGGAATAGGTGCACTCTCCCAAGGCAACACCCAATGCCAAACAAAATGAATCCAGACATAACTTAAAAAGTTTGGAGGGCATTCAGATATCTGGTTATTTGCATAGAGACTTCACCTCAAGATAGTTAAATATTCTGGAAATGTATTCAGATATTGCCAAAAACTACTTAAAAACAACTTATCCTGCCTAGTATATACAGTACAGACCAAAAGTTTGGACACACCTTCTCATTCAAAGAGTTTTCTTTATTTTCATGACTATGAAAATTGTAGATTCACACTGAAGGCATCAAAACTATGAATTAACACATGTGGAATTATATACATAACAAAAATGTGTGAAACAACTGAAAATATGTCATATTCTAGGTTCTTCAAAGTAGCCACCTTTTGCTTTGATTACTGCTTTGCACACTCTTGGCATTCTCTTGATGAGCTTCAAGAGGTAGTCACCTGAAATGGTTTTCATTTCACAGGTGTGCCCTGTCAGGTTTAATAAGTGGGATTTCTTGCCTTATAAATGGGGTTGGGACCATCAGTTGCCTTGTGGAGAAGTCAGGTGGATACACAGCTGATAGTCCTACTGAATAGACTGTTAGAATTTGTATTATGGCAAGAAAAAAGCAGCTAAGTAAAGAAAAACGAGTGGCCATCATTACTTTAAGAAATGAAGGTCAGTCAGTCTGAAAAATTGGGAAAACTTTGAAAGTGTCCCCAAGTGCAGTCACAAAAACCATCAAGCGCTACAAAGAAACTGGCTCACATGCGGACCGCATGTCACCTGAAATGTGGTATACGTAGTCTTTTGCCCCTGCAAACGTTTTTACATAGGCAAAACAATTCGCCCCCTATTTGAACGCATCCGTGAACACGTCGGTTCTATACGGTCGGGCAGAGGCAGCCCACGCCTTATTGACCACACCCGCACCGCCCATGATGCCCATCCGCGCTGCCTCTGCTTTTGCGGGGGTTGAGCATGTCCGTCCCATCCCTAGGGGAGGTGACTGGCATCGAGTGCTCCTGCAGAGAGAGGCAAGGTGGATTATGCAAACTGGAGCGATGGGAGCGGCAGGCATGAACGACAAGAACGATATGTCAGTTTTTACAGCTCGAATATTATCATTATCTGAATCACAATGTATCCATCACATTTGAACCTGCATCGCGGTGCCTGAAACCTCCCCTGCCATTTATGTATGAATTTGTAGTTGTAGCCCGCTTGGTGTGGGGACTACTAGGTAATGTGTACCCGATTTGTGCTTACTAGTTTGTTTCTAACATTTGTACCTTGTACCTGCTGTTTGCATGTTTCTTAATCTATGTCATCAATTCATGGGCGCACAGCTGTGGCTGACGGTGCCGGCCGTCCCCTGTCCGCCTGTATAAAGCGCAAGTCTGCGTGATGACGTATACAGCGGCCCGAGGAAGCGCGATCCCACGCTCGAAACGGCCGTCGCCACTTGCAACATTGTGTCCGCCCCTGGATCCTTCATGTGTTGTCTTCTAAGGAAGTCCCAATAAAGCAGCAACTATTACTCCGGTGAGTGCCGCGACTCTTTGCTTTTTCTCTTCTCATCGTGAACCACAGTCTTATTCTCTGTGTCGCTGAGCACCACACAGCGGAGCGCATTGTAGCACATTTACGGTTATCCTACTACTGAAGGCCATATCAGTGGAAGCAGTGCCGCCGTGTTTCCCTTTCTTTGTACATGTCATAGCATTTTGATTACCATCATGGCAGAGCACGCCGTTGTCACTGAAGCAGCCATTTCTGCACCAGAAATTGTATCTGAAACCGTATGTGGCCTTACCCAGGGTCGAGAAGGGGCGGACACATTCTTTGCAATATGTGATCAGCAGGACTATGTGTATGCTATAAGCACTAAAAATTTGGAAACCAAAATATTTCAGCTGGCGGATAAGGAGGTCAGACTTTTCTGGACTATTGAATCCCCTAAGTCCTATAAAGAGAGCGGACGGGTCCCAAGGGGCTTACGCTTGTTCAAAGAAATCGTACAATATGACGATGACCCCCATTTTATAGGGGAGTGGAAGGCTGCACACCAGCGATTTTCCCTGGAAATTATGGAGCTTGTATTGGCCCGTGACCAGCAGGAATATGTAACAGTCACAGAAGAGTTGACGAAAACGCGAGAGGAGCTCCAAAAACGACTCCTTGAATCACAGTTTGCCGGTTTTGAAAAGAGGCTAAATAAAAAACTACTGACCACGCAGGCAGATATAAAAGACCGTAAAAGAGACAAGTTCATCAGAGATATTAATGATTACGAACTGGACCGTGTATTTGACTGGGGCAAAAAACGGATCCGCCCCAAGCGCATGCCACGCAGAGGACGCCACAACTTCTGGGCCACTGACTCAGAGTCAAGCCAATCTGAAGGAAACTGAGCCAACTCGGGCGATGAACCAACCCCTTTATAAAAGGCACGAGAAGGGGGCGTGGCGGACACTCAAGAAAAATCCAGAGAGATCCAAAAATCCACGAGAAGGAGACGCCAGGTTTCCTGGCGACAGTAGAACATGATGAACTGAACCCAAACATGCCTACTAAGAACATAGTTATCAATCTCACGGGCTCTGAACTGCCCCCCGGCTGTATCCCACTCCTCAATCGAGGGCTGGGATACAGCCTACCAGGGAGGTTCAACCTAGTGGATTTTGAGATTGATTTATTTCTGTCGGTTCGCAAGCTGTATCTTAAAAAGCTGTTTGCCGAGACCCCCTCGCAGGGTTCTGACCCCTTACCGGGAGAGATCCCAGCTACCATGTCCCTAACCGATTTTCATCTACAAGGCAGATTTAGCGAGGAGGAGATAGCCTGTAATCACTTTCTGTCTAACATTGGACCAGAAGAGCCCGTAGACACTGTAGGCCATTTCAATAAGTACACAGGGGGCGTCAGGTCCACCTTCCTCCCTCCCATGCCGGCTGGCTCGGCCATAGATCTTTTCCACAAGCGAGTATTGAGAGAAATGCGTGCGCTGGTGTATCCCGCGGCACCTTCTAACCTAATGGTAGAAGAATCCCGCGCTCTCTTGTGGCTAAGTAAACAGACTAATATGGTCATAAAGCCGGCCGACAAGGGAGGGAATGTGGTCCTGATGCCGAGGGAGTATTATCTGGAGGAGGCATATAGGCAATTAGGAGACAGCACGGTGTATTTAAAACTTAGGGGAGACCCTATACCTGATGTGTCTTCTAAGCTGTTTACTCTTATTAATCAATACGTATTCAATGGATTTTTATCCAAAGCTATGAAAGATCGACTTATTCCTGCCTTCCCCAAAATCCCTACATGGTACTTTGTGCCCAAAATTCACAAATCGCTGACCCGACCCCCGGGTCGTCCCATTATCGCGGGGATCGGTTCAGTGACTGAGCCTTTGTCTGGCTACATTGACTGGCTCCTTAGACCCTTGCCAAGTAGTACTCCGACGTATTTAAAGGACACAGGTGACTTTCTCCGGGCACTCAGAGGCTTTGAGAGGCAGGATGAGTTTAACCTTGTGTCTTTAGACGTCGAAAGTCTATACACCCGAATCCCCCATGACTTAGGACTTCAGGCAGTCAGTACGGTTCTAAGTAAAAGCGACAAGGGTGCAACATTTAACAACTTTATCCATGAAGCATTGGACCTTGTCCTTACAAACAATGTCTTTCAATTCGATGGACAGTGGTACCGCCAGGTACTAGGTACCGCGATGGGCACCCCTGTTTTGTGCACATTTGCTAACCTGTACCTGGCGGTATTTGAAGAGACTTATATCTTCTCGATGGATAACCCCTTCCTGTGCCATATCCACTTGTTTTTAAGATATGTGGATGACATTTTTCTGGTCTGGTCGGGGAGCGAGGGGTCATGCCATGCATTTGTTGACTATCTGAATACACGTAACCAAATGAATATGAAATTCACCATCAATTTTGGTGGTGAGGCTCTAGACTTATTGGACATGCATGTCACTGTAAAGGATGGTATCGTACATACCAGTGGCTACCCCAAGCCCACGGCGACCAACTCCCTCCTCCACCAGACCAGTTTCCATCCGCCTTCGGTCAAACGTGCAGTCCCGTACGGACAATTTGTCCGATTATGTAGGATAAACGATACCGATGAGGGCTTTTTTAAGCAGGCTGGAGAGCTTAGGGGTAGGCTCCTGGATAGGGGTTATCCACCGAGAAGTGTCTCAGCAGCCGTTTATAAGGCTGCCAAATTGGATCGCAATTCCTTGCTCATGGAGGGAAGAACTGATGCCAAACCCTCACTCTTTGCCTTCTCCTTCCAATATAGCTCTACCGCTGAGGTAATCAGACAGGCAATTAATCAGAATTGGGACTTACTGAAGGGGGACTCTTCTCTCAGCAATCTCATAAATGAAAAACCGTTGGTCACATTTAGAAAGTGCCCCACGCTCAAAGACAAACTTGTCAGGAGTGCATTTTTTATGCCCAAGGGCGAGACCTGGCTTAGGAAGCCCAGGGGCAACTTCAAATGTGGCCACCGTACTGATAGGGGGGACACAACATACCGTACGGTAATTCATAAACTGCCGCACATCTTATGTGGTATACGTAGTCTTTTGCCCCTGCAAACGTTTTTACATAGGCAAAACAATTCGCCCCCTATTTGAACGCATCCATGAACACGTCGGTTCTATACGGTCGGGCAGAGGCAGCCCACGCCTTATTGACCACATCCGCACCGCCCATGATGCCCATCCGCGCTGCCTCTCCTTTGCGGGGGTTGAGCATGTCCGTCCCATCCCTAGGGGAGGTGACCGGCATCGACTGCTCCTGCAGAGAGAGGCAAGTTGGATTATGAAATACACAACTGGTCAAAAGACCAAAAAAAGTCCCTGTAGGGGTCAACTAATTTGGAAAATAAAAGCCAAATACTTTATTACGTTCATTTAAAAGGGGAATTATTTGCCCCACAAAAACCACACATTTAAAAACTAACAGGTGGCAATGCAAATTTATGTGAAGATTTACTTCTCTCTCATTTGTTTGAGAGCAAATATATGTGTGCAGGTGGGTGGTTGGTGACAGTATACCACAGATTAGATATACCCTATTGCTTTGTGTCCTGGAAACCTGGGCCCAGGCTCCGGACACCAACGCAGGTTGGTTTTCTCTGCACTGGCACCAGATAACCACTACACTAGTTCATGACACACCGGACTGTTAGCCCTACTGAAGTCTACACATTTGCTGCCAACTGAACCTAAAACAAGCGCCTAACACTAGTCCCCACCCGACATGTTTCGCCGCGATGCGGCTTCGTCAGGGGTTAGGGGTATTAGCGTCGGCGCGCTGAACAAACAAGAGTTTTATGCCTTAGGTAACGCCCCCATTTATCTATTACAGATAGCCCATTGGTCATATCCATAAGAAGAGGCGTGTCTCCCACGTCACCCATCACGTGTGCCGGCGCCTAGTGATGAGGTCACCATAGGCTGCATGCTTCCGGTCACAGCGCTGTTTCCACAGCTAGTGTACTATTGGCTCCAGCCGTTGCCCGTATCTAAACATGCGCTGGCGCCCAGTGATGACCTCATCACTAGGCGTCCCAGCCAAAACATTGACGCCGTCTGATGACAGCGTAACAGTCGTCATCACCTCCCACCCTCCCGAACAGGGAAGTGGGAGTGGTTAACTAAGAAGATACATTGTCAAAATCATGCATTAGATACATGTTACCGGCCGATAGGCTAAATGGTGGGGAGAAGGAAAGAAGAGCAGGGCGAAGAAATTATATATGTGTATACATATTATATAAACCATTTCGTTGGATTAGGTTGACATAACTAGCTGGTCAAAATTCTATTACTGCATCTGTCAAATAGTAACTATTACCCTGCTCTATTTTACCACAGCATATATATCCCTGTTGGCTCTAAGAAGAGGTTTTGTAGGAATAGTCTTATCACTTTATAGACTTTTATAGATATTATTATAATTTTATCCTCTCATTAATGGCAAAAAAAAAAATTATTTTTTTTTTTTTTTTTTTTTCTTTTGTTTTTTGTGTTTTTTGCAAGATATTGCAATGTTTATTATTTACAAAAAGGCAGAAAAGGAAAAACCTTCATTTAGGCCGGCTGGGGTTTGACTTGACAGTCTATATATCCATTTGGCCTCTTCTCTTAGCAATCTGATGTCCAAATTTCCGGATCTGGGGCCCAGTTTGACTTGGGAGAGCCCCCAAAATTTCAGTACATCTATACGGCCATTGTGAATATATGACACATGTCTATATAGGGAAGTATCTTTTTTTGTATTGATTGCACTTATGTGTCCCGAGATCCGTCTCCTCAATTCCTGAACCGTCTTGCCAACATACAATTTTGGACATGTGCAGGAGGCTATATACACTAGACCACTGCTCTTACAATTAAACCAGTCACGAATTTCATACTCCCTGCCATCAACTGGATTCACAAATCTTTTAATCTTGGGTAAGAAGCTGCAAAAGGAGCAGCCACCACATGGATATGAACCTGTCACCTTAGATCTTAGCCAGTTACTATTTTCCTGTCCTATTTTGGGAAGGAAACTGTGTACCAATTGGTCCCTTAAGCTTGGACCACGTCTAAAGGTGACACTAGGATAAGGTGGAAGCACCTGACGTAGATCTGGATCATTAAGGAGAATTTTCCAATATTTCCTTAAGATGTTTGTCATCAGTCGATGATGCCCATCAAAAGTACCTATACAGCGGATGGTCTTGCTGTCCTGGGAGGTCACAGAGGGGGCAGTCCTGCATGAGATGAGGGAATCTCTTGTAAGGGCTTTTGCTCGATTGAAGGCCCTTTTCAGCACCTTTCGAGGATATCCCCTATCGCGGAATCTATTATATAGATCATCCGCTTGGATCTTAAACAACTCATCTGTTGAACAATTTCTCCTGGCACGTAGATATTGTCCAAATGGTATTCCATTTTTTAATGCAGTTGGATGCCAGCTTGAGAAATGCAAAAAACTATTTGTTGAGGTAGGTTTACGATAAATATCGGTCTGAATCTGTCCAGACTCATCTTTTTGTATCGTCAGGTCTAAAAAATTTATTTGAGTCGGATTAATTTCAAACGTAAAATGCATACCGATATCATTTGCATTCAGTAACTCAACAAAGTCACAGAACTGTTCCCTCTCCCCCTCCCAGAACAGCAAGACATCATCAATGAATCGGCCCCAATAGCTAATATACTTAGTGTAAGGTTCCATGCTTTCAGAAAAAACAATATTGTGCTCCCACCACCCCAAGAAAAGGTTCGCGAACGTCGGGGCACAAGGCGTGCCCATCGCGGTCCCGTGAATTTGGTGAAAAAAGGTTCCATTACATAAAAAATAATTGTGTGTGAGAACAAACAATAAGAGTCGTATTACAAAGTCATTATGTCTATGAAATGACGTACTTTTCGTATACAGAAAAGATTTGACCGCCTCAATACCTAATTTGTGCTCAATATTAGTGTATAAGGCCTCGACGTCGAGGCTTGCTAAAAACGTGGATTTTGATAATGTGATATTAGCTATTTTAGACAATACATCATTTGTGTCCTTAATGTAGGACGGTAGTTCAGTCACAAAGGGCCTCAAAATGGTGTCAACATACTCACTAGCAGGTTGGGTTAATGCATCATTCCCCGAGACAATGGGTCTCCCTGGAATTGGGACCCTATTTTTGTGCACTTTGGGAAGTGCATAAAAAGTGGCAATAGTTGGATGTTTATTATATAGGAAGATGAATTCCTCCTTGGAAATTAGTTGGTTATCTCGTGCCTCCTTAAGGATAAGGTGCAGTTCAGTGAGGTAGGTACCTGTTGGATTGGCATCTAGAGTTTCATAGATTTTTTTGTCACTTAGTAGTTTTTCAACCATCAGGTCATAGTCATTTCTATCTTGCACCACTATATTTCCCCCCTTGTCACTTGATTTGATTACAATTTTGTCATCCTTTCTCAAAGATTCCAAGGCAAAGGACTCCTCACTATTCAAATTACTTTCCCCACCAAGTTTGTGCAGTTTGATAGTTCTGATTTCATCAGTAACTAAATCTACAAAGGTTTCAATATTTTTATATTGGGAAAAAGGTGGTGTCCACTTGGAGCGAGGCTTCAAATTTGTCAATGGGGGTTCTACAGTGGTGCACATACCCTCACTTTCTGCATGCAGGCTCTCTAACGTCAGTAAAGCCTTCTGTTCCTGTTGGATTAATTTATGTGAATCCTGAGTCAGGCTTAGATGTTGTTTGTGAAGTGCAAGTTTGCGTGCAAAAAGGTTGATGTCCTTTACCCAGGTGAATTTATCACATTGAGGTACTGGTGTGAAGGTCAAACCCCTACTCAGAACCTCTATTTGTGATTGAGATAAGATCTTACATGATAAGTTAATAACCTGTGTGGTTTTCGGTCTGGCACCTGTTATCATACTTATGGATGTATCTGGAGGACATAAAGGGTTGACAGTATGTTGTATGTCAGTCATGGTTAAATCACTGAGTGTGACCCTCCTTTCTATCATTTCATCGAGAAACCCCATTTCTCCCTGTCTTTTGCTTGTGTCCCTGCCTGCCCTAAAAAAAGGGGGGCAATAGGAGCAGTGATAGAAGAACTCGTGGGGAATTGGTTTCCAGCTGATAATATAGGAGGTCCACTCTTTCTGGATTCCACACTCAGTGATTGCTCCATACCCATTATCATGGTTGTTGTCCCACTTGTCGCTGGATTTGCAGTAGGGATCTTTTTCACCCCAGTTAAGGACATATGACTAGGGATGAGCGAACTCGAACTGTATAGTTCGGGTTCGTACCGAATTTTGGGGTGTCCGTGACACGGACCCGAACCCGGACATTTTCGTAAAAGTCCGGGTTCGGGTTCGGTGTTCGTCGCTTTCTTCGCGCTTTTGTGACGCTTTCTTGGCGCTTTTTGAAAGGCTGCAAAGCAGCCAATCAACAAGCGTCATACTACTTGCCCCAAGAGGCCATCACAGCCATGCCTACTATTGGCATGGCTGTGATTGGCCAGAGCACCATGTGACCCAGCCTCTATTTAAGCTGGAGTCACATAGCGCCGCCCGTCACTCTGCTCTGATTAGCGTAGGGAGAGGTTGCGGCTGCGACAGTAGGGCGAGATTAGGCAGATTAACTCCTCCAAAGGACTTGATTAACTGATCGATCTGCAGCTGTGGATCATTGAGCTGCTGATCCTCAATTGCTCACTGTTTTTAGGCTGCACAGACCGTTTGTCAGTCTCATTTTTCTGGGGTGATCGGCGGCCATTTTGTGTCTTGTGGTGCGCCAGCACAAGCTGCGACCAAGTGCATTTAACCCTCAATGGTGTGGTTGTTTTTTGGCTAAAGCCTACATCAGGGTGAAGCTGTCACACCAAGTGCATTTAACCAGCAATAGTCTGTTCATTTTTTGGCCATATACAAAATCAGGGGCAAGCTGCGCCTGTCACCAAGTGCATTTAACCCTCAATGGTGTGGTTGTTTTTTGGCTAAAGCCTACATCAGGGTGAAGCTGTCACACCAAGTGCATTTAACCAGCAATAGTCTGTTCATTTTTTGGCCATATACAAAATCAGGGGCAAGCTGCGCCTGTCACCAAGTGCATTTAACCCTCAATGGTGTGGTTGTTTTTTGGCTAAAGCCTACATCAGGGTGAAGCTGTCACACCAAGTGCATTTAACCAGCAATAGTCTGTTCATTTTTTGGCCATATACAAAATCAGGGGCAAGCTGCGCCTGTCACCAAGTGCATTTAACCCTCAATGGTGTGGTTGTTTTTTGGCTAAAGCCTACATCAGGGTGAAGCTGTCACACCAAGTGCATTTAACCAGCAATAGTCTGTTCATTTTTTGGCCATATCCCAGTCTAATTCTGTCACTAAATCCATACCGGTCACCCAGCGCCTAAATACTAGGCCTCAAATTTATATCCAGCTAAATCTGTCCCTAGTGCTGTAGCTGGGCGAGTTATTTAGTGTCCGTTCAAGCACATTTCTTGTTCTGGGTTGAAATACAATTCCCAATTTAGCAATTTCATAATTTAGTGGTTCCTGCTATATCAGAGCTATTTGAAATCTATCCCAAAAAGGGTATATAATATTGAAGGTGCACATTGGGTCATTCAGAATAACTTCACACACACCCGCTACTGTGTATTTCCAAGTCTAATTCTGTCACTAAACCCATACCTGTCACCCAGCGCCTAAATACTAGGCCTCAAATTTAAATCCCTCTAAATCTCTCGTTACCCACCGCTGTACTGTTGTTGCTGGGCAAGATATTTAGTGTCCGTCAAAGCACATTTTTTGTTCTGGGTTGAAGTACAATTCCCAATTTAGCAATTTCATAATTTAGTGGTTTCTGCTATATCAGAGCTATTTGAAATCTATCCCTAAAAGGGTATATAATATTGAAGGTGCACATAGGGTCATTCAGAATAACTTCACACACACGCTTCTGTGCATTTCCAAGTCTAATTCTGTCACTAAATCCATACCGGTGACCCAGCGCCTAAATACTAGGCCTCAAATTTAAATCCCTCTAAATCTCTCGTTACCCACCACTGTACTGTTGTTGCTGGGCAAGATATTTAGTGTCCGTCAAAGCACATTTTTTGTTCTGGGTTGAAGTACAATTCCCAATTTAGCAATTTCATAATTTAGTGGTTTCTGCTATATCAGAGCTATTTGAAATCTATCCCAAAAGGGTATATAATATTGAAGGTGCACATTGGGTCATTCAGAATAACTTCACACACACCCGCTACTGTGTATTTCCAAGTCTAATTCTGTCACTAAACCCATACCTGTCACCCAGCGCCTAAATACTAGGCCTCAAATTTAAATCCCTCTAAATCTCTCGTTACCCACCGCTGTACTGTTGTTGCTGGGCAAGATATTTAGTGTCCGTCAAAGCACATTTTTTGTTCTGGGTTGAAGTACAATTCCCAATTTAGCAATTTCATAATTTAGTGGTTTCTGCTATATCAGAGCTATTTGAAATCTATCCCTAAAAGGGTATATAATATTGAAGGTGCACATAGGGTCATTCAGAATAACTTCACACACACGCTTCTGTGCATTTCCAAGTCTAATTCTGTCACTAAATCCATACCGGTGACCCAGCGCCTAAATACTAGGCCTCAAATTTAAATCCCTCTAAATCTCTCGTTACCCACCGCTGTACTGTTGTTGCTGGGCAAGATATTTAGTGTCCGTCAAAGCACATTTTTTGTTCTGGGTTGAAGTACAATTCCCAATTTAGCAATTTCATAATTTAGTGGTTCCTGCTATATCAGAGCTATTTGAAATCTATCCCAAAAAGGGTATATAATATTGAAGGTGCACATTGGGTCATTCAGAATAACTTCACACACACCCGCTACTGTGTATTTCCAAGTCTAATTCTGTCACTAAACCCATACCTGTCACCCAGCGCCTAAATACTAGGCCTCAAATTTAAATCCCTCTAAATCTCTCGTTACCGCTGTACTGTTGTAGCTGGGAAAGTTATTTAGTGCCCGTCAAAGCACATTTTTTGTTCTGGGTTGAAGTACAATTCCCAATTTAGCAATTTCATAATTTAGTGGTTCCTGCTATATCAGAGCTATTTTAAATCTATCCCAAAAAGGGTATATAATATTCAAGGTGCACATTGGGTCATTCAGAATAACTTCACACACACGCTTCTGTGCATTTCCAAGTCTAATTCTGTCACTAAATCCATACCGGTCACCCAGCGCCTAAATACTAGGCCTCAAATTTATATCCCGCTGAATTTGAATACAATACATTGGGCCAAATAATATATTTGTTGTTGTGGTGAACCATAACAATGAGAAAAACATCTAGTAAGGGACGCGGACGTGGACATGGTCGTGGTGGTGTTAGTGGACCCTCTGGTGCTGGGAGAGGACGTGGCCGTTCTGCCACATCCACACGTCCTAGTGTACCAACTACCTCAGGTCCCAGTAGCCGCCAGAATTTACAGCGATATATGGTGGGGCCCAATGCCGTTCTAAGGATGGTAAGGCCTGAGCAGGTACAGGCATTAGTCAATTGGGTGGCCGACAGTGGATCCAGCACGTTCACATTATCTCCCACCCAGTCTTCTGCAGAAAGCGCACAGATGGCGCCTGAAAACCAACCCCATCAGTCTGTCACATCACCCCCATGCATACCAGGGAAACTGTCTCAGCCTCAAGTTATGCAGCAGTCTCTTATGCTGTTTGAAGACTCCGCTGGCAGGGTTTCCCAAGGGCATCCACCTAGCCCTTCCCCAGCGGTGAAAGACATAGAATGCACTGACGCACAACCACTTATGTTTCCTGATGATGAGGACATGGGAATACCACCTCAGCATGTCTCTGATGATGACGAAACACAGGTGCCAACTGCTGCGTCTTTCTGCAGTGTGCAGACTGAACAGGAGGTCAGGGATCAAGACTGGGTGGAAGACGATGCAGGGGACGATGAGGTCCTAGACCCCACATGGAATGAAGGTCGTGCCACTGACTTTCACAGTTCGGAGGAAGAGGCAGTGGTGAGACCGAGCCAACAGCGTAGCAAAAGAGGGAGCAGTGGGCAAAAGCAGAACACCCGCCGCCAAGAGACTCCGCCTGCTACTGACCGCCGCCATCTGGGACCGAGCACCCCAAAGGCAGCTTCAAGGAGTTCCCTGGCATGGCACTTCTTCAAACAATGTGCTGACGACAAGACCCGAGTGGTTTGCACGCTGTGCCATCAGAGCCTGAAGCGAGGCATTAACGTTCTGAACCTGAGCACAACCTGCATGACCAGGCACCTGCATGCAAAGCATGAACTGCAGTGGAGTAAACACCTTAAAACCAAGGAAGTCACTCAGGCTCCCCCTGCTACCTCTTCTGCTGCTGCCGCCTCGGCCTATTCTGCTGCTGCCGCCTCGGCCTCTTCCTCCGCCTCTGGAGGAACGTTGGCACCTGCCGCCCAGCAAACAGGGGATGTACCACCAACACCACCACCACCACCTCCGTCACCAAGCGTCTCAACCATGTCACACGCCAGCGTTCAGCTCTCCATCTCACAAACATTTGATAGAAAGCGTAAATTCCCACCTAGCCACCCTCGATCCCTGGCCCTGAATGCCAGCATTTCTAAACTACTGGCCTATGAAATGCTGTCATTTAGGCTGGTGGACACAGACAGCTTCAAACAGCTCATGTCGCTTGCTGTCCCACAGTATGTTGTTCCCAGCCGGCACTACTTCTCCAAGAGAGCCGTGCCTTCCCTGCACAACCAAGTATCCGATAAAATCAAGTGTGCACTGCGCAACGCCATCTGTAGCAAGGTCCACCTAACCACAGATACGTGGACCAGTAAGCACGGCCAGGGACGCTATATCTCCCTAACTGCACACTGGGTAAATGTAGTGGCAGCTGGGCCCCAGGCGGAGAGCTGTTTGGCGCACGTCCTGCCGCCGCCAAGGATCGCAGGGCAACATTCTTTGCCTCCTGTTGCCACCTCCTCCTTCTCGGCTTCCTCCTCCTCTTCTTCCACCTGCTCATCCAGTCAGCCACACACCTTCACCACCAACTTCAGCACAGCCCGGGGTAAACGTCAGCAGGCCATTCTGAAACTCATATGTTTGGGGGACAGGCCCCACACCGCACAGGAGTTGTGGCGGGGTATTGAACAACAGACCGACGAGTGGTTGCTGCCGGTGAGCCTCAAGCCCGGCCTGGTGGTGTGTGATAATGGGCGAAATCTCGTTGCAGCTCTGGGACTAGCCAATTTGACGCACATCCCTTGCTTGGCGCATGTGCTGAATTTGGTGGTGCAGAAGTTCATTCACAACTACCCCGACATGTCAGAGCTGCTGCATAAAGTGCGGGCCGTCTGTTCGCGCTTCCGGCGTTCACATCCTGCCGCTGCTCGCCTGTCTGCGCTACAGCGTAACTTCGGCCTTCCCGCTCACCGCCTCATATGCGACGTGCCCACCAGGTGGAACTCCACCTTGCACATGCTGGACAGACTGTGCGAGCAGCAGCAGGCCATAGTGGAGTTTCAGCTGCAGCACGCACGGGTCAGTCGCACTACAGAACAGCACCACTTCACCACCAATGACTGGGCCTCCATGCGAGACCTGTGTGCCCTGTTGCGCTGTTTCGAGTACTCCACCAACATGGCCAGTGGCGATGACACCGTTATCAGCGTTACAATACCACTTCTATGTCTCCTTGAGAAAACACTTAGGGCGATGATGGAACAGGAGGTGGAACAGGAGGTGGCCCAGGAGGAGGAGGAGGAGGATGAGGAAGAGGGGTCATTTTTAGCACTTTCAGGCCAGTCTCTTCGAAGTGACTCAGAGGGAGGTTTTTTGCAACAGCAGAGGCCAGGTACAAATGTGGCCAGCCAGGGCCCACTACTGGAGGACGAGGAGGACGAGGATGAGGAGGAGGTGGAGGAGGATGAGGATGAAGCATGGTCACAGCGGGGTGGCACCCAACGCAGCTCGGGTCCATCACTGGTGCGTGGCTGGGGGGAAAGGCAGGACGATGACGATACGCCTCCCACAGAGGACAGCTTGTCCTTACCCCTGGGCAGCCTGGCACACATGAGCGACTACATGCTGCAGTGCCTGCGCAACGACAGCAGAGTTGCCCACATTTTAACCTGTGCGGACTACTGGGTTGCCACCCTGCTGGATCCACGCTACAAAGACAATGTGCCCACCTTACTTCCTGCACTGGAGCGTGATAGGAAGATGCGCGAGTACAAGCGCACGTTGGTAGACGCGCTACTGAGAGCATTCCCAAATGTCACAGGGGAACAAGTGGAAGCCCAAGGCCAAGGCAGAGGAGGAGCAAGAGGTCGCCAAGGCAGCTGTGTCACGGCCAGCTCCTCTGAGGGCAGGGTTAGCATGGCAGAGATGTGGAAAACTTTTGTCAACACGCCACAGCTAACTGCACCACCACCTGATACGCAACGTGTTAGCAGGAGGCAACATTTCACTAACATGGTGGAACAGTACGTGTGCACACCCCTCCACGTACTGACTGATGGTTCGGCCCCATTCAACTTCTGGGTCTCTAAATTGTCCACGTGGCCAGAGCTAGCCTTTTATGCCTTGGAGGTGCTGGCCTGCCCGGCAGCCAGCGTTTTGTCTGAACGTGTATTCAGCACGGCAGGGGGCGTCATTACAGACAAACGCAGCCGCCTGTCTACAGCCAATGTGGACAAGCTGACGTTCATAAAAATGAACCAGGCATGGATCCCACAGGACCTGTCCGTCCCTTGTCCAGATTAGACATTAACTACCTCCCCATAACCATATATTATTGGACTCCAGGGCACTTCCTCATTCAATCCTATTTTTATTTTCATTTTACCATTATATTGCGATGCTACCCAAAGTTGAATGAACCTCTCCTCTGCCTGTGTGCTAGGCCTAAATATATGCCAATGGACTGTTGCAGTGGTGGCTGACATGAAGCCTGATTCTCTGCTATGACATGCAGACTAATTCTCTGCTGACATGAAGCCAGATTGTCTGTTACGGGACCTCTCTCCTCTGCCTGGGTGCTGGGCCTAAATTTATGACAATGGACTGTTGCAGTGGTGGCTGACGTGAAGCCTGATTCTCTGCTATGACATGCAGACTGATTCTCTGCTGACATGAAGCCAGATCGTCTGTTACGGGACCTCTCTGCTCTGCCTGTGTGCTAGGCCTAAATATATGCCAATGGACTGTTGCAGTGGTGGGTGACGTGAAGCCTCATTCTCTGCTATGACATGCAGACTGATTCTCTGCTGACATGAAGCCAGATTGTCTGTTACGGGACCTCTCTGCTCTGCCTGTGTGCTAGGCCTAAATATATGCCAATGGACTGTTGCAGTGGTGGGTGACGTGAAGCCTCATTCTCTGCTATGACATGCAGACTGATTCTCTGCTGTCATGAAGCCAGATTGTCTGTTACGGGACCTTCTCTGCTCTGCCTGTGTGCTAGGCCTAAATATATGCCAATGGACTGTTGCAGTGGTGGGTGACGTGAAGCCTCATTCTCTGCTATGACATGCAGACTGATTCTCTGCTGACATGAAGCCAGATTGTCTGTTACGGGACCTTCTCTGCTCTGCCTGTGTGCTAGGCCTAAATATATGCCAATGGACTGTTGCAGTGGTGGGTGACGTGAAGCCTCATTCTCTGCTATGACATGCAGACTGATTCTCTGCTGTCATGAAGCCAGATTGTCTGTTACGGGACCTCTCTGCTCTGCCTGTGTGCTAGGCCTAAATATATGCCAATGGACTGTTGCAGTGGTGGGTGACGTGAAGCCTCATTCTCTGCTATGACATGCAGACTAATTCTCTGCTGACATGAAGACAGATTCTCTGTTACGGGACCTCTCTCCTCTGCCTGTGTGTGTGCTGGGCCTAAATATATGCCAATGGACTGTTGCAGTGGTGGCTGACGTGAAGCCTCATTCTCTGCTATGACATGCAGACTGATTCTCTGCTGACATGAAGCCAGATTCTCTGTTACGGGACCTCTCTCCTCTGCCTGTGTGTGTGCTGGGCCTAAATATATGCCAATGGACTGTTGCAGTGGTGGCTGACGTGAAGCCTCATTCTCTGCTATGACATGCAGACTGATTCTCTGCTGACATGAAGCCAGATTCTCTGTTACGGGACCTCTCTCCTCTGCCTGTGTGTGTGCTGGGCCTAAATATATGCCAATGGACTGTTGCAGTGGTGGCTGACGTGAAGCCTCATTCTCTGCTATGACATGCAGACTGATTCTCTGCTGACATGAAGCCAGATTCTCTGTTACGGGACCTCTCTCCTCTGCCTGTGTGTGCTGGGCCTAAATATATGCCAATGGACTGTTGCAGTGGTGGCTGACGTGAAGCCTCATTCTCTGCTATGACATGCAGACTGATTCTCTGCTGACATGAAGCCAGATTCTCTGTTACGGGACCTCTCTCCTCTGCCTGTGTGCTAGGCCTAAATATATGCCAATGGACTGTTGCAGTGGTGGCTGACGTGAAGCCTCATTCTCTGCTATGACATGCAGACTAATTCTCTGCTGACATGAAGACAGATTCTCTGTTACGGGACCTCTCTCCTCTGCCTGGGTGCCGGGGCCTAAATATCTGAGAATGGACTGTTCCAGTGGTGGGTGACGGGAAGCCAGATTCTCTGCTATGGAACCTCTCTCCAATTGATTTTGGTTAATTTTTATTTATTTAATTTTTATTTTAATTAATTTCCCTATCCACATTTGTTTGCAGGGGATTTACCTACATGTTGCTGCCTTTTGCAGCCCTCTAGCCCTTTCCTGGGCTGTTTTACAGCCGTTTTAGTGCCGAAAAGTTCGGGTCCCCATTGACTTCAATGGGGTTCGGGTTCGGGACGAAGTTCGGATCGGGTTCGGATCCCGAACCCGAACATTTCCGGGATGTTCGGCCGAACTTCTCGAACCCGAACATCCAGGTGTTCGCTCAACTCTACATATGACCATCCATTAAAGCTGACGAAAATAAGGATGGCCCAGAATCGCCAGGGGGGCGAACACTTGGCATTGGTGTTTGACATTCACTCTGAGATGTTGCTTTTTTTGAATTCCGGTTTCTTTTTTTGGTCTTTTGACCAGTTGTGTATTTCAGGGTCAAATCCCAAGGGTCTTACTAGGGCCCACTTTTGTGTATTCTATTGATTGGGTGTTAATTACCCTTATCTTGTGGCCTATCTAAAGGAATTTGTATCCACTATTTATCCTACAAATGGCAGGATTTCTTATGCAGGGACTTGATAAGGAAGCGCTTTTGATTGAGGCAGGTCAAGTTTTCTCTAAACAATCCATCCCGCTGAACACTATTGATATCAACAGTGGTTTTAGGAACCTGAGTGTTACCTATAAACAGTACTTTCGTTCATGGTGGGAAATAGTGAGCCTGGAAACGTATATAACTCAGGGACTAGTATATAGGGGTCTCAGGAATCCCCTTAGACCAAATAACCATACTGATGACCCAGAATTTGTCAGGGGTTGGGACCGGGTTATGACTGAAAATTCTCTTAGGCTGATGCAATATATGGTTGAATACGAAAAACAACATCTAGAGCGTGTGTCTGATCAACTTACTCAGGAAGTTAAAGAAATACTCAGTTTTAGTCAACAAACTGACTTCAAAAATCAAGAAATAAAATTACAAAATAATCTAGAAAATTTTAAATCTGAGATAAAAGAGAGAAAACACCGTAAATATATACGAGACAAAATAGATTTCGAGTCAGATCGTGTGTATTCCTGGAAAAAACAGAGGAATCTTCCAGTGAGAAAAACCAGATATACTGATTACTCAGAGTCAGAAACATCAGGAACAGAGACAGGAAGTCAGACAGGTCCCAATACGGGAACAAAAAGAAAAATTAGATATAACAGAAACCGGAATTCAAAAAAAGCAACATCTCAGAGTGAATGTCAAACACCAATGCCAAGTGTTCGCCCCCCTGGCGATTCTGGGCCATCCTTATTTTCGTCAGCTTTAATGGATGGTCATATGTCCTTAACTGGGGTGAAAAAGATCCCTACTGCAAATCCAGCGACAAGTGGGACAACAACCATGATAATGGGTATGGAGCAATCACTGAGTGTGGAATCCAGAAAGAGTGGACCTCCTATATTATCAGCTGGAAACCAATTCCCCACGAGTTCTTCTATCACTGCTCCTATTGCCCCCCTTTTTTTAGGGCAGGCAGGGACACAAGCAAAAGACAGGGAGAAATGGGGTTTCTCGATGAAATGATAGAAAGGAGGGTCACACTCAGTGATTTAACCATGACTGACATACAACATACTGTCAACCCTTTATGTCCTCCAGATACATCCATAAGTATGATAACAGGTGCCAGACCGAAAACCACACAGGTTATTAACTTATCATGTAAGATCTTATCTCAATCACAAACAGAGGTTCTGAGTCGGGGCTTGACCTTTACACCAGTACCTCAATGTGATAAATTTACCTGGGTAAAGGACATAAACCTTTTTGCACGCAAACTTGCACTTCATAAACAACATCTAAGCCTGACTCAGGATTCACATAAATTAATCCAACAGGAACAGAAGGCTTTACTGACGTTAGAGAGCCTGCATGCAGAAAGTGAGGGTATGTGCACCACTGTAGAACCCCCATTGACAAATTTGAAGCCTCGCTCCAAGTGGACACCACCTTTTTCCCAATATAAAAATATTGAAACCTTTGTAGATTTAGTTACTGATGAAATCAGAACTATCAAACTGCACAAACTTGGTGGGGAAAGTAATTTGAATAGTGAGGAGTCCTTTGCCTTGGAATCTTTGAGAAAGGATGACAAAATTGTAATCAAATCAAGTGACAAGGGGGGAAATATAGTGGTGCAAGATAGAAATGACTATGACCTGATGGTTGAAAAACTACTAAGTGACAAAAAAATCTATGAAACTCTAGATGCCAATCCAACAGGTACCTACCTCACTGAACTGCACCTTATCCTTAAGGAGGCACGAGATAACCAACTAATTTCCAAGGAGGAATTCATCTTCCTATATAATAAACATCCAACTATTGCCACTTTTTATGCACTTCCCAAAGTGCACAAAAATAGGGTCCCAATTCCAGGGAGACCCATTGTCTCGGGGAATGATGCATTAACCCAACCTGCTAGTGAGTATGTTGACACCATTTTGAGGCCCTTTGTGACTGAACTACCGTCCTACATTAAGGACACAAATGATGTATTGTCTAAAATAGCTAATATCACATTATCAAAATCCACGTTTTTAGCAAGCCTCGACGTCGAGGCCTTATACACTAATATTGAGCACAAATTAGGTATTGAGGCGGTCAAATCTTTTCTGTATACGAAAAGTACGTCATTTCATAGACATAATGACTTTGTAATACGACTCTTATTGTTTGTTCTCACACACAATTATTTTTTATGTAATGGAACCTTTTTTCACCAAATTCACGGGACCGCGATGGGCACGCCTTGTGCCCCGACGTTCGCGAACCTTTTCTTGGGGTGGTGGGAGCACAATATTGTTTTTTCTGAAAGCATGGAACCTTACACTAAGTATATTAGCTATTGGGGCCGATTCATTGATGATGTCTTGCTGTTCTGGGAGGGGGAGAGGGAACAGTTCTGTGACTTTGTTGAGTTACTGAATGCAAATGATATCGGTATGCATTTTACGTTTGAAATTAATCCGACTCAAATAAATTTTTTAGACCTGACGATACAAAAAGATGAGTCTGGACAGATTCAGACCGATATTTATCGTAAACCTACCTCAACAAATAGTTTTTTGCATTTCTCAAGCTGGCATCCAACTGCATTAAAAAATGGAATACCATTTGGACAATATCTACGTGCCAGGAGAAATTGTTCAACAGATGAGTTGTTTAAGATCCAAGCGGATGATCTATATAATAGATTCCGCGATAGGGGATATCCTCGAAAGGTGCTGAAAAGGGCCTTCAATCGAGCAAAAGCCCTTACAAGAGATTCCCTCATCTCATGCAGGACTGCCCCCTCTGTGACCTCCCAGGACAGCAAGACCATCCGCTGTATAGGTACTTTTGATGGGCATCATCGACTGATGACAAACATCTTAAGGAAATATTGGAAAATTCTCCTTAATGATCCAGATCTACGTCAGGTGCTTCCACCTTATCCTAGTGTCACCTTTAGACGTGGTCCAAGCTTAAGGGACCAATTGGTACACAGTTTCCTTCCCAAAATAGGACAGGAAAATAGTAACTGGCTAAGATCTAAGGTGACAGGTTCATATCCATGTGGTGGCTGCTCCTTTTGCAGCTTCTTACCCAAGATTAAAAGATTTGTGAATCCAGTTGATGGCAGGGAGTATGAAATTCGTGACTGGTTTAATTGTAAGAGCAGTGGTCTAGTGTATATAGCCTCCTGCACATGTCCAAAATTGTATGTTGGCAAGACGGTTCAGGAATTGAGGAGACGGATCTCGGGACACATAAGTGCAATCAATACAAAAAAAGATACTTCCCTATATAGACATGTGTCATATATTCACAATGGCCGTATAGATGTACTGAAATTTTGGGGGCTCTCCCAAGTCAAACTGGGCCCCAGATCCGGAAATTTGGACATCAGATTGCTAAGAGAAGAGGCCAAATGGATATATAGACTGTCA
The DNA here is from genome assembly GCF_014858855.1 of Bufo gargarizans. Lineage (NCBI taxonomy): Eukaryota > Metazoa > Chordata > Amphibia > Anura > Bufonidae > Bufo > Bufo gargarizans. Next base: position 43,891,099 of record NC_058089.1, read on the forward strand.
AGTCAAACCCCAGCCGGCCTAAATGAAGGTTTTTCCTTTTCTGCCTTTTTGTAAATAATAAACATTGCAATATCTTGCAAAAAACACAAAAAACAAAAGAAAAAAAAAAAAAGAAAAAATAAAAAAATTTTTTTGCCATTAATGAGAGGATAAAATTATAATAATATCTATAAAAGTCTATAAAGTGATAAGACTATTCCTACAAAACCTCTTCTTAGAGCCAACAGGGATATATATGCTGTGGTAAAATAGAGCAGGGTAATAGTTACTATTTGACAGATGCAGTAATAGAATTTTGACCAGCTAGTTATGTCAACCTAATCCAACGAAATGGTTTATATAATATGTATACACATATATAATTTCTTCGCCCTGCTCTTCTTTCCTTCTCCCCACCATTTAGCCTATCGGCCGGTAACATGTATCTAATGCATGATTTTGACAATGTATCTTCTTAGTTAACCACTCCCACTTCCCTGTTCGGGAGGGTGGGAGGTGATGACGACTGTTACGCTGTCATCAGACGGCGTCAATGTTTTGGCTGGGACGCCTAGTGATGAGGTCATCACTGGGCGCCAGCGCATGTTTAGATACGGGCAACGGCTGGAGCCAATAGTACACTAGCTGTGGAAACAGCGCTGTGACCGGAAGCATGCAGCCTATGGTGACCTCATCACTAGGCGCCGGCACACGTGATGGGTGACGTGGGAGACACGCCTCTTCTTATGGATATGACCAATGGGCTATCTGTAATAGATAAATGGGGGCGTTACCTAAGGCATAAAACTCTTGTTTGTTCAGCGCGCCGACGCTAATACCCCTAACCCCTGACGAAGCCGCATCGCGGCGAAACATGTCGGGTGGGGACTAGTGTTAGGCGCTTGTTTTAGGTTCAGTTGGCAGCAAATGTGTAGACTTCAGTAGGGCTAACAGTCCGGTGTGTCATGAACTAGTGTAGTGGTTATCTGGTGCCAGTGCAGAGAAAACCAACCTGCGTTGGTGTCCGGAGCCTGGGCCCAGGTTTCCAGGACACAAAGCAATAGGGTATATCTAATCTGTGGTATACTGTCACCAACCACCCACCTGCACACATATATTTGCTCTCAAACAAATGAGAGAGAAGTAAATCTTCACATAAATTTGCATTGCCACCTGTTAGTTTTTAAATGTGTGGTTTCTGTGGGGCAAATAATTCCCCTTTTAAATGAACGTAATAAAGTATTTGGCTTTTATTTTCCAAATTAGTTGACCCCTACAGGGACTTTTTTTTGGTCTTTTGACCAGTTGTGTATTTCAGGGTCAAATCCCAAGGGTCTTACTAGGGCCCACTTTTGTGTATTAAGTTGGATTATGCCAACTGGAGTGATGGGAGCAGCAGGCATGAACGACAAGAACGATATGTCAGTGTTCTTATAATTCGCATGCGTTCAGAATAGAGGGGCGATTATTCACGCGATGCGATTTTTTTGCACTTGCGACTTTTCGTACTTGCGATTTTGTGCATTTACGATTTTTCTTGCACTTGCGATTTTCCACACTGGCACTGTGTAGCTTTTACAGCTCGAATATTATCATTATCTGAACCACAATGTATCCATCACATTTGAACCTGCATCGCGGTGCCTGAAACCTCCCCTGCCATTTATGTATGAATTTGTAGTTGTAGCCCGCTTGGTGTGGGGACTACTAGGTAATGTGTACCCGATTTGTGCTTACTAGTTTGTTTCTAACATCACACTTGTACCTGCTGTTTGCATGTTTTTAATCTATGTCATCAATTCATGGGCGCACAGCTGTGGCTGACGGTGCCGGCCGTCCCCTGTCTGCCTGTATAAAGCGCAAGTCTGCGCGATGACGTATACAGCGGCCCGAGGAAGCGCGATCCCAAGCGCGAAACGGCCGTCGTCACTTGCAACATTGTGTCCGCCCCTGGATCCTTCATGTGTTGTCTTCTAAGGAAGTCCCAATAAAGCAGCAACTATTACTCCGGTGAGTGCCGCGACTCTTTACTTTTTCTCTTCTCATCGTGAACCACAGTCTTAACCTCTGTGTCGCTGAGCACCTCACAGCGGAGCGCATTGTACCACATTTACGGTTATCCTACTACTGAAGGCCATATCAGTGGAAGAAGTGCCGCCGTGTTTCCCTTTCTTTGTACATGTCACCTGAAATGGTCTTCCAACAGTCTTGAAGGAGTTCCCAGAGATGCTTAGCACTTGTTGGCCCTTTTGCCTTCACTCAGCGGTCCAGCTCACCCCAAACCATCTCGATTGGGTTCAGGTCCGGTGACTGTGGAGGCCAGGTCATCTGGCGCAGCACCCCATCACTCTCCTTCATGGTCAAATAGCCCTTACACAGCCTGGAGGTGTGTTTGGGGTCATTGTCCTGTTGAAAAATAAATGATGGTCCAACTAAACTCAAACCGGATAGAATAGCATGCCGCTGCAAGATGCTGTGGTAGCCATGCTGGTTCAGTATGCCTTCAATTTTGAATAAATCCCCAACAGTGTCACCAGCAAAGCACCCCCAAACCATCACACCTCCTCCTCCATTCTTCACGGTGGGAACCAGGCATGTAGAGTCCATCCGTTCACCTTTTCTGCGTCGCACAAAGATCTCAAATTTGGACTCATCAGACCAATGCACAGATTTCCACTGGTCTAATGTCCATTCCTTGTGTTCTTTAGCCCAAACAAGTCTCTTCTGCTTGTTGCCTGTCCTTAGCAGTGGTTTCATAGCAGATATCCTACCATTAAGGCCTGATTCACACAGTCTCCTCTTAACAGTTGTTCTAGACATGTGTCTGCTGCTAGAACTCTGTGTGGCATTGACCTGGTCTCTAATCTGAGCTGCTGTTAACCTGCGATTTCTGAGGCTGGTGACTCGGATGAACTTATCCTCCGCAGCAGAGGTGACTCTTGGTCTTCCTTTCCTGGGGCGGTCCGCATGTGAGCCAGTTTCTTTGTAGCGCTTGATGGTTTTTGTGACTGCACTTGGGGACACTTTCAAAGTTTTCCCAATTTTTCAGACTGACTGACGTTCATTTCTTAAAGTAATGATGGCCACTCGTTTTTCTTTACTTAGCTGCTTTTTTCTTGCCATAATACAAATTTTAACAGTCTATTCAGTAGGACTATCAGCTGTGTATCCACCTGACTTCTCCACAACGCAACTGATGGTCCCAACCCCATTTATAAGGCAAGAAATCCCACTTATTAAACCTGACAGGGCACACCTGTGAAATGAAAACCATTTCAGGTGACTACCTCTTGAAGCTCATCAAGAGAATGCCAAGAGCGTGCAAAGCAGTAATCAAAGCAAAAGGTGGCTACTTTGAAGAACCTAGAATATGACATATTTTCAGTTGTTTCACACTTTTTTGTTATGTATATAATTCTACATGTGTTAATTCATAGCTTTGATGCCTTCAGTGTGAATCTACAATTTTCATAGTCGTGAAAATAAAGAAAACTCTTTGAATGAGAAGGTGTGTCCAAACTTTTGGTCTGTACTGTATATATTTAATAACGTGTTCATCAGGTTAAAAATCAATTACATAAGCATATTTAAAAAGTTGAAAAATCGGAATCGATGAAGATAAAAATAAAAAGTTAAAAATTGAATAAATAGTCATAAGATGGGCTTCAAAATCCATTCCCTATGGGTTCTTATTTATAATTGTGTGTGCATCCACTGGAGTATATTGTATCACCTGTATAATTATGTCAGATTTACACTTGCTGATGTTCAGCAATGGGAAATAAGGTTATACTTTCTAGTGTCCATATATTCGCCTTTCGTGTTTGACAGCAAACTGACTTCGTATTTATGTCAGTATTTTTGTTACTTATGGGGTACAGAATATTTTCTTTGTTGGTATCACAAAAATGCTCGGCAATTCCACATGGATATAGTATTCTAAATATTAGCATGTGATATCAAAGTTCCACCGTTGTAATATTAACACATAACTTAGATGTGCATTCTACGTTACCAGTCCTGAAGTGCAGAGAAGCTTGTGCGGTGGTCTTTACAGGCTCTGGAACGCAAAGATGCTTGTGAGGTGGTCTTTGTAGGCTCTATGCTCGCAGTTTGGTCCGATTGTACGACGTCACACATGGCGTCCCACGTGTCACGGGACCGCCGGCACTTCCTCGATGTGTTGGATCAGCTGATCGTTATCTGTTCCGGTGCGCTTATGTTTCTTTGTGGTAGAAATGAATTAAAATTATTCCATAATTGATGTGGAAGTCATCCCTCGCACTGTCTCTTTACACCAAACGTGTTTCGGAACAAAACTTGTTCCTTCATCAGTGGTAGACAGTGTGGTATCTTGGCTCCCTTTTTATTGGTAAACCTTTAATTGGAGGTAGGGTTCCTCCAGGAAACAAATAACATATGGGGTGGATTTTGTGATGTTCTTCTCAGATGGTGATATGTATCATATAATGGCCGATATACAATTCCATAAAGATATAGACATGCAGAATATAAAAATTTACTCAAAAGCGCAATTGCGTTATCAATATAATAATAGTGTGGCTCTAGACCACAAATTCCGTATAACAATTTGTCATAGGGGATTACCCTTGAATTGGGTACACTATAGGACTCTCCTGTTGAGAGAAAAGGGGACAATTGCGTTTTCAATGCGGTAATGATGCTATATTAAATCAAGACATTCTGTTCTTAATGGGTATGCTCTCGGAGAACTCAATATATTAAATAATTAGGAGAAGTTCCTTTTGTATTTCTATGTGTGGAAATGCAACCCTTGCTAACTTCCAAACTAAGTAGTATTGACATAATTAAATGTATCCAACATTTTAACGGTTCTTATATGGAAAATTGATGAGATCACGTGGGGTGGGGGCCTGACTGGGAAGGGAGATCAATGTGCTGGTAGTACAGCCAGACCTCGATGTCCTGTCCCTGAAAAGAACCCCACCCAAGGATGTCTACAGGAAACCAAAAATTTCTAATTCTGCAGTAAGGCCGGCGGGTATAATTGTTTCAAGCTCGAAGATTTTAAGTGATTCGGCCTGGACATGTTAGCTATATGATTGCCCCTCGCCATGGCTTCCTCATTTTTTCCAGTGCCACAAAGGTCAGAGTACTGGGGTCTTTATTATGATACTCTTTGTAATGTTGTGAAACTGTATGGTTCGCAAATCCCTTTTTAATATTAGTGATGTGTTCTGCTATCTCTTGGTTCTGCCGATATATTGTTTTCTACACAGACATTCTAAAATGTATATAACATCTGTAGTATTACAGGTCAAACTGTCTTTAATCACAAGAATTCTGAGTGGAATGTATCTGTGTGGTTTTTTGGGGGGAAATGTGTTGTTTTAAAATTATTACAGCTACCACGGTAGAAACCTTTCAAAGAAGGCCAGTTAGTTTGTGTACTTTTTTTATTCTTCTTTATAGTAAGGGTAATATTTAGGCCCAAATTTGGTGCCCTAGTATATGTCATATGTGGGGAGGTCGACAAAGTCGGGCCTATGATCTTATGTCTTAATAGATGATGCCAATGTTTACGTATGATTTTATCAACAGTCTTCGGTTGTGAATGAAATGGGAATATTATGCGGAGATTTTCATCCTGTTTGTTTTGCATTTCTCTAGTTGAGAAGAAGGACTCTCTATTCATGTTTCTGACTTTATTTATTTAAAGATGTTTCCAAAACTTCATCTGGGTATTGTTTAGTCATAAATTATTGCTTAAGTTGAATAGCCTCTTTTTCAAATTGTTCATTGGAGGTACAATTTCTCTTAAAGGGAACCTGTCACCGGGATTTTGGGTATAGAACTAAGGACATGGGTTGCTAGATGGCCACTAGCACATCCGCAATACCCAGTCCCCATAGCTCTGTGTGCTTTATTGTGTCAAAAAAACTATTTGATACATATGCAAATTAACATAAAAGAGTCATATCTTACTTGTGTGACCAGAGAAGAGTCATATTTTCAAGCTCTGACTCATCTCAGGTTAATTTGCATATGTATCAAATCGGTTTTTATACACAATAAAAGCACACAGAGCTATGGGGACTGGGTATTGCGGATGTGCTAGTGGCCATCTAGCAACCCATGTTCTCAGCTCTATACACAAAATCCAGGTGACAGGTTCCCTTTAATCCTCCTAAATTGACTGGTTGGTATATTTAATACCCATCGGAGGAGGTGGCAGCTTGTAAAGAGGATATAGCTATTTTTCATCACAGATTTATAGTATGTGCTACACACAAATGCATGGTCCATTATTTTGATTGTTAGGTCCAAAAATTCAATCTGTGTCTTACTTGTATTTGATGTAAATCTCAAATTTCTATTATTGTTGTTAATCTGTTCTAAAAATGTGCTCAATTGGACTTCTGTATTTTGCCAAAGAGCACGTCATCTATGTACCAGATTTGTCCCCAGCTGTGGCACAATTACCTCCCTCTCCCATTGCGCCATGAACAGGTTCGCATAGCTGGGGGAAAACCTGGTACCCATGGCGGTACCCCTTTCCTGGACATAGAAGTCTGATTTATAAAGTAAGTAATTATGTGTTAGAATATATCTGACACCATCTAATAAAAATTACATTTGGTCTGGTTGTAATTCAATGTTAAAAGTTGTAGTTGTTCCTTGAGGGCTTCTAATCCCTTGTTTATGTTCTATAATCGTGTACAGTGAATTAACATTCATGGTTCCAATTATCAAGTGGTTCTGGACTTCAAGTTGTTCTAATGTTAATATTATATCTGTTGTGTCTTTGATATAAGCTGGAATCTTTTTAACAACCGGTTGGAGTAATTTGTCTATATACTGTGATAAGTTAGATGACATAGATCCTATACCAGATATAATAGGTCTACCTGGTGGTTGTAAAGGGTCTTTATGGATTTTGGGAATACAATGGAAAATTGGTAACCTTTTTGGAGTATCCATTATGTATTTATGTTCCCATTCTAGGAGGATTCCTCTATCATATCCTGAATCACAGTATTTTATCAGCTCTTTATAGAATTAGTTTGTAGGATCTAAGTTTTTTGTATGTATATGAATCTGATCGTTACCTTCTACAGTCTATATCATATTGGGCTGTATCCAACACCACAATCGCCCCCCCCCCCCCCCACCTTCTTTATCTGCCGGCCTAATGGTAATATTGTGTAAATATTGTAATTCTTTAATCACGTTCATTTCATGTCTTGTTAGATTATTATATATATATATAAAAAAAAAAAATGTTTTCTAATATCTGATTCTATATTTTTCCGGAATGTTGCTATCTCATGACTTATCTCTTGTCTGGGGTATTTTGGGGATTTTACCTTTAACTCCGTATGTTCATATTTAAAATCTACAGTTGTGTTTGTTGATGCGATTGGATTTTGTATATAGTTTTTTAAAACAGATTTTTATAAAAAATGTCTCAATGCCAATGTACGTGGAAAACTTATCAAGTGTTGTTGTACCACATAGGTGTGATATACCTATATTAGAAAGTATATTATAGGTACAGTATATCACACCTCTCAATCAGTTTTTCTTAGGGGGGGCAACAGGTATATCACACCAGTTGCAATTAGTTATTCCAATAGCGTTTGTCCCTCTTTCTAGCTGCGGTATTTCAGCAGAACCGCACACAACTGCTGCACAATACAAATGAACTATAATGTACTTTCTATGTTAGAAGGTATATTATAGGTATATCACACCCCTCAATCCGTTTTTCTTAGGGGGGGCAACAGGTATATCACACCAGTTGCAATTAGTTATTCCAATAGCGTTTGTCCCTCTATCTAGCTGCAGTATCGCAGCAGAACCGCACACAACTGCTGCACAATACAAATGCAATATAATATACTTTCTATGTTAGAAAGTATAGTATAAGTTTATAACACCCCTCAGTATGTCACACCTATTGATAGCACACCTATACCAGTCCTTAAAAGGACTTTTGTGGCCCTATTAGCTAGTATTTGGTGTCCCTAACAGTCTGTCCATGCTCCACACAGCAACCTCTCCCTACACTGGCAAAAAACTGAATGTAAAATGGCTGCCAGATCGGGTTTATTTATAGGGTAGGGGGTATGTCCATGTGCTAAAACATCTCAATTGGCTGTCCTGTACTACCTGATGGATGTGTCATGGGTCAAAGTTCGGCACAATGAAAAAGAATATGGGCCAGCGGACATCGCCATATAGGCTCCAAACCGCGAACGAGCAAAGTTCGCCGCAAAATGACCGCCGAGCGAACCGCAAGGCCATCTCTAATGAGAAGTGATAAGCATTCTGTGACGAATACAACACCTCGTGCCCGCTTGACGTCAACTACGTCAAGCTCACAAGAGGCGGTATTGTCCCTGGTTACCAAAAATGTAACGTTACGCTCTCCGGGAGGAGCAGTTAAGGTCAGATTGGTACAGCTTACACACACACCTCCTGTCCACGCGGGCACAGAGAGGCAACAAGCTGAGAGAGCCTTTTCACTGCCGCAGTGAAAACAGCGCTGTCTCAGCCCGGGAAATCTGCCACCAGCTTCTCGTTTGATATAAGCCAGGTCAGCTAACAGGATTATATAGGGTGAGAAACCAACCTGCGGTTACTTATAACTGGGCCAAAACACGGACGTGGGGATTCGTGATCGAGATACAAGATAGCACAAGATTAAATTATATATTTAATTGCTGTAAGGGCACACTAGATTTAACACAATATACACAAACTATATATACAGTGGTCTGAGGTTACAGATACAGATTATTTGGGTACAACAGGGTTAAGCAGAGTAAAAGCCAGATTACCGGGTAGATGAAAGTTCCTTTGGGTCATAAGGGTGGCTTCAGTCAAGTGGGGGCGGTGATGTCAGCAGTTTCCAGGTCTCTCCAAACACATTTGCATTATTTGACCCCCTTTCAGAGAAAGACACGCCCGCTTGCTGGTACCAACCTTTTAACCTGTAGCCGGCCCCACCCCTCATGGCCTCAGGGAGGGTCCACTCCCCCTCTTCTAGGCTGGCAGCAAATGACCCACAAAGCCCTTTAGGGTTCATAGCTCCAGACCAGAGGTTCACAGGGAGATGGTTCTGGGACCAACTGACCTGCCTGGGTTCCGGCTACAAGTAGAGTCCAAACCTGGTACCGTTATGTCGTTTCTGTGGGGAGATATGGATATCTCCTTTCCCTGGCATGCCTCCATCTAATAAAGCCCATGGGCACGTACATCGTGGCCACCGGGACACAAATATGTCTCCGGTTTGCGCCTGCGATGGCCGGGCGATTCATAATCCCTTATAACTCGCAGGCCCCAATATGTCTGCTAATCTGATTGAACTCGGGAAGCTTTGGGACCCCATACTGAGAGATCCTTCCTGTTACCTTGGCCTGGCTCCTAGCTGCTGGAAGAGGTGTGAGTCTATCCACCTGGGGCATCCTTGAAGCCTGGACCCCTGGGGATTTCTCCCTTGCCAGCTGACACTCAGATGGCTGGGGGGTGGAAACTTATTTTGCATGTACACTGATAAACATGCCAAGAGGTGAATCCTATGACAATCAGGGCTGGGGCTTTAAAGCAGGGCCCTCCTGTGGAGTTCACTACCTCTGCTATCTGTCAGCAAATAGGGGTGTGAGGACATGGCTGGCAGTAAATATTAATCCATATTCCTCACACATTCTTTACAGTGAAGTCTCTGAAACTTTGGAATAGCCTGCCGCAGGAGCTGGTCACAGGAAATATAGTAGATGGCTTGAAAAAAGTTTAGATTAATTTTTATTTCAAAATAACATTATTGCTTATGAAAATATATAGAAATCATGTTCTATAAACCCTTTCCCTTTGGCTCACCACTTCCTTAAAAGCAAGATGGGTGTTAATTCAGGGATTTTTTGTGATAACCACATCTGGAGTGGGGAAAGTGTTTTTTTTTTTGCCTTCTCCTGGATCAATATATTAGGATTACAGGTTGGACTTGATGGACTTTTGTCTTTTACCAACTTTGTAACATATGAACAAAACTAAACAACTATGTAACCAATAAACACTAAATTTCGATAGGCGATAACAAAAATGGTACAGGCAACTAAATAAACAACAAAATAAGACCATAGACAGAAGCATAAATAGGATCCCTGAAGCTAAAAAAGGATCAATTAATATTGGTGGGAGAGGGAGGGAAAATAAAAAAAGGGGGAGGGGAGAAGGGGGTGAGGGCGGAGATGGGATAGGGAGGAGGGTAAGGAGGGGTGAAAGGGAAAGCAGAGAGGAGGGAAGGAAAGGAAGGGGGACAGGTATTCACCCTTACTCTATTGACATAAAAAAAAAATCAGCATGCTTGTGGAGAGAAGATATGCTAAATAAGAATAAGTAATACATTAAAGGGGTTGTCTCATCATAGACAATTGTCTGGGACCCACACCTATATAAAGAATGGAGCCCCAAAAGGGAAGTTGGGAGTACTGCGCATGAGCAGACACCCTCCATTAATTTTCTATGGGCCAGAGAAAATAGCCGAGCTCTGGCTTGGCTATTTCCGTCAAGCGCATTGAAGTAAATGGGAGCGGTGGTCGGTCATGAGTGGTGTGCTCCCATTCACATCTATGGGGAGCTGGCTTGTTGCTGGCCGGACCGGAGTCCTCCAGCCACCACCTTTTGGGGCTCCATTCCCGATATAGGTGCGGGTCCCAACTTTGTAATAGACTATTGCAAATGGTTTGCTTGCTAAAGAGCTCTACTGAAACACCTGTGAGTCTATACAATTTAGCCAAGGCATCTTAAGTAATTGATCTCCTCTGAGCTTACATGTATAGTAAAACCTAATTTTGTGTACATGTTATTCAGATATCCAGAAAATGACAACACTTTGGGCTTGGGGCCCCTGTAATTGCAAAACACATCATCAATATACTGTAATGATGCCTTGGAATATTGTTGAAAAAGTGGATGACAGTATACATAGTCTTCATTGAAATTTATCATAAATGCATATGCATATGGAGGGGCCACGTTCGAACCCATTGCAGTACCTCGTCTCTTATGTCACAAAACATAAAGAAGTTCTAAGTAAACAAAACTGTTATGTGTTGTTGAGTTTTGATTCTTTTGCCAGTAGATCCCTTTAGCAGGGACGTTCACACATAGTGCTCAAAGGGGGCTTGAGCCCCTGCCCCTTCTGCCCCTGCTCCTTTAATGCCCCTTTTTTTATGTTGTCCCAAACCCAGGGCCATCTAGGGTTGTCCCAAGCCGCAGGGGAGGGGGCCGTCTGCCCCAGGTGTCAGCTACAGGGGGGTGCTGCCATGCCTGCCTGTGTGCCGGTAAGGTGTAGTATGGGCATAACAATAGCACTCCAGAGCAAACTGTGAGAGAGTGAGAGGTGTTGGAGAAAGGACCTTGCATGACATCATCACCATGTGACCAGTAACATAGCGATATTACTGGTCACATGGCTATGAGGTAATCAAAGGTCCTTTCTTCCTTCCAGGACTCAGTGTTGCTGCAGCCTGCAGGAGAAGGGTAGGTCACGTGGGTTGGCAGCTCTCTGCTATCACAGGCACTAGCCGACTGTCTGCAGAGTAGGAAGATCAGGGATGGCTGCTCAGCAGCGTCTGTAGAGGTGAGAGAGTCTGTCAGCGCTGGAGAGGTGGATGTGACTACTGGGGAGGGTCTGAGGATTGTATGCTGGGGGAGGCTGTGTGGGATTATATACTAGGGCGGATGCTGTGTGGGATTATATACTGGAGCAGATGCTGTGTGGGATTATATACTGGGGGTGCTGCTGTGTGGGATTATATACTGGGGGCTGCTGTGTGGGATTATATACTGGGGGGGCTGACTTATCTGAGGAATCAGGAGAAGCAGCCTCCAGCAGTGAACACAATCCAGGAAGAAGTATAAACCGCAATGTGAGGCAGTATGGGAGGGAATATAAAGGGAGACAATCAGTGCAAATAGGTGACAGCTGGGAGGAGGAAAAGAGATGAGAAAGTGAATCCAAAACAAAGAACATCATACAACAAGTAGAGAAGAACATCTGCCAGATCTTCTCACAGAGCTGGCGGTGACACACTCACGTTAGGGGAATAGCCTGCCGGATCCATACTAATGTGTTGTCATGGCGCAGTGTGGTAAATACACTCCACACTGAACACAGAAGGGAAGGAAAAAGGTATTAGACCTGGAACCTAGGGAAAGGGAAATGGTCACAACTGGTGAGTCCCTACGCCGAGCCCTGACTGGTATAAGTATGAACAGACCTTGATAGTACGAATGTTCATATGCAGGAACCGAAGCCCAATCTCACCCTAACAGAGCCCTACAGATAGTGTCAGGACACAGATGGCCCATTCCTTTCCAGATGAAGAAATAGGAGACCCCCTCAGGCCTAATATCAGGAAAACAACAAACAACAAAGAACATACACTTAAACTTCCAGAAGTATGCGGACGAGCAGGACCTCAGAGAGAACTAACACCAGGACTCCCACAAAAAAGGAGCTATTAACCGCATAGCATGATGGGTGAAGCAAGACTAAATAGAGGAGAAGGAATGACCACTTAAGCTACACCTGAGACAAGAGGTGTGGTCATCCCCAGCAACAACACAGAAAAGTGAAACCATAGAGACTGTCAATCATGTGCAGCCAGTCTCCTCGATCTTCTAGTCCCTGTCACAGGAGGAACCGTGACACGCGCTGCCGGAAGTGTAACTGCCAATTTGGTTCATTTTAAATATAGTAAGGGCAGGGGCATAAAGCAGTTTTGGAATGTACTTTATTACGGAAAATGTTTTCTTTCTACGAGAAAAAAGGGTATAAAGAGTCTTCTTAGCAACACTATAACATTAGTGTTGCTAATGAGAGATCTGTCTCCATTCTTTAGAATACAACTGTGTGTAACATGCAAAGGCTCAAAGCCACCTCTTGTCTCTACCTCAGTCCCTGAGAATGGACATGTGGCCTAAATATCACTGTCCATCACGCTGCTTATCTGACTTATTACACACAGACATCTTTAGTGCTTGGCAAAACACTGAAAACTGAAGACAGGCTCTCCTTAGTGACACTCAGTTACAGCTTTGTTAGAAAACTCTTTAAACTGAAATCACGGTTAAACTTTAAGGACTTTAGGTTATAGATTCCTTATCATAAATAAGAGGTATATCTAAGAAATTAGATATACCTCATCAATATTAATAGCCTCTCATGATACACCTCTCTTGTCTGGTACCAAGCATAGAAGGTTTTCTTCACGCTCAGATCTCTTCATAGACTCATTTCTAGAGTGAGCAATGGTGTCCAAAACCTCTGAAAAACCTCTGGCTATTAGTGAGGTCCTGTCAATTTCTAAGCTGTGAAGATGAATGCCTTCAGATTCTGTCAGAGCTGCATGCCCTGAGACACTAGATTCTGCATGAGGGGAGGCCTCAAATATCTCCTTTGACTTATTAGTAAGGTCCTGTCAATTTAAGCTGTGAAGTTGAATGCCTTCAGATTCTGTCAGAGCTGCATGCCCTGAGACACTAGATTCAGGGAGCTCCCTGAGACAAAGCATCCATCAGTAATGGATTGTCCTTCTTGTATAAGAAAAACATCTTCGGTTTGGCTTTTCTCGAGCTGCCATCTAGTCTACCTCTATCAAGCCCCATTTCTGGACTATAGAATTGAAGACCTGGGGGCGTGGTCGGAAGCCAATGGTGTGGGGCCCTTGAATACAGAGCTCCGTAGCTGACAAGCTCCATCAAGCTTAGAATTTGCATCCACCTCACCACCATGGGGAAGAAGAGGACAGGGAAGCCGTCCAAGAACAGCGCGGACCTCCTGGAAACCCCAGCATCTCTCACTATGGACGCATTCGTGCGCAGAGAGAAGGACGAACTCGATCCCAAGATGGTGCCCTCTTAACACGCCACACAGCTCAGGAGCGGGTCAGCATTCGCCTCCCAGCCGACATCCCTGCCGTCGCCTATGTCACTCCTCACACTCAGCGGAGCGCAAATTATACACCAGCCTGGGTCCCCTTCTACAAAGAATGAAATCCCCTTACCGGACTTTGAGGTGAGGAGACAATTGGAGTTCACGGGGCCTGAGGAGCCTGGTTCCTGCAATGCTGCGCCACAGACTCTCTCACACTCTACTCAGAGAATCATCCAGGGCCAGCTCCTAAACCCACACATGTATCGCCGCTGCTGCTAGTGGCCTCATTAACCCCTCCTGCTCCAGGCCCACCACAGAGCACCATTAATGATCATGAGCACATGACCTCTCAGGGGGGACACCTGAATCAGCCCCCCCTTCAGGGGTTTTATCACCTCATGCTATCTATGGCTCCGAGCTACCCCAACAGAAGCCGGCTCCACTACCACAGAGAGCCTTCAAGTCTGGGAGCACCAAAGACCATATGCCTGGGAAGATGCAAGTCCTTTTATCAGAAGTTAAATATGCACTTAAACCTGAGGTAGCGGCTATCCTAAAAGACGTTCAGAATATAGGCCTTCGCCTCAATCAGCTTGTTGTGGAAATTTTATTATACGGACATTTTATCTTAGGATGTGTGTGTGTTTTTATAGATTGTCATCTGTCTCTCTGTGTCGGATTTAACCCTTTCAGGACCAAGCCATTTTTCACCTTAAGGACCAGGCTATTTTTTGCAAATCTGACCAGTGTCAGTTTATGTGTGAATAACTTTAAAACGCTTTTACTTATCCCGGCCATTCAGAGATTGTTTTTTCGTCCCATATTGTACTTCATGACACTGGTAAAATGAAGTCCCAAAAATTATTTTTTTTGCACAAAAAAATACCTAATTTACAAAAAATTTGGAAAAATTAGCAAATTTCAAAGTTTCAGTTTCTCTACTCCTGTAATACATAGTAATACCCCCCAAAATTGTGATGACTTTACATTCCCCATATGTCTACTTCATGTTTGGATCATTTTGGGAATTACATTTTATTTTTTGGGGACGTTACAAGGCTTAGAAGTTTAGAAGCATTTTTCGGAAAATTTCCAAAACCCATTTTTTAATGACCAGTTCAGGTCTGAAGTCACTTTGTGAGGCTTACATAATTGAAACCACCAAAAAATGACCCCATTTTGGAAACTACACCCCGCAAGGTATTCAAAACTGATTTTACAAACTTTGTTAACCCTTTAGGTGTTCCACAAGAGTTATTGGCAAATGGAGCTGAAATTTCAGAATTTCAATTTTTTTGCACATTTTCAATTTTAATCCATTTTTTCCAGAAACAAAGCAAGGGTTAACAGCCAAACAAAACTCAATATTTATGGCCCTGATTCTGTAGTTTACAGAAACACCCCATATGTGGTCGTAAACTGCTGTACGGGCACACGGCAGGGCGCAGAAAGAAAAGGTGCGCCATATGGTTTTGGAAGGCAGATTTTGCTGGAATAGTTTTTAGACACCATGTCCCATTTGAAGCCCCCTGATGCACCCCTAGAGTAGAAACTCCATAAAAGTGACCCCATCTAAGAAACTACACCCCTCAAGGTATTCAAAACTGATTTTACAAACATCGTTAACCCTTTAGGTGTTCCACAAGAGTTATTGGCAAATAGAGATGAAATTTCAGAATTTCAATTTTTGGGCAAATTTACCATTTTACAAAAAAATAATTCCAGTTACAAAGCAAAGGTTAACAGCCAAACAAAACTCATTATTTATGGCCCTGATTCTGTAGTTTACAGAAACACCCCATATGTGGTCGCAAACTGCTGTACGGGCACACGGCAGGGCGCAGAAGGAAAGGAATGCTATACGGTTTTTGGAAAGCAGATTTTGCTAGACAGTTTCTTTGGACACCATGTCCCATTTGAAGCCCCCCTGATGCACCCCTAGGTTAGAAATTCCAAAAGAGTGACCCCATTTTGGAAACTATGGGATAAGGTGGCAGTTTTGTTGGTACTATTTTAGGGTACATATGATTTTTGGTTGCTCTATATTACACTTTTTGTGAGGCAAAGTAACAAAAAATAGAAATTCTGAAATTTCATCTCCATTTGCCACTAACTCTTGTGGAACACTTAAAGGGTTAACAAAGTTAGTAAAATCAGTTTTGAATACCTTGAGGGGTGTAGTTTCCTAAATAGGGTCACTTTTTGGAGTTTCTACTCTAGGGGTGCATCAGGGGGGGCTTCCAATGGGACATGGTGTCAGAAATACCAGTCCAGCAAAAACTGCCTTCAAAAAACCATATGGCATTGCTTTCCTTCTGCGCCCTGCCGTGTGGCCATACAGCAGTTTACGACCAAACGACAGAATCAGGCCAATAAATATTGAGTTTTATTTGGCTGTTAACCCTTGCTTTGTTACGGGAAAAAATGGATTAAAATGGAAAATTTCCCCAAAAATAGCTGTTTTGGCACTATTTATATTTTTTATTATTTGCAACGTTCATCTGACAGGTACGATCATGTGCTATTTTTATACAGCAGGTTCCTACGGACGTGGCAATACCTAATATGTCTACCTTTTTTAAATTTATCTAGGTTTTAAACAATAATATCATTTTTGAAACAAAAAAAAATCATGTTTTAGTGTCTCCATAGTCTGAGAGCCATAGTTTTTTCAGTTTTTAGGCGATTGTCTCAGGTTGGGTATCATTTTTGCGGGATGAGATGACGGTTAGATTGATATTATTTTGGGGTGCATATGACTTTTTGATCGCTTGCTATTACACCTTTTGTGATGTAAGGTAACAAAAAAATAGCTTTTTTGACACCGTTTTTATTTTTATTTTTTTACAGTGTTCACCTGAGGGGTTAGGTCATGTAATATTTTTATAGAGCAGGTTCTTACGGACGTGGCAATACCTAATATGTCTACCTTTTTTTTTTAAATCTAGGTTTTACACAATAATATCATTTTTGAAACAAAAAAAATCATGTTTTAGTGTCTCCAAAGTCTGAGAGCCATAGTTTTTTCAGTTTTTAGGCGATTGTCTCATGTAGGGGCTCAATTTTTGCGGGATGAGGTGACGGTTTGATTGGCGTACATGCAACTTTTTGGATCACTTTTATTACCTTTTTTGGGAAGTAAGGTGGGCAAAATATCTATTTCCTCATAGTTTTTATTTTTTTATTTTTATGGCGTTCACCGTGCGGGGAAAGTAACATGATTGTTTCATAGATCAGGTCGTTATGGACGCGGCGATACCTAATATGTGTAGTGTATTTTTTTTTTTGACCCAGACCCACTTGGTTCTTGAAGATCCAGTGGGTCTGATGTCTGTATAATACAGTACAGTACAATATATATTGCACTGTACTGTATTTTACTTACACTTTGTCTGAACAGATCCATGCTTTCAGCACAGATCTGTTCAGCACCATGGACAGCAGGATGCCTGATAAGGCATCCTGTTGCCATGGGAACCTTCCCCGTCTGTCACAACTGCGCAGACGGGAAAGGGGGAGGACTGGGGTGTCGGGGGGCTGTCTGGGGGCTCTCTCCCTCTCCCATCGGGGGGCTGCAAAGGCACAGCAGCCCCCAGATGAGAGAGGGAGGGAGCTCCCTGACTGTTAACCTTTTCCATACAGCGGTCATGTGCTGACACCCTGGTATAACCACTAACCACCAACGATTATTGAAGGGGAGGTGGGCGGGGGATCGCGATCCCGCCTGCCGCAACGCCCGCCTCCCGCACCGCCCGCAACACCCCCTCTGCACCTCCACCGCCATGAAATCATTCAGGGGTGCAGGGGGGGGGGAACCTTTATTTTGGCAATTTTAAAGTTTCTGATCCCAGTGGTCGGGGACCGCAGGGATCAGAAACTACAGAAAGCGATGCGAACCGCAGGTCTGAATTGACCTGCGGTTTCCAGTGATCGCCGATACGGGGGGGTCACAGGATCCCCCTCGGCATTGACCCTGGGTGCCTGGCTGTATGTAACAGCCGGCACTCAGCGCTGTCACCATGTCTGTAGACATGGTGACAGTTTAATGCCATGACGTGTATACTCGTCATGGAGCACTAAGTAGCAGTGCTCCATGACGAGTATACTCATCATAGGTCGGGAAGGGGTTAACAGAAGAATAATGTAATGCACTGGGATTCTTCTCTTCAAATGTCTATACACATTAGAGAAGTGAAAGTCTGCATAACGAGAGATACATATTATACCTCTGCTGCGGCTTAGCTATCCCTTTCTGGATACATATCTGCTTTTATCTGCTGGATACATATCTGCCTTGTCGGTATACTCGTACCGTATACTGATAATAGCCGTAGCAATGTCTCACAGATAATCTCAAACCTATAAGAACCAGTAGAATGATCTTCAGTAGATACTGGTCACTTTGAGCAGTATTGAATGGGGTCCATGCTGACAGTGATGGGGGATGGGCAGCCACCTGCCTGATCAGACAATGGACATGACTCCTTATACAGGGATGGGGTGTGTGCATTGCGCTGTTCGGCCATGTTGATGCCCTCCCCTGTCCTTTGACATGTACCTGAACTTTCTCATCTTCCTGTGTCATCACTTCCTGTATCCTTATTACATGAAGTAAATGGTCGGGTGACTAGCCAGCCCCTTTTCTATTGTTACTGTGACTAAATAAAAGGTAAGCAGACTATGAAGGAGGAGGAGGAGTGCTCAGCAAGAATTCAAGATGGTAACACCTTTGTCTGACTGCGTGTCACGGATGACGTTAGCAGATAGCTAGAACATATAAATAAATGAGCGACTGGCTTGATCTCAAACTAAGGAGCTTATAGTTGAACCCTATAAAACCCTAAGAGCCACCCGTGACTGCTATGCACATGCAAGGGTCTGTATGGTAGACGATTGCATGCCCGCGTACCTAATACTGTGTGACACCTGAAAACCCTATAATAGTGAGGGGACACGAGCATCGGCTCCTTGCACTTAATACGGATGGAGTCAGGGTGACCTAGAACCAAGCCAGCAAGGCAAACACAATAAAGTAAAGGACTTATCTGTACAAACAGCAGAAGCAGCCTCCAGCAGTGAACACCTCATCCAGGAAGTAGTATAAACCACAAAGTGAGGCAGTATGTGAGGGATTATAAAGGAAGACGATTAGTCGAAATAAGTGACACCTGGCAGAAGGAAAGGAGATGAGAAAGTGAAACCAAAACAAAGAACATCATACAAGAGGTAGAGAAAAACGTCTGCCAGATCTTCTCATAAAACTGGCGGTGACACTGTGGTTGGGAGATTAACCTTTCCTTACACAAAATCTGATGCGAGCAGATTTCAACTACAAATATTTCTATATCAAGCTGGAAGAGAACTACAATGTTGCCAGGTCAGTGATACGCCATGTCCAAGACCGCACTTCCACGCAGTCTCTTCCTCTCCGTGACCTACAAAGACACGTTGAGGACCTAGATAACAGAGGCAGACGTCATAATATATGGGTGAGAGGGGTACCTGAATCCCAAAACAGTGAAGACGTTCCTGTAATACTGCATCCCCTTTTAACACTATCCTGGACCGCCCAAAAACCCACCCCATTAAGATGGATCGGGCTCATAGGGCTCTTAGCCCTAAATCTATGGGAGGACTCCCACGAGTTATAATATGCTATTTTAATTAGTTTACTCTGAAAGAAGATATAATGTCTAAAGCCCTCTCCCTACGCAGCTTAGACTTCAGAGGTTCACAAGTGTCCATCTTTCAAGACTTATCATGGATAACTCTCCAGAAGCGCAAAGCATTGAAACCACTACTCGAGTTGCTTCGTCAGAATGCTATTCCATTTCAGTGGGAGTTTCCCTTCAGCCTTAGGCCGAATACACACGGCCCGAGAGCGGTCCATGGTATGCCGGGCTGGATTCCTGTTCAGAGCAGGTGCGCACGGTGTCATAGCAACCAATGATGCCGTGCGCTCCTGCTCTGAACAGGAATCCAGCCCGTGTTACCACGGACCGCTCACGCATTCGGCCTTACAGCGAGAAAAAACTGATCTACAGTAGTCCTACGTTCACCTGAAGATCTACTCGAATTCTGCGCACACCTGGGCATCCAACCTCCATCTTTGCCCGACTGGGAGACCCTGACAGATCTTCCTCTGCTTCCGCCGACCTGGTCTATGGTAATCTCACGCAAACGATGTCTGAAACCACTGACAGTGGCCCATTGATAGCTACATCCAGAAATGTTGGCAGCCCTGAAGCTTCGCATGATCGTTGGACTGTTGCTTAAGTATCAGTTTCCCTTGTTTCCTATGGTTGCTCCACTAGCCTCACCTTACTTTCTTATTGTTGAGGGCCTACATTTCACTCTCTTGTTATGGAGTCTTGCTAGGCACGGCTTTAGTTGATAGTTTTTTCTATTAGTAATTAGTTGTACTCCCCCTGGCTCCTGCCATGTTCCCAATGAGAGTCTTATTAGTAGTCTTTGGCCTTTTATTACTCTAGGGCTTTAGTCTTTGACGCCAAAAAAAACTGTATGTTAAGATAATTAGTTCTGACATTTTTTGGAATTCTTTTTTTGCTGTACTACTTAATAGTGGTTTTATTAAGGATGTTTTTATTTCCTGTTTTGTACTGTCCCTTCTTAGGATGTATTATACCTTATGTTTTGTTCTCTCCTTCATTCTCCAGAAGTACCTTTCAATTCTAACCTATATGAATATGCGGTTGGCTGTGGGAGAAGAGAGCAGCATGGAGGCGGAACCGTTGAGACCTGGTATACGTGATAGGGAAAATAGACCCCATCACACGCGGTTAGGGTCCTCTATTAATCAATATGGTTAAGCTCTTATCCTAAATGTTAAGGGACTAAATTCACCCTCTAAACGGAGACTTGCTCTCCAAGAAATTCGTAGGTCTAAAGCGGAGATATTTCTCCAAGAGACACATCTTTCGGGGACGGGATCACTACAGTTTGTAAAATATTGGTTCCCTACATCTTTTATGGCGAATGCCCCAACCAAAACAGCAGGAGTTGCCATAGAAATAGCTAAAACATGCCCTTTACAAATTGTAAGGATAGAGGTCGATACAAAAGGTCGCTATCTCATTCTCAATGGCACCTTATCTGGCATGAACTTAACTCTATGCAACATACAGGTCCTTCTAAAAAAATTAGCATATTGTGATAAAGTTCATTATTTTCTGTAATGTACTGATAAACATTAGACTTTCATATATTTTAGGTTCATTACACACCAACTGAAGTAGTTCAAGCCTTTTATTGTTTTAATATTGATGATTTTGGCATACAGCTCATGAAAACCCAAATTTCCTATCTCAAAAAATTAGCATATTTCATCCGACCAATAAAAGAAAAGTGTTTTTAATACAAAAAAAGTCAACCTTCAAATAATTATGTTCAGTTCTGCACTCAATACTTGGTCGGGAATCCTTTTGCAGAAATGACTGCTTCAATGCGGCGTGGCATGGAGGCAATCAGCCTGTGGCACTGCTGAGGTGTTATGGAGGCCCAGGATGCTTCGATAGCGGCCTTAAGCTCATCCAGAGTGTTGGGTCTTGCGTCTCTCAACTTTCTCTTCCCAATATCCCACAGATTCTTTATGGGGTTCAGGTCAGGAGAGTTGGCAGGCCAATTGAGCACAGTAATACCATGGTCAGTAAACCATTTACCAGTGGTTTTGGCACTGTGAGCAGGTGCCAGGTCGTGCTGAAAAATGAAATCTTCATCTCCATAAAGCTTTTCAGCAGATGGAAGCATGAAGTGCTCCAAAATCTCCTGATAGCTAGCTGCATTGACCCTGCCCTTGATAAAACACAGTGGACCAACGCCAGCAGCTGACATGGCACCCCAGACCATCACTGACTGTGGGTACTTGACACTGGACTTCAGGCATTTTGGCATTTCCCTCTCCCCAGTCTTCCTTCAGACTCTGGCACCTTGATTTCCGAATGACATGCAAAATTTGCTTTCATCCGAAAAAAGTACTTTGGACCACTGAGCAACAGTCCAGTGCTGCTTCTCTGTAGCCCAGGTCAGGCACTTCTGCCGCTGTTTCTGGTTCAAAAGTGGCTTGACCTGGGGAATGCGGCACCTGTAGCCCATTTCCTGCACATGCCTGTACACAGTGGCTCTGGATGTTTCTACTCCAGACTCAGTCCACTACTTCCGCAGGTCCCCCAAGGTCTGGAATCGGTCCTTCTCCACAATCTTCCTCAGGGTCCGGTCACCTCTTCTCGTTGTGCAGCGTTTTCTGCCACACTTTTTCCTTCCCACAGACTTCCCACTGAGGTGCCTTGATACAGCACTCTGGGAACAGCCTATTTCTTTCTGTGTCTTACCTCTCTTGCTTGAGGGTGTCAATGATGGCCTTCTGGACAGCAGTCAGGTCGGCAGTCTTACCCATGATTGCGGTTTTGAGTAATGAACCAGGCTGGGAGTTTTTAAAAGCCTCAGGAATCTTTTGCAGGTGTTTAGAGTTAATTAGTTGATTCAGATGATTAGGTTAATAGCTCGTTTAGAGAACCTTTTCATGATATGCAAATTTTTTTAGATAGGAATTTGGGGTTTTCATGAGCTTGTATGCCAAAATCATCAATATTAAAACAATAAAAGGCTTGAACTACTTAAGTTGGTGTGTAATGAATCTAAAATATATGAAAGTCTAATGTTTATCAGTACATTACAGAAAATAATGAACTTTATCACAATATGCTAATTTTTTTAGAAGGACCTGTATACTCTCCTAACACAGGTCAGATTTATTTTCTCTCCTCTGTTCTGTCAGCCTTAAAAGCATACCATAATCCTGCTTTAATACTAGGAGGAGACTTCAATATTCACTTCTCTGACATAGCCGATAGACTAGCCGTACGCTCCACTCCTTTTCCCAAGCTTCTTCACGTTTGTCTAGGAGCTTTCGTAAACTTATACATGCCCATTCCCTATATGATCTATGGAGAATCGATAATCCCACTGCGAGGTAGTATTCATTTTTTTCCCACCCACACCAAACGCACACCAGAATTGATTTCTTTTTTAGTAATATACTGACCCTTTGCTTGCTGTCTTTGGCGATACTAGGCCCTATCACCTGGTCAGATCATGCCCCTCTAAACGTAGATTTATATTTCGCGGCTTCACCCCCGAAGCACATCCACTGATGTTTAAATGAAACCCTTCTGACTAATGTAGCTTCAAGGGAACAACTGAGAACTCATTTACTCAATTATTTCCAGATTAACGAACAGTCAGTATCCTCACTTGGGACATTGTGGGAGGCCCATAAGGCAGTCTTTTGGGGATGTTGCATCTCAACAGCCTCTGGCATTAAAAAAGATAAGGATAGCCACCACAGTAGGTGCCTTACGGAGCTACACCAGGCCGAATGAGATCTGGTTGCCAGACCATACCTTCTAAGGAAGATTCTTGACCTTAGAAACCAACTAAAACACATCTCACTTAATAAAACAGAGAAGCTCCTGAGATACTCCAAGCAGCGTTTTTTTAAATTTGGTAATAAACCCCATACACTATTAGCAAAACAGTTACGGGACCGTGAAACCACATAAACCCCCCAGGTTATAAAAGATTCAGCAGGCACTCAGTATTTTGACCCGGAGAGTATTGCTGACATTTTCCACTCATACTATACCTCCCTTTACTCCCTCCCTTCAGAACTTCCTAGAGATCCTGAGACCAGATCCCAGGCGTTGGACAATTATTTGTCTGATTGCATCTTGCCCACTCTTTCTATCCAGAGGCTTTATCACATCTAAACGAGCAGATTACATTAGAGGAACTGGAGGAAGTAGTACAGGATCTGCGGGAAATAAAGCGCCAAGACCTGATGGTCTCACATACGAATGCTATAAAACATATAACGAGATCTCGCTTCCACATATGGTCCATCTATTCAACTCCTTCTTAGCAGGAAACCCTATACCACAGACCATGCTCCAATCTTTTATAACAGTCATACCTAAGCCAGGAAAAGATCCTTCAGAATGTGCAAGTTATCGTCCAATTAGTCTACTAAATTCAGATCTTAAGATCTTTACTAGGGTTGAGCGAACCTGAACTGTAAAGTTCGGGTTCGTACCAAACTTTTGGTGTTCAGGTCATTGGGAGGTTGAGCGAAGGGCCGGCGCATGCGCACTTCGCTCAATGAAGCCGAACGGAGAAGTCCGCACGGGCGCATTAGGCACAGGCCTGTGCGCACGCGCGGGATGTTCGAGAAGAAGGAGGGGGGAGTGAGGGAGAGCGGGAGGAGTAGCAAAGGATTCTGAGGCGGCGCTGATGACAGCAAAGGAGGAGCTGGGCACGAACGGCGGCGGGTGCGGGCGGCATCAGGAAGACATGAGCATCCCCCTGGGCACCTTAATGTGATGAATGACAGGTTAGATAAAATGTTTTTTACACTAAATGAGCCTACAGATTTAGCTTATAAGACCACATTAGGAATCACAAGAGCTCCATGCACATAACCATATTTTTGAATGTGGGGGTCAAAAACTGGTGACAGAATCCCTTTAAGCTAGAAATACAGCTATAATTTTCTGTGTTTTAAAAAACACCCTTTTTGGGCATTTGGGAATTTTACAGCCCTTGCTGAATCTGTCAGTGTGAAATTCAAGCGTTATATACTGCTGTCATATTCTGTTATTTAAAAAAAAACACCCTTTTTGGGCAAAGTACTTAATATTGCAGCCTTTGCTGCATCTGTTATTGTTAAAACAAGCTTTAAATACTTTAATAATTTTCTGAGTCTTAAAAAACACACATTTTTTGCAATACCCTCCATCTGGGGCCTCTGCCGCATTAGTCAGTGTGCAATTTAAGCTAGAAATACAGCTTTAATTTTCTGGGTTTTAAAAAACACCCATTTAGGGCAAAATACTTATTTTGCGGCCTTGTCTGCATCTGTACGTGTGAGATACACCCTTTAGATACTGTTGTTCTAGTACAGGCGATAGTAGATTGGGTTGCTGACAGTACCTCCAAGGAGTTCCCTGGCGTGGCAGTTCTTCAGACAATGTGCTGACGACAAGACACGAGTGGTTTGCACGCTGTGCAATCAGAGCCTGAAGCAAGGCATAAACGTTCTCCACCTGAGCACAACCTGTATGACCAGGAATCTAAGTGCAAAGCACGAGCTGCAGTGGAGTAGACACCTCAAAAACCAAGAAAGGTCTCTGGCTCCTCCTGCTTCCTCTTCTGCTGCAGTCTCGGCCTCTTCATGCACATCTGGAGTGACAGTGCCACCTGCCACCCCGCAAACAGAGGATCTGCCAGCAACACCACCATCTGGGTCACCAAGCATCTCCACAATGTCCCGCGGAAGTGTTCAGCTCTCCATCTCCCAAACACTGGAGAGGAAGAGGAAGTACCCCCCCCCCCCTACCCACCCACGATCCCTGGTCCTAAATGCCAGCATTTCAAAATTACTGTCCTTTGAAATGCTATCATTCCGTCTGGTGGAGACAGAGAGTTTTAAAAGCCTTATGGCGGTGGCTGTCCCACAGTACGTCGTGCCCAGCCGCCACTACTTTTCCATGCGTGCCATACCTTCCCTGCACAACCAAGTGAGGGACAAAATCAGGTGTGGACTGCTCAACTCACTACGGATACGTGTACCAGTAAGCATGGTCAGAGCCGTTATATCTCCATAACAGCACACTGGGTAAAAGAAGTGCGGCTGGGCCTGAGGCGGATAGCAGTTTGGCTCATGTCCTTCCACCACCTAGGATTGCAGGGCACTTCAGTTTGCCTCCTGTTGCTTCCTCCTCCTACTCCGCTTCCTCATCCTTTACCGGCTCCTCATCCGGTCAGCCTTCACCACCAACTTCAGCACAGCCAGGGGTAAACGACAGCAGGCAGTTTTAAAACTTACCTGTTTTAACCGCGCAGGAGCTGTGGATGGGTCTTGAACAACAGACCGATGAGTGGTTGGCGCCAGTGAGCCTCAAGCCCGGCCTGGTGGTGTGCGATAATAGGCGAAATCTCGTAGCAGCTCTGGGACTAGCCGGTTTGACACACATCCCTTGCCTGGCGCATCTGCTGAATTTGGCGGTGCAGAGATTCCTTAAAAATTACCCCGGTATGTCAGAGCTGCTGCATAAAGTGTGGGCCGTCTGTGCACGTTTTCGGTGTTCTCACCCTGCTGCTGCTCGCCTGTCAGTGCTGCAGCGTAACTTTACCCTTCCTGCTCACCATCTAATATGCGACGTGCCCACAAGGTGGAACTCCATCTTGCACATGCTGGCCAGACCGTACAAGCAGCAGCAGGCGATAGTGGAGTTTCAGCTGCAGCACGCACGGGTAAGTCGCTCTGCGGAACAGACCACTTCCCCACCAATGACTGGGCCTCCATGCGAGACCTGTGTTCCTTGTTGCGCTGTTTCCAGTACTCTACTAACATGGCCAGTGCCAATAACGCCATTCTCAGTGTTACTATGCCACTTCTATGCCTTCTTGAAACTTGAAAAAATGCTGCTGGCGATGATGGAATAGGATATAGCACAGGAGGAGGAGGAAGAGGGATCATTTCATAAGGTTTCTGGCCAGTCATTCACAAGTGGCTCAGAGGATGGGTTCCTACACCTACAAATGCCAGGTACACAATTGTCCAGCCAGGGCACAGTTCTGGAGGATGACGAGGTGGAGGATGAGGAGGAGGAACCATGTTCACAGCAGGGTGGCACCCAGACCAGCTCATGGTCATCACTGGTGCCTGGCTGGGGGAATACAGAGGATACATACGATACACCTCCTACAGAGGACAGCTTTTCATTGCCTCTGGGCAGCCTGGCACACATGAGCGATTACATGCTGCAGTGTCTCCGCAATGACCGCCGAGTTGCCCACATTCTAACTTGTGCTGATTACTGGGTGGCCACAACAACCAGCACCACCAGCTGATATGGAACATCTTAGCAGGAGGCAGCATTTTAGCAACATGGTGGAGCAGTATGTGTGCACACGCCTGTAGTGTACGGGAGAGTAATACCCCGTCACTACAGAAGGGTCACTTGGGTACTGTCGTTCCCCCTGTATTTATGGGGAGGTTGGTATAAAACATCTTGCTAATGTAATGCTATGTACTTCCTGTTACTGTGAAATGTGCATGTGCAGGCCGGCTAGGGTGTTATTCCAGCTCTGAGTCACTAGAGGGAGCTAGGGAACCCTAGTTTATATAAGGCCCAGTCAGGGAGTAGTAGGCAGGCAGACAGTGGGAGAAGGAGTCAGAGATGATCCTGTGTCTGAGTCAAGGCCAGGCCATGGGCCTGTGAGAGTAAAGCAGGCCTAGAGCCTGCCGACTAGGAGAGGGTAGTATAGGCCCTGTAACCGGGTTCCGGATCCAAGGAAAAGGTTCCCCTCCTGAGTCATCAGCCGTTTTAGCCGAAACGTTCTAATCAACCAGCCGGGACACAGAGTAAACAGCGGCCAACCTGATAAAGCAAGAGGTACGCAAGATAACAGAGGAGGTACTCGATAAGGATAGCTTCAAGGATACGCCAGAGATAGGGCATTGGACCTTGGAGAATAAGTCACATGTTCCAGGACCAGTCAGGAATAGAGTGCAAGCCGCCTGTACTGCAACTCCTGTGATTAACACTCTGTAAAGAACCTTGCTATAACCGGCCAGTCTGTAATTACGATGAACCAACTGTCTTCATATGAAACCAACTGTCTTCAATGGAACTGCGCTTCCGATTGTGTCCATGCATGATTATCACTGACATTCAGTAAAGTTCCAGTTTTGGTTGGCTATCCCGTGGTTGTTCCGTTATTCCACATTACTTTACACGGCGTGTCACCGTTTAATTGACACTGGCGTCACGAACATTAAATACCTGCCTGTTCCAGTATCTGCCCAGATTGAAGACGACAGTGGATCCCAGGTTAGTGGGTTACTCTGCACTACAAAGCCCAGCATACTTAAAGCTACACTACTGACCCCCTGGGACACTGCACGCCTACATGTACTGAATGACGGGTCTGTCCCCTTCAACTTCTGGGTCTCCAAATTGGGCACATGGCCTGAGCTTTCCCTTTACGCCTTGGAGGTGCTGGCCTGCCCTGCAGCCAGTGTATTGTCTGAAAGTTATCACAGATTATATTTCCCAATGTTTTGGGGGTGTACCCTAATTTAAACAAAAAATAATAATTAAAACCAAAAACCAGTGTTGGCTATCTCCTCCTCCACCGCTGCTTCCACCTACACCGCCACATCCACTGCCTCCTCAACCCCCTACTCCATATGGACCTCATCCTCCTAGATCAAGATTATTATTTTTTATTTTTACGTATTTTATGTTATTTAAATTCATTTCCCTATCCACATTGCCATGCTCTTAACAACATTTTGCTGGCATTTTCAGCCCTCTAGCCCTTTACATTACATTTTTAGAGCCATTTTAGTGTTCAAAAGTTTGGGTCCCCATTGACTTCAATGTGGTTCGGGGTCAAGTTCGGGTCCCGAACTCGAACTTTTTTGTGAAGTTTGGCCGAACCCGAACATCCAAGTGTCCACTCAACTCTAATCTCCACTAAACTGCTGCCAAATCGGCTGAACTGCTGGCTCCCCCAGTTGATCCATAAGGATCAGGTGGGGTTTGTCCGGATCCGACAGGCGGGGGATAACACAAGAAGGGTAATAGACTTGATTGATGCGGTCAATAAGGAGTCGACTGAAGCTTTGCTTCTTAGCCTGGATGCAGAAAAAGCTTTCGACTGGTCTTTTATGTTTCACACACTACAGAGATTCGGGTTTACGGGTCCATTCCTACGGGCACTTAGAGGTCTTTACTGGACTCCTACAGCACGTGTCAATCTCCCCCATGAATTCTCCTCTGTGTTCTATATTAAAAATGGAACCCGACAGGGCTGTCCCCTATCTCCGCTCCTATATGTACTGAGTATCGAACCCTTGGCCTCTTGGATACAGACAGACTCAGACATCAAAGGCATTTAAATTGACATGCAACTATTGCTAACTACAGTAGGCTCTCAGGTTATAAAATAAATAACACAAAAACAGAAGCATTACCCTTAAATATTCCTCCACAAACATTAAATGTTTTACAACACTCTTTTCAATACTCCTGGCAGAATCGTTCTATAAAATACTTAAGAGTCCATATCACTCCAACTTACCCTGCATTATACAGAGAAAATTTCCCTCTGGAAATAGCTAATATCTCTGTGGTTTTAAATAAGTGGAGATCCCTACATATATCCTTACTAGGCCGTATAGCGGCAATCAAGATGTTGGTCTTGCCTAAACTGCTATATTTATTTGAGACGTTTCCAGTTACAGAGCCGGCGGGGACTTTAAGCCAAATCCAAACTGCCTTTCTCACATTTTTGTGGAATAATAAACGACACCGTATCGTTAAGTCGGTCCTGACCTCTAAGAAAACTCAAGGTGGTCTTTCGCTGCCAGACATAGCCCTCTACTACTATGCCACACATCTTAGGTACTTAGCTTTTTGGACTACATTACACTCCTTTAATAAATGGACAGAAGCAGAGAGGCTTTGGCTAGCCCCGGTTCACATGAGTGCTATGATATGGGGTCGCCCCAACCGACATCGAGCCTCAAAACCTAATAGGGCCTATAACATTTACTAGAAGCCTATGGCTAACTTGCAAGATTAAATTTAACCTCTCCACGTTACAGTCCTCTCTTACACCGTTTCCATTTACTCCACACTTAAGCAATAGTAGTGAATCAAGCATGGCTGGCCCCTGGATTAAGAGAGGACTTTATTGTTTCCATGACCTATGTAATCCCTCTAACAAACTCTCTTATCCTTTACAAAATTGCAAAGTAAATATGATATCCCCTGTTCCTCTACATATCACTACCAACAAATAACCCATTATTGCCACTCGACCACCATCTCTGGATTAATACCTACCCTCACCCCATTTGAGAGAATATGTCTACGGGGTCCGTCGGCTAGAGGTCTCATCTCTAATATATATGATTTGCTTTCCTCCCAGATTTATCTAATAGGAGGAAAACATTTATATATGAGAAAATGGGAGAGGTGGCTAGGTAGGGAAGTCCCACTGGATCTTTGGAGTGTGATATGGTCGAGGGCTTTCACTAGTTCATTTTGTATCACCTACAACGAAAATCAACTAAAGTTGTTAAAGCACTGGTATCATACCCCAGAGGTGCTGCACACCTTAAATGGGAATATCCCTAATGTTTGCTGGAGATGCTCAGCTGATGGCGCATCAATCTATCAAATTTTCTGGGAATGTCCCCTAGTGTTGCCCTTTTGGGGTATGGTACCTTCTGTAGTACACAAAGTCCTAGGATGTTCAGTGATGTTGGATCCACTTACATACCTATTAAATGTTCCACCTAGAGGTATGAGGGGCCGGGGGTCACGTCTCCAGGCTGCTCCTTCATCTGCTTACTGCGGCAAAATGTCTGATAGCGCTTCTCTTGGAAAATAACTACTCCTTCATCCAAGGTGGATTATTATTTCCGCATTCAGGAGATACGCTCATTAGAATACTACACAGCTTTGTCACAAGGGAAGGTGGACAGGTTTTTGCAGATCAGGTCCCTTTGGGATCTCCATCATGCTGGCTTGCACTTATAGACCGAGGGAGAGAACTATTAGTTACTTATTCCCCCCTCTCCTTTTTTTTTCTTTTTCCTAAAATTAGTCCTTTTTTCTCTCTTCTTTTTATTTTCATATGTGATATGTGCCAGTTTAATTTATTCCTCTGTAAGTTGGTGCTATATTATCCTATACTTTGGCTTTTACACTATGCAATGGTATATGTGAAATATCTTGATGTAAACTTTTCTACATTGGTACAAAAAACTGTTTAGTAAACATAAAGTTGAATAAAAAAAAGACTTGAAGACCTTCTGGTTCAAGGACCATTCTCTTGTAAGGTTTAAAAAAAACCATCCAATTTCCCAGGCAGACCTATTGTCTCAGGGATTAGGGGGTTATGTGAAATGTCTGTAGGTTAATGATTTTTATTTACAAAAATGAGTGGAGAGTGTTCTGTTGCTTGTAAAGGATACAGCAGTCGTTCTTAACAGAGACTTAACCGAGTACATTTGTAAGGGGATATGCTGCTGGTGACATATGCCATGACCACAGACGCATCAAGGTTTAATCTAGAAATGTCTAATTTAGATACAGATTTGGTCCACTTTATCATAGTTTTACTGCAATTTCATTAGACGTGTACACTTCTATCATTTGGGAGCCGCCTCTTCCAGCAGCCCACAGGATACTACGAGGATGGGGGTGACTTGTGCCCCTTGTTCCTGGGGATGTAGTAGAAGGAGGTCCTTAATAATACACAGGGGCATAGGAATATGACACCGTACTCTCTTGGTTAAGGTACTTGGATGACTTTTTTTTTCCTCTGGCAGGGCTCCACATCGCAGTTGGAGCAGCTCCTTGTATGTCTGAATTGCAATGATTTTAAAATTAAATTGACCTGGCAGTAAAGTAATTGCAGGACTAAGTTCTTGGATGTCATGGTCATTGTAGATGAGGATAGGCTTTTGGACAAAGATGTGTTTAGGAAAATATCTGCCAATTCATTGTTACATTCTGCTTCCTAATATTACCCACAGGTAATTAAAGCCATCCCAGGATACAAGGCATTTACTAAAATGACATGTGATTTAAGATACAGGCCGCTAACCTCTTCATATTAAAAGAGGACATATGAGAGCCAACCATTCCACCAGGGACGCTATTTAGGTGACTAAAACACGACACTCCAAAAAATGGGTGAGGATACCCCTAGATTTGTTGCAAACTTTAATTCTCAGTGGGGGTTAGTGCGGACAGTTAGTGTGGCCCATGTTGTTGACTGATAAAAATCTTAGTGAGATTAAAAAATCTTAAAGACATTTTGACTAAAAGTCATTATGTGGCCCCAAGAATGGGGCATTTGTTGGGAAGTTAGGGTCCTAAGTGGGGATCGGAAGATATCGTTCAACTATGTTTAGAAATTCTTCTGGAGATAAAACCTTTCAGATTGTCTATTACATGTACCACAGAAGCAGTAGTTTATTTTGCTGAGTGTCCCTGTGGATTTATTTATTTTGAGATGACAAGGGAACTGAAGGCGAGGATCTTGGAGCATGTCAGGAATGTGACAGCTGTGGGTAAAATACCAGATCCAGACAAATTGAAGAAGTGGAAGCCTATTCCAGAACATTTCAAAGAACATCTTGGTTGTGAACCTGAAGGCCTTCAATCTAAAGGGCTTGATTGTGTGAGACTGGGAGTTGGGGAGGGCAATGTTGTAACAGCTATTCTCCAGAAAGAAGTCCGTAGCTCCTTGCGGATTAATTGAGGTTGTTAGTTTCAAATCTTTCTTATGAGATCATATTGTGCTATCTTAATTGAGGATGTATCATTTATTCAGTGTGGTATAAATGTACAATTATATGAACACTTTCTGTTTGTATTTTTGTTTACAGGGTGGTGGTGGTGGATTTATGTTGCTTTTATTTTGTTGTTTTATCATGTTATTTTATTATGCTGTTTTGTTATTTTTGTATTGATGAAGATCAGCTGAAGGGGTTATATCTGTGGGAATGTACTGGAACATCTATTTTTAGATGGAATGTCTTATTATAGAGATGAATTCATGATGCACTGCTATTCACGTTTAAAACAAATTGTCACTGATTTTATACACAAGATATTATGAAATAATTATTTCCATGATATGTATACTTATGTATGAAATGGATTTATTATAGTTTATTTCTGTAATAATATAGAAAAAATATTTCAAAGCACAATTCACTGTAGTGATTATGAAATTAATTACTGGTTTACAATTAATTATATTTGAATTTGCTTTTTACTTTTTAGGGGTTATGCTTGGTATATGGTAGCCTGCAATCACCACAAAATTTACCTATACTTGTGTAGATAAAGAGACTTCATCTTATTTCTGACAGCTGGAGTGTGTCACATTCATTCGCTGCTTTGCCGCCAGAAAGAGATGCCGATGTTTGTGACTGTTACTATGGTGAAAGGCGCCATGACGTTGGACATCAGCCTTAACTGCATATTCTATCACAATATGCTCCTCCTTTCTGACGCCCAAATACTGAAGCTGCCAGGTGATTCTATTTTTTTTTACTATATATACCCCTCTATTTTAGTCTGTGAGCTGTAAATTGATGATAATTACCACCAAAATAACCTACTCAACAACCACCAGCCTCAAAAAAATGACGGACGCATCTTTTTTTCTTTTATGGACACAGGAAAATGATCTCCTATTTTTTTTACTTTTTCCTGAAATTTCTGGACGATTGGCAACCCTACCCACTGATCTACGTTCATAGACACTGGTGGATCTACCCCTCACCCCCAGTGCTTAGGCAGTAGCAACTGCTTGGCACAGGAGCCACTAAACATAGACAAAACATGGACCCCCCCCTTATGCTTCCTAGCGCCCACATCACGCTGTACATTCCTATACAGCACTTCGATGTGGGAGCTACTTATTAAACTTTACTTGGTATAATGAAGTGGAGGGGTCAAGGTCAGTAAATTATGCACACAGCACTGCTGCTCACACATGTGACAAACACAGCTTTGCTACACAGCTGACATATGCACACAGCATAGCTGCATACACCACATGAAAAACACAAGTCTGCTACACAGCTGACATACACACACAGCACAGCTTTATCTCTAAACTGTCCATAATAAAAGATGAATCTCTAGAGCATTTATCATGAAGCCCAGGGACTTCATCCTTCTGAAGGAGAGGAAACTGGTTATTAGCCGGTCGCCCACATACGGTATTACTGTATTCCCTGTAGTGGAGATACCCAAGTGCAGAGCTCTGAATTAAAGGTTCTTTAGGACACGTCTGAAGTACATGGCATCTTTTCTCCTCTCTCTGACACAGGAACATCTTCCAGAACAAGCAAGGTCAGATAATCAACTGATTATCTGACCAAAGATCTGTGTGTAAACAGCAATGATTGGTCAGAAAATCTGTTGGTGCAACACAGCCCTTAGTCTAGAATGGAACCTATCAAAGTTCCTGTCTGTTGATTTCAGGTTTTTGGTAACTAGGAATCATCCTGGAGCATACAGTGAAAAAGTGATGGCACAACCTTTTTCTATAATCTCTTGTAGCCAAGGTTCTCACATAAGGGTGCTCCAGGCAGGGAGTAATTGATACAGACGCAAGTTGCTCAGGAACAATCATAGGGAAATATAGAAGGCTTTGGTGCTCACTGTTTCAGTAGCTCCTCTTGCGGTGCATGAGAGGTACGGAAAAGCATAGCACAGCAAGCTATGCTCTTTCTCAGTTAGGGAAACAGCATGGTTTGCCCTACTACGCTGTTTCAGTAGTTCTCATGCACCGCAATGGGAGCTACTGAAACAGAGAATGTCGGAGTGCTCTGCTGTTTCCCAGCCAGCTGGTGGTTGGGACTGTGTCTCATCTCACCATAGTTACCTTGAGATGAGACAACCCCTCCTTGGGCACACAGCTTGATGGTTACATATGGTCAGAGAGGGCTTTTCGATAGAAAGTCCTCCTATGGGCACATTAACTTGAATGTTTCACAAACAGACATGGAGGTTCTAAACCATTTGAAGTTGGCTCAACCAGTCTCCTGGAACACTGCTCAAATGATGTTGGTATCCAGTGATATTAGTTGTTACAGCAGAGGCAGGGGAGAGCCACCCATAGGCCTCCAGGCAAGCTCGCTTAAGTTCCAGAACCCTCATCCACCTAATGTGATCTTCAAATTCTTGCAGGGCCTCTTGCATGATGATGGCAGTTCCCGATAAGAGATTCTTCAGCCACATTGATCTTGACTGACCTGGAGGTAGAACATCTCCCTCCTGGGCGTCATAGTAGGAGGCAGTGGTTCAGTGGTCTTTCCCCTGTGAACTTTATGTGTCATCACCTTTGTTTCATTTTGGTTGGTGGGCTTGTCCTCTTCTCCTCAGAGTGGGATAGCAGCAGTCTTCCCATGCTAAGCTAAAATAAAAGAGAATTTATAAATGAGTAAAAGGCAAATGTAAATAACAGTAAAAAATCTGTATATAATACGCCACTAATGTGCCAGTGTCATTTCCAAGTGCTTCCAGCAATGCGTAGTATGAATTTCTTTCCTGCATTTAGCAAGGGGTTAGTCTTAAAGGAAATCTGTCACCAAATTGTTTTTCTGCCAGTTAAAACCAGATAGCAGCACATAGCTTTTTCTTGTAATCTCTTTTCATTTTCTGATTACAGGTTTATTTACTCTATTTCCTGAACATGACTATGAGGGCGGCCATTTTGCCTAAGCTGTTCTTAACAGCATTTAGAAAGCATTAAGAAAATTGCTTTATGGCAGCCCCACGGGCCATAGACACAATGGCCAGAGTTTTCTGGACATGCTCTGTGACCTGCGCAGAGGTCATTGTACAAGTAAAGAATAGATAAGCTCTGACAATCACCTACATGCCTCCCCTCTTTTGGAGGGACAGTCCCTCTTTTTGAGCCAAGTACCTAATGCATAAATGTGCATTAATAAATTAACTAAATTGCCACTTAGGCTCCTTTCACACTCACATTTTGGCTTTCCGTTTGTGAGATCCGTTTCAGGGCTCTAACGAGCGGTCCAAAATAGATCAGTTTTGACCTAATGCATTCTGAATGGATAAGGACCCGTTCAGAATGCATCAGTTTGTCTCTGTTCTGCTCTGGAGGAGGACGTTTTGGTGTCTGCCTGACGATGCGGAGGCAAACTGATCCGTCCTGACACACAATGTAAGTCAATGGGGACGGATCCGTTTTCACTGATACAATATGGCACCATAGAAAACAGATCCGTCCTCCATTGACTTTCAATGGTGTTCAAGACGGATCTGTTTTGGCTATGTTAAAGATAATACAAACAGATCTGTTCTTAACGGATGCATGCGGTTGTATTATCTGAACGGATCCATCTGTGAAAGTAGCCTTACTAAACTATCTGTATGGTTTCTACCTGTATATTAGACAATAACTTCATTATTTGGTGCAATTTGGACCTTAAAATATTAATAATCCGATGATTCATGAGCTAATATTTAAATGGATATTTAAGCGCAAGAAAAAAAATTGGGGCTCCAAGTGCTGTAAAAAATAAATAAATGGCCTTATACTCACCTGACTAATCCCCAGCTACTGCAGTTGGAGTCAGTAATGAGGCGTTGGGCGGAGTTAGAGGTGTGGCCTAGTAAGAAAAATACTGCTGTGATGTGAACTGCACATATTGTCCCTCAATGCGATTTTCAAAAGTTGGGAGGTATGCACCTCTTGTGACTGGTGGATCCTGTCTTATCTGTCATTCTAATCCTCCCTGTGATTATATCACCTCGGTGTTTAGATAAGCAGGTAACTCCAGCAAAGTGATCTGTACAGACCAAAAAGTGGTGCCTATATTTAGGGTTAGTGGCCAATGCGAAAAACTGCAGAATTTTATGGTTTATGTTTAAATATAGATATTCACATGGGAAAAAAAACACACCTTGCCTCACATAAAGTGTAATATAGAGCAACCAAAAATCATATGTACCCTAAAATAGTACCAACAAAACTGCCACCTTATATCGTAGTTTCCAAAATGGGGTCTTTTTTGGAGTTTCTACTCTAGGGGTGCATGGCAACTTAAAATTATCTCAGTGAAATCTGCCCTCCAAAAACCACATGGCACATCTTTTTTTCAGCAGTTTTGGGGTTGTTACTATCTTTGTCATCTAGATATGCTCATAGGGTTTCTTTTACCCAAACAATTTTGTACACATCAGATATGTACACTAGTGTAGGGTTGTTAACAGGGTTTTTGTCAGGCTTTAGGCACGGGGACAGGGTGCCTCCACCATTAGGGGGCTTCCCCGGGTAAAGATTACTTTTAGGGCCAAAATAGGGATAGATTTCTTCTCTACCCTTAGACTCAGCCTTGCCACCCCAGACACTCCTATCATTACTTGTATCAGCCCTGTTAGGATATTTGCATTTATTTTGGTTTGTTAGGCGAGAGCCCTTTTGTCAAATTTTTGGGTTATTATGAGGGTATTTTGCCCTGTTACCCCCAAATAGAAATAAAGGTAATTTTAGAAACATGTTTATTATTCTTCCTGATATTTTCTAATTAATTCATTACGTGCCGTTTATCTGTAACATCCACTATTCATATTCCATATACATTTTCCTTTAATTCTTGTGGAACACCTAAAGGGTTAACAATGTTTGTAAAGTCAGTTTTGAATGCCTTGAGGGGTGTAGTTTCTAAAATGGGGCCATTTATGGGTGGTTTCTATTATGTAAGCCCCACAAAGTGACTTCAGACCTGAACTGGTCCTTAAAAATTGGGTTTTGGATTTTTTTATTTTTTTATTTAAGATTTGCTTCTAAACTTCTAAGCCTTCTAACGTCCCACAAAAAAGAAAATGCAATTTACAAAATGATCCAAACATGAAGTAGACATATGGGAAATGTGAGGTAATAACTTTTTTTAAGAGGTATCACTATCTGTTTTAAAAGCAGAGAAATAGAAATTTTGAAAATTGCCAATATTTACAAACTTTTTGTAAATTTTCTTTTTTTAATGAATAGAATTGAAATATTTTTGACTCAAATTTACCATGAAGTACAATATGTGAGAGAAAACAATGAATGGCTTAGATAAGTAAAAGCGTTTTAAAGTTATCACCACACATGTCAGATTTGCAAAAAATGGCCTTGTCCTTAAGGTGAAAAATGGCAGGGTCCTGAAGGGCTTAAACTGGAAAAAATTTTTATAAACTTGGATATAAAAGGGTTAATTGGCAGTAGAGATTCCGTTGTTAGGTGGGGATACTACTGTCACATTAATGATGTGGGAGGGAACACCACACTGACAACAGTTGGGAAGGGAAAAGGAACTAGGCCTCAAAGCTAGGGAAAGGGAGACGGACACCACCTATAGAAACCCTAATCCTAACCCTGACTCCTTTCCATATGAACAAAACTTGAGAGTAGGATTGTTCATACACTGGAACCTATGACCCTGGAAACCCTGAATTGACCTGGAATAGTGTCAGGGCTTGAGACGACCTGTTCCTTCCAATATGAAAGAACAAGTGTCTCCCTGAGGCCTAGTAACAAAAGACAGAGGGCAAACAACAAAATATAAAAGGAAAGTAACACTTAACTTGTCAAGTAAATGGCCAAGCAGGAACTCAGACGAGGACAACATACCAGCACTTTCAAATACAAAACCGACTGCATAGCATGATGCGCGAAGCCAAATTAAATAGAGGAGTTGGAATGACCACTAAGCTACACCTTAGACAAAAGGTGTGGTCATTACCAGAAACAACACTGAAACAAGTTAAACCAAAAGAGGATTTCAGATCACATCACGTGCAGCCAGTCTCCTAGATCTTCTGACACCTGTCACGTTAGAGACCATGACAGCTACACTCTGCCCATAGGAAGAGGTTGTAGAGAAACAGTGTCTAGACAGTGAGGTGAGCAGATGCAGAAAATGGCTCTGGATACTCAACCATCCAAAAGGTGCAAATATACGGAGAAAAATTGAGAAAGAGACAAATAAAACACTGTAAAGCATTCCATTGTTGAGAGGAGGTGCTTGTAGAAGCTCTTTAGAGATAAAACAGCCTAAAAAAGCTTATAGACTGCTGAGGAAACTTTTACCTTGGAACCGAAGCCAAGTTTGGATCCAAGTTTTAAAATTATTTTCCAGTTTAAAATTCAAATACAGAAGTTATTCACTGAAGTCTCGCAAGATTTTGGGAATAACTGACTTCGCCTCCT
The DNA here is from genome assembly GCF_014858855.1 of Bufo gargarizans. Lineage (NCBI taxonomy): Eukaryota > Metazoa > Chordata > Amphibia > Anura > Bufonidae > Bufo > Bufo gargarizans. The sequence continues at coordinate 43,929,848 of NC_058089.1, forward strand.
CGGAGGCCGTACATTTTAATGCTACACGGGGACTGATCTCCGTATAGCATTATTCCAAAGTTTTGAGCGAAGTGACTTCCGATCTATGATCCAAAGCTCTCTTCACTCATCACTAGTTTTAAACATAAAAAAACGTGATTTAGACAATAGGTCATTTTCTAATGGCACATTCCTTTTATCTTTTTCTGGTGCAGCCACAGCAGACATACACTTCATTGTCTAGACACTGCATTTCCATTCATCAGCCAACACATTTTTAACATAGTCACACTTTGAATGCCCTACGTCCCCTATAATTGGTTGTTGAGGCTTCCCCCTCCTCTGTGGCTGTACTATTTGCTTGGACTGCCTTAACCCCTTAAGGACCAGGCTCATTTTCACCTTAAGGACCAGGCCATTTTTTGCAAATCTGACCAGTGTCACTTTAAGTGCTCATAACTTTAAAACGCTTCGACTTACCCAGGCCGTTCTGAGATTGTTTTTTCGTCACATATTGTACTTCATGACACTGCTAAAATTGGGTCAAAAAAGTTAATTTTTTTGCATAAAAAAATACATTTTTTACCAAAAATTTTGAAAAATTAGCAAATTTCAAAGTTTCAGTTTCTCTACTTCTGTAATACATAGTAATACCCCCAAAAATTGTGATGACTTTACATTCCCCATATGTCTACTTCATGTTTGTAGCATTTTGGGAATGATATTTTATTTTTTGGGGATGTTACAAGGCTTAGAAGTTTAGAAGCAAATTTTGAAATTTTTGAGAAATCTTCAAAATCCCACTTTTTATGGACCAGTTCAGGTTTGCAGTCATATTGTGAGGCTTAGATAATAGAAACCTCCCAAAAATGACCCCATTCTAGAAACTACACCCCTCAAGGTATTCAAAACTGTTTTTTCAAACTTTATTAACCCTTTAGGTCTTCCACAAGAGTTGATGGCAGATGGAGAAACAATTTTGAAATTTCTATTTTTTGGAAAATTTTCCAATATAATCAATTTTTTCCAGGAGTAAAACAAGGGTTAACTGCCAAACAACACTCAAAATGGGTTGCCCTGATTCTGTAGTTTGCAGAAACACCCCATATGTGGTCGTAAACTACTGTTTGGCCGAACGGTAGCACATAGAAGGAGGGGAACACCATATGGGTTTTGGAAGGCAGATTTTGCAGGACTGGTTTTGTTTATACCATGTCCCATTTGAAGCCCCCTGTTGCACCCCTAGAATAGAAATTTCAAAAAAGTGACTCCATCTAAGAAAGTACACCCCTCAAGGTATTCAAAACTGGGTTTACAAACTTTGTTAACCCTTTAGGTGTTCCACAAGAGTTAATGGCAGATGGAGAAACAATTTTGAAATTTCTATTTTTTGGAAAATTTTCCAATATAATCAATTTTTTCCAGGAGTAAAACAAGGGTTAACTGCCAAACAACACTCAAAATGGGTTGCCCTGATTCTGTAGTTTACAGAAACACCCCATATGTGGTCGTAAACTACTATTTGGCCGAACGGGAGCACATAGAAGGCGGGGAACACCATATGGGTTTTGGAAGGCAGATTTTGCTGGACTGGTTTTGTTTATACCATGTCCCATTTGAAGCCCCCTGTTGCACCCCTAGAATAGAAATTTTAAAAAAGTGACTCCATCTAAGAAAGTACACCCCTCAAGGTATTCAAAACTGGGTTTACAAACTTTGTTAACCCTTTAGGTGTTCCACAAGAGTTAATGGCAGATGGAGAAACAATTTTGAAATTTCTATTTTTTGGAAAATTTTCCAATATAATCAATTTTTTCCAGGAGTAAAACAAGGGTTAACTGCCAAACAACACTCAAAATGGGTTGCCCTGATTCTGTAGTTTGCAAAAACACCCCATATGTGGTCGTAAACTACTGTTTGGCCGAACGGTAGCACATAGAAGGAGGGGAACACCATATGGGTTTTGGAAGGCAGATTTTGCAGGACTGGTTTTGTTTATACCATGTCCCATTTGAAGCCCCCTGTTGCACCCCTAGAATAGAAATTTCAAAAAAGTGACTCCATCTAAGAAAGTACACCCCTCAAGGTATTCAAAACTGGGTTTACAAACTTTGTTAACCCTTTAGGTGTTCCACAAGAGTTAATGGCAGATGGAGAAACAATTTTGAAATTTCTATTTTTTGGAAAATTTTCCAATATAATCAATTTTTTCCAGGAGTAAAACAATGGTTAACTGCCAAACAACACTCAAAATGGGTTGCCCTGATTCTGTAGTTTGCAAAAACACCCCATATGTGGTCGTAAACTACTGTTTGGCCGAACGGTAGCACATAGAAGGAGGGGAACACCATATGGGTTTTGGAAGGCAGATTTTGCAGGACTGGTTTTGTTTATACCATGTCCCATTTGAAGCCCCCTGTTGCACCCCTAGAATAGAAATTTCAAAAAAGTGACTCCATCTAAGAAAGTACACCCCTCAAGGTATTCAAAACTGGGTTTACAAACTTTGTTAACCCTTTAGGTGTTCCACAAGAGTTAATGGCAGATGGAGAAACAATTTAGAAATTTCTATTTTTTGGAAAATTTTCCAATATAATCAGTTTTTTCCAGGAGTAAAACAAGGGTTAACTGCCAAACAAAACTCAAAATGGGTTGCCCTGATTCTGTAGTTTGCAAAAACACCCCAAATGTGGTCGTAAACTACTGTTTGGCTAAACGGCAGGACATAGAAGAAGGGGAACGCCATACGGTTTTTGGAAGGCAGATTTTGCTGGACTGGTTTATTTACACCATGTACCCTTTCAAGCCCCCTGATGCCCCCCTAGAGTAGAAACTCCATAAAAGTGACCCCATCTAGGAAACTACGGGATAAGGTGGTTGTTGTTTTGGGACAATTTTTGGGGTAAATTAGATTTTTGGTTGCTCTATATTACTCTTTTTTGAGGCAATGTAACAAAAAAATTTAATTCTAAAATTGTTTCTACATTCGCTATTTAGTTTTGTGGAACACCTAAAGGGTTAACATAGTTTGTAAAGTAATTTTTGAATACCTTGAGGGGTGTAGTTTCTTAGATGGGGTCACTTTTTTGGAGTTTCTAGTCTAGGCTACATCAGGGGGGCTTCTAATGGGACATGGTGTAAAAAAAAAAAACTGTCCATCAAAATCTGCCTTCCAGAAACCGTATGGAGTTCCCTTCGTTCTATGCCCTGCCGTGCGGCTATATAGCCATTTACGACCACATATGGGGTGTTTCTGCAAACTACAGAATTGGGGCAATAAATGTTTAGTTTTGTTTGGCTGTTAACCCTTGCTTTATTACCGGCAAAATGGATTTAAATTTAAATTTTGCCCAAAAATAGGTGTTTTGGCACCGTTTTTATTTTATATTTTTAACACCGTTCATCCGAGGCGTTTGGTAAAAAGTTATTTTTATAGCGACGACTTTTACGCACGCGACGATGCCCAATATGTATGGCTCTCAGACTTTGGAGACACTAAGCAGGCATCCTAAAACTGCGGCCCTCCAGATGTTGTAAAACTACAATTCCCACCATGCCCTGATGATGGCTGTAGGTTGTCTGGGCATGCTGGGAGTTATAGTTTTACAACATCTGGAGGGCCGCAGTTTGAGGATGCCTGCACTAAAACTAATATTTTTTGGGGAAAGAAAAATTGTTTTCGTGTCTCCAAAGTCTGAGAGCCATAGTGTTTTATGTTCTCTAGTGAACTGTTGGGGATTATAAAAATTTAGTACTCCATGGAAGTGTGATACTCCCTGAAGCAATCGATAATGCAGAGGCCCGGATGATCGGGGCACGTGTCACATTGAGTTGTGGTGTCCTTCCGTATCCCCCTCTTGTGACACACTCTGCACTTTTTTTGGGTTCGTCCCTTCTTTCCAGTATGGGGGACCACACCTGGAAAGTGTTGGCCAGGGACGATCCGGGCGCCTCCAGTTCCCGAGGTACTCCGGCCTGCTCTTTCCCGGTCCGAAAAGATCAGGTCTTTGAGGACTGCCTCATAGAATTGGAGGAATGTCCCTGTGCTGCCAGCGCTTCGGGATAGTACAAAAGAGTTGTACATGGCAACCTGCACCATGTAGACCGCAACTTTTTTGTACCATGCCCGGGTTTTGCGCATGGCGTTATATGGCGTGAGGACTTGATCAGAGAGATCAACTCCTCCCATATACCGATTGTAGTCGACGATACAATCGGGCTTGAGGACCGTTGCCGCGGTACCTCGCACAGGGACTGGGGTGGTGCTGTTACCGTGGATTGTGGACAGCATAAGGACATCCCTCTTGTCCTTATACCTGACCAGCAACAGGTTTCCACTGGTAAGTGCACGGGTCTCACCCCTGGGGATAGGTACCTGGAGGGGGTAGGCAGGGAGGCCGCGTTGATTTTTCCGCACGGTCCCACAAGCGAACGTGGATCTGGCGGCAAGGGACCTGAACAAGGGAATGCTGGTATAAAAGTTGTCCACGTACAAGTGGTAACCCTTATCCAGCAGTGGGTACATAAGGTCCCACACGAGTTTCCCGGTAACACCCAGAGTGGGGGGACATTCTGGTGGTTGAATCCGGGAATCTCGCCCCTCGTACACACGAAATTTGTAAGTGTACCCTGAGGTACTCTCACAAATTTTGTATAGCTTCACGCCATACCTCGCCCGCTTTGTGGGAATGTATTGGCGGAAACTGAGTCTCCCCTTGAACGCAACGAGAGACTCATCAACCGCGACCTCCCTTCCAGGTACGTAGGCCTGCTGAAATGTGGCCCCAAAGTGATCGATGACCGGCCGTATCTTGTACAGCCGGTCATAGGCAGGATCACCTCGGGGTGGACATGCTGCATTATCGGAATAATGCAGACATTTCCGGATGGCCTCAAACCGGTGACGTATCATGACCATACTGTACAGTGGGGTCTGGTACAGGACGTCCCCACTCCAGTATTGTGGGGGGGATGCGGGGGGGGCAAGTGGCAGGGGGGGTCTGGGGTCTGAAAGTTGAAAAAAAAAAGTTTGGAATAAATGTGCTTTTTTTTTTTTTTTTTTTTTATAACTTTTCCCTTCTATCCCTGCCTAAAGGTGCCTCTCCCTCACTGACCCTAACCTACCTGGGTGGCGATGGGTGCAGGAGGGTGATGGATGCCGATTTAGGGGGACACAGGAGCTGGTGCTGGACGATGCTGCACGGTCAGGGTGCTGGACAGGAAGAGGAGGGGAGAGAGGAGCGCAGGAAGTTTGAATCTCGCGCCTCTCTCCCCTGCACCAATCAGCACCCTGGACAGCGGCGTTCAGCACCAGGGCCAGCTCCGCCTCTGCAAATCCTCGGACTGCGATTGGTGGTGTAAAATTACGCCACCGATCGCAGTCTTTTTCCGGTTCATCGGGTCACAGGACACCCGAATGGACCGGAAACGCAGAAAACCGCAGGTCTGAATTGACCTGCGGTTTTCTGCGATCGCCGATACGGGGGGGTCCAATGACCCCCCCCTGCGTTGTTACGGGATGCCGGCTGAATGATTTCAGCCGAAATCCCGTTTCGATTAACCCCCGCGGCGCCGGAATTCAGATTTTAAGTCAGGACGTACCGGTACGTCCTCGGTCCTTAAGGACTCGGGAAATAGGGCGTACCGGTACGTCCTCGGTCCTTAAGGGGTTAATCAGCTTGGCAATTTTCTGTTCAGCAAAATTCCCTTTCCATACAGTCTCTAACCCATCAATCACTCAAAACTCGTCCTCAGAATGATTCACTGGACTAGAGCGCCTGAGCTGGTATTCTTTCATGTCCTGCATAGATTCCTGCACAAAACCTCTGACCCATACCACTACATCCCTAACTGATGGGAAATTTCCATAAGGCTACTTTCACACCTGCGTTTAGGTGCGGATCCGTCTGGTATCTGCACAGACGGATCCGCACCTATAATGCAAACGCCGGTGTCCGTTCAGAACGGATCCGTCTGCATTACTCTTTAAAAAAAAATCTAAGTCTAAGTGTAAGTCAAACTGATCCGTCCTGACTTACATTGAAAGTCAATGGGGGACGGATCGGTTTTCAATTGCCCCATATTGTGTCAGTGAAAACGGATCCGTCCCTATTGACTTACATTGTAAGTCAGGACGGATCAGTTTGGCTCTGCATCGCCAGACGGACACCAAAAGGATGCAATCAGCGTTTTGGTGTCCGTCTCCAGAGCGGAATGGAGCCAAACTGATGCATTCTGAACAGATCCTTATCCATTCAGAAATCATTGGGGCTGAACTGATCCGTTTAGGGCCGCTTGTAAGAGCCCTGAAACGGATCTCACAAGCGGACCCAGAAACGCCAGTGTGAAAGTAGCCTTAGGCCTCTTTCACACGGGCGTCATGTTTTTTGCCCGGATAAGAGGCGGGTGCGTTGCGGGAAAATGCGCGATTTTTCCGCGCGAGTGCAAAACATTGTAATGTGTTTTGCACTCGCGTGAGAAAAATCGCGCATGTTTGGTACCCAAACCCAAACTTCTTCACAGAAGTTCGGGCTTGGGATTGATGTTCTGAAGATTGTATTATTTTCCCTTATAACATGGTTATAAGGGAAAATAATAGCATTCTGACTACAGAATGCATAGTATAATAGTGCTGGAAGGGTTAAAAAAAATAAAAAAGTTAACTCACCTTCTCCTCTTGATCGCGTAGTTCCCGGTCTGTTCTTTGCTAGCTGTGGGCTAAATGACCTGTGGTGACGTCAGATCACATGCTCCAATCACATGGTCCATCACCATGGTGATGGAGCATGTGATCTGACATCACCACAGGTCCTTTAGCCCAAGCCCACAGCTAGCAAAGAACAGACCGGGAACTACGCGATCAAGAGGATAAGGTGAGTTAACTTTTTTTTATTTTTTTAACCCTTCCAGCACTATTATACTATGTATTCTGTAGTCAGAATGCTATTATTTTCCCTTATAACCATGTTATAAGGGAAAATAATACAGTGAATAGACTGTCACCTAGAACCCATGCGTGAAAATCGCACCGCATCCGCACTTGCTTGCGGATGCTTGCGATTTTCACGCAACCCCATTCACTTCTATGGGGCCTGCGTTGCGTGGATTATCGCACCGCAACGCACAAAGAGGAGCATGCTGCGATTTTCACGCAACGCATAAGTGATGCGTGAAAATCACAGCTCATGTGAACAGCCCCATAGAAATGAATGGGTCAGGATTCAGTGCGGGTGCAATGCGTTCAACTCACGCATCGCACCCGCGCAGAATACTCGCTCGTGTGAAAGGGGCCTCAGAGATACTGCTGACACCTGTGCTCACAGTCATCAGGAAGATATTGTTCACATTGCCTAGCGGTATCTTTGAGCCCTACCAAGCCTCTTCCTCCGGAATCTAGAGATTCAACATCTATGGTATAGAAACACAAGAATTGAAATATATACCCTTACATAGAAAACATTTTTCAGACTCAAGTGCCTCAGAGGCATAAAAGCCAGCTCTAAACACTCACAGTAAAGCATAAATGGTGGCTAGGCAGAAAACAATCTTATGCCTTACCAAAATGCACCCATTGGAATCACCAAAAATATGGCAGCTGCCAAGTCACTTCACCATTTCAAATCATTATACTGAGGGGAAGGAGGAGAAGCGCACAGCATATCATAGCAAAGAGCGATCACAGCCCCCTGAACGCAGCAGGACATTTTTATCAGTATAAAGCCTTATGCATACGACAGTATTTTTTCACGGTCCGCAAAACGGGTTCTGTTGTTCCGTGTCCGTTTTTGTTTCCATGTGTTGTTCCGTGATGTTTGGAGGATCACCAGACATGAAGAAAAGTTTAAAAAAAAAGTCGTTTTGGTGTCCGCCTGGCCATGTGGAGCCAAACGGATCCGTCCTGACTTACAATGCAAGTCAATGGAGACGGATCCGTTTGACGTTGACACAATATGGTGCAATTGCAAACGGATCCGTCCTCCATTGACTTTCAATGTAAAGTCAGGAGTCCCTATCAGAGTTTTCTCCAATCCGATGGTATATTTTAACTTGAAGCGTCCCCAATACCATAGGAACGCCTCTATGTTAGAATATACCATCGGATTTGAGTTACATCGTGAAAACTCAGTTCCGACAGTATATTCTAACACAGAGGCGTTCCCATGGTGATGGGAACGCTGCAAGTTAGAATATACTACGAACTGTGTACATGACTGCCCCCTGCTGCCTGGCAGCATCCAATCTCTTACAGGGGGCTGTGATCCGCACAATTAACCCCTCAGGTGCCGCACCTGAGGGGTTAATTGAGCGTATCATAGCCCCCTGTAAGAGATCAGGGGCTGCCAGGCAGCAGGGGGCAGACCCCCCTCCCTTCCCAGTTTTAAATTCATTGGTGGCCAGTGCGGTCCCCCGTCCCTCCCTCTACTGTATTCATTTCATTGGTGGCCAGTGCGGCCTCCCCCCCATCATTGGTAGCAGAGGAGAGTTCCCGATCGGAGACCCAGTTTAATCGATGGGGCTCCAATCAGTAACCATGGCAACCAGGATGCTACTGCAGGCCTGGCTGCCATGGTTACTTAGCAATATTAGAAGCATTATACTTACCTGCTGCGCTGTTTGTGACCGGCCAGGCGCTCCTCCTACTTAAGTGACAGGTCTGTGCGGCGCATTGCCTAAAGCACAGATCTGTCACTTACCAGTAGGAGGAGCGCCTGGCCGGTCAAAGACAGCGCAGCAGGTAAGTATAATGCTTCTAATATTGCTAAGTAACCATGGCAGCCAGGACTGCAGTAGCGTCCTGGTTGCCATGGTTACCGATCGGAGCCCCAGTGATTAAACTGGGATTCCGATCAAAACTCTCCACTGCCACCAATGATGCGGGGGGGGGGGGGGGCCGTACTGGCCACCAATGAAATTAATACAGTAGAGGGAGGGAGGGGGAGCCGGGGGGGGGCCGCACTGGCCACCAATGAATTTAAAACTGGGGAGGGAGGGGGTCTGCCCCCTGCTGCCTGGCAGCCCCTGATCTCTTACAGGGGGCTATGATACGCACAATTAACCCCTCAGGTGCGGCACCTGAGGGGTTAATTGTGCGGATCACAGCCCCCTGTAAGAGATCAGGTGCTGCCAGTCAGCAGGGGGCAGTCATGTACACAGTTCGTAGTATATTCTAACTTGAAGCATCCCCATCACTATGGGAACACCTCTGTGTTAGAATATACTGTCGGATCTGAGTTTTCACGAAATCTTTTATGCAGACGGATCTTCAGATCCGTCTGTATGAAAGTAGCCTACGGACACGGATCACTGACGCGGATGACAATCTTATGTGCATCCGTGTTTTTTCACTGACCCATTGACTTGAATAGGTCCGTGAACCGTTGTCTGTCAAAAAAATAGGACAGGTCCTATTTTTTTGACGGACAGGAAACACAGATCACGGACGCGGATGAACAACGGTGCATTTTCCGAGTTTTCAACGGACCCATTGAAAGTCAATGGGTCCGCAGAAAATCACGGAAACCGGAACAACGGACACGGATGCACACAACGGTCGTGTGCATGAGGCCTAAATGGAAAGGGAGACCTGGCAGAACCTGCAATCTTCAGGATAAAAAAAAAAACTCAGGTAAGACAGGAGGGAGTTTTATATTGAGGAGGGAAAGGATTTGGGACTCAGTTAACTATTCTCAGGTCCTGCAGCTTCACATGGGGCAAACAAACTCACACTCCTATGCTGCTGTGAGATACCAGGGAATGACACGTTTTCACAATGCTACTTAAAGGCACAGTAAACCTACGTTGATGTATCAGATTTTCACTTGTTCAAGAATTCATTCTGTGAATAAAAAAAATCCTGATCTAAATCTCCAAACAATAGTGTGGATAGAGTTTTTATTGATCTCTGCCCACCAAAGTTTTACTTACAAATGGCCCCAATGAAGTGTTCAGCAAGGGTGTCTTTTCTTTAGTTCTAGATAATCAGCTGCCGAGCTGACTGATGGAACGATAGTGCCAGGAACAGGTTTGGCCCATATTCATATGAGTTTCTCTTTAATATCTCACATGAATCTCAGGATAGGGGACTATAGCAGCATGGCTTCTTGGAGGTATGTGTGCAGTAACCCAGTATGTCACTGCTAAAAGGGTTAATGGTGTTATCTAGTGTGGTTATGTGATTTTGCTGTGCATTCTGTGATCCCAAGAGGTCTATATAGGAGAAAGGCTTGTCAGGTGTGGGCTGGTTACACTGCACGAGCTGCTTCCAGCACACAATTATTTATGTGACCGCATGAATGATCTATTACGTGATGAATGAGTGTTTCACTTGTTTATCGCATAATCCGCAGCACATTTACACCACCAGATAATCGATAATGTGCATTCCTATGAACGCTCATTAGCGATAATCTGCGGTACTCTTGGCCCAGTTATGTCATGCCCCTTGGCTGTTAAGGCGTAAAGAGGGGGTCATTTATGAAGCTGAAATACGGCTATATTAGGCGTATTTCAGGCGCAGATTGTGCCACAATTGTTAGTTGTGCTGCAATCTGTGACTTCTCCCCGCTCACGATGTGTGTGGTGTGGGAGGGCAAGGAGGCCCGTCTCATTTACCATTTTCTACGCCTCTGAACAAGGCATAGAACAAGGTCCAAGTGTAAGACAGCTAGGACGTTGTCTTGCATTTAGAAGCGGTGCTGGATACACCGAAGTTATGAAGAGGCCAGCGCCTCTAAAATGCTGGTACTAATAAATGTGCCCCATAGTGTCTAACAACAACTCACTAATGTATCCCCTACGGTGCAGTGTTTTATACTTAATATACTAATCTTACTAATGTCCTTTGGACTAAATTACACCTCTTGTTCCTACACCTTAATGTTCACTAAGACTTAACTTTTATTGATGTCTGACTAATATATAATGTTGATAACAATAGGTGATTGATACATTGTTGCCCTACTGGCTGCGCGCTGCCAGTTCACGTATGGGTACAATGTTTCTTTGACTTGCTATTCTGTATGGTGTTAGTAGAGCCTCACCGAGTGCCTTGCTGCCCCCCAACATGTTTTGCCGAGTACCGGCGTCTTAAGGGGTTAGGTCATCAAGGAGGCATGCCCGCTCAGTGTCCAATGGGGATGTGTTTCGTCAGGGATCATCAAGACTAATTGGTGGTGGTGGGGCACTTCCCCTCCGCTGTCACCACTTACCCGCTACCGTCTTCTTCTATTTGTTAAGATAGCATGTCATCTTTAGTGCCCGCTAGAACTTTGTTTCCTGCACTGCCACACGTACTAGTGCGCATGTCTGTAGACTTAGTCTTAGGCCTCATGCACACGACAGTTTTTTTGCTGAAGGGAAACACGGACAACAGACGCGGAACACAAACGGATGAACTATCAGCATTTTTTGGCTGACCCATTGAAATGATGGGGTCCCCATCCTATCCACAAAAAAAAACGGAACGGAGGCCGAGAAAAACAATGTGTGCATGAGGCCTCACTCACAGATCATCACATACTTTGGATACTTTATATAGCTAGTGTCACTTTGATTATTTCACCAATGATATACCTTTTCATTATAGGCTAGCATACTGATAGTATTACTTTTGGATAGCCTCATGGGCCAATCATTATCTTATTTTACTTTTTGCCATGTTTATAGTACTCATTAGGATATTTATTTTATTATAGTTTATTATTATATTAGTATTTCTCATTTTCTATTGGCCCAGTTGGCACCAATGTTTATTCTTTTTATAAAATATAAGTCATTGTAGATTGGCAGCTATGGACCGCTATTCTACAGTTCTATAGAGATGGCAATTCAGTAATGGTATACTCCTAATTTTGGTATATTGCATCATTGGCTTAGCATATACAGGTGAAACTCGAAAAAATTTAATATCGTGCAAAGTTCATAAAAGGTGAAACTAACATATGAGAGAGACTCATTACATGGAAAGCGAGATGTTTCAAGCCTTTGTTATAATTTGGATGATTATGGCTTACAGTTTGTGAAACCCCAAAGTCACAATCTCAGGTCCCCTTTGCTCAGGGGGTATGGATAATTAGCTGACTAGAGTGTGACACTTTGAGCCTAGAATATTGAACCTTTTCACAAAATTACAATTTTAAGCTGCATTAATGCAATTCCTTTTAATTTGCATTACTTAAATAAATGGACTTTTGCACAATATTGAATTTTTCGAGTTTCACCTGTATATGGGCCTTCATGAATTCATAGACTTCTGTTGCCGATCAAAACCTCTCTTTCCTATCATAATTCTTTATCTCTTCTCATACATCATGAGTTTTTTTCCACACTAGGCCACGCCTCTAACTCCGCCCAAAACATAACTATACACCTAATCTCACCCAGTCCTCTTAATGCCCCCACATAGTAATTATTACCCCTTCATGCCACTGCACAGTATTTATGCCCACATTGTGTCTTCACAGAATTATGCCCAGCTGTGACCCCAGTAATATACCCAGCTGTGCCCCCAGTAATATGACCACATTGTGCCCCCAGTAATATCCCAGCTGTGCCCCCAGTAATATGCCCACATTGTGCCCCCCCAGTAATATGCCCACATTGTGCCCCCAGTAATATGCCCACATTGTGCCCCCAGTAATATGCCCACATTGTGCCCCCCCAGTAATATGCCCACATTGTGCCCCCCAGTAATATGCCCACATTGTGCCCCTCAGTAATATGCCCACATTGTGCCCCCCCAGTAATATGCCCACATTGTGCCCCCCAGTAATATGCCCATATTGTGCCCCCCAGTAATATGCCCACATTGTGCCCCTAGAAATATGCCCACATTGTGCCCCCAGTAATATGCCCACATTGTGCCCCAGAAATATATGCCCATATTGTGCCCCTCAGTAATATGCCCACGTTGTGCCCCCAGTAATATGCCCACATTGTGCCCCTCACAGAAAGTAAAAAAAATAAACACCACATACTTACCTTCTTTCTAGCAGCAGCAGGACATCAGCTGCTCTAGTCTGTGAAGGAGGCAGACCCAAGGCTGACAGCCGTCTTATGGACGCAGAGACAGCTGCCAGAAAGAGGGACATACCTCCCCCGTACCAGGGCAGCGGTACAGCCACTGTAATCTGGGAATGTCCTGCCGGATCCTGGACGGTTGGGAGAAATGATGGTGTCTACTAACCTCCCTAAACCTGATATCTCCATCTCAGTGTGCGGCACTACCATCATGCCTAGGCAGCACGCCTGCTGTCTTTGTGCTATGCTTGAGACTGATCTTTCCTTTACTCCCTATATTAAATCTCTTGCCCGTTCAGGCCGCCTGCACCATAAAGATATCTCTAGAATTCGCCTCTGTCTTACTGTGGAAACAACAAAAACTCTAATTGTTGCCCTGATCCATCCCCGTCTAAATTACTGTAACTCATTACTAATTGATCTCCCCCTCACCAGACCTTCCCCTCCACAATCTATCCTGAATGCAGAAGCCTGGCTCATCTATATACTGAACCCCTTAAGGACTTAGAGCGTACCGGTACGCCCTGTTTCCCGAGTCCTTAAGTACCCAGAGCGTACCGGTACGTCCTAACTTTAAATCGCGATTGCGGCGCAGTGGGGGTTAATCCGAACAGGATGTCCGCTGAAAACATTCAGCGGGCATCCTGTCACAACGCCGAGGGGGGGTCATGGGACCCCCCCGCATCAGCGATCGCAGCAAACCGCAGGTCAATTCAGACCTGCGTTTTGCTGCGTTTCCAGTCCATTTGGGTCTCCGGTGACCCTATGAACCGGAAAAAGACTGTGATCGGTGGTGATGAAGATACCGGAGGCTATAATGTGAGAACGGAGCGGCGCCCAGGTATAACAGTAAGTGCAGGGAGATCCCTGGGCGCCGCTCTCCATGTCTGTATAGTTAGTTTAGAAGTTTTAGTCTAGTGAAAGGTCCACTTTAAGGTGAAATAGGGCTGAGTCCTTAAGGGGTTAAGTGCTACTCTGATGCCCCTGCCCTGTGCCAGTCATTGCATTGGTTGTCTATACAGTATAGAATTAAATTTACTTCTCATTCTCACCCACAAAGCTCTCCACAGTGCTGCACCCTCCTACATCTCCTCCCTCACTACCATCCTACCCATGCTCTATGCTCTGCAAATGACTTACGACTTACTTCCACCATAATGTGAACCTCTCACTCCCTTCTCCAAGACTTCTCCCAAGCTGCACCAATTCTCTGGAATGCCCTACCCCAAGCAATTAGGTTAATTCAAAACATCTACATTTGTATGCGCTCCCTAAAAACATATCTTTTTAGGTTAGGCCTGTTTGACATTTCTGTTTAAGAGATTCGACACGGAACCGCCTGCCAAATCTCTCTGCATTCTGTTATTGACGGAACCAAATGCATTGCCGTCCGGCCCCATTTACTATAATGGGGACCGGCAGTGATGCAGCCGCAACCCAGCAAACATGCCGAAAAGCTGCTGGACAAGTACCGATGCATGCAGCGGTTTTCGTCCTGCTGCTTCTCGCCACATTTGCTGGATTGCGGCTGGATCTCCACTGGTCCACATTATAGTGAATAAAAAGGTATTCATACCCTTTGAACTTTTCCACATTTTTTTTCATGGTACACCCACAAACTTAAATGTATTTTATTGGGATTTTGTGTGATAGACCAACACAAAGTAGCAAAGTTTTCACATTCTTTAATAAATAAAAATCGGAAAAATGTGGCGTGTGTTTGTATTCAGCCCCCTGAGTCAATACGAGTACCACCTTTCTCTGCAATTACAACTGCAAGTCTTTTGGGGTATGTGTCAACCAGCTTTCTAGAGGCTGAAATTGTTGCCCATTCTTTTTTACAAACTAGCTTAAAGGGGTTCTGCACTTTCAATTTACTGATGATCTATCCTCTGGATAGATCATCAGCTTCTGATCGGCCGGGGTCCGACACCCGGGACCCCCGCCGATCAGCTGTTTGAGAAGGCAGCGGCGCTCCAGCAGCGCCGCTGCCTTCTCACTGTTTACCGCCGGGCCGCCCGCCCACTGACGTCACGACTTGTATCAACTAGAGTGGGCGCGGCTAAGTTCTGTTCACTTGAATGGAGTTTAGCCGCGCCCACTCTAGTTGATACAAGTCGTGACGTCAGTGGGCGGGCGGCCCGGCGGTAAACAGTGAGAAGGCAGCGGCGCTGCTGGAGTGCCGCTGCCTTCTCAAACAGCTGATCGGCGGGGGTCCCGGGTGTCGGACCCCCGCCGATCAGAAGCTGATGATCTATCCAGAGGATAGATCATCAGTTAATTGAAAGTGCAGAACCCCTTTAAGCTCAGTCAGATTGGATGGGGATTCTCAATGGGATTTAGGTCTGTACTTTGACTGGCCCATTCTAACACATGACTATGCTTGGACCTAAACCATTCCATTGTAGCTCTGGCTGTATGTTTAGGGTTGTGTCCTGCTGGAAGGTGAACCTTCGCCCCAATCTCAAGTCTTTTGCAGCCTCTACCAGGTTTTCTTCCAGGATTGCCCTGTATTTAGCGCCATTCATCTTCCCATCAACTCTGACCAGCTTCCCTGGTCACTTCACACATACTTGCTACTTTGTATTGGTCTATCACATGAAGTCCTAATAAAATACAGTTGAGTTTGTGGGTGTAATGTGAAAAAATGTGGAAAAGTTCAAGGGGTATGAATAATTTTTCAAGGCACTGTAAAAAAACTGCAAATGTGAAACCAGTCTCAGCTTATCGCATCTCCTGATCTAACCGTTCTCCATTCACTGCCCCCCCCCCCCACCCCAATTAAAGAATTATTCCTCTGAACCTGATGTATCAGCATCCACCACACCTCAGTACTCAGAGGCACTACAGATACCGTCTGGTGGTGACTGGCTCCTGCAGCCTCATATCTACTGTCCTATTGTGTTAAGATGGCTGGACTATTTTATAAAATAAGCACTTCTACCTTTTGTCTCATCCCTATCACCTCATTTTAATTGCTGACTTGTCTGTTGTTGTGTTATTTATGAATATTTGTACTTGAACCCCTGGATTGTAAAGGGCTGCGGAATATGTTGGCGCCATATAAATAAATTATTATATAAATGATTATTATCTATAGGCAGTGCAGTCAGAGTACTGTATCTTGTGGCACTTGTGCAGGGGGTGGGGGACTTGGGACCCACCTTGCTCAGTCAGCCCAAATAAGAGAAATAATGGGGCCCCTCGGACAGCAATAGCCACCAGAGTGCTGGTTACATGGAGAAAGATCGGTCATTTATAGTTTGTGGGTTTCCGTTTCTACATCAGCTTCCATGCACATACTGTGAGGTTTCTTAGTAACAAGGATTGTTACCTGGCTGTGGTAACAAATCACGTCACTGTGCATTACAAGCAATGTTCTACATGTCTATATTTGAATTCCCCATCTTGAAGAACATCACAATGGCAAGTTAAGTACATAGCTGATAGAAATCTTGATTCACTTATTAAACGCATTATGGTAATACAAAATTCATTTAAAAAAATCAGTTTTTCCATTGCGCCGTTTCTCTGTTGCTCCTCGTGGAAATACTACTAATAATAATATTAATAATAATCTTTATTTATATAGCGCAAACATATTCCGTAGCAGTTTATAATCAGACGGCATTAGTGCTGTGCGGATCCGCAAAAAAAGGATACTGGCGGATATATGCGGACCGCACATGGCTGCAACCATAATAGAAAATGCCTATTCTTGTCCACAATTGCAGACAAGAATAGGACAAGCTCTATCTTTTCCACGGACAGCACACGGTTGTGCTGTCCGCAGCTTTTGCAACCCCATTGAAATGAAAGGGTCCGCACCTGTTCTGCAGAATTGAGATGAGCCCTAACGGAGATGCAGAGTCCAAGGTAAGGAGGTAAGGTTTCACACTTTGGCTGAGTCTTGGCATATTTGCCAGGTAGAGGACGGTTTCTGCCAGATCCCATTATAGTCAATGGGAAGGCGGCAGGACCTGGAGAACTCCGGTAGGCTCTTCTCTACTGCAATCGCTCCTCTTTTCCAGGCATCCTAGAACATTCCTACAACGTCAGACTGCAGCGTTATCGCTGGCCACTCACTTCTGCAGCCATAACTAGCCTCCAGAGTAACACAAATAAATTCAGACCTGACCCCAAAATACATACAAATATTCATCTTAACATAGAGGAAAAGTATCCATAGAGCTCTGTCCTCTGATAATATAGATTCTCTATCACATATAACATATTACTATTGTTTGTCCGTAGATAATGTCAGTCATTCCATCAGGAGATATTGGAGAATACAGGTGCCAATCAGTGTGGTCTATCATATGCAGAAGGCTCTGCCTTATATTATAGTTTAACCCTGGCCCAAATGATAGTAAGGGAAAGTAGTGCCCATGGTCACTGTATCAGGGGGTGACATATGTGTAAATGGTGTGACCGGGTATATTGTACCAGGATTAGGTAAATTAAACATATACAAAATGTGGTCCTGGATTCCATATAGACAAGACTTTAAGATAAATGCTGCAGAGGCATATCAGACATAGTAGCAGAGAGGGAGGCCCCACCACCTAATAGCAATATGTCATATATAATACAGAATCTATATTGTCAAAGGACCCCTGGACTGCATTAAAGGACCATGTACAGTTCTCAAGCATCCAGACATAGTGCTCATTCTTCCAGTTCCCTAAGATATTTGGTACTTGTTTTCATACATTTTTACCATGTATGCGCCCTAATGATAATTAACCCATTTATATATCTAATCCATTACAGATGTGCCAGCAATCAATGTCTCACATATACACAGACTCAATCATGTCCCAGCAATTATGTACTATCCTATCTCCCTAAGTCATGTATCCTTTATTATCCTATCTCCTTGACAACTTAGTGACCCCCAATACATCTTTTTAGGACGATTACTAAGGGGTCTTAGGCACCTATATGTAGTGTGGTCAGTCTACTGTGCCATGTGCTACTTGTGCAAAAGAAAGGGGGACTAGAGGCCTATCTTACTCGGGAACCATGGATTCACCGGTTCCCATGTGGGCCAGTTCGAGCATTATTCTCATGCATTATTCACCTTCCTGAATCAACTTAACCCATCAAGTCCCAGTGTGCAAAACAAAAAACACTCAACCATTTGCTGTTTCTGTCTATTCTTTTGCTTTTAACTTCTGGGGATATTTCGCCTGACCCTGGTACACCTGCTTCAGCTTCTTGTAGTGTAACTACTTCCCTATGTTACATAGAAACCCTGGGAACCTCATCATTAGTGTACATCTTCTCTACCCTCTCAACTCTGCACTCTGTAACCCATGATCAGTGTGCAACAAACTCCCCAATACTCACAATTTCTTTCTTTCTAATTCTGTTAACCTGTTGGATCTCACCAAAACTTGGATTCAGCAATCTAACACTGCTCTACGCTGCTGCTCTTTCTTATGGCAGCTGACATTTTTCTCATACTTCCAGATCTGAGAACAGATATGGTGGTGCAGTCACTGTAGTTCTTTCCACGCAATACACCTTCCCAGTAACATCACTCTCATTCCCACTTTTTGAGGCCCACACCCTCAGACTTTTCCAACCACTCTCCCTCAGAGTGGAGGTTGTTTAATGACCACCTGGCTCACACACCCAGTTAATGGATAATTTCACTGCATGGCATCCACACTTCCTGTCCTCAGAACTACCAACTCTCATTTTGGGAAACTTTTAACATCCCCATAGACAACCCAATTTTCCCATCTGCCTCCCAGCTTCTATTTCTAACCTCCTATCTTGCCCTATGATATCCTCAGAAGTATTGTACATAAAGTAGTGCCCCCTAAACTCAGAACCTCCAAAGACTAAAGCAATTCTGAGGATTCAATTTTAGATAGAGAGGGGACATGATGGTTGTTAGAGACAGTCACTGGTATTCTGTAGTACAGAAGGTATAGTTGGGTATCGTCATCATAGAGATGATACTGAAAACCAAATCTACTGGTCTATCCAGAAAAGAGAAGACCTAGGAATAAACCCTGAGGGACCCCAACAGCAGGAGAGAGAGGAGGGGAGGTACAGCCTGCGAATGATACACTGAAGGAACTGCCAGGGAGATAGGAAGCGAACCAAGAGAGAGCAGAAAGGCCAGTAGATTGGAGCATTGTGAGGAGGATATGGTGGTCTACAGTGTCAAATGCTGCAGAGAGATGCAGAAGAATGATGAGAGAGTAGTCATCGTTATGCTTAGCTGTCAAGACATCATGCACCACTTTGGTGAGGGCAGGTTTTTTGTAGAGGGTTGAAAACAAGATTGTAATGGATCAAGAAGAGAGTGGAGAGATAGAGGATGAAGCAAGAATAGACCGGGTGCTCCAGGAGTTTAGAGATGGAGAAGAGATTAGAGACAGATCTATATTTAGTTGCGCAGATTGGGTCAATAGATGATTTCTGATGTCACGTGCCTGCGCCGCCTACTTCATCAGTGAGTTACGGCCGGCCGCCCGCCCTGCCTGCTACAGGACATTTAGTAAGTAGTATAGATGGGGCTGGGGATCGGAACTTCAATTAAAGTTATTATTATAAAAGGTTTAGGCAATAAAGCAGTAAGTGAGCAGCGGGGCCGGAGTACAGTGACCGCACCGGCCCCACCGCATTTGCATGACACCGGCCAATCCTCCCTCCCCCTCCAGCTGATACATCGCAGTCTGCGATGTAAAATGGCAGCATTCGCCCCATAAGACGCAGGGGCATTTCCCCCCCCCCCCACTTTTTTTGGGAGGGGTGTGTCTTATGGGGCAAAAAATTTAGTATTGTAAATACAGTTCTGAAGACTCCAGCAGGATCAATGCTCTGGGCAGCTGTGCTCACAGCTGGAAGTGGGCACCACTCTGCAGTTCAGGAAGGAGAACGGGGCTCAGCTCACCCTAGCGTTGCAGTGCCTCCGCATGACGTCACAGCGCGCGG
Organism: Bufo gargarizans; assembly: GCF_014858855.1. Lineage (NCBI taxonomy): Eukaryota > Metazoa > Chordata > Amphibia > Anura > Bufonidae > Bufo > Bufo gargarizans. Next base: position 43,949,798 of record NC_058089.1, read on the forward strand.
CGTACGCAAAGGGCAGGGGAGGTCGGTAGGAGTAAGAAAGTCCCGTATTTTTCGCCCTATAAGTCGCACCAGCCCATAAGACGCACCTAGGTTTTAGAGGAGGACAATAAGAAAAAAGTATTTTCCTTTACACCACAGGTCAGACCACCAATCAGACCCCTAATGTTAATAAGACCCTCAATCAGACCTCATATCAGACCAGCAATGCCATATATCAACCCCCCCAGCCACATGTATCAGCCCCCCAGCCTCATATATCAGCCCCCCAGCCTCATGTATCAGCCCCCAGCCTCATATGTCAGCCCCCAGCCTCATGTATCAACCCCCTAACCTCATATATCAGCCCCACAGCCTCATGTATCAGCCCTTAGCCTCATATCAGTCTCCATTCTCATATATCAGCCCTCAGGTTCATGTATCAGCCCCCAGCCTCATGTATCAGCCCCCAGTCTCATGTATCAGCCCCAGCCTCACATATCAGGCCCCCAGCCTCACGTACCAGCCCCCCAGCCTCATGTATCAGTCCCTCCAGCCTCATGTATCAGTCCCTCCAGCCTCATGTATCAGCCCCCCCAGCCTCATGTATCAGCCCCCAGCCATCAGCGCAAATAAAATAAACAACTTACCTCTCCTGCTCCTAAACGTTGCCGCTCCTCACCACCAGCGCTCTCTCTCTTCTTCCTGGTCCTCGGCTGTCGGCTGTGAAGGCTGTGCACAGCATGAGGTCACGCTGTGCGCAGCTACTGCACAGCTGACAGCTGAGGACCAGTAAGCGGTGTGTTTTGGGGTGTCATTTTACATATACCCATGCTGGGTGAGATAAATATCTTAGTCAAATGCCAACTTTGTATAAAAAAATGGGAAAAGTTGTCTTTTGCCGAGATATTTCTCTCACCCAGCATGGGTATATGTAAAATGACACCCCAAAACACATTGCCCAACTTCTCCTGAGTATGGCGATACCAGATGTGTGACACTTTTTTGCAGCCTAGATGCGCAAAGGGGCCCACATTCCAAAGAGCACCTTTCGGATTTCACAGGCCATTTTTTTTACAGATTTTGATTTCAAACTACTTTGCACGCATTTGGGCCCCTAAAATGCCAGGGCAGAAAAACTACCCCACAAGTGACCCCATTTTGGAAAGAAGACACCCCAAGGTATTTCGTGATGGGCATAGTGAGTTCATGGAAGTTTTTATTTTTTGTCACAAGTTAGTGGAATATGAGACTTTGTAAGAAAAAAAAAATAAAGAAAAAAATCATCATTTTCCGCTAACTTGTGACAAAAAAAAAAAAATTCTAGGAACTCGCCATGTCCCTCAAGGAATACCTTGGGGTGTCTTCTTTCTAAAATGGGGTCACTTGTGGGGTAGTTATACTGCCCTGGCATTTTAGGGGCCCTAATGCATGAGAAGTAGTTTGAAATCAAAATCTGTAAAAAATGCCCTGTGAAATCCGAAAGTTGCTCTTTGGAATGTGGGCCCATTTGCCCACCTAGGCTGCAAAAAAGTGTCACACATGTGGTATCGCCGTACTCAGGAGAAGTTGGGGAATGTGTTTTGGGGTGTCTTTTTACATATACCCATGCTGGGTGAGAGAAATATCTCGGCAAAAGACAACTTTTCCCATTTTTTTATACAAAGTTGGCATTTGACCAAGATATTTCTCTCACCCAGCATGGGTATATGTAAAATGACACCCCAAAACACATTCCCCAACTTCTCCTGAGTACGGCGATACCACATGTGTGACACCTTTTTGCAGCCTAGATGCGCAAAGGGGCCCAAATTCCTTTTAGGAGGGAATTTTTAGACATTTGGATCCCAGACTTCTTCTCACGCTTTAGGGCCCCTAAAAAGCCAGGGCAGCATAAATACCCCACATGTGACCCCATTTTAGAAAGAAGACACCCCAAGGTATTCAATGAGGGGCATGGCGAGTTCATAGAATTTTTATTTATTTTTTCTCACAAAGTCTCCCTTTCCGCTAACTTGGGACAATTTTTTTTATCTTTCATGGACTCAATATGCTCCTCACGGAATACCTTGGGGTGTCTTCTTTCCGAAATGGGGTCACATGTGGGGTATTTATACTGCCCTTGCATTTTAGGGGCCCTAAAGCATGAGAAGAAGTCTGGAATATAAATGTCTAAAAAAAAAAATACGCATTTGGATTCCGTGAGGGGTATGGTGAGTTCATGTGAGATTTTATTTTTTGACACAAGTTAGTGGAATATGAGACTTTGTAAGAAAAAACAAAAAAAATATATAAAAATCAATTTCCGCAAAAAAATGTCTGAATGGAGCCTTACAGGGGGGTGATCAATGACAGGGGGGTGATCAGGGAGTCTATATGGGGTGATCACCCCCCTGTCATTGATCACCCCCTGCAAGGCTCCATTCAGACGTCCGTATGTGTTTTGCGGATCCGATCCATGGAACCGTGGATCCGTAAAACACATACAGACATCTGAATGGAGCCTTACAGGGGGGTGATCAATGACAGGGGGGTGATCAGGGAGTCTATATGGGGTGATCAGGGGTTCATAAGGGGTTAATAAGTGACAGGGGGGTGTAGTGTAGTGTAGTTTGGTGCTACTTTACACAGCTACCTGTGTCCTCTGGTGGTCGATCCAAGCAAAAGGGACCACCAGAGGACCAGGTAGCAGGTATATTAGATGCTGTTATCAAAACAGCGTCTAATATACCTGTTAGGGGTTAAAAAAAATCGCATCTACAGCCTGCCAGCGAACGATCGCCGCTAGCAGGCTGTAGATCCACTCTCTTACCTTCCGATCCTGTGAATGCGCGCGCCTGTGTGCGCGCGTTCACAGGAAATCTCGCCTCTCGCGAGATGACGCACGGATGCGTCCAGGAATGAATCGACCGCCTCCAGGACGCATCCGTGGGCGGTCCTGGGGAGGTTAAGTTGCATGGGTGGTGTTGAAAAAGTTTTGACAGTTGGGCAGGACGAGGGGCTGCTCCTTTGGCCTGGGCACGCTTACTTTCCAGGTGTACATGTCGATGAAACACTATGCCGGACTAGTTTTTCCGCTAGATGCACGGGTGCCTTAGGTTAGCCAAATCGTCTCATTTCACGCTAGCATTTCTATTTTACGGTATTGAGATCCGTCATAGGGTCTTAATACCGTGAAAAAAATGCTTCCGTTTTGTCCCCATTCATCGTCAATGAGCACGAAACGTAACTGAACAGAACGCTCCAAAATGCATTCTGTTCCATTTGGTTGCGTTCCCATACCGGAGAGAAAACCGCAGCATGCTGCGTTTTTTTTTTTCCGTCATGGCCCACAATGGAAGTCAATGGGAACGGATCCGTTTTCTCTGGCACAATAGAAAACTGATCCGTCCTCCATTGACTTTCAATGGAGTTCATGACGGATCCGTCTTGCCAATGTTAAAGATAATACAACCGGATCCGTTCATAACGGATGCAGATGGTTGTATTAATTATCAGTAACGGAAGCATTTTTGCTGAACCCTGCCGGATCCAGCAAAAACGCTAGTGTGAAAGTAGTCGTCCGGCTGCACTGCGTTAAAACAAACACAAAGAGGGAGATTTATCTAAACTGGTGTAAAGTTGAACTGGTTTAGTCGCCCATAGCAACTAATCAGATTCCACCTTTCATTTTTAGAGGTTGCTATGGGCACCTAAGCCAGTTCTACTTGCCACCATCTTGATAAATGTCCCCATTGTGGTGGCACAGGTTCAATCACAGCAATCCCTGTCACATATTCCCGTCTTACACCACTGTAGACGCCTGTACGTTTTCTTTCCGGGATTTTCTGTAAAACAATGCTGTTCCTTACCAAAACTACGAAGAAACACTTGAACAGAAAGTTCCAATTAAATAACATTTTCACAAGCACGCAAGTGAATCTCAATGACGAAAACTCTCCTGCCACGATGTAATCTTACGTAGCCAGACCACAAAGGGTTAAATAATCCACGGAGCGCGCGGGTCCGCCCGGGGGTTGGATTAGCCGGGCTTCAAGGGGCGGAGCTTATGAGGTCCGGCCTCTCCTCAGCCACGTGATGAGCTCGTGTCCTGTGGTCAGATGCGATGGAGCTACAGGGAGGTAGGTCCGTCCCCGGGGTCACACACGGGGGTAGAGCAGGGGCTGGACCCTGTCAGGTAGGTGTGCGGGGAGGAAGAGACAACTTACAGGCTTTAGTGTGGAGCTGTACCCTAGATGACTGCTCCTCAGCTGCTGAGTCCTCCCGTGTCAGGTGCAGTCCCAGCAGTGGTGGCACAGCAAGGTGTGAGCTCCTGAGGAGCTGCAGTGTGGCCCCTGGGGTACATTCTCACTAGTGTGCATTGGGGGTGATACAGTGAGGGACAAGACCACCCCTGTAGGGCTCTGTAACACAGGCTGATATACTGTGCCCCTCTGGGGTCCATGTTGGATGCTGTTCACATTGGAGGTTCTCCACCCTTTATGCAGTACGTGGCATCAATCACTCCCAGGAAGGAGCTCCGCGCATGGGAATTTACACAGTTACCCTTGCCTGCAATGGAAGCTGTATTGTATTAGCACTATACTCCCCCTAGTGGTGGCTGCATGAAAAGGCAGCATTTTATGGTGTTCTGCAGGATTTTTGGGTGTATTTGTAATTGAGGCTATTTATGCAGAATGTGACTTTTTTTTTTTCAGCTCAACAGCAAACGGTGACCCTCAATAATGGGGTGACAATGCCCCTCCTCGGCCTGGGCACCTTTCGCATGCGAGGACTAGAAAACGTCACCCAGGCTGTCGATACTGCGCTGGAATGTGGGTACCGCTCATTTGACACGGCCTCAGTCTATCGTAATGAGGGAGAGCTCGGCCAGGCCCTGCGCCAGCTCATGCCTAAATACGGCCTAGGTCGTTCTGATATCTTCATTACTAGCAAGTTATCACCTGCAGATTTAGGCCCCGGAGCCCGCGAGGCTTGTTTGAAGAGCCTGGCTGAGCTGGGATTTGATTACTTGGATCTCTATCTCATTCACTGGCCAGGGAAGCAGGGTTGGCGAAGTGACGATGCCCGTAACCGGGCAGCTAGAGAAGAAAGCTGGAGAGCCTTGGAAAACCTGTATGACATTGGCGCCATTAAGGCACTGGGCGTGTCTAACTATACGGAGGCTCACCTGACACAGCTGCTGGAGTCAAGCAGAGTGCCCCCCGCTGTGTTACAGGTGGAACTTCATCCACGGCTCCCACAAGCTGCTCTTCTCCGTTGGTGTAAACCGAATGGGGTTCACCTACAAGCTTATTCTTCCCTGGGCTGTGGGCATCTTTTAGGGGATGTAGACGTATGCAAAGTGGCAACCGCACATGGACGCACCCCCTCCCAGGTATTACTCAAGTGGGCACTCCAGCAAGGTGTTGGAGTTATTCCTAAAGCTTCTACACCAGCAAGAATAAAGGAGAATGCTGAAGTCTGGGATTTTGAGCTGAGTAGTGAAGAAGCTGAACTGCTAAAGGGTGATGGCACAGAGAAGAAATACTGCTGGGATCCTACGGTAGTGGCGTAGCATCGTCCAGTCTGTCATCCGTCTGCTTGCTTTGGACATGTTTACTTGACTGTTTGCTTTTTCTCCCCAAAAAACGGAGCTAATCCCATCAAAGAGAAATAGAAAAGGTTTCAAGACTTTTTTTTTCTGCCCATTGTCATTTGTTGGGGGGAAAAAATAAAAATAAAATATGTGTGTGAAACTTAAAAAATTAGAATATCGTGCAAAGTTCATTTATTTTCGTAATGTAACTTAAAAGGTGAAACTAATATGAGAGAGACTCATTACATGCAAAGTGAGATATTTCAAGCATTTATTATGGCTTACAGCTTATAAAAAACCCAAAGCCATAATCTCAGGTCCCCTTTGCTCAGGCAGTATGGATTAATTAGCTGACTAGAGGGTGACACTTTGAGCCTAGAATATTGAATCTTTTCACAAAATTCTAATTTTAAGTTGCATTACTGAAATAAATGGCCTTTTGCACGATATTCTAATTTTTTGAGTTTCGTGTGTGTGTGTGTGTGTGTGTGTGTGTATATCAGGCATCCTCAAACTGCGGCCCTCCAGCTGTTGCAAAACTACAGCTCCCAGCATGCCTGAACAGCCTACAGGTATCAGCCTACAGCAGGGCATTGTGGGAGTTGTAGTTCTACAACAGCTAGAGGGCCGCAGTTTGAGGATGCCTGGTGTATATAATAATTATATACAGTACAGACCTAAAGTTTGGACACACCTTCTCATTCAAAGAGTTTTCTTTATTTTCATGACTATGAAGGCATCAAAACTATGAATTAACACGTGGAATTATATACATAACAAAAAAGTGTGAAACAACTGAAAATATGTCATATTCTAGGTTCTTCTCAGTAGCCACCTTTTGCTTTGATCACTGCTTTGCACTCTCTTGGCATTCTCTTGATGAGCTTCAAGAGGTAGTCACCTGAAATAGTCTTCCAACAGTCTTGAAGGAGTTCCCAGAGATGCTTAGCACTTGTTGGCCCTTTTGCCTTCACTCTGCGGTCCAGCTCACCCCAAACCATCTTGATTGGGTTCAGGTCCGGTGACTGTGGAGGCCAGGTCGTCTGGCGCAGCACCCCATCACTCTCCTTCATGGTCAAATAGCCCTTACTTTCAAAGTTTTCCCAATTTTTCGGCTGACTGACTGACCTTCATTTCTTAAAGTAATGATGGCCACTCGTTTTTCTTTACTTAGCTGCTTTTTTCTTGCCATGATACAAATTCTAACAGTCTATTCAGTAGGACTATCAGCTGTGTATCCACCTGACTTCTCCACAACGCAACTGATGGTCCCAACCCCATTTATAAGGCAAGAAATCCCACTTATTAAACCTGACAGGGCACACCTGTGAAGTGAAAACCATTTCAGGTGACTACCTCTTGAAGCTCATCAAGAGAATGCCAAGAGTGTGCAAAGCAGTAATCAAAGCAAAAGGTGGCTACTTTGAAGAACCTAGAATATGACATATTTTTAGTTGTTTCACACTTTTTTGTTATGTATATAATTCCACATGTGTTAATTCATAGTTTTGATGCCTTCAGTGTGAATCTACAATTTTCATAGTCATGAAAATAAAGAAAACTCTTTGAATGAGAAGGTGTGTCCAAACTTTTGGTCTGTACTGTGTGTGTGTGTGTGTGTGTGTATGTGTGTGTGTGTGTATATATATATACACACAGAGAAAACCTACAAAGTCTCACACATATATAATTGATTAATCTTTATTAGTAGAAAGACAAAAATAATGAATAATACAAATACAGCGGTTTCAATAAATGGTAAAAAATGCAGGAGGATAAAGTGACAAGTGCACGGAGCCACCAATAGTCCTAAACTGGTAAGTCAAATAGTACATGAGGCTGGATGAGATAGTATTGTCTATACTGATGTGAAAGATGGTAAAAAAAAAATACCTATAAATAATCACACAGAAGACACACAGGTCTCAATATGCCACCACATGTCACAAAGAAATATACATGAGTCGCAATAATATTGCAGGGAGGTCAGCAAGAACTGTGATCACCACCGGCTGTGACCAGTTGCTGTCCCGCTTGCAATAAGAAATACAAAATACAGCTGACAGTGGAGCAGCCTATACTAACCAGGAAGGATAAGATGATGCCTCCTAGCCCTATATATATATATATATATATGCAGAGGCCAAATATATGAATGCTCCGTAATGTCCACCTATGAAACTGGCTGACCAGTTGCATGTGCGCTTGGCAGCTGAAGGTATCTGTGTTGGTCCCATGTTCATATTTACCTGCATTACTCCAAAAAATTGCATTTAATCTATGCGAATGAGCCTCTAGGAGCAATGAGGACGTTGCCATTAAGCCTAGAGGCTGAGCTGTCTTTGCAATGGCTCCAACCTCTGCGCCCTGACAGGGCCAGGCAGTAAAAACATCATAATGTCCTGTCAAAGTGGAGATGGTGCGGCAGTTGCAGGGAGAGCAGGGCCTCTAGGTGTTACTGTAACGCCCCCATTGCTCCTAGAGACTCATTTGCATATATTAAAACATTTTTTCCCCCAACTCATCTGTTAAATGGCCATTCCCATCTCAATAATTTATGGCATATCCACAGGAGTTATGGAGACGGTAGCACAGCAAGCTCTGCTGGCCGCCCGCAGGCCGGATGGGTGAGGGTCCGGTTCTAGAGATGGGTGTGGGACCTGCATCTGTCTGACATTTATGGCATAGCCTGTGGATATGCCGTAAATGTCAGGGATGTGACTACCCCTTTTACACATCCATGGGGCTCTGTCATGATTAAAAGTGTCATTTTGTTGCCATTTTATAAGTTTTTATCAGGATTAGTTTTTTTAAACAGGACAGGAAAATGGAAAGGGTCTTATATTTCTACCCTGTCGAACAGGATGTATTAGGGTCCATTCACACGCCTGCAAAATGGGTCCACATTTTGTGGAACGGGTGCGGACCAACTCATTTTCATAAAAAATAAATAAATAGAACATGTCCTATTCTTATCCGCAGACATGGACAAGAAAAGGCATTTCTATTATAGTGCCGGCCATGTGCAGTCCACAAAATGCGGAACACACATGGCTGGTGTCTGTAATTTGCGGACTGCCAAACGGTTGCGGACGTGTGAATGGACCCTTATTTTGTAATTGATAGTTATTGGCAACAGTATGCTACAGGATAGACATCAGTTATTGCAGTTTTTTTTTTTTGCGAAAACCAGGAGCAGGTCCAGCAGGATGGAGAAGTAACATAGTATATAAGGCTGAAAAAAGACATTTGTCCATCCAGTTCGGCCTGTCATCCTGCAAGGTGATCCAGAGGAAGGCAAAAAAACTACTGTGAGGTAGAAGCCAATTTACTTCTACCTTTTCCATTCCTTTTGAATCTTCTGATTTAGGCTGAGAAAAAAAATGCAGCTTATTTTTTATTTTGTTTTATAAAAAGGCCAAAGGGGGACTTTTTTACAGCAGAAAATTGGTGTGGGAGGAATAATAAGTTCCCCTATGTGTGAAACTGCCGTAACTCAAGTTTTTTGTTCCACATCCTCAGGGATCTCTTGTGAGCCACAGTAAAAGCCCAGTATCACTGTCACATGCAGCACTGTGGAAATGGAAATCCCATTCCAAATGCTCAAACTCTGAGGTAGGTATGTGCAGAGCAGTCCTTAGAGGACCAGTCCAGGAGTGAAGGCTGGTCTGCACATGTGCTGAAGTTTGAGCAATTGGTGCAGGTTTTCAGAACCAGGAGCCCTATCAACCAAAGCACAGCACCGATATTGTTAGAATTCCCTGCTTTATTGGATTATTTGAGATTTCCATTTTTTGTAAATGAGAGTTAAAAGGGTTGTCCAGAATAAGACAAACATGGCCGCGTTCTTATCTGTCTATAGGTTGTGTGTGTGGTACTGCATTGAATGGAACGATATAACTCAAACCTGTGGGCAGGAGCGCTGCTATTTTTGGAAGAAAGCAGCCTTCTTTTTCTTATGCTGGACAACCCCTTTTTAGGGTTACTACCAGGTAGAGACAAAAAATTCAGTCATGGAGTTATACATGCTCCCAAAGTTTAATTTACCTGCATAGTGCCCGTACGGAGAACCCCCTCAGTGCTCCAGACAAAAAAAAAAAAAAACATCAAGGAGCCATTGGCTCCTAATCCGAAAAATTTAGGAGCCAAATGAAATTTTTTAGTCGCTAAATTTTTGTTGTAACATAACGGTCAGAAACAGGGTTTTCTTTAGCCTCTTAGTTTTTCCATTTATAAACCTCCACATTGAGCTCCCAGCAGGAGATAGAAGCCTGCAGGGCACGCATGCACTTCTGGTGTGACATCACCTGGGTACATGGTCTTTGCTCAGCAGAGGCTCCGTTCCCTCCATGCTGTCCCTGGTACTTCATTAGCAGTCGGCAGTGGCGCGTGCTCCCCTGTTCCAAGAATGGCAGTTAAATTATCGTGCTTATTCATAGTCCATGATGCTTGTACAGTCGTTATTGCGACTAGGGATGAGCGAATCAACTTCGGATGAAACATCTGAAGTCGATTCACATAAAACTTTGTTCCCTAATTGCGAGCTCTCCTGCTCACCATGTCTGCGATGCTGCATGCCCTAACCCTGCTGTTCTGCCGAGACTCCACCTGAAGCCTGGCAGGTAACAGCCAGATTTTAATGAGGAGCGCCGTTGGACCTCTCCTGCACATGAGCTGTACTGTGCATACAAAAAAGATGGACTAAGTGCAAAAGAAAAGGGGTGTAAAGTGGTTGTCCCAAATGGCCATTTATTACATAACCACAGGTTATGGGCCTGGGGCTACATGATGACTTTGGCCCCTTACAGATGAGCTTTACTCCCGCAGCGAGTCCACAACACAGCACCCGGCCTGACCTCCCAGCATTGATGATGATGATTGATTTATGATGCTATGTAACCCTTACAGTTGTGGATAACACGTGTTAGCCAATACATTCCAGAACTGGAAGGGTTACATAGCATCATAAATCAATATAATGACATGTGGCCCCCGGCAGTGCTAGGAGGTCAGGCCGGGAGCCACGTTGCGGACTCGCTGCGGGAGGAATGCTTGTCTGCAAGGGGCCTTTGGCTGTGACAAACATCACATGGCCGGAGATCACAGTGTAGCAATGCAGCATTGCTACTTGTGAGAGGGGTCATTTTGGGACCTACACATTGTCATGACTGCCCCAATAATTCTCACAACTGTAGGGTTGCAATGCGACCCCATTCACTGTCACGATTTGAAACCCTGCACTACACTACGATGATTGGTCCTGCTGGCAGCAGTGCATTCCTTTCTTTTTATTTAGCACTCGGACATAAAGTGCGCCAGGCCCTGAGACAGAACTGCGTAAACCAGCTATGAAATCAGTTTCATCTGCTAGTGTGAGGAGACATAAAGCCCAGCGTTACTCGGCATTCTGTGTGTGGCTGAGCGGACTGCAGCTGTCCACCATCATTGCCCTCTCTTCTCCACCACATGCCCCTTACACGGGGGGCACAAGGCACCCTTAGCACATGTACGCAGAACGCTCACCTTAGCTCTGCCTTGTCTATGGAGCAGTCAGCAGTGAGCGCACTCCCCGTTTTCATAACTGAAAAGCAAGTGCGGGAGAAGGGGGTGTGAGAGGAGCAGCCAATGGTACGGCAGCACGCAGATACTGGCAAATCGGCAGCCTCCTCACTAATAACAGCTCTACTGTACGGAGCTCTGTTATTGGATTGCTGTGTCTGCTGGATGCAAGGCCTTTCTTCTTAAAGCGGCAAAGCAGCGGAGGGTCTAGGTGCAAATGGCGACAAGACTACAATGTCTTGTCGCCATTTTGCAATTCTAAGTCGCATTGGCGACCATTTTGGTCGCCATCTGGAGCCTTGCCCCTTCTAGGCCGCAGCTGAAGCCTGTGCTGTGGTGAGGCTCCATGACGCATCGTTTCTAGCTACCGGTGTTACATTTTTCACCACTGTGGGACATCTGTGTAAGGAGAGGGAATTAAAGGGAATGTCACCCTGATTTTGGACCATTATCTACAGTATTACATGAGCAGATCCCATGAGTGGAATCCACTTTGTGAAAATGCCAAGCCCCGTTCCGGACAGCAAAGACACAGAGCATTAACATGATTGATAACGCTTCGTGCCGCTCTGTGATCTCTTTACTACAAAATCACAGTGACAACTTTATCTTACTGTGATTTTGTAGTAAAAGATCACAGAGAGTCATGGAGCATTATCAGTCATGTTAATGCTCCGTGTCTCTGCTGTCCGGAACGGGGCTTGGCACTCTTTCACGCAGCAGATTACCTGCACGGCATCCGATCGTGTGAAAGAGCCCTTATACATATGTTGTCCAGATTACTATTTTCCAGCTCATCCCTCATGACAGCACAACAAGAGGTTGTTCCCCTTTGACCTTCTTGGGACAGGAAGCAGAAAGATTAAAGGGTCGCTCCCACCTCCACCCACCAGTGTTCTTCCTGTCCCTACAGGGCATAGACGCAGAGAGGTTCCCAGCTCTAGTGTTGAAGAGATTCTACAATAAATTTTAGGCTAAGCCTGGGACTAGGATTGGGGGGGGGTTTCCGGCCTCTCCTTCCAGGTCTCGAATAGCTTTGCTAACACCTCTCGGGATAGAGGTCCCTTAACAGCCCAAATCTCACCTGGCGGAGTCCGAGCCTATAGGTGGGTTCTCTGATGGCCTGGGTTCGATCGTTGGGTTCATCCTCATCCTTCCTACCCTATAAGTGGCTGTGCCAGTACCTCTTATGTGGAGGTCCTCTGGCTTGCTCCTAACCCTGATGAAGTGGGTAATGCAGCTGGTGGTTACCTCACTATGGATGGCTATCGGTTCATGGAGCTTAGATCCACTGTTCCTTAATAGAGTTCAGCAGGATTGCGCCTCAGTGCATCTGAAACAGTCAGCAGCTGGAATAGGGCCTTTTCTTTTCTCCTTACCAATGTGCCATACGCAAGTGTTGGCAGAAGTTGCATGACAATATTGGTGCTTGCTTTGGCAGCAAATACTTCAAGATTGGTAAGTAAACCATGCATGTGTTTAACCAGCTGGATTGCCTCAACAGTTCTAATTACTTTAGCCCCTTAACGACCCAGGACGAGAATGCTTGTCCTAAATCGGCGGCACTTAGAGCTAGAGGACGAGCGTTCTCGTCCTGCAGTTGTTCCCCCCGCGTGCAGTGCCGCAATCAGCGGCAGAGATCCGGCTGTTACTGACAGCCGGATCCCTGCTGCATCGGCGATAACGCAGATGCCGGTGGATTAGCCCCTCATATGCTGCAGTCAGCGCTAACCGTGGCATATGGAAGGTTTGCGCTCCCTCACCTCATCCATTGGTCCCCTGTGCTGCTGTGGCGGGGACTCGATGGTTGCCATGGCAGCCCCAAGCCAAGCATGTACGGAGGCCTAAGAGGCCCAGCCCCAGGCTGGATCTCCTAGGCAACTGTTAGCGTCTTACAGTGTAAGACACTAACAGTTCAATACAGCACAATACAAATGTATCGTGCTGCATTGAAACAGGGATCAGACCCTATAATGTTGAAGTCCCAGAGTGGGACAAATAATAAAGGGGAAAAAAAAAAAGTAAATAAAATAAAAGTTTTACCCAAAAAAATAAAGTTTCAAGTAAAAAAAAAAAGCGTCCTTTTCCAAAAATAAAGTAAAAAAGAATTGTAAAAAATAGGGAAAATACATATAGACATGTTAGGTATCGTCGCGTCCGTATGGACAAGCTCTATAAACATATCACATGACCTAACCCCTCAGATGAACACCGTAAAAAATAAAACTGCTAAATAAACAATTTTTTTGTCACCTTACACCACAAAAAGTACAACAGCAAGCGATCAAAAAAGCTGTTATTGTGTAAAACTTACATGAATAAAATAAAAAGTATGCATATTAGGTATCGACCGGCTCTATAAAAATATCACATGACCTAACCCCCTAAGATGAATACCATAAAAAAAAAAAATTTGTGCCAAATAAACAATTTTTTGTCACCTTATCACAAAAAGTCATATGCAAAATAGTGCCAATCAAACCGTCATCTCATCCCGCAAAAAATGAGACCCTACCAAAGACAATCGCCCAAAAACTGAAAAAACTATGGCTCTCAGACTATGGAGACACTAAAACATGATTTTTTTTTGTTTCAAAAATGAAATCATTGTGTAAAACTTACATAAATAAAAAAAGTATACATATTAGGCATCGCCGCGTCCGTGACATCCTGCTCTATAAAAATACCACATGATCTAACCTGTCAGATGAATGTTGTAAATAACAAAACAAAAAAACTGTGCCAAAACAGCTATTTCTTGTTACCTTGCCTCCACAAAAAGTGTAATATAGAGCAACCAAAAATCATATGTACCCTAAACTAGTACCAATAAAACTTCCACCCTATCCCGTAGTTTCTAAAATGGGGTCACTTTTTCTAGGGGTGCATCAGGTGGGCTACAAATGGGACATGGTGTCAAAAAAAACAGTCTAGCAAAATCTGCCTTCCAAAAACTGTATGGCATTCCTTTCCTTCTGCGCCCTGCCGTGTGCCCGTACAGCAGTTTACGACCACATATGGGGTGTTTCTGTAAACTACAGAATCAGGGCCATAAATATTTAGTTTTGTTTGGCTGTTAACCCTTTGCTTTGTACTGGAATAAAATTTTAAAATGGAAAATCTGCCAAAAAAAGTGAAATTTTGAAATTGTATCTCTATTTTCCATTAATTCTTGTGGAACACCTAAAGGGTTAACAACGTTTGTAAAATCCGTTTTGAATACCTTGAGGGGTCTAGTTTCTAGAATAGCTTTATTATGCTATTGCTTGGCCTTATATAGGCAGTAAAAAAGTTTGCATAACAGCGTTAAACCAATCATAAAGATAAACATTGGTGCTTAAACACATACTACCGGAACATCCTTTTATGATATAATAGGTTTTAATTGGTCACATATAAGAATGTACGCAGTTGTGCCGAATGACCCTGAATAAGACAAGAACGTTTGTTCTAGTTCTAGGATATTCCCAGAATCTGTCCTAAAACAGATAAGTGCGTGGGTGAGATGTTATAACAATTATTTATATATTTAGAGAGGACCAGATGGAGTCACAATTCCCTTCAGTTTCTATTATGTAAGCTTCACAAAGTGACTTCCGACCTGAACTGGTCCTTTAAAAAGTTGTTTTTTGAAAATGTCAAGATTTACTTCTAAACTTCTAAGCCTTGTAACGTCCCCCCCCCCCCCAAAAAAAAATGTAATTCCCAAAATTATCCTAACATGAAGTAGACATATGGTAAATGTTAAGTAATAACTATTTCCATAGCATCATCACGACGGCATACAAGGAGATTGACCCCTGACCTCTGTAGGGGCAGGAACAGAGAAAGGTTAAATACCCTCCTCCCACCACCAACACCAGTGTTTCCTGTCCCTACAGAGGACAGGGCAGAGAAAGGTCTCCCTGTATGCAGGGAGATGAAGCTAAGGAAATGGAATCTTTCTGTTGGTGGTTACCTTAGAAGATCGCCGGCATCCTGCATGGCGTCCCCCTGCCCTCCCGCGGTCCAGTACTAACGCTGGGCAGGGGTTCAGGGCTCTTATCTCGTCCCGGTTTTCCGGGGCCTGTTCCCTGGCGCAGACTCCCTCCTGGCCTATTAAGGCGGCAGCTGGGTGCGCGCCGGCGCATGTTGATGACGTCACGGCCGGCGACCCGGAAGTGACGTTAGCGGCGGCAGCGTGGGGCCTGGCTTAAAACCGAGGCCTGAACCTCTGGTAAACGCTCCCAGGATCGGTCCCCACTGGTGCGGAACCCTTGCCTGCAGAAGAGGACGACCATGTCGGTATCGGAGCGGTCCCCTAGAGCTGAGCCACCGACACTAACCGTGAGTCCCCTTCGGGGGTATTATATGAGTGGGTCAGGGAGTCTGTTGATCCCCCTCTCCTGCGGTAATAAGGTGAAGGGGGGAGAGAGTGAGTGAGCACTTGTTTCCATGCTCCGAGCGGCTGCGGCAAGGAGCTTACTTCTGATGCGCCCCCCCCCCTTTTTTTTTTCTGTCTCTCCCTCTAGTGGCCATACCCTTATACTTTGCTGTCTCCTTTCTTTTAGGCTAAAGAAGCCCCGAAAAAAGATTGGGAAATCACTTAAATGTATCTCCTGCAATAGTAGACTCCCTGATGGCTACCCCAAAAACTTGTGCAAGCTTTGTATTTCAAATATCGTACGAGATGAGGCACCCTCTCTAAAAGAGGAATTAAAAACTATGATTCAGGAAGAGATCCATTCATCCCTGGCCCACCTGTCCCCATCCCCCCGAGTTGCCTCAACCAAAGAGGAAGCGGGCTAGATCTCCATCCCCTTCTGAACTAGAAGTCATTGCGGATGAAAGTGCTCACTCCGTCAGGTCATGGGAGGAGGGGGAGAGAGTCTCAGACTCAGTGGACGACGGTCGTAGATATTACTTTTCTACGGAGGGAATGTCCGACCTTTTTAAAGGCAGTAAGGTCGACCATGGGCGTGGAGGAGGTGCAACGTACCCATTCGGTACAAGAAGAAATGTTTTGGGGCCTAAGAGTTAAGAAGACCCGTGTGTTTCCCATCAATGAAAGTATTAGGGATATGATCCTTGATGAGTGGGCAGACCCAGAAAGACGGCTGGGAGTCCCGGCGGCGTTCAAAAATAGGTTGCTATTTGATCCAGAGGAGTCTAAAATTTTCAATGAAATTCCCAAGATCGATGTACAGATTGCCAAAGTGAACAAGAAAACGTCCCTTCCATTTGAGGATGCCTCCCAACTTAAAGATTCAATGGATCGTAAGGCGGACAGTCTTCTCAGGAAATCCTGGGAGGCGTCCATGTTTAATGTTAAAACCAATATTGCGGCTACATCAGTCGCCAGATCCATGTATCTTTGGTTGGGAGAATTAGAAACTCATATTAAAGATAAAGCATCTAGGGAGCAGATTCTTAATTCTCTCCCTCTTTTAAAATTGACCACGGCCTTCCTGGCGGATGCCTCTGCCGAATCAGTCCGATTCTCCGCCAGAGATGCGGCGCTCTCCAATGCAGCCAGAAGAGCCCTCTGGATGAAGTGCTGGTCGGGGGACAAGACGTCTAAGTTAAAGCTTTGTTCCATACCTTTTTCTGGAGAATATGTGTTTGGCCCGGTGCTAGATAAAATTCTGGAGAAGGCCGCGGACAAGAAGAAGGGGTTTCCGGAAGATCGCCCCTCCAAACGCCGGTATCCTTTTCGCCCCTCCTCGGGTCAGGAAAAAAGCTACAGGGGGAAAGGGAAATCAGGGCGTTGGAGCTATCCAAAAGGGGGAAGAGGAAGAGGCCAATCCTTCTCCCACCAAAAATCTTCAGATAAGCAATGACGCCGGAGTGGGGGGAAGACTCTCAAAATTCCTAGGGTCATGGGAATCTATCTCCCAGAACCCCTGGATTTCCAAGGTAGTCGGTGCAGGCTACCAAATAGAGTGGTCTTCAAGACCCCCAAACAAATTTTCACTGACACGGTTCCAAACGAACCTTTGGCAAGGAGTCCAGAAACTTCATCAAATGAACGTAATCTCACCGGTTTCTATTCAACTCTATTTCTAATCAGGAAAAAAGAAGGTACCTTTCGGACGATCATAAACCTGAAACCACTAAACAGGTTCATTCGTTACCAGAAATTCAGGATGGAGACCCTAACATCTACAATCCCCCTGCTAAGCAAAGACGTCTTCATGTGCACAATAGACCTGCGAGACGCTTATTACCACATTCCCATTCACACCAACTCACAGAGTTTTCTCCGGTTTGCAATCCAGGATATATCAGGGAACGTCCATCACTACCAGTTCAGAGCCCTTCCCTTCGGGATTTCATCAGCCCCGAGAATATTTACCAAAGTAGTGGTAGAGATGGTCGCCTTCGTCCGAAGAAAGGTACTCATGATAATCCCCTATTTAGACGATTTCCTTCTGATCAGCGAAAGTCTCAGCCAAATCAATTCGAATCTGAGGTTCTTTCTCTCCATCCTAGACGACCTGGGGTGGATCGTAAACAAGGAAAAGTCCGTCCTCACCCCCTCAAGGAAAATTTGATTCTTAGGTATGATCCTAGACTCCCGAATGCAAGCGGTATTCCTACCTCGAGACAAAATATCAGTTCTCCAACAAAAGATCAGGTCCTTCCAGAAAAGAAGATCTTGCTCTATCAGAGAGGCGATGAGTATGCTAGGCCTGCTAACATCTTGTATTCCGGCAGTTCCCTGGTGTCAAATACACTTCAGACCCCTTCAGTCCTGGATCCTGAGTGTCTGGAACAGGTGCCAATCCTCTCTAGATCGTCAAGTAAGCCCACCAACTCAGATTCTACAGTCCCTAAATTGGTGGAAAAACCACGGGAACTTATCCCGGGGAAGTCCCTGGCAGAAGACTCCCCAGATTCAGGTAATAACAGACGCAAGTCTGTCTGGCTGGGGCGCAAAGGTGGGGGATTGTATGTTCCAGGGCACTTGGCCAGATTCGATCAGATCCCAGTCATCAAATTTCAGGGAACTGAGAGCAGTCTGGGAAGCATTGAAGGTAGCAGAGGAAATGTTGTGTCATCATCACATAAAAGTGCTATCGGACAACACTACAGTCGTTGCCTACCTCTCCCATCAGGGGGGAACACGGTCTGTAACCCTACAGGCACTGACAACAAAGATCTTTGCTTGGGCAGAACAGAAGGTGGCCTCTATATCGGCAGTTCACCTGAAGGGAATACTAAATCAGGAAGCGGATTTTCTCAGCCGCCACAGGATCGATCATACAGAATGGTCTCTAAGTCCAGAAATTTTCGGGCTAGTAGTGAGAAAATGGGGGATGCCCGACGTGGATCTGTTTGCCACCAGGGCAAACACAAAAGTGGAAACATTCTGTTCCCTAAACCCCAGGGACAGACCTCATGCCTTAGATGCCTTTGCCATCCGTTGGCATTGGAATCTGTGCTATGCCTTCCCTCCACTTCCTCTAATTCCGAAGGTGGTACAAAAAATTCTCCAGGACAAGGCCACGGTGATTGTGATCGCTCCCCTGTGGCCAAAGAGAAGTTGGTTCTCATCTATCCAGAAACTTTCTCTACAGGATCCATGGCCCCTTCCTGTGCGGGGCGATCTACTCCAGCAGGGTCCAGTTCTACACCCAAACCCGCAGTTTCTAAAATTGGCAGCTTGGATCCTGAGTCCCAAACCCTGAAACTTCAGGGCCTGTCGGACGAAGTTATTGCTACTCTGAAAGCCTCCAGAAAGAAGGTAACGTCAGCAATCTACCTTAAGATCTGGAAACGTTTTTGTTCCTGGAGTGGGGACGAATCGCCACATTTACATAAACCCAACATCCAAAGAATACTGGATTTCCTACAGCAAGGTCTAGACCTGGGACTTAGACCCTCTACCTTGAAGGTCCAGATCTCAGCCCTGGGTTGTTTTTTTTGACCAAGATATAGCCGGCCATCGTTGGATCAAAAGATTCATTAAGGCAGCGACGAGGCTCCGCCCAACGATCACCGCCCGTGTCCCTTCCTGGGATCTGAACATCGTTCTTACAGGCCTTACTTTACCACCCTTTGAACCCATGTCTGACTGTCCAATAATTTATGGTCCTTGAAAACGGCCTTCTTAATTGCAATAACTTCGGCCCGCTGAGTAGGAGAATTACAAGCCCTATCAATCAGGGAACCCTACCTCCGTATTCTAGATGATCTCCGTCTGGATCCTGGATTTCTACCCAAAGTTGTATCTAATTTTCATCGGAGCCAGGAAGTTACCCTACCTTCCTTTTGCCAACACCCCTCTAATGACAAAGAATCTGCATTTCACTCTCTGGACGTTAGACGGGCAGTCCTAAACTATATCGCTGTGACAGAAAAGTTTAGGAAATCTGACAACTTACTAGTTCTTTTTGGAGGAAGATTTAAGGGCCAAAAAGCCTCCCGGTCCTCTATAGCTAGATGGCTCAAAGACGCCATTAATCTTTGTTACAAAATACAAAATCTTACATGTCCAGTCCACATTAGGGCCCATTCCACTCGGGCCATGTCTTCCTCTCAGGCTGAGAGAGCTGGGGCTTCTCTGGAGGAAATCTGTCATGCTGCCACTTGGTCCAGCATTCATACCTTTATAAAGCACTATCGCCTGGATCTTTCCAGATCATCTGATCTGTCCTTCGGGCGGAAAGTCCTCCAGGCTGTAGCCCCCCCTTAACTGATATATTTTTTATATCTCCTTGTATGCCGTCGTGATTATGCTATGGAAAAACCAGAATTAGTCTTACCAGTAATTCTGTTTCCATGAGATCATCACGACGGCACGTTATTCCCTCCCTATGATTTAAATCGTTTGACCTACTGGGTCTCTAGAAGGTATGGAGTAATACCTTTTTTCACTGTTTTCCACCACCGGGTTGCTCTGTGTGATTTTGGAAACACTGGTGTTGGTGGTGGGAGGAGGGTATTCAACCTTTCTCTGTTCCTGCCCCTACAGAGGTCAGGGGTCAATCTCCTTGTATGCCGTCGTGATGATCTCATGGAAACAGAATTACTGGTAAGACTAATTCCGTTTTTTTGTAGATATTACTACAAAAACTTGGAAATTTGCAAATTTTCAAAAATTTTGGGCAAATTTTTGTATTTTTTTTTTTTACTCCATTTTACCAGTGTCATGAAGTACAATATGTGACGAAAAAACATTCTCAGAATGGCCTGGATAAGTCAAAGCGTTTTAAAGTTATCACCACATAAAGTGACACTGGTATAATTTGCAAAAAATGGCCTGGTCCTAAAGGTGAAAATGAGCCCGGACCTTAAGGGGTTAATTGAGAATCTGTGTGGATCTAAATGGGAACTCAGGGGATAGTAGCATCACCTGTTTCTTTTAATGAGGACTGAATGTGTGGATTTAAAATTTTCAGGCCTCTGTGTCTGGCTTGTTGCTTCTATGTCTGTGCATAGCCTGCCTCCGTGCAGGGGCCTGCTGCCGCTTGCCTCCGGGCAGGGGCCTGCTGCCAGTTGCCTCCTACTGGTGCCCTGACACAAAAGTAATTAGGTAGGAGGCAGGAAGTTAAGTTAAAGCTAAAGGGGTCCTAAGGTGAAGATCTCAGGTAAGGACCCAAAAAAACGCTGGCTCCCTCCCCTTTGTTTGAATCCACGCCACGGTCACTGCGTCTGCGCCGTGCAATTTACTGTCACACCCGATATGAGTGGTATTTTCTGTAGTACTATTCTCATCAGCTTAATCCCTGTTACGTGACATCCCCAATCTGGGGTCCATTTATTAAATAGATTTTTTGAATGGGGAGATGGTTAAAAAAAAGTTTAATCCCTGTTACGTCCCATATCAGGGATTGCCTTTTGTGAAAAAAAAAATTTGGACGGGTACCTTCGACTGCCTTCACAGTGATAGACCAAACTCTGATACACCAAACTGAATTGATTTTAGGAACCGGGAGATGGAAAAAGCAGCTTGGTCGGTCCTCTTACTCCCCAAGTTGGGGCACTGCGCGTGCACGGAGCAATGTGCTGTGACACCCTATATGAGTGGTGTCTTAACTAGTACTATTCCTATCAGTTTAATCCCTGTTACATTCCCTATCCGGGGACGTGTGTCGAATTGATTAATCATTGTCGAATTAACGACATCCTGAAATAATTTTGTTCTGAGCTCTGTACTTGCTTTGTATTGGAATTGATGGGGATTTTGTAAATTGTCTGCATTATTTCTAATAAACTATTAAGAGATTTTATTATGATTTTTTTATTTTATGTATTAAAAACCCTTACAACTTAAAAAAATAAATAAAACATTTCTATGAAAAATTATCCAGCCGATCGCTTTTAGTCTGATCATAATAAAGCAACGGCCTTATCTAGGGTGTGGCAACATTGCCAACACACTTATAGAGGTGATGATCGCTTCATTGTGATACGCAAGCCCCTTCACCACAACAAGGTACCGATCACGAAGGGGAATTGACACATGTATGTGCCTTTTTTTTGTTTTGTTTTTGCAGCCACAGTGCAGCACTAGAGGCCAAAATTAGGCATGTACACATGCCTGAAAAATTAGGTATTGTTGCAGCCGCTGCTGTGTAATTGATGTTTTCCAGGCAGAAAGGTGACTAAAATATTGCGGCTTGAACCCTAGTTGGTGGCGGAGAATTCACGAAAGTCATCCGGTATGCAGACATTAAATACAGCAGTGTGGGGACCATTTTGTGGCCAAGGCATGTCATCAGGACTTTTGTTAGTCAAACGTATCCCCCACTGTCAGTCCCTTCGGGATCCATGCCTCATTCATCTTGATGAAGGTGAGGTAATCAACACTTTTTTGACCGAGGCGACTTCTTTTGTCAGTGACAATGCCTCCTGCTGCACTGAAGGTCCTTTCTGACAGGACACTTGAAGCGGGGCAGACCAGAAGTTCTATCGCAAACTGCGATCGTTCAGGCCACAGGTCAAGCCTGCACACCCAGTAGTCAAGGGGTTCATCGCTCCTCAGAGTGTCGATATCTGCATTTAAGGCGAGGTAGTCTGCTACCTGTCGGTCGAGTCGTTTTCTAAGGCTGGATCCCGAAGGGCTGTGGCGATGTGTAGAACTAAAAAAGCTCTGCATGTCCTCCATCAACAACACATCTGTAAAGCGTCCTGTCCTTGCTGCCGTGGTCTTGGTAGGAGGAGGATTACTTTCACCTCTTCCCTTGTTAGATTCCCTTTGTGCTGTGTAAAGCATATTTTTTTGTTTGGTTTTGAACTGCTGCATCCTTTCTGACTTTTGGTAATTTGGTAACATTTCCGCCACTTTCTGCTTATACTGGGGGCTAGTAGCGTGGCCACCCAGTACAGGTCGTTCTCCTTCATCCTTTTTATACGAGGGTCCCTCAACAGACATGAAAGACCCCATTTGCACAAGGTTGGAGGCCGAGCTACTCATTTCCCGTTCCTCGTCCTCACTGATGTCATTGACGGTCTGTTCTTCCCCCCCAGCCACGTACAACACCACGGGTCCCAGATAGGTGACAACAATGAGCACCCTGGGATGCCTGCTGTGGTTGGTCTTCCTCCTCTGACTCCTCTTCCAAATACTCCTCTTCCAGCGTTGCAGCAGGTCCGGCAAGCGATGATGACAAGGCTGTTTCTGGTGGTAAAAGTGACCACAACTCTTCACGCTCATCTACAGCCTGATCCAGCACTCTTCGCAGGGCACGCTCCAGGAAGAAAACAAATGGGATGAGGTCGCTGATGGTGCCTTCGGTGCGACTGACTAGGTTTGTCACCTCCTCAAAAGGACGCATGAGCCTACAGGCATTGCGCATGAGCGTCCAGTAACGTGGCAAAAAAATTCCCAGCTCCGCAGAGGCTGTCCTAGCACCCCGGTCATACAAATACTCGTTGACAGCTTTTTCTTGTTGGAGCAGGTGGTTGAACATTAGGAGTGTTGAATTCCAACGTGTCGGGCTGTTGCAAATCAAGCACCTCACTGGCTTGTTGTTTCGGCGCTGAATGTCTGAAAAGTGCGCCATGGCCGTGTAGGAACGCCTGAAATGGCCACACACCTTCCTGGCCTGCTTGAGGACGTCCTGTAAGCCTGGGTACTTAGACACAAAGCATTGTACGATGAGATTCAACACATGTGCCATGCATGGCACATGTGACAACTTGCCCAAATTCAATGCCGCCAACAAATTGCTTCCATTGTCACACACCACTTTGCTGATCTCCAGTTGGTGCGTGGTCAGCCACTGATCCACCTGTGCGTTCAGGGTGGACAGGAGTGCTGGTCCGGTGTGGCTCTCTGCTTTCAGGCAAGTCAACCTCAAGACAGCGTGACACTGTCGTATCTGGGATGTGGAATAGCCCCTGGGGAGCTGGGGGGGATTCAGTTGATGTGCAGCCAGACGCCGCAGCAGAAGAGGACTCAGCCGAGGAGGTTATGGAAGAGGATGGAGTAGGAGGAGTAGAGGAGGTGGCAGTAGGCCTGACTGCAAGTCGTGGCGGTGTAACCAACTCCGCTGCAGAGCCACGCATTCCATGCTTGGCAGCCATCAGCAGGTTGACCCAATGCGCAGTGTAGGTGATATACCTGCCCTGACCGTGCTTTGCAGACCAGGTATCAGTGGTCAGATGGACCCTTGCCCCAACACTGTGTGCCAGACATGGCATGACTTCCTTTTCAATCACTGAGTAGAGGTTTGGGATTGCCTTTTTTGAAAAAAAAAAATGTGTCCGGGTACCTTCCACTGTGGTGTCCCAATAGCGACAAATTTTTTGAAGGCCTCAGACTCCACCAGCTGGTATGGTAAAAGCTGGCGGGCTAAGAGTTCCATCAAGCCAGCTGTCAGATGCCGGGCAAGGGGTGACTCTGTGACATTGGCTTCTTACGCTCAAACATTTCCTTTACAGACACCTGACTGTGGGCAGATGAGATGGAACTGCTAAAGGTGAGAGGCGGAGTGGCGGGTGGTTGAGAGGGGACAAGGAGGACAGCAGTGGTTGACGTGGCTGAAGATGCTGGACCAGGAGGAGGATGGTGGCTTTGAGTTTGTGTGCTTCTTGTACTCATGTGTTGATCCCATTGGCGTTTGTGATGTGAGATCATGTGCCTTCGCAAAGCAGTTGTACCGAGGTGAGTGTTGGACTTCCCACGACTCAGTTTCTTTTGGCACAGGTTGCAAATGGCATCGCTGTTATCAGAGGCAGACACACAAAAAATATGCCACACTGCTGAGCTTTGCAATGACGGCATTCTGGTGGTGGCAACAGCATGCATTGATTGGCGTGCTGTCTGGCTGACCCCGGGTGCCGATACATGCTGTCTGACTGTGCCACTAGCTCCTTGCGACGACCTCCCCCTGCTTCCAACTCGTCTCCTCCTTCTCTCTGTCTCCCCTTCTGAACTTTCCCCCTCTTCTTCTTTTCGAGCAGGCAACCACGTGGCATCCACGGACACATGGTCATCATCAACCACTTCACTTGTATCTGACACTTCAGCAAAGGAAGCAGCAGCGGGTACAACATCATCATCATCATCACACTGTACGTCCATGTGTGTAATGCTGCCTGACTGAGACATATCCCTGTTATCTACATCCTCTGGCAATAATGGTTGCGCATCACTAATTTCATCCAACTGATGTGTAAATAACTCCTCTAAGGGATCAAGTGAAGCGGTTGTGGTAGTAGTGGTGGTGGTGGTGGCAGGCGGGGGAGTGGTAACTTGAGAGAAGGTAACCAAAGCTGAGCTGGAGAAGGATGGTGCGTCAAGGTTCTTAGAGGAAGCTGTTGAAGATTGGGTGTCCTTTGTAAGCCAGTCAACTATTTTCTCAGAATTTTTTGGGTTCAGGGTACGTGACCTCTGAACGCTGGGCATTATTCCAGGGCCAGTGGAAATCATAGCACTACGACCACAACGGCCCCTGCGGGGTGGCCTGCCTCTGACTGTCATTTTTTTTTTAGATAAGTGGTACTATGCATGCAAGGTACTGTGCCACCCTATATAAGTGGTGGGCAGTGGGCACAGTACAGTCTGTGTGGGCCTGACACACACGGGCTTGCAAATTTTATTATATCACAGAAAAATATTAAATATATTTTTTTTTATCTGCAAGGTATTTGAGTGAGTGACGCCCTGTAACGGTATGAGTGGAGGCCTAACCACTAGCCAGTGGCCACAATACAGTCTGTGTAGGCCTGACACACACGGGCTTGCAAATGTGATTATATCACAGAAAATTTTTAAATATTTTTTTTTTTATCTGCAAGGTATTTTCTGTCACACCCTGTATAAATGGTGTGCACACAGTGCTGTCTGTGACTGAGCCTGCAGCCTCTCACACACGGGCAGCCAGGCAACTGCAATATATATATAAATAAATAAATAAAAAGCAGACTGATGTACCAGCCCTGAAAATGGCTTTTTGGAGTGCTGTCAGGATGCTGTCCTTACAGCAGATGAGTCTGTAGACACAGAACACTGCCCTAGCTTACGCTTTCCCTATTGAATCAGCAGCAGCAGCAGCACTGTCCCTCCTCTCACTGTGAATGCAGCTTCCGAATGAATCTAAAATGAATGCTGTCCAGGAGGTGGGAGGGTCTGCTGCTGATTGGCTGGAATGTGTCTACTGACTGTGAGGTACAGGGTCAAAGTTTACTCAATGATGATGTATAGGGGGGCGGACCGAACATCGCATATGTTCGCCCGCCGCGGCGAACACAAACAAGCTAAATACAAAAACAGGAGAAGCAGGCAGCAGGCATGGGAGGACATTGGACAAAGCATCTGGCCACAGTGGAAGACATTATCCAAAACAGTGCAAGAAGGCATTGACATGTGTGTTTTGAGTGTAAAAAAAAAAAAACTCCTTGTGTGCACTGGTGTAAAAACTATATGTAATAGTCCAGCCCAGCTCTACCTGCGGCCCTCCATCTGTTGTCCAACTACAACTCCCAATATGCTGTGCTGTATTTTACTTGCTGTAGCCTGTCCAGGCATGCATGGAGTTGGAGTTTTGCTACAGCTGGAGGGCCGCAGCTTCACCATCCCTGTTCTAGTATATGGCCAGTCAATGGTTCCCCGTCACCCACATTCTGGCACAATGTAGTGGGCCAGTATGCTCAATTTGCACTTGTTCCAATCTGGCAATGTATTTTAAATTCAAATGTTGGCCTACATTAGTGGTGCGGATTTGTGTTATAAAGTTGATATGGATATTGTCTACGTTGAAACATTATTGTGCTTGTGGGCTATTGCAGCACTGGCACATTATAGGTGATTGTATGTCTATATAGTACCAGTATTGGGCACATAAATGGGACCCCTAATTCCGCCCACATTGTTTTCCCTTGGTAATGGACAAGTATTGGGCACATAAATGGGATCCCTAATTCCGCCCACATTGTTTTCGCTTGTTAATGGACGAGTATTGGTGGGCACTATTGGGGCTTCTACAAGGGGCACGATATAGGTGAAAAAACGGCATTGCACAAATTCAATCTTTTAATTCAGCCATTACAATAAACAAAGAAAATGGAATATTACAAGTTAAAGAAACAATCTTTGCAGCTGCAAAAGACTAAATAATATAAATTTATATGGCTTGCATTTGCCAAGGTAACTCCCCCTGTGGTGACATAAAATAAGCAGTAAAGTGGTCCCGAATGGCGGTACCATGTGTTTGCATCACATACCGCAAAAAGAACAGAAAAGTATTTTTTATAATTATAAAACTGACTGTCACTCCTCATTTGCTTCAGAACGCGGATGTGTTTTCCGTCAATTGCTCCTACACAGTTCGGAAAATTGCATTTTTTTTTTAAAGTATCCGCAATTTTCAGCCACTCCTCCTTGTTTGGTTGGCCCATCACAACAGCATGAAGGACCTGCCAAATGGCGCTGCAGGTTTCCTTCACGATCACACTGGCTGTGGATTTCCCGATCTGGAAGGTGTAGTGAAGACTGATCAAAGATTGGCCTGTAGCTAAATAGCTGAAAAAATTTTGAAAAAATAAAGATAAAAATTAATGGATGTTATTTTTTTTATTATAGTAAACTTACTAAAAAGCAAGTGGAAGAGCCTCAAAGATGCCTTCATTCGTCATCGGCGCAAAGAGAAGGAACAGAGGAGCGGAGCTTCGCCAAGTGCACGGTCCAGCTATGTCCATGCGGAGGAAATGGCCTTTCTAATACCATGCACTGAAATGCGTAGGTGAGTCCAGGGCATACACATGCAGGAGAGGGTGTGGTATGACATGCATTCACTTTCATATCTTGCACATACTTATGTATATTTTCATGTTCACAGCACCAATAGTAGCTGGTCGAAAAGACAACAGCAGGAGGAGGAAGAGGAGAAGGTCACCAGGGACAGTGAGGCCTGTGCGTCTACGGGGCCACTAAGTCATCCTCCACCCGATCCCACCCCTACATTCCAAATACCCACACAGCCTGCCCCACCTGTCGTGGAACCCGAAAACATTCGGACTCGCCATCCAAAAAGGAAAAGAACAGATCGCCAGGAGGACCGGATAATTGCATGCCTGGATGCACTTGCCCATCCAGCACCCAAACTCACTAGTGATGCCCATTTCTTACTGTTTGGAGGAAAAAATGCAGCAAGTTCACAGAAGTCGCATAACTGAAGCGAGGGAGGCCATAACAAGGACCCTAGACAGCTTCATTACACATTATGTCATCACACAGCCCAACAATGCACCACAACATCCACCACAATATCCACCATAACATCCACCACCCACTCACACATACACATCACAAACATACCCACAAACTAACATACCACACCCTCACGACACATGGCACACACAACCACAATCATCATACAGCTATCCCTCCACCAGCATGGGCACCAACACCTCCACCACCACTCAAATGCAACCTGGCCAGCAATCAGGCGGAATGAGAGAGGCCATGCGGGATACCGAGCCACATTTTGCATTACCACAATACCAAAACCTTTAAGAAATACCATACATAATTTGGTGCATCAGGGGTGTTCGACCTTCATTGTTAATATCTGAAAATTACCGAATAATTTTAAGTTAAAAAGTACGATACTTATGTTGATTGTGTTAAACACAGTTTGTGCATTTTTTGAGGAACTGTAAGATGTTATTACTTTTCCCAAAAATAAAAACATTTGCAAACTTTTTGGGACTCTTATTTCGAAGAGAGTGTTTCGTAGGGAAAAATGTGGGTAAACTATGTATGTATGGTATCTATATGCCAAATTTAAAAAGCATACACATCCAATACCCCCCCTCAAAAACACTTGAAACGTCACAACCACCAGTAGAAAATAACAAAGGCCACACTAATATCCAGTCACCACACAATGCAAATGCTTTATAAGGCCACAATTACAGTCTACTTACCGCAAAGTTATAATCAGTCATTCCGCTGGTGGTATACTGTCCCGCATGAAGGTGTCCTGACGTTGTAAACGGGTGCCCAACAACCCCAGGAGCTCATCAAAGCTGTTGAAAACGAAAATGGTGAGGGTTAACAATGCCAAAAAACTACAACTGGTACCTTCACAATAGGAACCCCACTACTATAACTATTGTATATGTACAAACCTGGTGATGGACATCCGCGTGTAGGAAAATTTTTTTGTCTTCATGGGCCCGGAGGGTCTCGTACAGTGCCCAGAACTGTCCCCTTTCCTGTCGATTGGCAATGACAGGATGGACCCAGAAGCGTCGCCTGCTCTCTCTCCTACGCCTCAAACGTCGGAGAAGGATTGCTGCCACAATTGCCGCAATTTGTCGCCTTCTGGAGAATTCCATGACTGCAAACAATCCAATCTCCCAAAACACATGAAATTTATCACCTCCATTTCTCTCTCATTAGACACCTTTCATATAAACAGGGCTGTATTTTCATTGGACAACACTGCTGTCAATCACACAAACGCACGTTTTACGCGCGTTGACTATGGAGAAAAACGCGCGTTTTGTCGCGTATAAAACGCGCATATCAAATACGCTCAGGTCTGAACCCAGCCATTAAGTATACAGAGAGAAAAAAATCGCTCACTGTGATTGCTGCTAGTTCTTCGAGAAGTGGGTTAAATTCATTTTAGGCAAGTAAAACAAAGGTAAGGGACTGCGCTACTCTCCTGGGATAGAAAAACAGGCAGGATAAGTCAGATGCCAGATTCCTCCTCTAATTCTCCTTCCTTATGCAGCCAAACACTGCTACGATGTCCTGGTGCCATGAGTTCCACCGTTTTTCTACGTCCGATCAATCTGTAAATCAGGAATCGGGGAGTAAAACAGTGAAGCAGCCTAGACACACTTTAGGCTAAAAGATTAATTTATTCTACTCACAAGAGTCGATTAAACCTCATAGTAACCACATTTGCTACGACTTCCCTATGTCAGTATTCAGACACACCCAACCTCCTAGTAACTGCATTTACTGCAACTTCTATGTCATTATTCAGACACTTAACCACACAGTTACATTTGCTGCAACTTCCGCACATAGTCATATCGGCGGGGGTCCAACACCCGTCACCCCCCCTCGATCAGCTGAATGAAGGGATGGAGTGTGCAGTGTGCACGTGCCGTCTCCTGTCTTTCTGCTCGCTGCTGATATGTCTATGTCGGACCCCGCTGTTCTGATATTGATGACCTATCCTGAGAATAGGTCATCAATATTTAAAAGCCTGGAAAACACCTTTAAGATCTTAATATCTCTGTTAGATGATTTTGATTATTCAGACCCTAGGTTGGCAGATAAATTGGGAAAAATGATTCCTATATCTTTCCTCTGAGGGGAGGTTTCTGGGTTTCATTCTGGACTCAGATTTGCCTTCTCCGTCCTGTAAAAATATCTCCGAAAATAGAGCAGGTAATGTACCTAGCAAGTGACTATTAGAGAAGGCATGTCTGTCTTTGATCGGATGGGGTCCACTATTCCTGCAGTCAATTGGGCTCTTTTTCATTACAAGACGCTTCAATGGAGAACTTTAGAGATTTGGGAAGTTGCTTCCTCCACCCTGGATGTTGACTAGAATGGAGTCCACAGGTGATTGCGTCCTTCACTTGATGGTTAGACCCAGTAAATCTATCCCAGGATATCCTTTGGGTTTTAAGAGACGATATCATCATTACCACAGATGCCAGTCCTGTGGGATGGGGAGCTCATTCCCAGTTAGGGATACTCTAGGTTCGCTGGAACAGTTCAGAGTCAAGTTTCTCAATGCTGAGGACTTAAACGCATTTGTTTTAGCTCTCAGAGAAATCTCGAGCAGAATAGGCAGAAATCATATCAGACAATGCAATGACAATTGTGTATGTAAACAGACAGAGGGACCAGATTCTATGTTTTGATGTCCTTAGTCTGCCATTTTTTTCCGTCACAGTTCCTTTCTATCATAGCAGTGCAGGGCTCTGAGAATGGGATGGCACACCTTTTGATCTGTCATTCTCTAAAGCCAGGGGATAGTGGTGCCTCAATCGGGCACATATTTTTGCTACCAGAGAGAAAAGGAAGTGCAAGAAATGTTTTCCCTAAATCATAGGGACTCCTCAATGGGGATAGATGTGCTCTTTACTTTGGCCTAGTTTCCTGTCTTATGCCTTTCACCTTCTGAATCTCCCTCCCAGAGTTATTTAGAAGTTGAGGCAGGAATAAGTAAGGGTTATTCTTAACCCCCCCTCCTTTTGGCCAAGGAGGACATGGTTTACGTGGGTAAAGAAGATGCCCATATCGGATCCTTAGGTCCTTCCCATAAGGAGGGATCTTCTCTTTCAGGGTCCAGTTTGCCATCCAGAGATAGTAAACCTTCATTGAAAAGCCTGGAATTTGAGCAAGAGGGGGGTTATTCAACCAGGTAATTTCTAACCTATCAATATGTAATATGTACCTTAGGATCTGGACAATGTTTTTGAGATTTTCCCAAAATAGGATTGATCCTCTCATGTCTAAAATCCCAGATTTTCTTCGGGAAGGGCTAAATAAAAACCTTAGCCCCATTGCTCTTATAGTGCAAGTCTCTGCTTTGAGTGCCTGTTTTGTTAGCAGATCATCCCTGGGTTAGGTGATTTTCAGAGCAGTCAGTAGACTAAATATCCAAGTAGGCTAGGTTCTCCTCCTGCTCTGAACCCCTTCAGGATTCTTTCTTTCAAAACTGCCTTTTTGGTGGACAATTACTTTGGCTAGAAGAGTAGGGGGAATTAGTGCCTTTTCAGTATCTCCTCCACTTTCTAATATGCTAGAAGATCCTGCCTTCATCCCTAAACTAGTATATTCACTTCATCGTTCTCAAGAGGTTTTTCTTCCTATTTATCAGAACCCAAAAAAAATGTAAGCAAAATAAATTACACATTCTTGATGTTAAAATATGTTTGTTTAGGTATTTAGAGGCAACTCTGCAGTGGTCTTCCTGTCTGTTCAATTTAAAGGGAAGATAAAAAATAAGGCATCTAACTAGATTTTAGGCTACTTTCACACTCTCGTTTTGGGCGGATCCGTCATGGATCTGCATAAACGGATCCGTTACAATAATAGAACCGCATGAATCTCTCATGAACAGATCCATTTGTGTTATCTGTAACATAGCCAAGACGGATCCGTCATGAACTCCATTGAAAGTCAATGGGGGACCAACCCGTTTTCTATTGTGCCAGATTGACTTACATTATGTGCCAAGACAGATCCATTTTTCTCAGTTTCGTCAAGCGGACAGCAAAATGCTGCAGGCAACCTTATGTTATCCGCCTCCAGAGCAGAATGGAGACTGATCGGAGGAAAACTGATGCATTCTGAGCTGATCCTTTTCCATTCAGAATTGTTAGGGCAAAACTGACCCGTTTTGGACCGCTTTTAAGAGCCCACGACGGATCTCACAAACAGAAAGCCAAAACGCGAGTGTGAAAGTAGCCTTAGCCGGGTGGATTATTAAAGCTATATGCCTAGATTACTCTTCTGCAGGTATATCTCCCCCTGTGAGTTTTGGGGTACATTCTACAAGGGCAATCTTCACATCCTGGGCAGAAAGAGCTGATGCTTCTATAGAACAAATATGCAGAACGGCCACATGGATATATATATTTTTTTTTCAGACACTACAGATTATATTTAGGAAATAATAATTTTTGTCCTTTGGGAGGAAAGTGCTTTATGCTTTAGTAGCCTCCCTTGGCCTTCTATTGTAGTCTTCCTCTCAGATTGCTGTGATGGGCGTAAGAAAATATTGGATTACACTTCCGGAAATCTGTTTTTCTGTGAGCCCATGATATACAGTCATGCAAGTGTTGGCACCCCTGAAATTTTTCCAGAAAATGACATTTCTCCCAGAAAATTATTGCAATTGCACATTTTGTTATACACCTGTTTATTTCCTGTGTGTGTATTAAACAACACAAAAAAACCTGAGAAAAAATGGCAAATTGGACATAATTTCACACAAAACTCCAAAAATGTGCCTGACAAAATTGTTGGCGTCGTTTTTTAAAATTGTGGGTAAACAACTTTGTTTCAAACATGTGATGCTCGTTTAAACTTACCTGGGGCAAGTAACAGGTGTGGGCAATATAAAAATCACACCTGAAACCAGATAAAAAGGAGAGAAGTTGACTCAATCTTTGCATTGTGTGTCTGTGTGAGCCACACTAAGCATAAAGAACAGAAAGAGGAGAAGAGAACTGTCTTAACACTTGATAAACAAAATTGTGGAAAAATATCAACAATCTCAAGGTTACAAGTCTATCTCAAGAGATCTTGATATTTCTTTGTCCATGGTGTGCAACATAATTGCATGATTTTCCTAGTTTATGACGTAAAGTCATGATTTTATGAAAGACACGGAGGCGAGTATTGCATTCTGTATCTTTACTGACAATCCATAGCAGCAAAGAAAAAAATGACAAGATAACATATGGAACCACCCCTAAGGGTAACCCCTCCCACCAACCAGGCCATAACTAGGCTCTTCACTGTGGAATCCTCCTCTTTCTTTGTTAAACTGTAGAACCAACTGGCCCCAAACAAGATCAAACAAGACACTGGACCTTCTCAACCCGGCGAAACTCCAACAGGAAACCGCCATAACTTTGACTCAAACTTGAAGAAATAGCACTGGAACGCAGAAGAATCGGGTTCCAGGGAACCATTCCAGAACACGACTCTCAACCTAAGGGAAAAAGGAGAAACAAAATGCGTGGTAATTGCACGGCAAAAGACGGTCATAATAATAATAAATTATCACCATAACAAAAGTTTGACTATAAAATATTATCACCATAACAAAAGGTTGGCTATAAGCAAACGGAAATAACATACTCTTAACACAGTAAGAACATAGCGCTCGACCCTCCTAAGGTAAAAGAGAGACCCAAGAAGCAATACGGGAGGGAAAGGTAGGGCAATACTCGCCTCCGTGTCTTTCATAAAATCATGACTTTACATCATAAACTAGGAAAATCATGCAATTTTATATCAAGACACGGAGGCTCCTATTGCAAGTTTAAAGCGAATAAATCACCAAAGAAAACGCATGAGGAGCAGGTCTGAAATAAAAATCCCTAAAAGTAGAAACTCTGGACCAGTCCGCCAATCTCAAGATGTCCTCCAGACGGGCTCCAGAGACCGCCATAGACGTGGCAGAGGCCCCCCTAACCGAATGGGCCGTGAAGATAGAAGTATCGATTGTCGCGAGAGACAGTATCCATTTGACCCAACGAGACAGGGTAACACTGGTGACTGGTGCGAAGGGAAAATAAATGAACAGTTGCGGAGAGCCCAAAGATCGCAAGGATGCGGTCCGAGACAGGTATTCTCTGAGACACAAAACCGGGCAAACCGCAGGAGACTCCGGAAAGGCCGATTTTATACTGGTTTTGGTACGGCGCGAAATGTTGAAAGAGACCCCATCCTGGGTAAAGGAAATCGTGTTAAAGTCCAAAGCACGGGCATCGGAGACTCGCTTTCAAGATACTAGGCAGCATAACGTGACAAGCTTCGCCGAAAGTTGACGAAGCGAAAGGTCCGAATTAAGCGGCCAACGGGAAAGGAAATTAATGACCACAGAAACATCCCACAACGAAGTGAACCGAGGACGAGGAGGCCGAGAAAGTCCAGAACCCTTGAGCAGGCGGCATACCAAAGGATGCTGACCTGCCGGACAACCTGAGAACCCCTGATGACGGGAGGAAATAGCCGACCTGTACAAATTAATAGTACGATACACCTTACCGTCTTCAAAAAGGGAGGACAGGAACTGTAAAATAAGCTCTACAGGTGCCGCAACGGGATCCAGATTCCGGACCATGCACCAACTAGACCAAACTTCCCAGGCTGCCCGGTAGGCACATCTGGTCCCGGGAGCCCACGCACTGTCCAGTAGGAATCTAGTTGTCTCCGATACTCCAGCGACTTCCCAGCGACCCCCGAAACTCTGCACACCAGAAGGCGAAGTGAACGTCCATCAGGAGGGGATGGTGCAGGCCCAGCAGGAGATCCGGCGGAGACTGGAGGAGGCGAGGCTCCTCGATTAACAGCTCCAGAAGTTGGGGAAACCACACTTGGGCCTGCCAGAAGGGAATTACCAGAACAACTTCTGCCGCTTGGCGACACACCTGGGACAGAACCCGTGGAATCAAAGCAAAAGGCGGGAAGGCATAGGATAGGGCTCCCGACCAATCCTGGATAAAGGCGTCTACCGTCTCCAACAGAGGATCCGGTCTCCAACTGTAATATCTGGTCAACTGAGCGTTCCACCACGAGGCGAAGTGGTCTAAGGCAAACGGTCCCGAGAGGGACTCGATGGAAGAGAACACCGTCGACTCCAACCTCCAGTCGCTTAAGTCCGAGATGTAACGAGAATTCCAATCTGCGTGGTAATTGAGAAGACCCGGGATATACTCCACCACCACCGTGAAGCCCCTGTCCAGACAGTAGGACCAGAACTCCTTCGCCAGATGTGTCAACATAGTGGACCGAGTGCCGCCCATGGAGTTCACATACTGCACAGCTGACACATTGTCCATCCTGAGCCGAATGCAAGCAGTGGCCTTGTTGCCAGCGAAGCTCTGAATAGTGAAGGAGCCCGCTAAAAGTTCCAATGCGTTGATGTGCACAAACGCCTCCGATGTTGACCAAGGACCTCCCGTGGAGACTTAGTTGCAGCGAGCGCCCCACCCCTGCAGGCTGGCGTCCGACTCTAATCAAGTCGGGCTGAGGGCCCACTATGGCCTTGCCATTCCACGCGTCGAGGTTGTGAATCCACCACGTCAGTTCGTCCCTGGTATTCTGATCCAGGACGACTGAGTCCGCGTCGGAGGCCCCTACCTGTAGATGTGCAATCTTGAGCTGTTGAAGTGCCCTGTAATGCAGGGGAGCAGGAAAAATCGCCTGAATCAAGGACGACAGGAGACCCAGGATCCGGGCTAAGTGACGAAGGGACACCCGGGGAAGCCGAAAGGTGTGGCACAGCTCCTTGCGGATGGATCAGACCTTGGCCAGAGGAAGGCAAAGAGTGCATGCCGCCGAATCCACCCAGAATCCCAAGAACTCCATGGATCTCGAAGGATGTAGACAGGATTTTTCCTGATTGATAACAAACCCGAGGCCGGAGAGAAGTGAATTGGACAGGCGCAGGTGAGAACGGTCTGAGACTGGGCCATGAGCAGCATGTCGTCCAGATAAATAATCAGATGGACGCCTGGACTGCGGAGCCAGGATACAACTGGCTTCATGAGCTTGGTGAAGCACCATGGAGCCGAGGACAGGCCAAACGGGAGGCAGGTGAATCGCCAGACTTGCCCCTTCCAAAGAAACTGAAGCAGGTCCCTGGACTGCGAGGCAACCGGCACTGTAAGATAAGAATCCTTCAGGTCGAGTTTGACCATCCAGTCCCCCAGAAGAAGGGGTCCCTGAGCAAGTGGATACCTTCCATTTTGAAATGTCGGTATCGAACATAAACCTTTAGGTTCTTTAAGTTTATAACTGGGCGCAATTGCCCTCCGTTCTTTTCCACCAGGAAAATGTCACTGATGATACCTCCGTGGAAGAACGGAGCTCTCTCTATAGCCCTCTTTTCCCGAAGGGATAGGAGTTCCGCGTCTATGAGCCGGCGAGACTCCGGCGGGAACACCCTTAGCCTGGATGGAGGAAGGCAAAGTGGGGCGTCTATCAGCTCTATCTGAAACCCTCCAACCGTAGTCAGGACCCACGGGTCCGCTGTGATGAGGGACCAGGCATGCAAAAAATGTTGGAGTCTTCCCCCTATGCAAAGGGAAGAAACAAGAAACGGATCTTGAGGACTCACCGAAAGGACGTCTTGAACCCGGAGTCCTTCTGAAACCTCTGGATCGTCCAAAAGCGCCTCTGGACGGGAAGAAAGAGGCCTGCTGTCTCTGGTCTTGAAATGCTGGTAGGGCCCTCGACCTGTGTTAAGGGTCTGAAAGTGCGCACGGCCGGACAGTCGGCCCCTACTACTGCAGGCCCTGGTAGAGACCCTACCGTGGAAAACCTTGCGCATAGATAATTGCGCCTTATCCAGGACCGTGAAGGCCCCCACAAATTTTCCGAGCTCCTTGATAAAGTAGTCGCCGAACAGGAGCCCTTGAGCATCTTTAGCTTTTTCTGTTAAAGCCATGTTAGCCAGTTTTGGCTCTATTTTCATGAGGATGGCCTTCTTCCTTTCAATGGCGAGGGAAGTATTTACGTTCTCCGCAATACAAATTGCCCGCTGTACCCAACCTCGGAGTTCATCCGGGTCAATAGGCGTGCTGCCTGCTCTAGATCAAAGATCTTTGCCAGGGGACCTAGAATATCCAGGCGTTTATATTGGCAAGCCCGCAGAGCAGAATCCAGGCCCCTGCGAGGGTTAAACCCAGTCTTGGCGAGAAACTGGACCATTTTTGGGTCGACATTAGGGGTCTCACCGACCTTATTCGGGATCAAAGGGCGTGGGCATTCGGCCCGTAATTTATTTCTTGTCTCCTTACATAAGTAATCGGCAACATGTGGGGCGGGGACCCATTCCGCAGATCTAGTATGATGTAAATTATCTGGATCAAAAAGGGGCTCCCCAGAAGGATCCGTAAGGGATATAGAACCCAAAGTGGTAACATCCGGGGCCATGCTAGTAGAAGGCCGTGACACAGGGACGTTAGCGTCCATCTCAGGGTCCACCATAACGCCTTCAATATCGTTATCAGAATCACCAAGGCGGTAAGATAAAGCCTCCTCATCAGACTCCATATCGGAGTTGGAACTATGCTCGGTCTGAGTGCGAGCTGATTTCCACGGCCGCGCTTTTTCCGCCTGGCGTGGACAAGCATTCTTGCGTGTACTGGGCACGCTTTCATTTGATAGAACTACGCTATCTTTCGTTAGGTTTCTGGAGGCAAAAGTAACGGGTGCAGGATTATGGGAAGGACCTAAGGGTACCAGGGCCTGAGATATAGATTGGTAAATAATGGATGACATGGACCCCATAGCAGAAGCAATAGCCTGAGAAATAGACTGCTGTAAAGCCAGGGCCTGGGCATCCACAGGGGGTAAGGGAGCAGACCCAGTAGGAGCAGGGGATGATACCTGAGTAATGGCAACCTGTGGGTTAACAGCAACAGTAGGGTTTGAGACTGCCGGCTGAGACATAATTGCGTATAGGAGTCATTCACTCCGGTAGGGGAAAAGGCAAGAGCTGAAGTAATGGCACCTGAGCACCGGCGCAGACACTGTTAGATGCAGGCACTAACTGAAACAAAATGGCGAACGGGCCAAATGCGCGCGATGCCGAGAAGTGTGGGGAAAAGAAACATGCCCCCTATCCCCTCCGAGCGCCAATAGGGAGCGGGGTAAAATTGCGAAGCTGAAGCGCCGCCTAAACAAAGGAACGCCCAGCCAAGCGATTCTAATGGGAGCAAGATGGCGCCCGAGATCCCGTCGATCACGAGATCTCGGGGCGCTAGGAGAAAATACGTGAGGATGGCGCGATGGAGGCACTCTGAGAAGAATCGGCACCAGGCGACACGTCCACCACCGGTGAGGGAGAGACCGATTGGGTGGGGGCTGGAAACAAGCAGGGAATAAACAGTCGACGGCAGGAGCAGAAGGGGAACGAGCCACCATCGGAGCAGGGTATGAAGGAAGAAGGGACTAAGATAACAGGCACAAAGAAAGAGGAGGATTCCACAGTGAAGAGCCTATTTATGGACTGGTTGGTGGGAGGGGTTACCGTTAGGGGTGGTTCCATATGTTATCTTGTCATTTTTTCTTTGCTGCTATGGATTGTCAGTATAGATAGAGAATGGAATAGGAGCCTCCGTGTCTTGATATAAAATCAAGAAGTTCACAACCCATGGCACTGTACCTAATCTCCCTGGACATGGGCAGAAGAGAAAAATTGATGAAAGGTTGCTACGCAGGATAGTCCAGATGGTGGATAAGCAGCCCCAATCAAGTTCCAAAGAAATTCAAGCTATCCTGCAGGGTGCATCAGTGTCAGTGCGAACTATCCATCAACATTTGAATGAAATGACAGCTATGGCAAGAGACCCTGGAGAACCCCAGTGCTGACCCAGAGACATAAAAAAGCTAGACTGCAGTTTGCCAAAATGTACGTGAGTATGCCAAAATCCTTTTGGGAAAATGTCTTGTGGACAGTTGAGACCAAGAAAAATATTTTTGGGTAAAGCACATCCTGCTGTTTGCCGAAAACTGAATGAGGCCTACAAAGAAAACAACACAGTACCTACAGTCAAATATAGTGGAGGTTTAATAATGTTTTGAGGTTGTTTTGCTGCCTCTGGCAATGGGTGCGTTGACTGTGTGCAAGGCATCATGAAATCTGAAGATTACCAAAGGATTTGAGGTCGCAATGTAGGGCCCAGTGTCAGAAAACTGGGTTTGCGTCCTAGGTCATGGGTCTTCCAGCAGGGCAATGACACCAATATAAGAGCACTGGCCCTAGAGTAACAGCTGTGAAGTAGCTATAAAGCAGATAATCCCTAAAAATATACTACACAACAATTGATAATAGAAAAATGTTTATTGTATAATTACCAAATATAATAAAATACATGTCTAGGTAGCTTATACAGACACAGGACAAAACACGGACTACATATACTTTGTCAATAACTCCCAAACTAACAGCAAGAAAAAATCTCACTAGACAAATATATAAAGTGCATAGAGGAGAGAGTAACTTTCCCCTGAGGAAGCAATAGCAAAACGTGCGTCGGGGCCTGGACTATATTGGTCTGTATACAATTGGCAGTTGATTCTCCCTTGGTTACTCTCTCCTCTATGCACTGTGTACTTTATATATTTGTCTAGTGAGATTTTTTCTTGCTGTTAGTTTGGGATTGTCTGCAACTATTTATTGACAAAGTATATGTAGTCCGTGTTTTGTCTTGTGTCTGTATAAGATACCTATACATGTATTTTATTATAGCTGGTAATTGCACAATAAACGTTTTTCTATTATCAATTGCTGTGTAGTGTATTTTCAGCATGGCAATGGCCCTAAACTTCAAGAAGCACCCAGAAATGGATGGGAACAAAGCACTGAGTTCTGAAGTAGCCAGCAATGGGTCCGGACCCAAATCTCATTGAACACCTGTGGAGAGATCTTGCAGTTGGGAGAATGCACCCTTAAAATATGAGAGACCTTGAGCAGTTTGCAAAGGAAGAGTGGTCCAGAATTCTAGTTGAGAGATGTAAGAAATGTGTTGATGGTTATAGGAGGCAATTGATTTCTGTTATTCCTTCCAAAGGGTCTGCAACCAAATATTAAGTTGAGAGTCCCAGTAAATTTGTCTGGGCCATTTTTGGAGTTATGCGTGAAATTTATATCATTTTTGGCTCTTTGGCTTTTTTTGTGTTGTTCCGATACACGAAAAGGAAATAAACATTGTGTATTACAAAACATGTGTAATTGCAATAATTTTCTAGAGAAATTTCAGGGCTGCCAACACTTGCGGCCTGTATATACTTGACTGTATATAAAAATACAGTATTCCTGCCATTAATTGAGATGCTTGGGGTTGTTTCGCCTTTTAAAGTTTTTCATAGGTGTTTCCGTCTGACATAGGTGTCTCTCGGGGTACTGTCATGGGCTCATGGAAAACCAATTACCGGTAAGTGTAATGCAATATTTTTTGTAGAATAAAATCTGTTCCTTCAATATAACATCTGATAAAATACACCAGTGTCCAAAAAGTCGATTTAAAATAAAGAAACTATTGTAGAACACACACACTCCCTGGAGAAGGAAAACAAAACTTGGCTTTTTCTTTTAAGCGTCTGTTTTCACTCCCACTAGTGAATTATAATACACATATGCGTCCACGCGTTGTCAGTGTCTTGGTCGCTTGTCAGTTTCTGAAAGGCTGAACAGGCAGCAGCTGTCTCTGGTGTCTTTGCCCATTTCTCCTTTTATATCCCACAGATCTAGTACTCTGCTCGAGGGCCAGTAAATGGCATGATATGCACATTGCTTAGCATATGTTTATCACTTGGATGAACCAGTCTAGTACAAGCTTGTATTAAGAAGCCTTTTGGAAGCAAGGTTTTTAGTGTGGTAAAGTTGCAGCTAAGAGTTTGAGTAGGGTATAACTAGATTAAAAGGAATCTGTCCCCAAAGACCTCCTTTTGCAGGTGTTTGCATAGATGTGGTTCACCTTATTAAAATGCTGTTTTTAGTTGGTCAGAGGTTCCATTCCAGAGTTATGACCTTTTTTCTTAATATGCACGTTAGACCTTTGGTGCAATGAGGACATCACCTTTGCTCCTATTGCACCCAAGTTCTGTTCCTTCCTGTGGCCAGCCCCTCCCTCACTGCATTGCTACTGCTTATCTCTGTCAATCAAAGCAGCCAGGGAGTGGCTGGCCACAGAAAGGAGTGGGGCTTGGGTGCAAGAAGAGAAAAGGGGACACTCTAATTTGCATATTAAAGGGGTTGTTCAGAGATAAACCCGGACATATCCTCATCTTCACCCCTCCAGCCCCCCTGATATCTAATTAGGAGAAGTTAAATAGCCAGTCTTGAGGGCAGCTCAGTCTTTTGAATCCAGGGGAAAAAATCGCAGTCTGGTTTGAAGTTGTTTGGGAGCAGCACCTATACAAGCAGACAAACAACTAGAGTTTGTGAGCGTTCGCGTGTTTAATTTCTAGTGTGTGTTTGTATTAGGTGTGTGACTTTAGATTGCGTAACTTCAGGGACTTTAGGAGGGGACTATAGTAAATCAGTTTTTTATCACTGCACTATATTGTATTTTTTCTCTTTTCTACCGTAATCCCCATTTAGTATGTGTTCCATTATTGACATTGCAGTCCAGTGCATATCTTGTCTATTGTATGCAGACCTGGAACAGCCATTTGAGGGTGCATATATTTGTTAAAAATGTGAGCAAATTGCCAGTTTGGAATCGTACATCGTGTATCTAATCGGGCGAGTTTTAACACTGAGAAGTGCTGGCAATTTGGAACAGAATTTGCTGCTCACTGAGCATGCACTCTATGGGGTAGATGAGGGTGAAAGTGGTGGTATGAAGGATCAGGAAAGTGAGGTAGATGGCTGGGTAATAATTAGAAAGCATGGAAGAGTGCCATGGAGGCTAGACCTGATCTGACACTCCCCAACAAGTTTGCACGGTTAGCAGATGAGGGGGATGTCAGTTCAGGGAGAGCACAGCAGCAGCCGGACACTTCCTCTGTCAGTCAGGGGAATGTCAGCTCCAGTAAATGGGGGACCAGAAGAGCAGGGCAGGCAAGACAGGTGCTGGTAGTAGGGGACTCAATTATTAGGAGTACAGATAGGGCAATCTGTCACAAAGACCGGATCGTCAAACAGTGTGTTGTCTTCCTGGCGCTCGAGTTCGACACATCGCGGATTGAGTTGACAGATTACTGGGACGGGCTGGAGAAGATCCAGCGATCATGGTCCATATCGGAACCAATGACAAAGTTAGAGGTAAGTGGAGGGGCCTTAAAAATGTGTTTAGGGATTTAGGTCACAAGCTTAGGGCAAGGACCTCAAATGTAGTGTTTTCCAAAATACTACCAGTACCACGAGCCACACAAGAAAGGCAATGGGAGATTAAGGAAGTTAACAAGTGGCTCAAGAACTGGTGTAGGAAGGAGGGGTTTGGTTTCCTATAGAACTGGGCTGACCTCTCTGTCGGCTACACGCTCTGTCGTAGGGTTGGGAAGGGGCAGCTGTTCTGGGGGAGAAGATAGCTAGAAGGCTGGAGGATAGTTTAAACGAGGGACTGGGATGGAGGGTAATTACGTTATAGGATGGGAAGATAATGCAGATAGAGACCTGAGGCAAGGTAATGGGACTGGGGGAGGAATGGAAGGAGGTACTAGAACAGTTCATAAGGAAAGGTGTAGGGTAAAATATATATATACATAAACATATTTATGTATATATAAATCTAATAAAACTGGGGAACTGGAACTGGTGATGTATGAGGAGGACTATGACATAGTGGGAATAACTGAGACATGGCTGGATGGTAGCTATGACTGGGTGGGGGAGGGGTCTGTCTTTATGTAAAGTCCTATCAAAAGCCCACACTCTGGGAAAATATAAGTGAGGGACATGAACATGTGGAGTCACTGTGGGTAGAAATATATGGAGGCAAAAACAATAATAAATTACTAATAGGAGTTTATTATAAACCACCTAATATACCAGAGTCCACAGAAAATCAACTTCTTAGCTAAATAGACGAGGTGGAAAATCATGAAGTCGTTATTATGGGGGGACTTCAACTACCCAGATATAGACTGGTAAACTGAAACCTGCATATCTCATAAAGTAGAAAAAAGTTCTTGGCAGTAACCAAAAACAATTAGCTTTCCCATCTGGTTCAGAACCCGACTAGAGGGACGGCCATACTGGACTTAGTATTAAAGGGGTTGTCTCACTTCAGTAAGTGGAATTTACCATATAAAGAAAGTTAATACAAGCCACTTACTAATGTATTATTATCCATATTGCTTCATTTGCTGGCTGGAATAATTTTTCCATCCCATTATACACTGCTCAGTTCCATGGTTACAGACCACCCTGCAATCCATCAATGGTGGTCGTGCTTGCACACTATAGGAAAAAGCACCAGCCTATATGGGCTCCCATGGTCCCGGACACCAGAGAGGCTGACACTTTTTCCTATAGTGTGCAAGTACGACCACCGCTGATGGATTGCAGGGTGGTCTGTAACCATGGAAACGAGCAGTGTATAATGTGATGGAAAAATTATTCCAGCCAGCAAAGGAAGCAATATGGATAATAACAATACATTAGTAAGTGGCTTGTATTAACTTTCTCTACATGGTAAATGCCACTTACTGAAGTGAGACAACCCCTTTAATACTAAGTTGCATTTACCATGTGGAGAAAGTTAATACAAGCCACTTACTAATGTATTGTTATTATCCATATTGCTTCCTTTGCTGGCTGGAATAATTTTTCCATCACATTATACACTGCTCGTTTCCATGGTTACAGACCACCCTGCAATCCATCAGCGGTGGTCGTACTTGTACACATAGTCCCCAACACACTTGTGCAACCCCGGCCACCAAAATCTGAGCGAGATGAGATGTACAGTGATGTTCCTCAAATACCTTGTGACATAAGTCTGAGGGAATAAACAATTTCCCTGGAGGACAAGAGTCCGGTGCATCCTCCTGGGCCTCCAACACCTTAGCCTCAAGATCCGGATATAGGGCAGATATGAATACCCCTTCAGACAAAATAGGACCAGGATCTTTAGAACCCCCCCCCCCCCCCCCCCGGAAAGCTACATGGCAAAGCATCCGCCTTGACGTTCTTAACCCTAGGGCGGTAGGTGACAATGAAGTTAAGTCTGGTGAAAAACAGCCACCATCTGGCCTGCCTTGGATTTAGTCATTTAGCCGACTCAAGGTAAGTCCGCTTTTTATGATCAGTAATTTCTGTAATAGGATGAATTGCTCCTTCCAACCAATGGCACCGTTCTTCAAAAGCCAACTTAATGGCCAGTAATTCCCTATTACTCCCATCATAATTTCTTTCAGCAGTCGAGAGTTTTTAAAAAAAAAAAAAAGCACATGGGCGCTATTTACTAGGTGAAGGACCTTGGGACAAAACTGCTCCCACCCCTACCTCGGATGCGTTAACCTCTACAATGAATAGCTGAGACACGTCTGGTTGCACCAGAATAAGGGCTGAAGCAAAACATTCATTCATAGCAGAAAAGGCTTGTAATGCCGCTACAGACCAAATAGAGAAATCGGCCCCCTTCCTAGTCATGTCTGTTAAAGGTTTAACCACAGTTGAATAGTTCAAG
This sequence comes from Bufo gargarizans, assembly GCF_014858855.1. Taxonomy (NCBI): domain Eukaryota; kingdom Metazoa; phylum Chordata; class Amphibia; order Anura; family Bufonidae; genus Bufo; species Bufo gargarizans. The sequence continues at coordinate 43,994,199 of NC_058089.1, forward strand.
ATAAATTTATGGTAGTAGTTGGTGAATCCCAAAAACTGTATAAGTGCTTTTAGATTTTCGGTCTATCCCAGTCCAACACCGCACAGACGTTATCAGGATCCATACGAAAACCTGAGGATGAGAGCAGGTAACCCAGAATTGCACTTCCTGAACTGCAAATACACATTTTTCCATCTTAGCATACAATTTATTCTCTTAGGATCTGTAACCTGTCTCACATGATCCTGATGAGTATCCATGCCTGGAGAATAAATGAGTATGTCATCCAGATATACAGCAAATCTCCCCATCAGATGATGAAAGATGTCATTGACAAAGTGTTAAAAAAAACACTGGAGCATTGGTTAACCCAAAAGGCATGACCAGATCTCAAAATGACACTCAGGGGTATTAAAGGCCATCTTCCATTCGTCCCCCTCCTTGATCCTTACCAAATTATATGCTCCCCTCAGATCCAATTTAGAGAATACCTTGGCACCGACAAGTTGATTAAACAAATCCATAATCAAAGGAAGGGGGTAAGGATCATGGACGTAAATACGGTTGAGCTCACGGAAGTCCCGACATGGTCTAAGGGTACCATCTTTTTTTTTTTGCAAAGAAAAACCCAGCAGCCACTGGGGATTTGGATGGTCTGATATGACCCTTCCCCAAGCTCTCGGGGATATACTCTCGCATAGCCTTTCTTTCGGGCTCCGAAAGATTATACAACCGAGATTTGGGCAGTTTAGCTCCAGGAATAAGATTGACAGGACAATCATACGCCCGATGCGGGGGTAACTCCTGGTTACCACTCTTATAAAACACATCAGAAAATTTGGAAACAAACAAGTGTAAAGTTTTAGTGGTGACCACAGAGCAAGACGTATTAAGACAGTTGTCCATGCAAAAATTATTCCAATCGAGAATCTGTCTCGCTTGCCAGTCGATGGTAGGGTTATGTTTGCTTAACCATGGTAAGCCCAAAACCATCAGAGCAGGCAGACCCTCCAACACATAACATGAGATAGATTCCTGATGGAAATCACCCACTCTTAAATGGATGTCATTTACCACCTGCGACAGACATTTTTGGGTAAGAGGTGCAGAATCAATTGCAAAGACAGAAATGCTTTTCTCTAGTACACTAGTAGTCAACCCATGAAATCGAATGAACTGTCCATCAATCAGGTTAACCCCTTCCCCACTATCAAGAAATACCTTGATTTTGCACTGTTTTGGACTCTAGCGCCACCTTAGCAGACAGAAGAAATCAGGTACTACCAGTAAACGACAAAAGTAAGTTTTCTTGCTCCCCAACCACACCGCCAATAGTTATTTGGGGATTAAACGTTTTTCTTTTGTTTTCACCTTGACACTGAATGTACGGGCAAATAGTCAAAGAATGTCCCTACTTACCACAACAGACTCCCTTAATATGACCACAGCTCTTGCCAGCAGTCCCAGGAGTAGCTACCCCTAACTGCACAGGCACATCAGAATGTACAACCATAGGTGTCTCTTTACCATAAGTGTCAAAGGAAGCAGCCACTTTGTTTGACAGTACTTCTTGAGGGTGAGGACCCCTAGATCTCTCCCTCAGGCGTCTATCCAATGACTCAGGATTTTCATAAAAGGCCAACACGTCCAGCAGCCTCTCAGATAGACCCTGACAGAATTGGCTATGGAGAGCAGGATTATTCCACTCCGTATCCGTAGACCATCTCCTAAATTCAGAGCATTAGATCTCCGCGGAGCACTCTCCCTGCCGTAAACCACGTAACTTGGTCTCTGCCTGAGAGATCCGATCTGGGTCATTGTAAATATGCTCTAAAAAATGTATCTACCAACTGGAGGGACGGTGATTCAGTCGGCAGAGAAAAATCCCACAACTGGGCGTCATCTTTAAGCAAAAGAATTATCATACCAACACGTTGATTCTCGTTCCCAGAAGAGTATGGATGCAGCTTAAAGTATAGTTTACATGACTCCCTGAACCGGATGAAATTGTCACTACCTCCAGAAAATCTGTATGGGAGAGCCACCTTCAGTTCAGGGCAGGCCTGGTGCCCACCACCGGAAACAGTCGCCTGTGGTTTCTGAATCTGTAAGACTGTTGCGTGGAGGTCTGCTACCTCCAAAGACAGCCCCTTCATCTGTTCAACCAGTGCAGACATAGAATCCATGGCTACACTGACCTGAACAAAAAATGGCAGTAGATTATGTCACAGATGAGGTAAAGGAGTAAATACCACACCGACAACCAGGGGGGAAGGGAAAAGTCACTAGGCCTCAAAACTAGGGAAGGGAAAGGGTCACCACCTAAAGAACCCTACTCCTGGCCCTAACTCCTAACAGTATGGGCACCCCTGAAGGTAGAGATGCCCATTCACAGGAACCTGGAGACCCTGAGGTGCCCTAAAGATATTGGCAAGGCTGAGACAACCTGTTCCTTCCCAGATGAAGGAACAAGCGTCTCCCTGAGGCCTAGTAACAACAACCAAGGGGAAAAGACAAAATACAAATAGAGATGGCCTGGCGATCGTTTTGCGGCGAACTTTGCTCGTTCGCGAACATATGGTGATATTTGCGCGCGCCATATTTTTTTGCATAGTGCTGAACTTTTACCCATGACATGAATCAGGTGGGACAGGACAGCCAATTGAGACGTTTCAGCACATGGACACACCCCCACCCTATAAATAAACCCGATCTGGCAGCCATTTTACATTCAGTTTTTTGCCAGTGTAGGGAGAGGTTGCTGTGTGGAGCAGGGAAAGACTGTTAGGAACAGCAAACGCTAGCTAATAAAACCACAAAAGTCCTTTTAAGAACTGGTATAGGTGTGTATACAGAGGGGTGTGATATACTTATAATATACTTTCTAACATAGAAAGTATATTATAGTGCATTTATATTGTGCAGCAGTTGAGTGCGGTTCTGCTGCGATACTGTAGCTAGATAGAGGGACAAACGCTATTGGAATAACTAATTGCAACTGGTGTGGTATACCTGTTGCCTGCCCCAAAAAAACTGATTGAGGGGTGTGATATACAGTACAGACCAAAAGTTTGGACACACCTTCTCATTCAAAGAGTTTTCTTTATAGATTGTAGAGTCACACTGAAGGCATCAAAACTATGAATTAACACATGTGGAATTATATACATAACAAAAAAGTGTGAAACAACTGAAAATATGTAATATTCTAGGTTCTTCAAAGTAGCCACCTTTTGCATTGATTACTGCTTTGCACACTCTTGGTATTCTCTCGATGAGCTTCAGGAAGTAGTCACCTGAAATGGTCTTTCAACAGTCTTGAAGGAGTTCCCAGAGATGCTTAGCACTTGTTGGCCCTTTTGCCTTCACTCTGTGGTCCAGCTCACCCCAAACCATCTCGATTGGGTTCAGGTCCGGTGACTGTGGAGGCCAGGTCATCTGGCGCAGCACCCCATCACTCTCCTTCATGGTCAAATAGCCCTTACACAGCCTGGAGGTGTGTTTGGGGTCATTGTCATGTTGAAAAATAAATGATGGTCCAACTAAACGCAAACCGGATGGAATAGCATGCCGCTGCAAGATGCTGTGGTAGCTATGCTGGTTCAGTATGCCTTCAATTTTGAATAAATCCCCAACAGTGTCACCAGCAAAGCACCCCCACATCATCAGACCTCCTCCTCCATGCTTCACGGTGGGAACCAGGCATGTAGAGTCCATCCGTTCACCTTTTCTGCGTTGCACAAAGACTCGGTGGTTGGAACCAAAGATCTCAAATTTGGACTCATCAGACCAAAGCACAGATTTCCACTGGTCTAATGTCCATTCCTTGTGTTCTTTAGCCCAAACAAGTCTCTTCTGCTTGTTGCCTGTCCTTAGCAGTGGTTTCCTAGCAGATATTCTACCATGAAGGCCTGATTCACACAGTCTCCTCTTAACAGTTGTTCTAGAGATGTGTCTGCTGCTAGAACTCTGTGTGGCATTGACCTGGTCTCTAATCTGAGCTGCTGTTAACCTGTGATTTCTGAGGCTGGTGACTCGGATGAACTTATCCTCCACAGCAGAGGTGACTCTTGGTCTTCCTTTCCTGGTGCGGTCCATATGTGAGCCAGTTTCTTTGTAGCGCTTGATGGCTTTTGTGACTGCACTTGGGGACACTTTCAAAGTTTTCCCAATTTTTCGGACTGACTGACCTTCATTTCTTAAAGTAATGATGGCCACTCGTTTTTCTTTACTTAGCTGCTTTTTTCTTGCAATAATACAAATTCTAACAGTCTATTCAGTAGGACTATCAGCTGTGTATCCACCTGACTTCTCCACAACGCAACTGATGGTTCCAACCCATTTATAAGGCAAGAAATCCCACTTATTAAACCTGACAGGGCACACCTGTGAAGTGAAAACCATTTCAGGTGACTACCTCTTGAAGCTCATCAAGAGAATGCCAAGAGTGTGCAAAACAGTAATTAAAGCAAAAGGTGGCTACTTAGAAGAACCTAGAATATGACATATTTTCAGTTGTTTCACACTTTTTTGTTATGTATATAATTCCACATGTGTTAATTCATAGCTTTGATGCCTTCAGTGTGAATCTACAATTTTCATAGTCATTAAAATAAAGAAAACTCTTTGAATGAGAAGGTGTGTCCAAACTTTTGGTCTGTACTGTACCTTCTAACATAGAAAGTATATTATAGTACATTTGTATTGTGCAGCAGTTGTGTGCGGTGCTGCTGAGGTACCGTAGCTAGATAGAGGGAAAATTTATATTTGAAGTAACTAATTGCAACTGATGTGATAAACCTGTTGCCCCCCAAAAAACTGATTAAGGGGTGCGATATACCTACTTCCACAAAATACTCATTAACCACCTCAGCTCCCCTAGCTTAAACACCCTTAATGACCAGACCACATTTTAAAATTCTGCACTACACTAGTTTCACCCTTTATTGCTCGGTCATGCAACTTACCACCCAAATGAATTTTTAACTCCTTTTCTTCTCACTAATAGAGATTTCATTTGGTGGTATTTCATTGCTGCTGACATTTTTACTTTTTTTGTTATTAATCGAAATTTAACGAATTTTTTGCAAAAAAATGACATTTATCACTTTCAGTTGTAATTTTTTTTAAAGAAAACGACATCCATATATACATTTTTCGCTAAATTTATTGTTCTACATGTCTTTGATAAAAAAAAAGTTTGGGTAAAAAAAAAAGTTTGGGTAAAAGTTATAGCGTTTACAAACTATGGTACAAAAATGTGAATTTCCGCTTTTTGAAGCAGCTCTGACTTTCTGAGCACCTGTCATGTTTCCTGATGTTCTACAATGCCCAGACAGTAGAAAACCCCCACAAATGACCCCATTTCGGAAAGTAGACACCCTAAGGTATTCGCTGATGGGCACAGTGAGTTTATAGAACTTTTTATTTTTTGTCACAAGTTAGCGGAAAATTATGATTTTTTATTTATTTATTTTTTTCCTTACAAAGTCACATATTCCACTAACTTGTGACAAAAAATAAAAACTTCCATGAACTCACTATGCCCATCATGAAATACCTTGGGGTGTCTTCTTTCCAAAATGGGGTCACTTGTGGGGTAGTTATACTGCCCTGGCATTTTAGGGGCCCAAATGCGTGCAAAGTCAAAATCTGTAAAAAAAATGGCCTGTGAAATCCAAAAGGTGCTCTTTGGAATGTGGGCCCCTTTGCCCACCTAGGCTGCAAAAAAGTGTCACACATGTGGTATCGCCATACTCTGGAGAAGTTGGGGAATTTGTTTTGGGGTGTATTTTTACATATACCCATGCTGGGTGAGAGAAATATCTTGGTCAAATGCCAACTTTGTATAAAAAAATGGGAAAAGTTGTCTTTTGCCGAGATATTTATCTGACCCAGCATGGGTATATGTAAAATGACACCCCAAAACACATTCCCCAACTTCTCCTGAGTACGGCGATACCACATGTGTGACACTTTTTTGCAGCCTAGGTGGGCAAAGGGGCCCACATTCCAAAGAGCACCTTTTGGATTTCACAGGCCATTTTTTTTTTACAGATTTTGATTTCAAACTACTTTGCACGCATCTGGGCCCCTAAAATGCCAGGGCAGTATAAATACCCCACAAGTGACCCTATTTTGGAAAGAAGACACCCCAAGGTATTTCATGATGGGCATAGTGAGTTCATGGAAGTTTTTATTTTTTGTCACAAATTAGTGGAATATGAGACTTTGTAAGGAAAAAAATAAATAAATAAAAAATCATAATTTTCCGCTAACTTGTGACAAAAAATAAAAAGTTCTATAAACTCACTATGCCCATCAGCGAATACCTTAGGGTGTCTACTTTCCGAAATGGGGTCATTTGTGGGGGTTTTCTACTGTCTGGGCATTGTAGAACATCAGGAAACATGACAGGTGCTCAGAAAGTCAGAGCTGCTTCAAAAAGCGGAAATTCACATTTTTGTACCATAGTTTGTAAACGCTATAACTTTTACCCAAACTTTTTTTTTATCAAAGACATGTAGAACAATAAATTTAGTGAAAAATTTATATATGGATGTCGTTTTCTTTAAAAAAAATTACAACTGAAAGTGATAAATGTCATTTTTTTGCAAAAATTTCGTTAAATTTCGATTGATAACAAAAAAGTAAAAGTGTAAGCAGCAATGAAATACCACCAAATGAAAGCTCTATTAGTAAGAAGAAAAGGAGTTAAAATTCATTTGGGTGGTAAGTTGCATGACCGAGCAATAAAGGATGAAAGTAGTGTAGTGCAGAATTTTAAAAAGTGGTTTTCCACTAACTTGTGACAAAAAATAAAACATTCTAGGAACTCACCATGCCCCTCACGAAATGCCTTGGGGTGTCTTCTTTCCAAAATGGGGTCACTTGTGGGGTAGTTATACTGCCCTAGCATTTTAGGGGCCCAAATGTGTGCAAAGTAGTTTAAAATCAAAATCTGTAAAAAATGGCCTGTGAAATCCGAAAGGTGCTCTTTGGAATGTGGGCCCATTTGCCCACCTAGGCTGCAAAAAAGTGTCACACATCTGGTATCGCCGTACTCAGATGAAGTAGGGCAATGTGTTTTGGGGTGTCTTTTTACATATACCCATGCTGGGTGAGAGAAATATCTTGGCAAAAGACAACTTTTCCCATTTTTTTTATACAAAGTTGGCATTTGACCAAGATATTTCTCTCACCCAGCATGGGTATATGTAAAAATACACCCCAAAACACATTCACCAACTTCTCCTGAGTACATCGATATCACATGTGTGACACTTTTTTGCAGCCTAGATGAGCATACAGGTCATCTAGGCTGCAGCCTTATATTGAGCATACAGGTCATGAGATTATTTTTTTTTTCCTTCAGCCTTTGGGCTGAAAGAAAAAAATGAACGGCACAGATTTCTTCATTCACATCGATCAATGTGGATGAAAAAATCTCTGCCCCCCAAAAAAGGAGGGGAAAGGCGTCTGCCAGGACATAGGAGCTCCGCCCAACATCTATACCCACTTAGCTCGTATGCCCTGGCAAACCCGATTGCTCCATTCACATCAATCGATGTGGATGAATAAATCATTGCCGGGATTTATTTTTTCTATATATATATATATATATATATATATACAAAGTGTTTGCCAAAGCATATGAACACCGCCGCCTCCTCGGCTCATATGCCTCGGCAAACGTATCTTTTACTGCAGAGGAGAAATCTCGTCGCATACATCGACTTTTGTGTAATCTGACAGCAGCGCAATGCTTCTTTCAGAATGCACATCAGTGCTGCAGCTAGTCGATCGGTTGGTCCACCTGGAAGGTAAAAAAAAAAAAAAGAAAAAAGAAAAAACCCGGCCACAACGCAATCAATTTTATTAAGTTTATAATAACTTTTGAACAGAACATATAAACTTTATTTAACTTTTTGAACAGAACGTTAACTTTTTTGCTTACCGGTGTTTTTTTTTTTTTTTTGTTTTTTTACCTTTATAGGACAAACCTCTACTTCCCCATGGGACAATGTGCAAAGCGCAAATCGCCGAAAGATGTGGCGAAGTACATTATGCACTTTGTCCCAGGTGAAAGGAGAGGTTTGCATCAGCTCTGTGTGAATGGGCCCTAATAGCCCTGTGTGCCTGTCCTGTGAGATGTAATCCCTTTGCTAAGTGTACCTGTGTGTGGTACTTCCAGAAACACTCTCCAAAGCATAGGGCAGGGTGGTCAGGGCAGTCAGGACAGAAATAGCGGGTGTCACGCCTTATTCCACTCCTGCTACAGACACAACATTTTTTTTGGGGTGGCGGTCGGTTTGAGGTACCAGCAACGACACTGGGGAAATGTCGCTCGTGTAGACGGCTCACTACACTGGTGGATGGGGCTACGGAACCTCCTGGATACAGGAGGTTCTCAATGATCTCTTCCTAAAATTTCAGGAAGGATCCTGTTCTCCCAGCCTTACTGTAGAGAACAAAACTATTATATACAGCCAATTGAATCAAATATACAGACACCTTCTTATACCAGCGTCTGGTCCTGCGGAAAAGAAGATAAAGAGCCAACATCTGGTCATTAAAGTCCACCCCTCCCATGAGCAAATTATAGTCGTGGACAATGACACTGGTTGCTCGTTCAATTTGGATTGTCGTGTCTGCGTGAATGGAGGAGAGCATGTAAACGTGACGCTTGTCTCTCCATTTCACTGCGAGCAGTTCTTGGTTACACAAGGCAGCCCTCTCCCCCCTTGCAAGACGGGTGGTAACGAGCCGTTGGGGGAAGCCCCGGCGACTAGGTCGCGCGGTGCCACAGCAGCCAATCTGTTCTAGGAACAAATGTCTGAAGAGGGGCACACTTGTGTAGAAATTGTCCACATAAAGATGGTACCCCTTGCCAAATAAGGGTGACACCAAGTCCCAGACTGTCTTCCCACTGCTCCCCAGGTAGTCAGGGCAACCGACCGGCTCCAGGGTCTGATCTTTGCCCTCATAGATCCGAAATTTGTGGGTATAGCCTGTGGCCCTTTCACAGAGCTTATACAATTTGACCCCATACCGGGCGCGCTTGCTTGGGATGTATTGTTTGAAGCCAAGGCGCCCGGTAAAATGTATAAGGGACTCGTCTACGCAGATGTTTTGCTCAGGGGTATACAAATCTGCAAATTTCTGGTTGAAGTGGTCTATGAGGGGCCGAATTTTGTGGAGCCGGTCAAAAGCTGGGTGGCCTCTGGGACGAGAGGTGCTGTTGTCACTAAAGTGCAGGAAACGCAGGGTGGTCTCAAATCGTGTCCTGGACATAGCAGCAGAGAACATGGGCATGTGATGAATTGGGTTCGTGGACCAATATGACCGCAATTCATGCTTTTTGGTTAGACCCATGTTGAGGAGAAGGCCCAGAAAAATTTTACATTTGGAAACTTGGACGGATTTCCACCGGAAAGACTGGGCATAAAAGCTTCCCGGGTTGGCGGCTATAAATTCAGTGGCATATCGGTTTGTTTCTGCCACAACTAAGTCCAAGAGCTCCGCAGTCAAGAACAGCTCAAAAAATCCCAGGGCCGAACCGATCTGAGCTGTCTCAACCCGAACTCCAGACTGGGCAGTGAAAGGGGGAACTAATGGTGCGGCTGAAGTTGGGGACTGCCAATCAGGGTTTGCCAGCACCTCAGGGACTCTAGGGGGTCTACGGGCCTGTCTGTGCGGTGGCTGCGATGGGGTAACTATTGCACGTGCCACCGTACCAGCTTCAACTGCCCTTCTGGTGCTCGCCACTTCACAATGTTGTACGGCAGTGCTGGTACTAGGTCCAGGATGGGCTGCGCTGCTGGTGTATGCCTCACCACGTAATTCAACAGCGCCAGCCCCACTCTGCTGCCCTTGAAGCGGATCCTGCGCAACCTGTGGTCTAGCAACACGGGGCCAGGTACGCCTGGTGCTATCAGGGACCTCATCCGAACTTTGGGTCAGACTGCCACTGCTTTCTACAGGTTCATATTCTGACCCGCTAGATTCGTCAGATGAGGGTTCCCATTCCTCATCCGACTGGGTCAGAAGCCTGTAGGCCTCTTCAGAAGAATACTCCCTGTTTGCCATTTGGACTACTAAATTTAGGGGTATTCCCTGAGACTACCCAAGAAAAAAAGCAAGCCTGTCTTACAAATGGGAGGCTAGCAAAGTACTGGAGGCCGCTGCAATTGATAAAAAATATCAAAACTGATTTTTTTATCGCCGCAGCGCTTGTAAAGTGATTGTGCAGTGATCAAAAAAATAAGATCATTTTTGTCACTGCGGCGGGGCGGGCGTGGGTGAACGCACGTGTGGGCGACCGATCAGGCCTGATCGGGCAAACAATGCGTTTTTGGTGGAGGGTGAGCTAAGGTGACACTAATACTATTATAGATCTGACTGTGATCAGTTTTGATCACTTACAGATACTATAAAAGTACAAATGCTGATTAGCAATACGCTAATCATCGAATCAGTGAATGCGGTGCGGTGGGCTGGGCGCTAAACAATCGCTAAACTACCTAACCAAGGGGCCTAAACTATCCTAAAACTATCAGTCAATACCAGTGAAAAAAACAGTTTACACTGATCACTTTTTTTCCCTTTCACTAGGTGATTGACAGGGGCGATCAAGGGGTGATAAAGGGGTTAATTGGGGTGCTGGGGGGTGATCTTGGGCTAAGTGTAGTGTTTGGTGCTACTCACTGTGATGCCTGCTCCTCTGCTGAGACCAACCGACGAAAAGGACCAGCAGAGGAGCAGAGAAGCCATTTAACACCTTATATTTATAAATATAAAGTGTTTTTTTGAAAATCGCCAGCCTGCCAGCCACGATCATTGGCTGGAAGGCTGGTGACGAAATACTCCTGTAACTTTTGCCTGCATGCGTGGGCCGGCTTTCCCCGAAATCTCGCGTCTCGCGAGATGACGCGCCGGTGCGTCCAGGAGGAATTACAGGGCCTCAGCCAGGACGCAATCCTGCGCACGGCAGTCCTGAGGTGGTTAAGGGGTTTGATATACCACAAATTTCTGATTGAGGGGTGTGATACACTGGCTTCCCCAAAATATTGATTGAGCGGTGTGACACACCAGACTCAGGGAGAGACCTTCCTTTAAGGAGAGCCTGCAGAGGCCTTCTAACAGATTGGCGCCTACGTTTGCTGTCCCACCCGTGCCTCCCTCTCCTCCCACGCCTCCTGGGGATGACTTGTCTGGGGGTGAACCCATGCAGCTGGGGTTTGCTCGCCTGTCCGAGGGGGAGAGGGTACTCCGGAGACGCGAGGGCCGATGCATGTACTGTGGTCTCGGTGGGCATTTTCGGTTGGCATGTCCGAACCGTCCGGGAAACGCTCGCACCTGAGATCCTGTCGGGGCAGATCTTGGGTGGAGTCTCCTCGTCCCCGGTTTCCCGTGTTGACAAACCACTGATCACTGTTGTCCTCTCCTGGGTCGGGGGCTCGGTGACGACCCAGGCGTTGGTGGACTCTGGTGCTGGTGGTTTGTTCATTAATAGTGTATTCGCTGCCGCCAATTTCATTCCTCTGCAGCCTCGAGGTTCCCCACTGGCTCTTGAGGCGATAGACGGCAGACCCCTTCTGCCGCCACACGTGACTCATGAGACCCTTCCAGTGGGGATAGCCATTGGTGCCGTTCACAGAGAGTCGGTCTGTCTCCAGGTGATTTCGTCTCCACACTACTCGGTGGTCTTGGGGTACCCCTGGCTCCAGAAGCATAATCCGACTTTCGATTGGAGATCGGCCGAGATCCTCTCGTGGTCACCGCAGTGTGGGCTAGTTGCATCCATGGGCCTGTCAAGTTGCTGTGTACTTCCTCGGACTCTATGTTGCCTCCTGAATACGAAGAGTACCGGGATGTATTCGATAAGGTGCGCGCGGTTGCCCTACCTCCGCACCGCCCATACGATTGTGCCATAGAGTTACAATCTGGTGCCGTTCCTCCTCGTGGCAAAGTCTATCCACTGTCGGTAGCGGAGAACGAGGCCATGGAGGAGTACGTCAGGGAGGCGCTTTCACGCGGACACATTCGCAAATCCTCGTCCCCGGCAGGGGCTGGATTTTTCTTTGTGAAAAAGAAGGGCGGTGAGTTGAGGCCTTGCATCGATTACAGGGGTCTCAATCGCATCACGATCAAGAACGTTTACCCGATACCCTTGATTTCCGAGCTGTTCGATCGCCTCAAAGGGGCCACGGTCTTTACCAAACTCGACCTGAGGGCGGCATATAACCTGGTAAGGATCAAGGCGGGCGATGAGTGGAAGACCGCGTTTAACACCAGGACCGGTCATTATGAATCCTTGGTTATGCCCTTTGGGTTGTGCAATGCGCCCGCAGTCTTCCAGGAATTCATCAACGATGTTTTCCGTGACCTGTTGCAGCAGTGTGTGGTGGTCTATTTGGATGACATCTTGGTATATTCTGAATCCATGGAGGCCCACATTATGGATGTCAGACGAGTGTTGCAACGGTTACGAGAGAACAGGCTGTTCGGTAAGCTTGAGAAATGCGAATTTCACCGATCCCAGGTAACCTTCTTAGGTTACATCATTTCCGCTGAGGGGTTCTCCATGGATCCTGAGAAGGTTTCGGCTGTCTTACAGTGGCCCCAGCCCAGTGGTCTCCGTGCCCTGCAGCGCTTTTTGGGCTTCGCCAATTATTATCGGAAGTTCATCAGGGACTTTTCTATGCTAGCCAAGCCTCTCACGGATCTGACCAGGAAGGGCAGTAATTTCCAGGTCTGGCCGCTCGAGGCCATCCGAGCTTTTGAGGCTCTAAAGTCCGCCTTTGTGTCGGCTCCGATTCTGTCGCATCCCAACCCTGGGTTGCCCTTTGTCCTCGAGGTGGACGCGTCTGAGACGGGAGTAGGCGCCCTTCTGTCTCAGCGTAGAACACCAGAGGGTCCTCTGCTTCCTTGTGGGTTTTACTCCCGGAAACTGTCTTCCGCGGAGTGCAACTATCAGATTGGTGACAGGGAGTTATTGGCCATCGTGCAGGCCCTTAAAGAATGGAGGCACTTGCTCGAGGGTTCGGTGGTTCCGGTTCTCATCCTGACGGACCACAAGAATCTGACCTACCTTTCTGAGGCCAAGAGATTGACACCACGTCAGGCCAGATGGGCTCTGTTCTTGTCACGTTTTAATTACGTGGTCTCCTACCTACCAGGTTCCAAGAACATCAGAGCGGATGCCTTATCACGGCAGTACTCCGAGCTGTCCGGGGAGGAGTCGATTCCGACTTCGGTCATACCTCCGAATCAGATCCTGGCCGCCATTCGCACCAGCCTGACCTCTCCCCTGGGTGAGCAGATTTTGGCGGCTCAATCTGGTGCTCCCTCTGGGAGACCCAACGGCAGATGTTTTGTGCCTGAGGAGTTGCGCACTTGGTTGTTGCGTACCTACCATAACTCCAAGGCCGCGGGGCATCCTGGAAATAATCAGCTGTCCTGGGCTGTTTCACGTCTGTTCTGGTGGCCTTCTCTACGTTCCGACATCGCCGCATATGTAGCGGCATGCTCCGTTTGTGCCCAGAGTAAGTCCCCTCGGCACCTTCCATTGGGCCTTTTGCAACCCATAGCCACCGGGGAGCGCCCATGGTCACACCTGGGGATGGATTTCATTGTGGACCTCCCTGCATCCCGAGGCCATACGGTCATTCTCATGATTGTGGATCGGTTTTCCAAAATGTGCCACTGTGTTCCTCTCAAGAAGTTACCCTCTGCACAAGAGTTGGCCACGATTTTCGCCAGGGAGGTCTTCCGGTTGCACGGTTTGCCCAAGGAGATTGTGTCGGATCGGGGGAGTCAGTTTGTGTCCAGGTTCTGGCGCGCCTTTTGCTCCCAGTTGGGGATTCATCTCTCTTTCTCCTCGGCCTACCACCCTCAGTCCAATGGGGCCGCAGAACGATCCAATCAGGCCTTGGAGCAATTCCTTCGTTGCTATGTCTCCGATCACCAAGACAATTGGGTTGACCTTCTGCCTTGGGCTGAGTTTGCCAGGAACACGGCGGTGAACTCTTCCTCTGGGACGTCTCCCTTCATGGCCAATTATGGGTTCCAACCTGCCGTGTTACCGGAGGTATTCTCTCCCCAGGATATTCCGGCTGTGGAGGATCACCTTTCCGTCCTACGTGCTTCTTGGGTACAAATCCAGAGGTCCCTTGAGGTCTCTGCGCAGCGCCAGAGACTCCAGGCTGATCGCAGACGAGCGCCCGCTCCTTCCTACCAGGTCGGAGACCGTGTATGGTTGTCCACCCGCAACCTCAACCTTCGAGTGCCCACTCCCAAGCTGGCGCCTCGCTTTGTTGGTCCCTTCCGAGTGCTTCGCAGGGTAAACCCGGTAGCCTATGCCCTTGCGCTTCCTCCTGGCATGCGGATCTCCAACGTGTTTCATGTCTCCCTGTTGAAGCCATTGGTGTGTAATCGTTTCACTTCCTCGGTTCCTCGGCCCCGTCCGGTCCAAGTGGGCAATCGTGAGGAATATGAGGTGAGCAATATCCTGGACTCACGCCTGGTCCGCGGTCGGTTGCAGTTTTTGGTCCATTGGCGTGGTTATGGTCCAGAGGAGCGTTCCTGGGTTCCCTCCGCAGATGTCCATGCTCCTGCTTTGCTCCGAGCCTTCCACGCACGCTTCCCTCAGAAACCGTTCCTTACTCCGCGGAGGAGGGGCCCTTGAGGGGGAGGTACTGTCATGGTCTTACCTTCTTGCTGTTCTCCTTCGTTTGACATGTGCTGGCGGCCATCTTGGTTTCTGGGTTTCTTGTAGCCTCCCACCCTGCGGCTTCTCCTTCCCACTGGGAGGAGCTGGATGCCTAGCTCTTATATATATAGGAGGTCTGTGGCTTCAGTTCCTTGCTTGGTCCTCCTGTGTTCACATGCTTCTAAGACTGCTGCTGCTTCTGGTTCCTGATCCTGGCCTCGTCTGACTACCCCGCTGGTTCCTGATCCTGGCTTCGTCTGACTACCCTTCTGGTTCCTGACCTCTGGCTACGCAAGACCCTGCTTCGGTTTAGCCATCCGTTTGGACTTTTGCTTACAGCTTGATTTTCAATAAAGCCTTCTTATTTCCACTTATCTCTTGTTGTACGTCTGGTTCATGGTTCCATGACACAAGTGAATGTATCTCTAGCACACAGTGTCGGTGCCAAGATACATCTGACCACAGACACGTGGTCTAGCAAATACAGACAGGGAAGGTACATACCTTTTACTACCCACTGGGTGACCCTCCTGACGGCCATCAAGCATGTAACCCGTGGCACCTGTGTGGATTTGGTTTTACCGCCACGGATTGCATGCAGGCCTGCCTCTTCTCCTCCTGCTACTCCATCGTCCGTCTCCTCCTCGGCTGATTCCTCCTTTTCCTCTGCTACCGCCTCTTCCGCTGCACCCCCCAAGCTCCCCAGAACCTATTCAACAAGCCAGGTGAGACGTTGCCATGCTGTGCTGCGGCTGTTGTGCCTGGAAGCCAAGAGCCACACCGGTCCTGCACTGCTTTCCGCTCTGCAGTCACAGGCCGATCAGTAGCTAACCCCGCTCAATTTGACAGTAGGTAAAGTGTGCGACAATGGTGCCAATCTTCTGAGCGGGCTGAAACAAGGCAAATTACACATGTGCCGTGCATGGCATACGTCTTGAACTTAGTCATGCAGCAATTTGTTGCCAAATACCCCAGGGTCCAGGACATCTTTTGGCAGGCCAGGAAAATCTCTGGCCATTTTAGAAGATCTTACACAGCCATGGCTCGCCTTGCTGACATTCAGCGGCGACACTACCTGCCCGTCAGATGTCTGATTTGTGACAGCCCGTCGCGCTGGAACTCCACCTTCTATATGCTAGATAGGCTGCTCCAGCAGCAACGTGCCGTTAACGACTACCTGTACGAACTCTACAGCAGGACAGGTTCTGGGAGCTTGGTTTCTTTTCACCGCGTCAGCGGCATAAAAGGCCTTTTCTGTCCGGTGAATGCCTAATATTTGGGACCTTATCTCAACTGGCCTGCAGTAAAATTGGTAACCAATGACCATCTAATATACCTCCAGCCATATAATCACTTGATCTTTTCTGTACGGTGAATGCCTAATGTTTGGGGCCAGTACTCCACTGGCCTGCAGTAAAATTGCTATACAGTGACCGCCTAATGTACCTCCGGCCACATAATCACTTGTTCTTTTCTGTACGGTGAATGCCTAATGTTTGGGGCCTCTACTCCACTGGCCTGCAGTAAAATTTATATCCTCTGACCGTCTAATATAACTCCAGCCACATAATCACTTGTTCTTCTCTGTATGGTGAATGCCTAATGTTTGAGGCCTGTACTCCAGTGGGCTACAGTAAAATTGTTATTAAGTGACCACATAATGTACATCGAGCCACATAATCACAATTTCTTTTATGTCAGGTGAATGTGCCTAATTTTTAGAATGTTTAAATAACATGTTTCTAGGCTTCAGCAGGGCAAATTTTTGAGAATTTCCCTTTAAGACGCATAAAAATGGCCCATGATTAAAATACATATTTTTTGTGGGAATTGTTGTCATTGACCCGCCCTCTAGTATGTCACTGTCCATGTTGTGGGATTATTTGTGCACTTCTAGTAAGTATTTGGTGGCTGGTTTTTCAGGTTCGCCTACTATTAAAGTGAATAGGGCCCGCTGCGACTTTGCGTTCGCAAATCGTCCCAGCCGATGTTCGTCCATCACTAAATACAAACAAGCAAGACACTTAGCTTCTGTTGTAGAAAGATAAGCAGGAACACAGGGAGAACCACACTCCAACTTTTTCCAAAATCAAATGACGCAATCTACCGCATAGTCAGAAGGGTGGGGGTCAGACTATAAAGGGTAGAAGTGATGACCACTGAGCAACAGCTGAGACAATGGAAGTGGTCATTTACCCTATCAACACTGAATCAAGAGAAATCAAGGAGGCTGTTAGATTCCTCCATGCTCAACCAGTCTCCTTGATCTCCTGACATCATTCACCTGAGGGACCGTGACAATGGGTCGTTAATAGAGATGTCGCGAACATAAAATTTTCCGTTCACAAATGGCGAACGCGAATTTCCGCAAATGTTTGCAAACGGGCGAACCGCCATAGACTTCAATAGGCAGGCGAATTTTAAAACCCACACGTTCTCTTTCTGGCCACAATAGTGATGAAAAAGTTGTTTCAAGGGGACTAACACCTGCACTGTGGCATGCTGGAGGGGGATCCATGGCAAAACTCCCATGGAAAATTACGTAGTTGACGCAGAGTCAGGTTTTAATCCATAAAGGGCATAAATCACCTAACATTTCTGAATTTTTGGAATAAACTGCTTTAAAACATCCATGGTGTGTATACAATCAGGTATGATGATGTATCGATCAGGTAGTGCAAGGGTTACGCCCACTTCACAGTGACAGACCAAACTCTGACAGACTAAACTCCCCGTTTAACGCACCGCAAACAGTCTATTTGCACAACCGCAAACTCCCCATTTGCACAAGGTTGGATACCAAGCTAGCCATGTCCCGTTCCTTGTCCTCACTGATGTCATTGAAGGTCTCTTCCTCCACCCAGCCACGTACAACACCAAGGGTCCCCAAAAGGTGACAACAAGCCCCCTGGGACGCCTGCTGTGTTTTGTCTTCCACCTCCTCAAAGCCACCTTCCTCCTCTGACTCCTCTTCTTCAGACTCCTCTCTCTGCGTTGCCGCAGGTCCAGCAATTGACGACGACAAGGCTGCTTCTGGTGGTGATGGTGACCACAACTCTTCCTCTTCATGCTTATCTACGGCCTGATCCAGCACTCTTCGCAGGGCATGCTCCAGAAAAAACGCATATGGGATGAGGTCGATGATGTTGCCTTGGGTTTGACTGACCAGGTTTGTCACCTCTGCAAAAGGACGCATGAGCCTACAGCCATTGTGCATGAGTGTTCAGTAATGCGCCCAAAAAATACCCAGCTCCGTAGAGGCTGTCCTCTTTTTTTTTTTTATTAAAAAAAATCTGTTCTTACCAGTTTAACCCCATAGGGACACAGCCTTATTTCACCTTAAGGACCAGGCCATTTTTTGCAAATCTGACCAGTGTCACTTTAAGTGCACATAACTTTAAAACGCTTTGACTTATCCAGGCCGTTCTGAGATTGTTTTTTCGTCACATATTGTACTTCATGACAGCGGTAAAATGAAGTCAAAAAAATTATTTTTTTTGCACAAAATAATACCTAATTTACCCCAAAATTGCAAAAATTAGCAAATTTCAAAGTTTCAGTTTCTCTACTTCTGTAATACATAGTAATACCCCCAAAAATTGTGATGACTTTACATTCCCCATATGTCTACTTCATGTTTGTAGCATTTTGGGAATGATATTTTATTTTTTGGGGATGTTACAAGGCTTAGAAGTTTAGAAGCAAATTTTGAAATTTTTCAGAAATCTTCAAAATCCCACTTTTTATGGACCAGTTCAGGTTTGAAGTCATATTGTGAGGCTTAGATAATAGAAACCTCCCAAAAATGACCCCATCTAAGAAACTACACCCCTCAAGGTATTCAAAACTGATTTTACATACGTCGTTAACCCTTTAGGTGTTGCACAAGAGTTATTGGCAAATGGGGAAGAAATTTGAGAATTTCATTTTTTTGTCTAATTTTCCATTTTAACCCATTTTTTCCACTAACAAAGCAAGGGTTAACAGCCAAACAAGACTGTATCTTTATTGCCCTGACTCTGCCGTTTACAGAAACACCCAATATGTGGCCGTAAACTACTGTACGGCCACACAGCGGGGCGTAGAGTGAAAGGTGCGCCGTATGGTTTTTGGAAGGCTGATTTTTATGGACTGGTTTATTTACACCATGTCCCATTTGAAGCCCCCTGATGCACCCCTGGAGTAGAAACTCCCTAAAAGTGACCCCATCTAAGAAAGTACACCCCTCAAGGTATTCAAAACTGATTTTATATACGTCGTTAACCCTTTAGGTGTTGCGCAAGAGTTATTGACAAATGGGGATGAAATTTGAGAATTAGATTTTTTTGTCTAATTTTCCATTTTAACCCATTTTTTCCACTAACAAAGCAAGGGTTAACAGCCAAACAAGACTGTATCTTTATTGCCCTGACTCTGCCGTTTACAGAAACACCCAATATGTGGCCGTAAACTACTGTACGGCCACACAGCGGGGCGTAGAGTGAAAGGTGCGCCGTATGGTTTTTGGAAGGCTGATTTTTATGGACTGGTTTATTTACACCATGTCCCATTTGAAGCCCCCTGATGCACCCCTGGAGTAGAAACTCCCTAAAAGTGACCCCATCTAAGAAAGTACACCCCTCAAGGTATTCAAAACTGATTTTATATACGTCGTTAACCCTTTAGGTGTTGCGCAAGAGTTATTGACAAATGGGGATGAAATTTGAGAATTAGATTTTTTTGTCTAATTTTCCATTTTAACCCATTTTTTCCACTAACAAAGCAAGGGTTAACAGCCAAACAAGACTGTATCTTTATTGCCCTGACTCTGCCGTTTACAGAAACACCCAATATGTGGCCATAAACTACTGTACGGCCACACAGCGGGGCATAGAGTGAAAGGTGCGCCGTTTGGTTTTTGGAGGGCTGATTTTTATGGACCGGTTTATTTACACCGTGTCCTGTTTCAACCCCCCTGATGCACCCCTGGAGTAGAAACTCCCTAAAAGTGACCCCATCTAAGAAAGTACACCCCTCAAGGTATTCAAAACTGATTTTATATACGTCGTTAACCCTTTAGGTGTTGCGCAAGAGTTATTGACAAATGGGGATGAAATTTGAGAATTAGATTTTTTTGTCTAATTTTCCATTTTAACCCATTTTTTCCACTAACAAAGCAAGGGTTAACAGCCAAACAAGACTGTATCTTTATTGCCCTGACTCTGCCGTTTACAGAAACACCCAATATGTGGCCGTAAACTACTGTACGGCCACACAGCGGGGCGTAGAGGGAAAGGTGCGCCGTTTGGTTTTTGGAGGGCTGATTTTTATGGACCGGTTTATTTACACCGTGTCCTGTTTCAACCCCCCTGATGCACCCCTGGAGTAGAAACTCCCTAAAAGTGACCCCATTTTGGAAACTATGGGATAAGGTGGCATTATTTGGGGGACTATTTTTAGGGTACATATGATTTTTGGTTGCTCTATATTACATTTTTGTGAAGCAAGGTTACCAAAAATTGAGATTCTGAAATTTCATCTCCATTTGCCATTAACTGTTGAGGAACACCTAAAGGGTTAATAAAGTTTGTATAATCAGTTTTGAATACCTTGAGGGGTGTAGTTTCTTAGATGGGGTCACTTTTAGGGAGTTTTTACTCTAGGGGGGCATCAGGGGGGCTTCAAAAGGGACATGGTGTCAATAAAAAAGGCCATCAAAATCGGCCTTCCAGAAACCATGTCGGTCCTTTCCTTTTGCGGCCTCCCTTTTACTGATACAGCAGTTTACGACCACAAATATGGCATTTCTGTAAACTGCAGTATCAGGGTAATAAATATTAACTTTTGTTTGGTTGTTAACCCTTGTTTTGTTACCGAAAAAAACGGATTGAAATGAAAAAGTGCCAAAAATGGAGTTTTTGGCACCGTTTTCATTTTTTTTTTTTTAACCGTGTTAATCTGGGGGGTTGGGTCATGGGATATTTTTATAGAGGAGATTCTTACGGACGCGGCGATACCTAATAAGTCTACTTTTTTTTATAATTATTTAGGTTTTTGACTATATTATCCTTTTTGATACCCAAACATTTTTTTGGTATCTCTAAAGTCTAGGTGTCATTTTTTTTATTTATTTTTTATCTGATTATCTTATGTGGGGGCTCATTTTTTGCGGGACGAGCGGACGGTTTTTCTGGCACTATTTTGGGGGCTATATGACTTTTTGATCGCTTGCTATTAAATTTTTGTTATGTTTGGTGACAAAAAAAAATCTTTTTTTGCACTTTTTTTTTTTTTTTTTGGACCGTGTTAATCTGGGGGGGGTTGGATCATGGGGTATTTTTATAGAGGAGATTATTACCGACGCGGCGATACCTAATAGGTCTACTTTTAATAAATTATAGTTTTTTTGGGTGTCTCAAGTCTGAGAACCCTTTTTTTTTTTATCCCATGTCAGTCCTAAATTGGGATATAAATTTAGTACTCCATGGAAGTGTGATACTCCCTGAAGCAACCAATAATGCAGAGGCCCGGATGATCGGGGCACGTGTCACATTGAGTTGTGGTGTCCTTCCGTATCCCCCTCCTGTGACACACTCTGCACCTTTTTTGGGTTCGTCCCTTCTTTCCAGTATGGGGGACCACACCTGGAAAGTGTTGGCCAGGGACGATCCGGGCGCCTCCAGTTCCCGAGGTACTCCGGCCTGCTCTTTCCCGGTCCGAAAAGATCAGGTCTTTGAGGACTGCCTCATAGAATTGGAGGAATGTCCCTGTGCTGCCAGCGCTTCGGGATAGTACAAAAGAGTTGTACATGGCAACCTGCACCAAGTAGACCGCAACTTTTTTGTACCATGCCCGGGTTTTGCGCATGGCGTTATATGGCTTGAGGACTTGATCAGAGAGATCAACTCCTCCCATATACCGATTGTAGGCGACGATACAATCGGGCTTGAGGACCGTTGCCGCGGTACCTCGCACAGGGACAGGGGTGATGCCGTTACCATGAATTGTGGACAGCATAAGGACATCCCTCTTGTCCTTATACCTGACCAGCAACAGGTTTCCAGTGGTAAGGGCACGGGTCTCACCCCTGGGGATAGGTACCTGGAGGGGGAGGGCAGGGAGGCCGCGTTGATTTTTCCGCACGGTCCCACAAGCGAACGTGGATCTGGCGGCAAGGGACTGGAACAAGGGGATACTGGTATAAAAGTTATCCACGTAAAGGTGGTAACCCTTATCCAGCAGTGGGAACATAAGGTCCCACACAAGTTTCCCGGTAACACCCAGAGTGGGGGGACATTCTGGGGGTTGAATCCGGGAATCTCGCCCCTCGTATATACGAAATTTGTAAGTGTACCCTGAGGTACTCTCACAAATTTTGTATAGCTTCACGCCATACCTCGCTCGCTTGGTGGGCACATACTGGCGGAAAATGAGTCTCCCCTTGAACGCAATGAGAGACTCATCAACCGCGACCTCTCTTCCAGGTACATAGGCCTCCATGAATTTGGCCCCAAAGTGATCGATGACCGGCCGTATCTTGTACAGACGGTCATGGGCAGGATCACCTCGGGGGGGACATGCTGCAGCACCCCTGGGGGGTCTAGGGTCACACAGCTGTGCTGTGGACCCCAGACACCCTAACTAGGGTGATGCAATGAAAAGTGAAAAAAACTAACTTTCCCTTTTTTTCCCTGCCTAACCCAAACTTTCCCTAGCTGTCCCTATGTACCTGATGGGGGGTGCTGGTGGCAGAGATCGGGTCCTGGGGGCACAGATCGGGTGCAGGCAGCGGCAGCAGACACGTGCAGGCAGCTCCTCTCTCCTCCGGCTCCGGAACACAAAAGGAGGAGGAGAGGAGCGCCTGCCTCTTTTGAATCTGCCGCCGGACCGCCCACTGACCAATCAGAAAGCGATCCTGAGTGGTGATGTCACCATCACCACTCAGGATCGCTGGATGGTGATTGGTGGAGTGAAATCACACCACCATCACCATCCTGTTCCGGGTTATCGGGTCTTCAGAGACCCGAATAACCCGGAAACGCAGAAAACCGCAGGTCTGAATTAACCTGCGGTTTTCTGCGATCGCCGACATGGGGGGGTCACAGGACCCCCCGGCGCATTTGCCCCAGGTGCCTGCTCAATGATTTGAGCAGGCACCGGGTTCCGATCACCGCCCGCCGAGCGGCGGTGATCGGAACCATTCATGACGTACCGGTACGTCATGTGTCCTTAAGTACCAGGACATCATGACGTACCGGTACGTCATGTGTCCTTAAGAGGTTAATCTCTGTTTTGTCCCCTATCAGGGGCCAGTGTATGGAATAGATTTTAGGAGCCGGGAGGTGGAAAAAGATGCTTGGTCGTTCCTCTTACTTCCAATTTGGGGCACTGTGCATGCAATGTACTGTGCAATCCCAATATGAGTGGTATGTTAAGTAGTACTATTCCTATCAGTTTAATCCCTGTTACGTCCCCTATCAGGGGAGATGTATGGAATAAATTTTAGGAACCGGTAGATAAAAAAAGATGCTTGGTTGCTCCTCCTACTTCCAATTTGGGGCACTGCGTGTGCGCCGTGCAATGTACTGTGCCATCAGATATGAGTGGTGTGTTAAGTAGTACTATTCCTATCAGTTTAATCCCTGTTACGTACCTTATCAGGGGACGTGTATGAAATAGATTTTAGGAACCGGGAGATGGAAAAAGATACTTTGGTTGGTCCTGCTACTTCCAATTTGGGGCACTGCTCGTGCGCCGTGCAATGTACTGTGCCCCCAGATATGAGTGGTGTGTTAAGTAGTACTATTTCTATCAGTTTAATCCCTGTTACGTCCCCTATCAGGGGACGTGTATCGAATAGATTTTCGGAACCGGGAGATGGAAACAAAGATGCTTGGTTGGTCCTCCTACTTCCGATTTGGGGCATTGCGCGTGTGCCGTGCAATGTACTGTGCCACCAGATATGAGTGGTGTGTTAAGTAGTACTATTCCTATCAGTTTAATCTCTGTTACGTCAGGGGACGTGTATCGAATAGATTTTAGACAACCGCAAAGAGTTGTCAATAGTCGACACACTCATGACATAAATTTTATTCCTCTATGCTAGTATTGTTCCATTGCATTTGAATTGAATACACCCGTTGGTGCCATCTTCTGGATACTTCGTACCATTCTGTGCCACTATACATCTTTATAGCACAGTACGAATTGGGTAATCATTTGGATGAACTTTATTTTATTGTACCCACAATAGTATCCAGAGCACTGTAGTTGAACAGTGGACATTATCATCTATACCAGTGGATTTAGATACACATGAATTATAGGTTGTTATTTATACCCTTTATGTATGTTTTATATATATCTTTTTAGGGGAGTGTTTTTAGAGTAATAAATATTAATTATTCATCCATCAATTGTTTCCCTGGTGTGTGTGCCCCCTCATTTCACCCATTACCTTTTGAATCTTTTGGGGTCCTGAGGGTAGGACCAGAGGGTGAGCACCTACCCATACGTAATAGGGGTGAGCCGCTGTATTTGATTTACGATTTTATTCCTCTATGCGTCAATCTTGGTGTAGTGATGACTGTTTGGGAGATTGCAGGCGAGGGGCGGTTTTTCAAAGCCTATGGTCATGCTGAGGTAGTTCAGTGACAGTTAAGTGACCCAGAAAACAATGATTCTTCAGTGTGGGCCCATTGTTGGCCTAGTAGGCTTTAATGATCACCTTAGATGATCACAAAGAAAATTAATGTTTTTTCTATGCAAAATTATCCAGCCGATCGCTTTTGGTCTGTTCACAATGAAGCAACGACCTTATCATCTGGGGTGTGCCAACATTGCCATTGCCAACACACTCATAGAGGTGATCGCTTCATTGTGATACGCAAGCCCCTTCACCACAACAAGGTAACGATCACGAAGGGGGAATTGACAAATGTATGTGCCTTTTTTATTGTTTTGTTTTTGCAGCCACAGTGCAGCACCAGAGGCCAGAAAAATTAGCCATGTACACATGCCTGAAAAATTAGTTATTGTTGCAGCCGCTGTAGCAGCAGCCGGAAAAATTGATGCTTTCCAGGCAGAAAGTGCACTAAAACATTGCGGCTTGAACCCTAGTTGGTGGCGGAGAAGTCACGCAAGTCACCCGGCATGCAGAGATAAGATACAGCAGCGTGTGGACCATTTTTAGCCCAAGGCATCTCATCAGGCCTTTTTTAGTCAAATGTATCGCCCACTGTCAGTCCCTTCGGGATCCATGCCTCATTCATCTTAATAAAGGTGAGGTAATCTAGATTTTTTTGACCTAGGCGACTTCTCTTCTCAGTGACAATACCTCCTGCTGCACTGAAGGTCCTTTCTGACAGGACACTTGAAGCGGGGCAGGCCAGAAGTTCTATCGCAAATTGGGATTGCTCAGGCCACAGGTCAAGCCTGCACACCCAGTAGTCAAGGGGTTCATCGCTCCTCAGAGTGTCGATATCTGCAGTTAAGGTGAGGTAGTCTGCTACCTGTCAGTCGAGTTGTTCTCTGAGGGTGGACCCCGAAGGGCAGTGGCGATGCGTAGGACTAAAAAAACTCTGCATGTCCTCCATCAACAGCACGTCTGTAAAGCGTCCTGTCCTTGCCGGCGTGGTAGGAGGAGGATTACTTTCACCTCTTCCCCTGTTAGATTCCCGTTGTGCTGTGACATCACCCTTGTACGTCGTGTAAAGCATACTTGTTTTAGAACTGCTGCATCCTTTACGACTTCCGGTAATTCGGTAACATTTCAGGCACTTTCTGCTAATACCGGGGGTCTAGTAGCGTGGCCACCCAGTACAGGTCGTTCTCCTCCAGCCTTTTTATACGAGGGTCCCTCAACAGGCACGACAGGATGAAAGACCCCATTTGCACAAGGTTGGATGCCGAGCTACTCATGTCCCGTTCCTCGTCCTCACTGATCTCACTGAAGGTCTGTTCTTCCCCCAGCCACGTACAACACCACGGGTACCAGATAGGTGACAAAGAGCACCCTGGGATGCCTGCTGTGGTTGGTCTTCCTCCTCCTCAAAGTCACATTCCTCCTCTGACTCCTCAGACTACTCTTCCTGCGTTGCCGCAGGTCCAGCAAGCGATGCTGATAAGGCTGTTTCTGGTGGTGATGGTGACCACAACTCTTCCTCTTCACGCTCATCTACGACCTGATCCAGCACTCTTCGCAGGGCATGCTCCAGGAAGAAAACAAATGGGATAATGTCGCTGATGGTGCCTTCGGTGCGACTGACTAGGTTTGTCACCTCCTGAAAAGGATGCATGAGCCTACAGGCATTGCGCATGAGCATCCAGTAACGTGGCAAAAAAATACCCAGCTATGCAGAGGCTGTCCTAGCACCCCGGTCATACAAATACTCGTTGATGGCTTTTTCTTGTTGGAGCAGGCGGTCTAACATTAGGAGTGTTGAATTCCAATGTGTCGGGCTGTCGCAAATCAAGCGCCTCACTGGCATGTTGTTACGCCGCTGAATATCTGAAAAGTGCGCCATGGCCGTGTAGGAACGCCTGAAATAGCCACACACCTTCCTGGCCTGCTTGAGGACGTCCTGTAAGCCTGGGTACTTATGCACAAAGCGTTGTACGATCAGATTACACACATGTGCCATGCACGGCACATGTGTCAACTTGCCCAAATTTAATGCCGCCAACAAATTGCTTCCGTTGTCACACACCACTTTGCCGATCTCCAGTTGGTGCGGAGTCAGCCTCTGATCCACCTGTGCGTTCAGGGCGGACAGGAGTGCTGGTCCGGTGTGACTCTCTGCTTTCAGGCAAGTGAACCCCAAGATGGCGTGACACTGTCGTATCCGAGATGTGGAATAGCCCCTGGGGAGCTGGGGGGTTGCAGTTGATGTGGAGCAAGACGCAGCAGCAGAAGAGGACTCAGCCGAGGAGGTTAGCGAAGAGGATGGAGTAGGAGGAGTAGAGGAGGTGGCAGCAGACCTGCCTGCAAGTCGTGGCGGTGTCACCAACTCCTCTGCAGAGCCACGCATTCCATGCTCAGCAGTCGTGAGCAGGTTTACCCAATGCGCAGTGTAGGTGATATACCTGCCCTGACCGTCTTTGCAGACCAGGTATCAGTGGTCAGATGGACCCTTGCCCCATGACTTCCTTTTCCACAATAGAGTACAGGTTGGGGATTGCCTTTTGTGAAAAGAAATTTCGTCCGGGTACCTTCCACTGCGGTGTCCCAATAGCTACAAATTTTTTGAAGGCCTCAGACTCCACCAGCTTATATGGTAAAAGCTGGCGGGCTAAGAGTTCCGACAAGCCAGCTGTCAGACGCCGGGCAAGGGGGTGACTCTGTGACATTGGCTTCTTACGCTCAAAAATGTCCTTGACAGACACCTGACTGTGGGCAGATGAGCAGGAACTGCTCAATTCGAGAGGCGGAGTGGCGGGTGGTTGAGAGGGGGCAAGGAGGACAGCAGTGGTTGACATGGCTGAAGATGCTAGACCAGGAGGAGGATGGTGGCTTTGAGTTTGTGTGCTGCTTGTACTCGTCATCATGTGTTGATCCCATAGGCGTTTGTGATGTGAGATCATGTGCCTTCGCAAAGCAGTTGTACTTAGGTGGGTGTTGGACTTCCCACGACTCAGTTTCTTTTGGCACAGGTTGCAAATGGCATCGCTGTTATCAGAGGCAGACACACAAAAAAAATGCCACACTGCTGAGCTTTGCAATGATGGCATTCTGGTGGTGGCAACAGCATGCGTTAATTCGCGTGCTGTCTGGCTGACCCCGGGTGCCGATACATGCTGTCTGACTGTGCCACTAGCTCCTTGCGACGACCTCCCCCTGCTTCCAACTCGTCTCCTCCTCCTGGCTGTCTCCCCATCTGAACTTTCCACCTGTTCTTCTTCTCTTCGAGCGGGCACCCACGTGACATCCACGGACACATCGTCATCATCAACCGCTTCACTTGTATCTGACAACTCAGCAAAGGAAGCAGCAGCGGTTACAACATCATCATCATCATCATCACACCGTACGTCCATGTGTGTAATGCTGCCTGACTGAGACATATCCCTGTTATCTACATCCTCTGGCAATAATGGTTGCGCATCACTAATTTCTTCCAACTGATGTGTAAATAACTCCTCTGAAAGATCAAGTGAAGCAGCTGTGGTGCTAGTGTTGGTGGTGGCGGCAGGCAGGTGAGTGTTAACTTGAGAGGTGCCCGAGGCTGAGTTGGAGGTGGATGGTGCGTCAAGGTTCCGAGCGGAAGCTGTAGAAGATTGGGTGTCCTGTGTTAGCCAGTCAACTATGTCCTTAGAACTTTTGGAGTTCAGGGTACGTGGCCTCTGAACACTGGGCATTATTCTAGGGCCAAAGGAAATCACAGCACCACGACCACGACGGCCACTGCGGGGTGGCCTTTCTCTGCCTGTCATTTTTTTTAGATTAGTTGTATTATGCGTGCAATCTACTGTGACACCAGTTATGAGTGGTGTCACTGTGCACTGGCAGTAGTTGGCACACATGCTTGCAGGCAACTAACTGCAATTATATTACAGTCAAAATTGCTTTTTTTTTTCTAAATGTAATCTACTGTGACACCAGATATGAGTGGTCAGTAGTTGGCACAGTACACGCTGACGCTGTAGGCCTGACACACACGCTTGCAGCCAAGTAACTGCAATTATATTACAGTCAAAATTGCAGTTTTATTTTTTAAATGTAATCTACTGTGACTCCAGATATGAGTGGTGTGACTGTGCACTGGCAGTAGTTGGCACAGTACACGCTGACGCTGTAGGCCTGACACACACACGCTTGCAGCCAAGTAACTGCAATTATATTACAGTCAAAATTGCTGTGTTTTTTTTAATGTAATCTACTGTGACACCAGATAACAGTGGTGGCACTGTGCACTGGCAGTAGTTGGCACAGTACATGCTGACGCTGTAGGACTGACACACGATTGCAGCCAAATAACTGCAATTATATTACAGTCAAAATTGCAGTTTTTTTTCTAAATGTAATCTACTGTGACACCAGATATGAGTGGTGGCACTGTGCACTGTCCGTAGTTGGCACAGTACACGCTGACGCTGTAGGCCTGACACACACGCTTGTGCACTGGCAGTAGTTGGCACAGTACACGCTGACGCTGTAGGCCTGACACACATGACCAGGTTATTGTCTATTCATTTCGGGGGTAAAACACTTACCTGAGACGCCCCCCCGCCCTCCCCCTTCCTACCTTACCATCTTAGTAGTAATAACGACACAGAGACAGATCTTGGATTTAATGGACACAGCAGCCGTTTATTCCCAAATCTAAATACATAACCATAAATAACGCATAAATTTCCATAGCATTAAATAACAATAAATAACATTAAATAACATTAAATACCGTGTTATCTTCCCCACTGACGAGGGAGGTCCTCGAAGCCCCAACTTATTAAACCGCACTTGCCCATACTGGCACCACCGTCCTGCCTCCAGCCGCTAAAACGCCAGCTCGGAGACCAATTCACGGACGTCTTCTCCACGAGCCAACTACACCAACCATGGGAGTCCAGCCCCCACCATTGAGGCCCTCCCCTCCTCCATAAGCATCAGTGTCACCAACTTCGAGGACCTCCCCCCGCCAACGACGCGCAACCTGACCCCAACCTTAGGCTTGCGCGTTCCTCCACACCCTCAGTGCTCGCTCAACACCATCTTGTAACCCCAAAGACCAAAGATCAATTCCGACGGCATTCAGATGAATGCCATCGGCCCTCTAAAAAGCTCCTTCACCCCGTTCCAAATCGATGTGCCGAACAGACACCGCCCCATTCCTGGCCACAAATTTTCCTACCAGCCTGTTGACCTTGATCCTCGCCTTGTTAAGTCGCTCAACCGACCGCGCACCACGCCACACCTTCCGCGGTACAATATCCGACCACACCGTGATAGTGCCAGGGAACAAGGACCATAGCCTAAGCAAATCGAATTTGATATCCCGTATCAACTCCCGGACTGGTCTTGCACCCAAATCATTTCCCCCCACATGCAGAACCAATACATCCTGGGGCCTAGTTAATCTAACATACCGGGGAACCTCTCTCATCACGCCACCCCACAACATACCTCTTACCCCAAGCCACTGCACTTCAGCTACATCCCTATGGAGACCCAGTTGCCGACCATCCGGGCGCACATCCGCCCGAAGGGCACCCCAAAAGACGAAAGAGTGGCCAAGCACCCAAACCAACGCTGGATTGAAGCCTGCAAAAGACAACCAGAAAACAACATCAGGCAATACATACAAAATTAAATGCAACCTAAACGCACATAGGAGCGAAAACGCACTGATTCCCAGCGACCTATTCTCTTAATTACTTCATCACTCAGGCCCGCCCTTGCTGCCTCAGTCGCCGCCCCAATGCGAAACGAGTGACCCGTAAAGTCTCCAGCTGCCATACCCAACTTGAGTATGCAGCGTTTGAACACCGTCACAAACTGATAACGTGATAAATACGATCCATCCTCATGAGTCAACAGCGGGCCAACCGGGGACATCCCTCCAACACCATACTCCCTCAAACACCGGACCGGGCACATGGAACAACCTGGTACTTCAAACAACCGAACGTAACTACCCCTCCATTCCCTATCAGTTTTTGATTTGCGAATACGAATAACTACCCGGTCATGGGACAGGACGACATCCTCCCTCAATATTCCCCCGCCAATGACCTGCACACTTCTGCACACAAGTTCCCCCAGCCGAAACGTCCCAAAAAAGGCGAGAGAAAAGGCAACCCGAAATAGCATAACTTCCCAAGGTGAATGACAAACCCACGCCAGCTGCCCCCCAATCCGCAACAAGAGTTGAAAAGAAACCGACCGCCGTCTATCAGCCGATCGCGCACCGCGCCGCCAACCTTTCAACACCCGTCGTACCAAGAACGCCTTGGTCACATCCGGCCATTGACGTAGCTTGAAACCAAATGCAACACCTGCCAACCATTTATTAAGCCGCGCGATCGACCAGCCCGCCTCCTTAACATGCCCTAGAAACAGTAACAGCAGAACCTCCCCCTCATTCGCAGCGATACCCAAGTCCGAGCACCACGACAACCACTCCTGCCACGCTTTTCCGTACGTTACCCACGTCCCGACACTCATAGAATCCTGCAGCAACCGACCTATGGCTCCTCCAACAGCCCCCACATGGATTCCGGACACCGCAGACCCTCGAGCTCTACGTCCGGCGCCAGCTGCCGAAACCGGTCCCACTGCGAATGAGAAAGGGCATCCGCAATACCGTTAGTAACCCCGGGCACATGCACAGCAACAATCCAGGTATTCAATCTTAGGCAAAGTAACACTAAGTGCTGCAACAAACGAATCACTGGCGGCGAGGACGCCGTCATGCTATTGATGATGTCCACAACCCCCAAGTTGTCGCAGTGAAAACGCAGTTTTCTGTCCTTAAAAAGGTCCCCCCACAACACCACCGCTAGCACAATTGGGAAGAGTTCCAAAAGCACCAAGTTCTTAACCCAACCCCGGTCCACCCAACACTCCGGCCATGTACCTGCGCACCACTGCCCATGACAATAGACCCCAAAACCGGATCCACCCGCCGCGTCTGAAAAAAGGTCAAAATCAAAGTATTCCACCACGTCACCCAGAACCAAAGACCTCCCATTAAAATGCTGTAAAAAATCAGCCCATACCGCCAAATCCCCTTTAAGCTCCCTGCCCAAACGAATGAAATGATGCAGGGCCGTTACACCAGCCGTAGCCCCCGCCATCCGACGACAAAATATTCTCTTCCCATGGGTATGATTCTGCATGCAAAATTGAGTTTTCCCAGTAGCGACTGCAAATCCTTTAACCTAATTTTAGGGGACCGCCTAGCCATGTCTACCGCCAACCTCAAATCCACTAACTGATCCTCAGGCAGGCGACATTCTAACCTGTCGGTGTTGATCACTATACCCAGAAAACTCAATTCCGTGGTGGGGCCCACCGTTTTTCCCTCTGCTAGTGGCACCCCAAAGGAATGAAAAACCGCCCTCAACGTGTTTAGTAACAGAGAACAAACCCTGGAGCCCGCCGGGCCCAGACAAAGGAAGTCATCCAAATAATGTATAATGGATGAACAACCTGACACGTCAACTACCACCCACTCCAAAAAAGACCTAAAAGACTCAAAATATGCACAGGACACCGAACAACCCATCGGTAGGCACCTATCCACAAAATAACCTTCCCCCCAAAAACACCCCAACAAGTGCAAACTATCTGGGTGAACGGGCAAGAGGCGAAACGCCGCCTCAATGTCCGTCTTTGCCAATAACGCACCCGCCCCTAACCGCCGGACCCAGGCCACCGCCGCGTCAAATGAAGTGTACACCACCGAACATAAGTCCGGATCAATACCGTCATTGACCGACCCCCTTTTGGGTAGGATAGGTGATGAATGAGTCGAAACGAGTTTGGCTCTTTCTTGGGAACTAAACCTAACGGCGATACCCTCAAATCAGGAAAAGGGGGGTCGACAAAAGGTCCGTCCATGCGACCCAACGCCACCTCCCTTTCCAATTTACGCGTAACCACTTCGGGATGTTGTAAAGCGGACCGTAAATTTTTTCGCCCAGAAACAGCCGGCAACGGCGCTGACGGAATATTAAAACCATCCGTAAACCCCACCCGTAAAAACTCCGCCACACCTTGATCCGGGTATCTACTTAGAAAAGGGGCCATCTTTGCTACCCGCACCGGTGTCCTGCCCTTTACCACCGGCATCCCCACCCCTCTGCCTATTGGCCCTAAAACAACGGCTAAATCCATGGTTTCCACCGCAGGATGAGCATTCATGCTTAAAACGACATTTTGCCCCAAATTTGCAGTTCCCTTCGTTAAAAAGGAAACATAATCCCTTTGCGGAAGCAACTGTAAAAGCTGACTGTCCTGACCCTCCTGCCTCCCCCCGAAAGGACTGGGCCGGGCGCACAGGTGCCATTACCGGCATCCACAGCCCAATATCCTTATGATCCCACCTTATATTACTCCGCACCGCCATCCTCTGTCTGAACTGCTCATCGTAGCGCAGCCATCCAGATCCGCTGTACACCCGACACGCTTCCCCAATAGCGTCCATGTAACAAAATAAAGCCGAACAACATTCCGGCTTTTTTTCCCCTATCACGCTGGCCAAAATCGCGAACGCCTGAAGCCAGTTTGAAAAAGTGCGTGGGATTAAGCGGAACCTACGTTTTTCCTCTTCCTCTTTTTTGCCATCATCCCTCTTTCCCCTTTCCAAATTAAAACGCTCTAGGGGGAGTAGGGAAAAAATTTCCACATACTCCCCCTTCCAGATACGTTCATGCACGTCTTGTTTCAAATGAGCCCCTAAAGGCCCTTCAAAACAGACATATACTTCGCCACGTGCGGAATCATCAACCTTAAGCCTATCGTCCTCACCTCCCGCCTGTACCGAGACTGAAACTGCCTCGCCAGACCTCCGTGCTTGAAACCGCGCTAAGTCCCCCAGCCTCACTATTACCCCCAACCGCTGCCCTGGCACCCACCGACACAATCCCAGGCAGGTCACCGCTCCCCCCAGTATCGCCCTAAATGCAACCTACCCCCAGACACCCCACCGCCAACATGTCCTGCCCCCCATGCTGTGACTGGTGAGACCCCAGACGCCCCAAAACCGGACACCCAACCCGCCAGGCTGTAAAAAAGCTGTCCTAAATCCCTACCTAAATCCCCTTGAGGGCCCCCCACTGCCCCGGGGCCTAATCTAAAAAGGTCATGCACGCTCCCAGTGGCCTCACCTAGCTGCCGGGGGGCTGTAGACCCCGCAGCTGAAGATCCTGGATCCAGAATGGCGCTCCTGACTTCTGGCCTCTCTTCACCCCTTCCATCCTGCAGCGAAGATCCGGGCTGTAGCAGCATCCCAACATGGTCCATGCTGGATGCGCACGTGGCGGCGGCATCTCTCCCCGGCGTTGTATCCTGCGGCCTGTGCGCGTCCCCAGAATCCGTGCGCACAGCCGCGGCAGATTGGGTCCCACTTTGGCGCCGAGCGGCCTCCCCATGGGTGAGGGGAGCCGCCGTTCCTGGTCCCGGATCCCTGACAGCTGGAGACAGGGGAGGATCCTGCCTGCTCAGTGGAAGGCCCCGCTGTGCACCAGGATTCCTCCCGTGCCGGGAGGGCCTGGTATTGGGCATTGCTACAGCCCCCCGGCGCGGAGGGTCCCCGGAGGGGCTCCGCACTCTGCGTCTGGACCTGGGGGCCATGTCAGGGCTCAGGCGCGCCGGCGGCCGTACCCGCCGCGGCCGTCTAGCTTGTGGCGGTGAGCTGGTGTTACTCACCGCCGCCCCCTGCAACACTCCGGACACCTGTTCTTGCAGCCATCCAGGTCCATGTTCCTCGGCAGCCGCACGAAGACGCTGGATCAGCTCCTCCACAGGCTCCATGATGTGCTCGGCAGTTCACTGGAAATTGCAGGTCCTGACCTGCCCCTGACCTGACCTTATATAAACTTTTCTCCCGCCTATACCTAACTCCTCCCAGCTCATTTCTTCACTGCTCTAACTTTTAAAACTGTTAACCCTCAACTCACCACCTACCCTTCTGCAGCCAAAACCCTGTCATGTCGGCCTCCCCTTAATTGGTGGCCCAGTACGGCCTCCCTCGATTGCAGCCAAGTAACTGCAATTATATTACAGTCAAAATTGCTGTGTGTTTTTTTAATGTAATCTACTGTGACACCAGATATGAGTGGTGGCACTGTGCACTGGCAGTAGTTGGCACAGTACACGCTGACGCTG
Organism: Bufo gargarizans; assembly: GCF_014858855.1. Taxonomy (NCBI): domain Eukaryota; kingdom Metazoa; phylum Chordata; class Amphibia; order Anura; family Bufonidae; genus Bufo; species Bufo gargarizans. The sequence continues at coordinate 44,028,698 of NC_058089.1, forward strand.
TAGGTCTGACACACACGCTTGCAGCCAAGTAACTGCAATTATATTACAGTCAAAATTGCTGTTTTACAAAAAAATGTAATCTACTGTGACACCAGATATGAGTGGCGCTGGTGGCACGGTGCACTGGCAGTAGTTGGTGCAGTACACGCTGTAGGCCTGACACACGCTTGCAGGCAACTAACTGCAATTATATTACAGTCAAAAAAGTTTTTATTTTATTTTATGCAAGCTACTGTGAAACCAGATATGAGTGGTGGCACTGGGCAAGTGGGCACAGTATAGGCTGTGGGCCTGACACACACGCTGGCAGGCAACTGCAATTAGATTACAGAGGGAAAAAAAAGCAGACTGATGTACTAGCCCTAAAAAGGGCTTTTTGGGGTGCTGTCAGGATGCTGTCCTTACAGCAGATCAGATGAGTCTTTCAGGACTGGAGTGGACACTGAATACACTAGCCTAGCTATCGATTTCCCTATTAAATCAGCAGCTGCACTGTCCCTCCTCTCACTAAGACTGCAGCTTCCGAATGAATCTAAGATGGATGCTGTCCTTGCTTTTTGCTAGGAGGGTCTGGGAGGGTCTGGGAGGGAGGGTCTGCTGCTGATTGGCTGGAATGTGTCTGCTGACTGTGAGGTACAGGGTCAAAGTTTGCTCAATGATGACAAATAGGGGGCGGACCGAACATCGCATATGTTCGCCCACTGTGGCGAACGCGAACAAGCGATGTTCGCCGGAGAATAGTTCGGGACATCGCTAGTTGTTAATCCAGGGAGTTATTCTGCTTGGAGTCGGGAAGTAATTTTCCCCCTAAAGTGGGGAAAATTGGCTTCTACTTCACAGTTTTTTGTTGTTTTTTTGCCTTTCTCTGGATCAACTTGCAGGGTAACAGGTTGAATTGGGTGGACAGATGTCTTTTTTCAGCTTTATAAACTATGTTACTATAGCTGTGGGCACTGGGGTTTGAAGCCATCTGCATGGTGCTTGTAGATTCTGCCTGTATTTGTTTACTTCGGGTACTTCTGTTTGTTCCCACACACCAAAAACATACTGATAATTGAATTAATTGGCTCCCTGGGAAATATGATTACTCCACTGCAGATAGGATCGATGGGAGTCATGACAAGCTCGGTACTGTGGTGCGGAAAATGTTGACACTATACATGAATTAATGCATCAGATGTAAAGAAGTCTGTGGACATGTTTGATTCATCTACTGGGAGTATTTCCTGGCGCATACACAAATGTACAGTATATTGCAGCATAAATAGACCCTTTTTGCAATTAACTGACATTGTTATCCCCTGAAAATAGACTTCTAGAATTAGCTTTATGCATATCTCGCAAGCACTTTTCTGTGATCTGGCCACTAGATGGCAGTGTTTTGTATTGTGATCCAATAATTCATGCACCTAATCAGAATGAACAATGCTATTCTCAGGGTAATAGATTCTGCTTTGCAGAAGACCATATTCATGTTTTACTGAACCTTTCTAGCAAGATAAAGCATCAAACCCTAGTTGTAGTGAAGCATCTTCCCTGCTGTCACAGGCAGCTTATTGCAGTCATTTACAATGCACATACAACACAGTAAAAAAGCCTCCAATACGTTGCCTGTCACTTTTGCGCTGCAGGTCCTACAGTGCAGTGGGTAAAGTTCACACAGCAAATCTTTGTATTTATCGGACCGCGCTGCTCAAATTCCTCAGGAAGTGTTCCTCTTTAATTCGGAGCTATATGCACCTTCAGATATAGGAAAATATCGGTATCCACATGAACTCCCCTCCTTCTCAGGGAGCCATTCTGTGAATCAGCAAAGAGGTCTCACAGATATTGAAGCACCGTCAGCCAAGATCAACTTTTAACCACTTCAGCCCCGCTAGGTGAAACTCCCTTCATGACCAGAGCACTTTTTACACTTCGGCACTACACTACTTTCACCGTTTATCGCTCGGTCATGCAACTTACCATACAAATGAATTTTACCTCCTTTTCTTCTCACTAATAGAGCTTTCATTTGGTGGTATTTCATTGCTGCTGGCATTTTTACTTTTTTTGTTATTAATCAAAATGTAACGATTTTTTTGCAAAAAAATGACATTTTTCACTTTCAGCTGTAAAATTTTGCAAAAAAAACGACATCCATATATAAATTTTTCGCCAAATTTATTGTTCTACATGTCTTTGATAAAAAAAAAATGTTTGGGCAAAAAAAAAATGGTTTGGGTAAAAGTTATAGCATTTACAAACTATGGTACAAAAATGTGAATTTCCGCTTTTTGAAACAGCTCTGACTTTCTGAGCACCTGTCATGATTCCTGAGGTTCTACAATGCCCAAACAGTAGAAAACCCCCACAAATGACCCCATTTCGGAAAGTAGACACCCTAAGGTATTCGCTGATGGGCATAGTGAGTTCATAGAACTTTTTATTTTTTGTCACAAGTTAGCGGAAAATGATGATGATTTTATTTTTTTAATTTTTTCTTACAAAGTCTCATATTCCACTAACTTGCGACAAAAAATAAAAAATTCTAGGAACTCGCCATGCCCCTCACGGAATACCTTGGGGTGTCTTCTTTCCAAAATGGGGTCACTTGTCGGGTAGTTATACTGCCCTGGCAATTTAGGGGCCCAAATGTGTGAGAAGAACTTTGCAATCAAAATGTGTAAAAAATGACCGGTGAAATCCAAAAGGTGCACTTTGGAATATGTGCCCCTTTGCCCACCTTGGCAGCAAAAAAGTGTCACACATCTGGTATCGCCGTACTCAGGAGAAGTTGGGGAATGTGTTTTGGGGTGTCATTTTACATATACCCATGCTGGGTGAGAAAAATATCTTGGTCAAATGCCAACTTTGTATAAAAAAATGGGAAAAGTTGTCTTTTGCCAAGATATTTCTCTCATCCAGCATGGGTATATGTAAAATGACACCCCAAAACACATTCCCCAACTTCTCCTGAGTACGGCGATACCAGATGTGTCGCACTTTTTTGCTGCCAAGGTGGGCAAAGGGGCACATATTCCAAAGTGCACCTTTCAGATTTTGCAGGCCATTTTTTACACATTTTGATTGCAAGGTACTTCTCACACATTTGGGCCCCTAAATTGCCAGGGCAGTATAACTACGCCACAAGTGACCCCATTTTGGAAAGAAGACACCCCAAGGTATTCCGTGAGGGGCACTGCGAGTTCCTAGAATTTTTTATTTTTTGTCACAAGTTAGCGGAAAATGATGATTTTTTTTTTCTCTTTTTTCCTTACAAAGTCTCATATTCCACTAACTTGCGACAAAAAATAAAAAATTCTAGGAACTCGCCATGCCCCTCACGGAATACCTTGGGGTGTCTTCTTTCCAAAATGGGGTCAATTGTGGCGTAGTTATACTGCCCTGGCAATTTAGGGGCCCATATGTGTGAGAAGAACTTTGCAATCAAAATCTGTAAAAAATGACCGGTGAAATACGAAAGGTGCACTTTGGAATATGTGCCCCTTTGCCCACCTTGGCATAAAAAAAGTGTCACACATCTGGTATCGCCGTACTCAGGAGAAGTTGGGGAATGTGTTTTGGGGTGTAATTTTACATATACCCATGCTGGGTGAGAGAAATATCTTGGCAAAAGACAACTTTTCCCATTTTTTTATACAAAGTTGGCATTTGACCAAGATATTTTTCTCACCCAGCATGGGTATATGTAAAATGACACCCCGAAACACATTCCCCAACTTCTCCTGAGTACGGCGATACCAGATGTGTGACACTTTTTTGCAGCCTAGATGCGCAAAGGGGCCCAAATTCCTTTTAGGAGGGCATTTTTAGACATTTGGACCCCAGACTTCTTCTCACGCTTTAGGGCCCCTAAAAAGCCAGGGCAGTATAAATACCCCACATGTGACCCCACTTTGGAAAGAAGACACCCCAAGGTATCCAATGAGGGGCCTGGCAAGTTCATAGAATTTTTTTTTTTTTTGCATAAGTTAGCGGAAATTGATTATTTTTTTTTTTTTCTCACAAAGTCTCACTTTCCGCTAACTTAGGACAAAAATTTAAATCTTTCATGGACTCAATATGCCCCTCAGCAAATACCTTGGGGTGTCTTCTTTCCAAAATGGGGTCAGTTGTGGGGTGTTTGTACTGCCCTGGCATTTGAGGGTCTCCGCAATCATTACATGTATGGCCAGCATTAGGAGTTTCTGCTATTCTCCTTATATTGAGCATACAGGTAATGAGATTTTTTTTTCCGTTCAGCCTCTGGGCTGAAAGAAAAAAATGAACGGCACAGATTTCTTCATTCGCATCGATCAATGTGGATGAAAAAATCTCTGCCAAAAAAAAAAAATTGAGGGGAAAGGCGTCTGCCAGGACATAGGAGCTCCGCCCTACATCCATACCCACTTAGCTCGTATGCCCTGGCAAACCAGATTTCTCCATTCACATCAATCGATGTGGATGAATAAATCATTGCCGGGATTTTTTTATTTATATATATATATATATATATATATATATATATATATATATATACAAAGTGCTTGCCAAAGCATAGGAACGCCGCCTCCTCCTCAGCTCGAATGCCTCGGCAAACGTATCTGTCACTGCAGAGGAGAAAATCCCGTCTTGCAGCGCCGCATACACCGACTTGCGTGTAATCTGACAGCAGCGCAATGCTTCTGTCAGAATGCACATCGGTGCTGCAGCTGGTCGATCGGTTGGTCCACCTGGAAGGTAAAAAAACAAAACAAAAAAAAAAAAAAAAAAAAAACCAGGCCACAACGCAATAATTTTATTAACTTTGGAACAGAACATGTAACTTTAACTTTTGGAACTAAACATTAACCTGTTTGCTTACCTGTTTTTTTTTTTGTTTTTTTTTTGTTTTTTTACCTTTATAGAACAAACCTCTCCTTCCCCATGGGACAATGTGCAAAGCGCAAATCGCCCAAAGATGTGGCGAAGTGCGTTATGCACTTTGTCCCATGTGAAAGGAGACGTTTGCAGCAGCAGTGAGTGAATGGGCCCTAATAGCCCTGTGTGCCTATCCTGGTGAGATGTGATCCCTATGCTAGGTATACCTGTGAGTGGTACTTCCGGAAACACTCTCCAAAGCATAGGGCAGGGTGGTCCGGACAGTCAGGACAGAAATAGCGGGTGTCACGCCTTATTCCACTCCTGCTACAGACACGACATCTTTTTCGGGGTGACGGTTGGGTTGAGGTACCAGGAACGACATTGGGGAAATGTCGCTCGTGTAGACGGCTAACTACACTGGTGGTTGGGGCCACGGAACCTCCTGGATACAGGAGGTTCTCGATGATCTCTTCCTGAAATTTGAGGAAGGATCCAGTTCTCCCAGCCTTACTGTAGAGAACAAAACTATTGTACAGAGCCAATTGAATTAAATATACAGACACCTTCTTATACCAGCGTCTGGTGCGTCGGGAAACTAAATACGGAGACAACATCTGGTCATTGAAGTCGACCCCTCCCATGTGGAGGTTATAGTCGTGGACTGAGAGGGGCTTTTCAATGACACGGGTTGCTCGCTCAATTTGTATTGTCGTGTCTGCGTGAATGGAGGAGAGCATGTAAACGTCACGCTTGTCTCTCCATTTCACCGCGAGCAGTTCTTCGTTACACAGTGCGGCCCTCTGCCCCCTTGCAAGACGGGTGGTAACGAGCCGTTGGGGGAAGCCCGCGCGACTAGTTCGCGCGGTACCACAGGCGCCAATCCGTTCTAGAAACAAATGCCTAAAGAGGGCCACACTTGTGTAAAAATTGTCCACATAAAGATGGTACCCCTTGCCGAATAAGGGTGACACCAAGTCCCAAACTGTCTTCCCACTGCTCCCCAGGTAGTCAGGGCAACCGACCGGCTCCAGGGTCTGATCTTTTCCCTCATAGACCCGAAATTTGTGGGTATAGCCTGTGGCCCTTTCACAGAGCTTATACAATTTGACCCCATACCGGGCGCGCTTGCTTGGGATGTATTGTTTGAAGCCAAGGCGCCCGGTAAAATGTATCAGGGACTCGTCTATGCAGATGTTTTGCTCTGGGGTATAAATATCTGCAAATTTCTGGTTGAAATGGTCTATGAGGGGCCGAATTTTGTGGAGCCGGTCAAAAGCAGGGTGGCCCCTGGGACGGGAGGCGGTGTTGTCACTAAAGTGCAGGAACCGCAGGATGGCCTCAAAACGTGCCCTGGACATGGCAGCAGAGAACATGGGCATGTGATGAATCGGGTTCGTGGACCAATATGACCGCAATTCATGCTTTTTTGTCAGGCCCATGTTGAGGAGGAGGCCCAGAAAAGTTTTAAGTTCGGAAACTTGGACTGGTTTCCACCGGAAAGGCTGGGCATAAAAGCTTCCCGGGTTAGCGGTGATAAATTGTGTGGCATACCTGTTTGTTTCGGCCACAACTATGTCTAAAAGCTCCGCAGTCAAGAACAGCTCAAAAAATCCCAGGGCCGAACCGATCTGAGCCGTCTCAACCCGAACTCCAGACTGGGCAGTGAAAGGGAAAACTACAGGTGCGGCTGAAGTTGGGGACTGCCAATCAGGGTTTGCCAGCACCTCTGGGATTCTAGGGGCTCTACGGGCACGTCTTTGCGGTGGCTGCGACGGGGTCACTACTGCACGTGCCACCGTACCAGCTTCAACTGCACTTCTGGTGCTCGCTACTTCACCAGGTTGTACGGCAGTGCTGGTACTAGGTCCAGGGAGGGCTGGGCTGCTGGTGTATGCCTCACCACGTAATCCGACAGCACCAGCCCCACTCTGCTGCTCTTGAAGCGGATCCTGCGCAACCTGCGGTCTAGCGACACGGGGCCGGGTACGCCTGGTGGTATCAGGGACCTCAGCCTCCTCGTCCGAACTTTGGGTCAGAGAGCCACTGCTTTCTACAGGTTCGTATTCTGACCCGCTGGATTCATCAGATGAGGGTTCCCACTCCTCATCCGACTGGGTCAGAAGCCTGTAGGCCTCTTCAGAGGAATACCCCCTGTTAGACATGTGGGCAACTAAATTTAGGGGTATTCCCTGAGACTACCCAAGAAAAAAAAAGCAAGCCTGTCTTACAAAGGGGAGGCTAGCGAAGTACCGGAGGCCGCTGCGGTTGATAAAAAATATCAAAACTGATTTTTTTTATCGCCGCAGTGCGTGTAAAGTGAATGTGCAGTGATCAAAAAAAAATTTTTTTTTTGTCACTGCGGTGGGGCGGGCGTGGGTGAACGCACGTGTGGGCGACCGATCAGGCCTGATCGGGCAAACACTGCGTTTTGGGTGGAGGGCGAACTAAAGTGACACTAATACTATTATAGATCTGACCGTGATCAGTTTTGATCACTTCCAGATACTATAAAAGTACAAATGCTGATTAGCGATACGCTAATCAGCGAATAACGGACTGCGGTGCGGTGGGCTGGGCGCTAACTGATCGCTAACTACCTAACCAAGGGACCTAAACTATCCCTAAAACCTAACAGTCAATACCAGTGAAAAAAAAAAGTGACAGTTTGCACTGATCACTTTTTTCTTTTCACTTGTGATTGACAGGGGTGATCAAAGGGGTGATCAAAGGGTTAATTGGGGTTCAGGGGAGTGATCAGGGGCTATAGTGTAGTGTTTGGTGTACTCACTGTGAAGCCTGCTCCTCTGCTGGATCCAACCGACGAAAAGAACCAGCAGAGGAGCAGGCAGCCATATAACAGATCATATTTACTAATATGATCTGCTATATGGCTCTGTGATTGGCTTTTTTAAAAATCAGCAACCTGCCAGCCACGATCATTGGCTGGCAGGTTGCTGACGAAATGGTCCTGAACGAAATGCCGGCGCGAACTGCGCACGCGCATACTCGCGTCATCTCGCGTCTCGCGAGATGACGCGTATATGCGTGACTGTGCGCAGCGCTGCCACCTCCGGAACGCACATCTGCGTTAGGCGGTCCGGAGGTGGTTAAAAGATTTATTATACTCACAGACGTAAACGAGTTTAAAACATTTGATAAAATCTGCAAGCCCTCGTGTTCCTTTCAGACCCGGGTTTCACTCGCGCTTCGTCAGGGACGAACACTCCTCCCTATTCTGGGCTGTCTTTTAAATCCACACAAAATCCCCCCCCCCCACACACACACACACACACACACACACACACACACACACAAAATTAACATACACCTCATTATTATCCCACATACCCTATAAAACAGCAACAACCGTATGAACTACAATGTTACAATTGTTTCCAGTCACAACCCATATTTTGTTTTTACAAAAGGCATATGAGGCATAAAAACAGACAATACATCGATTTACCTTTTCCACCCATGTCTAACCCCCAGCTGTTACTACTTGTAATCACGTCACATTTTCCATTCACTCCTTCAACTCATTCATAAAAACTTCACTGCACGTTGCCCTTTCATCTGGTAGATCCTGATCACATGTTGAGTCTCTGACAATCAAAATTGACAACCTCTTCATTTACCAACCATTACTCCTCCCTCCCTCAAAATACTGTGCTGTTGTCTTTACAGCTCTCAGGTCTCATTCACACCTCTCTTCCTTGTTCGGTCTCCAGCTACTGCACACACGGACATCCAGCAACGCAACACTTGACTTCCCACCCACATCCCAAGTGAGGAGTATTGTTAAATCCACTTATCAACCTCTTATTGATGTTACCATATAGTTGTACAATCAGAAATACAGATCACAACTTCCCATTTGTATATCAGTTCGAGATTACAAACTACCTCTTCATTTTAATATGCAATTCTTTCCCATCAAACAGGGCTTGAGATCAAATTCCACATTTAACCCCTGCGGTTGTAGTGTATCCAGTTTGTACATCCATTCAACTTCACACCGATTCATTTTGGCAATGGGATCTTCACAAAGTCAGTGTGATTTACCCAGTTCAACCCCAATAAATGTCAAACCTTTTGGATTTTTTTTTTATGCACTCTTTTAAAATGGTGGGATACACTGTGTTTCCAGGCCCTATTTGATGTTTGATATATGCTCCTGGATAGGGATGAGCGAACTCGAACTGTATAGTTCAGGTTCGTACCGAATTTTGGGGTGTCCGTGACACGGACCCGAACCCGGACATTTTCGTAAAAGTCCGGGTTCGGTGTTCGTCGCTTTCTTGGCGCTTTTTGACGCTTTCTTGGCGCTTTTTGAAAGGCTGCAAAGCAGCCAATCAACAAGCGTCATACTACTTGCCCCAAGAGACCGTCACAGCCATGCCTACTATTGGCATGGCTGTGATTGGCCAGAGCACCATGTGACCCAGCCTCTATTTAAGCTGGAGTCACATAGCGCCGCCCGTCACTCTGCTCTGATCAGCGTAGGGAGAGGTTGCGGCTGCGACAGTAGGGCGAGATTAGGCAGATTAACTCCTCCAAAGGACTTGATTATTGATCGATCTGCAGCTGTAGGTCATTGAGCTGCTGATACTCAATTGCTCACTGTTTTTAGGCTGCCCAGACCGTTTGTCAGTCACTTTTTTCTGGGGTGATCGGCGGCCATTTTGTGTCTTGTGGTGCGCCAGCACAAGCTGCGACCAAGTGCATTTAACCCTCAATGGTGTGGTTGTTTTTTGGCTAAAGCCTACATCAGGGTGAAGCTGTCACACCAAGTGCATTTAACCAGCAATAGTCTGTTTATTTTTTGGCCATATACTACATCAGGGGCAAGCTGCGCCCGTTACCAAGTGCATTTAACCCTCAGTAGTGTGGTTGGTCAAGCTGTCACACCAAGTGCATTTAACCAGCAATAGTCTGTTCATTTTTTGGCCATATACTACATCAGGGGCAAGCTGCGCCCGTCACCAAGTGCATTTAACCCTCAGTAGTGTGGTTGGTCAAGCTGTCACACCAAGTGCATTTAACCAGCAATAGTCTGTTCATTTTTTGGCCATATACTACATCAGGGGCAAGCTGCGCCTGTCACCAAGTGCATTTAACCCTCAGTAGTGTGGTTGGTCAAGCTGTCACACCAAGTGCATTTAACCAGCAATAGTGTGGTTATTCTTTGGCCATATCCCAGTCTAATTCTGTCAGTAAATCTATACCGGTCACCCAGCGCCTAAATACTAGGCCTCAAATTTATATCCCGCTAAATCTGTCGTTACCGCTGTACTGTTGTGGCTGGGCAAGTTATTTAGTGTCCGTCAAAGCACATTTTTGTTCTGGGTTGAAATACAATTCCCAATTTAGCAATTTCATAATTTAGTGGTTTCTGCTATATCAGAGCTATTTGAAATCTATCCCTAAAAGGGTATATAATATTCAAGGTGCACATAGGGTCATTCAGAATAACTTCACACACACGCTACTGTGCATTTCCAAGTCTAATTCTGTCAGTAAATCCATACCGGTCACCCAGCGCCTAAATACTAGGCCTCAAATGTATATCCCGCTAAATCTGTCGTTACCGCTGTACTGTTGTGGCTGGGCAAGTTATTTAGTGTCCGTCAAAGCACATTTTTTGTTCTGGGTTGAAATACAATTCCCAATTTAGCAATTTCATAATTTAGTGGTTTCTGCTATATCAGAGCTATTTGAAATCTATCCCTAAAAGGGTATATAATATTCAAGGTGCACATAGGGTCATTAAGAATAACTTCACACACACGCTACTGTGCATTTCAAAGTCTAATTCTGTCAGTAAATCTATACCGGTCACCCAGCGCCTAAATACTAGGCCTCAAATTTATATTCAGCTGAATTTGAATACAATACATTGGGCCAAATAATATTTTTGTTGTTGTGGTGAACGATAACAATGAGGAAAACATCTAGTAAGGGACGCGGACGTGGACATGGTCGTGGTGGTGTTAGTGGACCCTCTGGTGCTGGGAGAGGACGTGGCCGTTCTGCCACATCCACACGTCCTAGTGTACCAACTACCTCAGGTCCCAGTAGCCGCCAGAATTTACAGCGATATATGGTGGGGCCCAATGCCGTTCTAAGGATGGTAAGGCCTGAGCAGGTACAGGCATTAGTCAATTGGGTGACCGACAGTGGATCCAGAACGTTCACATTATCTCCCACCCAGTCTTCTGCAGAAAGCGCACAGATGGCACCTGAAAACCAACCCCATCAGTCTGTCACATCACCCCCATGCATACCAGGGAAACTGTCTCAGCCTCAAGTTATGCAGCAGTCTCTTATGCTGTTTGAAGACTCCGCTGGCAGGGTTTCCCAAGGGCATCCACCTAGCCCTTCCCCAGCGGTGAAAGACATAGAATGCACTGACGCACAACCACTTATGTTTCCTGATGATGAGGACATGGGAATACCACTTCAGCATGTCTCTGATGATGACGAAACACAGGTGCGAACTGCTGCGTCTTTCTGCAGTGTGCAGACTGAACAGGAGGTCAGGGATCAAGACTGGGTGGAAGACGATGCAGGGGACGATGAGGTCCTAGACCCCACATGGAATGAAGGTCGTGCCACTGACTTTCACAGTTCGGAGGAAGAGGCAGTGGTGAGACCGAGCCAACAGCGTAGCAAAAGAGGGAGCAGTGGGCAAAAGCAGAACACCCGCCGCCAAGAGACTCCGCCTGCTACTGACCGCCGCCATCTGGGACCGAGCACCCCAAAGGCAGCTTCAAGGAGTTCCCTGGCATGGCACTTCTTCAAACAATGTGCTGACGACAAGACCCGAGTGGTTTGCACGCTGTGCCATCAGAGCCTGAAGCGAGGCATTAACGTTCTGAACCTTAGCACAACCTGCATGACCAGGCACCTGCATGCAAAGCATGAACTGCAGTGGAGTAAACACCTTAAAACCAAGGAAGTCACTCAGGCTCCCCCTGCTACCTCTTCTGCTGCTGCCGCCTCGGCCTCTTCCTCCGCCTCTGGAGGAACGTTGGCACCTGCCGCCCAGCAAACAGGGGATGTACCACCAATACCACCACCACCTCCGTCACCAAGCGTCTCAACCATGTCACATGGCAGCGTTCAGCTCTCCATCTCACAAACATTTGAGAGAAAGCGTAAATTCCCACCTAGCCACCCTCGATCCCTGGCCCTGAATGCCAGCATTTCTAAACTACTGGCCTATGAAATGCTGTCATTTAGGCTGGTGGACACAGACAGCTTCAAACAGCTCATGTCGCTTGCTGTCCCACAGTATGTTGTTCCCAGCCGGCACTACTTCTCCAAGAGAGCCGTGCCTTCCCTGCACAACCAAGTATCCGATAAAATCAAGTGTGCACTGCGCAACGCCATCTGTGGCAAGGTCCACCTAACCACAGATACGTGGACCAGTAAGCACGGTCAGGGACGCTATATCTCCCTAACTGCACACTGGGTAAATGTAGTGGCAGCTGGGCCCCAGGCGGAGAGCTGTTTGGCGCACGTCCTTCCGCCGCCAAGGATCACAGGGCAACATTCTTTGCCTCCTGTTGCCACCTCCTCCTACTCGACTTCCTCCTCCTCTTCTTCCACCTGCTCATCTAGTCAGCCACACACCTTCACCACCAACTTCAGCACAGCCCGGGGTAAACGTCAGCAGGCCATTCTGAAACTCATATGTTTGGGGGACAGGCCCCACACCGCACAGGAGTTGTGGCAGGGTATAGAACAACAGACCGACGAGTGGTTGCTGCCGGTGAGCCTCAAGCCCGGCCTGGTGGTGTGTGATAATGGGCGAAATCTCGTTGCAGCTCTGGGACTAGCCAGTTTGACGCACATCCCTTGCTTGGCGCATGTGCTGAATTTGGTGGTGCAGAAGTTCATTCACAACTACCCCGACATGTCAGAGCTGCTGCATAAAGTGCGGGCCGTCTGTTCGCGCTTCCGGCGTTCACATCCTGCTGCTGCTCGCCTGTCTGCGCTACAGCGTAACTTCGGCCTTCCCGCTCACCGCCTCATATGCGACGTGCCCACTAGGTGGAACTCCACCTTGCACATGCTGGACAGACTGTGCGAGCAGCAGCAGGCCATAGTGGAGTTTCAGCTGCAGCACGCACGGGTCAGTCGCACTACAGAACAGCACCACTTCACCACCAATGACTGGGCCTCCATGCGAGACCTGTGTGCCCTGTTGCGCTGTTTCGAGTACTCCACCAACATGGCCAGTGGCGGTGACGCCGTTATCAGCGTTACAATACCACTTCTATGTCTCCTTGAGAAAACACTTAGGGCGATGATGGAAGAGGAGGTGGCCCAGGAGGAGGAGGAGGAGGAGGAGGAAGAGGGGTAATTTTTAGCACTTTCAGGCCAGTCTCTTCGAAGTGACTCAGAGGGAGGTTTTTGGCAACAGCAGAGGCCAGGTACAAATGTGGCCAGCCAGGGCCCACTACTGGAGGACGAGGAGGATGAGGATGAGGAGGAGGTGGAGGAGGATGAGGATGAAGCATGGTCACAGCGGGGTGGCACCCAACGCAGCTCAGGTCCATCACTGGTGCGTGGCTGGGGGGAAAGGCAGGACGATGACGATACGCCTCCCACAGAGGACAGCTTGTCCTTACCCCTGGGCAGCCTGGCACACATGAGCGACTACATGCTGCAGTGCCTGCGCAACGACAGCAGAGTTGCCCACATTTTAACGTGTGCGGACTACTGGGTTGCCACCCTGCTGGATCCACGCTACAAAGACAATGTGCCCACCTTACTTCCTGCACTGGAGCGTGATAGGAAGATGCGCGAGTACAAGCGCACGTTGGTAGACGCGCTACTGAGAGAATTCCCAAATGTCACAGGGGAACAAGTAGGTTTGGTGGACCAAGGAAGTCCAAGAAAAACGGACAGAGTAACAGGCGCAAATCCACAACCAATGGTAGAAAAAATATTGGTTTATTCAGGACAACGCGTTTCGGGGTGCATGACCCCTTTATCAAGTCTACAGGAAGAAATGTATTGATCACATACATTGACTTTGGTGAATAAGTGTGGATAATAAACCGTAGCGATAGTAAATATGCATACACATGTATAAAAGGTATAAAAAAGTAGATACGTGAATTCTGCATTTGAAAATTGAATTGAATTAGATGAAATAGAGGATATTAAAAACATACATATTACATGGGAACACTTACTGATAAAATAAATATATATATAAGTATACGGGCATGGTAAAAGAATATGATAATAATATAATAATAAAGGTACGGTGGTCTCTAGCGGATTCATTGGAGGTACCTTGGACGTTTGCATTTGAATATGTGCCCATGGTTAGCTATCTACTAAGAACGTTATGTTTCTGGTGTCAAGACTTTGTGGTCATGGTGACATAATTTTGGTTGTATGTGAGGTGCATTTTGGTCCTAGGGGGGGGCGCAGGAGGAATATTGGAGAGGGGGGGAAAAATGCTGAAAAAGGGGGGGGGGATGTGGTGACATGTAAGGTATAAAATGGTGGCAGATGGTAAGGTGTATATGTACATGGGTATGTGTGAAAGGAGCAAATTAGATAAAGTTTGGGTGAATAAATAGTAACTTAGGTGGTGGGGGCCAGGGTGGGATGGCTGTCTAGGGTGAGGAAGATGAGTGAACATATTGAAGAGAAGGTGCTTGGCTTGTGTGGAGGTAACTGACCTGGTGGATCGCAGGGGAGCCGCTCGTATCCCAGCACGTGGGATGTCTGGAGTGGTTGATTCACAAAAAAGGCGCGCATTGTTGGCATTTTGAAGCGCTCGACACGTGGGGTGGGCGGGGCTGGGGTGGTGACACTAGGCGGAGGAGGGGGGGCCGGGGATGACGTGAGGTGCTGGAGGTGGGCGGGTGTAATGTCAGTGGTGCTGGCCGGAGGGCGGGTGGAGGCGGAGCACTTAGCTGCCGGGGACGGAGCACTCATTGCATGGAGTGGGCGGAGTTGCGAGAGTGATGCAGGCCGGAGGGCGGGCGCGGAGCGAGAGGCAATAGGCAGTGGGCGGGTGCTATGTTGGTGACGCAGTCTCAGAGGGCGGGCGGGGGCGGGGCGGGACGCTACTGGGTTCTCGGCTCTGTGGTGTGTAGTGGGGACGGTGGGGCAGCCAAGGGGCTGGTCGGGGGGTGTAGAAGGGAGATGGGAAGAGTGAGTGACGGGAAGGACCGATAAGGGATGAATGTGGATTAAACTAGGTTGGTGTAAGTTGGCATATGTCCTGCTGGAGTCAATTGAATAAATAAATACATTCCGTCTCTTGTGTCCTGTTGAGGTAGATTGAAAGTTATGGTTGTGCAAGTATGAGTTTATGGGGAAATGGTGACTGGCCAAGAGACGTGGGTGAGGGAATATGTATATGTCTGTATTTATATCTATTGTATACTGCAGGGTGTAAACATATAAGTATATATATATGTCTGCGGGGTCCAGAGGGCGGGGATTTGGTTAACCTGTGTGTATGGGTGGGGTGTGGGGTGAAGTGTTAACGTGGTGGAATGAAAATGGGATGTGTGTGTGTGGTGGTGGGGTGTGTAATGGAACTAAGGTTTGGTGAATTGGGAAAAGGGTATATTAGATCCAGTGTGATGGCGTGGGAGGAGGGGTCGCATGGCGGTGGGATAGGGGTGGTGCGCTGAAGTGGGATGCCAAGGGGGGAGGGGGAGCGGATGGGGAGTGAAGGGGGGGGGAGAAGGAGGGAGAAAAGAAAAGAAAATAAAAAAATGAAATAATTAATAAATAAATAAATGAATGAATGAAAAATAAAATGAAGAACGAACGGGGGAGAAAGAACGGGTTTTTGGAGTCAGAAGCACCTGTTCTCCAGACTCTCGTTGAGACCATAGGGTTCTAGCGTCTGCAATTTGAAGATCCAGAACATCTCCCTTTTTTGGAGTGTTCTGAATCTATCTGGGCAGGATCCAGTTTCTTCACCCACTACCCATACTGGTTTAAAACCAAGATCTACGTTTAACCCCATCCACCGTAGAGGGAACCATATCAACACCTTTTTCTCATTAGTATCTGACGACATGAGAAAAATTAATGTAAACACCAAAACAAAGAAAAACCTAACAAAAGAAGAAAAACAGGCAGTAAAAGAACTCAACAATAATGACTCTCTGGTCATTCGAAATGAAGACAAAGGCGGAGGAATCATATTACTGAATAAAGAAGACTACATCAAAGAAGCCAACAGAACGTTCGTTCTTCATTTTATTTTTCATTCATTTATTTATTTATTAATTATTTCATTTTTTTATTTTATTTTATTTTCTCCCTCCTTCTTCCCCCCCTTCACTCCCCATCCGCTCCCCCACCCCCCTTGGCATCCCACTTCAGCGCACCACCCCTATCCCACCACCATGCGACCCCTCCTCCCACGCCATCACACTGGATCTAAGATACCCTTTTCCCAATTCACCAAACCTTAGTTCCATTACACACCCCACCACCACACACACACATCCCATTTTCATTCCACCACGTCAACACTTCACCCCACACCCCACCCATACACACAGGTTAACCAAATCCCTGCCCCCTGGACCCCGCAGACATATATATATACTTATATGTTTACACCCTGCAGTATACAATAGATATAAATACAGACATATACATATTCCCTCACGCACGTCTCTTGGCCAGTCACCATTTCCCCATAAACTCATACTTGCACAACCATAACTTTCAATCTACCTCAACAGGACACAAGAGACGGAATGTATTTATTTATTCAATTGACTCCAGCAGGACATATGCCAACTTACACCAACCTAGTTTAATCCACATTCATCCCTTATCGGTCCTTCCCGTCACTCACTCTTTCCATCTCCCTTCTACACCCCCCTGGCTGCCCCACCGTCCCCACTACACACCACAGAGCCGAGAACCCAGTAGCGTCCCGCCCCGCCCCCGCCCGCCCTCTGAGACTGCGTCACCAACATAGCACCCGCCCACTGCCTATTGCCTCTCGCTCCGCGCCCGCCCTCCGGCCTGCATCACTCTCGCAACTCCGCCCACTCCATGCAATGAGTGCTCCGTCCCCGGCAGCTAAGTGCTCCGCCTCCACCCGCCCTCCGGCCAGCACCACTGACATTACACCCGCCCACCTCCAGCACCTCTCGTCATCCCCGGCCCCCCCTCCTCCGCCTAGTGTCACCACCCCAGCTCCGCCCACCCCACGTGTCGAGCGCTTCAAAATGCCAACAATGCGCGCCTTTTTTGTGAATCAACCACTCCAGACATCCCACGTGCTGGGATACGAGCGGCTCCCCTGCGATCCACCAGGTCAGTTACCTCCACACAAGCCAAGCACCTCCTCTTCAATATGTTCACTCATCTTCCTCACCCTAGACAGCCATCCCACCCTGGCCCCCACCACCTAAGTTACTATTTATTCACCCAAACTTTATCTAATTTGCTCCTTTCACACATACCCATGTACATATACACCTTACCATCTGCCACCATTTTATACCTTACATGTCACCACATCCCCCCCCCCTTTTTCAGCATTTTTTCCCCCCCTCTCCAATATTCCTCCTGCGCCCCCCCCCCTAGGACCAAAATGCACCTCACATACGACCAAAATTATGTCACCATGACCACAAAGTCTTGACACCAGAAACATAACGTTCTTAGTAGATAGTTAACCATGGGCACATATTCAAATGCAAACGTCCAAGGTACCTCCAATGAATCCGCTAGAGGCCACCGTACCTTTATTATTATATTATTATCATATTCTTTTACCATGCCCGTATACTTATATATATATATTTATTTTATCAGTAAGTGTTCCCATGTAATATGTATGTTTTTAATATCCTCTATTTCATCTAATTCAATTCAATTTTCAAATGCAGAATTCACGTATCTACTTTTTTATACCTTTTATACATGTGTATGCATATTTACTATCGCTACGGTTTATTATCCACACTTATTCACCAAAGTCAATGTATGTGATCAATACATTTCTTCCTGTAGACTTGATAAAGGGGTCATGCACCCCGAAACGCGTTGTCCTGAATAAACCAATATTTTTTCTACCATTGGTTGTGGATTTGCACCTGTTACTCTGTCCGTTTTTCTTGGACTTCCTTGGTCCACCAAACCTACAGTTCCTGTACTCACCCATTCGGCGGTTCGGCACCGACCGAAGGGAGTTTGGACAGAACCGGCGGCACCAACCAACCCTCACGGGCACTCAGCTCTCATTGCAGTTGCACCCAATTGGTGCAACTCGAACAGGTGAGCATATTACCTCTCGTCTGAAAAGGGAAATAATCCTCTACATATTCACCCTATGAGCGCCTTCTCTTTCTTTTTGTCTAAAACCGCTGTATTCCCCTGAGTCACTCAGGTTAAGAGTTAGTACCAGCTACTGACTCTGAGATACGGCTGCTCTAGGTCTTGGACACAGTGCAAGTACCGCGGTAGAGCCATACCAATGGATTACTGCGATTACCGCTTAGTGGAACGACAAAAGCTGACACAAATATGGGCAACAGACAATGGCAACAGAACAGCCACGAAGTCGCCCACACAAGAAGCTTCACCTGCAGAACCGACCATCAGCTCTAAAGATCTAGCCAGTCTTTTCTTCCAGCTGGAAAATTTACTCACAGAAGAGATCCAACACCACCTTGATTGGATTCTTCTCGAGGTGTACCTTAAGGAATCCCTGGTTCCACGCGGTCTACGCCTGAGGCTTGAAAGTCCCTTCAAAAATGATGTGGAATTTACACAAGATTGGGACAATTTTCTATTGGACTGCTCAAAGGGGTTATTAAGACGTCTAAGCGCCAAACGCGATTACCTATGCAGCTCACTTAAGGAACAGATCCACTCACAAACCAGTCTGTTAATTCAACACAATAAACATACGGACTACATCAAATACGATAGACTGATTACAGGCAGATTACTCCAACACGAACGCGAAACCATTACAAAAAAATCCTCCAAATTAGCTAGAGATAGACATGATTTTCTCAACGGCGACATAAAATTCTGGCTCAAAGACAAGCCCAAAATGGACCCTACCGCCAAACATCTACCCACCCCTCTTATGGCCACTGAGATCCACCCGGCCACTCACCACACTCATGTCAAACCACATGGCCGCCAACCCCACACCTACACCAGATTTCATAGCTACCGGTCCACTAGAGGGTTGGGACCACATTCCCCGGCGCCAAAATCCCGCCCCCCACCTACACGCAACTTCCTAAGAAAAGGCAAGCCCACTCCCACCAATACCACCCACCCACCTGCCCCTGACACTAGTTCCCTTCGTACGCCATTCCCACCAAACCCGGATGCTGTGACATCTCCCGCCCATGTTTCCAATACCAAATCCCCGACATCTACCAAATCCCCCCACACCCCATCTTATTCTCCACCTTTCTCCCCCTCCAGCCTCCCCCAAGGCTGCCCACTGAACCTTCCCCCCACCTCTTTCCCATCAGTACCTCCAACCCCACCCCCCGCCGAGATCCACTCCGTTATATTCGAGGATTCATTACTCACCACCCACGACGAAAGTCCTTTAGAATCCTCTTCCACACCCCTCAATCTAACAGAAAACCACTCCGTGTCTTTTTTACCGCTACCCGGGGCACTGACCCCGGAAGCGACATACACCCTAAGACAACCTGCAGGCAATACCACAATAATTACGGATTTTTTCAAACCAGCTTCGAAAAAACAGAAGGGCCAAAAAAGAAAAAATGCCGCAGAGGACGGAGAGGAGGAGCAGCAAACAGAAGCAAAAAGCGAGGGAAGAACCAGGAAAGCGAACACACAGAACCACCAAGATCCAAAGAGGAACAAAATCACACAACGGTAAAAATTTTCAATCTCTCCAAATTCAACCTTAATGCCGCACAAATTTCAGTACTACAAAAAGGCCTATCATTCTGCCCAGCAGAGAAATTTTATGAATTCGAACTGTTTGTGGATCTGAACACCTTCATCAGGAACGTCACCCTACAGAGACATTTTGCCATCGAAGCCAAACACTGCCAAAACAAGAAAACAGCAAACACCCCACCGGATCCAGTTTCTTCACCCACTACCCATACTGGTTTAAAACCAAGATCTACGTTTAACCCCATCCACCGTAGAGGGAACCATATCAACACCTTTTTCTCATTAGTATCTGACGACATGAGAAAAATTAATGTAAACACCAAAACAAATAAAAACCTAACAAAAGAAGAAAAACAGGCAGTAAAAGAACTCAACAATAATGACTCTCTGGTCATTCGAAATGCAGACAAAGGCGGAGGAATCATATTACTGAATAAAGAAGACTACATCAAAGAAGCCAACAGAATCCTGGGAGATGCACTATATTACGAACCTCTCCCCCACAATCCGTTATCCGACGACAAAAATAATCTGGACAAATTGCTGAAACAAGCTGAAGAAGACCACATTCTCACAAAAAAGGAGAAAGAATACATTACAATAGACCATCCCAATACAGCGTTGTTTTATTATCTGCCAAAAATCCACAAAAATGACAAAAACCCACCCGGAAGACCCATCATCTCTGGGATAAATTCACTAACAAGCAATTTGTCCCACTACGTAGATATTTTCCTACAAAAATATGTTCTGGATCTCCCCTCCTTCCTACAGGACTCTACTCAACTAATCACACTACTCAAAGAGATCACCTGGGACCCCTCGTATAGCTGGCTCACCTTGGATGTGGTAGCCCTCTATTCCAACATCCCCCACGAAACGGGGATCAAAACAACAGGCTTTTATTTAGAGACAGACAGTCTCCTCTCCAAGACACACAAAACCTTTATCCTGGATGCAATCAACTTCATTTTAAAACACAATGTATTTTGTTTTGAGGGCACGATCTATAAACAACGGAATGGCACCGCTATGGGGACGCGCTTCGCACCAAGTTTTGCGAACTTATATATGGGCCGTTTTGAGGAGGAATTTATCTACAGCGAACACCCGTGGAAAGAAAAGATAGTCTTCTATAAAAGGTCCATTGACGACTTGATCCTGATATGGAAAGGAACCTCAGAAGAGGCGAACGCCTTCATTTCTCACCTCAACACAAATACGTGGAATCTCAGTCTCACAGCAAACAGTTCAATCACTTCGGTCGAATACTTAGATCTGATTCTCTACCACAGTGATACAACAATAATGTCCAAAACTTTCTTCAAAAAAGTAGATAGCAACAGCTACCTTGATTACAAAAGTGCACACCACAAAAAATGGAAAGACAACATCCCCTTCAGCCAGTTCAAAAGACTGAGGAGAAACTGTACCACCACGGAGGACTTCGTCTCACAGAGTCAGATCTTACGCTCAAGATTCAGCAGTAAAAAATACCCCAGAGGGATTATTGATGGCGCCTTCAAACGAGCCAGCATACAAAGCCAGGAGGATTGCCTGACGAAGAAGGACAAAACCAAAGAACCAGAGGCCGCAACCAAATTCAAATCCACCTTCATTACTACGTTCAATTCAAATCACGATGTCCTGAGGAACATCCTCTCAAAACACTGGAACATCCTAAAAAATGACCCCTTCCTCAAGGAAACCATTCCAGCCAAACCCCAGATTATCTTCAGAAGGGCGAGGACATTGAAAAACATACTCGCACCCAGCAAACTGAAAAAGAAAAAACCCACAAAAATAACCACTTCAGCCTTTTTCCCAGATTTGATAGGAAGTTACAAATGCAGTCACGCCCAATGCAAATGCTGCATGAGTATCGCCAACCGAACAAAAAAATTCAGAAGCAATGTCACAGGAGAAGAGTTCCAAATAAAGAGTTTCATGAACTGCTCCTCCTCATTTATAGTATATCTGGCGGAATGTGAATGCGGACTGCAATATGTGGGTCGAAACATACAGACACTCAGGGAACGCCTAAATAAACATCGGTGGAACATTGTACACGGATTCCAGAAGCATAGCGTTTCTAGACATTTCCTATCGCGTCACGACAAAGACCCTGCCAAACTCCACATCATACCGATCGAATCCATCAATGAAACCTGCCCAGATAGATTCAGAACACTCCAAAAAAGGGAGATGTTCTGGATCTTCAAATTGCAGACGCTGGAACCCTATGGTCTCAACGAGAGTCTGGAGAACAGGTGCTTCTGACTCCAAAAACCCGTTCTTCCTCCCCCGTTCGTTCTTCATTTTATTTTTCATTCATTCATTTATTTATTTATTTATTAATTATTTCATTTTTTTATTTTATTTTCTTTTCTCCCTCCTTCTTCCCCCCCCTTCACTCCCCATCCGCTCCCCCTCCCCCCTTGGCATCCCACTTCAGCGCACCACCCCTATCCCACCGCCATGCGACCCCTCCTCCCACGCCATCACACTGGATCTAAGATACCCTTTTCCCAATTCACCAAACCTTAGTTCCATTACACACCCCACCACCACACACACACATCCCATTTTCATTCCACCACGTCAACACTTCACCCCACACCCCACCCATACACACAGGTTAACCAAATCCCCGCCCCCTGGACCCCGCAGACATATATATATACATATGTTTACACCCTGCAGTATACAATAGATATAAATACAGACATATACATATTCCCTCACCCACGTCTCTTGGCCAGTCACCATTTCCCCATAAACTCATACTTGCACAAGCATAACTTTCAATCTACCTCAACAGGACACAAGAGACGGAATGTATTTATTTATTTATTCAATTGACTCCAGCAGGACATATGCCAACTTACACCAACCTAGTTTAATCCACATTCATCCCTTATCGGTCCTTCCTGTCACTCACTCTTCCCATCTCCCTTCTACACCCCCCGACCAGCCCCTTGGCTGCCCCACCGTCCCCACTACACACCACAGAGCCGAGAACCCAGTAGCGTCCCGCCCCGCCCCCGCCCGCCCTCTGAGACTGCGTCACCAACATAGCACCCGCCCACTGCCTATTGCCTCTCGCTCCGCGCCCGCCCTCCGGCCTGCATCACTCTCGCAACTCCGCCCACTCCATGCAATGAGTGCTCCGTCCCCGGCAGCTAAGTGCTCCGCCTCCACCCGCCCTCCGGCCAGCACCACTGACATTACACCCGCCCACCTCCAGCACCTCTCGTCATCCCCGGCCCCCCCTCCTCCGCCTAGTGTCACCACCCCAGCCCCGCCCACCCCACGTGTCGAGCGCTTCAAAATGCCAACAATGCGCGCCTTTTTTGTGAATCAACCACTCCAGACATCCCACGTGCTGGGATACGAGCGGCTCCCCTGCGATCCACCAGGTCAGTTACCTCCACACAAGCCAAGCACCTCCTCTTCAATATGTTCACTCATCTTCCTCACCCTAGACAGCCATCCCACCCTGGCCCCCACCACCTAAGTTACTATTTATTCACCCAAACTTTATCTAATTTGCTCCTTTCACACATACCCATGTACATATAATACACCTTACCATCTGCTACCATTTTATACCTTACATGTCACCACATCCCCCCCCCCCTTTTTCAGCATTTCCCCCCCCTCTCCAATATTCCTCCTGCGCCCCCCCCTAGGACCAAAATGCACCTCACATACAACCAAAATTATGTCACCATGACCACAAAGTCTTGACACCAGAAACATAACGTTCTTAGTAGATAGCTAACCATGGGCACATATTCAAATGCAAACGTCCAAGGTACCTCCAATGAATCCGCTAGAGACCACCGTACCTTTATTATTATATTATTATCATATTCTTTTACCATGCCCGTATACTTATATATATATATTTATTTTATCAGTAAGTGTTCCCATGTAATATGTATGTTTTTAATATCCTCTATTTCATCTAATTCAATTCAATTTTCAAATGCAGAATTCACGTATCTACTTTTTTATACCTTTTATACATGTGTATGCATATTTACTATCGCTACGGTTTATTATTCACACTTATTCACCAAAGTCAATGTATGTGATCAATACATTTCTTCCTGTAGACTTGATAAAGGGGTCATGCACCCCGAAACGCGTTGTCCTGAATAAACCAATATTTTTTCTACCATTGGTTGTGGATTTGCGCCTGTTACTCTGTCCGTTTTTCTTGGACTTCCTTGGTCCACCAAACCTACAGTTCCTGTACTCACCCATTCGGCGGTTCGGCACAGAACCGGCGGCACCAACCAACCCTCACGGGCACTCAGCTCTCATTGCAGTTGCACCCAATTGGTGCAACTCGAACAGGTGAGCATATTACCTCTCGTCTGAAAAGGGAAATAATCCTCTACATATTCACCCTATGAGCGCCTTCTCTTTCTTTTTGTCTACAACCACAGGGGAACAAGTGGAAGCCCAAGGCCAAGGCAGAGGAGGAGCAAGAGGTCGCTAAGGCAGCTGTGTCACGGCCAGCTCCTCTGAGGGCAGGGTTAGCATGGCAGAGATGTGGAAAAGTTTTGTCAACACGCCACAGCTAACTGCACCACCACCTGATACGCAACGTGTTAGCAGGAGGCAACATTTCACTAACATGGTGGAACAGTACGTGTGCACACCCCTCCACGTACTGACTGATGGTTCGGCCCCATTCAACTACTGGGTCTCTAAATTGTCCACGTGGCCAGAGCTAGCCTTTTATGCCTTGGAGGTGCTGGCCTGCCCTGCGGCCAGCGTTTTGTCTGAACGTGTATTCAGCACGGCAGGGGGCGTCATTACAGACAAACGCAGCCGTCTGTCTACAGCCAATGTGGACAAGCTGACGTTCATAAAAATGAACCAGGCATGGATCCCACAGGACCTGTCCGTCCCTTGTCCAGATTAGACATTAACTACCTCCCCTTAACCATATATTATTGTACTCCAGGGCACTTCCTCATTCAATCCTTTTTTTATTTTCATTTTACCATTATATTGCGAGGCTACCCAAATTTGAATGAACCTCTCCTCTGTCTGGGTACCGGGGCCTAAATATATGCCAATGGACTGTTCCAATGTTGGGTGACATGAAGCCTGATTCTCTGCTATTACATGCAGACTAATTCTCTGCTGACATGAAGCCAGATTCTCTGTTACGGGACCTCTCTCCTCTGCCTGGGTGCTGGGCCTAAATATATGCCAATGGACTGTTGCACTGGTGGGTGACGTGAAGCCTCATTCTCTGCTATGATATGAAGACTGATTCTCTGCTGACATGAAGCCAGATTCTCTGTTACGGGACCTCTCTCCTCTGCCTGGGTGCTGGGCCTAAATATATGCCAATGGACTGTTGCACTGGTGGCTGACGTGAAGCCTGATTGTCTGTTACGGGACCTCTCTCCTCTGCCTGGGTGCTGGGCCTAAATATCTGACAATGGACTGTTGCATTGGTGGCTGACGTGAAGCCTGATTCTCTTCTATTGTAGTGTCCCACTAGGTAGGGGTGGGCACTACACAAGGGTCAATTGGTGTGCGCGTTACTCCTACTCACAAGCAACAGAAGTGTTATATTTAATTGTGCATTTTATGTATGTTCCGATGTGTTTTTACATGCAATGTACCTCTGTATGATGCAACAGCAGGCCTAGTTGGGTGTAGTTAGACATCCCAGACACTAGAGGGAGATAGGGAGCCCCTAGTATAAATGTCCAGGCCCAGACAGGGAGAGTTAGTGCAGAGTCAGGAGTCTGAGAAGACAGAGGTTAAAAAGCCTGCTCCTGACATGCAGCTGGATAGCCCTGGCTGCTAGTGATGTCCAGGAGGCTAGTGAGAAGCTCCAGCCTGCCTGAGAACAAGAGAGCCTTAGTTAGCTCTGAAGATACCCCAGTTGCAGGACCCAACCTCCTGGGAGAAACCTACAGTTATCCACCTTACAAGAGAGGGCGATCCAGGGTAAGCTAAGTGACCCTGATGGGCAGATTACACTAGAAAGTGTAGCAAGAATCTAATACCTGAGGAAGATAGTAACCAAGGATTTAAGCCACCCTTTAGGCATCCGGGCCTTGGGAGATAAAGCCAGAGCAGGAGTTCTAGAAAGGACAGTGTACATTGATTCTGAGGAAAGGTACAACCTGCTGCTGAGTGCTTGTGAATTTACCCTCTGCGTATCTTGCATGAATATTGCCTGCCATTTTTTGAATAAGCCTCCTTGTGGAACTGTGTTTTGAAAGACTGTACTCCTACCTGCTGTACAAAGTTGGATTGTTCAGTAAAGTTACGTTTGGTTCACTATATACTTGTGTACCTCCATCATTCCAACCACCAACCGGCGTGCCACCGTCCAAAGGCACTGGCGTCACGAATACCACAGGGACCTTGCCCCAGGCACACAAAATACCTGTAACATCCAGGGCTTCTCATCCACCATCAGGCCTGGTCCCTATCTACAGAGTGTGCCCCAGAGGAACCGTGTCTACCTCTCCTTCACTGCCACGCGCCTGCCCAGGGTTCTCCAATACAGTGAGTACCCTCGATTGCCCATAACCGTGACCTCACTTCGTCTATACCCTGCAGGTCTGGCGTGTTGCACTATGATATGAAGACTGATTCTCTGCTGACATGAAGCCAAGATGTCTGTTACGGGACCTCTCTCCTCTGCCTGGGTGCTTGGCCTAAATTTATGACAATGGACTGTTGCAGTGGTGGCTGACGTGAAGTCTGATTCTCTGCTATGACATGCAGACTGATTCTCTGCTGACATGAAGACAGATTCTCTGTTACGGGACCTCTCTCCTCTGCCTGGGTGCCGGGGCCTAAATATCTGAGAATGGACTGTTCCAGTGGTGGGTGACGTGAAGCCAGATTCTCTGCTATGGGACCTCTCTCCAATTGATTTTGGTTAATTTTTATTTATTTAATTTTTATTTTAATTCATTTCCCTATCCACATTTGTTTGCAGGGGATTTACCTACATGTTGCTGCCTTTTGCAGCCCTCTAGCCCTTTCCTGGGCTGTTTTACAGCCTTTTTACTACCGAAAAGTTCGGGTCCCCATTGACTTCAATGGGGTTCGGGTTCGGGACGAAGTTCGGATCGGGTTCGGATCCCGAACCCGAACATTTCCGGGAAGTTCGGCCGAACTTCTCGAACCCGAACATCCAGGTGTTCGCTCAACTCTACTCCTGGATTCTTGTTTTTAATTTTCTCATTGTACATCCTACATATTGGAGTCCACAAGGGCACTCCAATAAGTAGACAACCCCTTCATGCTCACATGTAATCTCCCCCTTTATTTTGTAACTTAAGTCCCTTTTATTGGAATGAATTGTTTGTACACCACTTCTCTTATTCTCTTTCGTTCTATTTCTACAATATTTAGAGATAAAATTGGGAGAGTAGAGTGCCACATGTGCATTAAACGCTTTCTTATTGTGTCAAAAAAGCTTGATTACCAGATGTTGTAAAGAGTCACAACAACTGTAGATCGCTTTGCTGGTTATTTGGTGTCCCGACCAGCGTGCGGTTATCTTGGGCTGCGGCCGCGGTCCTCTGCGTATGCTCAAGGCAGGTGGCAGATGAAGAAATAACCTTTAAAAAACGTTGTTGCGGACCCCTTTGGCACTGCCTAGACCTTGATTGAATGAACTTCACAATTGAAGTGTCTGGTATTAAGAGATCTTTCATTATACAGTATAGTCAACGCGTTTCTGGGGCAGGATTACCCCCTTAGTCAGGACTATTTACAGTATGACAGGCTACACAAGGTTTAAAAGCCAGTTTTTGGCAGGCTGGGGAAGAGGCAGAGCTTAACGGGAAGAGGAGTGGCTAAGGCCTCTTTCACACTTGCGTTGTCCGGATCCGGCGTGTACTCCACTTGCCGGAATTACACGCCGGATCCGGAAATATGCAAGTGTACTGAAAGCATTTGAAGACGGATCCGTCTTCAAAATGCTTTCAGTGTTACTATGGCACCCAGGACGCTATTAAAGTCCTGGGTGCCATAGTAGGAGCGGGGAGCGGGGGAGCAGCATACTTACCATCCGTGCGGCTCCCGGGGCGCTCCACAATGACGTCAGAGCGCCCCATGCGCATGGATCATGTGATCCATGCGATCACGTCATCCATGCGCTTGGGGCGCCCTGACGTCACTCTGGAGCGCCCCGGGAGCCGCACGGATGGTAAGTATGCTGCTCCCCACTACACTTTACCATGGCTTCCAGGACTTTAGCGTCCCGGCAGCCATGGTAACCATTGAGAAAAAGCTAAACGTCGCATCCGGCAATACGCCGAAACGACGTTTAGCTTACGGCCGGATCCGGATCAATGCCTTTCAATGGGCATTCATTCCGGATCCGGGCTTGCGGCAAGTGTTCCGGATTTTTGGCCGGAGCAAAAAGCGCAGCATGCTGCGCTATTTGCTGCGGCCAAAAAACGTTCCGTTCCGGAACGGAAGACATCCTGATGCATCCTGAAGGACGGACTGTCCATTCAGAATGCATAAGGAAAATCCTGAAAAGTATTCTTCCGGCATAGAGCCCCGACGACGGAACTCTATGCCGGAAGAAAAGAACGCAGATGTGAAAGAGCCCTAAGTGAATAGATAAACATATACAGTCAGGTCCATAAATATTGGGACATTGACACAATTCTAACATTTTTGCCTCTATACACCACCACAATTGATTTGAAATGAAACAAACAAAATGTACTTTAACTGCAGACTGTCAGCTTTAATTTGAGGGTATTTACATCCAAATCAGGTGAACGGTGTAGGAATTACAACAGTTTGCATATGTGCCTCCTACTTGTTAAGGAACGAAAAGTAATGGGACAATTGGCTTCTCAGCTGTTCCAATTGGCTTCTGTGTGTGTTAGTCCCTCATTATCCCAATTACAGTGAGCAGATAAAAGGTCCAGAGTTTATTTCAAGTGTGCTATTTGCATTTGGAATCTGTTGCTGTCAACTCTCAAGATGAGATCCAGAGAGCTGTCACTATCAGTGAAGCAAGCCATCAATAGGCTGAAAAAACAAAACAAACCCATTAGAGAGATAGTAAAAACATTAGGCGTGGCCAAAACACTTGTTTAGAACATTCTTCAAAAGAAGGAACGCATCGGTGAGCTCAGCAACACCGAAAGACCCGGAAGACCACGGAAAACAACTGTGGTGGATGACTGAAGAATTCAGAGTGAATACAGAGGGTTCTCCACAAGATGTAAACCATTGGCGAGCCTCAAAAACAGGAAGGCCAGATTAGAGTTTGCCAAACGACATCTAAAAAAGCCTTCACAGTTGTGAAACAACATCCTATGGACAGATGAGACCAAGATCAACTTGTACCAGAGTAATGGGAAGAGAAGAGTATGGAGAAGGTAAGGAACTGCTCATGATCCTAAGCATACCACCTCATCAGTGAAGCATAGTGGTGGTAGTGTCATGGTGTGGGCATGTATGGCTGCCAATGGAACTGGTTCTCTTGCATTTATTGATGATGTGACTGCTGACAAAAGCAGCAGGATGAATTCTGAAGTGTTTCGAGCAATATTATCTGCTCATATTCAGCCAAATGCTTCAGAACTCATTAGACGGCGCTTCACAGTGCAGATGGACAATGACCCAAAGCATACTGCAAAAGCAACCAAAGAGTTTAAGGGAAAGAAGTGGAATATTATGCAATGGCCAAGTCAATCACTTGACCTGAATCCGATTGAGCATGCATTTCACTTGCTGAAGACAAAACTGAAGGGAAAATGCCCCAAGAACAAGCAGGAATTGAAGACAGTTGCAATAGAGGCCTGGCAGAGCCTCACCAGGGATGAAACCCAAGGTCTGGTGATGTCTATGCGTTCCAGACTTCAGGCTGTAATTGACTGCAAAGGATTTGAAACCAAGTATTAAAAAGTGAAAGTTTGATTTATGATTATTATTCTGTCCCATTACTTTTGGTTTCTTAACAAGTGGGAGACACATATGCAAACTGTTGTAATTCCTACACTGTTCACCTGATTTGGATGTAAATACCCTCAAATTAAAGCTGACAGTCTGCAGTTAAAGCAGCTCCTGTTTTGTTTTTTCAGCCTATTGATGGCTTGCTTCACTGATAGTGACAGCTCTCTGGATCTCATCTTGAGAGTTGACAGCAACAGATTCCAAATGCAAATAGCACACTTGAAATAAACTCTGGACCTTTTATCTGCTCACTGTAATTGGGATAATGAGGGACTAACACACACAGAAGCCAATTGGAACAGCTGAGAAGCCAATTGTCCCATTACTTTTCGTCCCTTAACAAGTAGGAGGCACATATGCAAACTGTTGTAATTCCTACACTGTTCACCTGATTTTGATGTAAATACCCTCAAATTAAAGCTGCCAGTCTGCAGTTAAAGTACATTTTGTTTGTTTCATTTCAAATCCAATGTGGTGGTGTATAGAGGCAAAAATGTTAGAATTGTGTCGATGTCCCAATATTTATGGACCTGACTGTATATAGCATATACAGAACATTGGTTACATATATAGATTTAAAATACAACATAGATTTAAAATACATTTAAAATGTTATGTTGTATTTTAAATCTTTTTTATATCAATATATGTAACCAATGTTTAAACCTTGTGTAGCCTGTCATACTGTAAATAGTCCTGACAAAGGGGGTAATCCTTCCCCAGAAACACATTGACTATACTGTATAATAGAAGATCTCTTAATACCAGACATTTCAATTGTGAAGTTCATTCAATCAAGGTCTAGTCAGCACCAAAGGGGTCCGCAATGACGTTTTTTAAAGGTTAGTTCTATTTCTACAAGGGAGGCAGAACCCGCACTCTGTCAACGGGTTCCCCTTCTTTTCTATATTCTCTCCTAAAATGGAGCTGCGCACCAGATGGTTGCGTATATTTGGTGCTTTCTTATATATTATTTCTGGATAGTCAGGGAACATGTTTTCCAAAATTGGGTAATTTTTTTAAACTGTCCAATTTTTCTTGATAGCATTCTTCATAACTCCAGCATTCACATTATATTATGTAATATAAGTGAAGCAAAAGTTTTTTTCACAATCTTTGTTCCACCCTTTTCTTCAACCTCCACTATATTCCTACTACAGTACATCTAGTTAACTCTTCTTTTAAATATCCGTTTTCCCTAAAGCGCTCATGGATAATTCGACTCTGGTCTTCAAGAACTCCTCTATCCATGCAGATTCTATAGATCCTTTTAAATTGCCCCTTTGGTATATTTTTCAACCAGGGGCCATAATGGCAGCTGGTTGTTTTGATGTATGCATTCACATCGGTTTCCTTGAAAAAAAGTTTTTGTTTGAATACTGCTATCCTCAATGTATATAGTGAGATCTAAAAAGTTAATACAAGTTGCGCTGATACTACTAGTAAATTTCCGATTCCACTGATTCCTATTCAACTTAATAATAAGATCCTCCAGACACTGTCTTTCTCCCTCCCAAATCAGCAGACAGTCATCTATATAAAAGCAAATGGCTTTATATAAAAGAAAGGAACAAAGAAAAAACTTCTAAGGCAGTTGATCCTCGAGGTGGACATACAGTACAGACCAAAAGTTTGGACACACCTTCTCATTCAAAGAGTTTTCTTTATTTTCATGACTATGAAATTTGTAGATTCACACTGAAGGCATCAAAACTATGAATTAACACATGTGGAATTATATACATAAGAAAAAAGTGTGAAACAACTGAAAATATGTCATATTCTAGGTTCTTCAAAGTAGCCACCTTTTGCTTTGATTACTGCTTTGCACACTCTTGGCATTCTCTCGATGAGCTTCAAGAGGTAGTCACCTGAAATGGTCTTCCAACAGTCTTGAAGGAGTTCCCAGAGATGCTTAGCACTTGTTGGTCCTTTTGCCTTCACTCTGTGGTCCAGCTCACCCCACATCATCTCGATTGGGTTCAGGTCCGGTGACTGTGGAGGTTAGGTCATCTGGCGCAGCACCCCATCACTCTCCTTCATGGTCAAATAGCCCTTACACAGCCTGGAGGTGTGTTTGGGTCAGTGTCCTGTTGAAAAATAAATAATGGGCCAACTAAACGCAAACCGGATGGAATAGCATGCCGCTGCAAGATGCTGTGGTAGCCTTTCTGGTTCAGTATGCCTTCAATTTTGAATACATCCCCAACAGTGTCACCAGCAAAGCACCCCCACACCATCACACCTCCTCCTCCATGCTTCACGGTGGGAACCAGGCATGTAGAGTCCATCCGTTCACCTTTTCTGCGTCGCACAAAGACACGGTGGTTGGAACCAAAGATCTAAAATTTTGACTCATCAGACCAAAGCACAGATTTCCACTGGTCTAATGTCCATTCCTTGTGTTCTTTAGCCCAAACAAGTCTCTTCTGCTTGTTGCCTGTCCTTAGCAGTGGTTTCCTAGCAGATATTCTACCATGAAGGCCTGATTCACACAGTCTCCTCTTAACAGTTGTTCTAGAGATGTGTCTCCTGCTAGAACTCTGTGTGGCATTGACCTGGTCTCTAATCTGAGCTGCTGTTAACCTGTGATTTCTGAGGCTGGTGACTCGGATGAACTTATCCTCCGCAGCATAGGTGACTCTTGGTCTTCCTTTCCTGGGTCGGTCCGCATGTGAGCCAGTTTCTTTGTAGCGCTTGATGGTTTTTGTGACTGCACTTGGGGACACTTTGAAAGTTTTCCCAATTTTTCAGACTGACTGACCTTCATTTCTTCAAAGTAATGATGGCCACTCGTTTTTCTTTACTCAGCTGCTTTTTTCTTGCCATAATACAAATTCTAACAGTCTATTCAGTAGGACTATCAGCTGTGTATCCACCTGACTTCTCCACAACACAACTGATGGTCCCAACCCCATTTATAAGGCAAGAAATCCCACTTATTAAACCTGACAGGGCATACCTGTGAAGTGAAAACCATTTCAGGTGACTACCTCTTGAAACTCATCAAGAGAATGCCAAGAGTGTGCAAAGCAGTAATCAAAGCAAAATGTGGCTACTTTGAAGAACCTAGAATATGACATATTTTCAGTTGTTTCACACTTTTTTCCACATGTGTTAATTCATAGTTTTGATGCCTTCAGTGTGAATCTACAATTTTCATAGTCATGAAAATAAAGAAAACTCTTTGAATGAGAAGGTGTGTCCAAACTTTTGGTCTGTACTGTATATGGCATTTCAGTCCCCAATAAGCTGTGCCCAGCTTGTGCCATCCTAGACACACCACACAAATTGTTAGGCGGGTTCTGGGTACTGCTGTTTGGGTACAATGCAGGTTTCAGAAGGGAAATACTACCTTTTGGCTTTAGCAGCACATACAGTGCCTTGCAAAAGTATTCACCCCCCTTGACTTTTTTTTCCGGATTTTGTTACATTACAGCCTTAAAGTCAATGTTTTGTTAATCAGAATTTTATGTGATGGAACAGAACACAATAGCCTAAGTTGGTGAAGTGAAATGAGAAAATATATAAATAAAACTATTGTTTAGAAATAGAAAAAACTGAAAATTGGCATGTGCGTATGTATTCACCCCCTTTTGTTAGGAAGCCCATAAAAACCTGAGGATGAAAAATGATTAGTGAAAGTGCAATTTAAGTGTCACATGATCTGTCATTACATACACACACCTTTTTTGAAAAAGGCCCCAAAGGCTGCAGCACCTAAGCAAGAGGCATCACTAACAAAACACTGCCTTGAACACCAAGGAACTCTCCAAACAAGTAAGGGACAATGTTGTTGAGCTGTACAAGTCAGGGT
Source organism: Bufo gargarizans (assembly GCF_014858855.1). Classification (NCBI taxonomy): domain Eukaryota; kingdom Metazoa; phylum Chordata; class Amphibia; order Anura; family Bufonidae; genus Bufo; species Bufo gargarizans. Next base: position 44,062,257 of record NC_058089.1, read on the forward strand.
TAGGTTATAAAAAAAATCCAAATCTTTCATGATCCCCAGGAGCTCCATCAAATCTATCATAACCAAATGGAAAAGAACATGTCACAACAGAAAACCTGCCAAGAGACGGCCGCCCACCAAAACTCATGGACCGGGCAAGTGCGGTATTAATCCGAGAGGCAGCACAGAGACCTAAGGTAACCCTGAAGGAGCTGCAGAGTTCCACAGCAGAGACTGGAGTATTTGTACATAGGACAACAATAAGCCGTACGCTCCATAGAGTTGGGCTTTATAGCAGAGTGGCCAGAGGAAAGCCATTACTTTCAGCTAAAAACAATAAGGCACATTGTGAGTTTGCGAAAAGGCATGTGGGAGACTCCCAAAATGTATGGAGTAAGGTGCTCTGGTCTGATGAGACAAAAATGGAAATTTTCGGCCATCAAAGAAAACACTATGTCTGGCGCAAAGACACCATTCCCACAATGAAACATGGTGGTGGCAGCATCATGCTGTGGGGATATTTTTCGGCAGCCGGGAGTGGGAAACAGTTCATAGTTGAGGGAAAGAGGAATGGTGCTAAATACAGAGATATTCTTGAGCAAAACCTGTCCCACTCTGTGCGTAATTTGAGGCTAGGACGGAGGTTCACCTTCCAGCAGGAGAATGCCGCCAAACACACTGCTAAAGCAACACTTGAGTGGTTTAAGGAGAAACATATAAATGTGTTGGAAAGACCTAGTCAAAGCCAGATCTCAATCCAATGGAAGATCTGTGGTGAGACTTAAAGATTGCTGTTCACAAGCACAAACCATCCAACTTGAAGGAGCTGGAGCAGTTTTGCAAGGAGGAATTGGCAAAAATCCCAGTGGTAAGATGTGGCAAGCTCATAGAGACTTATCGAAAACGACTCGAAGCTGTGATTGCCGCAAAAGGTGGTTCTACAAAGTATTTACTTTATGGGGGTGAATAGTTATGCACATTGACTTTCTGTTATTTTGTCTTTTTTGTTGTTTTCTTCACAATATATAAAAAAATAAAATCTTCAAAGTTGTGGGGATGTTCTGTAAATTAAATGATGCAAATCCTCAAACAATCCATGTTAATTCCAGGTTGTGAGGCATCAAAATACGAAAAGTCAGGGGGGTGAATACTTTTGCAAGGCACTGTATTTTGATTAATTGGTTTACGGGGGCCATGCTGTCACAAAGCCTCTCTGATACCAGTAACAATATTTTCTGACAACCATACTTTTTTTTTATTTTTCTCTCAACAGGCAGTGTCAGGGGTTATGATGTGTGATTATTATTTGTTCTATTTTGGGGTGTATACAACCTTTTGATCTCTATATTTTGCCTTTTGGGAAGCAGAATAAAGAAAAGGCAGCAATTCTGCCGTTGCTTTTTGGATTTTGTTATTTTTGCATGCAGTGTGCAGGAAAAATGTTTATTCTACTGGTCAGTACAATTAAAGAGAGATACCAATTATTATTTTTTGATTAATTTTTTTAAGTTTCACTACTTTTACACAAAGCATCTTTGAAAATGAAGATCATGGCGCACATGTATTAAGACCAGCATTTTAGACGCCAGTCTTAATAAGCCCCTGCGCTGGCAGTGGATCTCTGAAGTTATGTAGAGGCACTGGCCTCTACATATATTCGTCGGATGCATCACATATTGTAAATGTAAGACAGCTTCCTAGCTGTCTTAGGCCTCTTTCACACTGGCGTGTTGCTGTATTGCGGACAGCATTTACGGATTCGCAATACACGGGTGCCGTTCCATGGACATACCACATCACAGATGCGGACCCATTTACTTGAATGGGTCCACAAATCCGGAGATGCAGAATGGTTCGGAACGGAACCACGGAACGGAACCCTACGGAAGCACTACAGAGTGCTTCCGTGGGGTTTCGTCCCGTACTTCCGTTCCGCAAAAAGATAGAACATCCTATCTTGTCCTATCTTTTTGCGCAACAGCCGGATCGCGGACCCATTCAGGTGAATGGGTTCGTGATCCGCTGTGGTTGCCCCACGGACTGTGCTCGTAGATTGCGGCCTGCAATATGGCAACTGGGCGCACACACCAGTGTGAAAGAGGCCTTACATTTAGACAATTTTCTAAGCCTAAAACAAGGGTAGAAAATGGTAAATGAGATGGGCCTGCCGGCCCCTTCACTATTTTAGACCTGGCATGGGAGGGGAAAAGTCGCAGATTGCGGTGCAAAGGACCTTGTTTGAGAGCTTTTTTTGTGGGATTTGGTGACATTTTCATTGGTACCATTTTGAAGTATATAAGATTTTTTGGATCTTTTTAATTATTTTCTTTAGGAGGCACAGCCTATTTTTGTAGAACACTTTTTACCTTTTGTCCCATTAGGGAATTTAAACAATGCACTATAATTAAACTGAGAGTTGCCTATTGGACCCACCAGCTTGGCACTGGACATCATAGGCTTCCATAGTTGGCAGGGTCAGAGGCCCTTCTAAGGTAAGCCGATGAGGTCAGGAAGGAAGCTCCCTCCCTCTGTAAACTCTGGCAGTCAGCATTGACCTTGGCATCTAAGAGATTAATCAGCTGTCATTGGAGTTTTCAGTAATGCCGATAAATACAGCAGGGGCCTATCCCCGATTGGGAAACCACAGCTCCTGTGCCTGCCCGATTAGTGTGCCGTGCATGTACGGCGACGGTCAGGTAGGGGTTAAAACTGTACTCCATGCTGAAAAAACCCAACCCACCCAATACCATTGACAGTGCACGTAAATAACAACTGAGGAGGAGCATTACCTTACTGCGCTCCACCAGACCAGGTTTAATTCTTCTGATGGATGTCTTTCCATCGTAATAAACTAAAAAACATTTCCCGTAAACTCTTGTTTCTGGTCATCTCAGCAGCTGCATTTGCACTTTTAGGACGAGGAAGACCCTGGGGATTATTTATAGAGTTCAAGACTTAGTGAAGAAATGGTATTGCACGAACAGATCACAGTAATATTTTGAAGTAAGCATATTATGTTTTATGCCTTTCAGTCTATTCTTAAACAGGCCTGGCACCTCTCCCGACATGTCTGCTTTAGTAACTACTTACATTCCCTATAAAACACCAATTCTAACACATCTTCTCCTAGTTCTCGGTATTCTGCGGTTACGCTTATTGCTCTTGTATATGTACAAATAAACTGACAAATGGATGCTACCATTCTCCTGGTTTATGTGGAGTGTCGCTACAAAATCTGACACCATACAATCAGTGCTGACAGGGTAAAGTACCACCCAGAGGAATCGTATCCACTAGTTTTCAATGTAGTCGTATATTTCCAGGAGGAATAACAGATGGACAGCACTAAGGAATTCCAACCAAATATGCTCCAGAATTATTGGAGGGAATGCAAGATACGTCAGGAGAGCTGGCCAATCTTCTTTGAGCTCCGAGACAAACGTTGCAAATCACATAAGAAAGTGTTAAAATCAATATTCAGTATTATGGCAAGGTAAGTGTGAATAAGTGAACTACTTCTGTGGCAGCATCTTGCCTTTGCTGCCAGTGGGCATATAACTAGACGATCGGGAGAGGTGGGCTCTCCTATTTGCTCAAACTGCATAAAATGTATGTGCTGGCTGCACTGTTTGCAGATATATCACTGCTGACAGGGCAGGTAAAGCAGACGAAACAGCCCCCTCAAATATTGGACTCATAAGTATGAGGCCACAGCATATTTAAATAGCTCATATTAGCCGAATGGCACAATGGGGGAGGCTTACTGGAATCTGGCTTAATTCCCACCACAAAAAACTGCCATACTTGCTTTGCAGCACACAGTATGTGTTTTAGATGCTTTTTGCGGCTTGCTTAACAATGAGACAGGCTTACAATGGGTTAACTGTACATTCATTTTGGTGCAAAATAAGCCCAAAAGGTGGTTTAACAATGCACTAAATTTATGATTCACCATGAGCCATGGTGATCAATTTAGCGCATCTTTGGTCTGCGTATGAAGACAGGATCTGTAAATCTGTACCCAATATTTTTTGTACCAGTTGGGCTAATGGTAAGGGGATGATATGATGTCAATTCACCAAAACCAAAGACATAACAGTAGTCCTTAAAGGGGTTTTCCCCATCTCAGACAATGGGGGAATATCACTAGGAATATAACATGTCTTGTAAACGCAGCTGGCAAAGTGAAGGAGGGCGCACCGCTCGGCTATTAACGTTGGCCCCATAGAAGTGAATGGAGTCGGTGGCTGCAGTGCGCTCCCATTCATTTCTATGGGGATTCCTGGTCATTTTTGGATTGGCACAAAAAGATGTTACAATATCCTGAGACCTGTGAAAGGTAGACACTATTTTGGGTAAAAAACTGGTGTCTAGTTTAACTACTAACTTATCCTCAAGAATTCTAAGGAATGGTTAATAAATAGATAAAAGCTTGTAGTTCGAAGACCCATCTTGCCAAAGATATCCCTTTATCCTGGTTATTTCTTTGAAAATACACTGGTGATGGAGGGGAGGGTGGGATTTAAACCTCCCTATATTTTTCCTGTCCTATCAGTGGAGGTCAGTCTCAGGATGTGCCAGAGACGACTGGGGAAAAGAGTCCGTGACAGACTCCCTTTAAAAGGATAACCGTCATATTTATTTATTTTTTGCTAAAGTGTAGGGCAAGTGATAGTGTTACCTATCACGTGCCCTACACTTTAGCAAAAAATAAATAAATTGTTACATTTTGCAATAGACTTTATTTAGCCAAAACTTTTATTTTTGGTAGAAAACTGGGGCTGAAATGGCCCTTAGCAGCACTCTTCAAATGAACGTTGCTAAGGGCCATCCGTCTCCTATTAGAAAAGGGGAGACGGGCTGTGCAGACGCTGTGCTTCTGCTTCCCATGCTTCCCTGGGAGACAGAAGGCTGGGCACAGGAGCCTTAGGAGTTAAAATTACATTTATATTCCCCCTTTCTATGCAATCTAATGCTCTATTACATTCACTGCCCTGCGATCCCTGTGATAAAAATTCATGAAGCAGCAGCCGGCTCACTGCACACAGTGCTTCTACCTCCGGCGGCTGCTTCCTTAATTTTAACTCCTAAGACTCCTGTGCCCAGCCTTCTGTCTGCCAGGGAAGCATGGGAAGCAGAAGCACAGCCCGTCTCCCCTTTTCTAATAGCAGACGGATGGCCCTTAGCAACGCTCATTTGAAGAGTGCTGCTAAGGGTCATTTCAGCCCCAGTTTTCTACCAAAAATAAACGTTTTGGCTAAATAAAGTCTACTGCAAAATTGTTACCCATCACTTGCCCTACACTTTTGCAAAAAAAATAAAAAATTGACAGTTATCCTTTAAGCTGACTATACACGATCAGTAACTGCTGCCAGACAGCTTTTCTTTTAGATAGTTGTTTTGTACCTGTTACTATCATTTTATTTGGGCATTTATCTCTATCATACTAATGTATAAAAGGCAAGCTGGGTTGCCAACCACTCACTTCTTTCCTGACTGGATGCAATGTTCACAAGTTGTAATCACTTCAACCGAGCAGTGGCAGATTGAAGCATACAATGCAAACTGTGACTGCTCAGGCATGGCTTCTCAGCCTGCATCTCATCTCTTTAGTATGAAATATTCTAATAAATGTGCTGTTTCTACCTGTAAACTGTACTCTTGATGTAGAGCTCCATGGAATTAATGGAATTTTCAAATAAATGATAATAATTACACTTGTGCGGTGATATCACTGTGACTATTATTCCTGCACTGTTTTGTCACATCGGTCATTACACTTGTGTGAAATTTTCCATATGAAGCTGTGATTACCGTGAAGCTTTGGTCAAATTCATCACTCATTCTTCTCAGCTCTCGTCCATACCGAGCAGCAACCATTAGAGAAGATGGAGCAGAGCGGGAACGTGAGCGGAACTGGTTGAGCTCTCCCACGTGGTCCATCTCCTGGGCCTCCGAGGCAGATTCTGTCCGAGTGCGAGGTTCCTTTCCTGTAAAAGAGAACAAAAAAAAAAAAAGGGATGATATGGCATATATAATAATTAACAGTTAAATACAAATGTAGTAAAGAGATGTACGAGTCAAGCAGACACACAGCTATTGTAAACTAGAGAGCTAATACAATCCCTACCCCATCCCAGGAGTATACTGAAGTCTCCCAATACTTTGGAGTTTTGCAGTAATCAGACTAGTTTGAGAATCCAACAGGCCTGCTCCATTGGCTGAGGTCTGCCTGCTCAGTCAGCCAAAAATCGAAGAAATTAGGAGGTACATTCACCCACGTGGCTGATTTCCTGTAGGTTTCTAATGGCTCAACCACATAGCGTGTACCTCGCAACTGTATGAGCCACAGCTGGCTCCAAATAAACTAAGGACCGCACTGCTTAAAGGATCTGCATTGTTAATGGCCATGTGGTATTGCAGGTGATGCGCAGCCATTAACAATACAGACCTATAAACAGTGTGGTCCTAATTAGTTTAATTAGGCACTTCTGCTTAAATGCAGCATGGCCAAGCCATGTGGTCCTACCCTAAAGTGGTGGTAAAGCATGGTTACGTTATATAGTGCAGAAAGCAAACAGAATTACCTTTGCCCCGTCTCAGGTTTGGAGAACTCCGATGTCCTACTGCTCCTCTATAGGATGGAGGATTTGTTCCTAGGAGGGCTGTACCTTGCTCCTCGTTTGGTGGGAACTCCAATATGGAAAACACTGGGGATGGAGGAGAGTCTGCCATCTGTATTACCAGGAAACGAGATGACAAAGATGTTATGTGCAACTTCTCACCACGTATGTAAGATAGAAGCTGGACCAGGTCTGTCTAAGCTGTGTGAAGAATGAACAAAAATGTCCCAAGGTAGAAAATGGGATTGAACATGAGCGAACACATCTGAGCTAACTAAGGAAAACTGACCGTATATATTGTCGTACACTAAAGACATCATGAAAATTATTCACCTTTCAGATACATTGTTCCAAAAGGAAAAATAGTCTTCAGGTCACACAAATTCGGAAAGCTAGCATACATAAAAGACCGAGAGCCCCACAACAAAAATCAATATAGGTTCCCCATTATGGTGTTGGGGATAGGTCAATATCAGATTGGTGGTGGTCCAGCCCCCCCGCTGATCGAGTGTTTGAAGAGGCCACGGCACTCCAGTGAGCTCTGCACAGTATTGTGGCTTAGTATTGCAGGTCAGCCAATAAGTCATGTGACTGATAAACGCAATGTCACTGGCCTAGGAAGAGGCTGCAGCGCTCACCAGAGTACTATGGACTCTTCAAACAGGTGATCAGGGAGGTGCTGGGAGTTAGACCCCCAATGATCATACATTGATGATCTATCCCGAGTAGGGATGCGCAAACTTCAGTTTTTCAAGGTCAAGTTCGGGTTTACGCTGAATTGCGTTTTGGATTCTGTTACCACGGAACATAATGCAATTCAAGGACGAAATGCATAATGGTAATCGGCCAGATCCGTTATGCTGGCAATAGACTTCTATTATGACGGAATGCACAACGGAATTCCGTTCTTGAATTGTATTATGGTCCGCAGTAACGGAATCCATGACGCAATTCACCATATACTCAAACCCGAACTTCAAAAATTTATGTTCGGTCATCCCTAATCCTGAGAATAGCCCATCAATACCAAGACTGCCGAGAACTATAACCCCTTTACCCAACCTTGCATCCCACCTGCCCAAAAAAATGAGGTCAGTCACAGCTTTATTAAAAGGCATACATTTTTTCCAACCATCAACATTATTTCAACATAAAAAACAGCATATTGAGTGTTTAAAGAAGTGGTATGCCGGACCACCGGACTCCCGATGAGGAAGCCAGTTTGACCTGGCGATAAGCGTAACTTACCTACAAACCATGCCTCCTGATTCTCCTATTTGATAAGTATTTGCATTTTTTATGCCTTATTTATGCATTATGTACTACTTTGATGGCGTATATATATGTTTCCATTTAGAAATTGGTGGTTGTAGGTATGTGTGTTGGAGATATGTCTAGTCCACACACAGTGTAATTATATACAATGATTAAAATTTTTATGACAAGAGGTGCAGCCTTGTATGCGGTATTTCTTCAATTCTACATGGTTTTGTATTAATACCGTGGTTTGCACTCTGTGATGTTTATTTGGTGTGCCCCCTAATTCTAGTCCTTTGCTACTTTTGGCTTATGATGCGAAAATCTCTCTGCATTGGGCCTGCGCTCCTTGTTTACTGTATGTTGGTCCAGCAATATTAACGACCAAATGTCCACATACTGGTTGGACCAAATCTTCTGCTTAGTGTCATCATCCACATGAGAACCCAGGGGGCTAATTCCGCAGAAAACGGCTTCCTTATGAACCCCTGCTCTAAGAACTCTGTCAACGGACGGCGGGAACGCAGTAGCGGCCACCTGCTCAAGCTGACATATACAAACTAAAAAGACAGGGTGGCATTAGCAGGAGGTGCTCAAACCCACATGCAGTCGTGCATATATACAGGGGAGCAAATCCTGCACTTGTGGCCCGTTGCTAATGGCGATCCCCAGCAAAATGCATACATGGAGGATGCCTGCGGCGAACCACAAGTACCACAATAGACATCTCACACAAGGTAACAAGTGCGTATGTCAGAATCAATATAACAAAACAATAACAGATACAGGTGCACTCTGCAGTCTCACTAAACCCTCAAACTGATTTTAAAATTGAGAGATTAGTCAACATGTCCTACGGTGTAGAACATGTCTAAGCCCGGGCACCACGTCAAGGTTTCTCAAGTAGCCCGAGACCTAACGCTCTCCTACCTGAGCCGTATGGGCGATACCAGGAGCCAGTGGGCAAATTACAGGAGCATGAGGCCGACTCACAAACAGCTCACCAGTTACCTCCAGCATGTAACCATGCTTGCAATGGGAGGAGGGAGGAGTCTGTGAGTCCCACTCAAGACTGACTGATATGGCCCAGGCCTCACAGGTGCACCTAAATGTGGCCTGTAGATGGAAAACAGGCACATTTAAATTGGAGTTTATACACCTCCAGGAGTCTATATATACAAACTAAAAAGACAGGGTGGCATTAGCAGGAGGTGCTCAAACCCACATGCAGTCGTGCATATATACAGGGGAGCAAATCCTGCACTTGTGGCCCGTTGCTAATGGCGATCCCCAGCAAAATGCATACGGTGGAGGATGCCTGCGGCGAACCACAAGTACCACAATAGACATCTCACACAAGGTAACAAGTGCGTATGTCAGAATCAATATAACAATATAACAAAACAATAACAGATACAGGTGCACTCTGCAGTCTCACTAAACCCTCAAACTGATTTTAAAATTGAGAGATTAGTCAACATGTCCTACGGTGTAGAACATGTCTAAGCCCGGGCACCACGTCAAGGTTTCTCAAGTAGCCCGAGACCTAACGCTCTCCTACCTGAGCCGTATGGGCGATACCAGGAGCCAGTGGGCAAATTACAGGAGCATGAGGCCGACTCACAAACAGCTCACCAGTTACCTCCAGCATGTAACCATGCTTGCAATGGGAGGAGGGAGGAGTCTGTGAGTCCCACTCAAGCTGACATAACAAAGCCTTAAGGGCCGGAAATAAATTATTATTAGAAATCCCACAATCCCAGGCCCCCATAAAATTAAACCGACCACCCTCTGGCGTCGGAAGATCCACAAGAACCACCGGCAGAACCTCTGGAAGAGCAGGTGCCACCGAAACCGCGCTGGTCTGACTGACCCCGCGGGACAACCGATTGGCTTAAGGAACAAGCTCCCACCTCTTGTTGCGACAATGAGATTCCGACCTGCCAGAGCTGGAGGAACTCAGATCAGACGTCGATGGCGAACGCCAACGGGGAGATCTGGAACAAGTAGAACACCTGTTGTGCTGGGAAGATCTGGAACAGGTAGAACACCTGCTGTGTCGGGAAGATCTGGAACAGGTAGAACACCTTCTGTGCCGGGAAGATCTGGAACAGGTAGAACACCTGCTGTGCCGGGAAGATCTGGAACAGGTAGAACACCTGCTGTTACGGGAAGATCTGGAACAGGTAGAACACCTGCTGTGCCGGGAAGATCTGGAACAGGTAGAACACCTGCTGTGCCGGGAAGATCTGGAACAGGTAGAACACCTGCTGTACCGGGAAGATCTGGAACAGGTAGAACACCTGCTGTGTCTGGAAGATCTGGAACAGGTAGAACACCTGCTGTGTCGGGAAGATCTGGAACGGTGCTGCGACCGCCTATGTTTCGGGGTAGCATTAGGGTGCCGCCTACGACGACCGACACTTCCAGAGGACGAACAAGATCGGAAACCCAGCATGGGACAGGTAGCTATGTGCTGCTGATTTACAGCAGAAGCTTGTACCAGCATTGTAGAGAGGCCACCAGCAGGTGGCTGTAATGCACTGAATAACAGCAGGAGGAGCAGAAAGCTGAAGGGGGGAAGAGACAGGCTGCTCCTGGGGCCGATCATTGGGGAAATGGCTCTTCAGGAGCTGAGGCGTTATTATTGTCCATATTTGTGGGGTAGCACTGTGGCGGTAAGGAGCAGGCACAGAGCACCAGGGGGCACACAACATGGCACCGGAAGCACACATGCTAGGAACAGCGCCCTCATTTCACAGGGGAGAAACCATTCCTGAATTATTTTGAAGGGAGAAGGGGGGACCACACCACTTGCAGCTACAGGATTCAGTACACTTGTCCACACCCCACCCTTTCCACGCTCAAGTCTCTGCAGTCATAGATCTCCTCCTTATGCAGTCTGATGTCCATCCAATCGTGCACAACCCCTTCAACACAGTTCCCCTATAAAGATCCTTAAACCATGAAGGTGATCAATAACTTGTACGGGGGTTCACATCTGCCAGTAAAGATCCCGCTAAACGTGCACCTGGTAAAAGGATGGTCCCCATAGTAGTCAATGACGTCAGTCTCCTCCTTCTATGACAGACCAGCAATAACAGAAGAGATATGGAACGGACACGGTGTGGCACAGTGCTGACAGGCCCCTGTCCTGACCACACACCTGTCAGCCCCTGTCCTATAGTGCTGGCTGAGCCTGTCACACCAGTCCCGCAGGGTTGTGTATGAGAGGACTGTTGAGGGTGGGCTGTGTATGACAGGACTGTCGAGGGGGGGGCTGTGTATGACAGGACTGTCGAGGGGAGGAGGGATGTGTATGAGAGGACTGTTGAGGGAAAGATAGTTGTGTTTTAGAACAGCGGTCCCCAACCGGGCCCTGGAAGATAGTTTCCTAATAGAATGAGCGGGCTCTGAGGTGCCGCACCACTGCCACCAATGAATGTGTGTCTAATATTAAAGTAGGAGGAGGGACGGGGGAGGGTTTATCGCTGCGCCGTCTCAGCTTGTGCTCGGTGAACGGCAGCCTCCTCCTGATTCTTGTGTTCGCCAGTCCACAGCCATTAGTGCTCTGAAAAGCACAGGTACCCACACACTGTCCCACACACTGCAAGAATATTAGCCTTCCTCAAAGTAAAGGCAGGCAAAAAACATGTATCAAGAAGCCAGCAGGATTTGGCGTTAATGTGACTCATTAACTGCAATGTTGCCAATAGCCATAATTTGAGAACGGGTCACCTATTATTAATCTGAGGTAGATGGTGCTATTACATTAGTACCCCCATGTATCTCACATTAAAAGTAAGTGGCCCCCAAGCACCTCATCAAATAATGGGCAACATTGGGGTAACCATTAATGTGAGGTACACATGATGAGGTTACTTACTATTAATGTCAGGCACATGCAGGTCCAAATTGATAAAACAATATTAACGGCAACTTACTCCAGCATGTACCTGATGCCATTAACCTTATCTGCATTGCAGAGGGAATCAGACCCCAAAAGTTAAAGTCAGAGATAAAGTTAAAAAAAAAAGTTAAAAAAAAACAGGCTCTCGCCCTGCTTCTCCGGTTAGTGCCGCAGACACAGACTCCCCAGCACATATCCTACCAGGGGAAGTCTCCGAAACACCTAAGATCGATTTCAAATCGTTGGCTATTGAAGTGGCAAGGCATCTTGCTCCAGATATTAAGGAGACGGTCTCCAAGACACTGTCGCAATCATTGCAGCAGCTGCATGAAGCAGTAGCACAAAACGATTAAAGATTGGAAGAGCTAGAACAGAGAGTGGCCTCGGTGGAAGATGATACATCTAAATCAAACCAAGCTGTACAAGAGCTTTTTAAGCAGAATATCATTCTAAAAGACCGTCTGGAAGATCTGGAGAATCGCTCCAGACGGAATAATGTGCGACTCTTGGGCTTACCAGAAAGTATCAAGCTGCAATCCCTCAAAGACATATGCCAGAGGGAATTTCCAATGGCCCTCGGACTGCAGGGTAGACACAAAGTGGAGAGAGCCCAGCGTATTGGCCCAGTGCCAGATATACATCGCCAACAAACAGATGGCACTCTGGGTTTTGCATCTAGACCCCGCCAAGTTATCATGCGGTATCTGGACTACTGTGATAAAGATCCAATTCTCCGAACCTTTAGATCCCGGAGAGGGCCCCTGAAAATAAGAGGGCATACAATTCTGCTATTTGCAGATTATTCTGCACAAGTTGCAAAAAAAATGAGAATTCAGCCATATCTGTTTAGCACTGCATAAGCAGCATCAAGTTTCAACTGCAATATCCGGCTATATTGAAAGTCACCCACAGGGATGGTACTGTAACATCCTACTATGATCCATCAGCAGCCTAAGAGTTTTTGCAATCTGCAATGGATTTAGGAGAAAAGGGGGACCTCAAAGATCCGCCACAAGCTAGACTCGCCCAACCAGATCCTGCTGGAAGTCCAAAATGGAGGCTGTCGGCGAGTCACCAGAAAAGATGATTCCAGAAGGAGATGAGTGCCCTGTGCTATCTTACTACAAAAGGGACACTGATATCCTTTTATTAAATCTGGAATTATATCAGCAGAACTTATTTCATAGAGTATTATGGTTGATGTAGCTGTTGCTTTACCGCCAAGTTCTGGTATTATAAGAAATGCATATTATAATGTTTTGTGTAGCCTTGTATAATGCCAAATAGATGACAGTTGTCATGTTTTGCAGCCTAGAAAAAAGGAAGTCAATTAGAGAAAAGTTTGGAGGACCAGGAAAAGTTAAGAGAGTTGAAAGTTAAAATGTTCATTTACTATAGCTTTCATTTATGGGGAGGGGGAAGATGGAAGGGAATGTTTTCATTGCTGGAGATCTCAAATATGTGAGCTACCAATCTCTCCCAGGTCTAGATGTAACAAGGTTGTACCCTAACTTGATAGCAGATCATAGTTACCAACTGTATTATGAGAGTAATCTCATGGAATGTCAAAGGTTTAAGGTCTCCACATAAAAGGTGGATGGTTCTCTGGCACTTAAAAATTTTTAAACCAGATCTTGCGCTCTTACAGGAAACACACTTGACAGATGCAGATTTTACCAGAATGAATAAGCAGGCCAGGTTTGGGGCTCTGCTTCAGTCCAGTGTAAAGTGGGAGTGTTGATTCTGATAAATAAGAACTTAAATTGTCAGGTCCTGGGGTCCACATCAGACGACCAGGGTCGTTGGGTGCAAATCTCACTGCTGATTCAAGATCCACAATTTAGTATTTAGAACATTTCTAGTCCGAATTCTAATAACGCCCGATTCTTCAAAGATCTAGAGGGTATATTATTAGCCGATCATTGTTCCAACAAAATTGTAGGAGGAGACTTCAACTCGGTAGTACAGGGGATGGAGGACAGGAAGCACGTCTCGGCCAGGTCGGGGGGATGTGGACCTCAGGACAGGGTTTTACACGCAATGATGGAGGGGGTAGGGTTGTTGGATCCCTAGAGACAATTACATCTAGATGAGAGGAGTTTCACCTTTTATTCTCATGCAAAAGATTCCTGGTCCCGTATTGATTATATTTTAGTTAATCATTCCTTGCTGGATAAAGTGGAGAGTGCAAACATAGGAGACATGATTATATCAGATCATGCACCGGTCTTACTAGATCTAAGAGATACTGTCACGAGGGTATCGAGAACCACGCCTGACTCCGTTATACCCGGGGTCAGGAAGTCACAGCGGTTGGCTGCATGCTCTATTTAAGATAGGGCTGTTTTCCTTATGGTAGCTTTCTGGGTTTGCTTTGCAAACCCTTTTGGCTCACTCAGGGATCCGTAGCTCCTTCTCCTCAGCTGTTCCTTGTCCAGCACTCCCAAACCTCCTTATATTCCTCTCTCACACTTCTCTGGTTGCCAGAGATAGAGCTTCCTGCCTGGACATCTATCCTGACCCACTGGAGCTGTGTTGCTGCGTTCTCTGACTGTTGATTCAGAACGCTACCCTCCGGATCCCTGTTGGACCTTTGTGGACAGTTGTTGTCGTCCACCTGGGTGTTTGTGTTTGTCTGTGTTTGTCTGTCCTCTCCCTGGTGTTTCCCTCTTAGTGCAGTGGTGAGGACTAGCGATCCCACCGGCCTGTTCACTATCTAGGGCTCATTTCAGGGAAAGCCAGGGTTTAGGCACGTGATCGCCGCACGGGTGAGGAACCCGTCTAGGGACGTCAGGGCAGTCAGGTGCCAGCCGCAAGGTGAGTTAGGGGTCACCACATTTCCCTCTCCCTTAGGCAGGGCTTTCCCTGTTTTCCTCCCTGTGCGTGACACCGGTCATTACATTATCTCTGGCCCTTATTTTGTGTAGGTAAAAAAAAAAATAAAAAAAAAATATATATATTATTTTTGTTTTTTTACCTACTTAGAATCCAGTATGGATCAAATTGCTGCTCTGTCCAAACAATTTCATGGCCTGTCTTTGGAGGTGGTAGGATTGAAGGCGTCGGTCCTCCAGCAACAGCAGCAATTACAACTGACCGCAAGCCCAGCGGTTGCTACTGGTAACCAGGTTGTTGCGGAACCCAAGGTCCCTCTCCCTGACAGATTTTCTGGGGGAAGGGACAAGTTTTTGACATTCCGTGAGGCCTGTAAGTTATATTTTAAACTGCGCCCTCACTCCTCTGGTAATGAAGATCAGCGGGTGGGGGTTGTTATTTCCCTGCTGCAGGGGGACCCGCAGTCCTGGGCGTTCTCTTTACCTACTGATTCCCAGGCTCTTCGGTCAGTGGATGAGTTTTTCGGGGCCTTGGGTCTCATATATGACGACCCTGACCGAGTAGCACTGGCTGAATCAAGATTACGGAGACTCTTACAAGGAGAACGGCCGGTAGAGGAGTATTGCTCTGAATTCCGTAGGTGGGCTACGGATACCCAATGGAACGACCCGGCTCTCAGGAGTCAGTTCTGCTCTGGGTTATCCGAAAGGGTTAAGGATGCGCTTGCATTATATGAGACCCCCTTTTCCCTTGATGCGGTTATGTCCCTTTCTATCCGTATAGAGAGACGCCTTAGGGACAGGTTGAAAGAACCGGAGAAATTGGTAACTCCTCTCAAGCAGCAGTTAGTCTGTACGGACTTAGACGAGCCTATGCAGCTAGGAGGAACTACTCGTCAGGTCCGTCCTCCTGAGGCTCGCCGTAGGCGTGGGGTTTGTTTTTTTTGTGGGGAGAGGGGTCATTTCATTAATGTCTGTCCTTCTTTCCTCAGAAAAAAAAGACCGTCGGAAAAACTACTAACCCCAGGCTGTGTGGAGGATCTCAGCCGGGGGGTATACGTCTCCTCCATACGTACATCGCAATTTGTGTTGCCAGCGGTTATTATTTTTGGTGATAAGACGGAGACTATTTCTTTCTTTTTAGACAGTGGAGCAGGGGTAAATTTGATAGATGCCCATTTTGCCCGCACTTTGGGTTTGTCTCTCTGTACGTTACAGAGACCCATTCCCATATTCGCTATTGATTCTGCTCCCCTGTCTCAGAGAAACCTCACCCACATTGTTCATAATTTACACCTTCGGGTAGGGGACCACCATAACGAGATGCTTTCAGGTTATGTTCTGGAGGGGCTTCCCACTCCGGTGGTGCTGGGTCTTCCCTGGTTGGTAGCGCACAATCCAGTAGTGGATTGGCAGGCCAGGGAGATATTGGAGTGGAGTGAGCAGTGCAGAGAAAATTGCTTAAATAGCAATTGCTTAGTCGCCTCCATAGCTACCCTACCTACATTTATTTTGGATTTTAAGGATGTTTTTTCTGAAAATGGTTGTCAGAAGTTACCACCTCATAGTCCTTATGATTGCCCGGTTAACCTTATTCCCGGCGCAAAATTACCCAAGACCAGGTTATATAATCTTTCGGGTCCAGAGAGACAAGCCATGAAAGATTATATCTCCGAGAGCTTGGCTAAGGGACACATCAGGCCCTCTTCTTCACCCGTGGCTGCAGGGTTTTTCTTCGTTAAAAAGAAAGATGGGGGCCTGCGTCCTTGCTTAGATTTTCGCGAATTAAATCGGATAACCATCCGAGACCCATACCCTCTTCCTCTCATTCCTGACCTGTTTAATCAGATTGCGGGTGCTAGGTGGTTCTCCAAACCTGATCTTGGGGGGCCTACAATCTGATTCGTATTAAGGAGGGGGATGAGTGGAAGACAGCGTTTAACACCCCTGAGGGGCATTATGAAAATCTAGTTATGCCTTTCGGTCTGACCAATGCTCCTGCCGTCTTTCAACATTTCGTTAATGACATTTTTAGCCATCTAATCGGCAGGTTTGTGGTAATATACCTAGATGATATTTTAATTTATTCGTCTGATCTGAGAACACATGAGGAGCATGTCAGACAAGTACTGCAGGTCCTACGGACGAATGAATTATATGCTAAAATTGAAAAATGTGTCTTCGCCGTTCAGGAGATACAATTCCTGGGTTATTTTTTATCTGCTTCAGGTTTCCGTATGGATCCTAGGAAGGTCCAGGCAATTTTAGATTGGGATCTTCCTGAGAACCTCAAAGCACTACAACGGTTCTTGGGCTTCGCGAATTTCTATAGGAAATTCATTAAAAATTATTCACTTATTGTAAAACCGCTTACTGACATGACTAGGAAGGGGACTGATTTTTCTAAATGGTCTGACGCCGCTAAAGTTGCTTTTTCCTCTCTAAAAGAGAGGTTTACCTCAGCACCTGTACTAGTCCAACCTGATGTCTCTGAGCCTTTTATTGTTGAAGTCGATGCGTCAGAGGTGGGAGTGGGGGCGGTGCTGTCTCAGGGTCAGTCTCCTGGCAAATGGCGTCCTTGTGCTTTCTTTTCGAAAAAACTATCTGCAGCAGAAAAGAACTACGATATTGGCAATAGGGAACTATTAGCTATTAAACTTGCGTTTGAGGAGTGGCGCCACTTCTTAGAGGGGGCAGTCCACCCCGTCACTGTGATTACGGACCACAAAAATCTCCTGTACCTCGAATCAGCTAAGCGTCTCACCCCTAGACAGGCTAGGTGGTCGCTATTTTTTACCAGGTTTAACTTTGTTATTACCTATCGTCCTGGGGCAAAGAACACCAAGGCTGATGCACTATCTCGTTGTTTCCCTGGAAGGGGTAATGTGAGTGATCCGGTGCCCATTCTACAAAGAGGAGTGGTTGTCTCTGCGGTACACTCTGCTCTGGAGGGGAAGGTGTTAGAGGCCCAGGGGGACGCCCCGGTCTCTTGCCCCTCAGAGAAATTGTTTGTACCGTTGAACCTACGTTTCGAATTATTAAAGGAACATCATAATTCGGCACTTGCTGGGCACCCGGGTAGTAAAGCAACCTTGGAGCTATTGTCTCATCGTTTTTGGTGGCCAAGGTTGCGTCAGGATGTATTGGATTTTGTGTCTTCTTGTTCTACCTGTGCGCGCGCAAAAGTTTCACATACACGTCCTGCAGGGTCTCTATTACCACTCGTCATTCCCAATAGACCGTGGACACATCTGTCAATGGATTTTATCACTGACTTACCTTTGTCTGCGGGTAAAACAGTGATTTTGGTAGTAGTGGACAGGTTTAGCAAAATGGTACACTTCATTGCGTTACCCGCACTACCTAATGCTAAGACTCTTGCTCAGGTATTCGTCAGTGAAATCGTGAAGCTTCACGGGGTCCCCTCCGATGTTGTTTCAGATCGGGGTACCCAGTTTATTTCTAAATTTTGGAAAGCTTTTTGTTCCCGTTTGGGGGTACACTTGTCCTTTTCCTCAGCTTTCCATCCTCAGTCGAATGGACAGACTGAGCGTACCAACCAAAACCTTGAGACATATCTAAGATGTTTTGTGTCTGAAAACCAAGAGTTGTGGTCATCATATTTACCGTTAGCTGAGTTTGCCATAAATAATCGTCGTCAGGAATCCACTGGCAAGTCATCATTTCTTGGTGCATATGGTTTTCATCCCCAATTCTGTACTTTCAAAGAGGGGGGGGGTCTTCTGGGGTTCCCGAAGAGGAACGTTTTTCGTCATCTCTTTCATCGGTATGGCAGAAGGTGCAAGCTAACTTGAAAAATATGGGAGGTAAATACAAATGCATGGCTGATAAGAGACGGTCGCCAGGTCCGGACCTAGGAGTGAATGACTATGTGTGGTTGTCTACTAGGAATATTAAATTGAAGGTTCCCTCTTGGAAACTGGGTCCTAGGTTTATTGGCCCTTACAAAATTGTAGCCATCATCAACCCCGTGGCTTTTCGCCTGGAGTTACCTCAGACTTTTAAAATTCATAATGTTTTTCATAAGTCGTTACTCAAAAAATATGTTCCACCTCTAGAACCATCACCGCTGCCACCCCCTCCTGTTGTCGTGGATGGTAATCTAGAATTTCAGATATCCAAAATTGTTAATTCTCGTCGGGTCCGCCGCTCTCTTCAATATCTGGTGCATTGGAGAGGTTACGGTCCCGAGGAAAGAATGTGGGTTCCTGCGTCTGAGGTAAACGCCGACAGGTTAGTTCGGGTTTTTCATGCCTCTCATCCTGAGAGACCTGGTCCTGAGTGTCCGGAGGCCCCTCGTAGAGAGGGGGGTACTGTCACGAGGGTATCGATAACCACGCCTGACTCCGTTATACCCGGGGTCAGGAAGTCGCAGCGGTTGGCTGCACGCTCTATTTAAGATAGGGCTGTTTTCCTTATGGTAGCTTTCTGGGTTTGCTTTGCAAACCCTTTTGGCTCACTCAGGGATCCGTAGCTCCTTCTCCTCAGCTGTTCCTTGTCCAGCACTCCCAAACCTCCTTATATTCCTCTCTCACACTTCTCTGGTTGCCAGAGATAGAGCTTCCTGCCTGGACATCTATCCTGACCCACTGGAGCTGTGTTGCTGCGTTCTCTGACTGTTGATTCAGAACGCTACCCTCCGGATCCCTGTTGGACCTTTGTGGACAGTTGTTGTCGTCCACCTGGGTGTTTGTGTTTGTCTGTGTTTGTCTGTCCTCTCCCTGGTGTTTCCCTCTTAGTGCAGTGGTGAGGACTAGCGATCCCACCGGCCTGTTCACTATCTAGGGCTCATTTCAGGGAAAGCCAGGGTTTAGGCACGTGATCGCCGCACGGGTGAGGAACCCGTCTAGGGACGTCAGGGCAGTCAGGTGCCAGCCGCAAGGTGAGTTAGGGGTCACCACCTTTCCCTCTCCCTTAGGCAGGGCTTTCCCTGTTTTCCTCCCTGTGCGTGACACCGGTCATTACAGATACTTACCCTAGAGGTTCAGATTACTTAAGGAGATTTCCCTCTAACTTGACTTCAGATGAAGACTTTGTAAATAAATTGGTAGGTTGGTGGGAGGAATATCGAGACAATAACTCAACCCACATAGATTCACCAGAATTATTTTGGAATGCTTCCAAAGCAGTTACGAGGGGAATGATAATGAACTATGTCTTTGGGATGAAGAAGAAAGTTCAACTTCAGTTAAGACAGGCAAGTCTTAAGGTCAGGCAAACGTATCAGGAATTCACTAAAAATCCCTCAGGGGAAAACAAGTTGAAGTGGGTGGAGGCACGTCATGAGTTTGACACCAGTGAAAAAGATAGAGAATCCCTGAGATGCACATATTTTGAAGCTGATATGCATAGGTACGGTAATAAGGCTGGGCATCTACTTGCTAATCTAGCTAAAGGCCAAAGAAAACCCCAGTTTATTTCCATTCTAAAAGATCCGAAAGGGGAGTTGGTCACAGACCCTGCAGCTATAAACTCTATTGTAGGGAATTACTATGAGGCGCTCTATAAAGATAAAATGAAGGCCAGTCTAACTGATACCCTTCTTGCTCAGGTTAATTTACCACGAATTAGCTCGGAACAATTGCAACATTTGAATGCTGATATCACTATTGAGGAACTCCAGTCGGTCATTAAACAGCTGGGGAAAGCAAAAGCACCTGGACCTGATGGTTTCACTGGAGAATATTATAAAGGGCTGATTTCTCAAGTGTCCCCCGCTTTACTGAAACTTTTTAACGAAGTACTGAAGGAACACGACAGGGGTGTCCTTTGTCTCCCTTCCTGTTTAATTTAGCACTTGAACCGTTAGCCAGGAGTTTATGTCAGACAAATTTATTTGAGGGGATAACAGTAGGGAACAGACAAGTGAAGGCAGCCTTATTTGCCGATGATATCATTTTATTTCTAGCTAAACCAAAAGAACATATTGGGAGGATAATGGAGGCGCTCACCCGTTTTGGGACTTACTCGGGTTATAAGATAAACTCCACTACGTGTGAACTTCTTACTTTAGCTCCAGAGGTGAGGGGAACACACCAATTGATCTCTCGATTTGGTATCACCCAGGCTAAATCACATTTCACTTACCTAGGGATTAAGGTTGGCAAGGATCCTCACTCTGTCTACAGATTAAATCCCCCCCCGATTTCCAAAATAATTAAAGAATTAGATAGGTGGCAAGGTCTTCCACTCTCTTTAGCTGGTAGATGTCATCTTGTCAGAATGATGAGCATGTCTAAACTCCTATAGCCACTCCAAACAATCCCTCTACTTCTCCGCCATGTTGTTGTCAAACTCTTGGAAAGTATATTTATCCAATTTATTTGGAATGGGAAAAAATCGAGAATCTATCTAGAAAAGCTTAAAGTGAGCCTGTCACCGAGATTTGATGTATAGAGCTGAGGACATGGGTTGCTAGATGGTCGCTAGCACATCCGCAATACCCAGTCCCCATAGCTCTGTGTGCTTTTATTGTGGGAAAAAAACAATTTGATCCATATGCAAATTACCCTGAGATGTGTCCTGTACGTGAGATGAGTCCAGCGTGAAGTAGCGCAGCACCGCCCCACATCCTCAGAATCTCCTCCTTGCTCCCCGACGTCAGACAGCCATAGCGCCGTAATCTCGCGATGCGCGAGCTAGCGCATGCGCTGTTCCTTCCCTGAGGCTGATGCCAGCACAGGGAAGGAACACTATGAGGACACAGTGCATACGCTAGCTCGCGCATCGTGAGATTATAGCGCTCTGGCTGTCTGACGTCAGTGAGCAAGGAGTAGATTCTGAGGATGTGAGGCGGTGCTGCGCTCCTTCACGCTGGACTCATCTCACGTACAGGACACATCTCAGGGTAATTTGCATATGGATCAAATCGTATTTTTTTTCCACGATAAAACCACACAGAGTTATGGGGACTGGGTATTGCGGATGTGCTAGCGGCCATATAGCAACCCATGTCCTCAGCTCTATACATCAAATCCCGGTGACAGGTTCCCTTTAAGTTATGTAAAGCACAAGGGGGTTTCAACTTCCCTGATGTACGTGGTTATAACCTCACTTGTATTAGTAGACACATTCTAGACTGGGTAAATAAAACATCTTATTACTCTAACTTAAATCTTGAACAACAACTAGCAGGACCTTGGGACCTAGTTAGCACAATTGCATACAAAGATCCCTAACCTTCCAATTCCAATCAAAAGATCTCTAGTCTTGAGGGACACAATAATAACCTGGATGGTATGGAACATATTCATGTTGGCTTGATAGCGTTACATAAGGCAGTTATAAATGAGAAGTGGAGGGAGACTCATGTGAAAATTCTGCATCACGCAATTTACGGTTTTAATTTACCTGGGACTCCTGGGAATTTGGAGAGATAGCCTGTCCCAAATGCTTAATGCCAAAAACGGATCTATTCCATGGACTTTGGTGTTGCCCCAAATTGGAGAGATTCTAGAAACAGGTGGGATTGATGCTAGGTAAGATTGGTAATCCTACACACGGAAGAAGTCCAGGGGAACCCGGATATGGGGGGGTATTAGAGTCTTATCATCTGTGGGGCACAGATTGCTTATGGTAGCCAAGAGATGTATCCTTAAGCTATGACTTAAACAGGAGACTCCGACCCTGGTAATGGTTATAAATCAGCTCAGCCAAACTTTTCATCTAGAATGGCTTGAATCACTCAAACAGAAAGAAATACTAGGTAAAAAAAACTTATCATACCTGGAAAAGGTTTGTTTTGGAATACATTCCAGAGTCGGAGTACCCGAAAATAATGGGACCTTTCAAGCTAACATCCTGTTAGCTGCTAGAGGATATTAAGAATAACTTAGGGAACCTGAAAGTTGGTTGATCTTGTTTTCTCATGTACGTGCAATATCATCTTTGTAAAAAGCGATTACACGAAGCTATGATCTTGGGAGAGATTGTCAGATGCGATTGGATATGCTATGCTCTGGAATAAAGTTTATTCCTTTGTGGGTCATTTATACCATAAAGGGAGGATGGGGCGGGAGGGAGAAGGTGGGATGGGCCTATATTTATTTGTATTTTATCTCTATGTACACTGTGATCATTCATTGTACAGACATGGAAGCATTATTTTGTGATAAGAATAATTTATTTGCTTACATAAAAAAATCTATAAAGAAATGTTTAAAAAAAAAAAGTTTCAAGTGAAAAAAAACGCCCCTTTTCCCCTCATTTTATATTAAAAAAAAAAAAGAAAAAACACACATATTAGGTATCGCCTTGTCCATAACAACCAGCTCTATAGAAATTTCACATGACCTAACTGCTCAGGTGAACACCGTAAAAAATAAAAACTATTAAAAAAAGCCATTTTTGTCACCTTACATCACATAAATTGCGATAAAAAAGGCGTATGCCTCCCAGAAAAGTACCAATCAAACCATCACCTCATCCCACAAAAAATGAGACCCTACCTAAGACAATCAGTCAAAAAATAAAAAAGCTATCACTCTCAGACAATGGAGACACTAAAATATTATTTGTTTTGCCTCAAAACGTCTATTATTGTGCTAAAGTTAAATAAATAAAAGAAAGTAGACATATTAGGTATTGCCGCGTCCGTAACAACCTGCTCTGTAAAAATACCACATGACCTAAACCCTCAGATGAACACTGGAAAAATAAATAAATAAAAACTGTGCCAAAATTACCAATTTTTTTGGTCAAGTGTAATAATGAATGATCAAAAAATCATATATACCCAAAAATGGTACCAATAAAAATGTCAACTCTTCCTGCAAAAAATGAGCTCCTGCACAAGAAGATCGGCAGAATAAATAAAAAAAATATGGCTTTCAGAAAATGGAGACACAAAAACATACATTTTTCAAAAATGCTTTATTATGTAAAACTGAAACAAACAAAGAAAGTAGACATATTTTATATAATTGCGTCCGTAACAACCTGCTCTATAAAAATAGTGCATGATCTACCCTGTCAGATGAATGTTGTAAAAAATAAAAAGTGTGCGAAAACAGACATTTTTTGGTTACCTTGCCTCACAAAAAACTTAATATAGGGCAATTAAAAATCATATGTACCCCAAAATAAAACTGGCAGCTTATCCCCTAATTTACAAAATGGGGTAACTTTTTGGGAGTTTCTAATCTAAAGGTGCATCGAGGGGGGGGGCTTAAAATGGGACATGGCATCTAAAAACCAGTCCAGTAAAATCTGCATTCCAAAAACCATATGGCGTTCCTTTTCTTCGGCGCCCTGCAGTGCACCCTTACATCAGTTTCCGACCACATGCGGGGTGTTTCTGTAAACCACAGAATCAGGGTAATAAATATTGAGTTTTGTTTGGCTGTTAACCCTCGATGTGTTAAAGAAAAAAAAAATTGATTAAAATGGAAAATCTGCCAAAAAAGTGAAATTTAGAAATTTCATCTTCATTTTCCTTTAATTCTTGTGGAACACCTAAAGGGTTAACAAAGTTAGTAAAATCAGTTTTGACTAGCTTGAGGGGTGTAGTTTCTACAATGGGGTCATTTATGGGGTTTTTCACTATGTAAGGCCCACAAAGTGACTTTAGACCTGAACTGGTTCTTATAAAGTAGTTTTTGGAAATTGTGTTAAAAATTCTTCTAGTCTTCTAACGTCCTAAAAAAATAAGCCCTGCCCACCACCTAAGCCCCGGCCCAAAACTACACCACCCCACCCGGCCCTGGGGAAAATTGTCTTGCATGAAACTGGTCCTTGGTGCAAAAAAGGTTGGGGACCATTGTATTAGATGACTGTTGAGGGGAGGAGAGTTTATTTTCACAACTGCCCTCA